>NC_090934.1:1224339261-1225589261 GCF_040938575.1 Ambystoma mexicanum | reverse complement strand
AACTGTGGCAGGGATGTGTCCTCCACCAGCCTGGCCGTAGGGTCAGAGGCAGCTCCACAGGGTACCCAGGTGATACATGGGTGGGAAGATGACATGGAGGACGACTGGGGCATAGGGTGTTCAGTTGAGGAGGGGGTCGGAACAAGGTCCAGAAAACGGAGGAATCCGGCCCTGGTGAGCTGTCCCAGTAGTCAACGCGGTCAACGAGCCATCCGAGAAGACGTGCAGTCTCCTCATAAAAAGACTGCAGGTCAGCTCGCATGGCCCGTTGACACACGCCACCCCACCCAGGACAGGCTCAACCCGGAGCCGGATAGCCATGTCCGCAGGGAGAGGAAGGCCAGTTGTTGTAAGCGGATCCCCTCCCTGAAAACGGGTCAGGACGTGGGCATCCCTGCTGGTGCGGGATGATGCAGTCACAGGATCGGGGACAGGATTACACACAGGCACCTCTGCGGTGGCCTGTGCTGCCTCCTGTCCCTGCCCCTGCACTGCACCTCTAGCACCAGTGGAATCCCCACCTCAAGACCCTGTGTCCCTTGCACGGCCTCCTCCTCCACCAAACCCCCCACCAACCTGGATGACTCCGTGCCATCTTTCTCCGTCGGACTCTGTGGGGTCTCAGCTGCCCCTTCTGCTGCTGAGGAGTCCAACTCCAACCTCCGCCTCTTGGACCTAGCCTCGGCAGCTGTGGCCTGGGACGCGGCACTGGGCTCCTCACTCCCTAACAAGATCACAACCTGGGAGGGGAGCCGGGCCTTGCGTCTCCGGCTGGTGGTGCGATCCCTGCCGCTGTGCTCCACAGCACCCTCTCCGCCCTCTTCATCAGTTGACGCTACAGAGAGGGAGAGATAGGAGACAGGCATCAGGGCACTGTACAATGTACTGATACACACATGACAGTTGCACATTAGGGGCATCGCTTAACTACAGACACGGCATCACACTCCACGACACACATGTCATTTTAACTCACACGAACATTTCAACAGCAATATTGCACCAGGCAGCACCATCCAAACACATACAACTGCATGAACAGCCAAAGGTGAGCCTGACATCACATGAAACACAAGGAGTGCACTAGACATGCACACACGCCACTACACTTACATGCATGTTTACATCTCCTCCAACTGTTGCAGTGATGAGATTGCCATACATGTCACATCTGCCATTCATCCTTCTACATATCAGTGTCACGTGCATCCATGTTGCATCACAGTTGCACACTTGTCAGATACACATACATGCACATGTACACAGTGCAGATACATGCATTATGAACCACCATCCATGCCACAACCATGCCAATGTACATACACAGAAACGCAAACATGTGTGCTCCCACACCTGCATTTGCCCAGCATGCTTACCAACACATACACCATCAATGTGTCTCACAACTGAGAGGACTCACATGTGGCAGCATCACGCCCATGTTCATACACATCCCTACATAGCCCTACATAAACACATGTGCAACCTGCACACTACTGGCACACCACGACACGCACAGCATACTTTCAACATGCATGTACACTTACCGCTTGACTCCAGACGGGTCTGCCTCTCAAGGATCTGGACGTAGAGCTCTGGGCATATGCGTTCCAGGACGCTCATTTGATGGTTCGACAGGTGGCCCTGGCGCCCCTTGGCATCCGCTGCCTCAGCGAGGCGCCGGGCCTTGTTGAGGGTCCTGGACCTGAAGTCCTCCCAGAGCTTCTTGACATGATGTAAGTCGCGGACTGCCACACCCTCCGCATTGATGGCAGTCACAATGCCCATCCAGATCCTGGTCCGTCCTTCATTGTCGGCACGCAGACTTCCAAAGAGGGCATCATAGTGTCCCAGGACTTGCTCCACCAGGACACCAACTTCGGTGGCAGTGAAGCTGGTGGCCCTCTGCCTCTCTGGCTGGGGGTTGCCAGTGCTGCCAGATGGTGTTGTGCTGGACATGGCAACCCCAGAGGCAGGACTGGGTGGGCAACTGGGTCCTGGGGCTGGGCTGTGGAGCGATGGAATCCCAATCGGGAGTCTTCGGTTCCAGCAGGGGTGGTCACAGCAACTACACCCCTGGCTGACGTGCAGGCAGCAAATGGCAGGGCACGTGGGCAGCAGGCAGTCAGGCAGCAGCAGATGGCAGGTGGGAGCATGCTCAGGTCTCTGGGGGGGCAGTAATTCGGCCTTCTATTTCTAGGAAAGGCCCTTAGCACGCAAGCGCGTCAGCGATTTCATTGGACCAAAGGCCCTTCGCGCGTAAGCGCTTCTGTGACGTGACACGTGCAGGCGTTTCCCCCATGACGTGGGCATAGTGGATTAGCACGCGCGCGAAAAAAATGCACGTCCCTGTGTGAAAGCGTGTAATCCAAGGAAAGGGCCTACGCGTGTAAGTGACGTGACGTGCGCGGGCGTTTCCCTCAGCACGGGTTAAAGGTGAGCGGGGCAAGCAGTTCACTGTACGTGCCTTTCGTGGAGACCGACGTGTGTTGCTGCTTCGCGTTGTTTCGCGTGCCATCACAACTTCACAGCTATCAAGGACGTATCTCTTCTTTTGGCGGGGGTATTGGCTATGCATGTTTTTCTGCATCGCGCTAGTCAGACGGTGAGTCGAGCACGCTATTTTTCCCACTGCGGGTGCCCCTGTGTATCGCACCATTTTTGATGTCATAGTAGCCTGCGTGTCCCAAACGTATGCGTTTTTCGTGTTACTGGGTGCCACTGCGTACTGCGGGAGGTTGATTCCATGCACGTAGGCTGCAGGGTTGCGTGCACGGTTTTACTGCAGTTTTGGGGTGCCTGAGCGTAGCGTGACCCGTCACTACATCACCGGGGTCACATACAGCCTTGCAGGTGCAGGGGGGCTGTTAACATCTTGCTTCCCACTCCCTTCAACCCAATTGCCCAGGTCAATTGTGGTGTACACCTCCCATTGGCACTACTCCATCTGTGCCGGCACTACTACATCTGTGCCATGGTTGTGAGGCCACCAAAGGTGAGGGGCGCCTCAGCTGGGCGTCCTCCTCGTGGCGGGCATAGTCAGGGACGTGGCCGGGGTGACCAGGGAGTAGGGGGACTCCAGGGCGTACAGGGCGGCCGCAGAGGGGGAAGAGGCAGGGGTGCGCCACTTGAGCACGATGTTGTGCCATGTGTCGGTGCAGTCATGCCACCACCCCCTGTGGTTCCGGGAGATGCAGCTTCTGCATTTGGCACTGGCGCCCGTGTGACCCGGCAGTCCGTTCCATCGACTGCCACGGGCCCAAGGGTAGTGGTAGCTGCAGGTGCAGCTGTGGACACCGCCGCTCAGGGTCTGCCAGTGCAGGCTGCGTTAGCACTTGAGGAGCCCTTGGAAGATTTCCAACAGGCCAGGAGGGAAACTGTAGGGGCACGCAGGGCTGCCCTGACCAAGACACGTGTCCCTGGGGCAGTTATGTCATCTGCTGTCCCGAACAGCCAGGTGTTGGCAAGTGCAGGGGCAGATGCACCCAACAACACCCCGGTTGTGAGTCTGCCAACCAGGACAGTTGCGGACAATGATCCTGCCACAGCGGATGTTGCTGCGCAGGGTATATTGGAGGGCACCCAGCTGCCACTGACAGAAGTCAGGCCTTTGGTCATCCCTCCACCTGCCACTCCCTTGGCTCAATCCACCGAACCCACTAGCCATACTGGTCAGGGCGGCATTAGCCAGCCAGGGTCTGAGCCACAATCCAATAGGAGGAAGGTTGCACCTGCAGCACAGGCTGGGACCCCACACACAGCCACGACCTCCTGCATGTCGAAGAAGAAGCCTTTCTGCAACCAGGAACTGGACTTCCTCATGGGCTACGTGCGGGGCCACAGCCGTGACATGCTAGTAGGTGCCAATAGTCAGACTATGGCTGCCCAACGTGATACCCACTGGAAGCAAGAGTGCAAAAAGCGTTGGAATGACATCAAACGCAGTGCTAAGGCTAAGCGTGCCTCAAATTACTCTGGTGACTGGCGGTGGGCCTGAACCAGAGGAGGAAGTCCTCACTCCGCATGAGTCACTCGTTGCAGAGTTCATACCATCTGAATCGGTCGAAGGAGTGGGAGAGATGCCGGACTTTGATGCCCAGTCCAGTGAGTGTTGATGCGTGTTTGTTGAGGATGTGTGTGTTTTACTTGTGGGATGTGTTGTGCATGATTGCCACTACATGTGACGTGTACATGGTTCTGATGTGCAAGTAATGCAATGCTTCTGTGATGCATGTCTGCTCTGCTGGATGGTAGACATGTGGAGCAGACGGGGACTGTACGCATCACCACTATTGCACCCTACTCACATGCTGGTTACCAGTATGCCCCTCCGGTCCATGTTCCAGCTCACTGGCCCGTCTGCATGTAGCGTGGGGTGACCTTCCTCTCAGCCCAGGCATGATGTCATAGCATGACTGACGTGCATGTGTCCTCTGCCTGCATGCGGGTACTCCATGTAGGCATGCTCCCTTGCCCCTCCACCCCCCGCTCTGCACCCCAATTCCACCTTTGCACTGGTCTGCTTCAATATTGCCGTTGGGTACTTCCCTGTTCATGCGTCCTGTGTACATGCTAACTTCCAGCGACCAATCTGCCAGACATATGCTGTGTGGTACAGCCTTAGTACTTGATGCAGGGTATCTCACTTGTACTGTGCAGAGGTCAGATGCCCCGCAGGGACATGAGTGCCCATTCATGCTCCATGTGCATTTCATGCATGCCCCTATGTGTCCTTGACTGCATGATCACCGTAATACAAGTCCTCGGTGACATACATTGCATGGCATTTCATTAGCCTTCCCATGTCAACTGTGGCTCAGTACTGCGTTGCACACATGTTTAGGGTCTGACAATCTGTGTGGGTCACAGGCCTCAGCCTGTTTAATGGCCAATGACTCTGTCCAACTGGTGTAGTGTCTTCTTCACACGTGGGTGGCCTCCAGACGTTTCATCATGTGTCCTGCTTATGTGTCATCATTTGCAGTGTTGTCACTTGACTCACATGAAGCTGTTGATGCTAGTCAACACTGCCTGTCAATACACAGGTCTATGGTCAGCCTTTTGATACCATGCTAGGCATCCCTGCTTGTGCACTTGTAGTGGAGGGGTGCTTTGCTTGTAGATATGCTACCCATTGAATGCACATTGCACGTGATGCCTGAAGTTGACCTTGCACTGCCTTCACATTTTCTGACACACACCATGAAGTACTTGTACATGTAGGTAGTGAGTAACATACATACACATTTGCTGCACTGCATAGACCCACTTCAATGCAAACTGCCACCTTTCAACAGGTCTGATCACAGAAGCAATTCCAAGTTGACCCAGCATGCATGCCAGGTTCTATTTTGTGTGTCACATGTCTGCCTGTCGTGTTTGTTGTCGGTGTGTGTGTGTGTTGTGTGCTTCGGGCATGTGTAGTGACCTTTTTTATCTCTATTTTTCAGATGATGACGCAATGGAGCCGGAGGATGGTGTTGTCAAGCCAGGCACAGGGTTGTTATCACTACATCAACCCGGCACAAGTGGGGGTCGTGGGGTGGTAGGCCAAGAAAACCCCCAAGTGCTACAGTCCATCTTGTCTCTGGATGCCTATGAGTCCAGCCCTGATGACAACTCTGACGTCCATGTCGAGTTGGATGAGCATCAGATCCATGTGTCAGGGGTGAGTGATTCTGATGTGGACACTCCTCTGTCCGTGACACCTGCACTGAGGGGTCAGACAGTCTTGGAACCTCCACACGTGGTGGATCGGGACGCAGGGTCACCATCCACACCAGTCACTGATGTGCCTGGGACATCACGTCGATGGGGGCATGTAGTCGTGCAGCCGTGGGCGGTGCCAACACGACGAGGACACCCGGTCCTTGAGTCCCGCAGGGGTCAAGCCCAGCAACGCGGTCGCAGCACGCAACCGCAGTATACTGAGTGGGAGCAAGACATGACTGCCAATTCAGAATGGCAGGGGACAGCTATGGAGAACATCGCTGAGAGCATGGAGTGTGTGGCACGATCCGTGCTCCCCCTGCTAGGCAGGTGCTTCTCCAGCAGCAGGCGGCACGGTCCACGGCCCACTCGCTCAGGCTGGGCATGGCGGCCTCAGACAGGGCACGCCAGGCTGAAATGTTGTCTCTGTGTGAAGCAATTGCTGCTCACGCAGAGGCACACATGGAGGCCCTGAGGGAGGAGTATGCTTCCCTCAAATCCACTCTGGGTGTCCTTATGATATCCCAGAGGGAGAGGTCAGAGGAGAGGTTTGCACAGCTTGAGCGTACCATCTTGGCTGAGCTACAAGCTTGCCGGGAGGTGCAGCGGTTGTCCAGCCAGGCCCTGCAGGAGGAACTCCGGGTTACACGTGCTACCTTGCAAGAGCAAGCACGTGTATCACGGGAGGTTCTGCATGCAGACCTACGTGTTATCACCACACAGAACCAGGCTCACCCGTCCGGCAGACTTGCTGCCGACGAGGGGCAAGCTGCAGCTAGGCGTGGCCAGGCTACTGTGCCATGTCCTCCTTTTCAAGATGAGCCAGACTCGGACGACAATCTATCTCCCACATAGGTCGGGCTGTGCAGGCGTTGAGCCCATGGAGGTTTTTTTTTTGCTCAGCATCATCGCATGTGGGTGTTGAGCAGCACCGTGTACCTCCCCCTCCTGGGTGCCTCCCCCCCCCCCAGGTCGTATGTGGACATTTTTGATTTTTCTTTTAGTTTAGTTAGTTAAGTTTCTGTTTGATAGTTAGTTTAATTAGGTAATGTAGGTTTTTCATAGTTAGTGTAATTAGTTAATATAGTTTAAAATTGCTTGTCTATTGTGCTTTCATGTGACGGTGTGGTGGTTTGTGGCTTTTGAAAGCATCCACTGTCTGTTCCAGCTGGGACCTTCAGGCTTGTCTTGTGTATGTAGTAGTTGGTTTGTGCCTACACTCCTTTGCGCCACATTCTTATGTCAGTCAAATAAATTTCCAGAGCCAAAATGTCTTTATACAAATAACTCTTGATTTATTTGTTCTCTTATTCACCCTTTAATGGATGACACGTGTTTCGGCTCATGCGCCTTTTTCAAATCCGGGCCTTATATGCTTAAGTCGAAATCCCCCTTTCCCGGGAAATAGATGTGTGATCGGATTAATTCAACGTAGTTCTAGGGTTCAATCCCTCCTGCGTGGCAACTGCACGTTCTCCTCATAGCTCCCCTACCATTCATGCGCAAATCCCACCGAGCAACACGGAAAAATTAAGTCTAACACGACATTGGGAAGACATCATTAGCCTCATCATTACAGGTCGCGAGTGTACACCTCAACATCCCCAACCAAAAAAGTTCCTCCATTAAGTTGTCTTGTGTATGTGTTTGCTGCTTGGGGTCCTTGACTCACATATGCCACTCCTGCTTCCCTTATTCATGGGCTCGCAAGGATGGTTTGGTGTAACAGCCTATTACACAAGGGCTTTGGACTGTCATATCTGTGGCATGTCTGCTGCTGTGGAACTTGTGTTAACACCCCTAGTGGGGATGATTGGGGTGTTATTGACCACTGTTTTGCTTTTGCTAGATGGGGTGTTTCATGATTCATGTGTACATTCATTGCTATGCATTGTGTAGTATGTTTCTTATCTTTACTGTACATGTGCTTGTTGCAATTCATGCCGTAGATAGTGTGTTCCACACTTTGGCTGTGAAAGACGGACTGATGGTGTGATTTCTGATGTACGTCTCTGCCATGGTCCAGTGATGAGATGCCTGAAGAGACACACACAGATTAATCTAAAGCATTAATCATGTGTTTCATGCCCTTTCTGCAGGGGGATGAGCCTCCAGACCACCTTTGCCAGCAGACATGGGCCATTGGACGTCTGGAATCTGGACACGTTTGGTGGTGCCCACATGTACATGTGTGCGCAAGCAGAGGCACAGGGATTGCAATAATACATCCTAAAACTGCTGACGTGTTTCAAGGGACTCCAGGCAAGGTGAGCAGCACAAGGGGGGCACAACACAGCAAACCTTCCACCAGGCCAGTTGCACATGCATGCTTAGTAGCAGCACTGAGGGTGAGCTTGGACGAATATTGGTGTTGAAGCTCACAATACAGCTCAGATGTGTTGGTGGACTCATGGCTAGTTGATTGTAAGGTTGTCTGGGGCACCTGCAGGGGCAGTGGCACATACCCTCCGGTCCACCATGGTCCATTGAGGCACTTGTATCACCCATGTAGCGTTCCGAGACATGGAAAGAAGCAGCTCACAGGGACAGACAGCAAGGGACAGACTCGGGTGCAGTGCATTTCATTTCCATGTAGAATTTGAAACATGCACTGCCTACTTTATTTCGGTCATGGTGGAACACAACTTGTTCTGAAGTCATACCTTGCTATATGCGCCTGTCTGCTTACCCAGGGAACATTGCATGTTGTGTGAATCGTGACACATTGGTGTTCCATTTGCCACGCACCCAACGGCGACTGACTGACTTCATTGACTGTGTATGAACCATCACAGGGGTAATGTTACGTATGGGTACGAAGCATCCACACCAGATTGTCTGTTTGTAGAGTAGTTTGTTACTTTGGGGCATATTTGGTGGTGTGTTTGTGTGTTATGGGCACGCACAGATTTTTAACTGTGGCTCTCTTTGCAGCATTGAAGTGCTCCTGTTACCGGACCTGAGAGTGAGCAGGCAGGAGGCCTGCACTCACCCCAGAGATAAGTTTCTCTTTGACTTCCATTTCAGTGAATTGCTGCTATGTGCATGATGAACAAGTTTCGTATGATTGTGTATGGGTTAATGTTAGTACTACATTTTTGTGCATTTCCTACTTTCCCGTGTCAATTCTACTCCCCTCTCCTGCCCCTCATTCCGGTTATCCTGTATGCCAACGCCTGTCCCGACTGCATATACCTGACCCTCCTTCCCCACCAGGGTCTCAGAGGCCTGTGTGAGTTTGACCTTGCAGGCACCCAGACCACGGTGGGGTGGATGGTTCGTGCCACTCCTGCGCCTGTACACGGGAGCTGTGACAGTACACATCCGTTTGTGGTGCATCATTCTATGTTATGTACCACACATGGTACACATCCTGTTGTGACATTGTTTTACTGTGCTACCTTGGTTGTTATGTCATTGTGGTAGTACTTGGCCTTTGTGAGGTACTGCTACTTCAAGTCATCTACTGGAGGCTGTTCTGGTTAGTTTTTCTGCCTGCAGGCTTTTTGCTTGGCTTCTGTGTTGGCCTGCTTTGAGTTCTCTTGGATGAAGTGTTTTTGCAAATCAAGATGGACTCTGAGGGTGCTGGCAACTTTTTACACACAAGGTGGGAGATGGTGACAAAGGGGAAGGGTGATCCTGTGACCAGGTGAAATTCAAGGATGAAGGCTCCATAACCCCGGTGCAGTTGTTCAGTGGGTCATGGTGATTTGTGAGGGAGGGGGGGTGCTTTGTTGGTGATAGTTGCCTTGCCCTGCAGTGTGATGGGCACCCTGACATTGTAATTGTGGTATCCTCTGTACATGATGTGTTCTGCTGATCAATGCCTGTTCATGTGTTGTGTTTATCTTTCAGGTGTGAGGGGATAGTTGTGGTTTGACATGCTGGGGTGTACACATGGTGAATGTTCACATGTGATGTGTAGAGGACACTGATGGTCACTTGATTGCACATGCATATGTTGAGTGCATGTCCCTACTGACCCACACACTCGCACTATAATGCACTACATGTACAACCACCCTTCCATGTCCACGTGTACACTCTGTTTGCCTTCTGGTGCCCACTGTGTCCCTGCAGCACATGTCCTATGACCAGTTGTGGATCCTGTACATGCCTAATTTGCTTTTTGATGTGGTTTGTCACTTAGGTGTGATGCTCAGGGTGTGCATCACACGCAATGGCTGTTAACTGTGCTGTGCACTGAGCAGTGTGTTGCAGGAGGTGGACACGGCACACAGAAGCTGCAGTGTTGATTTTGCAATGCACAATGTCCATGTAGACAGGCGTTCATTGTTATGTTACAACTACGACTTTTGGAATGCATTTAGGTATGACTTATTTTGGGTGGGAGGTTGTTGGTCAGTCATTCCATCTGATTCCATGTCAGGCATCATTGTCTGATGCCAATTTACATATTTCACATGGCAATGTGTACCTTATTGGTACTGTGTTGGTGTATGGCTATTGCTTGCCATGTCATGTTGTGGTTTGGGAAGGTTTGAGTGACATACCAGTGATAGTCATGGCCTGTTTTGCAGGTGTGTGTGATTCACACCTTGCATGTGTGCCTTTTGGTCACACAGGATTGCTTGTGTTTAAGTAGCTAGGGATGCACGCAATGTGGCACTTCCATGGCAGCAATCTCAGACTGTCTCTTTGTCATCATCGATTGTCACCTGGTATGTGCCAGGCCTGTGTGCACTCCGCAGAGGTGGGAGTTTAGGTGAAAAGTGTGGCCACAAGCTGGGTCCGGGCTTTCTCGCCACGTGCCCTATCCCCACCCATGGGCAGCACCTGTGCCTGTGGTTGGGGATGTGGGGGCACCACCATGTCCACCGGTACGCCTTGCCGTGTTGCAACATTGTGCAGGACACATGCTGCCACAATGATCCTGCACACTACTGGGGGTGCATAGAGTAGCTGCCCGCCAGAGTGGTCAAGGGAGCGGAAGCGTGACTTGACCACTCCGAATGTGCGCTCCACTATGGCCCTGGTTGCAATATGGGCCGCATTGTATCTTACCTGGGGTGGTGTGGTGGGGTTCCGGATTGGTGTCATCATGTGGTTGCTCAGAGGGTAGGCACTGTCCCCTGCAGAGGTGATAATGGTTGTGATTATTGGGGTTTGTGTATTTGTGTGTGTGTGTGTGACATGCATGCATGTGCAAGGGCATTTGTACTCACCTAGGAGCCATGTGTCGCCATGCTGCCCAGCTTCCAGGGCCCGGCTCAGGGCAGACATTCTGTATATGAAACTGTCATGGGTGGAGCCAGGGTAGTTTGCATAGACAGAGGTGATGATTCCCTTTGCATCGCATACCACCTGTACATTGATGGAATGCCAGTGCTTGCGGTTTCGGTAGATGTGCTCAGTGGCCCTAGGTGGACGTAGGGCCACATGGGTGCAATCTATGGCACCGAGCACTTTGGGGAAGTGTGCCACCATGTAAAAGTCCAGGACAACGGCCTGCCTTTCTGTGGGTGTTCTGGGCATGTATATGTGCCTGCGGACTGAGGGGCGCGCTGTCATGATTGCCAAGACCTGGTGTAGGCAGCGTGACTGCGTGGCCTGTGAGACCCCCCCCACTATGGCAGTAGTCCGCTGAAATGACCCAGTGGCCAAAAAATGCAGGACATTGTGCACCTTCTCCAAGGGGCTCAATGCTTGGGAGCAAATGGTGGGGGGTGTAAGGTCATCTTCCCACTCCCTGACCAGGTCTAGGATGATACGGGATGGAAACCTATACCTGCCGTAGACCTGGTCGTCAGGCATCCCAAAAAGGCTTGTCCGTGGTGAAAAAATGCATGCCCTGGCTACTCTCCTCCTCCTGCGGTGTCCCACGATCAGTGCTGCGACAAATGGGGCATTCATCGTAGCTGTATATACGTGTTTGTTGTTTGCGCGCACTTTTATACTGTGCATGGGGACGCTTCCGCCTGCCTTCGTGGGGCGGACGCGTTCACGCCTGTGTGCGTCTTTTGCTGTGCGCGGGTTTCCCGTATTCGAATCCATGAATACGGGTTGTTCGAGTGCGTGTGGGCGTTCCGTGTAGTTCCCTAAAGTACTTCCACAGTTACGCCTTCTTTTTCACGCGTTATTCCCCATTCCGTGTGTTACGCCCACTGTTCTGCCCACTTTTGTTGTGTGCGCTGCGCTATGTGCGCTTTTGCTGTGCGCGTAGCGCACGCCGTTTGATGACGTGTGTACCCGCGTGCGACATGCACCGATTTGGCGCACAGCCAGTGGGAAACAAGCGCAGCGCCTTCCTTGAATCGCACGCGTGCACGTGCGCTTGCTTTCTCACGCTTGCACCACTTTGCGCCTGCTTGCGCTGGGATTTTCGGCGCACGTTTGTTCCATGAATCGGCTCCTAAATGATTTGGCCAGAATGACACATTATGTTAAAGTGGTGAAATCAGTATTTGGAGCAAGGCTGTGATTTAAGCACTTGACTACATATCTTCCCATATGTTTTACGGTTGGATTTCCAAAAACAAAATAATTCGCTATTGTATGAATGCCTTGAAAAGTACTTAAATCACTTAAGAAACCAACCTGCCATTATATACATTGTTATAGAAATAGGTCAAGCAAAAAGACTTGCATAGCTTTACATCATCCACCCTGAATGCATAATCGCAGTAGCAGCCTGCAAAGGAATGTGGGATAAAAACAATATCATTTGGTTTTAAGAAAGCTACTCACAGTGAAAGAGAATTCAATATAATATTGAGCCATTATTTTACACAGCATGCAGCGTTATTCCATTCATTATCACCCACCAATTGCACCTCCTAAAGGACAATAGTACTTACCCAGGTGCCCCTGTGTCTGGGTCATTAACCTCTAATCGGTTTATTGAAATGAGGTTGACACAAAGCTGAACTTGGGGGCGCTAGGGGAGCAGTAGGAAAGGTGTTGTGCTTCCTTGCGCATTTAACTATCACATGAAAAGTGGGAGCTGGGAAGACTTTGGACAGCTGATCCTGCGTCAATGGAGAAAAGTCAGGCCTTTTTCCTGTCCCGAGCTGGCACGAGACATGGCCCATGAAATTGGGACAGTCCTGCAAAATACGGGATGGTTGGCCACCCTACAGACACACCCAGCCCTGTTCGCCGAACTTGGGTTTCACCTGGGCTTGTTTAGCTGTCAACCTGGTATAAGGTGAACACGGAGAACTTTCACAAAGGAGATTTTCGTCAACCATGTGGATCTTTTTGTCCCATTTCAATGTAACCTTGTCTAAGTGGCTGCATTTTAATTGTTTCCCTGTTCATGTATCTATTGCAGCTGTGACTGTGTATAGGTGACCAGCTAGGGCAAGCACATGCTCACCTCACATCACAAATATGCTCCTTTTTTACTCCTTTCCCTACTGCTCCCTTTTTCCTCCCATACAGCATTCTTTTTGCCACTCTCGTTTTTCCTTTCCAGCAATTTCCTCTCTACTATCCTACTCATTCCTGCTCTTTTTTAACATTGTCATCCCCAGTTCTTGCCTCATTCCCTTAATCCTCCTGCCTTTTTTTTTCCATTTCTGCCTTCACTCAATTCTTCCCTCCCTTGTTTACCCACGTCAAACACCATTTGCCTTTACATTGATGCAGCTCCACTCCCCATTCCTCACGCATTTGCTTCCCTTCTCTCCCTTTCTCCTGCCCTCCCTCACTCTTCACTTCTCCCTGACTCTTTAGACCTCCATTATTCCCCATGCTTCTTACACTCCTGAACCAACTGCTCTTTATTTCCCCTCCCTTTAATTCTCTTTACCCTGCATTTTCCCCACTCTGGTGCCTCATTAACTATTGCCCCATTCTCCTGCCCTCCTACATTCTCTGTACCCTTTCACCCTTTTACAGTCACTGGCTCCCTTCGATCACCTTATCTCCTGCCTTCCCTCACTCTCAATCTCTCACTCACGCTTCTGCCCGCCTTTATTCTCCACACGCCTGTGCCATCAGTGTTCATGTTACCTTCTCCTACTCTACTTTTCTCCCTCACTATCCTGCCCTTATTTCCTCTCCATTTCCATTCACTGCCCTGTAGCTGGAGGAGATGTAGGGGTGGTAGATTGGAGTTAAGGGTTCTTTCAAGTGCCACAAGCAGCACCCACCAAAAATGTAGCCTGTGGTATGCTTTGAGAGATTTCAGGTGTGTGGGGTAAGAACACCGCAGACATGCACAAAATGGTTCTACATGCAGCAGGGATTACCCTGTGATACCATCTCCTGTAAAGGCCCTTCCCATTGTCCATATTATTGCTGACTGCCTTGAACCTGTATCATTTCCAACATTAGCTGCAGGCTTGATCATTCAATATTACCACCATTGACAACAAAACCTGGCGAGGAGGCCCAGCTGTCTCTTGCTAGAGTCAGACCCCAACACAGAAAACAGTAAAAAAAAAACACAGAACTAAAGTTCTTCTTTGTGCAAATCCATCAACTCTAGGCTCCGCCTCCATGACCCACCCACCTGGGCCCTCTGTCATGTGTGTCCACAGGCCCTTTGCCTTAAATCTGCCACTGTGTCACACACGCAAAAACCACTGGGGGGATTAAAGACATCTCAAATTAGACCTTGTCAAATGTGAGATGCTAACTGGGTTTTTATCATCAGATACCATTCTGGTACTTATAAAGCTGACTTTATAATAAGAAACGGAGGAACTGATTCATGGAATTTTTAGCACGGTGCAGTGTCACTTTGCACTGGTGCAAAATGACTTTGCACTGCCAACAAAAACCCTGATTCACAGAGCGGTGCAAAGTGTATTTTTGCAGTGCAAAGTGACTTTGCACTACTTTTGCATCAGTGCAAAGTCACGTTGCACTGCAGAAATGCACTTTTCGACGCACTCTGAATACTTTGCACTGCAGACATGCACTTTTCGACGCACTCTGAATCAGGGTGTTTGTTGGTAATGCAAAGTGACTTTGCACCAGTGCTAAAAGTTCCATAAATCAGGCCCTAAAAGTAAAATTACTGTGCAAGAATACCGAATGAAGTGCGCCTACAGCAAGTCCTTGAACATCCCAGCCCTTACACCCCAACTCAAGAGCTTTGTTTCAACTGATTCATAAAACACAGTGAAAATAAGCAACAGTAGGTTAGTCCACGCCATTGGGATATTTACAGGACTAAAGACAGACTGGAAAAAGGGTGCCGTGGTGGCATGTAGTTACCTGGTCCCTCTAGTCAATGCCTGCACCCCTCCCCACAACTACAAACATAGTAGCACAATCAAATGTTATGTTATGTTAAACGTACTTATATAGCGCACCGTCACCAATGGAATTGGTCCCCAGGCACTCTGGTGGATCTGTAAACAGGAAGGTGGGATGGGTTAGTAAGGTGAAGAGGGAGTAGGATAGAGAGAGAAGTGGTGTACTGTTGGCAGCTTCAACTCGGTAGACACCGGGTGCTGAGCTTTGGTGCGAATATTGGATCAGTGTCAGTCCGCGTGTGCTGTTGGTGCAGCTTATGTGTTGTTGTGGTGTGGTGAAGTGCGTGCAGCTTGTTGTGCGAGAGATGGTTGTGTGAGTTTTTTGTGAGACAAGTATGCTGGGAGTTTGAGCTTATATCAGTTAGTGGGTTATATTACATTTAACATGCTAACACTCACAGTTCTGTCTAAGTGTAGTACCTGCTGATCTACATAGTTCCGTCTGAGTGTGGCACTCGCTAGTCTTCACAATAATTATCTAGATACTGCGCAGGCTAGTGTTCTCAATTCTGGTGTGGGACATGCTAACATCCAAGTTCCATCTAGGTGTGGCATATGCTAACATTCACAATCCTATCTAGAAACAGCGCAGGCTAATGTTCTCAATTCTAGGTGTGGCACATGCTAACATCCAAGTTCCATCTAGGTGTGGCACATGCTAACATTTACAATCCTATCTAGATGAAAAGGGAACTAAAATCTTCAAGTATAGATCGGGATGGAAGGACCGGGTAACAAAAGGTAAGGGTCATTGTTGCACAGGCAGGATTATTGCAAGTAACTTCCCACCGCTGACAGAAGAAAATGTGGTTAAGTGCAGCCTGGGCAGCAAAAGTGAAAGATTATATCATTCAGAATAGGTAGGGAAATAGCAAGGCATGCCTAAATCTACATCTTCCCCTTCTCTTCCCCTCTTCCAACAGACCTCAACTACCTGTATTGTAATTTCAATGTTTGGCAAAGGTTTTTAATCCCCTGCAACGAACCCACATACACCACAGACTTTGCCTCCTAAACGATAATGCTAGAATTAAGCCTTCCAAGGTAGACCTCAGATTCTCAGGCCGGTTGTAGTTTCCATAGGTATTTGGGGCCCTCACCCCAGTATTCCCTGTGAAAGAGTCGAGCCAGAAGTTTAAAAGCTGACCCTCCACTGTACATCAGGAGCGAGCCTAGGAATTGCAGTGCAGGAGTAGTGTGGTAAATGTTTTCAAAGTAATGTCTGGCTGCATGATGTCTGACTGAGCGCTTGCTTCAGACATCTGTGTGCAGTCTGCAGTCACACATTTGAGTTCTGCCTGGGTGTACTTGGCCCTTTATCCTTCTGAAGTTGATAAACTGAGTACCTTGAACATCATCCTACTCTTCCCGGGCAACCACACCATGGAGTTCAATGCCCATGTAACTCCACACACAGGATGGTCAGGCCTCATCACGAGTTGAGTGCTATCCCAGTGGTAATACCGCCGGGATACCGCCCAATGTTGATCGCATTACCGCAACTCGGTCTGGTGCAATTTGTGCCAGATCACGAGTTGTGGTGGCACTGTTAGTCTCCATTTTTTTAGAGTCCGTGGGACTCTGTGGGGCTTTTCTGCGCTATTAACACTGGTAGTAATATCGGCAGCAGTAATAGTGCCAAAAATGGCTTACCGCCAAGGCATTCACCTCCACATCAGAGTTGCAGTTTTGGGTTAGTTGGAAAGCTGAGGATGTTCGTTTGTAGCATAAACGGTGAAGAAGTTATGAAGGTTATTGTGGATTTTTTCAGAGAGAGGCAAAATTTTAAATAAGGATGCACTTTTTAAAATGACAAACGTTTCTTTACACTAGGGGTAGACTAGGAAGATGCAAACTACACGACAGCGCAGCCACCAGCCCATAATATCTCTGGTTGGTTTGGCCTGCCGAGACGCTCGCCTTTCTTCAGAAAATATATTAGCGCAAAGATGATTTTAACACTACTATTACAGAGAAAGGGTAAGAGAAAGAGTTCAGGCAAGACAAAATATTCTAATAATGCAGTTCTGGATGTGGATGTAAGAGAATGGGTTTGGATAGGGATGGCTTATGGACAATACATATGCTAGTGACAATCCTATGCTATGGATACTCACTACCAATGTTTGGAATGGACCCGTCATGGATCTGGTCAGGGATCTTTCTGGACAGGAATTCTGCTAGCACACCGGACTGGACTCAAGGCGCTCTGGTTCTGCAATCAGCAAGGCACTCTGGACACCGCACGGTGGGACTGGACTGGATCTCACGGGTTCTGGTTCTGGTTCGCAGCTATCTGGTCACAGCACGGTTCTACTGGGTTGGATCTTTGGATTCTGGCAAGAATACTTAGCAAGAAAGCAGGACAGCCAGGCTGTTCTTTTGTTTCCTTTAGACGTCTGGGGTAAAATCTGGTTTCTGGATTTTAAAAGGCCAAGCTGAGAAGGGTTCAGCTTTGGAAATGGGCCTTTCTGCTTTCAAAGTTCTGGAGTCTGGAGTATGGATTTCTCTTGCAAAGTGCTCCGCCAGCAATCGGTTGGTGTGTGAATGTGTCTGTCTCCTTCAAGGTCCTAAGCTATCTCTATTTATGTATTTCCTAATGGAGTGGGTATTCTGAATTATACTAGGCACACCCCTAGGTATTCTATTGGTTAGGGTCTTTCCTCTCCCCTGATTTGAAAAGAAAACAGAGTGTCATCATGACGATGTGTTTTATGATCCAGGGAAAAACCTCCCCTTTGTTTCTGCACATGAAATCTATTTTTCATACAAGACATATTTACAATTTTACACACTTGATAGTAATGGCATATTGATAATACAGATTTGGTGGAGCAAGTATTCATCCAAGCCCCGTAGCGATGAGAGCTTGGGTCTAGATTTGGCAATTTTTCGCACTTTTGGTCTGGTACCCAATGTCGGATTTATCCACAATTTTACATATATGTGCGCATGATATCTGGGCATAATCATATGAAGTTTCATGTTTCTGGCATCAATACAATTTCTACAAAACCACAAATTCTGCAGTCATGTCCTTGAACAAAGCACAGAGTTCTGAGTACTTTTAAAACGTGACCAAAAAATTCACATTAACAATACTGTAATTTTACAATTTTTACAAATTCGCACAGTCCTTTGTCAGTCCTTTTCAAAAATATACTTTTCTGTGCTTTAAGAATACACAAAACTGTCTATTCCCGCCCCCAAAGTTCCTGGTGGCTCAGAGCAATCCCCGCCTCTTTCCTCTAGCAGGGGCTTCTGTTGAAACTTGCATCTGCATATCTTTTCAATCAAGGAAGTCCTTTGTCTCTCCCAGCCCAAATCCCCTCCCCTCTTCATTAACTCCTGAATGTGAGTTCCTGGGCCAGAGAGCAGAAGGGAGGTGCCTTTTGTTGGGGTAAGCTGTGGAATTTGCTTTGGAGTTCTGCTGAATCTGGCTTACTTTAAAGTCAATTGTTAAGTTTTTCTTTGGGCAAACAGATCTCTAATTCCAGTCTTTTAAAACATAGAGATTAAATAGTTGCAACCTATATGGCTTTTGATAGCAAGTCACTTAATTCCAACCATTTGATTTTAACTGCACAAGTTTAAGCTTCCAATGCACTTAAATGACAGCTGTCATGCAGGCGACCGGCGGTACTGCGCCCATATTTTGACAGATTGTCCCAGATAAGCACACTTTTTAATGTGGGTATTCTTATGATGGATTCTGCTTTTCCTGGCATTGTGTGCTTATGTGTATTCCTTAAATAAGGTGATGGGTAACACCCAGCAAGGATGTTGCATATTTTCAGATGTTTGGAACCATTATTTTGCAATCTCAGCAACCAAGGAAAAAAAAGGAGCACTTCTGGGTTTCCTTGCAATAAAGCACTGCCCTTCATGTAGTTTCCATTTTCACTCTGTGGGCAGCCCAATGACAGGTTTCAGCAGTGTGGTCTCCTGTTCCACCACTGACACAGGCAATGTAGATTGGCAGCCATCTTTCTGGTTTCACAGCGCAATTTTCATAGGTTTAGCGGGCTTTTGCGGCCTTTTTGCTGGTTCTGGTGCCACCAGCACACAGTGATGTCGTAGGGCAGAGCCTAGTGGGTCAGTACATCCCACAAACCTAAGACATTGACATTACCCCACAATCATCATAAAATGGAACCCAGAACAGTAACAATACCTCATCCCAAGAGACAGCAACATGACTCTCCCATTTCATGCAGCCCTAAAATACCAATAATCGGACTCCACGGGCACTGCACACCACCTTCTGCTTCTCCAGCTGATTGACCCACATTTAACTGCATGAGCACCGTTCAACTCCACACATGGACCACAAAACACAAGGAAGCTATGCCTGCGGGCGCCATCCCAACCACAGGAACTCTGTGGAAGCAGCTCAGAGATCATCTCACGGTCTGCTACATCTTTTGCTCTACAACAACTGTGTCCTACCAGAGCCTCTCTCCGTCTCCCAGCATGGACGTCAAAACATACGCAAATGTCAATAAAGCCAACCATATGTAACTAAACCGGCATTCAGGATTTAGGTCCTTCCAGCACAAAGTTATCAACACCACATGTTTCCCACTTGCCTTTCGCTTACAACCCCCCGCCACTTTTTTGGTAGCACCACGCCGGACAAGGCCACCACACATTTCAGAGATGCGCTATACAAGACCACTTTACAATCCATTACATTACCATTAAATTGGGTAGTAATTACACGTATTACAGCTCTCAAATAAGAGAGATTTCCGCAGTTAAGCGCTGGATAAAAATGTGCTATTATTATTATTGTTAAACTTGAAATAATAGACATAGGGAAGATGGAACATTGCTACGGGTTATCTGTTTAAAGCACAAAGTTGGCACTTTAAGGAAGGCCGCAGAACTGTCATGCTGGTGTTGCAACATTGAAGAGTGGCTGAGGTGCAATTCTAGTTACTGCGGGTTGGATCCTCAAGGTACCTGATGATGGCAAAGAGTGGGGCGCTGAACACAGACGATCAATTTCTTTTGCTATGTATTTTTTTCATCAATTGATTTGAAGCTACAACAATGAATGATGGTGAAATGTGTTCAAATAAAAACACACAGTAAAATACTTGTAAGGCCAAATGCCTGTGGAAGTTTTCTTAAGGGATTTTTGCCACCCTTGGACATGAATGGCCTTTTAAGGGTGTCCATTAACTTGATGCAAACCTTTTATTGCCTCAAACCCACTCAGAACTTGCATAATCTCGCCTTTTTAATAAATACAAACAGCTTGGTAAAATATATGTTTACTTAAACCAGTCTGGCCTGTTGACCCTTATTGATTTGTGTTCCCACCCCACACACCTAGCCCTATTTGTGCCCCCATATTTGTTTTAGAATACTTTAATGAACTATTCCTGTTGATCCCCAACATTAGCAACGAGGGCTATGGTTCTGCCGGCGCTGTTCTCACCGCCTGGAGTGTTGCTAGGTCTGGAAAAGATCCAGTGCTACACTAATGTTGGGACTGCTGGGACTCGGGGCTAACTAGCCTTTTGGTTGCAGCCCCTGAGCTTCTATCTGGGGCTACAACCAAAAGACACTCAGCCCCCCCTTTCTAACACCTCTCATTTTCACCCTGAAGGCAATCCTGACACCCTGACTATGGGCCTCATTACAAATCAGGCAGTCCGGAAATAACGGTGGCGGTAAACCCACCGCCACCGTTGTTTCCGGACCGCCTGATCCCGACTCCTGCAGGCGAGAGGTGATGTTCCCGCCAGGTTTGACCTGCCGGGTTTAACACTGCCCGCCTGCAGGTGGACGAGGAAACACCGGCAGCATTACGAGATGCTGCCGGTGTTTCCATGATCCCCATTCCCATTGAGTCCCATTGGACTCAATGGGAATGGGGATTAACACCATTCCGTCTCCGTGATTCCCGGAAAACCGGGGTTGTAATGCCCCGGTAATTCCGTGAATCACGGAGGTGGAATGGTAATACGAGTCCGGCGGTGACCAGGCGGTTTTACCGCCTCGGTTACTGCCGGACTCGTAGTGAGGCCCTATGAGTGTTTCCACTGTACACTTTCATGGTGGGCCTATGGACATATATTTATTTTATTTATTGAACATTTGTATCGTGCCTATACAGCAGAAAGTGTTTCCAGGCACCACAAGATAAAAAGGTATCAGGTAATACTATCCCCACAAATAATGTCGCCGTATATATGGTCGCCAGGAAAGGCCATAGGCAACATTATTTGTGGGGATAATTTATGGGGTAAATGGGCGTAGGGGTTGCGGGTGTGTCCTCGGTTCCCTATAAAAAAATATGGGGTTTGCAGGGGTTTTCCCCGCAGGTTCCATGGGTTAATATCACCACAAAAAACGGCGCCATTCTTGTATGGCAATATTTTTGCTGGGATATTAACACATGGAACTGACAAAAAAGGGGGCTAGGGGACAGGAGAAAACAACAATAATGGTCCTACTAAGATCGTGCAAGTGCATTATCAAGAAGTGCAGGGGGGGGGCAGGTCAGGACAAGGGATGGGATAGGGAGAGGGTGAAGGAGGAAGGAGTGCTGGCGGGGGGCAAGGGGCTGGGCAAGTGCTAAGTGGTGCCTAGGAGGGCAGGTGCCAAGGGGAGGAGGGCAAGGGGTCACTAGTGGGAGGGCGTAGGAGCATCTCCCTCGGAAGGCTAGTCAGGGAAGAGTGCCTGAGGGTAAGCGCTGGTTTGAAGGGGAGAGAGTGGAGGACTGGACGAAGGAGAGCCTGATCCAGGAGAGATTCATAAGGGACACAGGCATTCAGTCATGGCGGCCGGCGGAAACTAGCAGGGGAGGCAGAGAGAGAAGGAGGAGGAGAAAAGGAAGGTCTTGATAAGCTTCTGGAACTTAAGGCGATCTGGCACATGTCTGAGAGGGTGTGAAAAAATCAGTGAGCACACTGATGCAACAATGGTCCTCTTTTTTTGTTAGGGGCTTGTGGGGGGAGGACTAAGTCAAGGAAACACAAGGGGGTCCCAACAAGCTACCTTTCGATGTCTACACCAAAGGTGACAGAACTAGGTCTCAATCCACATACACTTTTAGGGCCATCTTTTTTAGAAAAAATAAAAAGATGGAGGGCTCAGGTTTTACAAAAAATATATCTTATATTTATTATTCTGTAATAGATCATATAAAAAAGACCGTTAGGTCACATTTGCAAATCAAAACACCATAAAACAAAGTTATTATAGAGACAATTATTCCACAATTTCTGTCCTTGCTTTCACTCATGGAATACATTATATTTTAAGTGATGTTTGTAACACGTGGATGACATTAGAAAAGCCCATTCATGTTTGCTTTTATACAAAGTCCCCATCTAAATTGTGTAGACAGGAGTAGATCTGTTCCCAGCCTTATTCTTTGATTAACAAAAGGACTGTCGCTCATTCTTATACTGATCAGTCTTTTGTATAAGGTTTTCCTTAGGACACATCAACCCATCATCTTGGGGAGTGTTAAGATGGATTTCTGAACTCTGTCCTGGAGGGGCAGAGGTTCAGAAGGCCAACCTAGTTTCTTGGAACAGGGTAACCTCGGGACAAGCCAGACCAATCAGGGTAACGATCGCAGCGGTCAAGACTAGGTCTCAAGAGGGGTGAGGGTGACTGAAAGCCCGCAATGAGCACACAAAGCAAGGACACTTACAAATTACTCCAAGCAGGTGTTATATTAAAAATATATACACATTTATTACAAGGCCTTTGTAACATTGACCGTAGCGAGAAATCACAATAAAACTCAAGTAAACCAACACATACCAAACCAATACAATATATATACAAATACAAACGAGTCTAACGAGTTAGAAGCACGAAATGTGTAGACCACCTAGATGGGGAGGAAAACAGGCAGTGCGAATAATAATTAGACCCAGTCCGCCTTCAGAGGCACCTAACTAAAAGGAAGTCCAAGCCCTACGAATAGTGGAGCCTTGTGCTAAAAAGTACCTGCACACGCTGGTGCCAACGGGCAAAAAGGGAGTCTCTTTGAGGGAATCAGGCAGTTTAGTTCGGTGAACAAATGAAGATGAACAGAGCTCCACGACTCAAGCGCAGCCTCCACTGTGGGCAAAAGCAGAGCGCGAGTACGGAAAGGCGTGCTGGTAGACACAGCGGGGAAAAGCTATGGGCTCCTGCAGGAGGGCAACCAGTTCCTAGCGATGCTACTCACCGGTTCCCGATGCAAGCAGGCCCAGGCTTCTCCGCGTCAGTTTCAGTGCTGGCAGGTTCAGATACGAGCAGGGGACGTCTCGGCGTCGTGTAGATTCCGCAGCAGCAGAAGTTGAGTTGAGGATGTCCCAAACGCAGTGAACCCGCACAGTTTGTTACCACAGCAGGGCAACGGAGCGGCCGTGTGTATTTCAGCCAAATGTACACTACTCACTTCAGACCTGGGAATGCCAAGTGTACGAATCTTGTGAGAGTGACAAGGACTCGTAATACAACACAACCTGACGGCGGTTACAGAGCAAGACTCCTGGGTAGGCTGGTCAGTCAACTGGATGGCCCAGAGACACTTCCAACGGCTTACGTGCAGGAGCTGGTGAAGATGCCGAGAATAGTTGTTCCCACTATTCCAAGGGTCGAAGTACCAGTACAGGCCTTCTCGTTCGATCCGGGGTAGAAAAGGTTTCACAAGGCGACAGCAGTGCAGAGGAGCAGTCCTTCAGCGGGTCACCAGCGATTCCTGGGTTCAGCCTCGTGGTTGCAGGATACTTGGCTCCTGTATTCCTTTGTTAGTGAGAACTCAGGAGATCGACATGGTAGTGGTGTTTCCAGCCCCCTCTTATCCACGGTTCCCTTCGCGCCAAAATGGAGGGGACCCAATGGGACATCTGCTCACAAAACACTCACACCATACGTGGACCTATCACGGACCACGGAGGTCCCAGGCATTCACACAGGGGCGTTGCTAGGGGGGGGCTAAGGGGGCTATAGCCCCTGATCTTTTGGTTGTAGCCCAGGATAGAATCTCAGGAGCTACAGCCAAAAGACTAGCTAACCCCCAGTCCCAACAGTTCCAACATCAGCTTAGCCCCGCGTCTTTTCCAGACCTAGCAACTCCCCTGCATTCACACCACCCTAGACTCTCTGGCACCCAGGATGTGTATTGGGACCAGACATCCCAGCCGACACCTTGGAGGCACACACAAGGCCTGTAGAAGCCAGCGAAAGCATCTGTGTTTCGCGGGAAAGTACATGCCCAAATAAGGAAGGCCCCGGGTCGGCTTGACCTGGGGAAGGTAAAGGGGGCAAGACGGTCAGCGGACAGGACAATGAGCCTCGTGGTCTGGCCATTTTGGGAGCCAGGCCACCATTTTGGGCTAAGCGCGAGAAATGCGCTTAAAACGCCAAAAGGAGCTCAAAAACACAAGAAACGATCGCTGCCACCAGTCCTGTCCGTGATTCACTTGCACCGATCATTTACAATCCAGAAAGAGTATCTAGGGCCTGTAGAAGACTAGAGCCCCAAGAGAGCAGTAACTTAGCTTACAGTGCCCTCTTGTGTCATGTTGCACGAAAGCTGCAACATGATAAAGAAACTACGGAAAACAACGTTTCCCGGTACTGACTGTCTTAAGGGCATGTCAGTTTCCCCGTAAGAATGGAGCGAAAGCCCAGAGGAGTGCGGCAGAAGGCTGCACTTCTCTGGCAAAGTCTAGATCCTGGTGAAAACAACATCAAAAAGTTTAGGGGTTGCCACATGGAAGGAAAATTACCCACAATTAAGAAATCTTTCCTAACACGCGGGCTTGTACAAAACCCGATCCGTACGCAAGAAGACTCCTTCCAAAAATTCCTGCAAGGATTGAAGTCAGGTGAGAAAGGGGGAAATCCGTGACAGTAACAAGCTAGCCTTTCTAGAACGGCATCACGTGACCGCACTACAATATCTTGTGGTGGCGTCACGTGCTGCACAGCCATCTGAGGAACACGCCAGTTCTCTGGTTTTGTGCACGGCTCGTCTCCGGTGTCAAAGACCCCCGTACTGCTGAATAACAACAAGTAAGCGACTGAATCCATATAAACATGGACCCTTTCATGCGGAACCATATTAATTTTGTCCGCGCCTTCCTTTTCTTTTCTTTTCTTGGCTTTCACTAGGTACCAGCGTATCTCAGCTGCTCTTTAGAACACACGTGGCGAATTTCCCCTGAAACAGCCATCTATACAAAAGCATCTGAGGCTGCAATAGGTAGGCGATTTTACATACCCCCTGCCTGTCCAATAATGATTGTGTAAGACGTACCCCACTAGATTAAAAAACACGTTTTTTTTTATTTTTATTACAGTTGCATATTGAATATGTGAAAGTGGCAGATCTCTAAAAAGCACCGTGATATTCAGTTACTCATGAACTAATATATCACTCACAAGAAGCCATAAAGGTATGTCTGGTTCCTAAAATCATACTGATAGGAAACAAGACATGTAGACAGTAATTTCGAAATTAGTGGCCTGCGCCCTCCTGTAGACTGTTGTGTGTGTCCACCCCTCCTTCCCTCCCTTTTGTTTTTGTTCCCCCGGCCGCTTTCCTTGTTTTTTTCCCATGTGTCTGGCACTTGACACTAATCTGTATAGTATGTGCACTAGATGCACAAAATATAAGACGCTCAGTGATGGAGGCAAAAATATGAGAGACTATGATATGTATGGCATAGAGTTGAATTAATTCCAATGACGTAACTGTCACTACTGTATAAGCCAGACAATGCAGTCACACTAAAGAAAGTGTTTGATGCACACCAAGACTGAGAGGTTGATAGTATGGCCTCATATAAAAAAGGATATAAAAAAAAAAATGTTAAGAACAATTATGGGTTCTGGTTGCTATATTTTGATATGAATGTCTCTGTTTTTATAGATATTTGGAGATAACTTTGCAATAACACTTGTGAAATGCTATACCCCCCAAGATGATGGGTTGATGTGTCCTGAGGAAAGCCTTTTACAAACGACTAATCAGTATAAGAATGAGCGACAGTCCTTTTGTTAATCAAAGAATAAGGCTGGGAACAGATCTACTCCTGTCTACACAATTTAGATGGGGACTTTGTATAAAAGCAAACATGAATGGGCTATTCTAATGTCATCCACGTGTTACTAACATCACTTAAAATGTAATGTATTCCATGAGTGAACGCAAGGACAAAAATTGTTGAATAATTGTCTTTATAATAACTTTGTTTTATGTTGTTTTAATTTACAAATGTGACCTAACGGTCTTTTTTATATGACCTATTACAGAATAATAAATATATTATATATTTTTTGAAAAACCTGAGCCCTCCATCTTTTTATATTTGCTAAAAAAGATGGCCCTACAAGTGTATGTGGATTGAGACCTAGCTCTGTCACTTTGGTGTAGACATCGAAGGGTAGCTTGTTGGGACCCCCCTGCCGAAGAGAGAGATTTACCACCCACACTTTACTTGGGGAAACGTCTGGTGTGCAGAGAGCTGGAGCTAGAGGACTGAAGGACTCTAGTGGCGAGGTATTTAGGGAGAGAGAGTTGGATGTTGCATGGTCCCAGGCCCAGGAAAGCCTTGTGGATGATGCAGAGGGTCTTGAATTTGATTCTTGGAGCCACCAAGAGCCAGTGGGGAGATTTTTGGGCTGGACAGATGCAGTCCCTGGGCTTGAGGCCAAGGATAACTCTTGCAGTCCTATTCTGGATTGGTTGAAGAGGGCGGAGTGAGGAAAGAGGCAGATTAAGGAAGTGGCTTTTGCAGTAATCAAGCCTTGAGAGAACCAGAGCTCTGGAGACATTGAGTTTCTGGGGGAAGGTGAGAAACGGGACAATGCCTCTAAGGAGGCAAATCTGATAGTGGGCCTTCTTGGAAAAGTCAGCGATATGAGGTGAGAATGAGAGAGAGGAGTTGAAGATGACACCCATGTTTTTTGCGATGCACAAGGGTGAGGGGAGGGGTCCCAAGGAGGGCGGACAGAGTATAGGAGGAATGGAGGGAGTAGGGGTCCCAATGAGAAGGATCTCAGTCTTACTGGCGTTAAGGTAGAGAGCATTAGTACCATACCATGCCTGGACAGCTGTCAGACAGTCAGGAATGAGAGAGTAAGGAGAGGAGAAAGAGGAGGGTAGCTTAAAGGAGAGCTGTGTGTCATCAGCATGACACCGGAAATGAGGCGAGAAGGTGGAGATCAAGTGGGCAAGGTAAATATTGAAAAGCCACCGCGAGGGGATAGAGCCCTGAGGGATGCTGCAATTCGAGAGTGAGGTAGAGGAGAGAAAGGGGCCCAATTGAACTTGGGCGGGCCGATTCAAGAGGAAAGAGGTCAACCAATACGGTGCCCGGTCCGTGATGCCCATGGTATCACAGAGCCGATTTGAGGATGGAATGATTGACTGTGTCAAAGGCAGAGTACAGATAAAGGAGAATAAGGGCAGAAGGAGAGTTGGAGTCGAGGTTTGAGAGCAGGTCAGCACGGGTGGTCAGGAGAGCAGTTTCTGGTTCTCTGGCTGCTCTGAAGCCAGACTGGTGGTCGCGAAGGCAGCCAACAGATTCAGTGTGATGGATTAGTTGGGAGATGACCAACTTCTCCAGGAGTTTGCCCAAGATGGGGATGTTGGAGATAGGGAGGTAGCTAGCCAGGCAGGAAGGGTCCGCAGACGGCTTTTGTAGGAGTGTGGTGCACAATGGAGTTCTTGAGGGGTCAAGGCAAAGAGCCAGTGGCAAAAGAGTGGTTACAGAACTCAGCCAAGGAGGGAGCGAGAGGCATGTTGTCCATGATAGTTCTAGTGGAGCAGGGAAGCACCTGTTTGGAGGAGACTTTCATAGAGCCTGCTGTCTTGGTGACTTCATCCAGTGAAATGGGTAAGAAGGAGGAGAGTAGGGAGAGCAAGAGGGTGCAGGGAGGCCTGCATAGAGGCGAGGGAGGGGGGCATAGAGAAGAGAGATGACAGGATGTCCTGAGTTTTGGTTATTAAATGGGTGGCCAACGCCATGCAGTGGACTGAGAGGGAAGAGAAGTTGAGATTGCAGTAGGATTGGCAAGTTCCTTGCAGATTTTTTGAAGTTCAGCCGTGTTGTTCGTGGCCCCAGTGATGTGGGATTGGATGCAGGCCTGTTTCTTGGAGTGGATAGAGAGTCTGTATTGCCTTTTGAGCAGGCGACATGCCAGATTGCCACAGGATGTGCTAGAAGCCAGCCACTTCCATTCCGCAACTTTGCATTTGCATTTCAACAATGCTAAGTCAGAGTCAAACCAACTATTGCACTTGGAAGTAGGCTTCATGCGGATCCTCATGGCAGTAGCAAGTAAGTCAAGGGTGTTGAAGATGGAGAGGTGAAGGTTAGCAAGAGCTGAGTTAATGTGAGGGTGAATAGTAGGAGTGGTAAGGGGTGAAGGAGATGGCAAAAGCAGCTATTGACACTCGCTTCATCGGTTGAAATACGTAGAAGGAGACTGGCAGTGCGGTCAGAAGCTTTGCCGGGGAGCCCAGGAGCTCCAGGTGGGAGGAGAGGAGAGCATGGTAAGACCAGGAGAGAGGAGTATTGAGAGGGTTAGAGAGAGCGATATCAGCAGTGATGAACACATCCAGGGTGTGCCCGGCTGAGTGGGTAGGGCCAGAACGAAGAATGGTGAGTGAGAGAGAGTCGCAGAGGTTTCAAAAGAGTAGAGTGGCCGCATCAGGAGAATCCAGATGGATATTGAATTCTCCAAGGAGAAATAGCATAGAGGAAGAGGTCGGCAGAGAGGAGGCGAGGTTGGCCTACTCAGAAAGGAAGGGGGGATCGGCCTAGGAGGCATGTAGATGGCAGCGAGAGGGTCTGAGAGACGCAGAGCTTGCAGAAAACTCATTCAAAGGAGGAGTACGATTGAATTGGTATGATGTGAGCAGGGATCCATTCAGGGTAGACAAGGGCACTCCTCCTCCAAACCGGTTTGACCTAGGCTTGGAGAGGATCTTGTAGCCCTCAGGAAGGAGAGTGTCAAAAGCAGTGACAGAGCTGGCATTGAACCATGCCTCAGTCAGAGGGAGGAAGTGGAGGAGAAAGTCTTCAAGGAGGTGACAGATGTCAGAGGAGTATTTGACAGCAGAGTAAGAATTTAGGGTAGCTGCATGAAGCTGATTGCCCCCTTTAAAGGTCTTCCGAGGTGGGATACAGGGGCGAGGTACACCTGTCAGTGGGGGCGAAGAGGTCACAGAGGTGGCAGCCGGGGGAAAGGCAGTGGGAGGGAGGAAGTTAATGAGATACAGAAGACGCCTGGTAAGAAGGAGAAGGTTGGGCAGAGATTCCTGGGCCATGATCGTGCCATTCTGGTACACATTAATGATGCACCTAGAAGATAGGAAGTGTGCCAAGAGAACTTCCCACCTGGTAACACCATTAATGGGTGAGGAAGAGAAAGGGGAGAGGATAGAGATCATCTGAGGAGTGCACATGGCCGAGGAAGGGGTGACAAGAGGAAGTCAGTCATTGTCTGCCTGGATGAAGCATTGACGTAGCAGTTGGAGTAGATAGGGGAGATAGAGAGCACCATAGTGGGAGGCCGTTGGGGGTGGATGGACAGAGGAGATGGATGTTCAGGAACTGAGCAATGCACAAGGAACTCACCAGGTGGCCTAGCAGCCATTCAAGGAAGAGAGACTGAAGAGCAGTAGGTCAGGCAAAGGGGGATAGAAATTCAGAGTAACAGTAGAAGGCTTCACAGTTTAAGCAGGCAGCGATGCATAAAGAAAGTATTTAGATCTGACCTTCAAGTAATGATAAAACCTAACAATTGGAAACAGCCAGTAGGATTTAAACACAGTGATTTGAGTTTCAAGTACTTCAGAATATACAACAAAGCTAGGTTTGACTTTCTAAATACATTCATATTTCTAACCAAGTAGATTTGACATTCAGTGCATTTAAGAAATGTTAAAAACACCCAGAAATGGCTATCGAAGAGATCAGAGATCCACATCACCTAGATCTGATAATCAGATACATCAGAAAAGTAAAAACACCTTCCAGTCTAGGCTACGTCACCTAGTGCGCCCCTGTGAATCCACAAACAAGATGAAATTCGTGCTCCGTTGATATGGCTCCAGAAGATTCTGCCAATGTTATGCAATCACGAACTGGCAGATTCCCGCACTGCTGTATGCTCGTGTCTTCAATTGGGAAGCATGCAGTGTGCTATTATCATTCCTTGCTATTTCTTACAAGTGCAGCTTCAAAAGGATGAAAGGCTGAGCTGCCCACACCCTAATTCAAACCTTGGACCTGCAGGTCATCACACACACGGACAAGACACGCACCACACACCTCCTTCCTCCTATGAGCGAGTGATTGTGTTACCGGACTGTCTCAATGGCAGATTGTAGTCTGTGCTTTGGGAACCCACAAACTGAGGCAGTCACAATCATTAAATGCTAAGCGCTGTACGCACACAGCTCTAAAAATCAGTCATCCAATGTCGATGGTTCTTTCCACTTCTGTTAGAGCTGTTGGCACCCCCACCTGCTTCTGAACAGAGATAAAGGGGTCTTGTGTAAGAGAAACAATAAACGGCTTTCTTTTCAAGTCGAGTGGCTGGCATTTTAACGAGGAAAAACCCTCAGTGCTCGCGGAATGTGGCGGTTTCTAGGACCTGGGGTGGGGGCTATCTCGCTGGCTGCCTGCAGCCCTCCAAAACATTTCACAAACTTGTTGCTTATTCATTCAGAGCCAGACCAAACGAAAGGGCTAGCGAGAGAAAGAGAGCGAGGGGAAGGAGGGAGGGAGTGAATTAGGGGAGATCCAATCCCTGCAGGGGACTTTCTGGCAACACTAAGAACACGCAAACAGCAGGAGAAAAAAACCCTGTTCGACACAAAAAACCTCCACTCGGAAAAGACATCAGCCGCAGCGTTGCCCGGGGCGGCCAACTCTTGCAGAGTTTGCGCGACCTTTTCTACTTGTTTCTTAGCCCGCGCCGGCAGGCTGCTCCTCTGACATGTCAATGGGAAATGCCACCGCCAGAAAACGCATCCGAGGAAACAGCTAGTGCCAGAGAGAAAAGGACTAGGGCGAGCTGTGGTTCCATCCGCGACAGCAAGAAAAGGGGCTCCGATCGCTAGGGGAAGAGGAGGTGGGACACCATCACCGGAGAGGAAGAAGAGGTGCGTATGCGAAGACAGATTGCGGTCCTGTGAGAAAACCAGGCGGGGCTATCTTTCCTTGGGAGAAGGAAGAGGGGGTTACTGCACATGTGAGGAATGAGACGGGGTAGCTGTGCTGGGAAGAAGAAGAGGTAGTTTTTTATCTCAGTGTAACAGAAGAGGCTATCCATCCCTGGGAGGAGGACGAGGAGACTATCCATCCCTGGGAGGAGGACGAGGAGACTATCCATCCCTGGGAAGACGAGGAGACTATCCATCCCTGGGAGCAGGACGAGGAGACTATCCATCCCTGGGAAGACGAGGAGACTATCCATACCTGGGAGGAGAACGAGGAGACTATCCATCCCTGGCAGAAGGACGAGGACACTATCCATCCCTGGGAAGACGAGGAGACTATCCATCCGTGGGAGGAGAACGAGGAGACTAACCATCCCTGGGAGCAGGACGAGGAGACTATCCATCCCTGGGAGGAGGAAGAGTTCTCCATCTCCAGGAAAGGGGTCTCATCACTGGAGGAAGGTATCCAACTTCCAGGAGACATTGGTAAACATCTGGGAGTGATTCGTCTCAAAGGCTCCGGTGACGCTTCTGACATGCCATCTGTTGGACCTTGGGTTCTGCAGACTTGCCTAGGGCTGGGAGTCCTCTTGCTGGTGCAGGGCCAGGAGAGCAATGGGGACAGCGGCCGCTGGAGGCAGATGATTCAGTGGGAGAACAATGGCCGGCGGTACAGTCTGCTGAACAGCGGCTCAGAGTATGTGCCGGCTGCAGGCCGTGCCGGAGAGGAGACCCCGTCTAGGGTCCTGCTGGCAGACAGTGCTGGGAGCCAAAGTCGCAGGGTCCCAGGGAACACCAGGAGGCAGGCCCCTTCGCAACCTGTACGCTCGGGTTCCGAGACAGTGAGGGGGCAGACAAGGCACCCGTTTGGGTTCGGTCAAGTGCCCGACAACTGGAGGGATGGAGCGACAAGGGAGAGTGCTGGGGGACAGCGATTCCGTCCATCATCAGGGCGGCAGCGCCAGGCTGGTTCATCCACATCCTCTTCTTCATCATCTTCATCATTCTCAAGCTCCTCCTTCCCCCAACCTCCTTTCATGCAACCTTCCTTTCCCCAGCCACCCTTCTTCAATCAGTACGAGACTTATGACCCACAGGTGCCTCCGGGCTACGATGATAGTTTCTCTTACTTCAGGTTTGGAGGTAGCGCAGGGGTGTATCCTGTCCATCCTCTGCCAAGGTTTAGTGACTTTAGGGAAGACCAGGGTGGCTACCGGCCCCAGGGCGTCTACCCTCCCCAGGAGCAACCTCAGGTGCCATATCAGCAGCCACCTCAGCCACCAGCACAGCCTGCCGACGGGCTAGACCGGCGGTACACCCACAGTCTCTTTCAGAATGGTGAATCCGATGCCACCCAGGCCAGACAAGACCCTCCTTTTGTGGCACAGACCGACCCTAGGTTTGGACAGTACCAACCAGTTGGGTATGGACCGCCAGATCCTTATGTGCCAGAGTCGCTGCTACCTTTCCGCAGCTTGGACCCTTACCCCGTCGTCCCAAGGCAAGACTCTTTCCCTGCCGTACCAAGGCAGGACCCGTATGCCGCTGTCCCTAGGCAAGATTCTTATCCCGTGGTGCCGCGACCAGAACCTTATTTGCCAGCCAGGAGCCCAGACGTGCCTCAGGCAGGACAGGAAACCCAGGCAGCACAGCAGACGAGAAGCAGCAGTGTGGGCAGCGTCTTCCGACCCAACCAAAATGGAAGAGGTAAGTCAAGTGTCAGTGCATCCTCATAATGGAATGTGGGCAGGACATGGCCTGCCTCAGAGCTTGGATGTCTAATAATCCAGTGAAAAGGTTGTGCTTTTGTGTGGCCATATGTTTGCACAACAGCTTGGGAACTTCCTCCCACACCCTACTGGTAGATATACGGTGTGTGTGACTTGTTACAGCTACAAAAGATATTCCATGTAAAAGTGCCCGCTGCTCCTTGCTGCTTGCTCTATGCCATTAGGGCACATTTCTGAAAGAAAATCAAATCTTATGTATTTGCAGAGCTCAGTGCTTCCTTCACTAGAACCAGTCCAGCATCCAAGGGACAATTCACACATCTCAGAAGTAGGGAGCAGTAACAACCTAGCCATGATTAAGAGGAGAACCCCTTCTGTCCCCACATCTCAAGAGCTAGCGACCTTCTCTCACTAAGAGCTAGCGACCTTCTCTAGTTCTAAGGGTAAATGAGTGATCAGGGGATAATCTTGCGTCTCTACACATTTGAGAGCCAAAGTGTAGCGGTGGGAGGACTTCTTAGAATTTCACTCTGATTTCCACCGGTAAGATGCAAGCGAAAAACGGTGCCATGATTACTCACAAGCTGCCATTCCACACCTATCCCTAAAAAAAGAAAAATACTTTTTCTATATTGTGCTTCATGACAGACTCCAGCCTCTGAGCGCTAGGCCGGGTATCCAAGCCATGCTGCTCAGTATTGTCTTCTTTCGAGTGCCTTGCCTCTTTGCTAACCTACTTACTAAGGACTAAGGGTGTCCAACTCCAGGCCTCGAGGGCCGTATCCATGTCAGATTTTCAGGATACCCAGCAATAATATTCATGAGATAAATTTGCATGCAATGATTCTAAATGTATGCACATTTTTGCTCATGAATATTCATGAGGGATATGCTGAAAACCTGTCCGGTTTCTGGCCCTCAAGGCCTGGAGTTAGACAACCCATATTATTGTTCTGAGACCCTTAAGCTTTTGCCTTTAACATTTTGCTAGGACTCACTGGCATATTTTTGTTAGTATTTGTACTTACTTTACCAGCATCACTGCAAAAAGTAGATGAAGTAAACCATGGCAAGGAACTAGACCCGACAGCGTTTTACAGAAGCCTGGACTGAGTGGGAGACAGGGAAGAGCGAGAGATGGGGGTGTGCGTGTGAGGCTCTGCAGATATGAGCATAGATGGACCGTGGTCCGAAGAGGGTTTATCGTTTTACAGAGGTCACTAGCTTCCTCACTGTGCCATTGCTGCTCATAACTTTCAGTGTGGGTGGGCATAAGGCTGCTTTGTGGTTCCTTCTGACAGAGGAGAGGGCTCTTGTGTCGACTCTCACTGTAAGGTAGCTCAGCAAGTTAACTGCTGCTTCAGAGATCTGTGTTCAACCAGTGACCAGAGGTTCAAATCAAAGACTCCAGGCATCCCCAATAATATGGGACCACCAATGTGTTGGAGTATGACAATGTTGCATGATTATTATTGGGCTACAACCCCATCATACATGAACCACAAACCACTGCCATCAATGTGCCATAAAACCATGATCCATGCACCACAAAACCCTTTGGCTGGGCTCCAATTCCCCCCACTTCCCAGAATGGGCCACAATATAACCTGTAATGGGCAACAAAACCCTCTTACATGTGCCACAACACCTCTACTCATGGGCGTGATATTATTGTGACGTGCCCTAGTTTCCTGGTGGCAGTGAACTGTTGCCTGGATGGAAGCTCCATTGTGCTGACTCCCATATACCAATGTTGTGACTCGGTCAGGGGTCCTCTTAGGCAGATTTGTTCACTGCACATGTTTGACCTTGTTCTGTATAGCTCAGTATGTCATCTACTTGCAAAAAAGCTTAATAATAGAGCAATTGCGCCAAACTTACAGATCTATAATATGCAAGCAAAGCAAGCCTCCTCCCATGGGGTAGAACTATTGGTGTACTGTTCAGCCCTTAAATTAGTTATGATAGAACATGCATCCCACAAAAAGGTACTGGGTCTCCCAAGAGGTTTCCCTATTATACCAACGTGCTTAGAAATCAATGCTCGGCTTATGGACTCTGTGATAGCCCTCTAAGCACTGATGTACTGAATTCTCATGTGTGCCAGCCCACACTTAACTGAAGCCCAATACCTCACTATTAGACATTATGAGCCAGTAAGTCGGCAGTACACTACCACTGGTCGGGCTTGTGTGCAATCTGGCAAACGATTTTAAATTTGCAGACACATTGGGTTATCTGGGGAGATTTGATCGAAACACACAGCGAAGCAGGCATATTCATTCAATGTCCTTGATAATATTATGGGGACGTGCATTTTGAGTTCAATTGCTAGTATTCTCTATAGGAGTCCACAGCCTTTGGATCTCCAGATGTTTTGAACTACAGATCCCATTTGCCTTAGCCAGAAATGACTCGAGGACAAAGTAAAAAAAATCCATGGAACAACAAGAAGGTATATGCAGAATGGCACCACCAATGTAGGACAGTCCAGCTAGGTAAAACACAGTTATCATGTTTCCATTACCCTTAAGGCCAAGTAAATAAAGCCATGCAACAACAAGAAAGTATATGCAGACTGGCACCACCAATGTAGGCCAGTCTATCCATGTAAAAACATGCATCTTTGCTTTTCCCTTGATGCACGTGTCCTGTGCATCAAGGGTAAAGCAAACATAATAAGTGTTATTACCTGGCTAGACTGTCCTACATTGGTGCTGCCAGTCTGCATATACTTTCTTGTTGTTGCATGGCTTTGTACTTGCCATTAAGGATCATGCAGACATGATAAGTATAATTACCTGTCTAGACTGGCCTACATTGAATGTAGGTCAGTCTAGCCAGATAATAACACTTATCATGTTTGTTTTACCCTTGATGCCAAGTGTCACATACCATGCCACATTAAGAAAGTATTTGCAGACTGGCACTACTATTGTCAGTCTGCATATACGTTCTTAATGTGGCATTGCATTCTTTTTACTTTCTCATCAATGGTAAAACAAACATAAGTGTTAATACGTAGCTAGACTAACCTACATTAGTAGTGCCAGTCGGCTTATAGTTTGTCAATGGTGGCTTGACATTTTGTACTTGCCATCAAGTGTAAATCAAACGTGATAAGTGCTATTATATGGCTAACTTGGCCTATGGTGTCAGTGTAGATTTACTTTTGTACTGGGGCATGGCATTTGATACTTTTGACTTGACATCACTGGTAACACAATCATTTTGAGTACTATTACGTGGCGAGACAAGGTTTACAATGGTAGCTCCAGTCTAGCCATATATGCTTTGTGTGTCATGGCATTTTTGTACTTTACATCAAGGGTAAAAGCCAACTTAAGATTACTTGGTACACTGGCCTATCTTGGTATAACTTGTCTAGATATACTTTATTTCTGTGGTGTGACATTTTTTACTGAATGGGAGTTTGTATATGGTAATACTGGCATATAGTGGTGCGGCATGCATGGGCATGTATGGGCACAGTCAGCATGAACATGTTTGAAATACTGGCATATGTTGTGAGCAAAGGCATAATGAAAATGTGTTTGAAAATGGTCCTGTGCACCCCAGATCTCCTGCTTGGCTCCCACTGCCTGGCTGCCAAGCAATTGCCAGCCCTTCCCCATAACTAGGGGCCCCCTTCGCTGAAGGCGGCTTCAGCGAGGGGGGCCCCTAGTTATGGGGTTTGTCCTAAGTACGGGTGGGTGGGGTGGTGAGGGAGAGCCTTCCTGCCACCTCAAACTCTACTTAGGCTTCACCACCTAACTTGAGCCCCCCGCCCTCCCTCGATTCTGCCTCCCACATAAAGCTCTGGATAACTCTACAGTTAATCAGGGGCCAGAGTATGGTGGAACGAACAACCAAAACGTGAAGCTTTAGTGGCCCTGAACCAGAAGAACTGAGGCCTTCTGTATCATCTGGAACGTATTGAGTAAGTGGTACATAGAGGGAGCTGTATGAAGACTGATTTCCACTATAGGTTTCTGTTTTTCAGAATAAAAAGAAGAAGGGTCTTTAGATTCCTAAAGCAGTGTCTAGTGCAGGGGTCTGCAACCTTTGGCTCTCCAGATGTGTTGGTCTCCAATTCCCCTAATATCTGGCTATTGACTATGCTGGTTAGGAATGATCGGAGTTGTAGTCCAAAACATCTGGAGATCCAAAGGTTGCAGACCCCTGGTCTAGGGCAGTCCCAAGAGTTACCAAGCTTCGCACAAACAGTCATTGGTGAGAGGTCATGCTTGTAATCCATACCTTTGCGTGCACCTGTTTGGTTTCTGGCTTGTATGCAAGTGGATATTACCAACACACAACACTCAAGGCCAGTGTTTGGGCGCCTGTGCGCAGTAGCTAATCCTGGAAGGATAGACCTAGGCTCAGGGGTGGAAGTCAAAAAAAGGAACTCGTGGTACTCTGGCTGTTTCCAAAAATGAGGGCTGGGCCGGGCAGGGCTTGACCCTTAGTATGCAATCTACAGTGGTTCTTGTTGCTTTGTGGCTAGACTAGACATTACCTCGAATACTATCAAAACAATATATTCAGTCTTTGATCCACCTGTGCATGCAAATTACCCAGGATACTATGTGACACACATTTCTTCAGAACATGTTTACTAGTGTCATCTGTACATCACTTACACTGAAACACACTTACAAACATAGCTGAAACATAGTTTGATTGGCATTGCATTTGAACTGCACAAGGCTCTAAACAGTGTCAGTAGATACACAATCTAATTTTCCTACATGAATAGTACAGGCAATGCAACAATGGCAGGTTACTCGCTTTAATGTTCCTTTTAAACAATTGTGTTATCCTTTTCTATTTATAAATACTTTTATGTGTAAATAATGGTCATTAAGAACAAAAGAAATTCAATACTTCAAACACGCCCATACCCCTACATTAAACTCAATACGCTTTGTAGTTGCCATTAATCACCCGACTGCAGTCACTTCAATTGAATACAAACATTAGCAAAGACAACGATTTTGGCTTTTATGCAGGCATGGGATAGGCATTTGCCAAGTACTACCATAGTCGTACTACCTGGTCATATGATGGCAACGGCTGGACATTTTTGTGATTATCTAGGGATATGATATGAGTGCTTGGCATGTGCCTATCTATTACCCATACACAAGCCAAAACTGTTGACTGTGTCAATGTTTGTTTAAATAGGACCTAAGTGCAACAGATATGAATCAAGTGGTTGAAGGCCCTTTTTATTACACAACTAGCACATTTACACCTTCCGTTAAGCCATTAATTCTTAGAAGACTACTTAGAATTAACACTGGCATGCCAAAGTTTGATGTGACTGCCGATAGAGCCAACTCAAAGAGATCTAGGATAGGTTTCAGCCTGGGAGGGGCATGTAGCGGATGGGAATGACAATAGTGAATAACATGGCTATTGCAGTAATTGGGTTGGTAAATAACTAAACAAAACCCTCAATCTGTGCGTACCTCCTCACATGTCATCTCCCTTCTAGCTGTGCTCCAGTGCAATAGTTTTCAGCTTATAGTCAAAACTGAAGTAAAACTAAAATAAGAGCAAATCTCTCTGGTCAGTTGCCCCTCTGGTCCTTGGCTTCTCCTGTCCGCCGTCCCTCTGCTCCTTGGCCACTCTGGTGAGTAACTGTCCTCTAGTCCTTGGCTTCCTTGCGAGTTGCTCCTCTGGTCCATCCCACCTTTGGCCTTTGGCTCCCTGGCGAATCGCTGGCAAAAACAACCGGAAGCAAAAAGCTTCAATTTTCTGCATGCTGTTGCTGCTTAAAGTGCACTCTGAAAGCTACAAAATCCCACTCTTGCATGGTGTGTCCATGCAATCAAATTCAATATTAATTGCAGAAACCGAATGGCAATACTTTCGAGTCAAAAGGACCGAAAAAAAAGGTCGATTTTATTTTGGGGGGGAGGGGTCCCTCACCAAACCCCCGTTTTTGGTGTAAAAACCACTTTTTTTTCATATACGGAAGCCAAAAAAAATATATACATTTTAAAAAAGGCATTCAACCCTTTTCTTCGGTCCATTTGACTCGAAAATATTGTATTTGATCCTTTTGTTTTCGATCCTTTGACTGGACACCAACGATAGCCACTTCAACAATACTTCTTCCTCCCACTTTACTGATAATACATCTGGGAATGCAGCCCATTCACCAAAACAGCACAGATTACACAATGGACGTACACAACATCCGAAGGCACCTGTCTGCACTCAATGTGCCTAAAGACCAAAATAATCCACCATAGATACACCAACACAACTCTGCACAGTCCATAAGCAGCTCTATGGCAGACTCAGACACTCACTCACACAGACAAGATCCTTAACAACATTGAGTGCACATTAACAAATTCTCCAGACAATTAAAAAGGAACATTGCACAGAGAGACGTATCCTTTCACATCTGCAAACATCAATGTTGTAACAAACCAATCATGCCCCGATCCCGGGCCGGGAGGATAGGTCAGGGGCAATGTGCTACCCTTGGAAGCAAGAAGAAGTAGAGAAACACAGGTTCGATCCCCGAGTCCGCGCGTAGAAACCTCTGGGTATAAAGCGCATTATAAATAACAAATTACCTATTACAAATCCCTTGCTACTGCATTAGTCCCCTAACCTATCTCTTGCAGATACTCAGAGCTCCTAGAAGAGTGAACATGGCAGATGATGGCCACTAAAAGATGAAATAAGATGGCATAATAGGACATAGACAAGAGTCTCACTCAGTCTCCTGTGAGGCGATACACGGGACGGCCCAAGCAACTTCTGCGTCTGGCAGCAATCGGGGAAAACATGTAATGGTTCTGCCACAGTTAGTCTGCTATACTAGAAGCCCTGGTCCATTGACTGGCTGGTGAGAGTATATATCTGCCTTTCAAATCAAGTGATACGGGACTAAGCGAGGCCTAGAGAATCAATATTGCAATTCTAGGTGACAGCCTTGGGGTCCACTAAAAGAGGAACCCCCAAACTCATTATATTTGTTAGGATTCTGTGTTGGGCCCTAGGTAGGGAACCTTCCTTGCTTGTTACGGTCTGAACTTAATCACTTATAAGCACTCCAATTTTTCCACTTATGTCAGAGTGAGATTACATTTTGTACCCAGGGTCTCGGACACTGGCTGAAAAGCAAAGTCGTGATTCTAAACCACTCTGCAGTTTAGGCACATGACCACATATCTTCCAAGCTTTTTACTTGGTACAAATATGAAAGTTTTTGATGAATAATACCGTCTCGTAGAGTCCGTTTACAGAATACACAAATTGCATAGTAAAGCGACATGATAACATGTAAATCCTTAAAGCACAAGTGAAGCGAACATTATATAATTGTAGCTTTATTTTCAACATCCTGAACGGAAAACTAGAAGACCCAGAATGCAAATAAATGCAAGCCTGAGCAATCTATTTGCCCACTGTACTTTCAATGGTGTAAGACCCACAGTACAATACGTTGTGTAATAAACTCCGTTATGTTTGGAAATGCTTTGTCAAAAACTCCCAGCTCTTGATCTATACTGCCATCTTAATCCTATGTTGTAATGTTAAGCACTCAATAAACAGTGCGATGCATGGTCTTTCTGCTGGGAATGCCCCATCATGCATAGGAAAGCCTCTGCTGCTGACAACAAAGCAACCTTGGTGAGTTGGTTAAGGTACTGGCTGCAGAGCCACGCGAGAAACTAAATGGGTCCAACTAGTGGTACGACGTACCACTTAATATGGCACGTCTACCTCTGCCGAAGCAAGCGTCCGCTCTGTGTATACCTCCAAGGTGCACACTGCAAGGTAGCACGGCTAAGGGCCCTTCCGATACTCATCCAAGAAACACACTAGAGCTGCTTGCAATGTTAACATCATCTCTCCTCATGACCTCCGGGAGGTAGTCACTTGGTTGTCCTCCATCTTGTGACCACAATTCTTCTCCCTTCTATGGCTTGCGGCCAGCCACCTCAACACATGTAATCGTATGGTAAGCCGCTTCATGTCGCTCAATCTAGTGATCGCGTTCCACCAGCCTCTTCAGCTTGTAGTCAGCCCCACTTCCCCCATCCTCGAACTGATCCATCATGCGGTGGGTCCGATGCCACTGTTCCCCCGGCATATAGTCAACCTATCAAAGTCCCTCCTCTATCTTGTGTAAAGCCGCGTCTCTTGCAGTCCCCTCCAGGTTCTGGACAGTTTTCTACAGCCCCCACCTCAAAGCTTTTGGGCACTCCGACCATCTTCTTGCAGATCCCCAGACCCACCTCACCCTAGCCGCACACTCCAATCCGCCTCTCGAGTTCTCGTTTGCTTTTTATTTTTGGTTCAGGCCAATTGGAAAACAAACACACGAAGACCTTGATAGCATGGAGCCTAGTTCATGGAGGGATGATATTTTCCTATGCTCAATAAAGAGAATGTGATTTGCCGATCCCCCACACTACAGTAGGGGTTTGGGCACTGGGGTGGTTATAAGGGCCAACACTGGTGGGCTGTTGCATATTTGTCTGTTATCGCTTTTCATGGAAATTCCCAATTTCTTTTTCTTCCCCCTTCCTCTAGAAAGGGATTTGAGGAGCGGGCGAGTGGAGGTAGGGATGCAACATAATACCACTAAGCGATATGAAGACATCCTAAAAGTAGTACTGCACAGAGTTCAAAATGCAACCTCACCCACCAATAAATTACAGTATCGCAAAAGCCCCAAAATAATATGAAAGTAAAAAACAACCTGTAGTAAAATTAAATATAGGAATCCGCAGTAACGAATAACAAACACATTTTGAAGGAAAGGTGCATAGACGTTAAAACAGAAACACAGCAATAAGTCATTTCTCTCACTTCCTTTGCCAGTCCATCTCTCCTCTTCTCTTTCTTTCTGCCTGTTTTTCCCTTCATCCCTCAGACTCTTTGATTCCTCTTTTTCATATTCATCCATCCCCCCTTTACCTCCCTGTCAAGCCCCCTATCTTCTCACGGTTTCTGTTTTCTCTGTTACTCACTTCACTCAATTTCCTTTCCGGACATGCCCCGTGCCTTTGTGAAGAAAACACATCCAGTTTTACTTTGGTTGTTTGAATTGTGGGGCACCTAGTTTTGCTTTTCTCAGGATAAACACATGAGTACAAGTTCAAGAATGCAAAGGAAAAAACAGAGGCTGGCTGAGCATTCCCTGAAGGACGGGGGGAATGTTTCAATACAAAACCATGAAATCAAGTATATGTACCAGTTAAGTAAATCAACGTGCATTGTTGTGTTCCTATATGTGTTGATTTGTCTTGGCATTTCGAACAGAAACAACTTACAAGAGTAGAGAGCTGAGGCTGGAGCAGTGCCGTGACTGGGTGTTTCACGTTGGGATGGGTGTAGTAGATTGGGGTCCAGTTGATGGAGGGATCAGAATGTAGCACTGAATGGGGACAGAAGAGACAAGAATAAACATAATATTACCAGTACATCTAAAGCAAGGCTACTAGGCTGTTCAAGGCATTGTATAACAGGGAGATTAGACAGGTGCGTCTTGTAGTTTAATTTAGGAAGCATTTGCAAGGTAGAGCTAATCACAGCTGTGGGGACTATGGGGAATGGATGATGAGATGGGTCACATCAGGTGGACCGTTGAGGGCGGGGAGATGCTGTATGAGGGCACATTTAAAGGCTGGAGTGCTGTTGAAGTTCTTCATGTCAGGATGGAGGCCGTCCCACGGGTTGGAGGCAAGAATGGTGAAGGAGGAAAGCAATAGGCAGAGCAGGGCGAGTGGAGTACCGTGAGACTGAGTGAAGGATTAGAGGAAAGGATATCGGCTGCAGAATGATGTAGACGTAGCCAGATTTGGAAGGAAAAGGGGAGGCCCATGGATTGATTTGAAGGCTAGGAGGAGAGCTTTAAATAAGGCTCAGTGGTGCACAGAGAGCCTCCCCGTGGGCAGAGTTGGGGGTGGTGCCATGGAGGTTTGAGAGAGGTAGAGTTGCAATAAAATGGACATAGGAGTAGAGAGGAGGACCCCAAGAGGAGGCTGCAACAGAAGTCCAAGTGTGCCAAGGGCACAACTAGCAATCAGAGTCTTGGTAGACAGGTAGATGAGGTGGGGGTGGATCTTCCTAATGGTGATTAGGTTCAGTCTTGCACATGTGGCGGGACCTAATCTTGAAATCATTCTCAAAGAGGTTGCAAGCCTCGAGACAGGTATCAGACAGTCATGGGAAAAGGAATGCTGGAGGAGTGACTGAGGGGTATTAGAGGCAGGGAGGTAGATCACTTCAGTTTTGGAGGCGTTCAACATAAGACACAGCAGTGCCCCCCAGTGGCAGAGAAAAGTTAGAAGTACATGAGGATAGTTTAGGAGGCGGGGGGGAGAAAATCTGAGTGCCTTTGGCAAAAAGATGGAAGGAGAAGCTAACGGATTAGAAGATCTTCCCAAGGGATTGGGTGCAGGGGTAAAGAGCAGGGGGACAAATACAGATCCTTTAGTGACTCCGGCCATCAGAGGTTTTTTTTATTATTTTGTATTTATTTAATTGTTTTTTTTATAATGTGCCTAATACCATACCTGTGTTCAGTTTCTAAGCTCGGATCCAGGATTCAGAACCTCTGTTGCTCTGCATGATCTTGCTTCCAAGACCAGCGTGTTGCCCCTGTGCTATCCTCAGTTCACAAGGGTTGGGATTGAAGGGGTGTGAATTCAATTAATAAGGGATTCATATCTGATCATAGTCCGAATAAACACAGATAAACCATCTGTCTTGTTGGCAGCTGATTTCTTGCTTTGACTTAAAGGCTACCTTGTCCAGTGCATCACGCTCAGCGTCTGGCGTCTTATGTGTTTAAGGTATAAAACAACTGCTCGCCTTGGTGGCAGTGGGAGCTGTCACACTCTGTAGCTCCTCCATTGTCTGATTAAACCCACAATCAATCATTCCTCAGCTGTGATTTTAAAACACATATGTATTTACAATGTACACCGTTGGCATTTTGAATTGTACTGAAAATAAACCAATCCAGTGCTTAGCCATTAAAACCCTATGGGCCTGATTCGTGGAAGTGTTTTATAATGGCGCAATCCCATAGGAAAACGTTCCATGAATCAGGCCCTACATATCTTTTGGTGGGCACAGTGAGCCATACCTCCAGATTCTGCACTAATTAGTTTAGTAAAGATATTCACATTCGCTTTTGATCTCCTAATTGCGGCCACTGTGATACTCCATGGACAAGCCTAGGCGCTCTGAGACTACTTTGGTGGTGATCTGAAGCCTATTCACATGATATAACATAGCTGTATTTTCAGAGGCCTGATTATTTATTTAACCAATAGAACATTTCAGGAGGTTCCAAAGGGCTGCATAGTCGAAAAGCCATTATGGCTTGGGGTGCCCATATGTAAGCTCAGTTTGACGAGGAATCGGTCATTCACCGGTCCTGTGGTAAAACTCTGGAAGGCTTTTCCTATGAAAATGTTTTGACCAAAGAAATCTGAAGTTTCGGCAGATTTCATAAGCATGCCCTTGGAATGCCGCTGTTTAGACTTGTTAGGAGTTCAGTCAGTGATAGGCTACATGAAATGTTCGAGGGGATTTTATAAGCCTATGTTTTTTTTAATGGACTCTTTTTAGTGGATGAATTTGGACATTATTGTATTCCTTTTATTATTTTGTTATGTTCTATTGTGAGTATTGTATGTGTTTTTTATTGTACAGCCCCCTGAAGCTCTTGTTTGCCATGTTTGCATTTAAGATCATTTTCTAAAAATAAACTATGCATAACACCAACTTTATTATATAATAGTGGCGTTTGACTCCCACCATTTAGTTGTACCAGTAGCTGGTTTGCACTCCACGCGCATCCACTGCGTCACATGAAAGAAGGGTTCTCAGAAAGAATCTCCTTTCAGTGACACCATTCGGCCTCAGTGAAAAGAATTGTGCATAGGGTAGTAGGAGTTCACGTTAACGTCTCTACAAACCCTCTCACCAGTCACCCGGACATGCGCATTCTACCAGGGGGTTCTTCTATGTGTGGCCTCCCCGTAACACCGCGCCCCCAACGCCCACTGACAGTAAGATGTCGATTGTAACATCTCTCTCCATCACTTGTTGCAGTCAGCTCCTAACGACGCCATGTTGATTTTAACAGTGCCCCTCTGTGACCTCACCTCACTGAGCCCTATTGACTGGCGCACAGAAGGTGAATCCCCGCCAGCATGAATGGGAGGTCGCGCGCACCGACCGGGGGCGCGCTTCTCCGGCCATTCTTAACATTCTACAGAAACCACTTCCCCGCTCGCAGCTCTTGGCCACAACTCCTCATTTCCGTCCAGTAGCAAATGTAGTGTCTCAGCGCCTTTTCCCTCAAATTGTGGCCAGCTCTGAAAAAAGTCTGTTCCCCAGAGAGAGCGGTGGCTCCCAATGCATGGATCACCTACATAGCACGTGTTGGTGCAGAGTGGCAATGTTTGTGTTAATAAAGTTGCTGCGTGAACTTGAATCATCCCTGCAGATCCTCGTGGGTTCCCTCGCTCGAGCACCCGCAGACACACACGCATTGGCAAAGCCAACTGGTTTTGGTTGGCACGTTTCAAACAACGATTGAACCTCATGCTATGACCAAATGGCAGCAATGAACCATTACAAGTGATAACAGCCAGTAATGTACTTAACATAAAATAGCCACACACTTCAAGCAAAAGAGGAAGAGGAAAAGAAAACCCTTCTATGTCAAGTCTGGACATCTGGGACTCTTTCCATTCTATTGAGAGCAGAGGCAACCAGCTGCAACTAAAGCACACACATAGTGTTCGCCTTTCAACATATGACAATGGCAGATGCATACAAAAGACTGGAATAATGACCGATCATCATGGCACATGCAGGGATGTCATTTCACCAAAATTCCTGGGGTAGCGGAAGTGACATAACACAACCCTTGACCTCTGATGACATCACAGGAAGTTATGTCATTTGACCCCGCTCCCAAGTGACGTCACAGGAAGTGATGGCACACGACTTTCAGATGCATCTAACACCTGTGTTTACACACAGAACATTGTAACACACATGATCACATTCCTACTCATTCACCCACCAGTCACTCACTCATACACCTTCTCTTACATCCACTCGCACTGCATTCACCACACAGGCACACACCCATCAAGAACATGCAAATATACACACTAGTGCATTTCTTTTCATTCACCCACCACTCACTGTCCCATACCACATGCATACATCTGACACACACTTCACACATGCAAAATACACACCACATTTAAACAAAAAAAAGCCTTGTTACCTGTTTTTCCAGCTTCGGTCCGTCACTCTAGGTCACCCTCAGCTCCTCTGTGCTGCTCACTAACAGGAACCAAGAAGCTGGGAGAGCTTCCTGGTTCCTGTATATGAACCATGAGGAAGCCGGAGAAAGGGTTAGAGCTGAACATGGCATGTGACACGTTCCACATGTCATGGTCTGCCCAATCTACTGAGCGCTTCCTCGCGCTGCAAGACCCGGCCCAGCCTTCACCCTGATGGGTAAGGATTGGGCCGGGCCCCCCCAGACCTGATGTGGGGGGCCCCCGCTACTTCAGTGCCCAGGAGCTTCAGCAAAGGAGACCACAGGGGTTGCTTCTGCGACCCATGGCGACCCCCAAATGATGTCCCTGGGTACATGTGCGTTGTTAAATATTTATCATCTGTCATTATCTTTACCAATGACATGTTCTCCAGTGAACCAATACCTAAAAAAGGGCCCCTGGATAAGACACATCAGCGACCCTCTACATTTTGCACACTCTAATGTCAGTCTTAGCGGATAGGATCAGTACCATTCAGGCCTAGCCCGAATACGACATAAGCATTTACCACTTGAAGTGAAGCATTACACACGCATGCAAAAAACACACACAGGCAAACACTCTGGCACCCAAGCACCTTTGATTGGTCCTTTACAAACTAAGATACAAAATATAACTAAAAATAATATAATATTGCAGATTCACACATAGTCTGCTAGATGCCTGTCGGGGTGATTATCCCGGGGTCGGCTGAGCCGTCCTCGGATCTCCAGGCTGGGAGGCCCCAACTCCTCCCGTGCTTCACAAAAATGAGTATGAGACACACACAAGGAGCAAGGTGGTTCTGCTGTTTATTATAACAATGGCAGGGATGGGTCTAGGATCGTACGCGTCGGTCCAGACTCTAAAAATTCATGGGACTCGCAGGCCCTTTTTACCGCAGTATGACGCGCTACTTGCATCACCTGGGAAAGTTAGCGAAAAAACCTATTTCCACTTCGGATTGGTTCCTCGAGTGGTAGGGTTAGTATAGTATACATATAGAGAACAGTATTAGTGGTTAAGGATGAGTCAGGTAGTATACTTGGGCTCTCCCTTCTATTAGATACTTGAAAATTGTTACACAAAGACCCCTAATGATTGGCTAATGTTAGTGGCGTCAGTGATGAGTCCCCTCATGTTCTGATTGGTCCTCCCGCGAGCCCCCAAGTCTGGGACCATCATCGTTCCAAGCTCGCGGTGTACCTGTCACTAGCAACAATGTGTAACTATGTGTTTGTGCAGACAATGTGCGGGTTTGCTCATAGGCCTGAGAGCAGGCCATTCCCATCGCCGTAGGTGTCCATCTTGTCATTTTCACTGTTGCAACCTGTGTCCCAGATGTGGGACCCAGGCGACTTCTTTCTCGTGGGTCTTGCACCTTGTCAGGTCGGCTTGGTCACGTGTGGAAAGACCGTAGCTGGAGCGGAATTCTGCACATGTAAAGTTGTATTTTGCTTCTGTGTGCTTGGCTTTGCTTACAGGTGTGACCTTGGCGCTGGCTGGTAGCATACGAGTTGCAACATCGCGCCCTTGGCTATGAGCTCTCGCTGGGCTTGTTCTGTGTGATCAGCACTTGTACTCTTGCTCATACAGTGTTCATTGCGGTTCCTGCTTGCGGCCTACTTGGGCCTAGTTCATGGGTGGGGATGCATAAAGCATGGTACCTACGTCGCGGTTTGACATGGCCTCATAAGCAAATTATGTCTACATTATGTTCTCATCATGATGCGAGAGGTGTGAGAAGCGTCAGCAAGCGTATACGCGAGTCCTTCAGGCGTCTTGCGTTTCTGCATTACTATAAAGGGGCCTATGTGAAAAATAATAAAGATGCGCGTCAGTGGGTGTTTCCGTCACCTACGTCATAACACTGAATATATTCTTCGTGTAGGCTGGTGCATGAGTGACCAGTGTGCATGGTGGCACGTGTGTTCTTGGCAGTTGGCTAGGTCGTTGTGGCATCACTAACGATGTGGGTGCTCGTTGTTAATGTCTTAGTCGAGTTCATCCATGCCGCAGGTGTCGGCTTGAGTGGGAGAGGCTGGTGGGCATATCCTTATGTTCTTGAACCAGGCTATTTTGTCATCTGGTAGATAGGCGAACTCATCTCGTGGTGGATGCCTGGGCCGCGATCCTCTAGGCCATGGTCGCGATGAGATTGGGGGGAGCTTGTTCTCCCATTCTCCCACTTCATTCCCCCCTCTGGTCGACTTGTCGAGCACAAACATATCCTTTTCTTTATCTCCTCTTACTCTCTATATTTTAGTTATTCCGGCCAAGTGTCCATAGTGGTTGACATGGTCTTCAAATGACCAGTACATATAAACACAGCTCCCTCCTAGTTTGCAGTATACCCATCTTCCAACATAGCTCCTGGGGTTTCTTGGGTTTTCCAACTTTACAGATGGTGGGTCCAAGTGGTTGGTGATGATCAGTTTGCGCAGTTTCTCTCTTTCCTTTATTATCACGTCGTTGTGCTGGTTATCATCAGTTGGCATCAAGGGGTGCATGCCAACCATTTCGATCATCACGTCTGTAGTGCGTGCCTTCCTGGCCTTCCAGATCCTTATTACAATCAACACTGCTGCAGCCAATATTATGCATCCAACTATTACCTTCAGCCCGTCTGACAGCCATGATGGCATCCATGACCATTACAATGAAAACCAGCTATTATCCTTCTTCACTCCTTTACTTTCTTCCATCATTTTGGAGTGCATCTGGGCCAGTTGTGATACTGCTTCAGTAAGTGTTCCATTATCTGCATCGTTAGCAGGAATAAATGTGCAGCATGATTGTCCTAGTTTTGCACAGAATCCTCCTTCTATTGCTGTGAGAAGATCCAGTACATATCTGTTCTGCAGTGCTACCATTCTTACCGCTCGCAGCTCCTCTTTTATGGCATTGAATCCGTTTACTGTTGAATTAATCGTCATCATTAGTTCCCATCGGATGATCTGGAGCCATTTCGCATTCGCATATGCTTGTAGTCCTGGGTGTATTATTGACGAGAAGAACATTGCAGCCCTGCTGAATAATCTATGTTCTGCTGGAATGGAGGTGAGTGCTGTTTCCGACCTTCCCCACAGGTAGTTTCCTGTCAGGGGTTCTCCTTGTCTTTTCATTCTTGTTAGAATATTATTGTTGTTGTTGTTGTTGTTCTCTCCTTCTTGTGATTGTACAGACCTTCTCTTCCTCTTGTTTCCTTCTTCCATTTTAGGGAAATTGGCCATGTTCACTTGTTTTTTGGGCACCACTAGTGATGGTACATTGATGTGTACCATTGTGCATACACCATTCCACAACGGAGGCAAGGTGTGGTATGCCTTATCTCCGCAGGCCCAATAGTGATCCATTATTACTGCCGTTCCTGCACCCCCCTCTGGTAGTTCTAACACGCCTCCGCAGTTGGTGTTATATCCCACCTCCACATCTCCTTTGTGTTGGTAGCATAACTTGGGTGCGGCCAGCGGTAGTATGCTTATGGGTCTTCATCCTTCTCCATCCATGTCAGCATGGGTACATATTTGCCCCATGTCGTCCAGCATCTGTCGTCGTGTTCCTGTATGGTGGTAATATTTTCGTTATCATGTTGCTACCAACCACTCCTATTCCCCGTTCATTGTTCATGTATATCTTCCCTGTTATTGTTATCAGTGGCCTTTCCCAACATCCCTGTACACCAGGAACTTGAGTGGCGTACCAATCACATGGCAGGTATTCTAGCGTTATTTTATTCGTTTCTCCTTTATCAGGGCCACTCGTCATGTATCTGAATGCCTCAGCATGTAAGCTGCTCTTATGGTAGCTCAAATATGACTTGAGGAAGTTGTTTTTGTATGGGTATGTGTCCCTTGTCTCCCTACTGCATCCTCACCACCATTCCTTGGAATCGTCCTCGCGTTTGGAATAGTGCCAGATATATTATACATCGCGCTGTCTTTTCCTGTATTTCTGTGCAACAAAGGTCCTTGAAGCGCTCATGGCGTATGGGATCAATGAGCATGCATAACAGCTATCTTCTGTTGTCTGCTTACCAATTTGGGTCATGTGCTGGTACCACATGTTGTTTGAGATGTGTGCTGAATCTGTTATGTAATTATCGATACCTTTGTTATAGTATATGTGCTGCGTTTAACTCTACTTCCCTTATCCTTAGGGTTGCTAGTACCACCTGACATCATACCTGTTGCAGCCGTGGGAGGGGGCATGTTAGTTTTGGGTGCAGCCATAATATTGATAGCATAACTTTTCTGCCATACAGAGGCAGCCAACAGACCAGTGATGACCAATACTCCTATCATTTTTATTACAAGAGCTAGTCTCACCGGCATTTTGCTCTTACCTTGCTGCATTCCGGCAGCTTATTCTTGCGACGTTAAAGGTGCCCGCCTGAAAATCCTCAATATGCTTGTTATTATTGTTAGTTGTTGTTATTAGGCTCTTCCTATCAAGTAATCGTTCAGTGCCCAGGCGAAGAGCTGTTCCTACGCTAATCTTAGAGATCTATCTCTTAGAGCCGGTAAGTGCTCGTGAAGATGGGGAAATGATTGTTTTATGGCCAAAACAAATGCGGTGTAATATACACGTACCCTTCTTCTTTTTATATACAAATTGGTGTGATAGTGCTTCAGGGGTGTTATAATCCGTGGGCAGCATCTACTCCTGGGCAGAGCACACTGTTCGTTACTTTATTTTCTAAACAGTACAATTATATACGGTACCTGCTTGTGCGAGAGAAAAAATAGAGAAAACATACAAGTGTTTTATGTGTGTGCAATATCCAAGTTTGTTATACAACGTCCTTCAATCAGTGGTGGCCTTGGAGGGGAGGGGACTGGGGCTCGATTGGGCAGAAGTTTGTTTACTTTGTGATCTCGTGACCATGGGATGGGCTGTGGGCAATCTTTCAATGTCTATGGCAGTGGTTGCGTCTGGGGAATCTGGGGGGTGATCAAGTGTGGTGACACTATTGTCCTCAGCTGTGGTCGATGTATCCTTCTCTGTAGCCGATGCTGTTGATGGCCCTGTCGTTAACGCTAGGGTGGGTCTGGAGTTTATAGATCTTTACGTCGTGTAGGTGATTCCAGGCGCGCTTATCCTGCAATTTCATCGCTCTGGGAGCCACCTCCTCTACCAAGTGAGGTCCGGTAAAGCGCGGGCCGTTCCACTTTCTATTAAAGTTGCGGAGTAGCACATGTTCACCTTCAGCAATAGTGCATAGTCCTTCCTTTCCCAGTTCCTTGCCGGTGTCTTCTTGTTGAGAACTCTTCGACCCGCCCCGCATGCGCTCGAGCTGTTGAGATACAAAGGCGACACTAGAAATCAAAGAAGACACATATTGATACATTTCGTCACCAAGAACAGTTGCAGTGTTTTCATAGTCCGTGAATGCTCTTGATGTTGGCATTAGAGGAAGGTGCATTTGACGTCCTGTCACCACCTCGTGGGGGGTGAGGTGGTGATCAAACCCTGGCCTATTCCTTAGCTCAAACAGAGCCAGCGGAAGGCAGTACAACCAACTTTTCTTAGTTGTCTGCTGAATTTTTGCGATCACTTCTTTCAATAGGCCGTTCAGGCGTTCCCATATACCGTTGACCTGCGGGTGATATGCACATGCAAATTTATGTTTAATACCCAGCAAGGATGTGATGTGTTGAAACATTTCATTATCAAAGTGTGGGCCGTTGTCCGACCGCAGCACTTCGCAGACACCCCACCTGGGGAAGACTTCTCTCACTAAAAATGTAGCTGCTCTGAACGCATCCGCATGTGAGCAGGGTCCGGCCTCAATCCACCTGGAGAATGGACATACCACTACAATCATATACCTATGTCCTTGACATACATTGATCATATCAATGTAGTCAATATGAAGGTGTAGGAAGGGTCCCTCGGGCCGGGGTATAGTACCATTTATCACTTGCAGCGTGTGACCAGCCGTAAACTGTTGGCATGTGAGGCAGTTGCTGATGAAATTGGTGACATGAGAATTTAACTCGGGGCAGAACCAATATTCCCTAATTCGTGCTGCAATCACTTCCTTTCCTGTATGTGCTGGATGATGGAGCTGGGCCAGGGAGGTGTTCAACAGTGCCAATGGCATGACCACTTTTCCGGTATTATTTTGACGCCACAGTGCGTCTGTTGGGGACATCGTACATCCTCTTTTTACCCATAGTTCCTTTTCTGTCATTGGTGCGGCTGCCTGTAATTTCATTATCTGTGTTGCGGGGAGATGAGAGTACCCTTCTTTCATCATCATCTGTTTTGCCATTCCCCTACCTCTCCCTCTCTCTGATTCTGGGGGGTTCCATATTTCACCAAAGTATGCCGCATGCTTGGCATGCGCATCTGCTGTTTCATTCCCTTTCGAGATATGGTTGTCTCCATTGGTGTGTGCCGGGCATTTAACCAAAGCTATCTCTTGGGGTCATTAATTAGTTCAATTAATTCTGCTAGTAATAGGGCATGTTGCACTGGGGTGCCATCAGCTCTTCTAAACCCTCTTCTCTGCCATTTTATCAGCCCTGAGTGGACGGTTGATGTGACATATGCGCTATCAGAATATATGGTAACTCTTTTGTCAACACTTTCCTTCAACGCCAAAATCAGCGCAACCAATTCCGCTGCTTGAGCCGAATAATGCTGTGGTAACTGCACGCATTTCACCGGGACATACATCAAATCTTGTGTCATTTTTTACAACTGCTGCCCCAGTTCTCCTTATACCATCACTTTGGTCTATTGTTGACGAACCATCAATGTACAAAATCTCCCCACCTTTAAGTGCATCCTCCTCAACTTTTCTAGTGCATGAGTACGTTTCGATAGTCTGTGTGCAATCGTGAGCATAATCACCTTCCTCAATAACTTCCAATATAAATCTGGCTGGGTGAACTGTACTGCATATGACAATTGACAATTCGGGTCTAGATAAAATGATCTCATAACCTGATGCCCTCTGTGTGGTTAGTGTGGATTTAGGCTTATTCAATATTGCAAATAGTGCATGCTCCACAAATAGTGTGGTGGGGCACCCCATTGTAATCGATGATGATTTCTCCACCGCAAATGCAGCTGCGGCGAGACCCTGTTTGCAAGGGAAATGTCCTAGCATAACAGGGTCCAAGTGACCGCTGTAGAACGCTATTGGCTTGTGTCCCATGCTGGTTTTCTGAGTCAATATTGCTTTCATTACTGCTGATTCGCAATGTGAAAAGATGAAGAATTGCCGTTCGTAATCTGGGGTGGCTAGTACAGGTGCTGTGGATATGGCGTGTTTCAACTCATCAAACGCCTCCTTCATTTCTCTTGTCCATCCCAATGTCTTGTCCCCTTTGTGTGCTTCTCTCAATGTCTCAAGTAGGGGTCCTATGTATGAGCTGTAGTCAAAAACCCATGCTCTACAGTAGTTGCATACGCCCAGGAACTGCTGCAGTTCCCTCACCGTTTGTGGTTGTGGCGTGTTGGATATGGCTTGTGCTCTTTGTGGTGCAATCTTTCTTCCATGCTGGGATATTAGTTAACCAATGTATAGTACCTGTTCCTGACAGTACTGTAACTTTTCCTTGTCTACCTTGTACCCTTTTTCGGCCAACACTGTCAGCATTTTCACTGAGTCCTCCCTGCACCTTTTCTCAGTTGTGCTGCAAATTATTATATCGTCAACATATTGCAGCACCGTACTTTCCAATTCAATGTTCTCCAAATCCATCTGTATTACTCTGTTGAAAATTGAGGGTGACTCGCAGTACCCTTGTGGTAACCTGGTGTGTTTCCACTTTGTGTTCCTGTATGTGAAGCTTGTCAAGTCTTGTGAATCTGGGTGCAGAGGTATTGAGAAAAAGGCATTTTTTAGGTCAATCACGGTGAACCGTGATGCCTCTGCTGGAATTCCACATAGTATTGTGGCTGGGTTTGCTGCTATGGGGTATTCTGCCTCTACAATGTTATTCAAGGGCCTGAGGTCCTGGATGAAACGCCAAGACCCTCCTTTAGCCTTGCGCACTGGGTACACGGCCGTGTTACATGGTGATTCTGATGGTACCAATATGCCATTATTTATCAGGGCCGTTATGGTTTCCTATATACCCTCATCTGCCTCTTTTGATAACGGATATTGCTTCACTCTAGGTAGTATTGCACCCTTTTTCAGCTTTATTTTTACTCCTCCGATACTCTTTATGCAACCCACGTCATAGGGACTGGTGGTCCACAGTGATGCTGGAACCTTAGCCATATCTTCCTCGTAGAATGGTACTGGGGTAGATGCGGGTGCCTCGAGAGCCATGGCCATTTTCTGTGCCACTTGCTTGTATGTCACTCTTAGCCAGATATCTACACTCATCATAAATACCATCTCTCCTTCTCCCCTGTCTTCTGAAAAGAGCTCTTCATCAGACACCTGGGTGAGCCTGCATCCCTCAGCCAGGGCTATCACTGCCCTCCATGCTCTCCCTTCCCTGTCTTGGGCATGTACTGCGATGTAATCAGCAGTTGCTATGATACTCTCGATGCTCACCGAAATCACCTTCCCTTCTGGTTCACTAGCTGGTGTCTCAGGCCTGAACAAATATGCTGTTGGCCTCTTCCAAATCTTGCCTTCTATTCCTGGCATCCATGCAAATGCCGTGTCTGTTCCGTACTGGAACAGCTCGCCATCCACAGGCTCAGCTCGAGCTACTATCTGGCCACAGTACGCTTGTAGAATTTGTCGTGCAGTAAGCATGTTTATCCCTGGTGTGGAGCAAATTATGCCACTCTCCGTGAAGGAGATTGTCATATTTAACCTGCCCATTATGTCCCTTCCAAGTATGTTCACTGGCGACTCCCTTGAGTACAGGAGTGGGACAGACATGTCATAATCTCCTATAGATAAGGAGATGTTATCAGTAAGGGGTACCAACCCTCTAGCCCCAGAAAATCCTTGGGTGTTCATGGCCTCACCTGACATTTTAAATCTATCCTCCCTTATGCAAGACCTGGTTGCCCCAGTGTCAACAGGGAATGATAATTTTTTGTCACCTATCGTTACCTCAATGCGTGGTTCCTCCGCACTATTAGGTGTTATCGACAGGATGGGACACACCAAGGACGTCTGTGGGCTGTCCTATTGTGGGTACAGTGACTGACGGCTTCCTGTGTAAGGGTTGTGTCCCAAGACAGTCACCCTCCCCAACTGTGTTTGTTGTAGTTGTGTATCGATGGGGGTTAACTTATGGTCCTGTATTTGAGTGAGCTGTTGCACTGGTTGTACTTGGTGTTGTTGTGTTATTGCCACCTGTTTTTGCGGTGGTGAGTACGTCTGCAACTGTTGTTGTGTTGCTAATTGCTGCTGTGTGCTGCGCTGTTGTGTTCCCTGTGGTTGTTGGTAACCCTGCTGCTCCCTCATAGGCCCTTGTGGTCCTTGTTCCCCCCATGCTGGTGGGGAGGGTCTCATTCTACACATACGCGACATGTGTCCTAACATTCCACAAACCCAACATACAGGTGGTTCCCTGGTCTGCCATGGGAAACTTCCTGCATTATCTTGGTACCCTGGTTGCCCATTGGGGTAGAAACTCCGAAATCCTCCCCCTTGCGGTTGTGCAGGTTGGCCATATCCCCTCCCTCTCATCATACCTCCCCTTCCCCTGATGTTGCTATAATATCCATTTCCCGGTATCATATACCCTCCTCCTGTGGGAGCCGTGTATGGTGGGGGTGGTGGCATCTGTTGTGTTATAAGTCGTGGTGGTTGTGATAGTGGTGCTATTTGTAGTTGTGAGGGATCCTGTGCAGCCACCACTTGCGTGGGGTTTGGTGTCATTGTTGTTGGTGTAGTTATTAGTGCTCCTTCCATGGTATACTTAGTTTTTTCTGCACTAATTTTTCCTCTTCCATTTTCTTATCTTCTTCCTTTTGTTTCATCTTTTCTTGCCACATCCTACAATGGTGTACTATTGTTAATTGTATTTCCGGCCAGGACTTAGCTTCCATCCCCACTATCTTCTTCAATTGTTTATGTACTGCCTCCGGAAGCCCTTGTATTAGTATGTGGTAGAAGACTGCCGGTGTCTTGTCCCATTGCTCTCTAGTTTCCATGCACCACTTCTCCTGAATCTCCTGGATATAATCAACAGGATCTTCATTCTCACGCATCTTGCGTGACGTAATTGCTCCTGTATCTGAGGTGTCTGGATACTGTACCCTCAGAGCATGCCATAATGCATGCCTGCAGTTCGCAAATGGTGCCCCGTCATGTGATGTGTTCATTATTGTAACCCCGGGGAATCCTGCCCTCTTCCAGATGTCGTCTGCCGCATCCCCTAATATTGATATTAATAGGCCCTTCACGTCCCCTCCTGCTAGTTTCTGGCCTGCGGTGTGTTTTTCCATCTCGTATATCCATTTTCCCGCTCCTCCACTTAGTGATGGGAGCCTGCACTTTATATTTTCCTTATCGGCATGCTTCCATGGGACGTATTGTGGTCTAACCCCTCCCCCCTCCAATAGTGGCATTAAATTGTGCCCCATCTGTACCCCCAGTTGTCGCGGGGTGGAGTCCGTATACTCCCCCTCTTCCTCTGTGTCTACTAGATCATCTGCCATGTCCATATTACCGCTGCTTGTTGTAGCTTCTCCTTAATTTCTCCCCTTTCTCTTATTGCTTCCTTTATTTACTGCAGGTGTGTGTGTCCGTTCTTCCTGTCTGTGTCCCAGGAGGTCTCTAAGCCTGCCGGCGTATGGGGTGTGTTCAGGAGCAGGTGTGGGTGGGCATGCTGGGTGGAATGACGTGGGTGTAACTGCACATGTTTGCCCTCCCGCCGCTTCTCGTTCTTGCTCCTCACTTCCCTTCACTTCTTCCTTCTTTCTGCATGCCCAAGGTGATTCCCTGTTTGTGCGTGTGATGTACAATTTGTCTAAGCTTTCCCTACCGCCGCTTCTTCCTTCTGCCCCCACTCCTTCTTCTTCTTCGCTGCAGAATTCATCCAGGAGCGACAACCCCCAATCTGTCCTTTTCCCCCTAATCGTCACCATTTTTAAGTCTATTAAATCCGTTCCTTCCTGTTCTCCTTTGCCAATTGCTCCCGTTTGCGCTGATGTTGTGGCTACTTCTGCATCCCATCGTACATATGTTCTTACCCCACTCCCCCCTTTCCTCTCTCTTCTTTCCTCTTCCCTAATATTTCACCACCTATCTCCTCTCCTTTCTTTTTCAGTTCCTCCATTACCTCATTACTTACCTTCTCTAATATCCTTTCTTCCTCTCTCTTCCTTTCCCATTTCTCTCTCTCCCTTTCTAATATGCTTTCTATTACTTTACCTTCTTCGTATTTCCTGGTGCTCTCGGAGAGTAGTTTCTTCTTCCATAGTTCCATTTCCTTTTCTTTCTCTTCTTCCTCTCTTTTCCTGTCATGCTGTGCTGCTTGTAATACCCTTTCTGCTATTGCCTTCATTCTCCCAGCTTCCCTCTTCCTTTCTTCAGTTCGTTCCCTCATTCTCTTTAACTCATCCCTACTTTTCTTCCTTTCCCGCCTTCTCCCTCGTGCCTCTTTCTTGAGCTGTTTGATCAGTGCATTTCGCTCATTCCTTAATTCGGCCAATCGTTCCTCCAACATCTCCTCCTCTTCTTGTGACAGCTCCCCTTCTCTCGTGTTACCTTCCTCCCCTCTTATTTCAGTACTACCCTCGTCGTCCTTGTTCATTCTTCGTACTACCTCCTTTTCTTCTCCCGTTAGTGTCCCTCGCAATTTTAACAGCACCTGCGCTGCTACCCACTCGTCGTGTCCTATATTTGGGATGGGTTCTTCGCTGTTCTTCCCTTCCCTTCGTTCAAGTTGGGCCTACCGTGCTTGTCACTTCCTACCCCCCCCCGGGTAGCTACCTGTGGCTGTATATGGTGGTGGGCTGTACGTAGGGTTTGAAATATCCCTCAGCTGCCGTTAGTTGTTGCCTTGCTGCTTCTTGTAGTTCCGTCACAGGATATAACCCGCCTTCCTCCTTCTTTACTACTTTCGCTAGGGGCATGTCGTCGGTCCCTTCCTTCTTTAATTCAACTTTACTTACAGTGCCAGGCTTTTCGTCCCCCTTTCTGTCTCTTCCCACGCACTGTGCGCTACCAATCTCCTTTTCCCCGTTTCCCTCTTCCTCCTTAATCTTCTTCCCCTCCTTCGTTTCCTCCCTCCCCTTTACCTCTGCCGTCCCTTCCACAGTGAACATCCCGGTTGGCCCTGGTCGCGATCCCTGGAACATCCTCCATAAGTTAAACACCTCCACGTGATGTGCCAACTTCTTCCCCTTGTACGTGTTATGTATGTGTGTCAGTAGTGAGTGTTGGACGTACGGGTCGAAACTGCCGTTAGGCAGCCAGGGTGTCGTCATTTTGTTGTCTGTCCCTTGTGTCCATTCTATGCTGTATTTGATCAGTTTTTCCCTATGGGGTGATAGTGTTTTACAAATATGCTGGAGGGGGGGTAGTCAGGGTATTCCCCCACCCTCCCGATTCTAACCGATATGACATGGTTACACTGTGTTTTTAGCTCCCTTCAGTACAGTTGTCGTTATCTGGCCCCGTAGTTTGTGGACTTTCGACCGTCCGCTGAAAGAAAAACAGCGAAATATAACAATTGCAAATATACAGTCTTTTCCTGTGTTTGTTTTCTTCCTTAATACCGTTACAGCCCCCTGCGGCCACGGCGCACGAAGCCCCCTGCGGCTGCGTGCCCTGTGTGACGTGCTTATACAGCCGTCCCACTTTGTCTCCTCCCCTCCTCCATCCACCTCACCCTGCGTGGCCGGCGTTCTCCGTGCGCGCTCACTTCCCCTTCTCCACCTGTCCCGTATTTGGGGTGGCCGGCGGTCTCCGTGTGCACCCCCTGCCCCCACCTCAGTTTCACTGCCCCTGTCCTCTGTTTACTTCCCCACCACCCTTCAACAACGCTGTGTGGTCAAGGTGTCCTATGAAGGCCCTACGGGTGACGTCACCAACCTCTTTCAACAACTACCGGTAAGATCTTTTACACTTCAAGAGAGCGCACAATAAGTTTTAACTGCTTGTCCCCGTTATCCCCACAGCTGTCCTCTTGTTACGCCTGGAACAAGGTAACCAACAATACACTTGTATAATCGGACTGCGCACGCTGCGTCGCTTCGTGTGTCACATGCCCCTCGCCGGGAGGGCTTAACCAGCCAATTATCTTCCGTACTTGGCAACAATCTAGCTACCTCCTACAGGAAAACGTCATCTATCTATCGAGTTTCACTGCTCGATCAATAGGGATCCTCATCTACTCATTGATCGAAAACGCCAATTCGTAGGAAAGCCACACACACACACACACCCCCCCTTTACAGGTGGCCACAACGTAGGCCAATCAGTGTCTACGAACAACCGCACGTGGTGCTTTCTGGCTCCACCCACCCTTCTTCCGTGACGTGGTAGCGGACGGCCCTCGCGCCTGTCCTGCTACCACTCACTTCTCCGTCAACACTGATTGATCAAATCTTCGTCGCACACCTTAGTAACACCTCCCGCGGCCCATATTACAACTCCTCCCCCCTCCCTCACAATCTCACATTGCTTGTTGGGTGTGACATACTCACCAAGTTCTCTTGATGCGGGGCTGCTCGACTGCGTGCACCCCTCCAAGCGGCTCGCCGCCTCCCTTCGTCTGGACCACGTCTGGACACTCGCCAACTGCGGGCGGGATACTTTTCAACCGGCTCCCGAGGGCCAATATCTGGATTGCGCTGTCCGGTCTTCTCGCAGTTTCCGCGATGGTCCTGTAGTCCTCAAAAAGGGAGCTGCGGCAGAGGGGCCCGCGCCGCCAGGCCTCCCCGAAGGTAGACCTTAAACAGATCTCAGCAGTGCCTCCAACTTGTCGGGGTGATTATCCCGGGGTCGGCTGAGCCGTCCGCGGATCTCCAGGCTGGGAGGCCCCAACTCCTCCCGTGCTTCCCAAAAATGAGTATGAGACACACACAAGGAGCAAGGTGGTTCTGCTGTTTATTATAACCACGGCAGGGATGGGCCTGGATCGTACGCGTCCGTCCAGACTCTCAAAATTTGTGGGGCTCGCAGGCCCTTTTTACCGCCGTATGACGCGCTACTTGCGTCACCTGGGAAAGTTAGCGAAAAAAACCTATTTCCACTTCGGATTGGTTCCTCGAGTGGTAGGGTTAGTATAGTATACATATAGAGAACAATATTAGTGGTTAAGGATGAGTCAGGGGTATACCTGGGGTGTCCCTTCTATTAGATACTTGAAAATTGTTACACAAAGACCCCTAATGATTGGCTAATTTTAGTGGCGTCAGTGATAAGTCTCCTCATGTTCTGATTGGTCCTCCCGCGAGCCCCCAAGTCTGGGACCATCGTCGTTCTCAGCTCGCGGTGTACCTGTCACTAGCAACAATGTGTAACTATGTGTTTGTGCAGACAATGTGCGGGTTTGCTCATAGGCCTGAGAGCAGGCCATTCCCATCGCCGTAGGTGTCCATCTTGTCATTTTCACTGTTGCAACCTGTGTCCCAGACGTGGGACCCAGGCGACTTCTTTCTCGTGGGTCTGACACCTTGTCAGGTCGGCTTGGTCACGTGTGGAGAGACCGTAGCTGGAGCAGAATTCTGCACATTTAAAGTTGTATTTTGCTTCTGTGTGCTTGGCTTTGCTTACAGGTGTGACCTTGGCGCCGGCTGGTAGCATACGAGTTGCAACATCGCGCCCTTGGCTATGAGCTCTCGCTGGGCTCGTTCTGCGTGATCAGCGCTTGTACTCTTGCTCATACAGTGTTCATGGCGGTTCCTGCTTGCGGCCTGCTTGGGCCTTGTTCATGGGTGGGGATGCATAATGCACGGTACCTACGTCGCGGATTGACATGGCCTCATAAGCAATATTATGTCTACATTATGTTCTCATCATGATGCAAGAGGTGTGAGAAGAGTCAGCAAGCGTATACGCGAGTCCTTCAGGCGTCTTGCGTTTCTGCATTACTATAAAGGGGCCTATGTGAAAAATAATACAGATGTGCGTCAGTGGGTGTATCCGTCACCTACGTCATAGCACTGAATATATTCTTCGTGTAGGCTGGTGCGTGAGTGACCAGTGTGCATGGTGGCACGTGTGTTCTTGGCAGTTGGCTAGGTCGTTGTGGCATCTCTAACGATGTGGGTGCTCGTTGTTAATGTCTTAGTCGAGTTCATCCATGCCGCAGGTGTCGGTTTGAGTGGGACAGGCTGGTGGGCATATCCTTATGTTCTTGAACCAGGCTATTTTGTCATCTGGTAGATAGGCAAACTCATCTCGTGGTGGATGCCTGGGCCGCGATCATCTAGGCCATGGTCGCGATGAGATTGGGGGGAGCTTGTTCTCCCATTCTCCCACTGCATGCCATTCTGCAGTTCCCCAGATAGCAAAGGGCCTCCTACACTGATGCTTTATAATAAAATCAAGGATGTATTCAGGCAGGATGAGCCAGAGGTTCATTTCCCAGCATGCACATGCAAATGGGTGCCGGCGCCCTGGCTTCTCTAAACCCGCTATCGCGGGAGAACTGGTGCAACGGTTTCACAGGCCCTGGGGATGGTGAACAGAATGATAGCGTGCAGGTGTGGTGAGCTTGGGCTTTTGAATACCAGGAACTTCTACTGCTGCTTCTTCTTTAGCTTCAAACTGGCAGCATCCTCTGACTGGAGTCAACCATGGATCGCCAACCTATGGTCCATCCCTTAGTCTCGGGAGGATAGCTCAGGGGCAAAGTGCTCGCCTGGGAAGCAAGACGACGCGGAGCAACACGGGTTCAATCCCCGGGTCCGCGCTTTGAAACCTTTGGGTATTAAGCGCGTTATAAATAACCTATCATATCATATCAAAGAGGGAGATGCAGCAGGGATGGATAGCTCATGGCATGGATCGGTAAAAATACTAACAGTGACCGGTTATACGGCACACATCTCTGTGTCTTAAATGTTAGCAACTACTATTACCCAACTCCAGCATTCAATCTATTTACCTTCAGACAATGGATGACTAAGTTAGCCGTGGTCTGGATGTAAGTCTGTGACATGCATGTCTGTAGGAGGGTGCTCCACCTCCCAGAGAATAATACATGCGAGAAAACTAAGTAGCTCAATAGAGCCTTAAGAATAGGTCCAAATTTCACACACATACAACACCCGAAATGAGCTGGTCACAAACAGAGGTTCACCAAAGTAACTGTGTCTTGCGCTGTAGCTTGATCCCGCTCAAGTCTTAATCCTGCAAGAGGTACTGGGGAGGCCAGAAATGAGAAGCACAATAATGACCTAATATTATAGGGAAAAAGGAAGCAATAGCACCCGAACATAGTCTTATAGGAAAGATTATTCCTAACTGAGAAAATGTTCCAGGACATGTTCACGGGGGGAACAGGCGGGAATTGGTTAAATCCTTTCTCGAGTGCTCTCTAGCGCAGTGAGCTTGCACTCCATGCCACAACCATTCCGCCCACAATTACAGAATTGGAATCGACCCACCGCGTCTCTCTCAGGATAACACCACACATTCCAACCAGCCAGTAAGGCAGGTGTGTAGCCAAGTCAATTGGGGCATGCAGAGGATCTGACCAGTAAGGGCGCCGGAACACTTTGCATCCCATGATAGGCCAGAATGCCCTACATTCCAGCCAATCAGGTGGCTAGAACTCATTGCCCGATGTGATCAGCAGTATTGCAGGGCATTCCAGAAAATCCTGCCCCATTATGTTGTCCCCACTGAACAATCCAGTTTAAGAATCTACAGGAATTATACGAATTCCACTTCCAGGGCAGTCTGAAATCCAGAGGTGGAATTAGTCCCTTCAACTTCCACCACTGGAATTCTGCTCACCTCTGGTTGACAGCAGACTTGAGTGGAATATGTCTAACTGCAATGCTCCTCTCTCAATAACCGTTCTGTTCCCCACCATCTGAACCTCCCCTCGCGTCCACTCCTTCTCCTTCGTATTGCCAAGCTCCTTCCTTGGCCTTTAAGGCCACCCATCAGTGAAACTGGGTAAGACCAGGCTCGAGCTCCACTGGCTAGCTGGTGAAGGGGTGTCTATGTCCCTCCTCAACTATCCACCCCCCCACGCTTCCTCGCTGGTTTTGGCTACAAATTGGGTCCACTTTTAAAAAATGTATGTCTGTTTTATAATATGTGATTTAGAGATGAAATGTGTATTTTATATTATGTAATGTGTTATATGTAAAGCCTTGCCAGCTGAATGCATATTATTTTAATAAATAAATAAATAAATAAATAAATAAAAAATGAGTATCACACTGAGGCTTTCTTGCAGAGCAGAGTTCTTGCAAGGGGTTGTTTTGAGGGTGTCACTGCGAAGACGTGTTGCTAAGGAATCCTGAAAGGCAACAGATCCATGGGGTTTTCATGAGGTGCCGGTGCAACCATGCCCCACCCCCATTCTGCCCTATTGGGCAGAATGGGGATCGTGAGCCCGGCATTACCGCCACCGCAAATGGGCAATTACCTGTCCATTCAACTCGTAATGGGCCGGGTATTGCCCGTTCGCGGGAGTGGCGGGGCCGGTAGCGAGCATGGCGGTAGCCGTGCCTCCCATACAGGCACGGCTACCGCCATGCTCGTAATGAGGCCCATTGTCTCTGATATCATAGATACAGCCCCGAGCAGGCTTCCATGTTTCTCTCTGGGGCTCTGCTGCCTCTCCCACCTCTGTCTCTCTCTCTCTCGCTCTCTCTCTTTCAGGGTCTATTTCTCTCCCATCTGGATGTCTCAAAGGGCCTGCTTCCCTCCCTCAGTCAATCTCTCTCAGTCAGTTCTCTCACTCTGCAAGGATGCTCTTTCCACTCTATATGCATTATGGTAGCCCAGCCTCAGCAGTCTCTTGAGGCCTCTGATTCCTCAGAGTCTCACATATCCTCCTGGATTTCCTGCTGACTCTAGTTTCACAGCCCTCCAGCTCACGTCTGCACTACTGCTTTCTTTCAGACTGTGGAAACAGCTCCTCCTTTATACTGCCTGGGCCAGGTGCCTACTCCCTGATTAGCTGAGGTGACCAGGTGTTCTCTGAGCGATGTAATTGGCAGTAAGACTGTGCGGCACAGAACCCAGGTAGAGGGCTTTAATGAGGCCGGCGGCCATTTTGAATCCATGCCATGTGTTCTTGGTGTTTAGTGCACTGTCTGTTTCTCTTTTCTCCCTGGTTTGCTGTCTTCACATTTCTGGGGCCTATGTGCTTCCCTTTTCCCTTCAGAATTTGGAGTTGGTGTTTTCCGTGTGGTTTTAAGGACATGGAAGTGTTCTGTATGCGCAAGCCTTGTTGCTGAATGGGAAAGACAGGTTACTATTAGTGTGTGAAGAAGGTGTTGGGGACGGTGTGTTTTCCTTCCCCTTTAGCTGGTGTTTGGGGCACTTCACCTCCTGCCTTGGGGCAACAGGTTGGTGGTTCCATTTAAAGCAAAGGAGTGGGTTCCCGCTGGATATCGGGTTGTGCGTGGGAAGTGGTGGGCTCCCTGACACCTGGCTGGGCCTGGGGAGCTTTCGGTAATGTTTCAGATGGGCGCCTTGATCAAACACTTCTCTCAAAATAGTCAGTAAGCTGGGCAGTATCCTCTCCTGTCCTTGGGGCACACAATACTTTGGGGAATGCGCAATGGCTCTTGGAAATCCAACGCCTACCACCTCCAGGTAGCTCCCCATGTAGCTTCAGGGCATCCCCCAGACCGGCAGATGTTCCCAAAATGGAGCCGTCGCACAGAGTGATTTAGTCACACAGGCCGACAAGTCCTATGGCATTCAGGAGGTCTTTTCTCTGTCCTGCTTAGAACTTTGGATACTGAAAATCATAGCCGTGATTTTTCCATGATAAATTACGGACTACATGTCCCAGAATACAATGGTAAAAAACAGGTCTGCACATACACAAAATGGGGCGTGCTGGCACTTACTCTATCAGAATTGTCCCTGGACCAAATGTGATAGCAACCTCGTCTGTTTCCTCCACCCTCCCATTACTGTTTTTTTCCTCCCCACCACCCCTGCAGCACTATCTGAAATGGTGTCAGGCCTAGTATGATAGTCGCTTGTTTTGGTCCTCCCCTCCCTTTCTGCACCCCTCTCCCTCACCTTTTGTTTTTCTCCGGCTCTACCAGAAATGTCGTCAGGCCTAGTATGGTAGTCGCCTGTCTGTTTCCATTTCCTTCCCACTCTCCCCCTCCCTTCCTTATCTATGTCTTAGCTCTTGCACTATCTGAAATGTCATTAGGCCGAGTATGATAGTTAATATCACATCCTTACTGTTCATGGCCTGTAAGAATGTCGTTGTATTTTCCCTTGTTCCCTCCCTTGCCTTGAAGCGCTTTGAAACACATTGTGTATAGGCGCTATATAAATAAACAATCATATCATATCATATCATGTAATCGAGAATCCTTAATCGAATGTGCCAAATGTTACGGAAGGCGTGTGGATTGGAAGACATGTTGAATCCATTGGAGCAAGAAGGGTTCGCACCAAAGGCACATTCACAAAACTAGAGGACGTTTGGCATGAGGGGTCTATGTATGCATTGGTTTGCACGCCAAATACCACAGGATAATCAAGAGCAGGTTTGGGCCAACCTCCATGGCCCCTTGTCAACAAAAGCACTGTGACCGCATGTCTGGGGAGTGAGATCACTCTATAAAGAGTGAATTCCTTGGAGTGAAAGAGTGGGCTGTATGATTCCATCCATGTACTGCTTAGAAGTATGCATAGCCTCATAGGCCCCCCCTTATCCATTTATGTAAGTCATGTGTTTAGTATTACGCCCACAGGCCCCAGAGCATCGAAAGCGCACACCGTTTATAGGAAATGGATAGTATGAATCGAGCATCAAAGAGCGAAAAGCCTTACCATGCTCACACTGGGCCATGGGGCAACAGGAAGGGACCTGACCCCTCCAGTGCTAAGGGCGGGTATGTTTACCCTGAATTCCCAGAATAAATCATTGTAGGATCCGCCCACTCCTGCCGGTAAGTGTTAAGGGCTGGTCGGCCAGCCTCCTGCGCTCTACTGTTTCTAGGCAACTTGGTGTTAAGCATAGTGGATTAAATCAGAGGTTTAGCATAAGCATAATGGGGATCATTACGAGTATGGTGGTGTGGCAAAATATTGACGGCAAAAGGAATTACCACCACTTTCCCCCCTCCGTCGTACTACGAGTATGACCATGGAGTGGGGGATTTACCTCTACCATTATGCTGACGGTAAACCCTCTGACTTTCTGCCGAAAATCATCAAAATCGGCGGAATTACCGCAGTGGTAATTCCACCAAAAATGACCAGAGTCCAATGGAACCTCAAAAAATGGGGATTAACTTTGCCACTTGTAATCCGGCGGTAATTCCACCGGACCAAGTGGTGGTAGCAGTAATTCCATTGGGCGGTATTCTGGTGGATTTACCACCGGAATACCACCCAACTTGTAATGAGGTCCAATGGTTTTTTTCATCAAGCAAGTAGACATGGAAATGGAATTGGCAGCTTTGAACAGCTTGTTATCTGTACTGCCTTTTAGTTTGGGCACATTTGAATGTGCTCCAGTGCCACACTGTTGCATGGAGAAGGAGGAGACATGGTTGGCATAGCAACTGACAATGCGTGTGACATGCATTGGCCGGTGTACAAATTGTTATATTTTTTGTTTGCTGGTATACAGGACCAATGAGGAGATGTTATATTCAATGTGTGCCACAGTGCCAGTCTGGACTTGTGGTGTAACATGGTGCAGTTTCCATGACCACAAGGAGTCTGATAATATGTAGTGTTGATATGGAATCTCAGGTGACACTGGACCAAGGTGAGAGAGGAGCGGTGAGTGAATGGATGGTTCAGTGACTCAGTGGTGTGTGTGTGGACGCATGTTTGTTTATTATGTTGCCTTATCGGGTACTGTCTGTTCACGGTGAAAGAGCTGCGGATTCATTTTGTGTGCAGAGGTTGAGAAGTCATGTGTAGCTACCAAGGTGGCAACTATGGACATGATTTTAAGGGAATGTATGTTGGTTCCCCCCGCCCTAAACTCTCCCCTGTGAAGTCTTCATCCTCTGTTGTTGCCTGTTGAAGTTCCCTTAATTGCTACATGTGTTTTAACGATGGGGGCCCCTGCATTGCTGCCTGCACCCACCATTTCTCCCTGCTATTTCTTGCTGTGTGTGCATGGCGGACTGCAGAGTCCGCAGCGCCTCCCGGCCCTCCATGAGGTTGAGTGATAACAGCTGAGAGCGCCCATTGCTGCATGCCTGCAAAGCAGTGGTATGTCAGAAAACCCGAGTCCCCATCGGTGGCGAACACTCTTTTCTGTCTCATGTAACGTAATGAGGCCTTGGGCAACGTTCAGTTTGGTTCTTTTTCTGATTCTGGACCACTGGACTTCCTGTTGCATGTCACCCCCTCCTGGGCGCTAGGTCGCTCCCAGGAAGGATGTAATGGTCACATGGTAGTTACCATGGGACCATCCCAATAAAAGGGACGAGCTGCTTCTGGCTCGTCAGTCACACCAAGACCTGACTGCTGTGTCTCAGTGCACCATGCTGGTGCGGCGCAGCATTCCGTGGGCCCGCCACGTGGCCCGGCCTGAAGACGGTGCCTCTGCTGGGCAACTCTGTCTATATTGAGGGGTAATGCCGTGGGATCACGGCGATGGCGTTGCCCCGGCCTGGGTGCCCCCAGGAATGGGGCTGATGGACCTGTGGCGCCGGTGCCCGGGAGCCCAGGAGGCCGCAGGGTGCCCCCTGCGATCCGCCAGGAGCAGAGTGTCCTATCAAGTGATCCGGATACAAGAGGGTGCCCCCTCTGGTCCGCCCATCTGCATGGATGCAGATCGGGTGGAGGCCTGGTGATCCCAGCCCCTACAACAATGGCAACGAAGGAGTGGCTGTCCGGACCTGTGTGCACTGGTGTGCAGACCACCGGAGGCCTGTGATCCTTCTGTGTTTTTTAATCCCCTTTTCATCCATGCGGCGGTGTCAGCCGCGTGAGGCACTGTGAGTGCTATGTTCCAGCCCTCGGCGTGCGCGCACGAGGGCTGGAGGGATTATGCAAGGCCGCACGGCCTGTGGCGCAGCTCCAGCGGGAGCTTCAATGACTCACACGCACACGGGTGGATGGTCTGCCCCGGAACTGCCTCCCGAGCGCGGGGGCGGGACTTTTATTTGGCACGCCCTGCGTCACCGCGTAGCGGGATGCAGGGCGGAACATAACAGTGAGGAGGAAGGAGATGCGGTTTCGGCCACTGGTGCTCTGGGTGGCCCAGGGTCCTGTGCAGTGATTGCGCGGGCCGCCTGGTGCCCAGGAGGAGGAGGCGCCGTGGCCGCGAAACGAACAACATGATCAGCTGCGAGGAGGGGGCGTGGTCTATGATCGCCGGGCTGCAGCGGTGAACCAGCATGGTAGTGCGGCCTGGCTGGCGGCTACCTGGGGTGCACATGATCTAGCCCCAAGGCAGGTGGAGGTGCGTGTGGGCGGCGGCCTGCAAGGAGAGGACACGGATGGTGTTGCGGGTCCTCGAGAGTGCCCGCAGCCTTGGTAGCGGGCAGCGCCATCAGCACTGCTGAGTGCCCCAAGAGGAGAAATCATCACGCGCCCGGAAGGGAGAAGCGTGCAGAGGCACCCCCAACATCCCTGCACGCATCTGAAGTGTGTTTGTTTTTGTTTGTTTCTGTGAAATGTGCTCCGTACCGGAGCGCAAGCAAAAACAAATAAAAAACCACGAACTGAGCCCGTGGTGGCCCTGAACATGAACAAAGGCGGGGGGCGTGGCTCATTACCACCGGGGTCCGTTAACAAAAAAAAATGCAAAAGAAACGGATGCCCGTGGCGGCCTCCAGCATAGCAAAGGATGGAAGTGTGGCCTGTGGACGCCAGGCCGCAGCGTTTCAAGGGACAAAGCAAGAGGGGGAGCAGCACTGGGCTTTGGCCCGCATTACCTGGTGCCCACCCCTACGGCAATCAGACTAGTGTACGGAGAGTCGGGGAAGCCAGAATACTCGTGCCTTGCCCACAGCATTAAGAGGAAAGGGCGAACAATGCAGGTGGCCCTCCCAACATCCCGGGCTGCCTCGTGGTGTTGTTCGGGATCAGAGCATACCCTAACAGGAAACAAAGGGGGGGGGGGCTGTCGCAGAGAGCACCGACAGACGGGTGGAAGTCCTCCCACCTGTAAAGGAGAAAAGGGATCATAATAATGATGTCACATAGGCAAGGAGGCACTCTGTGTTTGCAGGGTCCTATATCAATGACAACTCATCAAGTGTGGGCAGAGTATGTACCAACCCCTCTCAGCCTGCCAGTTTCACTGCCCAAGAGGTGTGCAAGAGGGTAGCGGCTCCACAAGGAGTGCTTGTGCGCCCTCGTTGCTAAATAGTGGGGCTCTATTGTGATCCAGGGCCCAGCAGCTGTGATGACCAGCAGGCTTCATGCCAGTGTACTTAACGTTCGGTCACCACCTCAGAGCTAGGTGGCCATGACCCCCAAGAGGAAGAAGACTGAGGGGACAAGGGTGCAACTCTCGCGAGTGCTTGTGCGCCCTATACCGGTAGTGGTGTCCTGCATCGGCCCCTGTGTGGAAGGCATAGTGATGTGAGTGGCCCGTCGTCCAACATCAGCACCCGGACATCGTGCTGCCACAGTCTTCCTGGTACTGTCTATGGACTACGCCGATGTGGCCCCTGGGTGCCCGAGGTGCGGCTTTGCCGGCCCTGGAACTTTGAACTGTCCTGAAATTATCCCAAAGGAAGTCGGGCTGGTATCCTGCAAACCTGCGAGTGGGTAAAGTGAGCCCAGGAGTCGTACCATTCAAGACTGGAGCACGCAGACCCTGCACATGCTTAAAAATGACCCAACCAAAATGTTGTGTGGAGCAGTGCTCATGCGTTGTGGGCTGTGTAGTGAGGGGTGTCAGGTGCGAGTGATGGGGTTTGTCAGTGGTGCAAGATCCACTCACCCAGGTTAATAAAGGGTGTTGCTTTAATGGGGATTTTTCCAATGTGTCACCAGTAGCCCACCAAACCTGACTGTCACCTAGTGGGTAACCTAGGCCCCTATGTATCTGCAGATTAGTTGCACTAATAGTCATAGTATTATTGTTTGTAGTGTGGTGTGATGTTATGTTGTTTTGTCGTTATGAAAAAGGAGGAGTGTTGCATGTCACCCCCTCCTGGGCGCTTGGTAGCTCCCAGGAAGGATGTAACAGTCACATGGTAGTTACCATGTGACCATCCCAATAAAAGGGACAAGCTGCTTCCGGCTCGTCAGTCGCACCAAGACCTGACTCCTGTGTCTCAGTGCACCATGCTGGTGCGGCCAGCATGCCGTGGGCCCGCCACCTGGCCCGGCCTGAAGACGGTGCCCCTGCTAGGCAACTCCGTCTATATTGAGGGGTAATGCCGTGTGATCACGGCGATGGTGTTGCCCCGGCCTGGGTGCCCCCAGGACCGGGGCTGATGGACCTGTGGCACCGGTCTCCCGGATCCCAGGAGGACGCAGGGTGCCCCCTGCGATCCGCCAGGAGCAGAGTGTCCTGTCCGGTGATCCGGATACAAGAGGGTGCCCCCTTTGGTCCGCCCATCTGCATGGATGCAGATCGGGTGGGGGCCTGGTGATCCCGGCCCCTACAACACTCCCCAGCACTGCCTCCATCCCCATGTAAAGCTTCCCAATGAAACCCTAGGCATTAGAAAGAGTTTCAGAAACAACTCGCTTCTTCCTCCCTGCAGGGACGCAAGCAGCCTTGTGCCAGAGCCCTCAGTAGCTGCTTATTCCACCTCTGTGCCAGCGTGTTTTGACTGATTTCTACTTCCCTTTGCTGTCAGCACCAAGCCGCTCAGTTCCTGACCTGGTGCAGATCGCGTGGCGGCCTCCATCTTGCCGGATCCGAGACCCAGCATCCATGTGTGAAGCCTGGATTCTCCTAGTAGGAACTCCCAGGTGTGCTGCCACCACGTCTCCCCATATCCAGGCTCCTAGGCCTCATGGTCCAGCACACAGCATAGCCACTGTTACGTTCCGCCCTGCGTCCTGCTACGCGGTGACGCAGGGCGTCCTAAATAAAAGCCCCGCCCCCGCGTTCGGGAGGCAGTTCCGGGGCAGACCTGTAACCAGCGTGGGTGTTTCATTCCTTCGGCTCCCGCTGGAGCTGCGCCACCGGCCGCGCGGCCTATTAGCATTGTGGCAGCCCCCGCGCGCAGGCCGCGGGCCGACAATACAACAATGGCGACGAGGCAAGACGAACTCCAAGACAGGCTCGGTGCTGTGAAGGCACCATAACGCCACACAGCCATCGCGGCTAAATTTTTGGACACCCGGTGGGGGTGCCATCACACACGTGACCCCCCCACCCCCAAAAAAAAAAAAAAAAAAAAAAAAAATTATTTTTTTCTCTTCTCCTTCATCAATTCATGCTCTCTGCCACTAAGACCATAGTTCTTCCCTCCGGAAACGGGAGAACCAGGTGGCATTGGACATCCAACACGGGAGAGCAGCATCACAGTGTGTGGGGAGCGCCAGGCCCTGAATTGTAACACGGCGCCTGGGTACGGCGGCACCTCCAAGGTAGGCCCAACGTCGCAGCATTGGTGGCCGTCGGAGGTACCTACGACACACGGATCAGGTCCACGCCAACATGGCGGCCGGCACATCCACGCCTGGGCCCTCCACGCCGTCCAGAATTGCGGCAAACCTGTCCATGACGCCACCTCCGCCTCGAACACAAGGCACTTCGTCGACATTGGTCCAGCCGTTTGACCCATTCACGGATCCGTCGTCATGCGGACCCAGATGGCAGCTGTGGATCCAGAAGTTTGAGATGGCGATGGAGTGCAAAGAGATCACAGCGCCCAGGAAACTGAAGGCACACCTACTACTCAGCGTGGGTGACGAGGTATTGCGCATTTTCAATTCCCTGAACGTTGATGATGGCCAGGATGGGTACCGAAGCGCGAAAGATGCCCTCACCGATCACTTCCTCCCTCAACTAAACCCAGACTATGAGACGTTTCTTTTCTGCACCACCTTACAGGCAGCGGAGGAAACCCTTGATGCGTACCACACCAGCCTGAGAAAGTTAGCCATGTCCTGTGAATTCACGAACGTGGAGAGGGAGATCAGGAGGCAGATCATCAACGGGATTCATTCGGAAAAATTGAGGCGCCTGATACTTAGCGAGAAGGGTATCCCCCTACAGCGGATCCTTGAACTAGGACGTCAGAGGGAACTGGCACATACCAGAGCGGCCAACATGGAGGCCACGCTACACAGGCTGCAACCTGCTCTCAACACGGCTATGGTAGCCCGCATCAACAACAAACAATCCTCGAGAGACGACAACAGTGGCGGATACGGCCAAAACAGGTGGCAACCGCGCATTCCGGGACCCACAGAGTGTGGCTGGTGCGGTGGCCCACGACATGGCCGTCGCAACTGTCCTGCTCAAGGCACCACATGTGGAGCATGTGGCCGGAAGGACCATTACGCGAAGGTATGCCGATCAACGGACATCCCCATACAGCCCCTGCAGAACCAGCCGGAGAAGGTCGCGACCAAGAAAAAGAAGCAAGCCAGTGCCAGAAGGGTCGCAGTGGCCAGCTCTTCCACGGAGGAGGAAGGGGATGACGTCTCGGCGATGCTGCAGGCCCCCTCCAAGGACACAGACAGGAAAGGAAGGAAGGTATACTTGGTGTCTGCCCTATGCCAGGACCGAGGACCTCGAAGAAAAGCCGCCCGAAGGCGCAAATGCATGGTCACCATCCAAAACCAGTGCATTCTCATGACCATCGACACAGGCGCTTCGGTGAACGTCATGCCTGAAAGCATCTTCCTGACTCTAAGTCCTCCACCAGAGCTGAAAAGCACCGACACTCTGTTGTATGCATACGGCTGTCGAAAGCCCCTGCCGGTAATTGGCAGGTTCCGCACTACGCTGGAACACGGAAAAAACAGACTATGGTCCAAAGTCTATGTTGTGAAGGCAGGTGTTGAGAGCCTCCTGAGTGGGGACGCAGCGGAGGATTTGGGAGTGGTCCAATTCATCTGCCATGTCAACGAAGAAAAGGAAGTGGAGCAGATGCTGAACCAATACCCTGACTTGCAAGAGGGCATAGGCTGTCTAAGAGGCAAAACCATCAAACTTCATATTGATGAGACAGTGCAGCCGAAAGCCGTCCGGCACCGGAGAACGCCTTTCCACATGAGAGAACAAGTGGAGCAGGAACTCAAGGCACTGGAAGAAGCGGGTATCATTGAGGAGGTCACAGGGCCCACACCGTGGGTCTCTCCAATGGTGGTAACACGGAAGCCTAAGCAGCCTGGAAAGGTGCGGATCTGCATAGACATGCGCCTCCCCAACACTGCCATTAAAAGAGAACGCCACATAACCCCAACAATCGACGAGATTGTGGCTGACCTCACAGGGTCGAACATATTTTCAAAGATTGATCTCAGGGCGGGGTATCATCAACTCAAACTCCACAGAGACTCTCGATACATAACAACGTTCTCTACGCATTTGGGGCTGCGGAGATACAAACGCCTAAGTTTCGGAATATCGTCTGCTGCGGAGGTGTTCCAGCAAACCATCCAGGAGGTCATCCGGGGCATCCCTGGTGTCCTCAACGTGAGCGATGATATTCTGATTCACGCCCCCGACAAAGAAACACACATCAAGAGGCTTCACGCCCTACTGGGCCGACTACAAGATGTTGGGCTCACAATACACCGGGAAAAGTGCGAGTTCCTCAAATCGGAGATCAATTTTTTCGGATACAAGTTTGGCAGCACAGGCATCTCCCCTGACCCGCAGAAGGTCGCAGACATCCAGGCGGCGAGTCCACCGATGGCCCCCACAGAAGTGCGCAGTTTTTTAGGCATGGCCACCTACTGCGGGAGGTTCATCCGAAACCTGGCCACACTATCTGAGCCGCTGCGGGAACTCACCAAGGCCAACGTCAAGTGGGAGTGGGGGCAAACATGCCAGGACTCGTTTGAAAGCATCAAGGACTCCCTCTCCGCTGACACCAAGATGGCCTACTATAACACTGAACTGCCCACAGAACTGTTTGTGGATGCCAGCCCCGTGGGGCTCGGAGCCATCCTAATGCAAGTCACGAGGGAAGGGGAGAAGAGACCGATTGCATATGCATCGAGAGCCCTCACAGAGACCGAACAAAGGTACTCACACATCGAAAAGGAGGCCATCGCCGTGCTGTGGGGGTGCCGGCATTTTCACCTCTACCTATATGGGCGTCATTTCACGACGATCACGGACCACAAGCCCCTACTACCCATTTTCATGGGAACATCAGCACACCCTCCGGCACGAATCACCAAGTGGTTGTTGCACCTCCAGCAATATGACTTTGATCTCGTCTACCAACCAGGCAGCGGAAACCCGGCGGATTTTCTCTCCAGGCATCCGCGAGAGGCCACTCAACAAGAGATCCAAGTAGCGGCAGAGACAGAGGAACACATATGCCAGGTGGTGCGCGCAATGAGGCCCAAGGCGGTGAGCATCGAGGAAATCGAGGCGGAAACGCACCAGGACCCGTGTTGTGACTTAGTGAAAGATGCCATCCTTTCCGGTGACTGGAAGACTTTCATGAGACACACACACAACAGAACAGCGGCAGCAAAAGGGTTTCTGTCCGGCATATTCACAGTGCGGCAAGACTTGTCAGTCACGGAAGGTGGACTGTTACTACGAGGAAACCGCATCGTGATCCCTCTCAAACTACAGAACAGGATAGTGGCCCTAGCGCATGAAGGACACCAAGGACTGGCAAGGACGAAAGCCCGCATTCGGCACCGAGTATGGTTTCCCCAGATCGAGGAGCGGGTCGAGACACTCGTTAGCACGTGCCTATCCTGTCAGATAACGGGGGCCCCGCCAGACCCGGAACCCATCATATCAGCAGAACGGGGCCGCTCTCGCTGGGAGGCCATCAGCATTGACTTTTGCAAGCTCCGAGAGGGCCTCCACCTGTTGGTGGCCGTCGATGATCACTCCCGATACCCGGAAGTTGAGGTAGTTGAGTCCACAGCAGCCGAAGTGGTCATTCCGGCCCTAGAGAAAATGTTCGCAACCCACGGGCTACCCATCTCAATCAAAAGCGACAATGGGCCACCGTTTACGGGAGAGGACTTCAAAAAGTATCTGCAGGAACTCAATGTGAAATATCATCACATCACTCCAAGACACCCCCAGGCAAATGGGGACGTAGAACGATTTATGAGGACTATCAACAAGGTGCTCAGAGTGTCTAAGGCTAACGCCAGCCCCTGGAAGGTTGACCTCTTCCGATTCCTCCGAAATTACCGGGTCACGCCCCACAGCACAACCGGCGTACCGCCAGCGGACCTCATGTTCGGCACCGTCATCAGATCCTCGATCCCGCATCACCCAAGCAGAACCCCGGACACGGTGAACGAGGAACGCACAGAGAGAAGGAGAAGGGATGCCAACGAACACATGAGCGGCAAGCGGAGAGCGAGGCCGTCCCATCATCAAGTGGGTGACCAGGTCATCATGCTACGAAACCCCTCCAAGTCAAAACTTGACACCAGGTACGAGGAACTTCCATGGACCGTCAGCAACCGGCATGGAACCATGGTAACTGTGACACGAGGAAACCGCCAAGTGACGAGAAATGCGTCATGGTTCAAGGCCATACCCCGTACCCTGTGGACCGATAAGGAGGGCCCTCGGGAAGGCGAGGACACTCCTCCCAGTGAAGAAGAGCCGGAGGCCATCCCTGAGGAGAATGGAGCGGGGGATGGAAACTGGGAGCCGGGGGATGAACCCGGCCTCGAGGGCCCGAACAGCGAAGACGGAACAGAGCCTGAAGCAAGGGGGAATGACCCCCGCGAAGGGCGATACAGACTGAGAACAAAGACGAGACCGCCAGCCAAGCTAAGTGACTATGTGTGGTAACTGGTGCCTTGGTGCCATGAACCCCAATGGCAGGGTGGCTGAGTGTTGAAGAATGAAAGCTTATGTTGGACTTCGCCGTTGTTTGGCAGTTAGAGTTATGTGTTTTGTTTTGTTTTATAATAAAGGAGGAATGTTACGTTCCGCCCTGCGTCCCGCTACGCGGTGACGCAGGGCGTCCTAAATAAAAGCCCCGCCCCCGCGTTCGGGAGGCAGTTCCGGGGCAGACCTGTAACCAGCGTGGGTGTTTCATTCCTTCGGCTCCCGCTGGAGCTGCGCCACAGGCCGCGCGGCCTATTAGCATTGTGGCAGACCCCGCGCGCAGGCCGCGGGCCGACAATACAACAGCCACATCAAACAAACGCGCGAACAACACTATCACACATGCTCACACTGCATGAGCAATCGCATACACATTTTGTTTTGCATACACTTTTTGATGCACGTTCCTCTTTCGCTCTAAATCACACACAAATAACACGCTTCACCCTGTTGTGTTGCATATTAGAACACCCTAGCGGGTGTTTGGCATTGGTGATTACGCACTGGTATAGCCCGCAGATTGATTACAGCCCGTAGTTTTCGGGCTTCATTTACTTACGTGAACAGGTGTCATTTCGGAACGGAAAGAGTTCACTTTCCATTCCGAAAGGCACGTTGCAAAACCAACGTGTTCATGTAGGGACAAGTGAAAGCGAAGGTAACGCTTTCGGTTTTAATTTAGATATGGAAGCCTTTGGATAAGTGAAAAAGAAGCAGATATGAGTTAGAGCAGCACTGTGCAACGTGGAACGTGGGGAAAAGCTTTGTGTTTGACAAGACAATTAAAAGCAATTTTCTACGCACCTCGGATTGTTTAATGGACCATGGCAATGGCAATATAAAAGAAAGACACAAAAAGGTAAGTGAATTGCCTGTTTATTGAATGCATGTACAGATGCAGCTTAGTAACTGCATGTTTGTGTACATTAATTTGAACCTTACATTTGTGTAGTGGGTAGGCACTCCTGAATGAAACTAAAATAAAGCAGGGGGGAGGCATATACACACACCTGATTACACTTTGGTAGCATACTCCTCCGACCCTAGCAACTTACACCAACCTATAAAAAAATGAGACATGTTTAATTGAAGTACAAAGAATGTCTGCAACATGTATTTACCGTTTTGCAATTTTTTGCACTTCAATTAAAAATGTCTCATTTATTTGACTTTAATTAAATGGTGAGGGTGTTCTAATAGCTTTATAGACCTGCAGCTCGGGCCGTACCTGGCGTTATGGTCCCTCATACCTCGTTAAAGGCCCTCGCTTCGCTTGGGCCATTAACTCGGTCTTCAGGGCCCATAACACATAGATTTAAAAAGCACACATTTGACCACAGGTAACCAACGCAGAGCACACAGAACTGGGGAAACATGATCCCTGAAGGAAGCACAGGTAGCAAGCCAGGCAGCGGAATTTTGAAGAATCTGGAGGCGATGCAACAGGTAGTCAGGTTGCACCAGATAGAGAGAATTACAATAATCAATCCTGCTAAGAACCAAGGCAGCAACGACTGGAGCACAAAGATGGAAAGGAATGAACTGCAGTACCTTTCTAAGAATCATCAACTGAAAATGACCAGCTTGACAAACTGAGCTAATCTGGGACGACATGGACAGAGAAGCCGACAGTTTAACTCCTAGATTCTTAACCAAAGGGACAGCAGCAGGAAATTAACCAAACAAGGAAGGGCAGAGAGACGGGATGCAAGGGGACGTAGCAGCAGCAGAACCAACAACCAAGACCTCTGACTTATCCCCATTCAGTTTGAGCCAATTCATCCAGTTTCCCACAGCCTGGAGGCAATCTCTCAGCTGAGTGGCATGGGCGAGATGGAGATGGTCCAACTGAACCAAAATCTGCGTATCGTCAGCATAAGAGTAACATCTGAAGCCGTGAGAGCACATAAAAGCATGAAGGAGCTGAATGTACATATTGAACAGGCTGGGATAGAGAGCAGAACCCTGAGGAACCCTGAGGAACCCCACATACCAAGGCAGAGAGAGCAGAGAGAAAAGGTTGGAAAGAGAGCAACTTTGAGCGATCAGAAAGAAAAGAGTGAAACCAGGAGAGAACAGAGTCAGAGATCCCCGCAGAAGAGAGACAGCTGATCAGGATGGAGTGATTGACCGTATCAAAGGCGGCAGAAAGATCGAGAAGGATCAAAGCCACCACTCCACTCTGATCAGATATCATCGTTAGGTCATCAAGTACAGAGACCAAAACAGTCGCTGTACCTCGACCCGTTCTAAAACCTAACTGAAGCGTATTAAACAAAGAAGTATCTTCACAGAACTGACCAAGCAGAGGAGCAAATAATGATTGCAACAACTTCATGAAAAACAGAAGGAGCGATATGGGACGAAAATCAGCAGGGACCAAAGGATCAAGGGAGGGTTTCTTAAGCAAAGAAATCACGGTTGCACATTTAAGTGCAGAAGGAATACTCCCTGTAGAGAACAAATGGTTAATTGCAGTTGTAACATTATATATAATAAGAGGCAAGATTGCTTTCACAATTCTCAGAGGAATAGCATCGGCAGGTGAGGCCGATTTCATTCTCTCCACCGCCGAGCTAATATCCCCCACAGAAAAGGAAGGGAAGGAATCCCAACAAATGCCGGTCATAGACAAAGACCCAACCACCAGGGATTTGGCAGATTGTGGGGCAGGAATTACCGTGTTAGGCTTCTGAACAGAAGAGATGTGCTCACGAATATCAGTGATTTTATGAACAAAGAAATCCGCCAATGCGTCACAAAGCTCCTGTGAAGGGGGAGTGGAATCAGCAGGAGACCCCTTCGCAGAAAAGGAGCAAATAACCTTAAACAATTCTTTATAGAATTCTCAATTTGAGAGGTAAAAAACATTTGTTTTGTCTGTTTTATGGCAAGATGATAGCTAGACGTGATGGCACAGAACATGGCTCTATCACTAGAGGAGTAAGAGGGACGCTATTTACATTCCGCTTGCCTACGCTTAAGACGGAGAAGCTTAAGATCGCCATTAAATCAGGGCTCAGAAGGCCAACCACGCACCCTAATATCAACCACAGGGGCCACTGAATCAGCAACAGTAGTGAATATCTCAAAAAAAGAGCAGACATCCAAACAAGGGGTCGCCCGACAGCACTCATTAATCTGGGCAGCCAGAAGAAAATGATCAACTGGACGCCAATTTTGCTTCCTCGCTTTCCTAGTACAAGATATAGGGGGGCAATCCAAAAAATCCTAAAGAAAAGGATTAACAAAATAGTCAGACTAGATGATCCTATTGGCAGAGGAGACAACCGTGCCAGCCTCAGCAAAAACCAGATCCAGGCGATTGCCCATAATATGCAGAATTAACATTGTGGAGTTGCACCTATGGGTGTAATGTAAAGAGATGCAGGGGCAAATAAGCTACCAAACTTCAACGATTGCCCAACACACACGCAAGCCCTTCGTGCATACAGCTGTACATTGTGTACTAATGTGCAATTCTTCAAATTTGCCTTCGAAACACAACCGAATTATCTGAACACTTTAGATCATATCCGCAGCGTCCTTTTTTGCAGAAATATGGTCCACCTAACGGGACTGACAAGCACTCATGCTATCACAAATCGTTCTCCCCCGCTGCATCCCTCACTCCCTCTCTGTGCTTGAAGTATCTATTTTCCACTTTCCCATACTTTTATCTTCCACTTGATCATTTTCTTTACTCCAGCAGACTAATGTCTGGACGTTCACCACTCCACAGACAAGCCCGGGTGCTCTGGAACTACTACATTGGTGACTCGGTGCAGTATAAAAGCATATTACCATAACATAACAATTAACGGTCTCAGGGTCCAAAAATGTGTTTTTACAGAAGTATCAGGATTTTAATTATCAGTCACATGCATTTGACATGTTTAAAAGGAATATGACGGTAAAGGTCACAGTAAAAAATAGGCATTTGTGGTACTTGCAAGTCTGCAGTTGTCACAAATCTGGGTAACTTGTCCCTTCTTCCCAGGGGGAGCCACCTCCTTTGAGAATAGTGAGGTCAGCCAGCTAAGCAAGACCCTCCTTAGGGGTCTGGGAAAGCGGGACCTCACTGGCAGTGACTCCCCTCTTGGATAGAAGGACTCCCATTCCTATAAGGAACTCCCTATCAGCATATATGGGAGTGGTAAAGACTGATGAAATCTCTGTGTGGCATTCAAAACATAATGACGTTGATTCTATATCTTTGGCTCAAGGTAATGTTAGAAGCACCTTGAGCTCAGCAGCTGGTGAAGAACAACATGCCCTTTTGAAATACGGTGGCGCGAATAAAGAGATGAGGAAGTTTGAACAGAGGAGAAGAGTCCTTCACAGAGGCGAGCCTCTGATGAGCATACGTCCTGGAGGGGGAGAGACACTCTAGACCGTGGAGGCAGTGGTGACATGGAAGAGCAGAGCGGATCATGAGAGATGTCGAACGGCTGGCACCAAGCACAGCGATACTGCTGTGAAGGAGACAATGAGGGAAGAACTGTCACCTGGTGGCATGACCATGTTGAAGCCGCGGGGGGCCTGGGGCCGGGAAACAAATGCTGAGAGCGGAGCAGAGGAAAAAATCCTCTGTTTGGCCTACGAGGGCTGATCAAGCGGCCAAGATGGACAGAATCCGAGAAGTGATCACTTCTATAGCAGAGACAGCAAAGAGGGGAATACACTGTAACATCCACACTGCAACACCATTCTGCCCTAGCACCCAAGACAACAAAGAAGGTGCCAGCGTTGCCCAGGGAGGAAGCAGGCGAGTGGGACACAACATGAAAAAGCCTAATGAGAATGGTTACGGGAGCCAGAGTTATGAATATTGGCAGGGGCCAACAATCGCTCCACAAAATGTAAGGCAGACAAAAACCCATAGTGGTCTGGAGAGCCATGTGGAAATGAGGAATCTTACACAACTGATGAAGAAAAGAGAACCTGGAGGGTTCAATGAGTCTGGTAAAGACTCTGACATAGGGGACGGAAGAAAAGGGCCAAATTGGTGGACAAGGAGGAAGGGAATCCTCTCTCCCGTTAAAGGACAATTGACATTTGGTTTATACAGAGACTTGCAACATTTTAGGAGGAACATAAAGATAGACCTTGGGAGTTTGCTTTGAAGAATGGTCAATAATATTTCTTTGGTTGCCATGGAAGTGATCCCAACACCATTGGCTGGATAAAGCTTGAACGTAGAGGCCATGGTTCTGGCCTAATTTTCTGTTGCTTTGTTAAAGTGGTAGGGCCAGATATTGAATAGGTTTTGGACTGAGGACTATCTTTTCTTATTTTGGCAGTAGACAAGCACCCTTAGTTTTAGTTCATAGGTAGGGAAAACCCTCTTAGCAGTAAGGAGCAGATAGGCATGTTTCTTTTAGTTAAATAAAATAGCTTGAATATGACATCCCTGTGTCTGCCTCCTCCTTCCGGCTCCCCACACAGTGCACTCCATAAGAGAGTGCAAGTCTCAGGGCCCAATTCATGGAAAAGAGTGCATCGATCCCGCAGATCCTGCACGCCGAGAAAGACTCTGCGTGAGCCTGCGCGCCGACGTTATTCTACACGCTCTGCGTATTCATGGAATTGTTTACGCAAAGTAACCATATAAGCAAGTTGCGGCCGGATCACCTACAACACACCTCCACGCAAATCACACAACAACCTTTGTGCCTACCTTTACCCGACCATACAGCACCCCCAGAGAACGGCGTGCGATCACCTTTTAATTTGCGTGCACTCAAGTTACGATCAGCATCACTCAACTTGCATGCCCTCTGTAAATTACGATCAGTATCGCTCAACTTGCATGCCCTCTATAAGTTACGATCAGCATCATTCAACTTACGATCAGCATCACTCAACTTGCATGCCCTCTGTAAGTTACGATCAGCATCATTCAATTTACGATCAGCATCACTCAACTTGCATGCCGTCTGTAAGTTACGATCATCACCACTCAACTTGCGTGAACCCAAGTTACGATCAGCATCACTCAACTTGCATGCCCTCTGTAAGTTACGATCAGCATCATTCAGCTTACGATCAGCATCACTCAACTTGCATGCCCTCTGTATGTTATGATCGCACCACTCAACTTGCATGAACCCAAGTTACGAGGTGCTGATCGTAATTTACAGAGGGCATGCAAGTTGAGTGATGCTGACAGTAAGTTGAGTGATGCTGATCATAATTTACAGAGAGCATGTAAGTTACGAGCTCTTGTAACTTGCTTGCACCCCTGCGATTGTATGTACTGTCACCCGTATGATCAGCGTTTTGCACGCTCGCTGTTCCCTATGGTTCTTTGGAATTTACGCCTGCTATCATGTGGCGTGTGCGTCCTGGGGTTTGAGTGTCATTTTTCGTGACGCGACGTTCCGAGTTCAAATCCATAAATATGGTTGTATTTGCATTGGTATGATTGTGCGATTGCTTGCCTGTGGACTGTTCCTCAACATGCCCACATTTTTTGCGTGTTCTTCTTCATTTTGCATGTTCGGCCCCCTATTTGGGTCGCTGCGTAGGCCGGGCCCACACTCTGCTTGGAGTTTCGCGACAGGTTCTCGTCCACTTGCAGAGACATGCCAGGCCTGCAAGGAATCCATTCAATTCCCGGAAAAGTCCCACACATTTGGTTCCATGACTCGCCAAATCAGGGAAAGTGTGTTTGTTTCAACATACCTCCACTTTTTGGGCCATGCATCAGGGCAGGCACCGTTAGCCCCAATCAGATGTAATTGTGTGCCCCTTTAGCCCCGCTGTCATTGTTAGCTGGTGTGACAGGGTCAGGGGCTTAACCCTGTCATTCGGGGGAACATGGACCCTTCATGATTTGTGGCAGGCGGCCCACCAGTGCGTATGCCAGTGCCTGTCCTTCCCAGAGGCTGGGTGAGGGAGATGGGGGGGCATTCCCTACCCCCTGAGTGTGCATGTGTACACTACTGGCCCTTCCACCATGCCTGTCAGCCTCTCTTCTGGCTAGAGTTGCCTTTTGTCATTTTCAGAACCGCTCATCCCATAGTACGCCTGGGCGCAACCAAGAAAACATGGACTGGAACCTGAGGAATGAAATCAAGGCCAGGCATGGAGCGGACTGGAATTTTTCCTGTCAAAAAGGGACAGGAAAGCCAACACCTGAATCATCAAACCGAGGCAGATCCCAGGGAAATGTTGGGGCAATACAAAATGAACTGAGTGTGAGAGGGGATTGCAGAGTAAAAGGGGAGATACAACCCCCGCCCCTAACCCAGCACCTGAAGCAAAACACAAGGAAAAGGTGCAGCTTGAGCACATTGGTGGCATCCGAAAAAAGGGGATGCAAAAAAGAGGGTGGGCTTAAAAACCTTTTGATAGCCTTTCAAAGAAAGTCCCATTCCACAGAGAAATAGCTTAGTCAGAGATTGGAAATGTAGAATGTGACTAAGGAGGCGAATGGGAGCCGGGAGGAGTGGTGGAAGTGGATAGGCTGGGCTATAAAAGGACACAGAGGAGCACAGAGGAGAATAAAAGGTGTTCGGCTGAGGTCAGGTGGAGCGGCGGTGGACCAAGAGGCCAGGCAGTGGGTGGATGGTGGATTGAAGTGCTGGGGAAACTGTGGCATTGTTATGAGAGAGTGCAGGTAAAGTGTTGTGTGTGAGAGACAGTGGTGCCAGTTGAGTGTAGTGAGGGGTGTGTAAAAGGCGAGTGAAAGAGAGATAGAGAGGGGAGGAAGTGTAGGGAGATTTTGAAAGGGTGTGAGAGTGAGTATAAGTGGTTCAACATTTTTATTTTCACAACAGCAAATAACAACAAAATATGGCGTTAATCTTTAAATCACATTCCTTGTCAACCAAAGTCAAAACATATTAATCAGATCATCACAAACTATACCTACATATCCTTTATAAGAAAAAGAATAGAGGGGAGAAAAGAAGAAGAAAAGGAAGAAAGGAAAAAGAAAAAGTAGTAATTACACATAACATCAATATTCAAAGCCAGGGAGACATCATTCCCGAATGAAAGTTCATGTTCATCCATAAACATCAAGAAAACAACTCCAAATGTCCCAACATTTTTCTATTTCATCCTTGTTCTTGTAAATGGCTTTCTCATATGTTGAGACAGTAAGAAGCTCCTCCACCCATTCATCAATATTAAAAGAGAGGCTTGATTTCCAGGACTTCAATATTATTTTTTTTAGCAACCATGCATGCTCGCAGCAACCAAACTTTCCTGCCAAAGTCAATTTCATCCAGTAAAGAAATATCACCTAGAATGAATAAAGAAGCATTCATGGGAATTGCAATGTTTAAGACTAGACTCAATCGTTCACAAAACTTTTCCCAGAACTGCATTGTTTTGGGACAAGACCAAATCAAGTGACTGAGGGAATGTCTTGAGCGGTTACACTTCCAACAGAGGTCAGTGTCCAAAAGTTGCCTCCTGAGCAGCCTCCCCGGAGTCCAATAGGCCGTAAACAGAAATTTTGTTTGAGAAGCTCTGAGGCCCAATCCAAACTCACCAGACAAGTGTTTTCACAGCACTTCCGCCAACATCTCAAGCCAACATCTTCTCCTAATTCCTCGGCCCAAATTGTCGGCAGCCGTGGATCTCCTTTTCTATTAGCTTTCATGATTCCATACATGGTAGAAGCAGGGTGTGATGCACTCGAGCATATCTCCACAGCTGCCCAGGCGGTACTTTGAACATTCAATCGTGGCACCTCAACACAAGCTGAAATTATAATCTTCAGTTTTCTATATTCAGCAAACGAGCAGTCCGCCATGTCACGTAACTGTGCAAGTCGAGCGTACGGTATCCAATTGCCATCTTCAAACAAATCTTTAAAGTATTTTATACCAGCCACAAACCATTCTGTCCAAAAGAGGGACTTACTCTGGAATTTCAATGCTGGGTTATTCCAAATGGAGGCATCTGGGTGTAAATAGCGATCAGTACCCATACGACTCGAGAGTTCACACCAGCAGTCCTGCAGAAACAAAGTGAGTGCGTTGGTCATTTTGGATTTACATCTTTTAGAAGACAGCAGGTCTTTAGGGTCCAGCTCAGAAACTGCACCACATTCCTACGACAACAGTTCAGACTGCTCATTGAAAGAGTCAGCAACCTTGCACAAGTGGCGAGCGGAGAATGATAAATGGTAGTCCAGGAAGTTAGGCAGGTTCATTCCCCCAATTTTAAAGGGAGTTGAAGTTTCCAAATTGCGAGCCTCGGAGGCTTCCCATTCAAAATAAAGTTTTGCAAAATTCTATCGATCTCCTTGAAAATGCTTCTTGGTATCCTGACAGGAAGCATGCTTCAGATGTAATTTATCTGAGGTGTCAAATTTATTTTTATTCAGTTTGTTTTGCTCAAGGTTGACAACTTCAAGAGACCCCATCTTTCCAAATCCGATTTGAGTATCGGGAGGATCCATGCAAAATTTATGCCAGGTAGTTTCACTATATCCGCTCAAATCCAGATGCCAAGATATTTCATCTTGTCCCCACACCATCGAAATTGAAACTGAGCACATGTATGCAGTAGACACAGGTTATTGATCGGTAGGATCTCAGATTTACTCCAGTTCATCTTATAGCCTGACAACATGGAGAAACAATGAACTGCTCGCATCAGGTGAGAAATACCAATAGCAGGGTCGTGAAGGGCGATCAACAAATCGTCCGCATACAACCACAGCAAGTTATTTCGGTCATTTCCAATAATAGGTTAAAAGTTTGCATTCGCTCTTAAGCATACCGCAAGTGTCTCCATGGACAAAATGAACAGGAGAGGTGAGAGCGGGCAGCCCTGTCTTGTACCTCGAACAAGTCTAAAAGCATCAGAAATAAGTCAATTCGTCAACACACTCGCAGAAGGATTGCTATAGAATAGCTTGACCCAGCGTTGGAAATCTTGCCCAAAGTTCATTTTTTCAAGGCACGCAAACAAATATTCCCACTCCACACGATCAAATGCCTTTTCAGGATCAAGTGAGATTACCGCATTGGCAATGATTGCGTCCCTTCTCAATGGTCAACAGCAGGCCTCTCATGTTGTCCGCCACCGCCCTACCAGAGAGTGAGTATAAGTGATGAATAGTGTTGGGCAGGAGAGTGGTGAGAAAGGGAAAGGTGATTGTAGGAGTAATAGTGGGGAGGGTGGAGAGAACATGGAGTACATTAGTGGTGAGAGACAAGCAGAGAGTGTGTGAAAAGATCAGGTGACAGATGAGCAGTTAGAGGTCATTGAGGGAGAGGTGAGAGGAGAGGGGTGCCGGTAAGGAGAGAGAGGGGAAAGCGGTGAGAGATGCAGTAAGTGAGTGTGTGGCAAAAGAGATGTGGGAGGAGAAGGAGAGGGGCATGGAGAGCGGAGTAGATATGAGGAGAGATGAGGGAGAGAAGTGAGTGGAGAAGGAAAGGGTGCAGGGTGAGAATGAGGGGTATGAGAAAGATCACAGAGAGAGCAGATAGAGACAGAGGGAGAGGTAGAGATTGAGATAGTGAGAGAGTGTGAAGGAGCGAGACAAGTGGGAAACTCATGTGAAATCAATATGCTAACAAAAGGGAGAGGATCGTTTAGAAATTCTGTGACGGAGCTAGATAGCGAAGATGACTGCCTTTAAGTTCCCTCCCACATTATAAAAGACATATATAGTAATGGCTATCTTGCTTCAGAATGTGTCAGAACATTCTGGTGCTTAGAAGTATCTAGCCTTCGGTCAAGGGAGCCCACAGGAAGGTTGAGAGAGCTGTAGGATTCCCCCTTAGTTTCAACCATCCCAGCATTACCAAACCATTTCTTTAAAATTGTAATACTGCACGTTAAATCTAGAATATAAGTCTGTGGATTTCTGAAGTCATCTGTGACAATGGCATAACTAGCCATAGGGACCCTCCAATAAGGTGGCAACAGAGATAGAATGCCCCTCCCTTGAGGGCAATGTAGTCCTCCTGTCAAAACAAAATGTTATACAACAGCAAAGATGCTGCGTGTGCAGCATTGGACCCTGTGATGAATCAACTTCCGGGGCACCAGTGGTCCAGGGATAAATATCGGCTTCTAAACCATCAACCAACCCCACACCTCTAGTACACCAGAAGGGCTCCGGACAGATTGGAAACACAAGTAAATTATAAACCTCCTTGTCCAATTTTGGTAACGTGGATGGAATGGCAGGCTTATCTCTGCAAGGTCGTGGATCGTTGGTAAATTACAACACAGTGAAAATACAATTATTATCCAATGATAAAAGGGACTGTCCAGTCAAGGTTGTATACAAATATCTACTTTATTATTATTACAACAGACAGTTCTTGCACACTACAAAATACAACCCACCGTGGAAAGGAACACAGAGGAAAGACAGTTTCACGAAGCAAATGGATACACTCTGGATACTGACAGGAGGGTAGTCGCTAAAGCAATCAGTCTTAACTGTCCAAGGTTATTTGGTTCCAGCACCAAGGAAGCAAGTGGTTGTAAATGTCACTAGCGGCCTTTGAGAAGGACCAGGGGGACAGAACCACAATGTACCTGGTGCTTGAGCTGATCTTGATGCTCAACAGCATTGAGTCGGTTCCAGGATGATTTGCAGCTCCTACGACAGAGTTCAAGATGGGAGACAGCTGCGGTTATCAGGCGCCAGGCAGTTCCACAAGTGAGGCTGGATGGACTGCTGCAGGCTGGGCTACACGGCTGCTCGGGGTCAAGAATCATTGTCTCTGTGCTGGTTGGCGGATCTGGAACACTGGTCGAGGTGTCTTGGACGGCTTTAGTGTCTGCAGCATGACAACAATCAGTGATGCAGCTGATGGTGGTGCGAGGGCTCGATGGTCTCGGGTTTGTAGAGGAGGTCCCAGACATGACCTGCAACCCTGCCCCTCATTTCGAGCTGCCAGGAAGGTACTCGTCAAGGTGCGTGACGTATGAAGAGCAAATGAACCAACAGAGAGCCCCACTGGGACTCTGCCCAGTGTACATTAGAAGATCCGTGCCTGTTGAAGCGCCCATAACCAGACAACCCTGGGCAGCACGGTAACCTATCAGACAGCCATACCAGCCGCTGATACGAAATGAGGAGTACCTTCATGCGGTCCATGAAGAGACCCCAAGAGCCTTAATGGAAGGCCAGTAGAAATGACAAGGGCCTGAACAGACTCGCAAATGAACAAAACGACTAACGAAGATAACACGCCAGCGCGAGTAGTTATGAAAATAGAGGTAATGGGCATAGGAGAGAGACGATGCTAAAATGTAAGGAAACGTGTTACAAGACAGGATGAAAGTAACCAACCCGTCAAACATATGTAAATAGGTTTGGAACGCAAGAAACTAAGAAAAAGATACTGCTTTCAATGCTTAGTAGAATAACAGAAGCGGCACGCGCCAACTATATATCTACCTCAAGAAGTACATTATACAAGTGCGACTCCATTTTGTAAAGCAGAAATGTGCCCAGGACTGCCCGAGGTCTAACAGGCCAAGTTTCACAACCCAGCCAGAACAGAGAGGAAGAGCGGAATAGAAACTCAATGGAGAGCGGCTCATGCCTGGGAAATCGAGGTCACCCAGAGAAGGGGAGGAGAGCGTCAACTTGCAAGAATCAAACTTCGGAGCGTACCAGCTCGCCCGTGAAGGTCAAGATAAGAGGCCCAGGCAGGTGGCAGAGCCGAAGCAGAATTAAATACAATAAAAGCTCGAAACTGAAGCGGATTCACGGTGAACTGACACGTGACCAGCCAGGCACGAAGTGCTACCATCGCCTGATGTCATCCAGAACCCGAGGATGCCATAACTTTTCCTGATAAGAGGCTACAGTCCGAGGCCATGCCCAGCCAACGAATTGACACATAGCCCTAAGATACTGATTGATGGAAGGGAGGCAGGGTGAAACTTGGGACACCAGGCACCTGGGTGTCCATTCTGCATGCTGCTAATTAAAATGGGGATTTATGTTTAGGGGTGTTACCCGCGCAATCACAATGGACCAAGTAATCTAGGGTCCTATAGAACGAAGAACCAACGGGATGTCGTAGTTATAGTGACGTCTATTACGCGTGACATAGAGGGTTGGACGAAGACGCCCACCCGATAAGAGTTATCCAATCCACATTCTCTGTTACCATATACAGATATAGCACCTATACTTAAGTTACCTTTCCTAAACAATTATATTGCATGATGATTTTTGTAAAGTTAGACGTCAATGATGACGAGTTTTATGCATAAAAGTTGCTGTTCAACGGAAGTTCTAGGAAGTCGGAGCGAGACAGGTGATCGCAATGCTGCTGATTTCCATTTGTTTCTCTGTTTGATGTACTTGTCTTTAAACGGACTTCCCTTTGCCAACTTACTGAGTCCTCATTATTGAGCCGTGCTGAAGTATGTGAATCCTGCACCCCCTGTCCTCACATGGTGCAGCTATCTTGTCTTACATGTTCTAGAGGGTGAGCACTGACCTATGGGCCCGTCAGTAACTTCCTCTCCTCCTGAAAACTTGGTAGCGTGAGGATGGTTTTGGCCATTGATTATTGATTATCGATTGATATAGTTATAAGACACCTTTAGACCAACGGCATGAAGTAACTCTAGGCCTTCGGTAAGATCACAAGTCTTTTCGCCCTTCCGGCTGAGTAGACTGAGAAGCTCCCCGTGGACAATGATAGAGTAAAACTTCAAAAATCTGCAGTGGGTCTGAAGGAACCCACCTTTCCAAGCATAACCCTTCTCATTCCCATGGGCAGAGGATCTGACGAAAACCTTAAAAGCAGGAAGAGGATTACCAGGGGGGCACCTGAGATAAAAATGTAAGGATTTGCCTTATTCCTGCGCTTTAAAGAGTGGTCAGAAGGAACGTGAACCCATAGCCCACAGTGGGGGGACAATTTAGGCTACGGTGACGTTCGTTCACATCCCATGACAGGGTATTGATTAGAAGGCAGGTATATGTATGACCAGCTGGTGTCCGTCTAGTCTGTCAAATGTCTGTCATATATGTCCTGTTTATGTCAAATGTGAAATAACTGTATTGATGATTGATTGAAATGCATTATGGCTTTACACGATTCTGTAACTAAGAGAGAATTGCCATTGAATTGATGGGTTTTGAGTAAATTGTTGGTACAAAATTTGGTGGGAAAAAATTGGATTGGAGCTTGCTTATGTGGTGCTCGCTCATACTATTGGAAGATTAAAGAACTGTATAAATACTGTTGGTGACGAAATTAAGAATGGAGGATGTTACCCCACTTGCGCATTTATGCAAGCAACTGTCCAAGCATGCACTAAAACTGAACAAATACAGCCAGGAGTGGGTTAAGGGTATCGCCAATAAGATGTTTATGCCTTGGCCCCAGAACGGGTCACATTCTAAGGCTGTTTTACAGCACATGACAACCTTCCTACATGCCACATATACAGGCAAGAAGCTAGAGAAACGTCTTGCTGTTCTAGAATTGTGGAAAATGTTTGAAGAAATGAAGGTGGAAGAACCACCCACAGACTGGATACTAAATGTATGTACGGAGGGGGGTGAGACACCTACCGCGCCACCAGTCCCGCCTGAGCCAGTCATTGAAGGGAGTAAAACAGATGGGCTTTACCCACTAAGAGAACTCAAGGCAGCTACGGGGTATAGTAACCCTGCCTATGAGTCCCCTACGTGCAGCAGTGACGAGGTCAAGGAGAGGGAGCAGGAGAGTAATCTTGCCTCCGCAGTCCTGAGGGACAAGGAAAGATGTGGTGGTGGAAAAAGGATCAGGCAAAGAGTAGTGCATTTCTCGAGAAAGAGAGAGAGGGAAAGAAACGGAAAGGAAGTGAAGAGTCAGCATTTGCAAAAGATGAATGGATGGGAGGGCAGATACTATTGAAATTAGATGGAAGGGGAAGTGATGAGGTAAGGCCGAGAGAAAGGCCTGATGAAGTGCAAAGAAGGGAGAAAGAAAAGGAGAAGGAAGTAAGGGATGAAAGGACAAGAAAGAAAGATAGACTTAGGCGAGAACAACTATATCGCGAAGAGCAAGGAATACCGCTCAGTCGCACACAATACGCAGCCTATGAAAAGTACAGGCAGAACATGCTAAAGTTAGAGGAAAAAAGGAGAGTGCACGAAAGGAAGGTAAAAAAGCGGGAAGATGAGGAGATTAGAAGGGCAAAGGAACGTAGAAATGAACGGATGAGGGAAGTAGATAAGGCTAGAGAAGAAGCGAAGAAACGAAAGGAAATCAATGAGGAAAAAGAGCACAAGCCCAGACAGAGGGCACGAGATCTTGAATATTTGCAGCGGGAAGTGATTAAACCCAATCCTACAGTAGAATGGGAAGAATTATTTCCTGCAAGCGATACGGTTCCAGGTACAAGCGGGACAAATATTGAAGATGACTTCGAACACCAGAAGCATTGGGGAAACGATTGATAAAATCTATGACGAGATGGGGCTGGAACTAATTTACCAAGGGGGAAGGGAGTATGAGCACCTAGAAAGCACTCAGTTATATGACACTGAGGATGTCGTTGGAGCAGGGGACTATTCCTTGACAGGCTGGAGATCAGGCAGAACGAAGAGGATGCAAGGGGTTGTGTGAACTGGGATCATTCAGAAACCGACTCCAGTGGGGAAACGGAGGACGAGGCACAAGAGCAAGGGAGTTGGTGCGAGAAGCGGCTCCGGAAGGGCCAGGGGGTACGATGGTCCGATGCTAACAAATCTGAGCCCAGTACATCGATGCCTGCCACAGTGCAAGGCCAACATGAGGGAACTCCCCACGGACAGAGGGGGGAGCCAGCATCTACCTATACAGACAGATTAAGGGCACTGCCGGGTAGATGGAAGGGCGGGAATACTGCCCCACCAGTAGACAGGAGAGCTGTGGGAAAAGAAAAGGAAGACTGTTCATTCCAGTTCCCACTGCTAGAAAAAGGGGGAGCAAGGCCACAGTAAATTCCATGGCCACATATGGATCGAGAGAACCTGAAAAATAAGCTTCCAATGCTGACATCGGCAGCTGGGAAGTGGATACACGAGTTAGAGAAAATAACGGGGGGAGTCACCTTAACCATAGGAGACATTAAGGGCCTCCTAATTCCTATACTTGGTGAAAGAGCAGATGATGTATGGAAGCGGGCAGGCTACCCTAGGGTAACCTTAACCGATCCCTCCCATGACGGAGCACCATTTAATAACTGTAGAGCAGCATTGTGGAAAGCGCTGCGTACGCTATATCCAGACATGTCTGATATGGGAGCTATAATGACTCGGAAAATGAAAGAGTCAGAGGATCCGTTGATTTATATCCAGAATTTTCAAGACGCGTGGGTGCTCGAAACGCATGAGTTTTGGATGAAATCTATCCCTGTATTCTACCACATATTAAGCCAGGGGTTGCCTGAATCGGTGCAAAAACAGCTCAAGAAATTGGTAGGAATAGAAGCTAAACCATGGGCTTAAATACAGGTGACAATTGCACACTATTGCAGATTGTTGCAAGAAAAGAATCGGGAAAAGGAGGCAACTCGTAAGGGAGAGGAGGCAAAGCTGGTGCAAAAGAAACTCTCCAAGTATGCTCTCGAGGGAGCCATGCTCACCAGCCCAGCCGGGCCAAGTGCACATCAAGCGACTAACCCATCGCGAATAATCAAGGTAACACAGGATTTTACCAGAGGGGAAGGGGTTTTGGAGGAAGAAGATGGCAGAATAATCAGGGAGGGGTTTGAGGTAACCAAGGAGGTTTTCAGAATGTTCAAGGGGGCTTCCAGGACACACAGATGGGCAGTCCAACTACGCCAGATGGACAGATGCCCCGACCACCGCCAGTGTATTGGCTGTGTGAAATGACTGGACACGTGGCGCGCATGTGCAGAAGCCAAGGCATGTGGCAAAATAGCCAAGGGATGGGGGCAGGCATGGTGAATCAACCTACCGTCCTGCAACAGGGTGGTGCATAAAATTACACTGTGCAACAGCAGGCGTCAGGCTTGCAGCAAGGTGCACAGCAAGTAGTTCAACCACCGAACATGGGGAATTTGCCACAGGGACAACCCCAGCAAGTACCGCCACAGATGGCACAGGGTACTAATTCCGGAGGGGTTGTTAACCCTGGAAATGGGGGGAACTCACAAGTATACAGTGGGCCGAACCTATATATAAAATAGGACAGCTCACGGGGGACTCTGATGTGCTCTATCCTATCAGTGACACCAGACCCTAACGGGGAACCCAGGGTAAATGTCACCATAGGGGGTAAAGAATATTCCTTCTTAGTTGACACAGGTGCAACGCGTTCGTGCATACGGGAAGGCAAGTTTTCCTTGTCCGGCGAGGCTATAGATACTCAGAGTTTCACTGGAGCTCATAGTAGAGTTCCCTTCACAGACACCATCCCAGTCTCAGTGGGAGAGCATGAAAGGAATGTACCTCTATTATATTCACGTCAGACCTCATGACTAAATTAAACATGACTATCTCGTTTACTGAGAATGGTATAGTGTGCTCCACCCCAGGAATCCATTATTCGAACGTGTGCGAAATGATCAGAGCATACTCAGGATGTATAGCAATGAGGGCTATACCGTTAGAACCAAAAGTTTTCGCATATGGCGTGCGGGTGCTTTTGGCGGGATTGCCAGGCCTCGCAGACAAAACTATAAGAACCCCTGATGAGTTTCTATTCAGACCAAGAATACCTATGCACGAAGACGAGGGACAAGTATTTACCTTAATGATACAATCTGCCGCAGTGCGAGGGAAAGTGGTATTGGTTGAAGGATATGACGATGAAGACAGACAATGGTGTGCAATTATCGCCATTGAAGAAGGGTATCGAGTGACTGACGTCACCAATGACGATCTGTTCAAAGAACACCCTGACCTAGAAGAGACAAGCGTGGAAGTGAGTCTCATATTTTGGGTCAGAATGATCCGACGAGAGGTGCCACAGAGAATGATGTTGGCACTGATACGTCCAGAATACTTTAATGACGACATGGCCCGAGTGCCTGCCGCAGTATGGACTACAGGGCCCTATGATGTAGGTCTCCTGAAAGGGGCAGGTGAAGTGAAATTTAAACTGAAACCAGGAGCAATTTTACCATGAGCGCAACAATATCCCATGTCCAGAGAGGCAGACGAAGGGACCGCAAAGACAATTTCTACCATGATGGAGCAGGGCATCCTAGTGACGTCAGAATCATCTTGCAATACGTTGATCTACCCTGTCAAAAAATCAAAGGGAGGGTCTTGGCGTTTAATCCAAGATTTAAGAGCATTAAACGATATTGTTGAAGCCGAGTTCTCTCTAGTCCCGAACACGTCTACAATTCTATGCAATATACCCACTGAGGCAAAGTATTTCACGGTGATCGATTTGAAAAATGCATTTTTCTCGATTCCGTTGCACCGTGACTCACAAGACCTGACGTCATTGACTTTCAGACAAATGCACCTGAAAAGCACGAGGTTGCCACAGGGGTACTGCGAGTCCCCGTCTATTTTCAACAGAGTCCTGCAAATGGACCTAAGCAATATTGCAGTGGACAGTGTTGTTTTGCAGTATGTGGATTACATTCTGATCTGCAGCACCACTGAAGGGCAATGCAGGCGTGACTCCATCCAGCTACTAACAATACTGGCTCAGAAGGGATACAAGGTTGATAAGGAGAGGTTGCAGTACTGTCAACAAGAAGTGTTCTACATAGGGCAACTGATCTCACATGAGGGGAAGAAGGTAACCCCAGAGAGGGCTGAAGCTATCATGAACAAGGCCAAGCCGCGCACGTTAAAACAAATGCAAAGCTTCTTAGGCCTGTGCAATTATATCAGAGCATGGGTCTTTGACTACAGCTCATATACCAAGCCCTTTCTTCAGGCCCTAAAATAGGCCTATGCGACAAGGGAAGATATCGAATGGACTGAGGCAATCGAAAAGGGGGTTACAGAACTCAAGGGAGTAATTTGTAAGGCCCCAGTTCTCAGGATTCCTAATTATGCAGAGGAATTCTATCTGTTCTCACATACCGATGGTAATTTCATGGCGGCAGTGCTCGTGCAGCAACCTCGCTGGGGTACAAGCCCCTAGCATTTTACAGCGGGGGTCTGGACCCGGTCATGAAGGGCCACTTCCCATGCGAACAAAACCTAGCTGCTGCCGCATTCACTATCAAAAAGGCATCAGCTTTTGTGATGGGGTGCTCCATGACACTGTATGTTGAGCACTCACTGTTTGCCATACTAGAGAAGCCAAAGGGCACACTGACATCTCAGTGAACATCCGCCTATGAGGTGATTATCTCTAATCCATCAAACAAAATAGTGCGATGTAAAACTGTAAACACTGCTACGTTCATAGCTGAGCCAATCACAGAGGGAGAACCTATACACGACTGTACGAACTATGAGGAATTCTATGATGAGATCCCCAGGGTAAAGGAAAATGCCCTGGCGAGTGGAGAGATCATCTTCATTGACGGGTCTTCGAGAATCGACCAAGAAGACGGACAAAGGTATACAGGCGTGGCCGTGATAAAACACCTGGTGAATGGGGAGTTTTGAGTACTCGTTAGTGCACAAATACCATCTCACTATTCGGCACAGGCTGCAGAACTCTTGGCATTGATACTCACCATTGAGAATCATGCAGACCAGGAAGTAACAGTGTATAGTGACTCCGCCTATGTGATGTCCACAGTGCACGCAGGACTAGCGCGCTGTAAATGAGGGGCTACCTCCGAGCAGACGGCACGCCAGTGCAGCACGCAGCCTTATTGGACAGGCTGATAAAAGCACTACAGCTCCCAGTGGGCATAGCGGTCGTGAAATACGCCGTTCACACCAAGGGGACAGATTTTGTGTCACGTGGAAACCATGAAGCGGACACAGAAGCCAAGTGTATGGCATCTAGGAACGAAACAATCGTGGAGGTGGCATATACCCATGAGTGGATGATGGTAGCGCAAGCCACACCAGAAGCCTATAGCAATATGGGGCAGATTCAGCTAATGGAGCTCCAGGGGGAGGCACCTCAGGAGGAGAAAACTTTGTGGAAGCGTCGAGGGTGTTCTTTAAACCCCTCTGACGGATTGTGGAGGCAAGACAGCACTGGTAAACCAGTAATGCCTGTCGCCCTTCTAAAGGTAGCGCTAGAAAAGCTTCACTACCCCATTCGCATGTCAAAAGAAAACCTAGCTGCAATGCTTGCAGAAGACTGGTTCAAACCAAATTTATCGGAGCATGTAGCATTTTATATGGTGAACTGCATAGTCTGCCAGCAATTCACCGCTGGGCATACATTAAAAGTAGTGAGAGGAATCATTCCCAGACCAAATGGACCGTTTTAGCACTTACATATCAATTATGTCGATATGATTCAAGTATGCAATGGGTGCAGGTATTTAATTGTGGTGATGTGTCCATTCTCTAGATGGATAGAAGCAGGTCCCTCCACACACCCCGATGCTACCTGTGCTGCCAAGTTCCTGGTGAGGAAAGTGTTCCCTAGATGGGGGGTGTGCGAGGTAATGAGATCAGACGGGGCTCACTTTGTCAACAGTTTTTGAGCAGTTTAGCTTGTTGCTTGGTATAAAGCACAAGTTCTCGTCGGCGTATCACCCGGAGGGAAATGGCATATGTTTGCGACTCAACGGCCTGTTGAAGGAAAGAATAGCCAAATAGAAGCTCACATTAAAAAAGGGATGGTTGCACTGTCTACCACTGGCATTGTATGCACTTTGGAACCAACCCGGCTCCGACCATTATCTCACGCCGCACGGATGAAGGATGGGGAGACCTCTTACCCCCCGAGATAGAGCTAGATGTGATGCCCAGCGACTAGAGAGGTTCTGGGTACAGAGATGCAAGACTATCTTAAATGTATGACATCCAGTGCCTCTGTCATTACAGACCAGCTGCAGCGACGGCGAAAAGGGGACATCACAGCACAAAACACAACAGGAAGTGCTGAAGCAGGCGCAGCTCAAATCCTTTGTGCGCCGCTCGTCTTCCCTGGTGATGCAGTATTGGTGAGAAACCACACAAGAAAAAGGTGGGACGAGCCAAGATTCAATGGCCCCTTTAACGTAGAGAACTGCACCCCGTCCTCCGTCAAGCTCCAGGGCAGAAGAGCATGGATCTTTCTAAATGACATTAAACCCTATGCAGGAGAGAGCCCTCCAGCTGCATCCAGATGCGGAGAATCTACAGACAACGGGGAAGAACCTCAGCACGTGCAGACAAGATCCATGACGAGGAAGAAGGACACATGATCAGAAAAGACAAAACGAGAGAGCTCATTGTGAAAACTTGGCCTTACACTGAACATTCCATCTAAGCGCTGAAAGGAATAAAAACAATAAAACAAACACTCTGTGCAGCCAAAGGTGCAGTGTAAAGAAGACAATCGCACATCCAAAGCTGCAGTAACGCTACTCATATGAACGTTTAAAGCCACACAAAGCATTGGAAAAGCCCTAAGACTTTGATAAGTGGAAAATATGACATTTCTGAGAACCAAAAACGATATCCTGAAGCAACCAGTACCAAGACTTTGTCATAAAACGTATGGTATCCCCCAGTAGAAATATTACAAAGGATGTGCTTTCCTGTTTTCGGTTAGTATTAGAGACATATCCATCACTTGTGGGGAGAGACACCAGTATCGCAGATTTCATTCAAAATCCAGCTAACAGGAAGATAATACGGCAGCTACTGACTGTCCTCGCGGAGGCTTTTGCCAAAGTACCAGAGTTCTGGGAATAAGGACACAAATGCTTCCACCTCAAGTGATCATCGATGAATTGACATACACCTTGTTTTTACGAATCATAGAGGAGTGCCCAGGACTTGTTGGGAGAACCACAGATACCCTAACCTTCATCGGAGATCCAAGAAACAACGAATTCCTAAACCAAGTGTGGTACAAGCTGAATTATGTGGGCGCAATCCACGCAGCAGGAAAGTGTAAAGACTGTTCACGTCACAAGAAAGGCCTGTGATCTAGAGACCAGAAAATCAGAGCGAATGTCGTTGTCACCAGAAGACAGCAGATACCCATACCAAGTCTTCTTCCACCTCATTGAGAACTTTCCAGAACTAGTGGGTAGACCCAACAATGTTGACGTACCCACATACCCACATTCCTCAGAGACCCAGTAAAGAACGCACAATTAAACAAGCTCCTGAGAGCTATCATAGCGCAACTGAGAAGCAATTAGGGACATCCACTGCTGAGGAGAGCCTTAGAAGGAGGAGATCCACAATACATTTTTGTCATCCTTCCGCCGTGGAGCAGATAGAGGAAAGAGACACTATTCTTTAACTTGTCACTGAGAGACCGAACGAAAGGAGCAGACACAAGAACTTCGCCATCTTATTTTCCTTTTCTTAATTTTTCTCATTTTTTTCTATTTTCTGATCTGTTCACTTTTATTTTTATTTTTACAGAATTCTATTTTTGTGTGATTTTTAGCAGTTCCATCGTTTCATTCTTTCACATTGAACTGTTTCCAGCATGTACTCAGGACCAAGGCAAATTCGAGGCGTGCACTGGGACTTCGCCTACCATCGATATGTATAATGAATGTGATGTACCAACATTGCTAGCCTAACCTTTTTTCCCATAGTCTAGCAAACGGAACCGTGCTGCATACCCAGGGACTATCGTCATCACCCGCAAGAGGGGGGACACTTGAAAGCACTCGACACTTTGGTAATAATAAACTTTTAAACTGTGAGCTCAGAGCGAGAAAAGAATAAATAATTGACTATGGACTCGGTCGAAATGGGGGCCCAGAACAGTAACATAGTTTTACCCCCAGCAGAAGGGCGCCCCCGCATCCATGGAAGGAAATGCTGCAAACTGCCATTCCGAACGATAATGTGCATATGTACAGTGATTATTACTGTTTTTCTATTATTAACAATCAGAACTGCTTTCTTTATTGGTGTACAAAGTGTCCCACTATGAGTACGACCACAGGATAATGAACGTCAGGGTCCCACAAAAACCACCCAGACCCTATATAGTGATTCCAGTTCCAAAAAAAAGCTAATGATGAAGCAAATGATTTAAAATTGAATGTAATTAGCAGTGATACGTATACACATGAGGTAATGAATGGGGAGAAAAGCTTGAGACAGGGTCAGCACGGAATGAATGATAATGTAGCATTGACCACAGCACGCACCGACACACAGAATGCACACAAACAAGGGCAAGTGTCAATGGCTACAAGACCTCCAACGTAGGCAGCAGAGAAGGAGAGACTGCCTGCCGAACAAGCAGTTCCAGAGAACAGTGGATATGACCAAGAAAAGCCAAGTAAAGTACCAAAGACGGAGGGAATAGCAAAATCCCTCAAAAGAACAGAAGTGGCCACGAAGGAATTCACAGAGAAGACACACATGCTAATAGATTATTTGTTCCCATTTATAGTCCAAGCAAAGAAACTGCACGCGAAACTGAAAAACAGGACTATAGAAACTATGACAGCAAGCACACCTGCTCCAACGCTAGGAGCAAGCCGCAGGCCTACATCACAGCCTCGCGTTGGGAAGTTGGCGAACAGATGGGGGTCAGGGGAAGGTTATGACAGACTACAAAAGGAAAGGAAAGGAAGCACAAAACCTTCTCCTACCACAGCGATGCAGTCGAGACAGCCTGCTCCACCGAGATACCCGAAGTGGAAAAGCAGCACAGATGCATTTAGAGAAGTAGTCATAGCAAACTACAGAACAACGCTGAGAATCAAGAGAAGCCCTCACGAAGATACCAATGAAATTAACGACTACCTGGACAGTACAGCCCATCTTAGAAACAACATATGGTACCAGCACATGAAGGAAGTAGGACGAAGCCAGTCAGAAGGAGAATGCTTCGTCTATGCACTCCTACCTTACAGCATGGGAAAATCCAAGATCTTCGTGGCTGTAGAAATTGCTGTCCAGACAGCAAACTGTATGTCACACGTAGCAATGTGCAAGACCAGAGGCCAGTTCATGGGCAGTGATGCCTCCCTGAAATGGGCAACAGAAGCAACTGACCCCGACGAGGATGATTATGTTCAGGACATAAAGACAAGAAACAGAGCCCATACTAAGAATCATGTAATCAGGTACGAGAACCCTGTAGTAAAGGGGGCTGGAATTAGATGGTAAGTGAATCAGAAACTAAACGTTCAAGGAAAAACTCCAGAGGAGGCTTGAAGTTGGAAGAACAGAGGCCAAATGCAGATTTGGGGAACAGTGCTTTCACCAGACAGATGGGTGAAAGGAGTGGTGATCTGCAGAGCCTAGATGGTCATTGGTCAATACAAACCTACCATCACCATAGTGCGGAACGGATGCAAGCCATTATGGCCAAAACTCGCAAAATTACTCACATGGGTCGAAGACAGAGGGGGACCCCTGCAGATAGTACCACTGGAAAACCCAAAATTTTGCTTCAGAAACAATGGTACGAGGAAGATGGGAGAGAATCAGAACTGTGGACGAGTCTTTGACGCCCCAGGAATGGTACATGGAACCGCAGTGATTATGGACCATTACTGGGCGTGTGGATCCAAGGCATACATAAGACTACCGAAGAACTGGGGAGGCATATGCACGATAGTAAACGTCCACGTTCCTGCGATAGTGATCCCAAAAAGTGACAGTTTCCCGAAAGCAGATGCTCACCTGAGGAAAAGGAGATCTGTGGAGCTGGTATCCTGAATGAAGAGAGAGAATTACTTCTCTGCCAAATTAGAGGAAGCATTTAATGCAATCCCCTACAAACACAGGCTGTTTAGCCTAACCTCATCAGTATTCACAACGATACTCTTGCCACACATCCAAGTTGGAGCAAATAATAAATGGTTACAGATAACCAGATGGGAGTTACTGCAGACCATCAATACCACTGTAAAATGATTCAACATGATCAAAGAAGAACTGAGAGCAATCAGACTGATGACCCTCCAAAACAGATATGTGCTTGACATGATCACTGCAATGGATGGAGGTGTTTGTGCAAAAACCGGAGAATCGTGTTGCACATTTATACCATCGCACGTTGAAGAAAATGGAACCCTTACAGAGACCATAAGCATGTTGCCAAACCTAAAGAACCAAATGATTGATGAAACGGATGAAGTGGACGATGACAGCTGGTTTAGGAACCTGTTCTCATGGGTCCCACAATGGATGGCAGACATATTCAAGTTTCTGGAAGATGTGCTAGTAATGATACTACTAGGTTTCTATGTGATCAAAATAATCATCACACAGTGCCAGAAAACTGCAATGAAAATCATGGTTGACGTCGAACCAGGGAGGAAGCCCAGAGACCTGACAGATGAAGAGATAAGAGACTTAGTGAAGGCCAGTGAGTTTGCGCCAGAAGGAACCAGTTCTAAATCGCTACCCAATTTCTCCTCCTCTTTATTCTCCTATGCTGACTAAACACCATACACACTAACTCACCTGTGCTGCCTCTCGTAAACACTCGGGAAGCATCTTAATACTTTTGTATGCACATCACTCATCGATCTACAGGACCAAGAAACCCCTACATTGGTGAACGTACGCCCTATAAATACGCCTGTTATCATGGGCGTAGGACATAGGGAGGACAGGGGGGACAAATCCCCCCACAATTTTAAGTGGGGGGATATAATAGATTTTATCCCCCCCAGAATGTGTGTCTCTAGCGCCTTCACCTCAATGCCATGTGTGTGTGTCTCATTCCTGCGGTGCCATAAAATACCTCACTGGGTCCAGGACCAGAACGCCCCCGCCCCTCGCCCACAGTGACAGAGCACGCCAGGTGTTCTCCCTGCTACCCAGTACACACAGTGCCACCGAACGCACACCTTTGATCCAGTGTCTCAGTCGCTGTGGTCCTGGGTTAAGAGCTGTGGCGAGGAAGGGGGGGCGCATTGCTGACTGCCCCCGTTCACAATCGCTCTATTTGCCTTGCTCGCATGCAGTGTCAGACCACAACATATTTTTACCACTGCATTCAGTGCCCCAACAAAACCCACCTTTCTTTCCACAATGCATGCAGTGCCAGCACACACACCATATAACATTCTTCCCCAATGCATGCATTGTTAGATCACCCACACTCCCCAACATAATGCATGCAACACCTGAAGAAAGCACCCCCAGAACACACGCACCCTAGCTCCCTTTAAAACTTGCATGCAGGGATGAAACATAGCCCGTCTATTTCACTGCACCCCCACTACATGCACTGTGTGAAGACACACTCTTTCTCTCCCCAATCAAGCACATATAATGCCAGAAAACACACCCCTCCGACTCCTTTCACCCTAATGCAGCAATGCCCCAATGCCGGCCCTGCCTCCTCCTTTGGGCACAATCCATGTACTGCCTCGGTGCCTCACCCACCGCTCCCAGCTGTATGCAGTGCCACAGCAGCACCTGTGCGCTCTCCAAACCCCTTCCACTGCAGTGGTGCCACTCTTGGCCCTCTCTGGGCACTCCATCGCATCATTACATTGCCTAGAAGCTGAAAGCATCTAGCATGAAGCGCTATGACCAAAGTGTTATTATATTCCATAAAACAAACAATTACCAACCCAGACCTGAACTCTGTCCCTGCCTAAAAGAAAAAATGTCTTGGTGCCCATGCTGCGCATCTCTAATCAAGCTCTAATCTTCTGTAGGTCTTGGCTAACCTTCACCCTATTTTATTCAGCCTGGCTGTTTCTGTCAGCGTACTTGAGTGGTCACAGTGTGATCAGATTTTGGGGGTAGAGCCTCAGCAGTATGTGGATTTAGTGATGGCTGTGTCTGGCCCGCTTCCGAATATCCATGGTCCTGACTATTTCTTAAGAGTTAATGTGTGCAGGTATCAATGGGCCATTTTAAGGTCATGGATCTGGCATGACTGTTCCAGCTTATTCTGAGAAACTTTATGGAGTGGTTGGTCATGCAAGGCGTGCAAGAGAAAACCTGTGAAATGTAAGCCAGGATATCGAGGGTGCTCTGAAGACTGAGGAGAAAGTGCCGAGTAAGTGTACAGATGAGAGTTGTGTTGGGTGCTGGCCAGGTGGGAATCGGAAGCGAGGGACTGGGGTGCAGTAGAGTGTGGGACTGCAAAGTGAAAAAGGGTAGAAAGGGTGCAGAAGACAGACAAAGAGAGGAGCAAGGGAGGGGAGAACAAGAACGGAGTGCAGATGAAAGATAGGGATGGTTTGCAGCACGGGGTGACCATTGTGTGACCAGAACACAGGGCGAGTGGTTTAGGGCAGAAATGGCATAGGAGGTGCTTCGGGTTTTGCAAATGAGAGAGAAGTACAGAAAAGTGAGAAAGTGCAGAGGGCAGTGTATCAGAGGAGTGACTTGGTGTGGGGTGCAGGGAAGGGGCATGGGAGAAAAGTGTGTACAGCAGACGAGAATGTGGAGTTGAGAAGGGTAGAGAGGGGAGATTTGTACAAGGAAGAATGGTGTTCCCAGATAAAGGGTGCAATCACTAATGCGTCTTCTTCGAATGCTTGATCCGTGCTCACGAGGACGATTAGAAGTCGTTTGTTGAAATAATTGCAGATATATGCACACTACACCATATCTGTCTGCGCTTTGATTGGGCCTGATAATACATACAGTGCCCCCCTCTCCCAGGTGCAGGCCAGCATGGGGAGGATTTATTAGAGGGAACGTGGGAGCTCGGGCTGAACGCTCTCCCACTGCCCAAGTGTCATCTGCACTCATGTCTGGTTCCTCTCCAGGAAGAGACAGTCACAGCAGGCGGTTCCTGCATCAACTCCCTTTTCATTCAATCCTACCTGCAGCCTAGGTCTGAAGGCAGGACTAACCTTAAATGAGGTATATATTCACCTCTGACCTGTCCTGTAGTGGGAGCTGGTGCCAGGGTGCGTGGCATCTTGCCTTGCGACACACCATCATGTTACTTGGGCTATCGTAGCAATTTTTATCGGTTTTTGGTGGATAAATGCCACGCAGGCCGCAGACTCATTTTACGCCATAACCTATTCCTTACACTAGAATGATCTATAAAGGGCACGTAAAGTGCCAGTTCTGGTTTAGATAAAGCCACTGACTTAGGGATGTTTACTACAAAGCACTGTGTAGTTAATAACTTAATTGGAGCTGGGAACATACTACTGGTGTAATACAAATGCCTTATCCAGGGATGCCTTCAGCCACTCTATTAGCACTATGCATTTCCTTCACTGAAGTCCTGCTAAAAAACAGCTGTGGCAAGTGTTTGCTTGTCAATACGTGTTGGGCATTTGCCAGGCACTGCTATTAAAGTTCCGGAACTTGCACCATTTTGCAGCTGCTACCATCAGAGGATACCTAATACCACTATGGCGGTGCTTGGCAAGTGCCTTTTCCATGCCTACATTAAAGCCCAAATGGTTGGCTGTGCCAACGCTTGTTTTGAAATAGGGATGCAACTGCATTTTTGGTACCCACCACCAGCTGAATAATGAGTTGTAGACAAGTTTTAATACAGGGACGTCATTTAGGGGTCGCCAGAGGTCGCAATTGCGACCTCTGAGGTCTCCCTTGCGACCTCTAAAAAAACACTCCAAAAAAACCCTGTTTTTTTAATTTTATTTATTTGTTTTAATGCAAGCTTCTGGGCTGTGGCCAGCACCATGTGGCTCTTTACTTCTGGAGTGGCTGGCTTTCTTGTTCAGACCACTTAAAAAAAAGAAGAACAGGAGTGCCACAAGTCTAACACTTTCAGCACTGACCCTAAATAAGAAAGAATAGGAATACCAAATACCAGATAATGTGTCTTTCTGGAATTCTATACAATAATTGCTAGACTCATTAAAGATCACTGATTTAGTCTGTTCTTAAATGCCTCAACTCAGCCTTTCATCCTTCTGAGGTTGATAAATGAGTACCAACACAGGTTGGGTGATATTGGGTGTATATTTTTTCTATATAAAGCGCTTAAGCGTAAGTGCTATATAATAACACATCATTATCATTTGTCATGGATGTCTGCTTGCATTCACAGTAATTTGGTAATATGGGCCTATACACACTGGTCTTAAAGATACATATGGCGATCCATTCTTGTATGAAATGTAAATCACATTATAGTGATATCTTAACCATTTTTTCGTAGTGTACATTGCTATGTGATGCCACTTCCTGTTTTGTCAACGGGTGAAAGGTCATGTTCCATCGCTTCCGGCGATATCACTTTGGGGTGGGGTCAAATGACACCACTTCCTGTGATGTCATCAAGGGGTCAAGGGTCGTGTGATGTCACTTCCGCTACCCCTGGCATTGGGGTGAAATGACGTCCCTGTTTTAATAGAGGCCGCCATAAGCCATCTGGGTGACCCATAAAAAAATATACAGAGCCTCGAGATTCACAACAGCACTTGTTCCGCTATCCATGTAAATCCAGTGAATACCCTGGTGCCGAGGTATGATTGCAGTTCATACACTGCTGTAAAGGGGCACACTCATATTCCATCATTGAGGGTTCAAGTGGAATAGGATAACTCCATAAAGCACCTGCACTTAAAGCGCAGGTGAGAGTATTATAAAAGATCTCTTTAAATCTCCATCGCTGGGAGGATTTTATACTCTGAATTGGAACTGCTTTTCTTTTTCTTAATTGTCTTCTGTTTTCTTTTCTTCTTTTCTCTTGTTTTATACAGTGATGATATATGTAATTTAATGCGTACTGGTATTTTTATTTTTTGAAAAGTCGAGTTCTTTGCCCAAGGTGTCCCCTGACCCCCTCCAGATTTTATGAGTCTCCTACGCCTCTGCCTGTTCTGCTTTTTATACTTCCCCCTTTGCCTCTCTGTCATTATAGACCTTTCCCATGTTACCTTGTCCCCATTCCTTTCTTTTAAGCTAGGAATGAGCAACACACCTGGCATTGTGTGGGCGTGGGGATCTCTCCCACCCGCCAAGACCCAGAACGCATCAGCCGACATAGCTCCTAGGTAACCTGTTCGAGGACTGGTGCCTTAACAGTGTGATGGGTGCAATGCACATGGGGGTCACTGCAGAACGAGAGGCAGCTCGCAGCCCCCCTCCCCCCGCCCACCTCGTTCCTCCCTCCCAGGGCCTTTTCATCACTCGCAATGACCTTGGGCAGAGGCAGGAAACCGCAGTCCAAACTGGTGATGTGATGTTGCCGAGGGAGCAAGGCCCGTGGAAAAGAGGAATTGTTCTTTTGGAAAAACAAACAGGCAACGAAAAGTGAGACTATAACAAGCAACGTGTTTAAAAGAAATAAACACAGTCTGGCGTGTGATAGGCTTGCATGTTGCAACGCCCATGCTTTGACGCAGAAAAGGAGGTAACGAATGGCGGTGTGGGTGAAGAGCGGTCTCGGGGGACTGAAACACATCTGTAGCTAATCAGGATACCCACGGGCAAAATACCTCCCCCCTGCACGCATCTACACTGCACTTGGCGGGAAGGAAATCAAGGGACTTTCCATTTCCAGTAGGTTTTGCAATCTGTTTATGACATGACTACACGTCCCTCTGAGGGCGCGCCGCGGCGGAGGCGTGACCTCACGTAACTCAGGGCAGGCCAGATTGCGAATCAAAACAGGGCAGCCACTAGGAAAACAAAGCCTGCGGGCAGATGATGTCCAGGCCTGGCGGGGCCCGGGAACTCTCCGGAGCAGGGGCCTGGCGTAGGCGGGCGGCTCTCCTTACCTTTGAAGTCAGAAAGAACACGGAAAGAGTGCGTTGGCGAGTAGGGTGGACAACTTTACGAAATGGTCCCGCAGGACACTTTGGTGGTGAAGCGTCCTGCAGTGCTCGCCCATTGTATACGGTATCATTCGCATCCCCCAATACACTTTTTTGGTAGCATTAGAGGTGGATGGCATTTTAACACATAACCAAGACAAAACTTTTGGAACCATTGCAGATGCATGAAACTCACCCATTACAGCTCTATTCAGGTATGTGGGGCAGAATACATGCACACCTCCTAATTTGCATATCTCTTGCCAACAGAAGTGACTTCACAGAACAGACATTGAAGGGAGCATCATCAGTCTTTGATACTTGGAGGCACCATGGAAGTGGCGTTAGAATAAGTTGATTGATTGATATTTTATTTCTATCGCGCTCGTACACAAGTGTTTCAGAGCGCGACAAGGCAAGGGAGGGGAACAGGGGAGAACAAAACAGCGATCTTACTAGGCCCAGTGACATTGAGAACGCGCAAGTGCATGAGAGAGGGGGAGGGGAAAAGTGCATGGAAGGGGGAGAGGTGGAAAGTGCGAAGCAGAGGAGAAACATAAATAACAATAAATAAATAAATAATAAAGGCAACAAACAGTTGTAATGCAGCCAGCAATTTGCAAGTGCTAGGTTTAAGGCAGTGGACAGGGTAGGTCGGATAAGTGCAGGAAGAAAAAGGGGGAGCTGTATGGGTACCCATACAGACCCCAGTGCAAGGGGTGGCCCAGAGGCAGTGCGGGAGGGTGACAGGATGAGCAGGTACCTGGGCCCAAAAGACAGAGGGTGGCCAGGTGCACGGTGCCAAGAGAGAACAGATCAGCAGGGGAGAGTAAGCCTAGTGGCAAATAACTTTGTAGTGTAAAATACCTAAATTGCACTATTATTATCCATGTAGTAACTCTATAGTCATGATGCTTTTTTTTATATAATAACATGATAACATAAGCTAAAGTAAATAATTTATGGAGGCTGTAGAGAAGACACAGTGAGATTAAATGATTTGGCCAGGATCACACACTTCGGTTAATCATCTTAAAGATGACCCACGCGTGCAAACCCTTCCTTTCTACTAAAAGCTGCATCACGCTGGCCAGAGCATTAGCATTGTCTAAAATGGACTACTGCAATGCACTATACCTAAGTGCCAGGAAATACATTACTAACAAACTACAGATCTTGCAGAATAATGCACTCAGAACTGCCCTGTGTATCTCCAGAAGGCAACACATTTCTGGGATCAGACGAGACAACAACTGGCTCTCAATCAATGAGTGACTACAACTAAAAACAGCTTGCCTAACCTGCAAATGCCTCAATAACCCAGCCCCTCCATACCTTATTGAAACATTTTCTAAGAATAACACCACCCGGCAAACCAGATCTACGAACTCTGGCTGCTTAAAAGTGCCCAGGTACAAATTAAAAAAAACAGGGGGCAGCAGCTTCCCTGTAATGGCTGCTCAACTTTGGAACTCACTACCTACCTCCTAAGTGCTGACCAGTCTTTTTATAAATTCAGGAACGAAACCAAACTCTGGCTCATCTCCAAAGACTCACCAGAATAGGCACCCTCTTCTAGATTCCCTCACTGCAGTCCTATGACTTGTATCTACACTTCATACCTATGGAACTACTGTTTGACTATGTAGCTTCTTAGTAATTCTTAACTATATAGTATTGTATATTATTGTAGATTCCTTTTGAGTAAATTTGATATTTTTGTAATTCTCACTTTTCTAGATTCTCAGTAACTCTGAATTATTATTATTGTATATTATTGTATATTCCCTTTTGTGCAAATCCGATATTTTGGATCTCTCACTAATGTAATGCCATCTCTGTAACCAAGAAACTGCATGTCCTTGTAAACTGTGCCCAGTTACCCCCGGGTTGGGAGCACATTATAAATAAATAAACAAACAAACAAAGATGATGTTAACTCCAAAAATCACATATGTTGTAAGTGTGGTTCCCCTCCCAGTGAAGGAGTCTACATGGAGGAATGTAGATAGCATTCTCCAGTCCTTTCCATGGATTAAAAAGTCTCCAAGAGTGAAACTGTGGAAACTGCAATTACAATCTGACAGAGGAGGTCTAAACATTCCGAAATTCAAACAATATCACCATGCGTTCGCGTTGCGACACGTTATGCCATTCATAGCTGGAGAAGATGATGAATGGGATATCGCGGAGGATAATGGGGCAGGTCCATTGGACACTTGGGCAATCCTTTCTACCATCACTACAGACTGTGAAGCTCGTTCTGCTTTAACAGATTTTCTGAGATCCACCTGGGGGGCTTATGAAGTTATATCGAAATTGAACCCCGGTAGGACCGATAATTCATCAATTTGGATGAACCCAGTAATTAGGATAGATAGTAAAGTCTTTTGGATTAGCTGGTTCACTGCCGGTATCAGGAAAATTGAAGACCTATTCGAAGGAGCAAGATGGAAAACATTTAGAGAGTTAAAAATTGAATATAACTTGGTTGACTGCACGTATGGGGAATACAGGGAATTGAGAAGAGCAGTGAATTTGCCAACATTAGACAAATCAGAATTATTGATCACCGTTAAGAAAATAGGCAGCAATGATCATATGGCTTCTAAGATGTACAATCTGTTAAGTGGGTTCTCAGAAGGAAATAAAAAAGTCTTGGAAGCTTGGTCAGCATGCCTAGATGAGGAAATGACGGAAGAAAGATTGACGGCACTCTGTGGAAACATCAGGCGCGTCAAGTCAAAATCCTGAACAGAGTGTTTTGGACGCCAGCCCAAATGTTTAAGCAAGGTTTAATCACGTCAGGCGTTTGTTGGGGATGTGGTCATGCTCGTGGAACAATGGAACACATGTTCTGGGAGTGCCATGAGGTGAGAGACATTAGGAGTGGAATCACTGGCGTGATGAACAGCGTGCTAAAGGATAATCTGGTACATTGATCCTGGGGGAAACTACCTCACTGGAGGATTTGAACCATCATCAGAAAACCTGGGTCTTAAAAGGGGCCTTAGTGGCGAATGAACTGATTTTGCGTAATTGGAAGTCAACATGCTTTCTGACATGGAATAATTGGATGGAAGAAATGTTCAATACTTGCAATATTGAAAGGGTGATTTTATCAATGCAAAAGAAGGAGTCACTTTTTCGAAGAACTTGGAGGGCCTTCTTGAGCTTGGACCTGGTCTGACCGTGTATCCTATTGAGAGGTTTGCAGCTGAGATAAGTACTTCTCTCTGTTATTCCTTAACTCTGAATTAGTTGTGTAAGCATACATATACTGTGATTACTGATATTTGTATAATGTGATTCCCTTCAATATATATTATTTTCCCTGGTTGCCTTGAGATGTTCCCCCTCCTCCCTTTTTTGTATTTGTTTTTTTCTTCTCCCTCTCTATTCTTACCTTCCCTCTTTATTAAATATGTGCATTACATCGTAGAGGCTTGCTGGGGGTGGGTGTTATCTATTCATGTTGTTTTAAACTTGGGGGGGAGGTTAGGTATATTTTGTGCAAGTTGTTGTTTTCTTATTGTACATGTTTTATTTAAAATTTAGAATAAATCGGTTAAAAAAAAACCCCACATGTCCCGTTCCTTCGCTTGCACTGATTTAGATTCTCGTGTGCAACGCAGTAAGCAAAGATATTGAGCATTCTATTGTATTTGTAACTGTGCAGACCACACTGTAACCTGAGCCCTTGTCATTGTGGTGTCATTTCAGAGCTTTGTAAATAAATGTTCAGGACTAAAGCCTGAAATCATGTTCCAGTAATGTTCAACGAATGGCGTTTCTGAGTGGGGGAGCATAAATATGTAGATTCTCTGCAATTCTGGTGCATATCTGCCTTGTCATATCCTTTTTGCAATTGGGTTGGTGGGGCTTCTGGAGGAAGGCTGCTTAGCAGGGCAGCAGTGTTGCAAGGGTGGTTGTGTTGTTAAGTCCCCATGCCCATCTTTCATACAGGATCAAGGGCTGGATCCATGTTGGATTTTCAGGATATCCCTCATTAATATGCATGAGACAAATTTGCATACAATGATTCTAAATGTATGCACATTTTTCCTCATGAATATTAATGAGGGATATTCTGAAAACCCATCAGGATCCCGGCCCTCGAGGTCTGGAGTTGGACCCCTCCCTGGTCTAAGAGGAGGGTTCAGTATCCACGCCCATACAATCCATGGCTTCTTTAATAACGGATCATCTGTCAGGCCGCGTGGGGGAGAGTAGGCCATCGGGCCATTTTCCTTCTTATACAAAGTGTCACTTATTCAGATGAAAGATTAACTATTAACCTTCACTCCATTGCCTACATGGGTCTCCACCTAGGGGTGGACTAGCCTATAGCGAACTACAGAGAGTTCCCGTTAGGCCTCTGCACTCTGGGCCTCTTTTGTGTGGTAACAAAGTTTTTTCCAAATATTATTATGGGGAAAGGGTTGTGCTTGCTGAAAGGGGGCTACTTTGAAAAGTATTTCCAGGCCCTCTTTTGGTTCCCAGTCCACCCAAGGTCTCCACATATCACTGCTGAGTTACTTGATGTCTTTTTGTCTCCTCAGGACTCCCGGACCTGGTACCAGATCCTAACTATGTCCAAGCCTCAACCTATGTGCAGCGGGCCCACCTCTACTCCCTCCGCTGCGCCGCTGAAGAGAAGTGTCTCGCCAGGTAATGCGCACCCCTTCTCCCAGGGAATCACTTCCTCTGGGAGAGCACCTGCGCACTGTTTTTCTTGTGGAGGCAATCTCATGGTGGACCTCTGGTTCACCGTAGAGCCATGTGCGTTCTCTTCTATGGTCAGGGTTAATAAAAGTGGAAGCCAATCCCCAAAGCTTAGGGGGCACTGCCAGTGGCAGAGAAAGAAGAAGCTGAACCTCTAGCAGCATTTGTCCTGGCAACCTTGAGTTGCGGCGGCTGGCAGCCATAGATCTGGCTACAGACCAGGATCTTGATCAGCCACGCGAGGCGTCAACAGTGGTCTGATCTGATGTGACTCCAAGGTGCGGACGGTTCTAAGAGCACGGCTGTAGCTGACGTTTCGCCCTCTCCACAATGAAAGTAGTGCCGCGGAAGCATCCGCCCAGCAAAGTTGGTGAATTTCCTGTGACTAAGTAGCAACGGATCAGTACATGTACCCAAGTCATTAAGGTGCGCAGGCTTTTAGTAAAATTACACTGATGCTGCCAGACTTCTTTACAGTGCAGATCATCTACTTTAATCGTGGTAGGCCACGTGTGCCCTTCCAAAACTATGGTAGGTCACCTCCAGCCATAGGAAGAGAAAAGCAATTAGGTGTTCAAGTCATGTGTTCAGGGGTGGACTGACCTATAGGGAACTCTGGAGATTTCCCTGGTAGGCCTCTGCACCTTGGGCTTCATTTGTGTTTTATTTCCAAATGTTCTCATAGGAAAATGGTTGGCTTTGCTGAAAATGTGCGATATGGGGCCACTTTGAAAAGTATTTCCAGGGCCTCTTTTGGTTCCCAGTCCTCCCCTGCATGTGTTGGCAGAGGAGCTCCAGGCACAGCTTCTTTTCTTTAGGTTCCCAAAGCGAAGTGGCAACATGGCATGTCTGGAAGTGAGAAGATAGGCACCACCCAGATCTGCATAAATGCTTGATACTTCTGTCATATAAACGGATATCACTTTGCTTGCACACCTCGTTGTCTCGGGAGGATAGTTTAGGGGCAACTTGCTCGTCTTGGAAGCAAGATGATGTGGAACAACACAGGTTCGATCCCGGGGTCTGCGCTTAGAAACCTCTGGGTATTAAACACGTTACAAATAACCAAATATATATATATCGAAAGTGGAATTTGCCACAAACTGACCATCGCAATTGACATCAGACTCTGTTGTATTCTGCAACCAGCTCATTACCTAGCTTGTCTCTAGGGTTGTCAAATGTGCATGTCCTATCTTCCTATCATGCCATGGCACAAGGCAGGCCCAGATCTGGCTAGGGGGGCTGGTGCTGGACAATTGAGTTGAGTACTAGAATTTACTTCCCATTTGTAGAGGCTTGAATAACCAACAGAACAAAGGAAAGGCAAAATAAGAGCTTGGTCCCATTCATTGAATTGGCTACTCACTGTAGACAGCTCTTTGGGTGAAGTGGTTGTCTATTCAGCTGCATAGGGTATAGAACACATGGGGGAAGCACCCTTTATGAAAGCATTTTCAATAAGTAATGTGACAACATATATACGTTTTCAGTTTTTATTAAAAACCACTGTATAAAAAAGGCATATGGGGCTCCAATTCTAGGGCGGATCACTGTATGTGTTCCCTCATCCTTGAAAGGGGCTCCCCCACCCTACACCAGGCTCCATACTCCAAGAAGGCTTGCTGCAAGATGGATTTACTATGGCTATGGTACCCCTACTGACCAGGCTGTCCCAGACCTTTGGGGTGCCTGAAGGCCCTAGCTGTAACTATCTGTCTCCCTCAGGGAATTCCTGGGTAATCCAAACTGGGTTAGTCTGATGGTACTGTCATACTGCTCCTCTGGTGACAGTCTCTCTTTCCCTACCCTCACTCTCTTTTGACACTCCTCTGACTCTCACTCCACTGCTCTACCCTCCTTTCCTCTCCTAGTCTTATAGCTCTCTTCTGTATCCATCCTGGTCTTTGTCCAGCTTTCATTCCTCCTCTCACTCTGCCTCCCTAACTTCACTCTGCCTCCCTAACCTCCTTCCACCTCCTAGTCTTACAGCTCTCCTCACTATTCAGTTCTGTATCCATCCTGGTCTTACTCCAGCTTTCATTCCTCCTCTCACTCTGCCTTGCTTACTTCACTCTGCCTCCCTAACCTCCTTCCACCTCCTAGTCTTACAGCTCTCCTCACGTCTCATCCCTGCCTCCCTCCGGTCTTATTCCAGCTTTCATTCTTCTCACTCTGCCTCCCTAACCTCATGCTGCCTCCCTGACCTTCTTCTGCCTCCTAGTCTTACAGCTCCCCTCACTTCTCATCTCTGCCTCCCTCCTGGTCTGACTCGAGCTTTCATTCCTCCTCTCACTCTGCCATCCTAACTTCACTCTGCCTCCCTAGCCTCCTTCCACCTTCTAGTCTTACAGCTCTCCTCACTTCTCATCTCTGCCTCCCTCCTGGTCTTATTCCAGCTTTCATTACTCATCTCACTCTGCCTCCCTAACCTCACGCTGCCTCCCTAACCTCCTTCTGCCTCCTAGTCTTACAGCTCTCCTCACTTCTTATCTCTGCCTCCTTCCTGGTCTTACAACAGCTTTCATTCCTCCTTTCACTCTGCCTCCCTAACCTCACTCAGCATCCCTAACCTCTTTCCTCTAACGGTTTATTGAGAAGCCACCCTCAACACAGGGAGTTCCTTCCCTCCCCACTTAAGTGGTTATGCAACAAACTGTTTAACAGATTATTTTTTTTAGCCCTATCTCAGACACATACCATGCCCCTTGGATTCCTCTGCCCTGAGCTAACAATGAGCCAAGAACCAGGCCGGTGTACGGGAAATATCTTGGTATTTATTTAAATTAAAAGTAATAGAAATTAGCACGAAAAGGTCAAAGCACCACTTTATCCATTGCACAACACAATTAACTTCAGGGGCAACATGCTCACCTTGGAAGCAAGATGACACGGAGCACCACAGGTTCGATCCCCGGGTCCGTGCTTAGGAACCTCTGGGTATTAAGCGCGTTATAAATAACCTATCATATCCTAAACAAATCACAAAAGTGAGTTAAAAAGAACACCACCACATTTCATCCCTGTCTGTAAATTTCACTTCACAAAATAATTAAACTGATCAATAAAGAAGGCACTCATGTAATGTTGTGCGATTTTGATTTCCCTGCAGGCTTAAAAGGCTAGCAGTAGGATTTCAAAATTGGTTCAAATACATTTGGCAATTATGATTTCGTCCACACTTTTGGTTTAAAATAAACACATGGTGATTTAGCAGTTTGTTTTTCAGACCCCCTTTCCTTTGGTCTGTGTTGCGAAATCAGACAGAAAAATTGGAATGATTTGGGGAATTTTGGATTTCGGCCCCCCTTACTGAAAGGCCTGTGTTGGAGAAGCTGGATAAAAAGGTTGGATTGATTTAAGAACAAAAACACCCTCTTCCTTAAAGAAGTCAAAATCAGCTGGACAACAAGGATTACCCAATTAAATTATAGGCTATAGTTTTCAGCACAAACTGGGAAGTGAGCTTTGTTAATTTCAAATTTTAACAAAATTCACCCTGTCGTGTTCTGCAAAATGGGGAATGAATTAAATTAATATTTGTGGTTAAATAGGCTAAGGATCTACACAGTTGAGGCCCCCTGCCCACTATATAGGGAAGGAATTCAAGGCTAGCAGACTCCCCCACCTTTTGGTTTCCCAGGGCTCAGTTCTACCTACATAGCAAGCTTCTGTTAAAGGTTGAGGAAAGCCAGCTGCGTCTCAGGACACTGTGGAAAGATAGGGTAGGAGTCTGGTCACTCCTCTCTCAAAGATGGCCTCCCGCTCTCCTCCACCATAGGACCCAGTCAGCTTTGAGACCTTTCTAGAAATAGACAGCTCCACCCAGATCCTTTCTAAGCAATCTCCTCTGGTGTCTCCTTACAGCTGTCAGATGGTAAGTTCCAGCAGCTTTCCTGGTGGTCGGCCTCTTGTCTGTCTGTTCATGCCTTTCTCCTTTTTCTGTGTCCTAGTGCAGTCTCTCTTATACAGCAGCGATGACACCACCAATTTTACAATCTTGGGGAAGTACCCTGCAATAATCCCTGCCACTAGGATAGGGCAGTTACCCTTCTCTCTCCTCCCAAACCCAGCCTCCAAGTCAGGATTGGTTTAGGGGTCTGGAGCAACATATGGCCATTCCCATTTGTAATTGCCCCTTTGTTCTCCTTTCAACTTGTTGGCAAAAACGAGTTATGTATCACAACTTTAAAATTCTAATAGCAACTGCCATACTAAATTTATTTTCTCTACAGACTGACTCTCCTGGTTTTTGATGGTCCACCGCTTCCTGTCTAGAAAGTTCTGTAAGCACCAATCGGGTACTCGAGTCTGTGGCTTCCCTGGACCAATCTCTTCGATCTATTTCCAACTTCTCCAATCTCCCCCACCTTTGGCCTGGCATTTTCCCCGAAAGCCATCATAAAGGCCTTTAGCCCCACCCCCTTTTCTGCATCCATTTCTGCCCAGCCTGCCATGTGGTCTCTGGCAATGTTTGTTCTCTTTCTCCCTCTTATACTCAGTAAGCCATTGTCCAAAACGGGTTTGCAAAGTGTTCTCTGCTTTGCACCCGTTGCTCGACTGCGCCCCTATGGTCAGTATTGGGGTTGTATGGTAGGTTTTGGGTTTCCCATTCAGCTCCGGGAATAGGGAAGAACTGCTCATCTTCAATAATGCAATTACTTCTTTCCTCCTTTCCAGGCTGTATCTTGTCCCTCGGGCACAGGTGTATTGTGGTACTTGTAGTCCTTGTTTTTCTTTGGATGGTGCTTCCACCCGTAACCAAATGAACGATTTGTAATAGAGGCCTTGTCAGCAACCTCTGTGCTGACATGGCCTCTATTACAAATCGTTCATTCAGCATAGGCCAGCGTGGCATTAACTTATCCACTTAGGACTGCTGAGTTTCTGGCGTGGTAAGGACATCAGTGTCACAAAGTGGCAGAACCCTAAGCAGGAAAACATAGCAGCCTGCAGTGGGTGAGAGATAAGATCTGACAGAGTGAAAGCAGGCTTTTTACAGGCTAATCACAGAATCAGCAACTGGGGCCTCAGAAGGTGTTGCATTAGCGCGACCCTGGTGAGCACTGTCTGCATAGCAGTGCTACAGGACGGGAAAAGGCCTTTTATAGCCAGAGTCTCAAACCCCTGAAGCTGTCCTAGGGATGGGGAGTAGAAAGGGACAAACTGCAATGGGAAGACCACCTGTGCATGCACACGAGTGGCTTGCAGTAATGTGTGTATGCACAGTGGTCATATTGACAGGCTACAAGAACAGAGGTGCCTGGCACCTAACAGGCTTGCATCTGAGAAGCTGTGGATTGGTAAACTGTTCATTGTGATGGGTGGTAATGCCAATACCCTCATGTATTCATCCCCATTGATTGATTGAAGCTGTCTTACTTACTAAATGTTGCAGTAACTGATACATTCCATGGAATCAATAGAAAAATAATGGGTGTTTTATCATGTGATTGATTTTACCCCAGAAAGGAGACTAACTCGAAAATACAGGAGAGGCCATATAGCATTGTGGGAAAACAATATTTGCCTAGCAACAAAAGGTCGCTGTGGTTACAGCGGGAAGGGCCTGTTTTTTGTATAATGTTGTTAACAATGGAGCGTGAATTAGGGTTACCTATTGCTTACTGACCCCTACAAATGTACTTACCTGTTACTCTAATGCTTTAACAGATGGATGCTAAGGGCCTAATTCACAGAAGCGTTTTATAATGGCAAACCCCCATTGGAAAAAAGCACTGTGAATAAGGGCCTAAACCTGCGGTACACACCGTTTACTGATTATTGCAACGTTTACTGAGTCAAAGGCCCTCATTACGACCTTGGCGGAGAACCATGGTGCTATTAGCACCATGGTCCATGGCGCTAAGCTGCCAACTCCGCCATGGTGGTTGGCGGACTTACCGCCCCATTTCGACCTTGGCGGGGCGGTAAGTCCCCAATCCCCATTTACCCTTCCCCATTCCCATTTTTGCCCCATAGGGCATAATGGGAGTGGGGAAGGCGTTAATTACGCCACCGTAAATTACGGTGGCGTAATTAACGAGGTCCCTTAGCGCCATGGATTTTAACACCTGCTAAAAGCAGGTGTTAAATCCGCCATGGCGCTAAGGGAACTCGTACTCAGGCGGTAAGGGTCGGCGAAGTTTACGCCGGCGTAAACCCCTTACCGCCTGGGTCGTAATGAGGGCCAAAAGGGTCGGAACCGGTTTTTTAGTAGTAAACAATAATTGTCTTCTCTTTAACCCTTGCAGTACTGCCTACACAGCCGAATCTTCAGACTATGATATCCGGGTGCTACTGAGGTTCCCACAGCGCGTGAAGAATCAGGGCACAGCCGACTTCTTGCCCAACCGGGCCCGCAACACCTGGGAGTGGCACAGCTGCCACCAGTGAGTCTGGGTTGGTGGGGAGGTATGGGGTATTCGAAACCACTGTGAAAAGTAATGCTGCCAGTCGACACAAATCTCCTCTGGGTTGTACAACTGTACTTTCAAGACTTTAAAGGCATGCTACAACAATACGTTGTGACAAGGTCATCAGCTTGTAGTCATTGTTCGTTGCAGACCTTTCGCTTATTATGTATGCTGTGAAGAAAATGTGGAGTCCCAATCCCACATTTGTGAGTGGGTGTGTGTATTTAACGTCATGGAGCTAAACCAGACAGTTTAAAAGGGCAGGGAGGCTTACCTACTTTTTAGATCTTACAAGAAGAAGCCACTGTTGATAATAGTTTTTATACAGCGCTAGCTCACCCCGGGTATCAAAGCGCTGTAATAACACTTGATATCCTGACCCACCGCACAGTACTCAATTTATTGACCTCAGAAGGATGAAAGGCTGAGTTGGCCCCACTGGGATTCAAGCCTATGTAAGCAGGCTGTCCACAGATGCCAGAAACGAGTGCTTAACTTGCTGTGCTATCGGACCAGCACTGGTTGGATACTTATCTGAAACTGTGTGTGAGGAGTGCAGGAGGTAGCTTTCAGGTACACATCTGCCTATCCAGATGTTTTGTTAGAATAATTGTAGGTGCTGTCATGGTGACCATTCCCCACTTACTGCTGCATCTGCTACCTTCTACCTAAAGAGCTTTTCATAGCAGTGAGATAGACCTGTGGCAAAGGATTTGCCAGAAGACTAGTGAGGCTCTGTAGTTGGGGAAGGTCAGGACATCAGATAGATGTCCTGACCTTGCAAACTTTAATTTTGAAAAATGTTTTCTTTCATGGACATGCAGATGTGGCTTGGCTTGAGTTTTTGGTGGCTAGTAGCTTTAAACTAGAGTCAAACTGGAGCCAGCCACTTGACACGAGCCATGACAAGCTCGCCCCCTCTAATGCCAGTGCATGAGCCAGGATCGTTTGCACCCATGAAGGTTTCCTGCCCAGATCAGCTGAGAAAAGTTGCATTCCACACGATGAGTGGGGACACCTGCAAAACAGTGTGAAATATCGCTGAGATGCCTGACACCCATGAACGGATACAGGTCTTACATGAATCTGGGGGTTCTTAGCAGCAGTGCTCTCTCTGTACTGCCGGGGCTGCAGGGCAGTCTGTTACTCCCTTGGTTCAGACATTTATCGAAACGATGCCTGGGAAAGCAGGCCCTATGTTTAAGCAGAAATGATAAGTGGAGAGAGCGACCAGCTTGAAAATAGTGCCAAGAAGGTCCATAAATGGAAGAGGTTGAGCTATACAAGACACAGGTACATTCCTTGCATAACACGCACGCGCAGGTGCCACTCTTTGGTGTCTTTACCCATTCCCTCCAATCTTCACAAGTGGGCTGAGCCGCTTCTTTGAAAAGGTAATTCTAGGCAATCCGCCGTGGCACCAAAAGCCTGCGCCATTGGGGGGGGGGGGTTGCTGCTAAAAGCATAATCTCTAGTCCCATTGCAAGCTAATGCAGTGCAAAATGGCACAGATGGCATCAATCCTTACACCAGCCCCTGGAGAGGCTTCTTGCCCTAGTCCTACTTTCAGAAATTCAAGGAGACAGAGGGCAGCAGGACTCCATCAAACACAATTATTTTCATTGCCTTTTTAGGCAAGTTTCCATATTCAGGCTCCGTATAAGTCATAGCCAATGTGACGGCTTGGAATGCAGCATCCACTGCTGGTAAAGTCCCGCAAAAGAAAGGAACGCCGACCTGCTTTCGCCAAACGATGCTCCAGCATCTTCTACCTCTACCCTGCATAGCCGCCTGAAGCTGCCTCTTCCATGATCTGTGTGGCTGCCATGGAAATAGAAATGGGACTCCCTCGTTACAGAAGGAGCTCTGTCTTCCATTTCGCTGGCTGCCATCTTTGTTAGCGTTCTTCTTTGAAAGGGGAACGCTGTCTGAGCTCAGAACACATTGATTTGGAGAAACTCATGCTGGTTTCTCATTTTGGAGGAGGCAGCCGCTTGAGAGCAGAGCTCCTGCTTCTTCCTGGAAGTATTCTTGATAGAGCTAGATGAGGCTCAGACAAGAGGATGTAAGACTATGAATAAGATGGAGCTTCCTTCCAGTGAAAAAGAGACGGATGAGGTGGAAGTTTAGGCAGAGAAAGACAGGAACACTCCCTTGCCTGAGGAAAAAAAAAGATCTAAAAGGATCAGAGAAAGTGGTGAACGTCCTGTTCACCCTGCGCACCCAGGAGTGGCCAATCTAAGGAGCAATACCTTATGGGAATAATGGACCAGGGAGCCATGTCTACGGAGGCAATGAAGTTAACAATTAAAGAGCTTAAACATGATTATGAATACATTAAAAAAATGTATGGATGCCCTGAAAATTGGGTCTCAAAAGTTGAGAACAGAGCAAATTTCCTGGAGAAAGGAGTAGAAGATTTATCCTGAAAGAAACATAAGAGGTGAAAAAGGGTAGACTCCAAGTGTTTCTTCAAACAGTCCTTCCAAGAAAACATGAATTACCCCAGGAAATAAAATCTAACACCCTTATATGTGAGCACGCACATCAAGCACCAGCTCCCAAGCCTAGACCTGGACAACCTCCCAGGTACTTTGTTGTTAGATTTCTGTGCTACCCTGTGAAAGAAATGATCATAAAAAGGGCTGGCGAATTGTAAGCTGTCACGTGGGGTGAGAACAAAAAAGTAGGTTTTCCATTGGCTATGCCAAAGAGACTGTTCATCTGAGGAAGATGTCCAAGGAGATTAAAGCCTGTGCTAGGGGGAAACAAAGCATATTATATGGTATGCTTTGTAGTAGTAACCTATGCTTCACTAATGATAGGAAGGCTCTAGATTTCCTTAGAGATTGATAAGGTAGGGTTGACGGTTGTTTAAATTGAGGGTCTCTTGGACCGAAGGATGTTTCATTTGTTTCATATACTAACCATTTCTTTGGCGTTTCCTGTACACTTTTCAGGTGTACTGGCACACATCTCAAAGTGTTTAGGTCATATGGCTTAAACCTCTGGCCTGTTGGGCGTGGGGTGCTGGCTTGGGCGCTATAAGTACTGCCTCTGAAATAATTGCCTTTTTCTTGTTTTCCTTATTGTTCAAATGTGTATCATTATTGTCCATAATGCCCATAATGGTGATGGGTAGTGGTTACCATATGTATTAACTATTTAATTGACGTGCCAAATGAAAGTACTGGTTTGGCAGGTCAACGCTGCACCTCCAGGAGGTAGCATAACACCTGCACGGACAAAAGCACGCTGATGATGTGTACACTCAAGTTCGTCGGGCCTTCTTGTTCGGAGACCACCTACATAATTTGGGAGTCATGCAACTAGGAGGAACTCTGAGGTGCAAGGGGCACCTCCTTCCGACTCAAGCTCGGATTCATGGTCACAGACAGCCAGGAAAGGAAAAGAGTGGATGGTGTCCTCCGACCAGGACTTCACAACAACAGTGGTGGCTTCAGAACGGCTTGGACTGGACCAACCACAAATGCACGTTAGCACGGCTGAGATGGGCTTTCTGTGGTACGAAGCCCCCTTTGGTTCCCAATACCAATTGAATTGAGCTCAGTTGTCAGCGGAATAAATGATACGTGAAGTAGGTTCACAGTTTCGGGGGGGTGGGGGTCACCTGATGGAAAATTAAATATACAACTGGATTCCAAACTCATTTATTTCCCACTACAGAGCAAATCTGTTCCTTTCAAAAAGCATGAGCAGACCCTACTATAACAACTCTGTCTCTCAGGATAGTAGAACCCGTTTACCCACCTGCCGCAATTCCACACTCCTTCCTACACATGTTCTTGCTGGCAACATCTCAGGGCTAGACCGGTGTCACCCGGATCTTCCCCGACTCCCGAGGCTGGCATACTCTCAGAAAAATGGGGGAGGTACAGTGAATTTAGGATATGACCTGAGATGTGGAGGCCTAATTACATCTATCATTGAGGTGGAGGGATGACCCTGGGACTGTCGCCCTCAGTGTCCTGACCTGCCTATCCCCGTGTTGCAGCATTTCCAATACATCTTGCAGCCTAATTGAGGTGACAGGGAGATGAGGGTGTGGGGGTCTCTTTGGGGCTTTTGGTTTGAGTGCAGATAGTGTGTGCATGGATGGTTGTGTGCGCCTTTCCTTTTGTGTCTAAACCCTCAGGGATGGTGTCTTTTTGTTTGTATTCTACCACCTTGAGATATATGTGTACAATGATCGGTGTGCCACTGAGAGAAGCGGTGAGCCAGTAAATGGTCATCCTGATCGCCATATGCAGTTATCCGCCTTCTTGGACAGCATTTTATAATAGTAACATTATCAGGTTGTTCTGCTTCTAAGGGCTGTTGTAATTGCTGCTGGAATGCGATTTAATGGTATTAAATATATCAACCTAGGAAAAAGAGCGGAGATGACCCTGCCGTGACCATGAGAAATACATGCTGGTCCACGGAGCCACAGATTAAAGAAGTGGCAAGGCAGAGTAGAGCAATACCTGCGCTTTCACAAGGTCAGCATTATACATGCTGGTCCACTGAGCCACAGATTAAAGAAGTGGCAAGGCAGAGTAGAGCAATGCCTGCGCTTTGACAAGGTCAGCATTATACATGCTGGTCCACTGAGCCACAGATTAAAGAAGTGGCAAGGCAGAGTAGAGCAATACCTGCGCTTTGACAAGGTCAGCATTATACATGCTGGTCCACTGAGCCACAGATTAAAGAAGTGGCAAGGCAGAGTAGAGCAATACCTGCGCTTTGACAAGGTCAGCATTATACATGCTGGTCCACTGAGCCACAGATTAAAGAAGTGGCATGGCAGAGTAGAGCAATACCTGCGCTTTGACAAGGTCAGCATTATACATGCTGGTCCACTGAGCCACAGATTAAAGAAGTGGCATGGCAGAGTAGAGCAATACCTGCGCTTTGACAAGGTCAGCATTATACATGCTGGTCCACTGAGCCACAGATTAAAGAAGTGGCATGGCAGAGTAGAGCAATACCTGCGCTTTCACAAGGTCAGCATTATACATGCTGGTCCACTGAGCCACAGATTAAAGAAGTGGCAAGGCAGAGTAGAGCAATGCCTGCGCTTTGACAAGGTCAGCATTATACATGCTGGTCCACTGAGCCACAGATTAAAGAAGTGGCAAGGCAGAGTAGAGCAATGCCTGCGCTTTGACAAGGTCAGCATTATACATGCTGGTCCACTGAGCCACAGATTAAAGAAGTGGCAAGGCAGAGTAGAGCAATGCCTGCGCTTTGACAAGGTCAGCATTATACATGCTAGTCCACTGAGCCACAGATTAAAGAAGTGGCAAGGCAGAGTAGAGCAATACCTGCGCTTTGACAAGGTCAGCATTATACATGCTGGTCCACTGAGCCACAGATTAAAGAAGTGGCAAGGCAGAGTAGAGCAATGCCTGCGCTTTGACAAGGTCAGCATTATACATGCTGGTCCACTGAGCCACAGATTAAAGAAGTGGCAAGGCAGAGTAGAGCAATGCCTGCGCTTTGACAAGGTCAGCATAATTAGTTTGGAGACTCCCCCCGGAGGTGTAGACAGTGACTGCTGCTAGAAACAGCCTTTTCGGAAAGTAATAGGGGCAAAGAAGGCTCCATTGCCTACCCCTCCCCGTCACCAAATTAGTATTATAATTTTATATTGTGATTCTGGTTGTTCATACTCAACCTTACACAAGTTAAAACAAAAGGAAAATATGAAAATACATTGTCTATATATATATACACACTTGTATTATAAAAAATGCAATTTTAAAACAAAGGAAAAATAAAAAAAAAAAATCATAGTTCCAGCAGCTACATAACATAGTCAACATTATCACCAATGATTGTGCTAGCAGACACGTGTTTCGAACAACTTGTGCTTTATCAAGGCCGTAAAGACTTGAAAGGAGTTCCTTCGAGCTGAAGAACAATGTTTGTTATGGCTCCTTGTTGGCTAGATTCTAAAGGTTAGGCCTGCTAATTTTATAAAAGAAGAAAAGTTATCAATCTGTTAAACCGTTGATATTGTTAGGCAGAACTTTCCCAAATGAATTGCGTGGGTCTAAAAATAGCATTGTTACTATAAATGATTGAAAACGATATTATTTCTATTTAAGGAGATGTTGCGAGGCATTACCCACGGTTATGAATAACTATCAGGTGCAATATTCCCTAATTGTGAAAAATGCAATGTTGTCTGCTAATGGAAGAGAATCAGGGGGCAATGTTTCCCTATTTTCACAATTTCAATAAGAGAAGAGGGGATAGGCGTTAGATGTCCCTATAGAATGGCCAGTGGAAGGAAATCAGGGTTTACACCTCTCCTGCTCTGCAGAAAGGTGAGGGCTGAGGGGGCAGGCACAGGCAAGTCTGCTTTTCAGCCAGATGTGCAGACCTGCAGTGATACTGGTCGGAATTGGATGCCAGAGTTTGATGATCCTACTAACCTGGTTATGGCTGTCTTTCCTATTCGTGTGCTGTCTTATAAAGAGGTTTGGCTTGGAGATAATCATTTCGTGTACATGTGTCTTCTAGGCACTATCACAGCATGGACGAGTTTAGCCACTATGACCTGCTCGATGCAACAACGGGGAGGAAAGTCGCAGAAGGGCACAAGGCCAGCTTCTGCCTAGAGGACACGACTTGCGACTTCGGAAACTTGAAGCGCTATGCCTGCACATCACACACCCAGGTAGGAGGTCCTGTTCATCACACACCAAGGTAGGAGGGCTTGCTCATCACACACCCATGTAGGAGGGACGGCTCATCACACCGGTTCACATGGTACGTCTCTCCCTCTCCCCTCGCCCCTCTCTCTCTGTCTCTCTCTCTCTCTCGCTCTTTCACACACACAAAGGGAAACAGCATACATAACACATCACTAAAATGAATATGCACACATCACTCACACGGGTAAGGCACTTGCACATCATGCTAATGTGGAAAGTGCCTGAACATCACAAATTCATGTAAGGGGTATGCGCATGCTACAGTCAGGCAAAGGGAATGCAAACCACATACCAAGATCAGGAACTCGCACATCACACACGCTGGTGAGGAGCCTGCAAATAAAAAAATTAGAAGTTGCTGTAAGTGCCCACAAAGCACACATCCAGTCGAGGAGCTTGCGCATCACACACCCTGGTGAGGAGGCTGCAAATAAGAAAACGAGCGGTCGCTGTAGGTTCCCACAAATCACACCCCCAGGTCAGAGGCTCGCACATCACACACCGTGGTGAGGAGCCGGCAAATAAGAAAACAAGAAGTTGCTGTAAGTGTCCACAAACTACACATCCAGGGTTCCATGTCTTAAAATCACTGCAAAAATGGCCGTGAATACAAAATATCGCGGCAAAAATGCTGTGGTTTTGCCACCACGATCATGTAAAGGATGCGGGGGCACCCTCGCAACTCCTGCTCCCCTTAAATGGTATAATGGGGTACACCTTTAACGGGTCAAACCACAGCATTTTTGCCGTGATTTTATTACCTGATACCACATCCAGGCCAGGAGCTTGCGCATCACTCACCCTGCTGAGGAGCCTGTAAATAAGAAAACAAGAAGTTGCTGTAAGGGCCTACAAATCACACACCCAGGCCAGGAGCTTGCTCATCACTCACCCGGCTGAGGAGCCTGCAAATAAGAAAACAAGAAGTTACTGTAAGGGCCTACAAACCACACACCCAGCTGAGGAGCTCGCACATCACACACTGTGGTGAGGAGCCTACAAATAAGAAGTCACTGTAAGTGCCCACAAACCACACACCCAGCCTAGGAGCTCACGCATCACACACTGTGGTGAGGAGCCTGCAAATAAGAAGTCACTGTAAGTGCCCACAAACCACACACCCAGCCGAGGAGCTTGCGCATCACACACTGTGGTGAGAAGCCTGCAAATAAGAAAATAAGAAGTCGCTGTAAGTGCCCACAAACCACACACCCAGCTGAGGATCCTGCGCATCACACACCCTGGTGAGGAGCCTGCAAATAAGAAAACAAGGTGTCGCTGCAAGTGCCCACAAACCACACACCCTGCTGAGAAGTTTGTGCATCACACACCCTGCCGAGGAACCTGCAAATAAGAAAACAAGGTGTTGCTGCACTTGCCCACAAGGCACACACCCAGCTGATAAGTTTGTGCATCACACACCCTGCCGAGGAACCTGCAAATAAGAAAACAAGGTGTTGCTGCACGTGCCCACAAACCACACACCCAGCTGAGAAGTTTGTGCATCACACACCCTGCTGAGGAACCTGCAAATAAGAAAGAAGTATCTGTAAGTGCCCACAAGCCACACACCCAGGCCAGGAACTAGCGCATCACACACCCTGGTGAGGAGCCTGCAAATAATAAAACAAGAAGTCGCTGTAAGTGCCCACAAGCCAAACACCCAGGCCAGGAATTTGCGCATCACACACCCTGGGGAGGAGCCTGCAAATAATAAAACAAGAAGTCGCTGTAAGTGCCCACAAACCACACACCTAGGTCAGGACCCCACCCGTCGCACACCCTGCTGAGGAGCCTGCAAATAAGAAAACAAGAAGTCCGGTAAGTGCCCGCAAGCCACACACCCAGGCTAGAAACCTGCGCATCACACATCCTGCCGAGGAGCCTGCGAATAAGAAAACAAAAAGTAGCTGTAAGTGCCCACAAACCACACACCGAGGTAAACGGCCTGAATATTACACGTCCTGTTAAGATGACAGACATCACAAAGAGCTAAGGAGCCTGCACATTAATTTAATGCATTTATTTATATCGTTCCGACGGGTCTGAAGGCGTAAGGACATCAAAAAAGAAGTAACACCTTCGCATCACATAAAGACTGTGAAGGTATTTGCACATCATGCAAACATGCACATTGTGCTACACCTCGCAATTATATCTAAGACATTGTAGACTCAGACAAAGGGCCGGCCGACAAAACACCCAGGTCAGGGTGTGACATCATGACACACCACGGCCACGAGTCTCAACTTCCCACACATACAGAAGGAACACACATGCATCACATACCTAGTTAAGTCGACTGCATATCATCCACCTGTGTAAATAGACTGCAAATCACAAAGAAGCCTGTCCACGGTGCACTCAGATAAAGGACAAGCACTACATGCACACACATAGGGTGTTTGCATGTTTCTTACCAAGAAAACGAGCCTAAACATTACACATTCATTAAATAACCCTGCACATTAGACATCAGTGTGAGGAACATGCACACACACATCGCACAACTGCGTGCAAGACAACAACCTCACACACCTAGGTAAGGAGTCTACAACTTGTAAACCCAAATAGGTGGTCTGCATATCACACATTATGTAAAGGACATGTGCATCACACACTCAACCAAAGCACCCCCTCAACACACACCCATGAAAGCTGCCTACACATATCCAGGTGAGGATTCTACAATCTACACACACAGATGAGGAGTTTACACATTAGACACTTGATTAAAAAACATACATATTATTGTAATAATCGTTTGTTTCACCAAAGCGCTGTACATAGAACATTGTTTATGCAATTATTATTATTATTATTCAACAATGTTGGTACTCGTTTATCGACCATGGAAGGATGAAAGGCTGAGTTGCGGTTGCCAGGATTTGACCCTATGACCTACAGATCATGCAGACACATCTAAGCAGTGAGTGCCCAATCCACTGAGCTATCCTAATGGCACAAGGCATACGGCAGACACACATCCACACCCTAAATGTTACTTAACTACTTAATGAGCCTTCATGTTACCCACCCAGGTAAGGAGTCTACATGGTTCGACGTTGTTACATCAACTTCCTTTTGAAAGTCTATGCTACATATGCAGGGCAACTCGGAAGACCAGACATTACATGCACACACAGAGGCACTCATGCTTGTAGTTTAAAACGCTAACACCCCGGGCACTCAATCAAGGCCGAATATCATTAAAGAAAAGCACGAGAAACTCGTCCATGGGTTGAACCGTTCAAGCATTTTCATTCCATGCAGTCAAGGATATATGTCTTTACTTCCTGTGCATTCACTTCGCCATACACTCAATGAGTCACATTTACTTCTCCATACCTTTACTTCTCCTGTCTTGGCTTCCTCTGCATTCACTTTGGCATACATTCACTGAGTTACATTTACTTTTCCATACCTTTACTTCTCCTGTCTTTACTTCCTCTGCATTCACTTTGGCATACATTCACTGAGTCACATTTACTTCTCCATACCTTTACTTCTCCTGTCTTTACTACCTCTGCATTCACTTCGCCATACACTCAATGAGTCACATTTACTTCTCCATACCTTTACTTCTCCTGTCTTTACTTCCTCTGCATTCACTTTGGCATACATTCACTGAGTTACATTTACTTTTCCATACCTTTACTTCTCCTGTCTTTACTTCCTCTACATTCACTTTGCCATACATTCACTTCACCACATTTACTTCTCCATACCTTTACTTCTCCTGTCTTTGCTACCTGTGCATTCACTCCGCCATACATTCACTGAGTCACATTTACTTCTCCATACCTTTACTTCTCCTGTCTTTGCTACCTGTGCATTCACTTTTCCATACATTCACTGAATCACATTTACTTTTCCATACCTTTACTTCTCCTGTCTTTACTTCCTCTACATTCACTTTGCCATACATTCACTTCACCACATTTACTTCTCCATACCTTTACATCTCCTGTCTTTGCTACCTGTGCATTCACTCCGCCATACATTCACTGAGTCACATTTACTTCTGCATACATGTACTTCTCCTGTCTTGGCTTCCTCTGCATTCACTTTTCCATACATTCACTGAGTCACATTTACTTCTCCATACCTTTACTTCTCCTCTCTTTACTTCCTCTGCATTCACTTTGGCATACATTCACTGAGTCACATTTACTTCTGCATACATGTACTTCTCCTGTCTTGGCTTCCTCTGCATTCACTTTTCCATACATTCACTGAGTCACATTTACTTCTCCATACCTTTACTTCTCCTGTATTTACTTCCCGTGTATTCACTTCGCCATACATTCAGTGAGTCACATTTACTTCTCACAATTTACTTCTCCTGTCTTCCACTTCTTGCATTCATTTCGTCATTACAGGGAGGAGACACCCTTTGCACCCCTTCTTTTTCACCCCATATTCTACCCTGCTGCTACCCTTTGACCCCAACCCTAACCTTGAGCTAATCTTAACCACATGCATTGCCTGTGAAGAGGCAGACAAAGGCATGGAGAAGTAAATGTATGACAAAGTAAATGGCTGGCAAAGTGAAGTTAGAGTGTAGGGGAAGTTTTCTAGGTGAAGTAAAGGGGGAGATACCGTAGCCAAAGAATATAACTTTGAAATCCCGGGCACCACCCCCCTTGCTATACTCATAGAGGGTGTTGGGATGCCCTGCATCCGGCTCCCTCCATGAACGCTAAGCAAACAGACGCATTCAGGTGATTTTCACTCCCCACATGCCTGTCCCTCTGGTGCCTGCAAGATTAGACACACAGCTCCAAGCATCCGAGGGAAGACACTACATCATTCCAACATCCCATTGTTTCTCTCTTCCAGGGATTGAGCCCCGGCTGCTATGACACCTATAATGCGGACATTGACTGCCAGTGGATCGATATCACCGATGTCCAGCCTGGAAACTACATCCTGAAGGTATGGAAGGAGGGGACACTGGTCTGTCTTCTAGTTCAGGGTATTTGATGGCCCACTAGGCATGCTGGGCTTTGCAGCTGGGGTGGTTACATAGACCACATAGTCATGCCACCACTCTTGCAACGTGGAAGAGACCATATGTGGTAGCTAGGTAAGATCTCTGGCGTCCTTCATGAAATGGGCATATACACGCCCCCCCCCCCCCTGTATTCATTATAAAGAAAGCAATGGTGAAAGCAAGGGGTTGTCAACAGAATAATGTACGGAGGGGAAAAAAAGCTAAATGGTAATAGGAAAAGGGTCATGCATGTTCTAGGCATGGCCTGGGAGCCAGCAGCATGCACAGGCCCCTGCATAAAGGATGCCCCATTAGAAAATACATTTGGTTCAAATCATAATGCGAATGATTACATGGTAATAATGTAGTGGTTAGGTAGTGCTTATGGACATAGGCTTAAAGGGATGTGTGAGTGTATTAACCCAACACAATGACATTTTTTAATGGGATACAGTAGGTTAGAAAGTGGAACATTATGAATTCCAACTTGCAGGGAGGGCTGGAAGGATAGTGCAGGGGAAATATGGTTGTCTTGAAAGCAAGACAAAACAGAGCAACACATGTTCGAATCCTCTTCCGCATCTAGAGGCAGGTCTGCTATTAATAGTGTTATAAATATTAATTATCTATCTTCAGTAAAATATGTGCTCACTTAGCTGGTCTATAACCTCACTGATCAGCACTAGATTTGAACGCATAGGCCCAGATGACAATGAAGGCTCTGCTTCCTCTGGACTGGTTGATGTCCGTTTTCAATGGAGTGCACTTTAAAGGAATAGTGACAGGTGTCACCAGTAGTCCGGAACACGTCTGCCTCCAGGGTCACTGCCAATGCATGTCAGTGAGTTTCAGGGTCCTCACTGCCCACTGATGGCCAAGTCAGCAGTGTCTGCCAGTGGCAGGATGCCGCTCACTATCCAGGACGATGCACTTGGGGTCTGCGGCAATAGGCACTAGGGACTCCCCATAATCTAAGGCCAGTAAGGTCTTCAATGTCACTGCACCTTAGAATACGTTTTTCCAGGCAACATCCATCTGTCCACTTGGGTACTTGGGTACTAGTGCTGCAAGAGTCGGTGGATATTGGTTGTGGGTTCTACAATGCCAGTAGCCATCAATGCCAAAACAAGTTGCTTGTGGTTCCATTTTTGCATTGGTCCTCCGCAAGTGCACTTCACTGCACAGTAGCCGGGATAAGGCACATCAGTGACATAGCCCTAGAATCCCTCTGCCCCCGAGGCAGTGCCCATGCATGCAAATATCCCCGAGTCTAATCAGTGCCTCATTACCAATATCTCCGGTCATCGTCATCAACAGTGCACCCATGACTTATGCCCATAAGTGTACTCATGCCTTATGCCCATCAGTCTCAGGGCCATAGAATCCCTCTGCCCCGGTGGCAGTGCCCAGGTATGCCCATGCATGAAAATATTCCTGAGTCTGATCAGTGCGTCATTCCAAATGATTTTCATCATCTTCATCATCAGTGTAGCCATGCATTATGCCCATCAGTGTACCCATGCTTTATGCCCATTAGGGTCGAGGCCCCAGAATCCCTCTGCCCCGGTGGCATTGCCCATGTATGCCCATGCATCCAAATATCCCAGAGTTTGATCAGTACCTATATCTCTGGTCATCGTCATCAACAGTACACCCATGACGTATGCCCATCAGTGTACCCATGCGTTATGCCCATCAGGATCAGGACCCTAGAATCCCTCTGCCCCTTTGGCAGTGCCCATGTATGCCCATGCATGCAAATATCCCAGAGTCTGATCAGTGCATCATTACCTATATCTTCGGTCATCGTCATCAACAGTGCACCCATGACTTATGCCCATCAGTGTACCCATGCGTTATGCCCATCAGGGTCGGGCCCGAGCATCCCTCTGCCCCTGTGGCAGTTCCCATCTATGCCCATGCATGCAAATATCCCAGAATCTGATCAGTGCATCATTACCAATATCTCCGGTCATCGTCATCAACAGTGCACCCATGCCTTATGCCCATCAGTGTTAGGGCCGTATAATCCCCCTGCCCCTGTGGCAGTGCCCTTGTATCCCCGTGCATGCAAATATCCCAAGGTCTGATCAGTGCATCATTACCAATGTCTTTGGTGATCATCATCAACACTGCACCCATGACTTATACCCATCAGTGTACCCATGCCTTATGCCTATCAGTGTCAGGGCCCTAGAATACCTTTGCCCCAGTGGCAGTGCCCATACATGCAAATATCCCAGTGTCTGATCAGTGCATCATTCCCAATGTATTCCGTAATCTTTATCACAGTGCGCCCATTATGAATGCCCATCAGTGTCAGGGTCCCAAAAACTAAGCCCATCAGTTTAGGGTCTTCAGTGGTACTACAGCAAATCAGCACACATGTACCTCTGGTATTGCTAATCAGTGGGTGGCCAGGTGCACAATGCCAGGAGAGAGCAGATCAGCAAGGGAGAGGCTGAGCGAAGGCAGAAGCAAAGAGGAAGGCCTTGAGGTGCTTCCGGAACCGGAGATGGTTCTCCTCAAGTTTTAGAGTGGCAAGAAGGCTGTTCCAGAGAGAAGCCCCAGCCGAAGACGGAGGTCTACCCCTGCTCGTTTCTCTAAAAAACGACTGACCCTGAGGGAGTTCGAAGTAGAGGAGCGAAGGGCTCTAGAAGGGAGGTATTTATGGAGGGATAGCTGAAGGTATTTTGGACCCAGGCGCCAGAACGCCTTGTGGACAATGCATAGGGTTTTGAATTTAATGCAATAACTGGGAGCCAATGGAGAGATTTCAGAGCTGGTGAGATACGATCCCAGGGTTTGAGGCCAGGGACAAGTCTTGCAGGCCTGTTCTGGATAAGTTGTAGAGGGCGGAGAGTAGAGGCAGGTAGATTTAGAAAGAGGCTGTTACAATAGTCCAACCTGGGGAGAACCAGAGCTTGGTGAGACAATGAGCTTCTGGGGGAAGGCAAGGAAAGGCAGAGTACCTCTGTCGAGGTGCAGTAGGAAGTTTGACTTTTTAGAGACCTCAGAGATTTGGGCGGAGAAGGAAAGTGTGGAGTCAAAGATGACCTCAAGGTTCTTAGCCTTGCAGGTAGGGGTAGGAGGAGGGCCAAGGGAGGCTGGCCAGAGAGTGAGGGGAAAGGATGGTGAAGGTGTGCCGATGAGGAGGATCTCAGTCTTGCTGGCATTCAGACAAAGATCATTGGCGGCACACCAATCTTGAATGGCAGTTAGGCAATCAGAGATGAGAGAGGGAGAGGAGGAGGCAGAGGGGAGCCTGAAAATGAGTTGAGTGTCGTCAGCATAGCACTGGAAGTTTGAGCAGAAAATGGCAATGCAGTGTGCGAGAGTTGCCAGATATTGGTTGAAAAGCCAGGGTGAGAGGTTAGACCACTGGGAAACACCACAGGTAGAGAGGAAGATAGATGATAGGAAGGACCCCAGTTGGACCTTGGAGGGTCAATCAGAGAGGAAAGAGGTCAGCCAGGCCAGAGCCTGATCAGTGATACCCAGGTTATGACAGAGACGGTTGAGCAGGACAATATGATTGACCATGTCGAAGGTAGAAGAGAGATCGAGTAGGATGAGGACAGATGGAAAGTTAGAGTCAAGGTTGGAGAGCAGATCTTCACGGATGTTCAGGAGAGCAATTTCCATGCTTCTGGCTGCTCTGCAGCCAGACTGGTGGTCATGGAGACAGCTAACAAAATCGGAATGAAGGTTAAGCTGAGAGATGGCCAGCTTTTCCAGGAGTTTGCCCAGAAAGGGAGTAATGGAAATTGGGCAATAGTTAGCCGGACTGGAAGGATCAGTTGTGGGCTTCTTGAGAAGAGGGTGCACAAGGGAGTGCTTCAGAGGGGAGGGGAAGGATCCTGAGGCACAGGAGTGATTGCACAAATCGGCAAGGTCCGGAGTGAGGATGTCATTGTGGTCTTTGGTGGATTTAGAGGAACAGGGATGAAGCTGTTTTGACAAGGCTTTCATGGATCGGACTTGCCTAGCGACCTCATCAGGGGAGAAAACAGGAAAGGAGGAGAAGGAGGGTGGGGGTGGTTAAAGGAGGGTCAGCAAGCACAGACTGAGAAGGAATAAGAGGGGGAGGAGAGGGTGGACAGGATGTCCTGGGTTTTAGAGATAAAGTGAGAGGCAATGGCATTGCAGAGAGCCTGGGAGGCAAGAGGATGGGTAGGGACTGCGGCAGGGTTGGCAAGCTCCTTGCAGATTTTAAAGAGTTTGGCTGAGTTGTTTGATGCCGCAGAGACACGGCTTGAATGTAGCCTCTCTTCTTGGTGCGGACAGAGAGTCTGTATTGCCTTTGGAGCAGGCGACAGGCCAGTTTGTCAGAAGATGAACAAGAAGCCCTCCATTTCCTCTCAGCTGCCCTACACTTATGTTTAAGTGTAGCTAGGTCAGAGTCATACCAGGAATTCCACTTGGCTTTGGACTTCAAGCGGATCCTTATGACAGGAGCAAGAGTATCAAGAGTATCAGAAATAGAAGAGCAGAGAAGGGACAGGGCTGTGTCCGGGTGTGAGTCAGCCAGAGGAGATGGGGCGGGGGGAGAGAAGGTGGCGTCAAAAGCCTCAACTGACACACGCATCATAGGCCGGATGTCCGAGAAGGTAGGTGGCAGTGTTGGGGTGGGCTTGGTTTGGGGGCAATAGAGTGAGAGATGAGTGGAGAGAAGGAAGTGGTCACTCCAGGAGAGAGGAGTGGTCAGAGGGCTAGAGAGGGGGTGGCCAGAGGAGATCAAGACATCAAGAAGGGGGGCCTGCAGAGAGCGTTGGGCAAAAGGGGAGGATAGAGAGGGAGAGGGAATCGCAGAGGTCCCAGTTTCCCTGCCTCACTATCCTTCGAGGTGTCCTGCGCTCCTACTATGGTCTCTGGTGAGAGAAGTTCACTGTGCTTCTTGCACTAGTTGGGCTCTCACCCTCAGCATCCTGATAAACATAGGAGTATTGAACAGAAGCCCATAGTGGCAGAAGTTTGGAATAGGTGGGATAGAGGCAGTAGGTGGGATACAAAGGGTAGGTAGAAGATTGGCAGCAGGTGGGATTGTGGTGGCAGGCGGGTTAGTTGTGGCAGGTGGGATAGTGGCGGCCGGTGGGATAGGGATGGTACTTGGGATAGTGGCAATTGGTGGGATAGGGATGCTAGGTGGGATAGTGGCTGTATGTGGGATGGTGGTCGCAGGTGGGATAGTGGTAATCGGTGGGATAGGGATGGTACTTGGGATAGTGGCAATTGGTGGGATAGGGATGCTAGGTGGGATAGTGGTGGTAGGTTGGATAGTGGCTGTATGTGGGATGGTGGTGGCAGGTGGGATAGTGGTAATTGGTGAGATAGGGATGGTACTTGGGATAGTGGCAATTGGTGGGATAGGGATGCTAGGTGGGATAGTGGCTGTATGTGGGATGGTGGTCGCAGGTGGGATAGTGGTAATCGGTGGGATAGGGATGGTACTTGGGATAGTGGCAATTGGTGGGATATGGATGCTAGGTGGGATAGTGGTGGTAGGTTGGATAGTGGCAGTATGTGGGATGGTGGTCGCAGGTGGGATAGTGGTCGCAATAGGTGGGGTAGCGGTGGGAGGCGAGATAGTGAAAGTAGGTTGCATAGTTGTGGTTGGTAACATGTTGGCGGTAGGTGAACGATGGTGATGTACTTTGAGATATATGGGCAAGGGATGATTGGTAAATTGAGGCAGAAGTGTTATGGGTTATTACAGAGATTTGATGGGAGACGGGGAAAGTGTTGGGGGGATAAAGAAAAACACGTGAACCGTAAATGTGAGGAATACAGAATAAAGGAGAAGCCTGCCCTCTTCCCGGGGCTTCATGGTGCACTACTCTTAAGCTATGGGCATTTGATCCGAAAACAAAGGCAACTTTTCTTCCCTTCTTCGCCTAGGAATCCCACATTGGCATTCTGGCAAAGTTGCCATCAAGCATCTGGGATTACCCTCCAATACACCTAGAAAGAGGATTCCTTTTTTTTGTACTGAATATAGCCAGCTATTGTTTCCCCAATGGAGGTCATGAAGAGATGACCTTGGATTCTGGACAAGGCATCCCAAAGTGGTGGAAGCGTCGCTTTCCCTTCCCCCCCAACTACAGGAAGTGACCCTGCCATTTTCAGGAAACCCGTGAGCTATGTGTGCCCTTCAATTACGCCCTTTAAATGCAGCCGTCCCAAGTATCTACCCCTTGAAAGCAGTAAGTCCTTAGTGTAGCGACAGATGTCGAAGGCTGCTTTCCTTTGTGCAAAGGTGAGAACTACCCAGTGATGGGTAAGATGCACTGGTCAGCCTTCCTCCGAGCTACCTGGGTTGGCTCGGCGTTCGCCCCCTATGGCAGTGATCTCCCTCACTCCACAGAATTTAGAAGTCCAATTCTTCAATTCCCTACCTCTGGGGCTGGGCGCGGGGAAGGCGTGGCCTACTCAAGGATACTGTCACCTCCTTGCACGAAGACACATTCTTATCTGGGAAGTTAAATCACACACGCTTAGTTCCTCTCCTCAGAATATATCATTTAAAAGGTGACGTTCACTTGAGCACTGAGCGGGGCCATGCACGAGGAAAAAGCGGCCTTCCGTGGGCAACGGGTTTCTTCATAATGATCCAATGCGTTCATTATAACATTGTAGATCTCCCCCCGCCCCCCTCCAGCAGGCAATGCCATTCTCAGTGCATCATACATCACTATTAAACATTAATACAAACGCCCCCTGTCCTACCGCCCGTATATCTGTTCTATTGTTACCACTGAAAAGCACTTCTTTATGCAGCTGTAATGTTGTACAACTCTGTAAAGAGCTCTGTTGTGTCTCGGAGTTAGGTCCGAGCTCAATAAATACAATTTTAATAATAATAATAAAAACGTAAAGGATAACAAAATGGTGTTACAATCCCACGTGCCAATCCCACGTGCCATTCTACAAGACCATGTTTGGAGTTGCCTTGCTGGCCAAGACCGTATATGCTCAAATTACTCAGCATACCACCGGATGCCAGCCTATCCATGCTCCCAACTCATTCTGGAATATCATAGCAAGTTAAGACGTTTCTTTAATTAATTGTGCGCAAGGCAGACCAACATTCTTTGGTGAGCATCTTCTGAGGTTATGTGTTGACTGGGGAAAATGACAACTATATCCCTCAGTTTAAAGAAAGGAAGGAGGGACTTGAAAAAAACCTATTGGGCCCTCCTATAGGGCGAGGAATTGAACTGATGGATCATAAAAAGTTGCCCACTCTTTGGGGGTCCCCAAAAGTATGTTGTTAGTTCCTCCCACTCCAAAATTACTCAGATGTGTCTGCACAATGAACTGTTATTGCATGTATTGCTGATGTAAACATTTGGAAGGGCGGAATTCTGGTGGCAAGACAGTCAGATGGAAAGTTGACTTTTTGTAACACTCTCAGAGAACCCTAAGGGCTCTGGATACCATAGTCCCGCCTGGTTTGTCTGTCAGCCATTGTTGCATGCCCCGACTGTGCTTAGAGTGTAAAGCAATGAAGGCAGTGTCCGTGTCCACTACCTGATGCAGAGAAGGAATAGTCACGGGTTACAGCGGCCCTCTACTCTGGTGCAAAGCCGCTGTGACCTCAGCCACCCCTGGAATCTTTCTACCGTTTCCACTGCCCCAAAAATAGTGTACAATGAATTATTGTACTACCATGGTATCCACTTCCCGGTGTAGGGATGCGAGGTGTGGGGTGGGCTCTGGGGTATTGGGAATCAGCCACTCAGATGGACGCCACAATTTGCTAGCAGGTCCTTTGAGCTCAATGACCACCTGGCACCCTGTTGCCCATGGGTTCTGTGGTTCTTAACTGCTGACCACAAACATGCTCACTGTGCACTAAAATAACGTGGCATGTCAGGATCCGCGTTCACGTGTAACTTCTTGATACAAGTATCCCCAAAGTGGAGGTTAGTGGTTATTCATCGCTTGTAGCGGCGTGTCCATCAACAGCAATGTTCTGAAAATAGGTTTCATGGTGGAAACCACATGGAAAGCTAACCATGAGTACATTCCGCAGCATGAGAAAGAAGAGCGAAGATTGGGAGAGGTTGTAACTCTGATTCTGGCAATGCCCTGTGCATAGTTCCCCACACAGACATGGGGCATTCTCAAGCCACTGCTCCGCATGTGACAATGGTACCTTCTGCGGCCATCTTTGACTAGTCTTTTTCCTGTCTCCTTCAGGTGGTGGTGAACCCCAAGTACATTGTGCTGGAGTCAGACTTCACCAACAACGTGGTCCGATGCAACATCCATTACACGGGGCGATTCGTCTCCACCACTAACTGCCGGATCTCACAGTAAGGGACGGACCGTGGTTTCTCGCTCTTCTTCTCCGGTACAGATTGGGTGATGGAGAGGCAATGATGGTGGGAATTAATGGCAGCATTGCCATTTCAAAGGCCAACCCTGTACTTAAATTCTATAAACACCTCTGTATTGCTCTACTACATTTTCTGTCAAAAGCAACATTCTGTGGTACTTCAGTAGGAGTTCAATGGTGTGACTGGGAACATCTGCTTTTGGCTTATTGTTACTTAATGCCTTTCTAAGGAACTAAGACTGGCAGCTAGAACAGCGCCTTAATTTCACCCCCTCCTCCCAGACACACTATTGACTTTCACAATCAGCTTGCTTATAACAAGGTTTGGTGCCTGGTTGAATCTTTAACCTTATATAGGCAGACTACTGCACTTAAGTCATATTACTGACTTATCAGTTCATGGCGCCTAAGGAGCTTTACTCCTGTCCCTCGTTTACTGGTTCAGAACATTCTTATTAAGAGCCTAGGTCCTCTTGTGAAAGTTGGCTCATCTGTTGTGAGAAACTGTCACCTCAAATTTCTCTAGCGCTCTGGCTCAGACTTTGAAATAAATTGTTAATTCAAGCAGCCCCAGACCTTTGATAAGCACATAGTAACATTCAATCAGGTTATTAGGATTTCTGAAATGAATATACATTAAAATCTAATGAATTTCCGAGCGAAATACTCACGTAATTGAGGCTCATCCCTGCAGCTCATGTTCCAATGGGATGGAGCCATCAAGTACAGAGGTGTGCTGCATAAGTGTGGTGTTATGTTGCCTCAATGTTTATGAATTATGAGAAGACCCATCAACCCCTGGAAACTCATAGACCCACATTCTGGTAATTCTACACTTTCATAGCTGTTAGATATCATTATGTGAAGGACGTAAGGCGAGTCCAGGGACTTCAGTTCATCAAAATGACAGGCGTAGCAGAAGTGATATCACACGCCAGCGACATCACAGGAAGTGATGTCATATGACCGTTGACCCTGATGGAATAAATTGCATGACATTTAACCCTGATGTCATTACTTAAAATAGAGGCGTCACTAGGGAGAGACTGGGGGTTCTATATCCCTGGGTCTTTTGATTGTATCCACTGATAGACACTCAAGGGCTACAACCAGAAGGCTAGCTATCCTGAGTCCCGACATTAGCATAGCCCCCGGATCTTTTACAAACCTAGTAACAGCCCTGCTTAAAATGACTCACAGGTGTAAAATAAATTGTGCATTAGCATGATTTGACAGGGGTAGACTGAGCAGAACCAACGTAGGCCAGTGACACGGCCATGCATCTACTACTACATATGGCAATTTGCTGCCATCTTATACCATTAATAGCTGCACATGCCAGTATGCCCAATGTCGCCTCTATTTGAGGCTACTATCATCCTATGTATGTTTTAACCTTGCAACACAGGTATAGTCAAAAGATACTGGTAACAGTTTTCCATATCCATTTGCTCAATCATATGCCAAGCGCATCCTTACATGTCCAGGAATGCCACCCAATGACAGTTAATGCCTCATGCACCTGGTACGGTCACCATATGTAGTTGCTGCTATCATATGTGAAGTGCAGCCTTAAGTGTCACAGTAATGTCATTCAATGCTTTTATGCATGTGTACGGTACCATATATGCGCAGCCTCGTGTGTAATATCTCTAAAGTGCCAAAACGTCACAAGGTTATTTCCACAATTAAAGAGAGCTCTAAGAAACCTCTTTATTTTCGTTTGCACACTGCCTCTGCAATCCTTGACCACAGGCCACAGAGGCAGTGCACGAGGTTGCAGGGGTGTGATCAGCTGCAACCCCTGGCAGCCCCCAAATGACATCCAGGGCGAGTCTCCCAACCCCACCGCCTGCCTTCCAGCGAAACGATAATTGCGGCTTGTTGACAACCAGAGTGTCCTTGGCTGCTCTTCCACTGATCACTGGGGAAACTCTATGGTGAGATGACAAGGATTTCTCATAAGTATATCTTCATGGGAACTCTCGGATCTTTGCTTGTCCAGCTCAATCCTTCCAATTTGGCCGTATGACTCTGTTTCCTGCTTCACTTACTTGGAAACAGATGTCAAGTGGACCAGAGGAACACTATGTGATCCTTAGAGACATTATACGTCAATGTCCATAGTAGATCAGGCAAGTACCTCTCGACAGGTTTGCGTCTACAGGAAGACTTAAGGTTTGATGAACAAATGTATAATCTCCAAACAGAGAAGTGTCTTCCTCTCCCGTTGGGCAGAAGCGGGTCATGGAACATTCGGAGAGGAAGGCTATAAAACGCACCTAAAGTTATTCTATCGCAAAATGAAGACAATAGGTCTCATAATTCCGGCGGTAACCGTGCTGGTAAAAACGGCAGGCTGCCGCAGGAGTTGTGTTTTTTTCCGGTGCCGGTGCATTACAGCCTGGTGGTCCGTGAAGCTAGGCGCCGGAAAAAGTAACTCCCCATTCCCATTCGAGTCCCACAGGACTCAATGGGAATGAGGAGGACGGTAGCACCGGCACCGTTAACAGCGGAGCTGGTTCTATCGTGAAAGTCTGCAGTGGGTGCCGTTCCGCCCCGCCAGGTCAGACCTGGCAGGTGGGAGGGCATCCTGCCCGCACACTTGTGATTTGCTGGTCCGGTAACAACGGTGCCGGTAAGCCTACCGGCACCGTTGTTACCAGACCGGCAATGTCATAATGAGGCACAGTGACCCTCCAACAAATGGATTGTGAATAGCTCTTGACGGTGGAAGATGCACTGACTTCTTGGATGGGAAAGTTTTGGACTTTTAGGAAAGTCGACTGTGCTACCTATGGAATTCTGAGATAGTCCTGGGGCTATTGTCTTGTGGCGCACAGTTCTCCTGTGCTTTGATGCTTTACGTGCCGTAAAAGTTGCTCCATCTGAAACCTTCATGTTTGCACAAGCAACATAAGACCCCAGGAAACTCTGCTCCCGCGTGCTCTGTACCATGGAAAAAGACCAAAGCACCCATTGCTCCAGAGAAAGTTGCTTTAGGGCACTCTTCTCGAGGACACAATATCATGAGGCACACCGAGCTAAAGCACTAATCCTGGTGGTCTCTGCTCACGGGCAAGGTGCACTAAAGCGCCCTGCTACAAAGTGCAAGGTCTGAGCGAACCCGTACTCTAGGGCAAAGGACTCGAGAACACACTGCTCCTGTGCAAGAGGCCCCATGGCTCTGTGCTCAGGGACAGAAGGTCCTAGAACGATACAAACCAGAACAGAAGACCCTGCAATACAGCACACCGTGGCAAGACTGTACAACTCTCTGGACTAATGCACAAGAAAACAACACAGTCTGCTCCAGAGTATACGTTCTTAGGGTAATTGACTACAATAAAGAATTCTTTCCTATTGCACATGACCCAGAAGCACTGCATTAGGTCACATGACCCTATGTCATTTGTCTCTAGGTTGTGTGTCTCTAGGACACAATATATCAGAACTAAACATCCTAATAGGCTCTACAGAGGATACAAGACCCTTGAAGTCTGTCGAGTACATAACGCCCTAAGGCAGGGGCTACAACCTATGGCTTGCCAGATACTTTGGACTATAACTCCCTTGATTCCCATCATTGGCTATTCTGGCTTGTACTGATGGGAGTTGTAGTCCATGACAACCAGAGGGGTAAAGGTTACAGACCCCTTCCCTGGGGTATACCCTGCTCTAGGAGACAACATCCCAAGCCACTCTATGCTAGGACACAGGAGCACACAGCTCAAAAGTTAGGTAAAGAAACTAAGAGTCCCTCCTGGATAGGAAAAGGCATGAAGGCACCATTACTCCAAAGCACATGGTTCAGGCTCTTCACACAAAAGGCAAAACACATCTGTGTTGTGAGCTATTAGCAGCCAATTGGAAGCCAGGATTGGTCCAGTTGGCAAAGCCAAAACCTGTGGTGTGGACAACAATTTGAGCTAATTCTAGCTAGAGTAGAGTCAAGGCTGTGACGGAATAGAGTGGTATAGGACTTACAAGGCTGAATGTTTTACATACGATAGAAGTTGGTAATTTCACTCTTATTCTGTTACTATTAGACAGGCGTTGTAACACCGCAACCTAGTTGAGAGTGCACATTAGGCAGGGATAGCCTATCTTTCGCTCTATCCTACTGTCTTCCGTCACAGCCTTGACTCTACTCTAGCTAGAATGAGCTCAAATTGTTGTCCACACCACAGGTTTTGGCTTTGCCAACTGGACCAATCCTGGGTTCCAATTGGCTGCTAATAGCTCACAACACAGATGTGTTTTGCCTGCTTATTGTGTGAATGTAATCTACTAAGGGCAATACCCTGTTAACTTTATATAATTCGCCGTCTTGTCTAGTAACAATCTTCACACAAAAGACCCCAGAGCTTTCTGCAGTAATATGGAGGGCCTGATTCATGGAACGTTTTCCTAAGGGATTGCACCATTATAAAAGACATCCACGAATCAGGCCCTGAATGTCCTGTAACTCTCTGAACCAATACAGTAGAACCTGGAAAAGTCAGTATCACTCCGTCATTTCGCGGCCAAAAATCCTGAAACCCAAAATGGCGTAAATGTTACTGTATTCAACGTAATTATGTTTGGGGGGTGGGGTTGGGTAATATATAACTTGAGGGGAGCATGGGGAGCTTTGGGCGGGGGTCCTCCCACATATAATTGTGCTGAATGGTTCGGGAAAAAAAGAAGTAAAAAAATCGACATTTTGGGTTTCGGGATTTTTCCCCAACTCAGTATTCACGTGGCTCCGAATATCCCTGGAGTCTGCCCTGTGCTCTAGGGCCCGTCTGGTACACTCCCACGCTCCTCCACGGGCCCCCTTCGCCTGTTCATACTTGAGTCTAATCTGTAGACACAGTTAAGAGTACAGTTTTCTAGGCGAGAACCCAAGTCTGTGATATGCTTGGAATAAGACTCGCCTTCTGGCACCGAGAAACGTGGCAGACACCCCCATTGCTCCCAGCCCGATGGCTCCTCCAAGCCAAAGACAAACAGTCATTATCGCTCTAATTTCTCCTTTTTAGCAAACTGTTCATCAGTGTATCTTTTGGGGGAGTGCCTGTGGAACGTGCTCTGTGCAGACAGTTCCAGCTGCAGGACTGACGCACTATCTCGGCTCGCTTTAGCCCACTTTCTGCTTTTTCTCTTGCAGGTCCTGAGCTCGGGGGACATGGCGAAAAGGCGGACGGCCCTCACAAGACCACCCCGTCCCACCCTTGCCCCTTTTGCGGGCTGACCATCCCTACAACCAGGGCCCAGGATGAGAGGAGGGGGCCGCCCTGACATCCCGCCTGCGAGACCTGCTCAGTCTAGAATACTCTGTAACGAAATAGGGTTGAAATGGGAGCCACTGTGTTAATATTTTTTTTTAAATATATTTGTTCAACTTTTCTCATAAATGTCCATGTCAGTGTTGGCTGTATTGATCGTTTTGATTAAATAAAAGGATTATATCCAGACGATGCGCACGTGTTCTTTCAGGACATCAAAAAGCACTAGAGGGGCAAAGAGGTGAGAGAAAGCAGTGACTAGGCGAGAAGGCTGACGAGGAGAGAGAGAGAGAGAGAGATTGAGAGTGAGTGAAGGGTAGAGAGCGAAAGGGAGGAAACGTGAGAGAATAAAGAGAACGATAAGACGTGGGGAAGATAAATAGAAGAGGCATGAAAGAAAGTAGACATAGTGAGAAGGGAGAGAGAGAGACAGGAACCGTCTGTGGTAGATAAAGCATGATACACCAAAAGAAACAAGAATTGGCAATGCCAACACTTTGGGCTTTCAGGTAGGCATGGGAAAGGCACTTGCCAGGCCCTGCCATAGTGGTATTAACTGCCCAATGATGTGCAAAATGGTGCACTTTCCTGGGCGTCTAATAGCAGTGCCTGGCAAATGCCTAATGCATATACACAAGCCAAAGCTGTTGGCTTTGCCAGTACTAGTTTTTAACAGGACTTCAGTGAAGGACACACATAGTGATTATAAATCGAGTGGCTGAAGGCAGACCTGGTTAAGATGTTTGTATTACACCAGTAATGTCTTTACAGCTCAAGTTAAGTCATTAACTCTCGGGAGACTGCTTTGAAAAAACACTGGCAAGGACTTTGAGTGCAAAGTTTGATGGTAAGGCTTGATTATGAGGAGGTGTTTTGGGCAGGGAGGGGCAGGAACTGTGTGAGAATGGCCATAGGGATTAGCATGGCCAGAGGCAGTCAATGGGTGGTAATTAACCAAACAACACCTGCAAGTTCTGTGTCCTTGCTCATATGTCATTTCTCCCCATCTGCACTCTAATGCAATCGTTTTCAGCTTATAGGTGTGCACGTAACAGCCCAAACTACTGGTACTCTAGCAGCATCCATAAAGGAGCCAGTGGGAGCAAGAGGGATGACAGGAGGGGTGGAGGAGGGGCAGGTTGGGAAGGACAGGGCTTGACCTTTGGTTTGCAATCTCCAATTGGGTCTTGTTGCATTGTGACTAGACTCGACATTGCCTGAAATAATACAAAAATGGCAGTAGATTTTTCCCCAACAGAAATATCAAAACAATATATTAATAAATAGAATCTTTGATCTAAAGGAGCACGCACATTAAACAGGATAATCTTTGGTGGCATGTATATCTGTTTAGAGCATGCTTATTAGTGTTATCAGTGAATCATCATTTACACTAAAGCACACATTTCTAAGCGTAGTTGAAAAATATTGTGATTGGCATTAAATTAGAACTGCACAGGGCTCCAAACGGTGTCAATAGGTAAACATTTCATGTTCCTACATGGATAGTACAGGAAGTCAAATCGGCTGTGACAGTTGATATGCTAAAGTTCCTTTTCATTTGTTACATTATTATTTTCTATTAATTATTGTATTTCTAAGTAATTTTTAAACATTTTAAAAACTTTTATCAAGTGTTGTTGATCAACGTTTGACCTTTACACAGTAAAAAGGAGGATACAAAACACAAATTCAATACTTGATCTTTACACTTATAAAAGAATAAAACACACACAATTACCGCATTAATTCATCATCCATTAAAACATTCTTTGAGATAAAAGTTTATAAATATCCCCATTCATCAGCACTGTAATGGAATCAGGAGGTTTAATTATTAGGATCAGGATGTTTTTAGGTAGGACGGTGTCAAGTAATTATATATCTCCTTAAACATAGGTTTCAAAAGTACTACTTACCTTGTACCTGAACGTACTTGATTTAGGGGAGTCCTCCAGATTTTACATTAGGCCCCTTAAACAGATCCAGATTTCTTTCCACATGAGGACAAATGTGATGCGCTGCATTTATAAGTAATACTTATAAAGCAACGCAGAAATCAATATTTTTGGCAAGCCCTTATACATCCCTTAAACTCAAAACACTTTGTAGTTGCTAGTCATCACCTGGTTGTTGTCACTTCCGCTGGAACAAGCATTGGCAAAGACAACAGTTTTGGCTTTTGTATAGGCATATGCCAGGCATCTGTTAGCCATTTCTATAAAGGTACTACCTGGCCATAAGATGGGAACAGTTGGAAAATGGTACGATTACCTAGGAATATCATAAATGTGCCTGGCATATGCCTATCTAATACCAATACACCAGCCAAAATCGGTTGACTTTGTCAATTCTTGTTTAAAGAGGTCCTCAGAGCAAGGAACATATAGAAATCAAGTGGTTGAAGGCACACTTAGTTAAGACATTTTTATTACACCTGAAACACATTTTCAATTAACCCATTAACTCCTAGCAGACACCTTAGAAATAATGCAGGAGGGCAAACTTTTGATGTTACTGCTTGATAGAATCTAGCTTAAAGAAATCCCAGTATGATGCATTATACTGGTAGTGGGTGGGAAGCACTATTGGATTGACATGGCGATGGCTCCTTAAAGAATAGCCAAACAACCACCTCAGCAGTGCACCCCTCCTCACATGTCATCTCCCTCCTAGCTGTACTCCAGTGCAATAGTTTAGTCAAAACTAAAAATAGAATGAAGTAAAACGAAGGTAAAAGCAACGCTTTCTGGTTAGTTGCTCCTCTGGTCCTTGGCTACTCTGGTTCATCACACTGCTGGTCCTTGGCTGGTCTGGTGGGTCACCTTCCTCTGGTCCTTGACTACTCTGACCCACCACACTGCTGGCCCTTGGCTGCCCTGGTGGTTTACTCTCTGGTCCTTGGCTACTCTGGACCCTCACACTGCTGGTCCTTGGCTGCTGTGGTGGGTCACTCTCCTCTGGTCCTTGGCTACTTATGGCCCATCGCACTGCTGGTCCTTGGATGTTCTGGTGTGCCATCCTCCTCTGGTCCTTGGCCCCCCTGGTCCATCGCACTGCTGGTCCTTGGATACTCCGGTGGGTCACTCTCCCCTTGTGCTTGGCTACTCTGGTCCCTCACACTGCTGGGCTGCTCTGTTGGGTCACTGTCCTCTGGTCCTTGGCTACTTCTGCTCCATCGCACTGCTGGTCTTTAGCTGCTCTGGTGGGTCACGTCCCTCTGGTCCTTGTCTACCCTGGTCCCCCCAGACTGCTGGGCCTTGGCAGCTCTGGTGGGCCACACTCCTCTGGTCCTCGCTACTTTGGTCCATCGCACTGCTCGTCCTTGGCTGCTCTGGTGGGTCAAGCTCCTCTGGTCCTTGGCTACTCTGGTCCACCGCACTGCTGGTGCTTGGCTGCTCTGGTCAGTCACTCTCCTCTGGTCCTCGACTACTCTGACCCATAGCACTGCTTGTCCTTGGCTGCTCTGGTGGGTCACAATCCTCTGGTCCTTGACTACTCTGACCCATAGCACCACTGGTCCTTCGCTGCTCTGGTGGGTCACTCTCCTCTGGTCCTTTACTACTCTGACCCATCACACTACTGGTCCTTGGCTGCTCTGGTGGGTCACTCTCCTCTGGTCCTTGGCTACTTCTGGTCCATTGCACTGCTGGCCTTTGGCTGCCCTGCTGGGTCACTCCCCTCTGGTCCATGGCTTCCCTGGTACACCGCACTGCTGGTCCTTGGCTGCTCTCGTGAGTCACTCTCCGCTTGTCCTTTGCTACTGTGGTCCATCGCACTGCTTGTCCTTGGCGGCTCTGCTGTGCCATCCTACTCTGGTGCTTAACTCCTCTAGTCCATCACACTGCTGGTCCTCGGCTGCTCTGGCAGGTCACTCTCCCCTGGTCCTTGGCTACTCTGATCCATCACACTGCTGTTCCTTGGCTGCTCTGGTGGGTCACTCTCCTCTCGTCCATGGCTACTTCTGATCCATTGCACAGCTGGTACTTGGCTGCTTTGATGGGTAACACTCCTCTGGTCCTTTGCTACTTTGGTCCACCGCACTGCTGATACTTGGCTGCTCTGATGGGCCACCCTCCTGTGGTCCTTGACTACTCTGACCCACAGCACTGCTGGTCCTTGGCTGCTCTGGTGGGTCACTCTCGTCTGGTCCTTGACTACTCTGACCCATAGCACTGCTGGTCCTTGGCTGCTGTGATGGGTCACTCTCCTCTGGTCCTTGACTATGACCCATAGCACTGTTGGTCTTTGGCTGTTATGGTTTGTCATTCTTCTCTGGTTCTTGGCTACTCTGGTCCATCACACTGCTGGTCCTTGGCTGCTGAGGTGGGTCACCCTCCTCTGGTCCTTTGCTATTCTGGTCCATTGCACTGCTGGTCCTTGGCTGCTTTGGTGGGTCACCCTCCTCTGGTCCTTTGCTATTCTGGTCCATTGCACTGCTGGTCCTTGGCTGCTTTGGTGGGTCACCCTCCTCTGGTCCTTTGCTATTCTGACCCACAGCACTGCTGGTCCTTGGCTGCTCTGGTGGGTCACTCTCGTCTGGTCCTTGACTACTCTGACCCACAGCACTGCTGGTCGTTGGCTGCTCTGGTGGGTCGCTCTCGTCTGGTCCTTGACTACTCTGACCCATAGCACTGCTCGTCCTTGGCTGCTGTGGTGGGTCACTCTCCTCTGGTCCTTGCCTGTGGCCCATAGCACTGTTGGTCTTTGGCTGTTATGGTTTGTCACTCTCGTCTGGTCCTTGACTACTCTGACCCATAGCACTGCTGGTCCTTGGCTGCTGTGATGGGTCACTCTCCTCTGGTCCTTGACTATGACCCATAGCACTGTTGGTCTTTGGCTGTTATGGTTTGTCATTCTTCTCTGGTTCTTGGCTACTCTGGTCCATCACACTGCTGGTCCTTGGCTGCTGAGGTGGGTCACCCTCCTCTGGTCCTTTGCTATTCTGGTCCATTGCACTGCTGGTCCTTGGCTGCTTTGGTGGGTCACCCTCCTCTGGTCCTTTGCTATTCTGACCCACAGCACTGCTGGTCCTTGGCTGCTCTGGTGGGTCACTCTCGTCTGGTCCTTGACTACTCTGACCCACAGCACTGCTGGTCCTTGGCTGCTCTGGTGGGTCGCTCTCGTCTGGTCCTTGACTACTCTGACCCATAGCACTGCTCGTCCTTGGCTGCTGTGATGGGTCACTCTCCTCTGGTCCTTGCCTATGGCCCATAGCACTGTTGGTCTTTGGCTGTTATGGTTTGTCATTCTCCTCTGGTTCTTGGCTACTCTGGTCCATCACACTGCTGGTCCTTGGCTGCTGAGGTGGGTCACCCTCCTCTGGTCCTTTGCTATTCTGGTCCATTGCACTGCTGGTCCTTGGCTGCTTTGGTGGGTCACCCTCCTCTGGTCCTTTGCTATTCTGACCCACAGCACTGCTGGTCCTTGGCTGCTCTGGTGGGTCACACTCGTCTGGTCCATGACTACTCTGACCCACAGCACTGCTGGTCCTTGGCTGCTCTGGTGGGTCGCTCTCGTCTGGTCCTTGACTACTCTGACCCATAGCACTGCTGGTCCTTGGCTGCTGTGGTGAGTCACTCTCCTCTGGTCCTTGACTATGGCCCATAGCACTGTTGGTCTTTGGCTGTTATGGTTTGTCATTCTCCTCTGGTTCTTGGCTACTCTGGTCCATCACACTGCTGGTCATTGGCTGCACTGGTGGGCCCCTCACCTCTGGTCATTGGTGAGTTACCGGCCAAAGCAAACTGTTTTTCTCTCGACTAAAGTGCACTTTGAAAGCCTCAAATTCCCACTTTTACATGGTGTGTCCATGCAATTAAAACTGGGACACCTTAGAGAAAGATATGGTAACAATAATCACTTCAATAACTTTCTACCTCCCAATAGAGGACACTACACTACAATATACAACCTGTTCTTCAAAACAACAAAGGTTACCCAATGGAACTTACACCATCCGAAGGCTTGTGTCTGCAAGAAATGTCCCTAAACACAAAACTAAACCACCATAGATACACCAACACAACTCCCCACACTCAAGCGCTGCTCTGACAGACCCATAGACAACCAATTACCTTAGCCACGTAGAGCACATATTAACCACTACTCTAGACCACTCATAAATGATCTGAAAACCTCCACTGCAAAGAGGGTCCTATCATCCCTGATAAGCACAAACCAACATTGTCCTGCTCCCTCTGCCACTGTATTATTCCCCTACCACACCGCTTGCTGATCTGGAAGCTCCTAGAAACTGAAAACCACAGAGAGTGAGCTATAAAAGACACAATAACGTAGGATAGCTGGGCGTATCAAAGAGTTTCACTCATTGTCCTGTGGGGCAGTACCCTGGATGGGCCAAGCAACTTCAGGGACTGGCAGTAACAGGTCCCTGACCTTATCACACTTGGTATTAATATTTACATTTTGGAATTCGAGGCCTCCAATAATACAGTCTTGTAAATGTTACAATTGATCATTTGTAATGCGCATTTGCACGTGTGTCTCATGACATGATCCTACTAGGCCTTGTACATTTGGATCGAGCGAGTGCAGGTATTTATAACACACTTACTAGCGGAGGTGGATTCTAAGCGCGGATCCAGGATTCGAACCAGTGTTGCCCAGCGGGGTCTTGCTTCTAAGACACGTGCATTGCCACTGAGCTATCCTGCCTTCACCCGTCTTATAGAGTTAACTTGTAAAATGCAAAAATTGCAAAGAAAAGCAACATGCCAACGTGTAAACCCTTATAGAAAGTTGTTATGCCAAAAGAATATCACTGCAGCTTTATTTTTCACACCCTGAAAGGAAAAATAGAAGTCCAAGAATGCAAAATAATGTGAGCCCGAAAAAAAATCTCCCGCTTAACACTGCTGTACTTTCAGAGCTTTCAGAAGCGCAGTGAAAGAAGTTGTTTAGTAAAATCAGATAGGTATGGAGATTCTTTGTCACAAACTTATGAATGATGTTAAGAACATTTGGCTATCAACGTAAAAGCAAACTTATTTTGTACATGGCACGTTAGTAGACATGGATAAAAACAAATCTTTAAAAGGGCACTTTATTGTCAATCACTTTGTCACAGATTTTCTAGGTAACTAGTGTTATCTGGAGTCTTTAAGTCAGAAATGGCCCATCACACATTAGAGAAAGTCTCTGCTGCTGATAACAAAACAAACGTGTCAGTGAGGTTGCTAAGGTGCTGGCTGCAGAGCCATGGACACGGTGTGTGTCTCAGCCTGGCCATGAATTTGGAAATGGGCCTTGCTTGATTGCCCGAGCCAAGTTGATTCTATATATGGCTCTAGCAGGGGTCAAACTCTAAAAAAACAAGTGTGGGGGGGGTGGGAGTACCTGTTAACAAACCAATTGAATATAGTGTCACCAGAAATTAGCATATAAAGCTGCACGCTGAAGAAAATGGGTGGACTCCGTCCACCCGCTTGTATCCCTGACTTGAGCCTCGGGCTCCAGAGAAAGAAAATGTGTCCAGGTTGCTTTTCGTGAGCCTGTGAACTAAACGTCCTAAAAAAGGAAGAACTCGTGGTACGGTGTTTGATTTTTATCACACTTCCACATCTGACTTTTTCATTGCTTACCCCAATACAAGACTCAGAGCCTGCTCTGTGTGCTCCATACACTTATCTTCTCTCGTGCTCTCTCTCTGTGCAAAACTCCGTTCCGCCCACAATCCCCTGCACAATAGACATGGTTGTGCCTGGACAACAAGTACACACAGTGGGAAGAGACATGGCTGCTTTGTCGCGAGACTGCACCATCTCCCTTTGCAAGAAGAGGGAGATGTTAATAGAGTTCGTAACCCTTTTTCCAATTGAGAGCTGGAAGAAGCTCTAAACCTTTACTGGAACATGTCACATTTTGAGGCTGACACCTCTACACATTTTATACAATTAGATGTGATCGCAAGTATGGGTTTTGGACACAGACAGACATTTGCTTTGGACTTCCTGACACAGACTATCATTAGTTTCAGTTATGTAGGGAAATCTCACCTAAGCATAGGCAAGTTAGGCCTGTTTTCCAACCCGATTTTTTCTTTAATAAATCTTTATAGCCCAAATTGTATTCAGCTAAGTCTGCTTCTTGATGCCTTCACAAATGGTGCCAGAAGTGGGATGCGGCTCAACTGGTACAAATATGGGGAACAATACACCTATACTTCTTGTAGTCCAACATCCATCAGGAAAATGTACTATTGCAAAAGTTCAGGCTCAGAAAAAGGTTTCAAAAATCAAAACCTTAACCACTGCTCAGTTTCAAATTTCAGTTAAGTGTCAGGATTTAGTGTATGAATCACAAATCCTTCTCGACACTTTTATTCATTTTTTATTTTTATATCTGTAAAGCACCTGGAAGCCCGGAGTCATCGCGGCGCTGTTTTAAGAATTTGATTTAGTTGACACTCTTACCTTTGCCACTTACCAATTAAAACAAGGTGACGTAATCCTCTTAAAAATTCAAAAACCTCAAGGATTCATTTGGCCAGGGGCATTAAGTTTGTTTTTCCCCCAAAAAAGGTATTCCCCTCTCTGCCTCTGCCTTCCTCTTGCCCAGAGATAGTTGGAGTTACACAGGAAGGAAAGGGCATGAATCTACACATCCTAACAAAGGTTGAATCAGGCCCAGAAACAAAGGAGGACTTAGAGTTCTTTTCCCTCTCTGATTCTGAGGAAAACTCAACCCAAACCACCACGCCTCAAGACATCATGGCCACGGTGGAAACTGCGTTGGCCCAATTGGCGACGCATCAAATACAAGCTGAGGAAAGGTTCCAGACAGGTTTTGTTTTTACATTTTGAGTGATTAGCCAACCAATTCCGATGGGGGATAATTTGAAACCCTGTTATCTAGGTCCTTTGCTGAAGGGGGAGCTACAAACCTACTACCAATTATTAAACATCCCTGGAACAGCTACCTTTGCTGAAATCAAGTAAGGTCTCTTATAAAGAGTGGGTAAAACTAGTCATTTCTATCGACAGAGACTTAGAAGCATTACATTGAACCCAGGAGAAACACCAGTGGAATCGGGAGAGCAAGTTAATAACACAAAGTTGTTGTGATTGGGAAGAAAAACTTTACCTGCGGTATTGGAAGCTCTAAATATAGAGCAGTTTATCAATTCCTTGCCCCCTCCCTTCAGAGGGCTGTTTTACAACTCAACAAACCCACACTAGCTTTAGCTTTTGAAAGTGCCCAAAACTTTGCAGTTGCCAATAAACATTTCCATCTGTTACACGAGGGGAAGAGAAAAGGAAAAATCGAGGGCTCCCCCCCCCCATAATTTCCAATCAAGAGAAAGAATGATGCTCACCACTAAACCCAAGGAGTTTAATAGCAGGGAAAGGGAGAAAACAGAAAGAAAACCAGAACCTAAAGTAATGAAAGGAATAAGGAAGGAGGAAAGCAGACCAGCTGAACCAATGGTTCCGGTATGTTTTTGCTGCAGGGAATATGGACACCTAGTTCGAAATTGTGCACAAAACAGAAGGGCAGAACCCATGGAGATTGGGTGTATGCTAGGGTAAGAGTGGGAAAGTCCAATACCCTATGGGATTATTGAGATAGAAAGTATTTTTTTTGTGGGACATTGACTAAATCCACTCATGAAAGAGCTCTAGTGAATGGGATCCCCGTACAAGCTCTGGTAGACTCTGCAGTAAACAAACAGCAGTACAAGCCGATTTGGTTCCCCCGGAGAAGCTAAGAACTGCTGCTTTGGTGAGAATCACCTGTGTCCACGGGGATCATGAGATCTACCATAAAGTTGCCATCCCCATCCACATACAAAAGACAACTCTGATTGTCCCCACAGCCAATATTCCAGATCTGCTGGAAGAAACAATCTTTGTGACCGACTTCCCTGGTTTTCCTGAAATTAAGAGCTGAATTTTATGATACTGGTGAAACTGATGAAAGGCGACCAACCCAGAAGAGCTGGGAAGTAACCCAAGGAGTTGTGTTGTTTTGAAACATTGAGAGACTTGGAAGCTTGGGAAAGGTAACCCTTGTTTTTGTGAATTGTGTTTTGGAAGATTGTGAGGCTTGAGAGCTTGGGGAAGGGAAACACCTTTTCGAAACGAGCGCTGGAAGAAGCTCTGAACATTTAATGGAACACTTTTCGATTTGACACTGACATCCCTACACATTATATACAATTAGATGTGAGGGCAAGTATTTGTTTTTGACACAGACAGACATTTGCTTTGGGCTTCCTAACACAGACTATCATTAATAAACGTTTATAGCCCAAATTGTATTCCTTTGTCTGTGTCTGCTTCTTGATGCCTTCAGATATCTCACTTGCCGAGACCCCTAGGGAGGGTCTTGTGGAGCGTGCTCACCTCCCTATCCTCAAAGGAGGTGGTTCCCCCCTGAGGAGAAGGGTTGAATGCTCGCGATTTATCACAATGTATACATAGATGTGTAGCCTTACAGGTGTATGGCTGTAGTGTTTTTGATTTTTGTTTGTGTTAGGGTAAAGTGCATATTTTATAGAGCCTTGTTTGGACTTTCCTTTTATTTTGGTACTTACTGTTTGAAGGCTTTGTCTGCTGATTCACATCTCTAGAAAGGAAGCCTGAACTTAGTCCATGATGACATTATACAGGCGAATGAGGTATTCTACTCACTAAGGGCCTCATTACACGGAATGCGGTAAACCATGGTGCTATTACCATACCGGTATCACCATGGAGGAAAGGGGAATTACCACCCCATTCCAAGGTTCCAAGGTTGGCGGGGCAGTAATTCCCCCTTTCTTCATGGCCCTTCCCCATTCCCATTTTTGCCCCATATGGCTCAATGGGAATGGGGAAGGAGCTGATTACGGTACCGCAAATTGCAATACCGTAATTAGCACCAAGGTCCCTTTGCGGGTCCCAACTTTAACGGCTGGTCTACACCAGCCGTTAAGATTGGGTCCAGCAAAGGGACCTCGTAGTAAGGCGGTAAGGGTTTACCGGTACCGGTGCCCTTACCGGTACCAGTAAACCCTTACCGCCTACCGTGTATTGAGGCCCTATGTCTTTTTTTACTTTTTGACTGAAACACGGCTGAGCCAAGTTGTTGTACAAGTTTGGGCACATTGCATAGAAGGCTTGCACTGGGGCACTCTCATTTCTGAACGTTTGCCACTGTCTGAACCTGTGGAGCACTTGTTAACGTGGAACTCAACCTCACATTGCATCACTGGCCAGTATTGCTGTCATGCAGCGGTGTGCCTTTTCGAGGGTCATCCCTATGTTGCTTTCATGATCTAGCGAAATGAGCGCACCTAATAAACACTTTCACTCTATTGTGTAGAAAAAGGTATGACTATCCACAGCAAAGCCCCTACCTTCCAAAAGGGTTGAAGTCAGAGTCCATTTGGTTCTCATATGGCAGAGGCCTGCCACCTTTGACCCTCCAGATGTTTTGGACTACAGCTCCGATTAACCGTAGCCATCATAGTCAATGGTCAGGGATCATGAAAGTTGTAGTACAAAGGTTGCAGAACCCTGTCCTAGGGCCATCATCTGGTTGCTGCAGTCACTGCTTTGATGCCTTCATCCAGACTCCAGCCACGTAGGACAGTGGGGTTAGTTGGAAACCAGCAAAGGCAGTCTGTTTGTTTGTTCTTCCAGCCGGCCACTTGCAGTTTCAAGGCTAGACCTGCAAGGTGAGGCTTTGCTTCTTTTTTTCTTTTTTTAAAAGGTGAGGTTATAATGTAGAAGATTGTGTTAGGTGTGCAGGGTATTCCAACTCCCCCAAATATGCTGTAGTTAAATTCTGCATTGCTCAGAAGCAACCGAATATTCAGTTCCAACCGCCATCTGCATGAAGACAACATGTGCTAGCATGCACAGCAAGTATGATATCATGATGTCATTTCAGGGATCCAAAGGCGGGCGGTAGGGGCATGCCATGATGTCCGTCTTTACCGGCTGAAAGGTTTGTGTGAAATGATCATCCTATCAAGACGTGTACCTTTCTTGAGCAGTGCACAGAGCAGCTCTGACTTGCACGAGCTTTGCATAGTACTCCGAGATACCCATGAATGAATGGAGTTGCTCTTTGGAAGTGACCTGGGAGTATCTTGCATACTCATCTGGGGGAGCAATCACACACTACGAAATTTAGCACTGCAAATACTACACTGAGCATTGTGGAATAGTGCAGCTCTCTCCAGGCAGTCCGAGGCCACTGAAGCTTGTCCTGCAAAGGATACACCCAAGAGTCTGGTCATGCTCGGCTTGGGTGTCGTCACAGACCTGTACATCTTCCTGAAAGCTGTCAACTCGCCAAGTGTTCCTCAACAGATGAGACACCCTTCTGAGATGCCAACGCTGCTCAGGGGAGTCCGACAGCCATGCTTGTGAACTGGAATGCGGTCTGTGAAGCTGCCACATACTTGGAGTCAGGTTGTAGATTGAACTGCTGGTATGCATTGCTTAAGTCAAGCTTAGGAAAGTGGATGGACTTGGCCAACGCCAGGGTCAAGTCTGCTAGGTTGGCTAGGGGAGAGTGGACCGCTGTCACGCTGCTGTTCACTCTGCTGAGGTCCACACGCAAGCGTAGTTCTCCATAATGCTTCTTGGTGAGGTTGATAGGGCTTTGCAGTTCTCTTGCCTCCGTGGCCTCTATCACATTACTCCAGCATGCCAGCCAGAAGGTTGCATAGCATGCCCCCGAACACAGCTCACTTTCAACATGGCATGCACCTTCTCCCAGTTGAATGTTGTGCATTCACACCTTCCCTGCACCTGTATAAGGTAGAAAACCATTGGCACATTTATGTAGCAGGTCTGCACATCAGGGTGCCAGTACAAACAAACTGGACCTTCTCTGCATGGGTCAAACTGCATGCAAAGCGACCCCTGGTCTTCCCATCCCAGTATCAGTGGGCTACTCTCCATGGCATACAATCTCCCTACAACAGTCCTCTTCTTGAACACCATCAGTACCCTGGCAGGTTGATCCTCTGCCCTTCATATGCACTCGAATGAGCTTGTGGGCTTCATAAGGGTCGTCGTGGGCTCCCTCTGAATAGGTCTTTCTACCCTACTTCAGAAATATTGGTGCAATAAGATTTACTCCCACCCCCCACCCCCAAGTCTGGCATGAGGGTCATCTGCAGACACCCAAAGAGACTTTGCAGAACAGTGTCGTTCTTTTACCGACCTCTGCAGCACAGACACATGCAGCACTGACTGACAGGTAGATTCTGCCAGCTCATCTGAATCCAAGGAACCATATTCATACTGGCTTTGCACGCTCCGGTGAAATTAAAGTTCTCCTTACAAATTGGCCTACCTGTTATCGCTAGCAGGAAATTATGTGCTATACGAAACATAGAAATGGCTTCCAGACTTCTTGTCTCCCGCAAGATACTGTAAGCTATACGCAACACAGGAATGGCTTCCACACCTACTGCACACCCTTTGGCTCTGCCATGTGATGTCTGGACCATCAGACCTGGTTCTGAGCTCCTGCACAGGGGATCCTTTTTCCTAGGCTTTCATATATTCCCTGGATGGCTTGATCGTTTCACAGACATCTTCCTTGGACTCCGTGCCCATCCCTTCCTGATTGCAATGCTTCACCCTCTTACCAATGCTGACCACTTCTTCAAGCGAGAGATCTCTGCTTGAACCAACCGACCCGCAACTGGCTAAGAAGCACATGAAGTCACCAATTCTTGGGGACCTGTGACAAGACCTTGCATCGACTCATGCGGCGGAGCCATTTTGTTGAAGAATGAGTCTCTTTCCACCACAAAATTAACTTGGTTTGTCAAATAGGCGCTCCGCTCTTGGGATGCCCTATCAACATTCTTGACCGCTGCAGTCAGTAAAGACAGTCTTTATAGAAAAGCGCCTTCTATCTCATCTCTGTGCAAGAAGACGCTGGGCAACACAGGTTCGATCCCCAGATCCGCGCTTAGAAACCTCTAGGTATTAAGTGCATTAAACAACCAATTACACTTAGAATTCATTACCACCCATCACCATAACGTGGTGGTTGTCCATGGCATGTGTCCACTGAGTCCAAGGCACTGGAAAAACACCAGGTGATTGCACAAATACAGAGGTGGTGAAAAAAATAATGGAGCCCTTCTATGAATTGGTGCCCCGGCCTTACCTCCAGAGGTGCCTTGCAGAAAATCATGCCATCTCTGCCCTGTTCAGCTCATTCTAGTCTCCACTTTGGTGTAAAAGATCAATGCACAGAAGACAAACAATCACTCTGACAGTTACTTCGATTGACGTCAGGGCCTTTAACCACTTTTGGGGCCCAGACTCTTTAAGGCCCCCCTCCAGCGAACCAAAGAAATGAAGGGATCCAGCATATCTGGTCGCGTCCCGATCGTCGCGGCCATAACCCATAATTTGATATGCTGCCCCACAGCGAACCAAAGAAGCATGGGTACGTGGGTTCAGCCCCCTTGCCCTCTTCCTTCTTGTGATCAGTATAATAAACAAGTAGCATTTCAAGGGACACTTTAGCAGTCCACAATGAGGCTATAGGCACAGGTCTCTATTTTATCAACAGCAGCCACGAGGGAGGTATATGGGCCATAGTGTCAATGCAGGACAGATATCATATGAAAACTGGGCACATTACCCAGAACAGACAGGGGACTCCGATGGGCAGACTCACAGAATGCAAAAGTGCTCAAACATGGCTAGAGGAGAAAGCAACATATTTCACAGCATTGATAGTCGATACAGATTAGAACATACCAGGACGACGTTCATATCTGGACAGACTGATATTAGAAAACAGACATGGGGCCTCATTACGAGTTTGGAGGTAACCATGGCGCTATTAGCGCCATGGCTGCCTCCAAATCCTTACTGACTGCGCCCTGGTGAATGGAGCTATTACCGCCCCATTCCAAGGTTGGCGGGGGCGGTAAATCCCCATTCACCAGGGCCCTTCCCCATTCCCATTGAGCCCCCATAGGGCTCCCCCCATAGGGCTCAATGGGAATGGGGAAGGCGCAAATTGCGGTACCGTTATTGGCACCAAAGTCCCTTTGCGGGTCGCGTCCGTAACGCCTGATAAAACCAGGCGTTAAGGGAGGACCCGCAAAGGGAACTCGTAATAGGGGGGTAAGTGATTACCGGTACCGGTGCCCTTACCGGAACCGGTAATCCCTTACCACCCACCTCGTAATGAGGCCCATGGTTTTCAAGTGGTGTTGCCATTAGAGAGCAAAGAAACAAGTGTCTGTAGTGTGCAATATATTAATGTGTACTACTATTATAGATGAAGCAACAACCTATCCAGTGAAACCATGAGTGAGGTGTTTTTGAAGATCATGGCCCTGATTCATGGAATTATTTGCATGTAAATGTTTGACAAATGGGGATTTGCGGGCCGAATGGCACCCAAATCCCTGTTTTCCACGAAAATAATTCCATGAATAAGGGCCCATATGCTCAGAACGAAATCACTCTGAAGAGCTGACAATTTTGAAAGGTTTAGGGACTAGTAGTTTTGACAGCTTAGGCAATACCAAATGAAATGAAAGGGCCAGGATCACGCATTGGCTAAGAGGTGAAGCCGGGATTTGCTCTTACCATAACCAAGGTGCAATTATTTGTTACTGTTTGACTTTCATGAACTAATATAATCCCATTTTATAGAACTGACTGGTAAAATAAGCAAATTATATAACACAGCATGACAATTTTAAAAAAAATACGTTCTAGAAGCATGTTGTGCAAAATGGGAATGATTATAGCTTCATTGTATGCAAGTAGAATACTAAATAATGTGCTCTTAAAAGATTTAATCTGTTTTTTCTTTTGTGTTTCAAAACTTTAAATACACCCAACACACAGGCTTGTGGCTAGTTATTTATGATGTGAAGAACCTTTCAACTGTACTAAAAAAGCAAACTTTTTTGTGCCAAATAAGCACTTGCTTGCCAGAGGCCTGTGATATTTTGTCTGCTTCATTCTGCCTTTCTAGCCACACAAATTGCATACATAAGAAGAAGGATTAGGTAATAAGCTAATCATGCCACCAGCATTTGAGAAGGGAAACCTTTTCACAGAAGACAGCGGAGTACTGTCACTGATATAAGATGATTTGTCCAGTATCACTGTATTGTCTGCTGGCAAAGCCAGGATACAAGCATGAACGCTTTGGTTCCACAGTCTTGAACTTGGGTACCTAATACCCTCTCCGGACTAGCACTTTATGCTTATCATTGGAGTTGCTGCCTAGGTTTTATTACCCCCTATATGAAGGAACTAATTTCTAGACGATCACCATTCTGAGGCTATGTCTGTTTTTATAGCAACCACTATCTGGTGCAGGTACATTGGTGATAATAGCACCTATTGTGCTACAAAACAAAGTACAAATGCAGGCATGTTTACTAGCTTCAGACATAGGAAAGGCTGAGTCGGCCTTGCTGGAATTTGGTAATGTACTCTTGCATATGAACTGAAATCTCTGCAATGAGTGCTTAGCACACTGAGCTATCTTCTGAACCATCATGGCACTCAAATTTCTCAACATGTATTTTGACATTGACTATTTCACATAATCAATATAAGCCCCACAGAAAGGGGAGAATGCTACAGGGGCTGTGCCCTAGTGAACAAACGCTCTGCATGCACAGTGAGCACAAAAATCATTATGGGCTAATTAATAAGAGCAGAATGCACTTGTCAATAACAGACATGCAAGAGGTTTCTTAAGAGCCTCAACAGCACACCATAAAATATGCTGAAATGTGCTAGTTAAATTGTGTGAACAATGGGAATTACTTCTTTTGATCAGGCAGCCTGGTGGCCATCGATAAGGTGGGAGCCCGGGTACTCTGCTCACTTGTTTTCTCTGCACCAAACGTAGCTCATCCACAGTCCCTCACACCTGGACAGGTAATGCATACTTCTGGACGGCAGGGATGGGTTGTGCAGTAGGGCAGGGACAGAAATTGGATATTACACTATCCCACCTGCAAGGAAGTCATGTTATCAAACAGTGAACACAGGCTCAAGAAGTGATCACAGTTCAGGGGTGTTTATTAAACTTCAATGGGTTGGTTCAATGCCTAGCTAATCCTAAATCTAAGGAGGGAAACAAGCTATGACCATCAAATAATAATAACGCAGTGCTACTGGAGTGTGTCGAAATAAAAGGGCTTATACTAATAAACCTATTGCCAATTCTTACTGCTAAATACAAAATGTGTGGGACAACAATCTAGGCAAAAGAAAAGTGTTCAACAAATGATATGTCAGGATAGTTGAGCAGTTGACTTTCCTTCCCCACATTTTCAGCACGGGACAAGGCAGCACATTTGAGCTTCACACACACTCTGGCTTCTTGGCCACGAGGAAACAGTTCAAAGGATAGTGTGAGAAACCTCTCCTCACCCACCAGTCCCTGGGGATCTGTCATCCAGGTGGCCAGGACACGGCCATCGCTATTGGACCCAGTTCCTGGGGGTGAACGAGTGCGGGAGGATCACCTGGATGGGGGGTGTCAGGGAGTGGTATGGTATGGTAGGGTATGGTAATGTTTATTTGTAAAGCGCCTACAAACAAGGCAAGTATTTCAAAGCACTCAAGGAGGGAGGGAACAAGGGGGAAAAAAACAACAGAGGCCTTGAATTTCTGAAAGATACAAGTCTTTACAGGTAGAGTAAGTGCACATTTATTTATTTATTTGATTTCTTTAAAGGTGCTGCGTGCCCGTAGGCCTCAGAGCGCTAGAAGAGAAGTGAGTAAACAGGAAGGAAACAGAGGCAGCAAAATTGAAATTCTATTCAGCAAGAGTAAACAGTAATATCTTCACCTTTTACTTGAACATAGTGACCGGTTGGGCTGCCTTAATGTTCAAGGGCAAGACATTCCATTCCAAAAAGGCATTAAATTCAAAGCTACAGTCGCCAAAATTTTTTAAACAAGAACGCGGCTGGCTGAGCTGGAGAGTGTCAGAGGAACGAAGAACTCTACTGGATGATTTCATCGTTAGTCTTTTGATGAGATTGTGTAGTGCATTTGAATTCTGGCATATATATGTATGTGAGAGAATTTTGTGTCTAATTCTCTGTCTCACTGGAATCCAGGGAAGTTTCCTCCAGAAGGCAGTGACATGGTCACGTCTAGCCAGGCCAGATACTGCCCTAACGGCTCCATTATGGGCAGTTTGAAGCCGAATAAGGTTTTCTTGAGATGTGCCGACTAGTAGACTATTACAATAGTCCAAACCGTGAGTTTATTAGTGAGGAAGCCAACATAGATCTGTTTATAAGTGTAAGATATGGCCTGATCTGATGCAGTAGTTTAGTAACAAGTGCACATGATGAACGAATCTGAGAAACCTATTTTTTCATTATAAGTTTGCATCCAACGTCACTCCCAGGGTTTTCACTTATTTGATTACAGGGGTAATGTTACCAGAAACATCAAAAGATTCATATTCTTGAGGGAGTACATTTAGTCGAGGGGCCGGGGCCAGGATAAGCAGCTCCATTTTTTAATCATTAAGAGCTTGTTACTTGTGTGCCATCCATGCTTGGATTAAAAAGATAACACGATTCATGGCCGCTTCATCCTCCTGATACATGCCAAAAAGTACAAAGAGGAACTGGGTGTCATCGGCATTATTTGCAAATTGAACACCCAGATCCTCAAAGAGATCCTGATTGCCGGTCCTCCGATAGCACAGCGAGTAGACAGATAACTTTAACATCTGTGCAGAGCTTGCTGACGCAGGTTCGAATCCCAGCAGGGCCCAACTCAGCCTTTCATCCTTCCGAGATCGATAATTGAGCACCACACACGGTGGGTAATAATAAGCAGCGCTCAGATACCTCAGAGTTTGTAGTGCTATATAAATGGTAAATTATTATTATTATTATCATCAAGAAAAGGTCTAATATAGATGTTAAAAAGCAAGGGAGACAAACATGAACCTCGAGGGGACCAACATGCGATGGAAGTGGGATTAGCATGAGCTCTCTCGACAGCCACTCTGGAAGTTCTGGTGCCCAAAAAGGACACAATTCATTTGGATGAATTTTCAGAGCAGTTGGAGATCATCAGCAGTCTATCATGTAGCAGATTGTGATCGATAATATCAAAAGCTGCTGAAAGATCTAAGAGTAGTAGCTGCGCAGGTTGCTTTCTTTCTATAATACCGAGGATGTTTGATTTAAGATCTAGAAGAGCGGACTCTGTGCCATGCTGGGCATGAAAACCAGACTGATTTGGATTGAGGAGGTTATGTTCGTCAATACATTTCTGGAACTGTAAATAAGCCACGCTATCTAAAAATGTTAACATGTAACCCATACCTCCTTCAGAGCTTAGGGTACTTTGCCCGTTAGAAAGGAGGAGTTCATCAAAACATCCATCGATTCTTTCAAAATATCAGGCAGGCAGGAGTCGCCTAGGCAAGATGTAGATTTCATATTGATGATAGTCTCATTGATCTCTTGTTCGGTGCAAGTGTGAAATTCAATTTTCGGAAGAGTAACTGACAGGGTATTGTCTTGATGATCTTCATTGATATAGTCTTTTTTGGTGTCAAGATTGGCCAATTGATTAGAAATCGCTAGGCGATGTCCAGCTATTTTGTGTGTAAATTCATCCTGGATTTGTTGACACTAGACTGAATCCTTAGAGATAGGAGGGATGGAAGATGTATGATTTTCAAAGTCTCTAAGAATTGTTAATAATTCTTTTGAATTTGATTTAGCATTATCAATGCAGGTGCTGCATGATTTTTTTTTGATTCAATTATAGCATTATTATAGTTTTGAACAGATTTATTATATTTTTCCAGAATAATCGGACATGGAATCTTCCTCCAGTCTCTCTAATGAGTCCTTTTTATTTTTCATGCTTCCACAATCTCATCACAGAACCAGGTTTTATTGGTAGTCTCAGCTTTCAATATCGTGGATTTTTCTGGAGCCAAGGTATTGATATGACTGAGTAGTATAGCTGTATCTTCATGTGAGTCAATGTTACCCAATTTGGTTAAGACCAAAGAAGAGAAGGCAGTTGGTGTGACCTTTATACTATTTCTGCAGTTAATCATAGTCCTAGCATTGGTATTAAGTCTTAAGGGAGGATTTGGTAAGATGATCGTTGTGTTTACAAAGAAATTATCGGACCAAGGGCATCCCAGGGTACGCATAGAGGAGTTCTGGACGTTATGCAATAATATCCAATCCAGGGTATGACCATCTTGATGAGTTGTACCTTTACCTGTTGGATGTGACCTAATACTTCCAAAGAGGAAAGGAGGGAAGTGGCAGAGGTATCTAGTGGGTCTTCAGCCCATAGGTTAAAATCACCCATAACGATAACTGGTGAGTTTGCTTTAGTGATGCTATTCAATATGCTATTCAATATGCCGAATAATTGTTCTTCAAAGGCTGGAATAGATTGGGGAGGTTTGTAAAGTATAATTAAGGTGAGGGAGATACTGGGATACATTTTCTATGTATCTAGAGATATGAGATTTACCCATGAGATATTAGCATCCATCCAATTGATGGATTTTAGGATCATGACAGTTAAAATGTTCTTTCACCACAATTGCAACACCCCCACTCTGTTGATCTTTACGATTAACAGTGTAGTTAACAGAAAATAGGTCTGATGACAATTCTGCAGTTGTTCCAAGTGCATTGAGGCACCACCATGCAAGTAGGGGAGACAGGGAAGATAGATAGACGATCCTCAAGGCATGGTATGATCAGATCAGGCAAGTGCACAGGAGAGAGCAGGGGGGACAATTGCAGGGAGGGGAATCCAAGTGCGCCGAGTCAGTCAGAAAAAACGGGGTCAGTGCTGAGAGATGACACTCTCATGGGTCATTGAACAGGTGCAGTAGCGATGAGGCAAGTGCAGGCCCAGAATCAAGTGTGAGAGGACTGGAGAGGGTACCAGGGACCACTGAGATTCTAAGGTACACCCGGTGGATAGTCAGCAAGCCGTGTGGAAAAGGAGGGAGAGAGGGAAAGAGCGCAGAGAGAGGTTAGCAGGGTAGAGGGAGAGAGAAGGAAGAGGAGAAGAGGAAGTCGGACACCAAAGGGTGAGATGCAGTATCCCCTTTCTTCTGACACCTTTTCTCCATCCTACCGGGTAGGATACCTAGAAACTCAACCCTCCCCCCCATTTCTCGACACAACCACTTTCTCACAGACAGTTCATCGTGAGCGACAACAGACGAACACCAGAGCCATATACCTGACATGTCCCAAAGCAAGGGTAGGGCAGAGTCAGGCAATTACTGATAATTACACACATCTTACTTCTATCACACTTTCGCACATGGATAAAATGGAGAGCAGGAAAGCACACTCTGCGCAAGGCAAAACACACAAGGAAGCAGCAATTCCAAGATGGCAGTTTAAACTGAGGAGAAAGGCAGCAAGACCAGAGAGGATGACAAGGAGGGAAGTACTCTTACCCTTTTCAGCAAAAGAGAGCGACTTTCGAGAAGCCTCAAGAAAAAGAAACATAAGACCGGGAATTGCAGCTGCCAAATGGTGTAGTGTGTGTCAAGGGTACATTGAGCCCTCCCTCATTGATTGCCAAGGCGGGGAGAAGCGATTGCCACTGTGGTACTGTCCTTGACTCCGACAACAAAGCAACAGCAGAGAGTTCAGCACAGCTGGTTGGTTGGAGAAACTGATAACAGACCGAGCGCTGTTACGCTCAAGGTTGCAAGCGGCAACAATGTATGAAGAAACAAAACTTATATACAATTGAACTTTATGAAACCGAAATAGGTGCCAGATACAGAGTGGTCTGGTGCTACATGGGTGCTCACTCGAAGGTCTCTGCTTGGTACCCCCCTGAGCATGTAAAAATGTATGAACTGTGAAATCAAAGTGGTCCTCCAGCGGGTTAAGTTGAATCCTGTGTACATTCGAAAGTCTTCGATTGTCTGTAAACTGAAATTGGTCTGAGCCTGGTTGATGGGGACTAATTGTAGAAAAGGGGTGTGGGGTGAAGAGTAACACACCCGCGAAGATATTGTTGTGACAAATGTGAACCCGACTGAGGGATGTCTGTGAACAAAAATGGTCTGACCCCTACTGATGGAAGTTAATTGTGAAAATAGGATCTGCTCCTGGCTGAGGGGGATCCCGGGTGAAGAGTGAATCGCCCAAATTGAATATTTGGAAGGGAACGTTTCTTTGTTGTTTCTGGTATATCAGGCCCTCTGAGGCAAGAGACTTTGAATACAAGAAACTTGGGCACAGAAGGCCTTGATGTTGGTAAAAGGAACTGTAACCTTGTGCCAAAGAAGCCCAAGAGTTTGCTGTGCTCCAGTGACCCGCATTGTCCCATGCTAAAAACATGGGGACGGGGTAGCCAACAGCCTAAACATCCTGACATATCATTTTGTGAACACTTCTTTCTTTTTGTGAACATTATCCCACACTATCTATAGCGTATCAGTAAGGACTGGCAAAAGCTTTTTTTTTAGTATAGGCTCTTTTTTATTTGACTAGACTCCACTAGGACTGTATTATTATTTTTTTGGTGGTCACAGCTTGCTCCTATCTTTGATTTAGTTTAGACAGGTTTTGATAAAGTTTAATAAACACCCTTGAATTGTGATCTCTTGTGTCGGTCTTACTTTGAAACCATGCCTTCTTTACAGCACATAATGGACAATATTGGCCACTTAAAGCTTTTGCTGTGAAAGGCTAGAAGAATCTCTGCATCTAAGATACCATCATTTTCACCCATTTCTGAAAACTTGAAGTCATTTGAAGGATAGCTCCACTGCTTTGAGCGCAACACAAATAGATTTTATTGGTCAGACTTACTGCCTCTCCATCACCAAATCCACGGATGACACCCGATGCAGTTACCTCTGCTTCTATGAATTTAAATATGCAGCAACCTTTACAAGAAAGTTCAATATGTCTGCAAATGGAATGTGAAGTACACTCAGCGTTTTTCAATGTGTTGTTTTTGAGCAGTGCCCATAGCTACTATTACCATCAAGTGCCCGACCACAATTTCTTCTCGTGTCTTGCTTAACATTAATGACAAAATGACAAATAAAAGTGATCTGGCATTTACATCTGAACCAGGGCATGAAAGGGGTTTTTTACAAGCAATTACTCAATGGGCAATGTTGGAAAATAAAAAGCGGTTGAATGCCAGGTAAGGGATGGGAAGTCAGTGAACGAATAGCGAAAAATTGTAACATAGGTGTGCTATTTTATTGGAAGTAATCACAGGATGAAGGAGCATCAAATATATGCTTCAATGGAAGAACCCCAAAAGGTGTGGTGTATGTAAAATAGGGTAAATGATATAGAAGTGTAAATCATGAACGCTGGGTCATTAGATTGAGTGGCCGTTGCAAAATATTTATCCTTGACTAGCAAGCCAATGCAACTCCTTGTGGAACACAATTAATAGTTATTGTTCCGTCAATCCATGTCCTGTATGCAAGATACATTTAAAAATGTTAATAATACATCTTGCATTTTTTTAATTTCAAAATATTCAATGATGTGATTGCATTACTTTCTGTGGATGTTCTATTTCTTCTAATGAACAATTTGCTGAGACTATTCACAAATAGTTTGAGAATAAAAAAGCATATGTATATAGAAATGTAATCAAAAAAGTATTTACAATGAATTTGAAATAAAGTCACATGCTTAAAATAATCAGATTGACATTTATTGTTGTCATATAAATCCAAGATATCGAGGGTAAAAAATAAAAAAGGCAAAGAAAAATAGCACTATTATCATTTTTTTATACAATCAAAACAATTTCCAAACATTGTGCAAAAGCTTGAAACTGGCTTTGTTAAAAATTGTGAACACAGCCACACATCATTTGAATCTTGAAGTCAACCTATCAACAAGTTCAGGTTTTGGAGGACAAACCTCTTTTGCAGTGTTCTGTTGCATAGACTGGGCCTCATTACGAGTTTGGAGGCAACCATGCCATGGCTGCCTCCAAACTCGGGTCCGTGTCCGGGTTCCTTGAATGAGGAATTACGGGCCATTCCAACTTTGGAGGACCCGGTAATTCCTCATTCAATTTACCCATCCCCATTCCCATTCGGGCCTCCATAAGGCTCAATGGGAATGGGGAGGGAGCTAACAACGGGCCTGTTAATAACAGGCCCGTTGTTAGCTCCCTCGTCCCATTGCAGGACCCGGAAAGGATGTCTGGTCTGACCAGACGTCCAGAGCGGGTCCCGCAAGGGAGCCTCGTAATAGGGCAGAATAGGATTAACGGCACTGGCACCTTTACCTGCGCCGTTAAACCCATTCCGCCTGTTTCGTAATGAGGCCCAATGTGTTTGCCTGGCCAGCACATGCAATGTCAAATTTTTAACAAATTCAAAATCCATCTGCTGGAATATTGTCTTTGCCACCCACTGTTTGTTTCTTTTTGTAAACTCCTTGTTTTAACGATGCATCCCAAACGTTCCTGCAGTTTTTGCTTGTTCTGTACCAATGTTCTCATTGTGTGCAAGTATAGCCAGCCTTGTTCTGGCTCCATCCCATCTATTCCAAAATGCAACCTTTTAGGCCTGTACTTTAGGCACTGTTTGGGCATCTTGGAATAAGACAGACAATACTTTCTGAATTAGAAACAAACTTTATTAACTTAAAAATCAAGATGGAAAAAAGGCCTATCTTGCCCGATGCTATGATGGGATATCCCTACCAAAACAAAACTAAGGAAAGTCCAAGTCAAAGAGTTCAACTTAGAAATCTGTCTGTGTCCAAAACCTATACTTGCCCTCACAACTAGTCTACACAAAGTGTAGGGATGCCAGCAACCGACAAAACAAAACAGTGGTCATCCCAAAGTTTGAAGCTCCGTCCTGCTTGCAGCTTTCTTTCAGCTCCCACCCCCCCCCCCCCAAGTATAAAACAGTTCAAACAAAAGTCTCAGGATTGAATTACATTCAGGATGCAAAAGAGTTTTAAGCAATGCTTGGGGTTCCCTTCCCAAGTTCCAAATAACACAGTTCCAAACCAAACACAAACGTATCTTGAGATTCGGCTTCAAGGCAATAAGTAGGTTAATCCTCAGAGTTCCCTTTCTCAAGATGAACTCTCAATGTCGGGGTATTCTTTCCAGTTCTGTGCCACACTTGCACCTTCTGGACATGATTGATGTGGACATAAAAGTATCTTGACTGAGAGTTACAGTTTATTCAGCTTTCCAAATATTTATTTACAATGTCTACCACTCTGCAGTTTATATATGTCTTTCTTTGGTTCACTGGTATAGTTCATATCCAAAGTTCCATTCACTCTCGAGTTCAAAATATATTGTGTTCACTTGTATTGTTCAAGTTTTATTCGTTTTGAAGTTTGTTATGTATTGGATTAATTTTAATTTGAAGGAATGTTCACTTGTAGATTCAACATATATAGTGTTCCTTGTATTAAAGTGTCAATCAGTTCTGGGATTGGCACATGGTGGTTTTATTTGAATTCTAAAGCTCCATTCACTTGTAAACTTCATAGATAGCAGTTCTGTTTATTTGTTAAGTTTTTCTTCAATTCGGTATTCAATAAAGATATGTTTGCTTAATACTTTCACTCTGATCAAACTTGAATAATTGTGAAGATATTTGTTAAAGCTTTCATTTAGTTCATCTCATTGTTTCACATCTTTGAAGATTTCCTTTTATTCAGTAGTTAATTAGAATTCAGTTCAGAGACCTTCGAAAATGTGTTTTACCATGCACGTGACCACTCTGATACAAAGTATTTTCAATTATTCAGTAGTTAACTAGGATTCTAATCGGAGACCTTCGAAAACGTGTATTATCATACATGCGACCACTTTGATACAAAGTAATCCTCCGCGTAAGTTCAAAACACTTTCATACAGGGTTTCCTCTTTCACAGAAACTCACTGGTTGCTTCTTTGGATTTCCCTGCAGCGCAGATCGCTTGGCCTTCTTTTCCCTGCCTCAGGGGTGCACCTTCTGCCCTCAGGCACTCCTGTGTCCACAGGAACATGAGCACTCCCCAAACCAGGAAAAGGGGCAGACTCTCTGAACGGTTCCCTTTCCAGCATTCATTCGGTTCCACAGAGCCCCAGCTCCCGGGTCGCACATTCATGAACCGTTAGAATGCAACACAGGCACAGCTCCCTGCTGCTTCTCTTGGCTTCTCTGCTGCTGCTTCACAGTCACCGCCACTGCCTCGCCTTCACCACTTTGCATTTGATTGGGCCTCTTTTTATACACCGGCAGCAATTTAACAGGTGTCAAGTGCGAATGTGAAATCAGCCTTGCCTGACCATCATTAAGGGGACATGCCTCATCTATACAGCTCTTAGCAGGCCTCTTCCTCGTCCCAGTACCAGAGTGGTAAAATCACCTAATCTTCATCACTCCTAGTTGCCTCGCCCCTGTACTGTCAGTAATCCTTTATGTTATATTATGTTATTGTGTCTTTGTATAGTGCCTTATATATCATTGGTATGATCTCAAAGCACTGTGAGTTAAACTACCCTTGAGGACCGTAGTCCAGGTCAGTGGAGAGAGTAGAGTAATATATAGTGGTAGGGTGCACTTGGTATGTGTGCAGCCAGTGCGGTTTTCCTGGAGTTGGCTGCATCCTAATGCTTGGTGTGGTGCAGTGGTTGTGAGAGATCAGTTGAATGTGAGCAGCAAGGTAGATAGCCTCCGAGTCTGCATTCTGGCTGCCGTGGGGCCTGTGTAAGAGATTGTGTGTGCAGCTAGGCTGAATTCTTTCATGGGGTATCACTGCATTCTAGCAGACTGTTGATGTCACAGCCTTATCCCCACCGCATGGCAACGGGTTCCTTGGAGCCAGTCCTGGCACTGTTGGCATCGGAGGCACATGCTAGGACGGGGTTTCAATGGGCAATGGACAAGCATGGCCGCCCCCATGAGGACTAATGGGGAACTGCAACTAGCGGTCTAGCATCCAGGGCGGAGCCCGCCCCGAAGGCACCTGGGATACCTGCTGGCTATTTAAACCACGCCCGATAGGAGGCACGTGCTTTGCATTATTCTGCTTTCGCAGCATGACGTTCACCGGGTCCTGCTCAGCATCCTGGCCTGCACGGGCGAGAGAAGACCAGAACCATCGTCATCCTTACCTGCCCAGCGGCATCCTGCATCAACCGAAGTCGTTCAACATCCATCATCTTCCTCCGGCATCATCTCTGGAAAGCAGAGCATGAACAAGACATTGAGTAAGCTACTTACCAGTCCGTCTGGAAGACCATCGTCTTCAGCACATCATCCGTCGGCTTAGGCTCTGGTGGGCCCATTCTTTCTGGATTCTTTCATGACCTGCAAGACAAACAATAGCACAGGTTAGCCTATTGCATGGACGCTCGCAGCGCCGCTTGGCTCATCCATCCTACCTCCTCGAACACAGCTCCAGCATCCGTTCTCTGCCTTCGGCACCTGCAAGAAAAAAGGAGAAGGTTATTTGGTGCCTTTACCAATATAGAGATTGCTCTCATTTTAAAGACTTACCTGAAAAGTGGAGTCGCAGCCGGTCTGGACTCCGGCCCTAGCCCGTGAAGAAACTCGGCAGTACTGTGCCATTGACAACGTGCCCCTGCCCAGCGCGGCAGGATGGAGAGCGCATCTTTATAGAAATCAAGGTGAGAAACTTCCCCAGGAGAACCGCCGGGAGAACTTGGGAGGTGGGTCGCAAGGGAAGGAATAGCAGCTAAACGTCACCTCCTGTCTTCCAGAACTGATCCTCGACAGCACGAACTTCAGTGAGGGTGCGGAGTCCCGGAGAGCGTTCCGGCCAGACGAGGGGCGTCCCAGTAGATACAAGGTGAGCGTTACAGTTGAGCTGTTCAAGGAGCAGTGTAGGTATATGTGCAGCTAGGCCAAAATTGATCGAGGGGTATAGCTGTGTTCTATTGTTTGTTGGTGTAAAGTGTTGAATGAGCATACCAGTGGGAGTGAGTGTCTGTGCTTACTGCTAGGAGGCCCCTGTTCCTGGCTACCTTCTGGAACCCGATGAGCTGGCCATGTTTGTCCTGGTGATATGTGGTAGTGGATCTCCAAGAGAGATTCTCTGGCTGGTCCAGAGTATTTTGTGTTTGCCCAGTTGGATGGTCTCTCTTCCAGAGGTGCTGTTGTAGGTGACAGAGGTCCCATTTTATGGGTCCTTGGCCATAGTTCATGGCGGGTGGCTGGCTAATTCCCGACACGTCTGTGCTTATTGCGTATTTCTCAGGAGAGTCCAACCGAGCATAGTTGCTACAGCACCTCGGGTGTGGGGATTCCCGGCCTCAGTCCCAGGTAGGCTAGGATTGCTATGAGGCTCTGCAGCAGGAACAGGGTTAAATGTAGTAGGCTTATTGGGGGGCCCACGACAGTGGCTCTGCGTGCTAATTCCTAGATGGGTAAAGTTTGACAGGAGCAGGCCCAATCGCATTTGGCTAAAGAGCTAATTACGCTCAGAGAACGCGGTGGTGCGCAGAAGTCTGCGTCTGGCCTGTATGACAGTGGTTGGCTTCTCCTGGAGTGACAGCGTTGTGCTTCCCTATGGGAAGATAATGAATAAGCTCAGTTATGGGTGCTGTTGTGCTCTAGATTCCAGTTTGATATATACAGACAGACATTTTAGACGTCTTAGATCGTGGGGCATGTCTGGTCGGGTGGTAGTGAGCTTGCCTGATGACGTCAAGGTGATGCCTAATGATGTCAAGTCTTAGGTTTGGAGTCGTGTGCCCCTTGGATTGGGAGCGCTGGGGGGCATGGCCAACTTCTTGGCACAAGGGGGGCTGCTAGGCTATTGTAGTCGAACCAGGGTGCAGAGAGCCCACAGCTGCTAAACCCAGAGCCTACTGGTCTCTTGAGCTGGATTTCGTGCCCCGCCTGTTCATGTATTTCCACGGTGATGCCTATTATTAGCCGGCTTCCCTGGCCTGCCTGCTCTTACTTTGAGATAATGCTGTTCTAGCCAAATTCTGGCCATTGGTGGAGGGTATGGCGGCCCTATGTTGTTCATTTCATGGTTTGGGGAAAAAGCCAGGTTTTCAATGCTTTATGGAAGGTCATGTAGTCATGGATGTGTCGAATGTGGGGAGGCAATGAGTTCCATAGTGTTGGTGCCAAGGTAGAGTAGGCAGATCCTCTAATCCTGGCTGAATTGGAGGCTGCAATCAAGAGTAGGTGAGCCGTGCTTGACCTTAGGGTGCTTGTTGGTGGATAGGGTATAATCTTGTCTTGTAGGTATGCCGGGCCAGCCTTGTGCACTGCTCGGTGTGAGGCATAGGATTTTGAAAGTGGCCCTTCGTCCAATAGTGAGGCAGTAAAGGGTGCAGAGATCAGGCGAGATGTGATCCCTTCATCCAAGTGCAAGAAGGAGTCTGGCAGCCGTGTTTTGGACTCTTTGGAGTTTAAGTTGGTAGGCCGGTGCACCCGAGTAGATCGAGTTTGCATAGTCCATTGTGGAGATGACAATGGACATAATAGTTGCCAGGCTGTTGGGGTAGGTGAGGTAAGGGAAGATGTGTCTCAGAAGCCTGAGGTGATAGGGACAGGATTTGGATACATTGTTGAGCTGGTGGGACATGGTTAGGCCAAGTCCATTGTGCAGCCATGGTTTTTGACTGTGTTGGAGGTGGGGGAGGAGTGCAGAGGAAGTGGGGCAATGGGAGTGGTTGCGGGAGTAGAGTTCTGTTGCCACACACCATGATATCTGTTTTCTCTGGGTTCAGAAGGAGGTGGTTTCTTGTCATCCATATGTCTATATCCCCTGAGGCAAGCTGCTAGGTCAGGTTGCGGACTGGAGCTAATTTTGGAAATTCTCAGGATAATTTGGGTGTCGTCAGCGTAGTTATAGCAAGTGAGGTTGTGCGAGCGCAAGATCCCTTGAACAGGGGTCATGTAGAGGTTGAAAAGAAGAGGTGAAAGGCAGGTGCTCACCGGGCGCGCATTGGAGAGAAAAGTGGGGAGGAAAGTGATTTGTTTCCTGTTGTTGAGGAACGATGCAATCCAGTTGAGTGCCAAAAGAATCGATAGGTAGGGTCTATCTGAGTGCGGGAGTGCCGGGAGTGTGCATAGCAGAGCTTCAGCCAAGTCAGAAAGTACCTTTACCTTGTTCCAGCATTTCTGGTCATGAGGGGGTACAGGGCGGGCCTTGGGTGGTGGGGCGGTGTATGGACAGTGAAAGGTATGGCTGAGTGGTATGCCCAGATGGTTTGGGGCCGGACAACAAGGCCAGAGGAGCTGAAGATTGCATCAAAAAAAGTTCTGACTTTACCAAAAGTCCGAAAATGCATACCACCAATGATTCAAACACCAAAAGTTCGAACCTTTGGTGTCATGCATTTTAGGTAAGTAAAAAAAAAAAAAAAAGACTGCGAGGGCTGCAGGGGTGTCCCCCGCAACATCCCGCTCACCATACTTTACAGTATAGTGAGCGGGGTTGGGGGAGGCACTCCCACTGCACACCCGACAAATGGAAAAAAAAAAAGAAACAGGTGCTACGGGGGTGTCCCCCTCAACACCCTGCTTAGTATACTGTGTGGTATAGTGAGCGGGGTGTTGCGGGGGACACCCCCGCAGCACACCCAAGAAAGAAAAAATAGAACGGGGGCTTTGGGAGTGTCACTATACTGTAAAGTATAGTGAGCAGGGGATGCGGGGGAAACCCCTGCAGATGGCAAAAAAAGAAAAAAAAAAGAAAAGGACCCTGTGGCGCTGGTTCCCGAACACGGAAGTGAAAGGGAACTGGCGCTGCAGGGACACAGCGTGAAGAAAAGGTAAGTAGGGTTTGGTTATTTTGGGGGCGTGGGTGGGGGTGTGGGTGTGTTGAGGGTGTGGGTGGGGTGGTGGTGTGGGTGGGGGAGTGGGTATGTAGTGTTTTGCAGTGTATGTTTGCATGGGAAATGTACAAACCTTTTGAGGTGCGTACATTTCTCATGCAAACTTTTCTGTGACTGACTTTTCCGTGACAGAAAAATCATGCAGATCCATGGGTGGGACCTGTGGTATACCGGTGAAGTGGGAAAAGTGAACAAAAGGCTCCCACCAATCCCCTCTCAACCCTGGCCTAGAGGATCACGGCCCAGGCACCCGCCACAAGAGGAGTTTGCCCATCTACCAGACGACCAAATACCCTGGTACAAGAACATACGGATGTGCCCACTTGCGTGCCCACCCGCCTGCCCACCAGCCTGCCCTGCACATGCCGACACCTGCGGCATGGATGGACTCGACTGAACCATCCAGCACCAAATCAACACATCGTTAGAGATGCCATGACGACCTAGCCAACGGTCAGCACACCCGTGCAAACATACACACCGGACACTCCCACACCAAACCACACGAAGAACATACTCAGTGCTATCACGTAGGCGACGGACACACCCACGGACGTGCATCTTTATTATTTTCCACATAGGCTTTTCAAATGCAGAAACGCAAGACGCATAATGAACCCATCTAAAAAGGCTTGCTCACGCTTCTCCTAAACCCATGTACCATAATGAGAAATATAACGAAGACACGATACTGGGGATAGAGCGATATGATACCATAACCTAAAGCGCTCTGTATCACACGGTTCCAAGTAGGCCGCAAGCAAAAGCTTCCATGAACATTGAATGAGCAAGAGATCGGTTGCTGACCCTGCAGAATGAGCCCAGCGAAAGCAGACAGTCAAGGGCACAACGTTGCAAACTCTCATACCGCAAGCCGACACCAAGGTCACACCTGCAAGATAAGCCAGGCACACAGTGAGAAATGCAATATTAATTGTGCAGAATTCTGCCTCAACTACGGTCCCACCTCACGTGACCAAGCCGAACCTGATAGGGTGCCAAGCCCAGGAGGAAGAAGGCGCCTGGATCCCCCGTCTCAAGACACAGGCAGATACAATTAAGCGACTCAATGGACATCTGCGGCGGTGGGAGTAGTCGGCCTTCCTGCTTATGAACAAATCCTCACATTGTCTGCACATACCCATAGTGAAACATTGTTGCAAATGACAGGTGCACCGCGAGCTGGGAACAGCGATGGTCCCAGACTGGGAGGCTCGCTGGTAGACCAATCAGAACATGGGGCCCTTATCACTGACGCCATTTACATTGACCAATCCTCAGAGGTCTTCATGTAACAATTTTTATGTATCAAACTGAAGGGACAACCCAAGTATACCACCTGACTGAACCTTAACCACTAACAACGTTCTCTATACGTATGCTATACTAACCCTACCACTCGGGGAACCAATCCAGAGTGGCGATAGGTTTGTTTTTGCTAACTTTCTCAGGTGACGCAAGTAGCACGTCATACTAAGGTAAAAAGGGCCTGCGAGCCCCACAATGTTGAGAGAGTGTCAGGACGGACGCGTACGATCCTTGACCCATCCCTGCCGTTTTGTTTAATAAACAGCAGAATCACCTTGCTTCTTGCGTGTGTCTCATACTCTATCTCTTTTGGGATATACGGGAGGAGTTGGGGCCTCCCTGCCCGGAGGTCCGCGGACGGCCCAGCTGACCCCGGGAGAATTTCCCCCCGACACCGGGAAAGGTTGAGTGCCTCTAGACTGTCCACCAGGGGTTGGGTCATGGAGTTGTTGGGCACATCAAACCAGTTATTAAAGTCCCCTAGTTGTGTGAGTGCTGGGTGGCTGACCAGAGTGGTAGCTAGTGAGTCGGAGAGACTGTTGGTTAAATGTCTGTCATATCCAGGTGGCCTGTCGATAAGTAGGAAGCTGTGTGAGAGAGTGGGCAACAGGGAGAGACTGACAAGGAGGGATTCGCAATTAGCAGTGCATAGCTTGGTTTCGGTGAGTGAGATGGAAATGTGAGGTTTGTGGAGGGTGGCTATGCCGCCACCTCTGGAAGGTCTGTTGTGGGAGATGAGCGAGTAGTCGGATGGGAAAGCATTATGTGCGACTGCTTTGAAATCATCTGCAAATAATTTTTTAGTGGTGTAGATGAGATCGGGATTGTCAGAGGATAGGAGGTCAAAGATGCTGTGTCTGTTTTTGACCACATAGCGGGAATTGAATAGGAGGCAGGTGACTTGATTGGATGTGGTGGTTCCCCTTATGTTCAAGGCCAGATGGGCTTGGCAGGATGAAGTGGCCGGTGGGGAGTTGTCGGTTACAGGGGGCGCGGTGTGGGCGGCAGGGTCAGAACAGTTGGAGTGATTGAAACCGACTGAGGGGAAGTGTTAGGGGTTCGGTCCGGGATGCTGTTTGAAGGGCCAGTGAGTTAGTGAGATAGGTAGGGAGCGGGAAGAGTAAGCTGGTGGTGGCTGGTTTGTGTGCGATCGAAGGAGGTGGATCGGGGGTAGGAAGGTGGGTGGTGAGAAGTGCCAGGTGGGTTCCAGTTAGCTGATGAGTGGGGTATAAGTCCGGAGGGGGTTAGAGGTGTAGAAGTAGTAGGCGAGAGGCCGTGTTCAAAGAGGGAGAGTCGGGCAGTGGCTAGCAGGGAAGTATTGACAGCTGGGCTGGGGACAATGGGAGGGCGGACAAATGCAGGTGAGGCGAGGCAAGAAGAGATGAGGATGAGGGCTGGTCTCTGTTCCCAAGGTTTGGGTGTTTGGGTGTAAGAGGTGTGTGTGTGAGAGGGTAGAGGATTCAGAGGGGTAACGGGAAGAAGCGATAGTTCTGGAAAGAGCAAGGCGTGCCATGCTTAGAGATGGGAACGGGGTGGAAGCGGTTGGTCTGGAGTTGGAGGGCGAGGGGATGCCGAAGGGAACATCTGAGTGGAGGGGTGTGGGCATGGTGGGTGATGAGGAGAGGAGGCTTAACTGAGTGGAGTTCGGGGTGGGGAGTGGTGTGAGTGGGATGAAGTTGTCTAGGGGAGCCAGGTTTTCATGGAATTGAGGCTGGGGGTGAGGTGGGGCAGGTCAGGTGGACGGTTGGGAGGGTATGCATATTGGTAGAGGGACAAGGTTAGTGGTGCGATGCGGAGCTCCCCATGTATGAGTGTTTGATATGGTGTGCAGTGCAGGGCTCTTTGTAGTGCGGGGCAGGGATGGATGAGGGCGGAGGTACAGATCTCAGAGGGGAATTCCTGCGAGGTAAAGCAGATGTTGCAGTAGTTCCAGTGCAGTTGTGTTGTTTGAAATGCCACAACACTCCTCTGGCTTCAGAGTTGGATGGTGTGCGGTGTGTAGAAGCGGAGGAAGGGGTTAATTCTCAATGGTAGACCAGAGGGAGGAGGTGAACGTGAGGGGATGTTGTGTGGAAGTGTATGGGAGCAGGGTAGGAGAGGGGCGGTTCTTGATGCGCTTGATCGCTCCTCTGGTCTGAGAGTTGGAGAGGGTGTGGTGGGAGGAAGAAGGGTGAAAAGGGTCAGAGTGTAAAAGGGTCAGCGTGTAAGAGAATTCCAGTGCTGGGGTTGGAGTTAGAGAGGTGTTGTGGTGTGTAGCCGGGGTTTGTGAATGAAGGTTCTAGTCTGGAGGTGGTGGGCCGCTTGAGGTGCTTTTTGGCTTGCCAGAGGGTTTCTTTATTTGTGGGTTGAGATGCATGTGGTGAGTGGGTGTGTGTAGGAGTGATGCTCTGGGTGAGTGTGGTGTAGATGGATCAGAGTTATGGGGCGGAAAGATGGTTTCGGTTGTTGCTGAGTTCCAGTTTGATTGGATTGCCAGTCATGGTCGTTTGAGGGAGCATCACGGCAGGTGAGAAAACGTCAGGTCTGAGTGAAATAGCTACAAGTAGAGAGCGCTTTGGTGAGAGGTGCCTAGGTCAAGAGAGAGGCACCTAAGTCTAAGATACTGCTGCCGTTCAGGCTAGAACGGGAGTTCCTGAGCTGTCTGGGCAACACCCAGAACCAATATCACTGCAGTGGGTAGTCAACAGCCAAATGTGTTGGTAATTTTGATCAGTTTCAATCCACAATTTTTCGGTAAAAAATATAACTGTGGCCAGTACTTTTCCACATGTATTCAAATTTAAAAAAGTACACTAACACGTGGAAGCTGCATTTTCATATCTAATACTCGCCTCTTTTTATTTTAAAATTGTGTATAGGTGAAACATTCAAAAAACAATGTGCAACAAGATTTACAATTCATAGTTAAAAGTTAAATTATAGCAGCAAAGATTCGTAGCCCATGCAAATGCATTGCATTAATTGCATAACATGTTCCTGCTAGATTCTTAATACCCCAAAACATTTCGGAATGCATTTCTTTTAAAAAGAGGAGTTAGTAGTTAATTGGTGTGGACCTAGAACAGAATGTAAACCAAAACGATTAATTCAACCTAGGAGGCCCATGTACTGAAGGAACTTGTTAATAGGCAGCGTTAATGTTACACAACGGGCCACACCACTTCCTCTGTTCAAATTCTGTGGTGACAAAAACAATTTTCCAGAAAAAACGCTCCCGTCATCCAAACGGGGACAAAAATAGCAGATCTCTCAGAGTAGGTGGGATAGCCATCCTTCACAAATCTCACCTTTCCATATCCCAATTAAAGCAACAAGCCTGCAACGCAGACTGTGAATCTCTGCTAGTGAAGTTTTGCCTCAAACCCTCTCTTCCCCACAGATTCCTACTGATGTACAGGCCTTCAGGCTACAACAGAGACTTCACTAACACTCTAAGTGACTCCCTAACAGCCATCCTGGTCACCCACCCCTCAACTCACCATGCTTGGAAACATCAACATATGGTTTGACGCCCTGTACAACCTCTTCTAGACAACCTGGAAGCCCTTAACATGACTCAACTAGTGGCAGGTACTGCACACATCAGAGGACACACCCTAGACGCAATATTGAGTTCTACCTCCCTTATCTCCATGCTCCCCCCAGACCACTCATATGGACAGACAATGCATCAATGATCTACTTGCTTGTTACACCTATCACTCCTCCTCGATGGACCATCATAGGAACAACCACCCATTTCCTGCTGTGGAACGAGGTCATAGTTTTGCCAGACCTGGCAGACTCACCTCTTCATCCTTCCAAATCTGCCATTTATGAGAGGTCCACCCACCATCAGCCATTTTGATTTATGGCTCGCTAAGGACTTCGAACCACTCACCCTCTCCAGGATAGCCTCCCATAGACAATGCCCCTCAGCAAGATGGTTTACACTCTCACTCAAAACTCTCAACCACTCCTAATAGAGCAGCATACGGCCATCAGATTCATGTCTACAAGGCAGAAATCCAGAAGGCCAATGCCCTCAAATGCATGCAGAAACTCCATGGAATCATCGCATAATTCAAGGTCCCTCTCTGCAAGCCCCTCGCACATCTCCCAAGCACTCTGCAATGCCCTCTCAGACCACTTATAAAACATTTCTTTAAAAAGAAAACGTGCCATATGTGCTAAATTATCAGCATTTCAACCCGACCACCTGCACCATCGCCTGACCCCTCTGACCCACCTTTCTCTCGCCCTATCTTCTCCTCTTTCACTCCCACCTCTCGAACCGAAGTCCTAAAGCTACTTGCTAACAACTGCCCATTGGGATCCCTGAATGATCCATGCCCGCCTTGCCTCCTCAGAAATCTTCTCCTTAACCTTGCAGGCAGTATAGCAAGATCCATCATTGACTCCTTCCTCACCTCAGGCCTATTGCCAGCAGCATTCAATACCTCACACATCAAACCCCTCCTAAGAAACACTCCCTGGATCCTCTCCTTCCAGCTAACTACAGTCCTATCTCCAACAACTGCTTCTTAGCTAAACCTACTGACCAAACAACCTAGTCCCAGCTTTGTCTCTTCGCAGGATCCAACCACCTCCTCGACCCTCCCCAGCCTGGCTTCAGATCCCTCCATGGAACTGAATCATCCCTAGTCTCTGTCTGGAATGACCTAAAAAACACTGCCGATTTTTGATGGCTTGGACGGACTCATCCTCCTAGTCCTCTCAGCTGTCTTTGACACCATTGACCATGGCATCCTCACTGACAGACTCCACTCACTGGGCATAAGGGACACAGCTCTTAGGTGGATTTTCTCCTTTGTGGCTTATAGATCACAAATCACCCTCCTCCCTCCCTTCTCCTCTGCCCCCTGCCCTGTCTCCAATGGGTTGCACAGGGCACCTCACTGTCTCCCCTACTCTTCAACCTCTTTCTGAGCCCCTTACCAAGAATTATCCACTGACACAACCATCCCTACAACAACTGCACTGGCAACACCAAGATCATCTTTAAGATTCCTAAGTGCACCTCCCTCCCCCAGCCTGACCTGACATCAGCATATGGATGATGGCCAACCACCACCTCCTCAACCCTGGAAAAAACAGAAATCATGATCTGCAGTAAGACGGCTTGCTTCCCCCATCCCACGCGTCTGCTATCTTCCATGGCCCCCTCCCATTGCATGCAACTCAGTAAAGAACCTAGGATGCACAATGGACACTCTCACACCACATTAACAGTGTCTAAATCCTGCTCTCTACACCTCTGCATTCTCAGACACATCTTCCCCTACCTCTCCTTCCCTCACAGAATTGCTGCAATCAGTGCTATAGTCCTCTCCCGCCTAGATTACGCAAACTCCCTGTACCTGGGGGCCCCTGCTTGTCAACTCAGAAAGCTCCAACGGGCCCAATACACCGCAGCCAGACTCCTCCTGGCCCTAGGCCCCAGAAAGCATAGCTCACCTGCCCTCCGTGTCCTCCAATGTCTCCCTGTCGGGTGAAGGCCCACTTTCAAAGCCATGTGCATCACCCACCGTACCCTACACAAAACAGGCTCAGAATACCTTCAACATAAACTCATCCACTACCAACCCATCAGACACATGTGCTCAGGCACTGCACTACTTCATGTGATCACTGCTTTAAAATCACCAAGATTAGGGGGGTCCTTAAAGACGGGCTCGCAAACAATATTTTTATTGAAGGGGGGGCTCTGCATAAAAAAGTTTGAATCTCACTGGTGAATAGCCACTGGGTTATATTTATCTGCATTCTTTTTGAGTATATCCACTGTGTCATCTTTAGCTGCATTTTGTACATCGGGGCGTATTACAGGCTGGGCGGAGCAGTTAAATGTGGCAGTATTACCATATACCACCGCATTACCACACCGCCCAACTATGAGTTGCGGCAGAAAGTTGGAGGATTCACCTTCAGCTATGATCAACTTTCTGCCCAATGTCCTTGGAAATTACTGCTGCAGTAATTCAGCCGAATGGACTGATATGATATGATGCACCATTTATAAAGCGCCTGTACACAAGTGTCTCTAGGTGTGACAAAACAAGGTAGGGAAGACAGAGGGAGGACAAAACAACGATCTTACTAGGCCTTGTGTCATTCAGATCATGCAGTGCAGGGCGGAGAGGGAAACGAGAAGTGCCAGGGTGGAGAGAAGGGGGAAGTGAAATCAGGGCAGCATTGCTCTAAGTAAGTGCAGCCAGGGCAGCGCGGCTCTGAGTAAGTGCAATGTGACAGGGGACTTTAGGGTTATAGATACAGCCCCATGTGCGCAGTAGGCCTCGAGGCAGTGCAGGGGCTACTGGTCGTGGAGGAGCCTAGTGCCCATAGAGATTCTGAGGGTAGCCAGGCAACTAGTCAGTGCAGCAGACAGGTAGGTCAGCAGGGGAGAGGGAGAGAGAGAGAGAAAGCAGAAGTGAAACGGAAGGTCTTGAGCTGCTTCCTGAACCTCAGGTGGTCCGGCTCAAGTTTGAGAGGGGCAGGGAGGCCATTCCAAAGGGAGGCACCTTCAGAGGAGCAAGAGCATCCATTCTCTGCCAGGAGAAGCGTCTGACCCTCAGAGAGTTGGAGGTGGCTCAGCGAAGGGCTCTAGAAGGAAGGTGTTTAGGAAGAGAGAGTTGGATGTGGTGCGGGCTCCAGCCCCAGAAAGCCTTGTGCACAATGCAGAAGGTCTTGAACTTGATCATTGCAGCCACCGGGAGCCAGTGGAGAGATTTCAGGGCTGGAGAGATATGATCCCTGGGCTTTAGGCCAAGGACAAGTCTTGCAGTCCTGTTCTGGATTAGTTGCAGATGGCAGAGAGTAGAGGAAGGCAGAGTGAGAAAGAGGCTGTTGCAGTAGTCCAGCCTAGAGAGAACCAGGGCTCTGGAGACTGTGATCTTCTGGGGAAAGTGAGAAAAGAAGAATACCTATGAGGAGGTACACCTGGTAGAGAGACCTCTTAGTGAGGTCTGTGATGTGCGGAGAGAAGGAGAGAGTGGAGTTGAAAATGACACCAAGGTTTGTTGACTCACAGGAAGGCGCAGGAAGAGGTCCCAAGGAGAGCAGTCAGATTGAAAGAGGGAAAGCAAGAGCAAGTGTCCCAATGAGAAGGATCTCAGTCTTACTGGCATTAAGGTAGAGATCGCTGGAGGCACACCACTCCTGAATCGCGGGTAGACAGTCGGGAATGAGAGAGAGAGGAGAGGAGGATGAAGGGACCCTGAAGGAGAGCTAAGTGTCATCCGCATAACACTGAAAGTTAGAGAAGGTAGAAATGAGGTGGGCCAAATGTGTCAAGTAGACGTTGAAAAGCCAAGGTGAGAGGTTAGAGCCCTGGGGAAAACCACACATGGAGAGAGAGGTGGTGTAGAGGACAGACTCAAGTTGCACCTGGGAGGGTCGGTCCAGGAGGAAGGAGGTTCTCGCAGAGATGATTGATGAGGATGGTATGATTGACCGTGTCCAAATCAGAGGACAGATCAAGGAGGATGAGGGCAGAAGGAAGGCTAGAGTCAAGATTAGTGAGCAGATCTTCAGGAGTGTTCAGGAGAGCAGTTTCCATGCCTCTGGCTGCTCTGAAGCCAGACTGATGGTCGTGGAGACAAACAACAGATTCAGTGTGAAGAGTAAGCTGGAAGATGGGCAACTTTTCCAGGAGTTTGCCCAGGAAAGGAGTGATAGAGATCGGGTGATAGTTTTCCAAACAGGACGGATAGGTGGAAGGTTTTTCAGGAGGGGGTGCACAAGGAAGTGCTTTAGAGGGGAAGGGAATGTTCCAGTGGTAAAAGAGGGCTTGCAGAAATCGGCCATGGCTGGAGCGAGGGTGACAATGTGGTCCTTGATTATTCCGGAGGAGCAGGGGAGCATGTGCTTGGGCGGCACTTTCATAGATCGGACTTGTCTAGAAACATCAGGTGTGATCGGAGAGAAAGAGAAGAAAGGAAGAGGAGAGGTAGAGGCAGGCAGAGGGGAGCCGGGAGAGGTAGAGGGAGAGGAAAAGGAGAGAGAGGACAGGATGTCCTGAGTTTTAGTGGTGAAGTGAGAAGCCAGAGCCATGCAGAGGCCTGGGAGGGAACAGGAGAGGTGGAGACTGCAGTAGGATTGGCCAGCTCCTTGCAGATTTTGAGAAGTTCAGATGTGTTTTTAGAGGCACATAGATGCGGGCTTGGATGTGGGCTCTCTTCTTGGACAGGACAAAGAGTCTGTATTGCCTTTGGTGCAGGCGGCAGGCCAATTTGTCAGAGGATGAGGCTGATGCCCTCCACTTCCTCTCAGCCAACCTATACTTACGTTTCATGGTGGTGAGGTCGGAGTCATACCAAGAGTTGCACTTGGATGTAGGCTTCAGGTGGATTCTCATGACAGGGGCCAGGACATTCAGAGTGCTGGAGATAGAAAGATGCAGGTTAGAGAGGGCTGTGTCACAGTGTGATATAGCCGCAGATGTAGGAGGACGAGAGAAAGTAGCGTCAAAGGCCTCCACTAACACGCCTCATGGGCCAGATGAGCGAGAAGGTACGTGGCAGTGCTTGAGTCAGCTTACCTAGGGGACAGAGAGCTACAGATGGGAGGAGAGCAGAAAGTGGTCAGTCTACAAGAGAGAGAAGAGGTGAGAGGATTAGAGAGGGGGATGTCTTAGGAGATAAGAACACCCAGGTTGTGCCCGGCAGAGTGTCGGGTAAGAGGGTTGAATAGTAAGAGAGAGAGTGTTGCAGAGATTGTGGAAGATCCCAGAGGAGGAATTTGAAGCATCCAGGAGGATGTTGAGGTCTCAGAGGAGATGTTGAGGGGTAGAGACTATGAAAGAAGAGGAGAGATCAGTCCACTCTGAGAGGAAGAGGGTGACCTGGCCAGTTGGCCTGTAGATGGTGGCCACAGTCAGCGAGAGAGTGTCTAGGAGAGATAGAAGACCTGTAGACTAGGTATTCAAAAGAGGCATAGGGCTGCGTAGGAATGACAGAAGCAGGGATCCACTTTGGAAAGATCAGAGCTACTCCATCTGTGGGACAGTTGGTTCTGGGTTTGGAGAGGATCTTGTAGCCGTCAGGGAGGAGAGTGTCAAAACTCGTGACAGAGCTGGCCGTGAACCATCTCTCAGTGAGAGCAAGGACATCCAGGTCCAATTCTTTAAGGAGGTGGCAGATGTCAGATTATGTTTGACAGCAGAGCGAGAATTGAGAATAGCGATGCGGAGCAAGTTGCCACATTTGAAACACTTCCAGGTGTGAGGGTACAGGTGTGAAGTACGCCCTGAGGAAGTGTAAAGGGGCCCAAGAGTGGGCAGAGGAAGAAGAAGAAGATGGCAGAGTAGCCAGAGAGGGTGAGGAGGGTGCCAGAGAGGTGGCAGAAGATTAAGATGGTGGATGAGTCAGAGAGATGCTGATAGGAGTGGCAGGAGAAGGCAGGAAATTGATAAGAAGCGGGAGGTGCATATAGAAAAGGAGGAGATTGGGCTGAGTGCCCTGGACCAAGACAGTGCCATTCAGATAGACATTAATGATGGTCTTAGAGGAGTGGAAGGGGGCCACAATGACCTCCCACTGAGAGCCACCATTAATGAAAGAGAAGGAAAAAGGAGAGAGAGCAGAAACCATATGATTGGGTCCATAGGTTGGGAGAGGAAATGATGAACAGGATGTTGGTAACACTCTGCCTGGAGGAAGCACTGATATGGGTATCAGCGATAGGGAGGCATGGGTTGAAGACCAGGTTGTCCCTCTTGAACTTCTTCCTTATAGACTTAGTGAGAGGGGCAGGATACGACCCTGGCGTTGGACCATGGTACTAATAGCACCATGGTCCATGCCGGTAACTTACCGACTCCGCCATGGCGGAATGGGGAATTACCGCCCCATTCCGAGGTTGGCGGGGCGGTAATTCCCCATGCCGCCATGGCCCTTCCCCATTCCCATTTTTGCCCCATAGGGCTCAATGGGAATGGGGAAGGCACTAAGTACGGTGCCGCAAATTGCTGCACCGTACTTAGCACCAAGGTCCCTTTGCGGGTTGGTTTTTAACGCCTGCAAAAAGCAGGCGTTAAATTCTCCAAACCGGAAAGGGACCTCGTAATCAGGCGTTAAAGGTTTAACGGCGCTGCCACCTTTTACGGCGCCGTTAACCCCTTAACGCCTGGGTTGCAATGAGGGCCGTAATCCCATTGAACCTGATATTACTGTCCCCATGTCCTCAGTCAGTGAGGCACCTAATGAGTACTGTTGCTAAATACCCGATCGCTCCCTGCACATGCTGATGAGATACGTCTTCTGCTTCAAGATCGTCACCCAACACTATTGTGTCTCACTGAGACGTGGCTACAGGCTAGCTCGGCTCCCCATATTCTTCAGGCCATCCCACCTGAGTTCTGCATCTTACATGCAAACCGTGAGCCACCACACAATGGAGGTGGGACTGCAGTGATATTTAGGACTGAAGTTACTGTTACCCAACTTGACTGCCCTCATAATATCCCTATGGAGGCTTTGCTATTTAGATGTGCGAGTTCAACAATTAGCATATGTCATTTTTTGCTCATATACCGCCCTCCTGGTCTCAGCCAATGAAGTTTCCTTGAGAAACGGCCTTATTTAATAGCCAATCTTCTGGTCCAATACACTCACTTGGTAGTTCTGGGGGACTTTAACTTAAAATACAATCCGCCCAGACCCCCTACCCTTGCCTGTTTGTCGATAGTCTGGCTGATCTCCAACTTCAACATTGCAGTCAGTTGAACCCATTCCTTGGTCAGACCATTTCCTGCTCTCCAGTAGACTGGAAGGTATGGGTAAAAGCCCACTAAGATCCCAGTAGAGAAAAATTGGCGACGCTCTTGGCACGCTGTGGACACTCAAAGTCTGGCTACTATGATTGAAGCCAAATGTGGTAGTCAGCCGTGTCATTATCCTCTCTATCCGAGTACTTTCTTGATGTCGCCAATACTGTTGTGCCTCTTCATTTGATCCAACCACGTAGGCTGTTATCAGAGCCATGGTTTACTGATCTCCTGAAAGAGGAATGCCTTAAATTGCGCCAGTTGGAAGGTAAATGGCGCAGAACATATGATTCCTCTCTCAAAATACAGTAGAAAATATGCTCCGTAATCTATTCGGCTAAACTCAAAGCTGCTAAAATGGTTTATTTCACCACTAAAATCAAGTCCTCTTTATCTAAGCAGAGGGCTCTGTTCTCTGCTGTCAAGGCTCTTGCCTCAGCAGAGAGACTCACTCCTATTGTCACGCCCACCCAAGAGCTATGCGAGGCTCTATCGCATTTCTTTATTACTAAGATTGATACGATTCGGCAAAACATTTCCTCTATAGTGACAAGGGATGCACCAATTGGCAACACAATTTCTCCCCATGCCATCCCTGCTCCTATTGTAGTCAATACCTGGTCTACCTTCCCTCGTTTTTCTGAGGAAACAGTTCTGACGATATATCAGGGCAGGTGCTAGCCTGGTTCACGTCATTCCTTGTGGATCGTATCCAGAACCTCTCAATGCCCCCTTTTCTTTCTGCTCCTTTTCACCTCAGTTGTGGAGTGTCACAGGGCTCCTCCCTGTCTTCTATTTTGTTTAACATCTATATTTGGGCCCTTGTGTGTCTTATCCACTCCTTCGGCATCAGATGCTACTCATACGCCAACGAAACCCAGATTCTGATCCGTTTAGACCTTCATCAGGCTCAGGTGGTGTTGTGCCTGCGAGAGTGCCTGACAGCTGCCGGAGATTGGATGAAACACAATTGGCTCAAATTAAAAGGAGATAAAACGGAAGGGATGGTGGTGGGCTATCCCCCTGACCCTACACTCTGGGTGGCCTCCTTCTGGCCCCCTTCCCTGGGACCTCTTCCCATCCCAGTAAAGAAAGTGAAAAATCTTGGTGTTATTCTATCTGCACCACTTTCTATGGACCAACAGGTCACTGCTGTATGCCAGGCTGGTCACTTTGAGCTGAAAATACTGAGGAAGGTACTGCCTCTGATTCCGGCCTCACTGTGCCCTCTGGTTGTAGCAGCCATGGTCATATCTTGCCTAGATATTATTGTAACTCTCTGTACCTGGCCCAACCTAAGGACGTGATTAAGCGGTTGCAGCTGTTGCAAAATCTGGCCGCATGGGTAGCCACTGGCACACCCTTTGGAGCCCATATCTCTCCTTCCTGTGGTTTGAACCCTCCATTGGCTCCCGGGGGCTCAGCGGGTGGAGTTCAAGGCTCTATGTATACTTCATCACGCCCTCCACAATCAGGGCGCGGAATATCTCCATGCCAAGTTTACCCGGTACCTCCCTACTCGTCACCTTCGCTCAGCTACTGCTGAACAACTTGTGCCAAAATACAAACTGTGTCGGGTTGGCGGTCGGGCTTTTTGTGTCGCGGTGGCAGCTCTGTGGAACAACCTTCCATGTGCTATTAAACAAACATCTAACTATTTAGCTTTTAGAAGGCTGGTGAAAACCCATTTATTCTGATCTGCCGTGGCCCAGTTCTAACTCTATCCATCAGCGCCATGATACCTTCGGGTGACCGTGCGCTTTACAAGAAGAGGTAACATAACAGAACAGAGTACAGAGTAGAGGGGGACAAATGGGAAGGGGGACTAATGGGGACTAACACTGCCACTGCTACTTGTAATCTAGCAGTAATACCCCCAGACCAAATGTGGGTAATGGTAATTCTGTTCGGTGGTATCTCTGCAGATTGACCGCCGAGATACCCCCAAACATATGAGGCCCATCATATTTAGCTGCATTATGAGTAAAGCCACTGTGTGATACTTAGCTGCATTTCTGAGTATATCCACTGTCATATTTAGCTGCATCTGTGAGTACATAATATTTAGCTGTATTATGAATATAGCCACTGTGTCATACTCAGCTGCATTTCTGAGCATATCCACTGTCATATTTAGCTGCATCTGTGAGTACATCAAATTTAGCTGCATTTTAAGCATAGCCTCTGTGTCATACTTTGCTGCATTTTTTAGTACATCCACTGTGGTATATTTAGCTGCCTTATGTATAACCACTGTGTCACATCTAGCTGCATTTTTAGTTTAGCCACTGTGGTATATTTAGCTGCATTTGAAAATAGCCACTTTTAAATGTAGCTGCATTATTTGAGTATAACCAATGTCTTATGCTTTTTGAGTAGAGCCACAGTTTTATATTTAGCTGCATTCTTTTTTGATTGTAGCCTCTGTGTTATATTTACCTACATTCTTTGAGTATAGCCACTGTATTAGCTGCTCTGAATATAGTCACAGTGTATAATTTAGCTGCGCGCCTAGAATTCACACCTCTGAAATTCAGCTACATCTACGAAACCAAGAAACCATCCAGGAAATACGGCAATGTATCACACTCCATGCTTATGGAACATAGCAGAAGGCACGGCCACCCACCCGCACGCATCTGCTATCATACACTACTCTCAGACAAATCGCACATCACCTCTGCCATAAGAATGCAGCTATCCCCCACAACAAAAATTGGGTCTAGCGGCACATGTAATGAGTTGTCTGCTCGCGAATACTCTCCAGACCACCTCACAGCACAGCACATGCCAGCTCGACGTGGGTTGCTAGCAGTGACTTAGCCACGTCGACCTACCTTCCTATTGGCTCAGATGTACAAACACATTCTAAACTCCTCTGACAAATTTCCCATACCTGGACTTTGGTGTCTGGCGGGCATTCACCTACAGCGCTTTGAAACCACATCAATGGAAAAGCTGCTATACAAATGACTAATACGTTACATTACTGCTCTACTCATTATGATACCACCAGGAAAAAACTTATCATTGATGAGATTTGATTTGGGGTGAAAATAAGCACATGAGGATTCTTTATAGTGTATGATAGATATCACCTGTGTAAGAAGAGTGCCTGTCTTTCCCCTGCGCTCCCTGCAACCTCATTCTTCCCTCTCTGCCAGAACTGAAGGAAGCCCACACCACCGCCCTCCGCCCAGACACGTCACCTTGGAAGGCACCCTTCCCAAGGATGCGCCTGGCCCGGGTCCATGGAGCAGGTCACGGCAGAGACAGAGCCGGTATGCCAGGAATCTGGCAGACGCTGAAAACATTCCTACCGCGCTGAACTCGTCCTGGGCAGGCCGGGGTCGAATGTGCGCCTGCGCCGTGCCGCCGGTGGGAGCAGGCCACAGGGGCGACTCGGCCGGCGCGTCTTTGCACCCAGCGATGCTCTCATTGCGCTGTATTTGCTATCTTATTTCTTTTTAATAACCTTACAAAGATCTATAGACATGTCTAAATTATGGTATGTAGCGAGTAATTCCAAGCATGCCTACTCTTGCAAAAATACCCACATGGAATCAGTTTGCAACCCCATTTTTTAGGATTTCCAGCTGTGTCAGTTCCCAGTCAGTGCAATAGGACACAGTGTGAGCTTCCTTCGGAGAAGCACTGGCACAAGGCCATGGCACTAACATTCTGCGCTTTCTGCAGCAGTGCCATGCCAGCGCTGTTGAACTGCAGCAGTGCCCTGCCCGCGCTTAAGGATTCCAGCAAGTGAGAGCCTCCTGCGTCACTGCTGCGTCACGAGTGTGAGTCTGCTCCAACAGTTCTCTGTCACCACAGGGCCACAGCAGTGTGAGATTCCGCCCCCAGAAAACTGCCACGGCTGTGGGGCACCAACAAACCCTGTAAGTGATACATTACTTTACACATGGCGACCTTTCTCCAGAAGCTGTGGAAGCCCCCTTTGTGCATCGTCCCCAGTGTAACAGGCTTGTTTTCAGCTGACACCAACATGCTTTGTCAGGTTCTAAGTGATTAAATAGCTATCATTTTGAAGGTGGGAATTTTGGTCGGCGCATTTTGATTGGCCTATTGTCATCAACCCTATTTTTTCTGTTAAGGTGAGAGGGGCATGCCTCCTCTCTGACCCCACTACTATCCACCTTCTACTATATATATTTAGTCAGGGGTGGTCTGGCCTATCGGGAACTCTGGAGATTTCCCGCTAGCCCTCTGTGCCCTGGGTCTATTTTGTGTGGTAACCTATTTTATTTACACATTTGCTCATAGGAAAAGGGTTTAGATTGCTGAAAATGTCTAATACGTGGCCTCTTTTGATTCCCAGTCCAACCCTGGATTTAGCGACTGGACCAAACCATGTCGACCAAACCTGCCACCTTTGAGATGTAGTCTATGTAATCACTGCACCTCCCCATTCGAGTGATACAAGCCCCAGGCACTTTGTAATACAATAGATGCCAAAAAAGGGTAGGGCTTGAGATGGCAAGGTCCACCCAAAATCTGTAAATGCCCCCTCAGCAGTGCTGTTTGGGCATTTACAGGTGCCAATGTCGCTGTGGTGGGTGCCCACTACATTAGCTTCAAGCCCCACTTGTTAGACAATACTGGATACGCCTCTGTGACATCAATGCGTTGTGCGGGTAATATGACCTCATGTGCGTGCTGTTAGACTCTTGGTTTAGGGTCCACCCCTAAAGTCCCTACTCATGTCTCCAGGGCCCCACCAGAGTTTCCATAGAGGGGTGCATGGAGCCTTCTGGGGTCTGTAACCCAGAAGCTGGGAAGGGCCAGACGCTACTGGGAAGGAGCAGGCTGCTGAGACTGCCGGGGGCAGAGCCTGGTGGGAGTTGCTGTGAAGCCAGTAGAGTTGGAATTGACCTGGAGGATATTGTTGAAATTACAACTGCGAAATTCAGGAGATGGATAGAATCTGCAAACCTAAGAAAAATGCGTGCATGGGCATTGTAAACCCCTTAGGTGCCAGGCTATTATGCCAGTCTCTGCAAAAAGATCGAGCATGCTCGTCTTAAACACCTTGGGACTGTCAGCGAATTAAGCAAAGGAAAACGCGGATGACTCTCCGATTGGATAAGGGACTTGGACATCGCAATGGGACATTAGGTCCTTTGGGCTAGGCCCTCCACTAGACAGATGTAGTTACTCCACCATCATTATACTGTTGAAGCTAGTTTTCTTGTTTTATGTTTTCAATGGTATACACCAGGGTGGATAGGAGCTCTTCTCACCCATAACCCTGATGCTTGACTGCAAGTGGGAGGGAATGTGCCCCAGGATAGAGGCCAGGACTCTGATCTATGGTTGCCAAACCAGAACTAGAAGAAAGGGAGAAGGGGAGTGGACAGGAGCTGAACATCCTGATATCCTCATTTTTATTCTACGGGCCACTCCAAGTAGGCAATCCATTCCTTACTGTTTACCCCTTTGCTCTTTTAATTTAACCCTTGATTTAATGGAGAATAACGCCACTGGGATTAGTGCTCCATGCTCTGTTCCTTCTACCACGCGGCAATATGCATTATACCTCATCACACGCCCTGTTGGCCCAATTGAAATTTCCCAGTCCCCTTACTGCCCAATCCATCTCTACTCTTGTCTATACTGTCTCTTCCTTGACAAGAAGTACAACGTGGAAAGTTACTAGGTGGACGATTACTTTGTGAGTGTAAAATAGGGAAATGGTAGGTGAGGGTGAGGGTTTTGGAGGCATTATAACACAAAAAGAGGCCAACCTACCACAAAGTAACTTTCAATGTAGGGATTTTTTGTTGTTGATGAAGCCATGTAAATCATGCTTTTTTGATTCTTTAAAATAATGTAAGGCTATCCTGTGATTTTAGCAGGAAATGTTGCTGATTTTGATTTTGGTTATTTCTTGTGCACACCAGGCAGACTAATCTGCATTCGGGCGCAGATGTTAACTATAATTCAACCTTTAACTGTAAGATGCTGTTCTCGCCCCTACCTCTTTGGTTCACTTAAATAGAAAGGTTTTAATGAGGTAAGTTTAACCGAAACCAAAATACTGAAAAAAAACTGAAAATAAGTTTATGTATATATTAATAGTGGGGGGTAAAGGGTTCAAACAGATGGGAAGGAGGTTGGGATGGGTTATAAAATGTGGAAATGGGGAGTTTGGGGGGTGAACCCTGCCCCCCAAACAAAAATAAATCTGTATGTTTTCGGTATTTTGGTTTCGGTAAAACTTATCTCATCAAAAATGTTTTGGTGAAAATCACTTACAACCTAATTTAACTTGGATTTAGATGTAAATAATGTTCACTTATTTTTGATCTTCAGTACCCGATCTAAACTTGAAGCACGTGATTCACATCAGACACGCTAGGTCTTTGATCATTTAATTCCCTTGACCTTATTGTCCTGAGTCTTCCAATGGCTATCCAGGATCTGGCTGTTGCTTCTGCTGCCCATCTCTCCTACCTCCTGTCTTCTTGCTGCCTCCTCCTCTTGCTGTATTGCAACACATCTCATCTCGGTGCTGAATTTGTGAAAAAAGTTCTGCGAACTATAGGTTTCTATTTACAGGTGCGTTATTTCATTTTTCAAAAAATATATTTATTTACCTAGCGAGAATGATTCTTCGCATCACTTAAAATGTCTTGTGTAGACACTTTGAGACTTCGTTTTGCAGAAGGCAATGGATGCGTGTTTCTTCTCTCACGGTCATTATGGGTCATTTTGGTACTAGGACTAGGTTTCCCACAATGTAGTATCAGAACTCTTCTTATCTGAGTCTTTCTTTTAGATATTTTGGTACTTGGACTACAAGTCCAAAAAATCAATGTCCAAGACCTCCTTCCCTGGAACTATTCATTGGACGCTTTGGTATTTTTACTACATTTACCAAGATGCAGCATCAGCCTCAACTCATGTACCTGCATTACCATGGACTACCTTCCACCTCATTCCATCTCAGAGGTACATGTAGACTTCCAATGTTGGTGGCTTCTCTTATTTCTCACAGCACACCCCTCTGCTCCCCACATATCTCTAACTTGCGCAGTGTTACCCAGATGATTACTTTGTGCTAGAGGTTTCTCAACTTACCTCGTAGAGTCAAGGGAGCCCCTTGAGTGGTCAGCTCTGTCGCCAGCAGTTGAGTTAAGCATTGTGGTATTTTTCCTAGGTCAGCGTGACCACATTGTGGAAGACATAGAATTAGTATAATGAAGCAATTTTAAAGAACCTGCCTCACGCATCTGTTCTGTTGGGCTTGCAATGCATCCTGGGGCAATGCATTCTGGGGAGAGCCCTAAGTGAATGCAAAAATACATAGCACACATACATTAGTGTGGGAACTGCTCCATCACAGCTCTGTTAGTTTTGGTAATCTTTTCCCTGATCGGCCGCTGACGCATACACTTGCACTCCAGGGCATTAAACACCTTCAACCAGAGGCGTTGCTAGTGGGGGGCTGTGCGGGCTATAGTCCTGTGTCTTTTGGTTGTAGCCCTGAGTAGAAGCTCAAGGTCTACAACCAAAAGGCTAGCTAGACCCAAGTCCAGACATTTGCGCTATTAGCATAGCCCCAGATCTTTTCCAGACCTAGCAACAGACCTGCCTTCAAACCTCTAGGCGCGCGTGCGCGTGCGCGCGCGCGCACACACACACACACACGCGTGCGCGCGAAACACCTGCTATGCAGGTCGGCTTGCCCATCTCTCAAACAGAGAACTGTTATGGCAGGACAGGACCCATGAGAAGTAGGGGAGCTATTACTTAACAAAATAACATCTGTCGGCGACTAACCTGGCACCCTTGAGATGTGCCCTGCATGCTGCAGAACGACTCATCAAAGGGCTCTGCAAATTCGATCACATCATCCCGACCCTCATCGAACTGTACTGGCTCCAGTGGCAGGCCTGCCTCTATCTTTCAATCCTGCTGCATCATCTACAGGATTGCCACACTGAAGTCCCCAAGCTGCTTCACTAAGAAATTCAGCATCTCTGGAGGCCTACGATACACCAGAAGTAAGGACATGTGTAGACTTGAACTTGGCCGGTACAGAATGGAAAGAACAGAAGACAGGCCTTCTCTGTCTGTGACCCAAGACTCTGGAACTTCCTCCCTGTCAACATCAGTCTCAACCCCTCACTTCTACAGTTCAGGAAGAAGCTCAACACCCTCCTCTAAAGGAATGGCTACCCCCTAACAACTAGGTCATCACATCCTCCACGCCCCACCTTACCTGCTTCCTCCCCTGTTTGCTTGCAGATCCCTTGCTGATAAATTGCCCACCTCCCCACGCCCCCCTCTTGTTAGTTCCCCACTCCTTTTTTTCTCTGCTCCCCTACAATGTTGTTCCCTTTATAGTGTACAGTGTAAAGCGCACGTATGCTTCTCAAAGCTACGTCTGCGCTTAATACATTCCCAAATAATAATAAACAGGTGCATCAAGGGGAGATGATAGTATTTATGGTCTCCCCACTCCACAGTGGGTAGTGGCCACTTTATTTTACCCTCCTTTCATATAGAACTGTCATAAGCAAGAGGTGCAATGAAGTTATGCTCAGTGGGTCTGCCTAGGCTGGATGCCCATGTTCCATTTCACAGCTGAGGTACAGTTAAAAACAACTGAAACACTTTGCCAGACTAGATCAGATTGAGGTGTTCCCCATACTGTACTCTTTGAGCAACACTGCTGCTACCTCACTCCCCCAAACACTCATAACCCTTACATACATCAGGCCAGGTTTGGCCCCACCAGCATTAATGTTGTATTTATTTTCATTGTTATTTTATAACGCGCGGATCCGGGATTGAACCTCTGTTGCTCTGCATGGTCTTGCTTCCGACACCAGTATGTTGCCCCTGTCATGCTATCCTCCTCAATGCTGATTGCTGCCCTGCCACCCCGTTCATCTTCTGTGCTAAATATCAGCTATGCTAGTTTGCGTTAGCCATGGAAAGAAGGACGTTGTATTTTCTTTTTGGTAAATACACGGAGATATTGTTGCACCGGCAGGGTGTCTTGCCCTGGCATTTTTGGGCGAGGCACTACACGTCCTAGCTGGCTTTTGGGGGTGGAGATCACAGGGTCGCAAAGCTTGCTCCAGGAGCAATGTCAAGGCCTTCGTTTCCCAGGAAAAGACACTCCAAAGGGACTTTCTGACAGCAAAGATAAAGGCAAAGACAAAGGTCAAAAAGTGTGCAGAGGCACACTTTTCATGAATCCATCTTTCCTCCCAGTGTTACTTTAGACTGTCAGACTGTCTCTCGTGTGCTTATTCCCTGTTCCGTAGCGTTTGTGTTTATTCCCTGTCCCGTAGACGTTCTGCCAAATCATCACCCTGATGGTGGAAAACAAAGGCGTTGAAAAACCTCTACATGTTGTGGGTGTTCAGTGGTATCCACTTGTGACAGCACTCAAACTAAAACACGTACCTGTCAGGTCGTCCCCCGCACCGGCATTACCGGCCCACATCGTTATGTGGGCGGACCGCCATTGCGGTCCTTTCCGTGAAAGAAGGGAAATGACGTTGGGGTTAGGGAGGGGGCGAGCGAGTTCCGGCAGTTACTGCCTTTGTAAAAAATAAAGGCTGGTTGTATCACGCCCCGGCTCCCGTGTGATAATTGCTGAAGGCGGTTTCTGGGTCCGCGCAAAACCTCACATCTGGCGACGAGCGGTGCCCGACACCCGCTCGTGCCGCACTGAGGACCGCAGTCGAGCGGCTTGGCGCGTAGTCGCGCCTCAACCCAGCGCACACCAGAAGGCAGCCACATAGCCCTGGGGCACCCGTGCTGAGGCGTGCACAGTGCCATTGGAGCGGCCCCAGCCCCACGCAGCAGCCCCGATGACAACGGGCTTTCACGCCGCTTCCAGGGGGCCCCACACTGCAGCCAGTAAGTGGCATTTGGAGGCACCAGACCAGGCACAAAGCCCCAGAGAGGCAGAGACGTCCACAGGCACCAGAAGAGCAAATCTCAGGCTCCTACTCAGGCACCATGTCAAATCCATCCAGTCCAGGAGCCTCCTCGTCTGCAGCAACAGGTATGGCGCCAGATGACGCACAACAGATGCAAGGGGCAGCACACTCTTCCCAGAACCTGCCCATGCCTGACCCTTTTGACTTTAGAGACACATCCAATCTAGGACCCAGGTGGGTCATATGGCTATGTGACTTTAAATTTTATGCAGGTGCAATAGACCTCACAGATGATGCAAGACTTAAAAACGCGCTATTCATGGCCGTAGGCCCGGCTGTCAGAGACATTGCCGGTGAACTACTAAATGTAGACACAGTGACATACGGGGAACTTCATGGCAAACTGTCGGAATACTTTGCCCCCCACACCAACATAGACTACGAGCGTCACATATTCCATACCATGAAGCAAGAAAAAGGGGAATCAATGGACAACTTTGTGATGTGCCTCCGCATCAAGTTGAAATATAGTGAATTCCACAGATACTCCAATGAAGAGGCACTAAGGTCACAGATAATCGCAGGGTGCATATCACAACCTTTCAGAAAACAACTGCTTCAAAAGCAAAGGTCGCTGAAAGGAAATACTTGCATTAGCCAGAATGGAGGCAGCAGTGGAATCACAATTGGACAGCCTGGGAAAAGTCACCATACAGCAGCTGACACCAAACAGAGACATGATTAACAAGCTATACAGCGCCCCCATGCAAGGCGGAAAACACGCGGACGCCACCTGCTATCGATGTGGAGATGAGTACCCTCACATGGGTGGATGCCCCGCAGTTGGACAGCAATGCGCCACATGCAGTGGAATGGACCACTATAGAGCGGTCTGCAAGAACACGCCAGGACTTGCGCTCAGCAGACAGAGATATCAAGAAAGACGGAGGAGTTCACGCCTCAGCCCACCAGCCAAAAGGGGAGAAGGAGAACAAGAGGGACCGAGAAGGGAAGACAGAGCCCGAAGGAGCTAATACGCACGTAATGACAAAAGGCCATCAGAAGGTTCCAGAAGGTCCCAGAGAAGGAGATTTGTCAGATACATTGAGATGCGATCCCCATCCAGCAGTGCAACTCAGTCATCTGAAGAAGACCAGAGGAAGAAAGGATACGTGTGGGCTCTCAACAAGACCACGGCCACCCAGCACAGCTCCACCCTCACACTACAGGTCAATAACACGCCCCTAGAATTCCTCATCGACACAGGGGCGACAGTCAACATCATAAGTGAACAAGCATACAACTCCCTCATCAGTCCACCAAAGATTTGCATGGCCACCGTAGATATCTATCCCTACAGAGCCATGACCCCGCTACCCTGCAAAGGCACAATCTCAGCATGGTGTGTACAGAAAGCTCACACCGCAAAGATCCCTTTACACATCTTGAAGACGGAAGCCAACAGCGGGTGCATACTAAGTTTTAAGACACTGGTAGAAATGGGCCTGGTCCACATACTATGCCAATTTATGGCCCACAAATACTTTACCCGGCCTGACTCCATAGAACAAGCTTTTCCAAATATTTTTAAAGGCCTAGGGAAGCTGAAACACAGGAAGGTACAGCTCCACATTAACCCAGAAATCCCTCCGGTCGCCCAACACTATTGCGGCATACCCGTCAACATACAGCAACAAGTAGAGGAATAGCTAGACAAGCTCATCAAGCTAAATGTCATCGAACCCGTCTCTGGACCAACACCCTGGGTATCACCCATAGTCCCGGTCCCCAAGAAATCCCCAGATGGGTCAATACGCCTGTGCGTAGACATGAGAAGGAGAAACGTAGCGATTGAAAGGGAAAGACATCAAGCGCCCAGGATTACAGAAATGATCCACCTTCTCCATGGAGCACAAGTCTTCTCCAAGCTGGACTTAACAAAAAGGTACCATCAAATCGAGATAGGCCCTGAATCAAGATACATAACAACATTTTTAACCCATCTAGGACTGTTTCAGTATAAGAGACTCAGTTTTGGCATCTCATCTGCCGCCGAGATCTTTCAAGAGGAAATCCATTGAGTGATCAGACACGCACCCAACTGCTTAAATTACTCGGGTGACGTCCAAGTCGTCGGAAAAACCAAGGAGGAACACGACACAGCTCTACACAAGGTGTGTGCGGCCCTAGAAGCAGCTGGGTTTACACTCAACAAAGCCAAATGTGAATTCGGCAAAGGCTCCCTATGCTTTTTCGGACACATTTTCTCCAACAAAGGCATACGGCCGGACCCAGACAAGGTAGCTGCCTCAATTCGGCTTCGCCCCCCACAACCGCAACAGAACTGCGGTCATTTCTCGGTCTGGCCAGCTACTGCTCGAGGTACTTAAAGGACTATGCCACAGTTAGCAACCCACTACGCCTGCTAATGCGAAAGGATCAACCGTACCTCTGGTCCGAAGACTGCCAGAAAGCGTTTGAAGCAATTCCCAATGCCATCGCGAAAGCAGAAGACATGGCCTACTTTGATGCAAAGAGGGACACAGAGGTAATAGTCGATGCCAGCCCGGTCGGGCTAGAAGCCATCCTCACACAAAGGGACCCTGGGGCACCCACGAACCTCTACATAGTGGAATACGCCAGTAGAAGCCTCACCCCTACAGAACAAGCATACTCCCAAGCAGAAAAGGAAAGCCTGGCAGTGGTATGGGCGTGTGAGTACTTTCATTTGTTTCTGTATTGGAAGGAGTTCATAATCATAACAGACCATCAAGCCTTGCTCACAATATACAGAGACCCAAAGGCGAGAATGCCCCCGTGGATAGCCAGGTGGGGATTGCGCCTGCAAGACTACAAATTTGTCATCAAACACCGCCCAGGGAAAGAGGACAACCCGGCAGATTACCTGTCCCATCACCCGACAGGTCCAGCAAGTCCCCAGCCGTCCATAGCGGATGCGTACATTAATTACGTGGTACACCACCTACAGCCCCTGCTGGTGGGGTGGGCAGACATCATCACACAGTCGGAACAAGACCCGACCCTCCGGATCGTCCGCATACAGATGGAAAGGAGAGCACACATGAAACAACAAGCCAGACAGGAACCAGAGGCGGTACGGGAGGACATCAAATGGATAGACCACATCCGGGATGAACTCTGCATTGTAGATGAGCATGTCGTGTTAAAAGGTTGCAAGGTGCTTATCCCGGAGGCCTTGCGGGATTAATCAATACACACAGCGCATGAAAGCCACTGAGGGCTAATCGCCACAAAGCGGCTACTAAGACAGAAAGTGTGGTTCCCGAGGCTTGACGCCATGGTGGAAGAAATAGTGGGAAAATGCCCGACGTGTGCACAAATAGCACCACCACCACACCCGAATCCGCTCCAGATGTCACCCCTACCACCACAAGTATGGGAGGAACTAGCGGTAGACTTCTTCTGGCCGCTACGAGATGGCACATACGTGCTAGAACTAATAGACGAACACTCTCGATTCCCGGAAGCGAAAATCGTGGAGAGCACAGCCACCTCAAGCGTCATTCCTGCCCTGGACCGCATGCTGTCCACCTATGGAATTCCAAGACTGATAAAGTCAGACAAAGTCAGGACTTTGAGAACTTCTCCAGATACATGGGTTTTCAACACTGAAAAATAACGCCCTGATGGCCACAGGCAAATGGCATTGTTGAGAGATTCATGGACAATGTCAAAAGAACACTACAAATAGCAGCCATCCTCAACAAGCTGTTTGAACAGGCTCGCTACCAATTTCGGAGGGATTACAGGCACACCCCTCATATCACGACTGGAATATGCCCGGCCGACCTGATGTTTAGAAGATCAATCAGAACGCGGCTACCAGAAGACCCCAACCCAGGAGCCGCAAAACCACTAGAACAGGAGGCCAAAGAAAGAGATGAAGACGCGAAGGCCAAAATGAAGGCCACGGCAGATCACAAGAGGCGAGCTCGGGAGTCAACAGTGGAACTAGGAGACCAGGTGTGGATGCATCAACCGAAACAACGGAAAGAGGATGTCACATTTGCAAGGGAACCATTGATGGTGACACAAAAGAAATGGACCATGATCATGGCACAGAGAGAGGATCAATCCTCGGTAACTCGCAACGTCTCACACTTCAAGCACATGACAACCAATCCCGAAAACACATGGGACAGAGACGCATCCAGATTGGAGGAAAGACAACGAGACAAACCCTATCTGGGAGACAGCGAGGCCTCTGAGGGTGAAGACGCCCGGCAAACTACCCGGAGACCTGGGGACCCCTCGCAGCGCAAGGAGACCACAGAGGAGTCGGATGAAACCTCACAGACTTATCGAAGAGATGGAGTGAGAGGAGGTGAGGACCTGGTACATTAAAAAGGGGGGAGATGTCAGGTCGCCCCCCGCACCGGCATTGCTGGCCCACATCTTATGTGGGCAGACCGCCGTTGCGGTCCTTTTTGTGAAAGAAGGGAAATGACGTTTGGGTTAGGGAGTGGGGCGAGCGAGTTTCGGCAGTTACTGCCTTTGTAAAAATAAACGCTGGTTGTATCACGCCCTGGCTCCCGTGTGATCATTGCTGTAGGTGGTTTCTGGGTCCGCGCAAAACCTCACAGTACCTACAAACACAGCCACAGGCCACTAACAGATAACCTCGGCATTTGTCCATATTTGTACCAACATGCTTGCTCATTCATTTGCCCCCCTTTCGATACCCCACCAAGGATAAAGGTGCCAAATTAGACATTCTTTCTTTGTTGGCATAAAAAGGCCGCAGATTTATTTTCACAACATTCTTGATAACTACTAAACTCAAAAACATTGCAAACTTTGTAAAAATAGTTCGGAAGATGCAGCAACCAGCCGCCTGCTCTGTGTCCAAACCTTGCTTCCCCCTTTTGTCAACCAAGTCCACTGTAGGCCAAAGTTCCCCCAACCTTTCTTGTCTGAGCCCCGCCTGCCCTTGCAGGTACTCCAGTGCTGGGGGGTGCCATTTTGTCAGGGGAAGCTGAGCCCTCATCGCTACCACCAGCGCCCCTGCCGATTAGGCCCCCAAGAGGTACTGGTCGCAAGAAGAGCGAGAACCCTTCCCGCTTTCCCACGGCTCGTTAGTAGTGTGTACTTGCCACTGGTCGCCAAAACACTGCCTCGCCATTCTGTGACAGCAACGGCCAGGCCTTGCCCTTCTGCCATCCTATAAGCAGGTTGGGAGGAAAACCAAAAGAACAAGGTCCTCCTGTGCGCGACGTCCGTCTGCTGGGCTGCTACAATCCTGGAGGCCATAACCAGGCAGCTTATATGCCGCCTGGCCCGCCCTTTCCGTTGTCCTGTTTCGTGAGCATTTGGGCCTGTTTGGCGCAGATTTATTTTCACAACATTCTTAATAACTACCAAACTCAAAAACACTTCAAACAAACTTTGTGAAAATAGTTCTGAAGATGCGGTGACCAGCCGCCTGCTCCATGTCCAAACCTTACTTCCCCCTTTTGTCAACCAAGTCCACTGTAGGCTGGGGGAGTGCTGTTTTGTCATGGGAAGCTGAGCCCTCATTGCTACCACCAGCGCCCCTGCCACTTAGGCCCCCAAGAGGTGCTGGTCGCGATACGAGCGAGGACCCTTCCCGGTTTCCTATGGCTTGTTAGTAGTGTGTACTTGCCACTGGTCACCAAAACACTGCCATGCCAAAGGTGGGTCTGCGCTCACCGTGGCTCCCCCCTTTCCTTCTTCTATAACTCCAGGAGCTTCGTGCATGAATTCCAAAAAAACAGATTAATTCCTGCTGATGACAAATGTACTCCGTCCTTCACATAGTACTCCGGGGATTTCAAATTGATCAAGCCATGCCTAACCTGCGGGAAACCTCTGCCCCTGCAGAACTTAGCCATTGCCCCGTTTAATTTCCTCCTCGACTTCTCCACAGCAGAATGGCTTTCTGCACCCCTCCATTCCTGTCTCAGAATGATCTCAGAACAGATGATTTCCGTCTCGCCCAACTGCGTGGACAGCTCCTGTAACGTGAACATCATTTCCCTCATCAAAGACCCCCTACCCAAGCTTGTCAGGTCATTGCCACCTAAATGGATAATCAAAACGTCGTGCCTGTGCTGGTCACCCAACAACCTGTCAATGTGCCCTTGCAACTGAGCGCATCTCATCCCAAGCCACCAGATCTGATACTCGCCAGCTGTCATTCTTTCTCTCTCCACCGTCCAGCTGGCCCCGGCCCTAGACACAAACGAATGCCCCACTATCCAAACGGACCGTCTCCTCCTTTGAGCTGCTGTTAATTGGGAGGAGATGAGAAGCTGCTTATTAGTACTACATTTTATCCGACCTTATTTACCCCCTAAAACAACCCAACTTCCAGCCCCCGATCTTCACAATAGCCACGGATCCCATAACCAGTTCAGCCGCAGATGTAGCCGCCCCTATCCTGAAGGAGTGTGCACCAAACGCCCCCCCACCCCCCTGTTGCTCCCATCCCTTTCAATGCCATAACCATCACACTCCTGAACTGCAACCTGCAGGGCCGACCCAACCCTATGCAAGAATAGTGGAGACCCTGCAACTGCCTGTTTCCGCTCCTGAAGGTAGGTCGTCAGCCCTGCTACTGGACACGCTATGTTCCCCTGGATTCTATAATGGGTGACTGTCCTCCCCTTTACCTTTTGGTCGGTCTGGGACTTTCTTCAATAAATGCACACCCGGTCCTTTGTTAACTGCAACTGCAAGTCCTCAAACCTTAAAAATCCAGAGCCCCATCCCACTCTATTCTCGGGCACCAGTTCACTTATGTTATGTTATGTTATGTTATTTTGCACTTATATAGCGCCTTATATACCATTGGTATGGTCTGAAGGCGCTGGTAGGTTGAACGCCCTTGGGAACCGCAGTTCAAATCAGTAGAGAGAGTAGAGAGAGTCAAAAAGGTGCGTGTGAGCACCAGGTATGTGTACAGCTCGTGCAGTATCGGTGTAATAGCTGCTTTCTAGCGGTAGGTGTGGTGGTTGAGAGGTCAGGGGTATGTGTTCGTTCTGGCAGGATTTATCCAGATCGGATGTGGCTGCGTTAGGCCTGAGGAGAACGCCTCGCTGGGGGGTGCGTAACCAGCAGTGATTACTTAGAGTGATGTGGGGTGAGCGGCAAATGTTGATATGAGAACAGTTATACCGAATGGTGTCATAGTATCTCTGTGTTCTATTTGAGTGATGGTGTAAGGAGAGAGTAAGCGTGTTGGTGAGATATGATGGGTTACATGGGGTACACTTCTATATTCAACTTTCCACGGGAGGCTCTTGGGCGTACTTCTTAATTCACAGAGAGGCTACAGGGCACACTTCTAAATTCAGCGGGTTGTTGGGCACATTTCTAGAATCACAGAGAGGCTATTGGACACACATCTAAATTCAACTTTCTAAATGTACTTCTAAATTAAACTTTCCACAGACAGGCTATTGGGCACACTTTTAAATGCAATTCTATATTCAACTTATCACAGAGTGGGTACACTTCTAAATTCAACTTTTCACAGAGAGGCTGTTGGGTACACTTCTAAATGCTGCTTCTAAATGCACTTTCAATGCAACTTTCTAAATGTACTTCTAAATGCAACTTTCTACATAGAGGCTATTGGGCACACTTCTAAATGCAACTTCTAAATGCAATTCTAAATTCAACTTTCACAGAGAGGCTGTTGGGTACACTTCTAATTCCCTTTTCACAGAGAGGCAATTGGGTATACTTCTAAATTTACTATTGACAGTTCTATCTAAGTGTGGGCATGCTAATATTCATAATTCCATCTAAGAGTGGACATGCTAACTCTCACAACTCCATCTAGGAGTGGACAAGCTAACTTTCGCAGTTCCATCCAAGTGTGGGCATGCGAATATTCACAGTTCAATCTAAGAGTGGACATGCTATCTTTTACAATTCCATCTAAGAGTGGACATGCTAACTTTCACAGTTCTAACCAAGTGTGGGCATGTGAATATTCACAATTCCATCTAAGAGTGGACATGCTAACTTTCACAGTTCTAACCAAGTGTGGGCATGCGAATATTCACAATTCCATCTAAGAGTGGACATGCTATCTTTCAAAGTTTTAACTAAGTGTGGGCATGATAATATTCACAATTCCATCTAAGAGTGGACATGCTAATATTCACAATTCCATCTAAGAGTGGACATGCTATCTTTCACAATTCCATCTAAGAGTGGGCATGATAATATTCACAATTCCATCTAAGAGTGGACATGCTATCTTTCACAATTCCATCTAAGAGTGGACATGCTAACTTTCACAATTCCATCTAAGAGTGGACATGCTAACTTTCACAGTTCTAACCAAGTGTGGGCATGCTAATATTCACAATTCCATCTAAGAGTGGACATGCTATCTTTCACAATTCCATCTAAGAGTGGGCATGCTATCTTTCACAATTCCATCTAAGAGTGGACATGCTATCTTTCACAATTCCATCTAAGAGTGGGCATGATAATATTCACAATTCCATCTAAGAGTGGGCATGATAATATTCACAATTCCATCTAAGAGTGGACATGCTATCTTTCACAATTCCATCTAAGAGTGGACATGCTATCTTTCACAATTCCATCTAAGAGTGGACATGCTATCTTTCACAATTCCATCTAAGAGTGGACATGCTATCTTTCACAATTCCATCTAAGAGTGGACATGCTATCTTTCACAATTCCATCTAAGAGTGGACATGCAAACATTATGGCAGTCTATGTTATTTGGATGTAAGATAGAGTGGCATGGGCTTTCAGGAGTGGAGTGATTGCTCTACTCCCCACCCACACCACACTCACGGTTTTTGGTGGTGTCTGTTAGTTGCTGGCTTCATTGGCTTCCCCTGCGGACACCTGCAGACACATCTTGGAGCCGCCTCTGTTGGAGCCGCCCTTGGCCTTGGGGCCCTTAGCCGCTGGGGGCTGCCGGGCAGAGGGCTGCCCTGGGAGGACCAGTGATAAAGGTCGAGGGGCCTATCAGAGGGGGGGTGGGCGGGAGGGATGGGATCAGGAAGAGGTTTTAGAGGAGGGGAAGTGGGGATTGACTCATTTGCTCCTAGGATGGGAAATGGGTGCAGGAAGCGGGATGGGAGGCGGGAGGAAGGGGAGAGACCAGGAAATGGTGGCTGGGCCACGAGAGGCACACGGGGAATCTAACACTTTTACAGTGTTTTCTTTCCAAAATGGCATTGCGCGCTGCTGCTCCACTCACCTTCCTTCTTGGTAAGGAAATGAAGTGGGCTGCAGCGCTCGAAACGCTAGGCCCAGGAGCTGCTGGCTGTGCAGCCAATCACTTGCCAGTGGGCGGGATGGGAGGCGGGAGGAAGGGGAGAGACCAGGAAATGGTGGCTGGGCCACGAGAGGCACACGGGGAATCTAACACTTTTACAGTGTTTTCTTTCCAAAATGGGATTGCGCGCTGCTGCTCCACTCACCTTCCTTCTTGGTAAGGAAATGAAGTGGGCTGCAGCGCTCGAAACGCTAGGCCCAGGAGCTGCTGGCTGTGCAGCCAATCACTTGCCAGTGGGCGGGATGGGAGGCGGGAGGAAGGGGAGAGACCAGGAAATGGTGGCTGGGCCACGAGAGGCACACGGGGAATCTAACACTTTTACAGTGTTTTCTTTCCAAAATGGGATTGCGCGCTGCTGCTCCACTCACCTTCCTTCTTGGTCAGGAAATGAAGTGGGCTGCAGCGCTCGAAACGCTAGGCCCAGGAGCTGCTGGCTGTGCAGCCAATCACTTGCCAGTGGGCGGGATGGGAGGCGGGAGGAAGGGGAGAGACCAGGAAATGGTGGCTGGGCCACGAGAGGCACACGGGGAATCTAACACTTTTACAGTGTTTTCTTTCCAAAATGGCATTGCGCGCTGCTGCTCCACTCACCTTCCTTCTTGGTAAGGAAATGAAGTGAGTAGTGCTATAGTATACCTTTCATCAAACTCAAAAGGGGGCGTGGTTTGCATAATGTGACAGGTGGCCACGCCCCTTTACCCGGAAGCCCCGCCCTAACCGGATGTCCCGCCCCTTGGGGTGTCCATGGCAACGTATGTCCCGCCTTAGCGGATGTCCCTGTGCTGTAGTGACGTCATGTGTTGTGTTGAGGGGCGTGGTGGTGTAGGAAAGGGCGTTTCCGGGGGGTGATGTCGTGGGTGATGTAATATTTTGGGGGCTAGGCGTGGTCTAGCAGGTGTGGTGACATCACGGGAGTGTCTCTGAAGTTTCCCCTAAGGCCTAACCTAACAGTGACGTCATGGCTTGTGTTTAGGGCGTGGTGGTGTAGGAAAGGGTGTTTCCCGGTGGTGATGTCGTGCATGAGGTAATATTTTGGGGGCTAGGCGTGGTCCAGCAGGGATGGTGACATCACGGGCGTGTCCCTGATTTTTTTTGTAAGGCCTAACCCAATAGTGATGTCATGGCTTGTGTTTAGGGCGTGGTGGTGTAGATAAGGGCGTTTCCCGGTGGTGATGTCGTGGATGAGGTAATATTTTGGGGGCTAGGCGTGTCCCAGCAGGGATGGTGACATCACGGGCGTGTCCCTGAAGTTTTTTCTATGGCCTAACCTAACAGTGATGTCATGGTTTGTATTTAGGGCGTGGTGGTGTAGATAAGGGTGTTTCCCGTTGGTGATGTCGTGGATGAGGTAATATTTTGGGGGCTAGGGGTGTCCTAGCAGGGATGGTGACATCACGGGCGTGTCTCTGAAGTTTTTTCTATGGCCTAACCTAACAGTGATGTCATGGCTTGTGTTTAGGGCGTGGTGGTGTAGATAAGGGTGTTTCCCGTTGGTGATGTCGTGGATGAGGTAATATTTTGGGGGCTAGGCGTGGTCCAGCAGGGCTGATGACATCCTTTTGGGGTCAAGGTCCAGGGTTTTGATGAGATGATGTAGGTATGAAGTTGTGATGTCAGGGGGGCAGGCCGGTGGGCGTTGTGGGTGATGTAGTTGTGGGTCCACCCCTAGGGGTGGAGTATGGTGTATATATACAGAAGGAGCTCTGGAGAGAGGTAGACGGCGCTCTTGGAGTCTGACTGTACTATTTTCATAACGCTTACAATACCCCTGAATCATGAAGCGTTACAGCTACTACTCTAAGAATACAGGAGGGGAAGACGTCAGCAACACCGCTGAAAAGGCTGATAGTCCTAGAAGTCCGACAACAATAATTGCTGTAGCTGATGAGGAATCGCAAGGTCCCACTTATAGTGGAATGGCGTATGAGGATGAGTTGAGCCAAGGCATTTTTTTAATGAATCTGGGTGATATGACACCTCCTGATTTTTATCCATTTAAAGATGCTGATGGTGTAGAGGCTGGTATAATGGATGCAGACTATACAGAGGCCGACCTGAAGGCTATGGACGAAGCTATGAAGACTTCTGAAGAGCCTTTGTATGCGGATCTGGGGGTTTTGGACGAGCTGTTTCCAGATGTAGCCATGACCCCGGAGTTGGAAACAAGCGCTGATGAAGATCGGCTGTTTATGGAGACAGCAGATGCTGTGGAGGCCGGTTTGTCTATGAATGCCGCTGTTGCTATGGAGGCGGAGGCGGAGGGACCTGTTTTGTGTAAATTGGTATGTAGGAAAAGGGGTGTGTGTGTGTGTGTGAACTATGTGTTAAAAAAAAAAAATATATATATATGTATTGAAGAGTTACATTTCTTTCTTTTTTGAATTGCAGAAAACGGCAGATAAAGTTGACGGTACTGAAAGTCAGCGGTCTTCATTTAATACCGTCAATTTTTACTGTGTGTGCTGTTCAAAAATGATCGAAAGTCCAGCAACACAAGCCCGCAATATGTGTAAGAAGTGTGTTTGTTTAAAGCGCTTTGAAAGTTCTGATGAAGAAGAAGAGGAAGCTATGACTTTTTTGGAAACTTCAACTGTTCAGGCTTTTGCGGCCTGTGTAGTGAAAGTGTGTTTGAAGCGTGATTATTACCGTTGGTGTTATGGACATAAAAGCGATGACCCGCAACAGGATGCTCATGACTGTTTACTTCGGAATTATCACGCTAGAGCAATACGTCGGATATGTTTTCTGTTGAATTCATATAAAGGTTTTCAGCTGCTTAAAGCTGTATATAAAGGCATGGGCATGCGTGTACATGCTAGTATGGAGAGTGTTCTATCTAAAACATGGATAGAAATATACCATTGCCGCAATCCCGAGAAAAAATTGAGATCTTTACACATGGCTGGTCCTGTGCGTTTTAGAAACAGGGTAGCCCGTTTAATGGATAAAGATTTTTGTGACGTATACACTTTTGGGAATCCCCTGAAACCTTGTGTAGCACGCCGTAAACTGTTTTAAAGAGAGAGGAGAAATAAAGAGAGTTTTGTTTCTTATATGTGTATATTTGTTTCTAGGATAAGATTTCTGAAGGGCCAGCAAGGCGTGTGGATCCTAAACTGAAACCGGGCCGTGTATGTGTGGAAAAACTGTTATACGCTATGCTGAAAGAGCGGATATCGGAAATTGCCCCAGATACCCTGAAATATCTACAGATACCTACCCCCCGACCAGAGCCAATTTGTAAAAGTTTGATGTGTATAGGTAACATATGTACCAACACATGGCTCCCGGTATTGGATGAATACTGGCATTTGTACAAATATGATGTGGGTTCTTTATATTTACACCCTAGAGAGGTGTTACAGCAGCTGTTGGAGCAATTGTATGAACATTACTTTAGCATTAAAGGATACGTTTTACAGGATCGCGAATTGTATGAACTTTTAAATGCCTCAAGTGTTCTATGTATACAGAGTTATATGCGGGGGGAACGGGTAGTTTTGTATAATGCTATTTATAAGGCTGCAGAAAAAATATCAAAAAGGGTCACGTTGTGCCAGACGCTATATGTATAAGAGTTGTAATAAAATCATCTTTCAACCATTATGCCTTTGTTTATTTTTTGAAGTGTTTCAGCGGTGAACATCTATTATTGAAGCATGCATGAAAGCTATTATGATGAAAGCGGTGTTGGCAGTTATGGGGGTGTTGATGCTCTTTATAAAAAATTACAACAGGACAAGAAGCCTATCTCACGCGGAGCTGTTAAGGAATGGTTATCTGGTGAAGAGGCATATAGTCTTCATAAAAATGCTAGAAAACGTTTTAACAGAAGAAGAACAGTGGTTTCCCAAATAGACGAACAATGGCAGGGTGATATTGTGGATATGCGGACCTATGGGAAGCAGAACGACGGGGCGCAGTACATCTTGACGATTATTGATATTTTATCAAAATACGCCTTTGCCGAAGTTTTGAAGGATAAGACTGGATCAAGAGTGACGGCAGCTTTTAAACATGTTTTTAGCAAAGGCCGGGTGCCTGTAAAATTACAAACAGATGCTGGTAAGGAGTTTTTAAATAGACCCTTCCAAAATCTTTTAAAACAACATAAAGTGTATCATTTTGTAACGTATAACGAAGTTAAGGCGGCTGTTGTTGAGCGCTTTAATAGAACCTTAAAATCTAAGATTTGGCGATATTTTACAGCAAAGAATACACATCGTTATGTGGATGTATTACAACGTTTCATAGAGGCGTACAACCATAGCTATCATCGCTCTATAAAAATGACTCCAAATTCTGTAACGTCTGAAAATTCTTTAACTGTTTGGAAAAACTTGTACGCTGACATGGTAACGAAGAAGGTCAAGAAACCATCCTTGCGCGTGGGGGACCATGTCCGAGTTTCTAAGCTTAAAGGTGTCTTTACAAAGGGTTATCAGCAATCATTTACGGATGAAATATTTATAGTGACCAAAGTAACTGTGAAAGAGGGGGTTTACATCTATCAGCTGGTTGATTATGATGGTGATGGTGTGAGCGGTAATTTTTATACCGAAGAGTTACAGAAGGTCACCAATGAGCCCCAACGGTTTTATAGGGTTGAGAAAATTCTTCAGAGTAAAGGTAAAGGAAATAAAAAACAAAGTCTGGTAAAATGGACAGGGTGGCCTGAGAAATTTAACAGTTGGGTTAGTGCTTCATCTCTAAAGGATCTACAAAGCAAAGGCGCTCCCTGAGAAGATGGAAAGCAGTGGATTTTATATCACCTTACCCAGTAACGCTTCTCACGATACATTCCCAAACAATGAAATATCAAATTATTGTGTTAAAATGGCTAAACCCGTTGATTTACAAGGATTGTGGGAAGCGGGTCTAATGGAGATTCAATACCCCCATACCTGGGACACTGTGTCTAGAAGAGAGGCCAAATTTACCATCAAACGTGAAGGTCCTATTGAGCTGTTACACGCCAGTTTTCCTCATGGATTTTACAGCAGTATACAAGTTTTGTTGGAGGCTATCAATAAAAGTCTCGCAAACATTGAACGCTATTCTGATATACAATTGTTTCTGGATAAGGTGCAGAGAAAAGTATTTCTAAAATCGACGGATCTTACCACCGAGTTTATATGTAGTGGCAAACTTTTTCGTGTTTTGGGAACCGTTCAACATGTAAAAAGTACTAAAGATTTGGACAAAACACGTGCTGATATTGATGGGGGATTTTACAGTCTTATGATCTACAGTGATATAGTAGAATATCAAAGGGTCGGTGACTCGTACGCCCCGCTAATGAGAACAGCGCAGGTGAAAGGTGAAAATAATGGCATTGTTAATATACAATATATTAAACCTGATTATATACCGGTTTCTAAGAGTCATTTTGACACCATCAATATACAGATAAGGGATGATCAGGGGGAGTTGGTGTCATTTAAATACGGGAAGGTCCTAGTGAAACTACACCTACGTCCTAGGCGCGAAAAAGACTATTAAAAACATGGTATTTATGAAAAACTATGGGGAGCCGTACGTTTATAGGGATTATTACCGCCGACAAGCTGGTTATGGCAATCAACCTTACTTTCAAGGGGCACCCGTTATGTATGGTACGGGTTTCGGAAGTATTTTTAGAAGCCTCTTTCGAAGGGCTATGCCGTTTCTACGAAAGGGGTTTGAATTAGCCAAACCACATGTGAAAACAGCAGCCACAAATATTGCTAAAGATGTGGTGTCTACGGCTACAACATCCATCGCAAATCGATTTAACCAACCACCGCAAGAGGGTTCTGGGCTGGTTTATGTGAAAAACAACACAAACAAAAGAAAAAGGAAATCAGTACACAGATGGGGCCCTCCAGGAATGCATAAAAAACTAGGATCAGCAACAAAAACGGCTCAGAAGAGAAAAAGAACTCGCAAGAACAGATCGGTCAAGAAAAAAAAAAACAGCCCCGGCATTAATATTTTCTAAAAGATGGCGTTCATCCATTGTGCGTCGGGGGAATGTGTGAAATCTGAACTCGATCTGTTTGCTGTACCCCCGACACAAACGAGCATTGAAAACAGCTTTTTCATGGAAGTGGCGCCCCTTGCTGCACTATCTCCGCTAGCACCTATAGAGTTTTATATATCAGGCTCAACAGAGATGTATCTGGATTTAAATGACACGTTACTTTACCTCACTTGTAAAATAACAAAAGCTGATGGATCAGCTATCCCCGCAACGGCTAAAGTTGCTACGATTGCTTACCCTGTGGCTACCCTCTTTAATCAAGTGGATATTACGCTAGGCGACCGGCTGATTACACAGAGCGACAACATGTATGCGTACAGGGCCTATATAGAAAGCATTTTGAACTACAGTAATGACGCTTTGGACACTCAGTTTACAGCAGGGCTTTTCTATAAGGACACAGCAGGCCATATGGAGGATTATGCTCTAGATGGGGCTAATGCCGGTTTTATAAAAAGAGCTACACATGCCAGAGGGAGCAGAAATTTTGATTTACTAGGCCGTTTACACTCCGATCTATTTTTCCAGGAGAAACTAATGGTAAACGGCGTTGATCTGAAAATTAAACTTTCTAGAAATAAAGATGCTTTTTGCCTCAACAGCGATGATGCTGAAGCCTACAAGCTGATTATAGTATCAGCTAGTTTATTTATTAAAAGGGTGAATGTGTCGCCCACGGTCAGATTAGCTCATGCTGATGCTCTACAAGTATCAAACTTAAAATATCCGGTGGAGCGGACATCTTTGAAAATTTTCAGTGTTCCAGCGGGTAGCCGTGTCGCCAGTCAAGATAACTTATTCCTTGGACAGTTACCGAAAATAATCATCATTGGTTTTGTGGACAACACAGCTTTTTCCGGGGCTTACGCCAGCAACCCTTTTAATTTTAAACATTACAACATCAACTACGCAGCGCTTTTTAAAGACGGGGTCGTTATACCTTCTAAAGCCTACAGTCCCAGTTTTCAACAAAAAAATACAATTAGGGAGTATTTGGGACTTGTCTCCATCAGCGGTAAACATCTGCATGATAAAGGTTTTGTGATACCCCGGGACGATTATGATGGGGGTTATACTCTCTTAGCTTTTGATTTGAGACCTGATAATACATCAACCGGCCATTATAATCTTATTAGAAATGGTAATCTACGCATAGAAGTACGCTTTGCTGCAAATTTACCCAACACGGTGAATCTAATTATTATGGCTCTATTTGACTCGGTTATGGAACTCAACAATCAACGACAAGTCCTGTACGACATGTAATGGATACTTACCAGATCAAACGTTTTCTAAGTAAAGACAAACACGCTAAGAAAACATTCAAGGGTGTGTATTCATGTGATAACCTTCCAAGAGACATAAGTAATGAGCGACCCATTAGTCTTGTGGCGAACACCGATCCCCATGATCAGGAAGGCACCCATTGGATAGGTATGTTTATAAACAAGGATACAATAACAGTGTTTGACAGCCTGGGGTGTTTCCCAAGCCACCCCATATACAAAGGCGCTATCCTGGACTATGTGAAGGATATAGCACCCGTTATACATTATAATAAAACACCTGTGCAACATCCTGAAGACATCACGTGTGGCCAGCACTCCTGTTACTTTGTATCTAACATGTCTGAGAAACACTCGCTGATAAGGGTTATGCACACCTATTCACTGGACCTCCGGCAAAATGATGTCATGGTTACTGCTTTTGTGAATAAGAACAGCTTTCGGAGATCCCCTGTAAATGTTTTTGATCGTTGGCAAAAATGTACTCTTATTACTAAACCTTAAATTGTGTACACATATAAATAAACACATTTTCTTTTTAATTGAAACAGTCTTTTTTGTCTTATTTTTTCATTTATTTAATATTATATAAACATGTTAGACATGATCAAAATGATTAGACATAACGCCTTTGAAAGTATGAATAATATTTTTATTGCAATGAAATTATTATTATTTTTTTTGCAGACTGGAAAAGTAATAATAGTAAAAAAAAAATAAAATAAAAAAAAAAAATAATACAAAAAAAAAAAAAATAAAAAAAAAAAAGATATGCATGTATATACATATTTTACAACGGTTAAAGATTTTGTTAAAGAAAAAATGAGGTTACACGTTAAACCAAGAGGCTCGTTTACTAGCTTTATTTTTTTTTCTTTTTTTTATTGACATTTCAGATGATTCAATAGCTGTTGTTAAAGGTTTGATCTCAGAGTCTTTTAAATTTTCCAACAGTTCGCGATGTCCCATATTTCCAATTAAAGTTGCGGGCAGGTTCACATCGGCAGCTGCTTGCATAAACAGGTCCCAACCTCGAGGTTTTGTGTGTCTTCCAAAAGCCTGAGGGTTGGTAATGCTGCGAACTAAATCGTGAACATTTGATCCTTTAACAACTGTTCCTTTATAGATAAATTCTCCCTTGTTGTTCCATGTTGCCACGTTTTTTTCACTTCCCATTTTGTTCATCAACAGTTCTGCATTTTTCCGATAACGGGGGTTAATAGTGTCCAAAACCTCCATTACGATAGGATCCGGGGCAGAGGTTGATAGGGAGGGCTTAGAGCTAATTGAAGGGTCTTCGGGGGGCATGTACAACATCAGTTTATTTTTCTCATTTTCGACCTGTCTAAAGTATGTTAAGTATTTTTGTAGAATAGTTGAATAGAGCCCCACTTTATCATAGTCTGATAAATCATGCCGCTTTAAAACCTCTTGCATTTCAGAGTCAAGCCTTAAAGTGGCTGATTTTCGGATATCTGCTTCTTCCCGCTTCGGGGTACTTATACCCTCCAACTGACGTTTGTCAACCAAATACATCTTTTGGGCATGCTCCATTAACCACCCCCTAAAAGCCTGGTAATTAGAGGCAATGCCAAACCTAGGAGTGCCCCTATAAAACCCCCAGATTGTTTTAGAAGCTTTCTTTTGGTTTTTATAGACGACCTCTTGTTACTCAGCTTTTTAAGGAGGGTTTTTTTCTTTTTTAAAACGCCTAGTTGCTGGGTGGATAACGGAACGTTACCTTTTATAGTGTTGAAGGCAATCTCTGCTATAGCTGATACTAGATCATCAGAGGCTGAGCACAAAATGGCCTTCCGTTGTTGGGGTGGAGCTGTTACTAGCATTTTAAGAAGAGCAAAATTCCTACGTATACGGGCCGTCATGGTAGCTGGTCGTCGTCGCTAATGAGGAAAGATTGTTTTTCACTGTGGTTTTCTAGACGTCTTTTGTACGTAAACCACGGGTATATCAGGAGGGAAAACACCGGTCCTCAATCTGTAGTCTTCTAAAGTGTTTGTTTTTAGATCCACCAAGAGGTAACCGTAAGGTTTTAAGGTAGCGTCTTCAAAAGCCTCCATAAAAAAACGGGTATTACCCGGGTACATCTGTCTCGCTAGGACGGTTAGTTGATGTTTATCTCTAGGGTTTTTAAACAACACTATATAGCTGGCGTTTAATGTTATGGAGCGGTTGCCCTTTCCGCGGTAGAATAAATTTTGAACAATGTAGCAAATGCTAAGGTTCCTGTGATGTGAGTATTGTGTAAAAGCTTTCTCGATTTCCGAGCTATGCCCTCCTTCCATCATAAGATCATCTACAATAATCATATTAACAAGATTTGGTGGTAGCAAGTGGTCGTCATTCAAAGAATTTGGTAAGCCCTCCACAAACTTCAGATGTGGTATTTTAGATGCCAATTCATTATACAAGGGCTGCCAGCAAGAAAAAAACCAAATAACATTTTCAGGAATGGTATTCATAACAGAGGGTGCGTTTTCTAATAGCTGCTTCATAAAATAGCTTTTACCACAACTAGAAGGTCCCGCTAACACGCATGAAAAAGGGTGTTGTAACCGGGTATCCATCGTATACGTTGTTCCCTTTTCAATAACCATAGGGTAATGTTTTGTAATTAGCAGTAAGCACACGCTTATCAAATACTACCCTCAAGGTTTTTTGCAGCGTTTCACTGCTAATCTCCCATTGTTTCTTTTTACGCACTATTGAAGGTTGATGAACTGTGATATTTTTGGTTATGTTGTTTAAAGAGTATTCTTGCACCAGCTCCTTTAAACTATCAAAATTAATTTTTATACTATTGCTAACATTTAAAGTGATACCCTTTACTTTCATACAGACAACGCTGTTGGATGTCCTATAAGAATAGGTTTTAGGACCTGCAGAAACAAATTCTACAATGTGCTCTCCCGGAGCTAGTTCGCTTGTTAAATTACCTAGATAATCACCCAGGGGTGGGTCCTCGTCACCGGGTGAGCTGACAAAAATAACAGAGTCAGTATCGTGGTACAAACAACGCTCTTGGAGGGCATCCATGACTTTATAAAGCTCCAAACGGGCGTGGGCTGTTGTAAAACATGCAATAAAAATGTTTATGTTGTTGGAGCACGTTGGGAACTCTTTCGCATACTTCCAGCAAAGACACGCTGTTTCCTCATCTATAAACTGTAAGCTTAAAATGTCATAGCCCAGGTCAAAAAGATAAGCGGTCAACTCTTCGGGGTCCGTTATAATGGTTGTGTTTGGAAGGTTGGTTCTTTGTGCAAATTTACCCCATAAGGAATTTAAACACAGTTTAGCTAACTGACGTCTAGAGGGATTGTTTTCAATGAACTCGGGTCTTAACCGTATCCCTTGGTGTTTGTAATACTCGTCTATATACCACTGTCGGGATTCATCATCCTTGCAACTTTCAGGGTAACCCGACGCTTCCTGTTTGTCTCGAAGAAAAAGACAAATGTATTTTGTGAACAGCTCTACTGTAGCTTTCCCAAAGTGCCATATTTCATAAATTCTACCCAGCCTGTATCCTTTCTGTAAGGCCACTTGTAGCTCAACAGTACACCAGGTACCAGTAATAGAGCGTTCCTCGTCACTGTGTGTGCATTTCTCAGTTTGTTTTGTAGTGGCACAAGTCATACAAAGTGGGAACATTAGTTTTCCAGAAACTCTTTGAGGGAGCACTGGGAAATAAAGTTTTTTAGGGGGGTACACCTGACATTTAATCAGTCCAAAATATTGTTTAACATCTCCAAAATCTTCATAGATAATTTGGGGGTGTCCTAGCGGGTATGGTTTTGAATTGTTAACAAAGGGGTAGAGACTGGTGTAGTCAAAGTAATGTATCTTTTCACCAGGAGCTATCGCGTGGTAAAGTTTAACAGCATTAGTCCTTCCCCCAAAGAGAGCATCACGGGGTTCTAAGGGTTCTGGTAGATTTGTTTGTTTCAAAAAAATGTTTAGCCCCTCATCATTTTTTAGCATATCTGTCCATTCATGTTCCCAAAGTGTAATAACGCGCAAACCCTTGTTTTCAAGAAAATTCTTTTTTAAAAGTGTTCTTCTATGTAAATGGTCATTAGTACAGCCCATCATGGTGTTATAGTCATTTTCCTTATAGCATCGGGGGCACCCATGAAAAAAACAACCGTTAAATTCGTAGGCCAATTCCTCCCCATTTAGACACGCATAACCATCTAAAAAATAGGGACCAATCTTTTTTTCCCCTCCACGCAGGGCATGTTGTATAGGTATACCATCTTGATGGGACAAGTACATCAACCACTGTATAGAAGGGGTAGAAAAACGTTTTTGTTTTCCATGATACAAGTCGATTGGCACTAGAGCTATTGTTTCAGGCTCAAGAAACAGTTGTTTATATATATGCATACACATGCTAGCTAGCGTGATAAAAGTGAATGGATCAACATACGTCACATATTTTAACTCCTCTGGAGTATTGGGTTTTAAAATGTGCTCCTTTCGGGTTAGCTCAATGATACCGTTTCTAAAAATGTTACAGGCTGTTCTCAAAATATTAACATCTTCGTGACAATACCTTTTTAGCTCCCTCTTAAAATCAAAAACATCTTTACGGGCCTCTGAGTACCATTTTAGAAATGCCTCCTTTTCTTCAGACATCATAAATTCTGAACCATAGCACTCCACAGGAGGAATAGGACCTACATAGTTTTGATTCTGCTGGGTATTAAAAAAATGCGGAAAATAACCTTTCGACCCTGGAAATCCAAAAGCTTTAGGCAACTTACTTAACTTCATAGGCAAAAAATTTAAGCTGTCAATAAACCTAATTTTAAAGGGTATTACCTCTAAAAGTTTTAGCTTTGCACCATTCATAACCAGTTTGACTGCTACTCGTTCTTTAATCATTTCATGTATCAAAAAGAAGGAATCATACCCCTGACTGTTGTGTGCCAGAAAGCTATACCCCCTAAATTTCTCATCCAAGAAATTAGTAATAAAACGCTTAATGCAGTCTATACCATAAAAGGACCACGTCTTATCACCCGTCAAATGTTTGGCATAAACATAGTTTGGGACGTGTATGCCTGTCTCTTGCATACACTCTATATCAAACACAATGTAATCCTCAGTTTTAGCCACATCTTTTGGAACGGTCATGTAACACAAATGGTCCTCCATTGAAACAACTTCAATTTTACATCTAGGGCAAATTTTACCACGGCATTCATGATTAACATTTATAAAGCGACCGCATGAAACACAGTCTGTTTTCAAATAACATTGGGCTAAACCCTGCGCTGCTTTCTCAATGTGTTTTTTAAGGCATTGTTCAGACCGGGCAAAAGTTTTACATTTGGGACATTTAAACTTTGATTCGTCCAACACAAGACACCCATCTCTTTGACACATGTGACAATGTAATCTACATTTGTGAGCCATTCGATTGTTGTATATGTGACAACAAAAAGGACATAAATTCTTTACCCCTAGAAAAGCTTGTAGGTTTAAAATGCCGTAATAGTGTTTTTCATGATGTAAAAGGTAGACAGTGTTTTTATTAGAAGTGTCACCCTGGGGAAAATATTTCCAAAGCCGATCTTCATTATACAAAATTTTGATCGGCACCCCAAAGTAATCTTCAAATAGACACACTTCATTAAAACCAACCATGACGTCAGGGGGTATACCCAGAGTCTGGTGGACCTCTAAAGCCTTTCTTTGTATGTAACCGTCAGTAACAGTTCTAGGCTCCAGCAGACCTATGATACTAGCAGCCATACATATATTTAAGTCCCCATAGTTAAAATCCAAAAGCCAACGCTTCTTCTTAGCCACAATCATACTGTAGAGTGTTTTCTTTAATGGCCTGTACACGCCACCCTCTCTAGATCTAACAACCACAGTTACAATTCTTAAGGGTTCCGTTACAAGAAGCTCAGCCTTACTTTGTAGCAAACGGCCAATGTTTTCTAAAAACTCTAAAACATCAAACACCTGTCGGTGGGTTCGTCTGGTAAAAAGAGGTCTATTTAAAGTAGAACTGTCTAAACGGATCTGGACAAAGTCATTAGGACCAGCAGATTCCAAAATGTGGGAAACAAGCCTCTCAACCGATTCTGTTATCAGTAATAGCGCGTGACCTGTTGATGTTATTCTATCTAGATTCATAAAACGAAAAACTTCATAGTATTCAACACTTTTATATTTTGGTATATCATGATGGTAAGTTCCCAAACTCTGTAAAAAAACAGTTTCTGTATCAGACGTGTCAGGTGTATCTGGAGAGTGAAGATCTAAATCTTTCTTTGCACGGCGGGTAATGATAGCTTTTGCTTTTTTTAAGCGTTTCAAAAACATTTTCCTCTGTCTCCTCGAGCGAAGCCATTTTAAACGCAAGGCCTTTGTACCTTTTACAGATAATTGTGGTATGTCTACAGGCTTAGGGGGTGTATGCACATCTTCCAAACCATACCCTATGGTGCTAGGGGATGTCATTACATCTATACCATTTGTGGACTTCCCAGGACCTAACACCGTCCTTAATGCTGTTATAGGGATTGTCAACTGATTTGGAACAGCCCTAGCTTTATTTTTTAAAGACTGCTTTTTATAGTCTTGGGCCAGTACATTGGTTTTAGATTTTATCTTAAACAAAAGGTGTTTGGCCTTACAAACACCTCGACGTGTATCAATTAAAGCTTTTTTAGTACCCTTTTGCTTTAATCTATACTTCTGGCAGCCTAAGTTTACTTTCTTCTGTATACCTGGTAAATGTTTTCCTTTTTCACTATTTAATACATCTACATCAAATAATCGCTTAGCAGTGTCACCCCTTTTATAACAGGGAACCGTCACCCGGGCGGCTGATGTGTTAACATGTTTAAAAGTATGTCGGGGAGACAACGGTTTATTATCAAGCTTCTGAAAATTGTTCACTGCACACATCCGTTTGTTTACACCATTTGGCCCTGTGCTTGAAAGATCTAACGGCTTAGGGGGGTCATTTAACCTACAAATAACAGAGGCATATATAAATTCTTCACAAGCTAATTTTATGTGGGAGTCTGAGTTAACTATAATAGGCTCTTTTACAGTAGGATTTACAACAGGCTCTTTTAGAGGTGGATTTACAATAGGCTCTTTTACAGGTGAGTCTATAATTATTATAACAGGTTCAGAAGCACGAGCTGTTGGTATATCTGGTACCAAAGGGACCTGTTTCAAATTCTGGAAAATATCAGCACCCTGCTCACTGTTGGGGCTTGTAGGTAAACACGTATATGGTATTGAATAATCTCCACAATCCAGAGACTGTTGCCTAATGGTATCCTGTATTGGGTCTAAAGCAGGAAAATCTCCAAGAGGGTCTTTTATAGGGGAGTCTATAATTATTATAACATTTTCAGAATCAGGGGCTATTGGTACACCTGGTACCTCCAACGCTGGTTCTAAATTTTGGGGAATATCAACATACCTCTCACTGCTGGGGATTGTGGGTGAATAGGTATGGGGCGGTGTACAGTATCCATAATCAGGAGACCGTGCCCTAACGACGGCCTGTATTGGGTCTAAAGGGGCTACTACCTTTAAAGAGGAAAACACATTAGACGGGGTAATATCGCCACAACCTCTTCTCTCCAGCGGCGCTCTATTAGCTGATGGGTCTATAGGTGGTATAACCTTTACACGAGACCTTGTTTTTTTATCACATCTAACAGACCGGACCTGAGGGGGATCAGCCGGAGTTACCTGAGTACTTTGATCTTCCACAGCTTCACAGTTAGTCATATTTAAAACTGGTTGAACCCCTTTAAACCGTACATCTTTTTTCAAACTTAGTTTAGAGTTTTTTAAACATTTTTGGAGCCCCAAACACTCCTGATAACCCCCCTCCCTTGTTGTGCTAAAGTGTTCTGTGTAGGGCTGACCTGTTTTCTTCACACGAGTCGTTGGTGGGACCGCAAAGGGCGTAAGCGCAACACTAGACCCTAAAAATAAACATAATTAAAAGAACATTACAAACTCGAAGCAAAAGCCTATTCCTTATAAACATACACCATCCTATAACCTAATACATGCTTCCTTTTAAAACAATGAAATCAAATAAACACCTATAATAATATATCCCCTAGATACCTTTATAAACCTTTAATCTTTAAAGCTAGCAAGCATAAATAACATACCTTGCGTGCTGTCCCCTGAATAGGTCCTTTTCAAAATCCCCTTAAAATGCTCTAAGGTCTGGCCTGTTTTTTTCACACGATCGGCGGCCTGCCATCCAGAGGTACCATGTGCTAATCCTTTAGACTTCTTCACAACCCTAGACCCTAAAAAATTAAGCATAACATAATCAGATACATGTTTACAAAACTAAAACATAAGTATGATTCCTTATAACCAAAGAAGCTCATAAATCCTATTAATTGTTTCCTTCTAAAGCATACAAAACCCATAAAAAATAAAAAATAAACTATCATAAGCCTTAAAGCTGCTAAGCAAACATAAATCACGTACCATGCGTATCCACCTCTAAACGCTTTCTTTTCGGCTGACCCTCAACATGTTCTGCTTTTCCCAACAATTGTAAATCTACATAAAAACATTATAACATTAATCCTTACATACTGCAGCCAAACACACACAAACACACACACACCACTATAAAATTAATTGGATTACCTTCCGTACACGTCTGTGTGTCTTCCACAAGTTTAGAATTTGCAGCATTTACATGCTTCCTCTTTCGGGAAGCCTTTTTCCCATAGACACGGTCTACTATAATGTTAATACATAAGCATACATTTTTAATTCATATGTGATTATACCTTGAACCCTGATATCCTAAGACTTCAGGTGTTCAAATAAAAAAACACTCTAAAATATCATTTACAAAACACACATGTCTAAATACATAAGCCGCCTTGTGTCTTCACACAGTGTAACAAACGCACCATAACCAAATACAAACTAAAAAAATTCTGTTTAAAGGTTGCACCCTCCACTTATAAGCAAACCATGTTAAAATTCCTGCGTGTGTTACTTTTTTACTTAAAACATAATTTTCATAAAAACCATTAACTTGTAACCCAAATGATCCATTTTAAAAAGTTACAATGACCATGTTCATTTATACACTGCTGTTCAATATTTATCCACGGTGTCCTGGTCAGAGAAAAAATCAATAGTATAAACACACGTGTCTAAATACATAAGTCGCATCGTGTCTTTACACAGTGTAACAATCGCACCACAGCCAAATACAAACTGAAAATACCGTTTAAAGGTTGCACCCTCCACTTATAAGCAAACCCTGTTAAAATTCCTGCGTGTATTACTTTTTTACTTAAAACATAATTTACATAAAAGCCATTAACTTGTAACCCAAATGATCCATTTAAAAAGTTACGATGGCCCTGTTCATTTATACACCGCTGTTCAATATTTATCCACGGTGTCCTGGTCAGAGAAAAAAATCAATATTATAGATTGGCTAGTCAAATACAGCTTCTTTTTTTTTACTTTGCACGGGTCCCATAAGCATTGAAACATCTTTATTTTATCTAAAGTATCATGTGGCCGCTGTTTTCTTTTTTTTTTTTTTCATTCATATCTAGAAAATATATTTTATTTGAATAGGCTCAAATAATTGTCTATCCACCCTACATTGAAAACTCTTAAATTCACAATTCTAAAACAACGAATGCCTGAAACCTTTCAAAAACTCAAAGTCCTTCGCTCTCCACCGCGTGTCTAACTAATCAATATTAGAGATTACCCACACATATATCCTTTACAAAGCGGCACACAACAAACAGGTTTTAAGCATCCACATTACCTTGTAAAGCGCCTATGTTCTCATCTTTAGCCGTATCTAATATAAATAAAACATACAGTATAGCTTTATTAGCCTCATACACAAACCTAAATACAATTCTTTTGGTTCTGCAGAACCTCCTACTTTTACATTGCCTTTTGTTTTATTCACAGAATTCTTTCAAACAATTTACCTTTTTCCAAGTATAACAGTAATTCTACACTTATAAAACAAAATACACATACCCTTGTCTAATATTTTTTGGCAGTCAAATTCATCGTAAAAGGACGGTGCTTCGTATCTCTAAATAAAAGGAATCAATAATTATACACCTTAAATCATTTTTAAAGATAAAAAAAAAAAAAAAAAAAATGCACTTACTTCGTTTCCAAACTCCATGACTTCAGGCGCAAAAGTGTAAATGAAAAGGCAGCTTTCCTGTTACCGGTATATTTATAACCTAGACTGTTTAATGTTTAGCTAGTCAGCCCACTTTATATCAATTTACATAGAAACGTATATCGTCAGAGATAAGACCCTAACCTCTTAGATCTGCGGACGTGGCCTTTTCCAAATGGTACACGTACACTCTACAAATACATACAATGACACGGCTTAAAATTCCATGTTCCATACAAAACGAAAGTAAGACTTCTTTTACAAACATGAGCCATTGCTACACATCAGAGTGCGACCGAAATATTGATCGTTCCCTCAGCGTCACAAAGCTTCTTTAAAAACACCAGTTAACTCTACATTGCCTGGATGATTCATCCATAAAAACCAAAGCTTTTTTTTTTTTTTTTTTTTTTTTTTCTTCACCACATTTTACCACAACACAGCGCAACTTTTATAACTGTTAATCTTTTGTTATTTTGTAAGCACACACACACACACACACACACACACACACACACACACACACACACACACACCCCCCCCCCCCCCAAACACACAGCCGCACACAACCAAACACACACCCAAACACACAGCCGCACACAACCAAACACACAGCCACACACAGCCACACACACAACCACACACACACACACACACACACACACACACACAGCCACACACACACACACACACCCAAACACACACAGACACACACACACATATATATACCTAAACTTACAGGTTTTATAAATATATTTATCAATTAAAAAACATCCATAGCCCACCTAATCATAGGGTCAGACCATGCATACTAGCGCAAACCCCAAGAGCGCCGTCTACCTCTCTCCAGAGCTCCTTCTGTATATATACACCATACTCCACCCCTAGGGGTGGACCCACAACTACATCACCCACAACGCCCACCGGCCTGCCCCCCTGACATCACAACTTCATACCTACATCATCTCATCAAAACCCTGGACCTTGACCCCAAAAGGATGTCATCAGCCCTGCTGGACCACGCCTAGCCCCCAAAATATTACCTCATCCACGACATCACCAACGGGAAACACCCTTATCTACACCACCACGCCCTAAACACAAGCCATGACATCACTGTTAGGTTAGGCCATAGAAAAAACTTCAGAGACACGCCCGTGATGTCACCATCCCTGCTAGGACACCCCTAGCCCCCAAAATATTACCTCATCCACGACATCACCAACGGGAAACACCCTTATCTACACCACCACGCCCTAAATACAAACCATGACATCACTGTTAGGTTAGGCCATAGAAAAAACTTCAGGGACACGCCCGTGATGTCACCATCCCTGCTGGGACACGCCTAGCCCCCAAAATATTACCTCATCCACGACATCACCACCGGGAAACGCCCTTATCTACACCACCACGCCCTAAACACAAGCCATGACATCACTATTGGGTTAGGCCTTACAAAAAAAATCAGGGACACGCCCGTGATGTCACCATCCCTGCTGGACCACGCCTAGCCCCCAAAATATTACCTCATGCACGACATCACCACCGGGAAACACCCTTTCCTACACCACCACGCCCTAAACACAAGCCATGACGTCACTGTTAGGTTAGGCCTTAGGGGAAACTTCAGAGACACTCCCGTGATGTCACCACACCTGCTAGACCACGCCTAGCCCCCAAAATATTACCTCATCCACGACATCACCAACGGGAAACACCCTTATCTACACCACCACGCCCTAAACACAAGCCATGACATCACTGTTAGGTTAGGCCATAGAAAAAACTTCAGAGACACGCCCGTGATGTCACCATCCCTGCTAGGACACCCCTAGCCCCCAAAATATTACCTCATCCACGACATCACCAACGGGAAACACCCTTATCTACACCACCACGCCCTAAATACAAACCATGACATCACTGTTAGGTTAGGCCATAGAAAAAACTTCAGGGACACGCCCGTGATGTCACCATCCCTGCTGGGACACGCCTAGCCCCCAAAATATTACCTCATCCACGACATCACCACCGGGAAACGCCCTTATCTACACCACCACGCCCTAAACACAAGCCATGACATCACTATTGGGTTAGGCCTTACAAAAAAAATCAGGGACACGCCCGTGATGTCACCATCCCTGCTGGACCACGCCTAGCCCCCAAAATATTACCTCATGCACGACATCACCACCGGGAAACACCCTTTCCTACACCACCACGCCCTAAACACAAGCCATGACGTCACTGTTAGGTTAGGCCTTAGGGGAAACTTCAGAGACACTCCCGTGATGTCACCACACCTGCTAGACCACGCCTAGCCCCCAAAATATTACATCACCCACGACATCACCCCCCGGAAACGCCCTTTCCTACACCACCACGCCCCTCAACACAACACATGACGTCACTACAGCACAGGGACATCCGCTAAGGCGGGACATACGTTGCCATGGACACCCCAAGGGGCGGGACATCCGGTTAGGGCGGGGCTTCCGGGTAAAGGGGCGTGGCCACCTGTCACATTATGCAAACCACGCCCCCTTTTGAGTTTGATGAAAGGTATACTATAGCACTACTGAAGTGGGCTGCAGCGCTCGAAACGCTAGGCCCAGGAGCTGCTGGCTGTGCAGCCAATCACTTGCCAGTGGGCGGGATGGGAGGCGGGAGGAAGGGGAGAGACCAGGAAATGGTGGCTGGGCCACGAGAGGCACACGGGGAATCTAACACTTTTACAGTGTTTTCTTTCCAAAATGGCATTGCGCGCTGCTGCTCCACTCACCTTCCTTCTTGGTAAGGAAATGAAGTGGGCTGCAGCGCTCGAAACGCTAGGCCCAGGAGCTGCTGGCTGTGCAGCCAATCACTTGCCAGTGGGCGGGATGGGAGGCGGGAGGAAGGGGAGAGACCAGGAAATGGTGGCTGGGCCACGAGAGGCACACGGGGAATCTAACACTTTTACAGTGTTTTCTTTCCAAAATGGGATTGCGCGCTGCTGCTCCACTCACCTTCCTTCTTGGTAAGGAAATGAAGTGGGCTGCAGCGCTCGAAACGCTAGGCCCAGGAGCTGCTGGCTGTGCAGCCAATCACTTGCCAGTGGGCGGGATGGGAGGCGGGAGGAAAGGGAGAGACCAGGAAATGGTGGCTGGGCCACGAGAGGCACACGGGGAATCTAACACTTTTACAGTGTTTTCTTTCCAAAATGGGATTGCGCGCTGCTGCTCCACTCACCTTCCTTCTTGGTAAGGAAAATCAATGCTTTTATCCTGAAGGATCGAAAGAAGGCCAAAGAAAAGGCTGCAGTGAACAAATCCCTCTCCTCCTCGCTATGGCAAACAGTATGCAGGGTCTCAATAAAGCTGTCCAATTGTACAATATCAATGGGCCGGCTCTCATCAGGCTTTCTTTCAGTTTGCTTTGCCCAACCCTTCATTGCCATTGCTATGTAATGTTCCTTGGTAGGGTTGTGTTTCCCCCCTAGCTTATAGCAATGACCTATTGCAGCCAAGTGATAAGACATCCATGATCTGGTTTTCCCAGATTGCCCTCCACATCCGACAAAAACGCATACTGGTGCTCCCTTTTGACCATCCGTCATCATTTCTTCTTGAAAGGCCAGGAATCGCTTCCAGCACCCCTTGTACTTCCTTGCTGTGCTCGGAAGCAGAGCAGTGTGGATTAGAGAACTCAGATTACCCCAATCATGCCCCACCACTGCACCTTGAACGGTGTCATTGGGCCTCATTACACGGTAGGCGGTAAGGGTTTACCGCCTTACTACGAGGTCCCTTTGCGGGTTGGAGAATTTAACGCCTGCTTTTTGCAGGTGTTAAAAACCAACCCGCAAAGGGACCAGGGAGCTAATTACGGTACCGCAATTTGCGGTGCCGTAATTAGCACCTTCCCCATTCCCATTATGCCCTACGCGGCAAAAATGGGAATGGGGAAGGGCAATGGGGGAAGGGGGAATTACCGCCTCACCAACCTTGGAATAGGGCGGTGCCGGTATTTTACTGGCATGGACCAAGGTGCTAATAGCACCATGGTCCACCGCCGTCCGTGTAATGAGGCCCATTATCTTGGTTGCTTCTGGACAGTTCCCCCGAAATTTCTCCCACTGCAAACGAGGGAGTCAGCAGCCACGTTTTATATTCCTGGAGCGTGTCATGCTCTCACCTCAGTGTTTAATTTGAACGAGCTGCGCCTCGGCCATTGCTCTTCCTTGACACCTCCAAAACCCACCAGCAACCAACACGCGCTAGCATAGATGCTCTCACAAGCACTCATTGAAATAAACAAACACCACTCATATGCGCATGCACACTGTGATACATGAAACACCACATACATTCACACTCTCACCCACACCCACACAGCACTGCTGAACTTGTGATGACCTCACAAGGATTTGCAGAGTTGAATTCGGCATCTGCCCCAGTAGTCCAAGAGACCAAAGCACAAAGAGAGGCCTTGTCTGTTACTTACTTCTAAGGATGTATTGAGATAAGAAAACACAGGACGCGTGTTTGACTTTGTTGCAGTGAAATCCGCAACAGATTCTAGAGTTTTATTTTAGCAGGTATTTCACCTGTAGACTTACACCAAAACTGTGTTTCGTCCTGGAGTGCTAATAGAAGCTTTCACTAGTATTGCAATGCCAGCACAAACACAAACACCAATGTACCCACAAACTGCTAAAACAAAAGCCACCAGGAACCAAACACACTCACACCACATAAATTAATGCTAATAAAATTGCATTTTGTGTCGTTCAGATACACACAGATGCGCAAACACTTGACAGAACCCACAAAACTACTAACACACTAGTTACAAGCAATCACCACACACACATGCAGTCAGGGGTGGACTGGTCTATAGGGAACTCTAGAGATTTCCCGTTAGGCCCTGCATCCTGGGCCTCTTTTGTGTGGTATTTCCAAATGTTCCCATAGGAAAAGGAGGGTTGGGACTTGCTGAAAATGTGTAATATGGGGCCACTTTGTACATTATTTCCAGGGCCTCTTTTGGCTCGCAGTCCACCTGCATGCAGTTGCGCACAGCTCAAGGACATGTAGGCACAAACCCATACACTCATACACTCGCACAAACAAACGGGCCCCTCCCGCTTTCCATGGCAGCCGCCACCAGGTCTGTCAGTTAGACACGGTCCCGAGAGTTTAAAAAGGCTGGAATTTCAATGCAGTCAGACCCCCTCCTACGACCCACAGAAGCCTGCCAAGAACATGAGTAAGGCATAAACAAAATTCAATAAATAAAAAACGAGGGTGTTGAAAGAGGGAAAAGTGCAGTCAAGGGCAACGCAAGCCCTGCTGACGCTGATCTGCTCAGGGATAGAGAGGCAGGACTCAGTCCAGGCATGAGGCACGACTCAGTCCAGACATGCAGGGAAGAAAGGACAACCCCACAGTGGCAGGCAGACGGGCGGGTGGGCCACAGCCTTTCTCTTCTACACTGACTGGCCAAAGGCATGGCTACAACACCAAACATCACATAGCTGTACGGCAGGATGGTGGGTGGGCTAAACTGAGGGATTAAGGAATTAGTACGACGTACCAACAGTCATTTTTTCGATGTGTTTTTTGTCGGATTTATTTTTCGAAAAAACTCATTGAAAAATTTAGGGGGGTGTGGGTAAGGGTATATAAGTGGTGGGGGCATGGAATAGTGTTACATTAATAAGGCAAAGGGGGTTTGAGGGGAAACCCCCCAAAAGAAAAATAAACATTTTCAATGAGTATTTTCGGCGAATTAGTTTTTTTTAACAAAAACCCATCGAAAAAATAACTGTCGATTAATGAACATAGAATCAAGACATTGACTCAAACCAATTCATTTTAAGGATATGATGGGACAAGAACAATGGTCGCCACATTCTGAAAACCTACATCTTGGCTCAGGAGCAGGCAGCTGAAACCAAGGGGCTAAATTGTGGCAGTGGCCACCCGCGATAGACTGGTAAGGTGAAACCTATCCCCAGAGATAATTGGGAGAATATGTGGCCAGCCAATTGATAAATAGCAGATGAAAACCAAGGGGGCCGCTAATATAACTATTTGCAACAATACAGTTGCCCATTTCACTTGTCAGCGGACCATGCATGGTCCTATCATCCACCATGTGGCTCTCCTTGCCGGGGTGAATAAACAAGCCTCAGAACCCTGGGATAAAGCCAGCGTCATATAGCGAACATCGATCGGGCCAGGAAATCAGCATAGAAAAGGGAATCGGGTTAGCAAAGGTTTTTATTAATAAATGTATCACGATAGGCCACAATAAACAAGTAGAGTCTGAACTAAACTTACATGTGTTGGCGTTAAATGTTGGTTCTTCTTCTTGGTGAGATAGTGCTCCGGGAAAATGTAACCAACAAAAGTGTGTCTGAAAGTAAAATGTTCCAACAAAAGTTCTGCCAGCGCTCAGCAAGTCTGGCACTAGGTGTTAGCCAGAAAATCCACACAATAGCTTGAGCTCATATTTCCAGGTTTCATGGGATGCCTGCACCCTATTTTCCCACAGGTTCTCCCGAGCTTTTAGTCGCAGATTGTAATGTTTTTGTAACATGTTTGCCAAGGTTCTGGGGATTGCTTCTCCTTGTTCCCAGACCCAGGTGTCAGCTATGTAGTTGGAGCCAGTGGGGGGATTCTGTAAGTTTGGGCCATGAGTGGTGGACCTTGCAGGATGGGCTGGGAGAGGGTTCTCACTAGGCCCCGCCTTGCCTGCCTCTCTGTCAATGTTCTGCTCCTCCAATTAACTGTTCCTATCTCTCCCTCCTCCCCAGCATCCAGCCTCAGGTCTCGTCTTCTTGAGTGTACCCTCTTTTGCCTTCAGGTCCACCACATCAGTTCTAATGCTGTGTCTTCCCCACTTTCCTCTACTTCCTCGCCTAGTCCTTTACTGGTCCTTGACTTCCCTTTTTCAATTCCTATTACCACCTTCCCCTTCCTACTACTACCCTCCCCTTCAGCACCTGGAGGTTATCCAAAGTTGGACCATCAATGCTTTTTTGACACTTCCTCTTTTACTTCCCAAGGGATTCTCTGCTCCTCCACCACCTTCAGCCCTTCATCCGCCCACCCTGCTTCATTTTCCTTATCTCCCGTTCTTTCCTTATCCATCTTGCATCAGTAGTTTCTCGTGACCGCTGTCTTTTCTCCTCACCTGCTTCACCCCTTCGAGACCCTCTCTCACAACACTTATGATACTCAAAATCTCTTGAATCTCTTACAAATTCTAAACCCCTTTGAGCACTTCTGTTAAAACAATTACAGTGCCCCAATTTCCTTCTTACCCTCCAACCTCCTTCACCCCTTTGAGCCCTTCGCTCATAACCAAAGAGGTAATACGTTTCTCCACTTCTCCACTATCTCTGCCACCTTCTGTGCCTTCCTTTCCCCAACCTCCTGGTTCCCTGTTCTCCTAGCCCATGGTCCTCTTAACTCGTCACCTTCTGGGTCCGCCATTACCCATCTTCTTGGATTCTGCCTGCGGCCTCCTGTCTCCTGCACTTCCTAGGTTACAGATCTTCTGCTCCAGCCTCCCGTCTCCAGCTTCTTCTCCGGCTTATCTGCCTCTCTCCCGGGAGCACCAGATGACCTCTTTCTCATGGCTCCACCAGTTACTGTCTGAACCCTTGGATTTTTACAGGGCTTTGGCCATTCCTTTCAGCCTCCCTCTGCTGTAATGGGACTCAAAGGTGATAGATGGCATGAGCTTACAGCCATTATGTGGGACTTGGGATTAGCTTGTTTGTCTCACCCCCTGGGTGGTCGTCAGCCTGCCTCAAAAACCCAGACCCAGACTTCTAGCCTCTCTTTGTGTTTATTTATTTATTTAAATTCTTATAAATGCACCAGATCGCCCTCAGGCCTCAAGGCTCACAAAAAAGACAAACAACAGACAAGACAAAACAATGCAGAATCAAAAAATTACGGCACTACAGTACCAAGAAACATGAACTAAGGAGCAATGAAGAGGAAGGTTTTTACCTTCTTTTTGAACTCGACCAGAGATGTGGTACCTTTGAGATCCAAAGGAATAGGTTTCCAAGTGGCAGGAGCCACAACATCAAAAATAGTTTAGCCAAATTTAGCTAAGAAAAATATGGGCTGGCCAAGTTTAGCCTGAACTAGTGACCTCAGGGATCGCGAGGCGCATACCGCTGGATGCGCTCAGAGAGATAGCTGGGCTCAGCTTGAGTCAGGCACTTAAAAGTGAGTGTCAGGATCTTGAAAGACACACAGTGCTGGACTGGCAACCAGTGCAGATTTTGTCTGGCTGCAGTGATGAACTGCCTATTAGAAATGCCCAGTACCGCCCTTACTGCCCCGTTTTGTGCACCATGAATGGCGGCCAAGTTGGAGTGCGCAGTACCCGCCAAAAGGCTGTTGCAATAATCCAGCCTCAAATTGATTAATGCAGAGGCTAGCATGGACATATTTTTCACAGATAGATAGGGACATAGGTGGCTTAACTGCTTGTTGATCCAGTAACATGAAGCACAGATCTTGGCTACATGTGGTCTCATAGTGAGCTCAGAATCAAGTGTGACACAAAGTGTTTTAACAGTCCCAGCCACCGGGATGGAGACATTGGCAATCAGGAAGGAGGCATATTCCGATGAGAGACTCTTTAACATGTGGCTTGTGGCAGTAATAAGAATCTCGGTCTTATCTGTATTAATGGCCATTGAATTTGCAACCATACAAGAATGAATGAGGGTATAAATGGCGTAGATGGCATGAGAGTCTTGAGCATATATGCCGGATAGTTCAAGAATGACCTGTGTGTCATCGGCGTAGTTGGTATAGAGGACACCCAGGTCACCAGCCATTCGGAGAAGAGGGAGAATATAGATATTAAAGAGAGTAGGTGATATTGAAGAAGCCTGTATTGGGAGAAGAAGCGTCATGAATGACAACTCGTGCAGTACCTGGACCAAGAAAGGAGACCAGCCATTGGGTGGATACGTTAGAACAGCCCACCAAGGATTGCAACCTGGAGGCTAAAAGATGGTGGTCGACCAGGTCGAACGCAGGCGATAAATCCAGCAGCATGAGAAGTGCTGGATGACCACGATCAACAATGGCCACCTGATTGAATTTTAAATCAAGCATGGCGGTCTCTGTCCCGTGCTGGGCACGATAACCAGACTGACAAGGCCCAAGGATGGAATTATCCACAATGAATTTCTGAAGTTGAAGATAAGCCACCCGATCCATTACCTCCAATAAAAAGGGAACGTTCGTGATTGGGGCGGTAGTGCTTGGGCTGACAAGGATCAACGTTGTGCTCCTTTTTACGCAATGGAATAGTCAATGCCTCCTTGAGATCAATTGGCACCTTTCTCTCCAAAAAAGATTTGTTGATGAGCTTAGTGACCCAAGGGCTGATGGTATCAAGTGACTCAACCAACAGTCGGGCGGGACAGGCACCAACTTTGCAGGTAGTAGGTTTCATATCTAAGATGATCTTATTGACCTCCACCACCGTACAAGTAGTGAAAGCAAAGGTAGGCTTGGAAGTAGAATGCTGCATATTAGGGTTTCTAACAGGTGTGTGTACCAAAATAGAGGTGTCAGGAGAAACAGACTCCGGGGATACACTAGACTCCAGATGCGAGGCAGTTTTCGCTTTGAAGGCATCGTGTATGGTTTGACACCATGCAGACTCGTGAACAATATTGGTCTTGGTGTGAGTCTCGCTATTAACATTCCAGAGAATCGCAAACAGCTCCTTGGAGCTATATTTGGCTTGGCTATATTCTGTTATTATAGTAGGAGGATTTAGCCAAGATGACGGCAGCCTTGAATTTTTTAACAGCAAGTTTAAATGCATCCAGGAGGGCTGGTGATTGATTCTTCCGCTAGGCCCGCTCAGCTGCTCTCCTAAGGTGTTGGAGGGTAAGAATGTCCTCAAACCAATGGTGTGAGAGGGTTTCTGGCATGACACACTTAACAGTAAAGGGGGCAAGATCCTCTATAATGGAGTGTAGGGTGGATTTTATATGCCCGGAAAGGACAGTAGAACTGTCATAGTCCTCCATATCACCAAACCTATTTCTTAATTCCAACGAAAGTATTTGAGGTGTCAGATTTTTAAAGGATCGGGCCCTAATGGATTGTCTTGGAACCGTATCCACTCTCAGGGGTGAGACAGGCAAATCAATGGCTAAAGTTATTGTACAATGATCCGACCAAGGACATGGTGTGATGACTGGCGTAGTGGTGGAGATATGATGCAATAGTACCCAGTCAATAATATGGCCCCCTATGTGTGTGGGCTCCATGACCTGCGGAGAGTAGCCGATAGTAGAAAGTGCAGCCAGCAGCAACTGGGCGACTCCGTCTGAGGGCACATTGTCCCACAAATTAAAGTCACTACGTAACACCACGGGTGCTTTACCACTGGATGCTCTGCTAAGTAAGTGGAGTAACTGTTCCTCAAACAGTGGTAGTGTTTTAGGTGGACGATAGAGAACAATAATAGTAAGAGTAACGTTGTCACTGATCTTAATGTTAACCACAAGAGATTCACACTCGTCCAACAGCTCATGAGGCGAAAGATGATACTGAAAGGTGCGCTTGAGAAATAATACAGCACCCCCAGCCCCTTGCATCTTTCCGATCAGCCCTCAATAACACGTAGCCAGGTGGGACAGCTAGAGTGGCCTCGTTAGAGATGTAATCACTAAGCCACGACTCAGTGATGGCTAGCCAAGCGTAATTAGATTGAATAAGGTCAGTGGTGGAAATGGAAAAAATGTGGTGGGGATCCCACAATACAAAGGCCGGGGTAGGGGAGGAGTTTGGGGGGAGGGGCCGAGGGGGCTTGATCTACAGGGGGCGAGGCTCATAGTGAACATCCAGCAATGCTGGAGTACTTAAAAAAAAAAAATGAATAGGGGGACCGGGGGGAACGCAAAGCGTTTCCCCCCGGGGAGTTTTTGGCGCTGCGCACGGCCAGTGAGTGGCCGTGGGGGCAGAGTGCCTCCGAGGGGGTTTTTAAGGGCTCAGGGAAGGTTCGGGAGGCAGGCGACGGTTAGGACTTGATGATTGTATCAGTCCTGTCGCCCGCTCCCGAGCCTTCCCTGAAGCTAGCTGGGCCTTTGGTGCGGAATAGAGTAGGTGAGGAGGGTTAGTTAGTATTTTGGGGGTGGCGCAGGCAGTTAGGAGTTATTTAGAAGTTAAAAAAATAAATAAAAAAAAAACTTTGTTTTGGCGAATTTCGCCCAGTGGGGAGTAGCGTAAATAAGCCACCCCCGCTCCTTACCTGAGCTACCGTTGGAGCCTGTGCACGGTGGGGCGGCGGGATCGTCGGGGCGGGTTTGTTTTCAGTTGCGCAGTCTTCGGTCTTCTGGGGAACGGGCTCTTGTTGAGGGAGAGGGGATTTTCTCCTCTTCAGGCCCATTTAGGGCTTCTTCCTCCGTCGCGCGGGTGGGGGAGGAGTGGCGGGGGCTGCACATCAGGTGTTTCTGTTGGGGAGCCGCGGACACTTTCCATTTCTCTCTCCCCACGGCACCGGGTTTTCCCTGCCCGGATCCTCTTGGTTGCGGGGGGTGTGTTTAGCAGAGCCCAGGCGGCCCTGTCTTGTGGGGCATATACGGCGCGGTGACAGCCTCCTGTCAGAGGGGGCAGGGCAGGCGCCTTAAAGGGGCCGTGCAGTTTTTGCTGGGCTACCAGTAGTGCGGTGCAGCTAGTGGGGCACCAGGGGGCAGGGTGGGCGGTGCTATAGTGGGCTGTTACCTGTTTTGGAGGGTTTTGTTTTCAAAAAAAAAAAAGGGTATAAGTTTAAGGGAATTAGGTGTGATTATCAGCAGCAGTAGCAGGGGGCTCCTGGGTGGTGTGCATTTAGCAGGGGAAGAGGGAGAGGTAGGAGAGGGGGGTTTTTCTTTGGGAGAGGGGTATTTTTTCGGTGGGGGGCAAATATAAAAAAAAAAAAATTTGTTTTTCTAAAAAAAAAAAAAAGAGAAATTTCTATTTTGGGGTTATTTAACCCCTTGGTGTTATTAGGGTTATAGGGCATTTTCTGCTGGTTTTTTCCCTCGGCTAGTAGTAATTTTCCACGGGTAGGTACGGGCTCGGGGGCATATTGTGCTAGTGAGCGTCAGGGTGAAGTTTGAGTGCGCTCTCTGAGTAGTAGTGCACGATGGTGGGCCAAGGGGTTAGCAAGAAGGGGCTGGTTGATGCTAGGGCTCTTAGGGAGGCCCTGGAAATCATCAGCAGGGCATCGAAGGCCCAGTTGGAGGGGGCGGTGGGGGAGGTCACGGGTGAAGGGGAGATAAGGGGCGGTAGACCGCAGCGTAGAGCGGCAGCTGATGGGGCGCTTGCGGCAGTGTTGGCTTGCACCTCTACGGCGGGGAGGGGGGAGGTTTGGGAATCCAGGGGCAGGAAAATGAGGAGGGAGATAGACAGAAGGGCGGACGGGGGAGTAAGGATGTCGGGTGGGCAGCCAGGGAGGGAGGAAGGGAATAATAGCCCGAGGGAAGAGGAGAATGCTCAAGAGGGAGGGGCTCAAGGGAACGACAGGGGGGGCAGGGATGGGGCACAAAAGGGGGTGTCAGGGCAGAGGGGAAGAGGGGGTAAATACCTGCAGAAGAGTGCAGGGGGAGAAGGAGGGAGAGGTCCCCTTCAATTGAGGAGGGTAGGGTGGGGCGCGCAACGCCCCCCCCGGGTAGGAGGAGTGAGGGCGGAGGGCGCTGCGCAGCCCCCGCTGTTCAGGTGGAGGTTGAGGGTTTCAGTACGGCCCCTCCTCGGTCAACGCGAGGAGAGCCTAGAGGGCGCAGCACAGCCCCTAGCAATGAGGATTACAGGGTGGAGGTCGGAACGCCTCGCCCGAGAGAAGAGGACCAGGCAGGGGTTCCCACAACCCCGCCAAGAAGACGTCAAAGGAGTGGCGGGCGGACGCCCCGGGCTCGCAAGAAGATCATCAACTCATCTCAGGCATGACCTCGCATCCACAATGGTATTTAAGGGGTGATGAAGTTGGTTGGGAGGAATATGTGGGGCAATCGGAATTGGAAGATTACAGGGCGGAAAGGGAAAGGGGGGAGGAGAGAGGAAGTTCAAGGTGGGATAGGGAAAGGGAAGTGCAGGGTGGTCGGGGTGAAAGGGGTCAAGGGAACTATTGGCTGGGTGAGTGTGCTGACATGTTTTGTCCCCGCAGTAGGAGCCCTCTAAGAATGGAGAGGAGGAGCACCAGTGTGGACGCCAGGCCGCAGGTGGCAGGTGTGGAAAGAGGTGAGCGGGAAAGGGAATGGTCATCTGCATGGCAGAGATGGGTTACAAATAGGTGGACAGGGGAGGAACGGGCTGGTTTTCAAGGTGTAAGGAAGGAAGTTGGTGTGCAGGCCATTGGAGCCGAGGGGGTTGTAAAGAGCATTTGCTCGGTGGAGATCCAAACGGACAAGGTGGTGGAGCCATTGGTGCTCGAAGTGCAAGCCGGAAAAGATAAGGAGTGTGAAGTGAAAAGAAAGGAGAAAAAATGGCCATACATGGGGATAAGAAAACCATTGGGGGCGCACTTGATGGCAGCGACCAGGGAGAAGATTCAGGCAGGGGAATTTGTGGATGTCTTTAAATTGCTCCATAGGGAAGTGAGAGCAAAGGAGGGGTCTAAGGAGGAAGAGAGGGAACTGGCTTCACGCCCAAGGGTACCGGTGACTATTGAGAATTGGACGTCGGCGTTTATCATTTATGCCAGTGTGTACTGTGTAAAATTCCCGGAGCGTTGCGTGGCCCTGCTTAAATATATGGACGTAATTAGGAAGGCTTTCATGAGTTTTGGGGGTTTTGCCTGGGTACGCTATGATGAGGAAGTCAGAGCGAGAATGGCGGAGGACAGTCAGGTGGTCTGTGGGGAGATAGACATGGATCTTTGGCTGCAATGGATAGCTCCAACGAGGCCTGCCCCGACATTGCACACAGCAAGTGGGCTGCCTGTGCCTTACCGGCTCTTTCTTGGTCGCCCCGCCCATGAGGGGGCCGGGGCAGGAGGCGGAGGACAGCCCTCGACAGCATGTTGGGCGTTCAATAAAGAAGGCTGCACGAGGTGGATGTGCAAATTTAAACACGAGTGCAGCAGGTGTGCGGGTCGGCATCCGGTTACAGATTGTTTTCAGGCAGGGGACAGTGGGTCAGGGCAAGGAGCGGGGCAAGGAAGTGGGGGGGAAGGACCGCATGCCAGGTAAATTCGGGTGTGCTGGTAGGTCGGGCTCAGTTCAACGTAAAAGGAGGGGGGCACAAGGTTTGATGAAAGGTTTTTGGGGGCGACTTAAAGGGGGTAGGAGAAGGGTGAGGAGGAAGAAGCGTAGGTAGGGGAGGGCCGCAGGGGGGATGTAACTGTGGAAGTTGTTAAGGGGTGGTGGCCGTCGTTTGGGGGGCATGGATGACGGTGGCGAAGCCCTCACTCTTGCCGCACGACAAGGTGAGTAAGCTTCAGGCTGAATGGACGGAGGTGCACGGAGTTGCGGGAGCGCCTCTGGTGCAGCAAGGGGAAGTGATGAGCTGGGTCTGCATGGACGGGGGTGCACTAGGGCCCCTGGTGCAGCTGGGGGAAAGAAGTGGAGCAACGAAGCAAGGTGCTGGAAGAGGAATTTATGTGGAATGGACTGCATGGACGGGGGCACAGGTTTGGCCCCTGGTGCAGCGGTGGAGAGGAGTAAGGCAGAAAAGGGGCCTGCATGGATGGGGGTGCACTAGGGCCCCTGGTGCAGGTGGGAATCAGGTGGTAATGGACGCAAGGATCTTGAAAATTAGTTATAAGGAAGGGACTTCATGGACGGGGTGCACGTGGGCCCCCGGTGCAGGAGGGGGCAACGCAGGGCCAATATTAATAAGGTGATGGAAGGTGGGGGGGGCAAGGGGGAGCAGGGGGGTAATAGTTTAGAGGCAAAAGGGGGTTTAGGTGTATTGTTTAAAGGTTAGGTGAAAGGGGCGAAATATAGGGGGACGGTAGGAGAAGACCTGAGGTGTTTCCGGAGAGGGTTAAGGAGATGGCCAGAAAGGATAGGGTACTCAGGAGGTGTTACTAGGGGTGTGGGAAAGGTTAGGAGGTTTGGAACTCATTCATTTAGGAGGGGTGCAGCATCTGAAAGTAGCAGGCTGGGCTATTAAGAGGAGTAGGTGAAAAGGTTGGGACGCTGGGAGTAAGGGAGATACAAAGGGTATGTCAGGGACCGGGGAAAACGGAATGTCTTTATAGAATTTTTTCAGTACGTAGCAGGAGTGTTGCATTTATTAGGATGTTGGTGATTTGTAAGTGATTTTGTAATTTCTTTTTCAGATGCTGCTAGGAGGTCCGGTCAGATGTCAAAAATCTGGTTTTTGGGACATTCTAGGGTTAAGTGGGCGGGGAAAGAAGTTGGAATAAGGGTTGTTGGTAGGCAACTGGGGTGCAACTATAAAGATGTTGTGGTAAAATGTCCGGGTTTGGGGGGCTGGGATGTGATTAGTGGTTTCCTATGTTGGCTGGGGTGAGGGAAAGCTATGGGCCTCCAGATGGGGGGGATTAGTCTTGCTGGGGAAAATGATCGGGTAAGGGATACGGGTGTGGCTCTTCGTAGGTTCGGGGCTGGGAGACTGGGTAAATAGTTTGAGGTAGAAAAGTTTGGGGGGGTGGGGCATAAAGAACTCCTTGGGGGAGGGTTTTTCTGGTGCCGGGGGCATGGCCCCTTTTGATGTGGGGGGAGGGAAGCACAATGGGGGAATGACACGGGAAAGGATGGGGTGGTGCTGTTTGCACAAGCAGGTCACCCCGGGGGAACAGGTATTGAGCCTGGAGGGGCATGGCCCCTGGGAGAAAGTGGGACGCCTGGAAAAGGGGCAGGAGGAATTGGGTTATTTAATTATTTAATTGTTGGGGGGAAATGAAAATGAAAATGTTTAATTTATTTAATTGGTTGTTAAAATATTTCTTTAGTTTGTTAGGCCATGGGGCCAGTTAAGCGTTTGATTGTAAGCTTTGGCCTGTCACATTAAAGCGACCTTTTCCACTTTTAAATGAGTCTGGGTTTTTGTGCAGTAAGCCAAAAAGCGCCTGCGACGGCAGCATTGCCTTTTACCAGCGACGTTGGCACTGGTGTGTAATGCACAGTGCTCACTACATGTACAACTGAAAAGAATCAGTTGTACATGTAGCGAGCATTGTGCATTACACACCAGTGCCAGAGCCACGGTAAAAGGCAATGCTGCCGCCGGGGGCGCTTTTTTTTGTTTTTTTTGTTTTTTAAGTATCCCCGCGTGGTTGATGGGCTTGGGCGGCTGACTCAGGCCGGATCCTGAGATCCGGCTCCATATCTGGTGTCGGATCTCGGATCCGCCGAGAGCGGGCCCATTGACCAGCACTGAATAAGGTGGTACCCTACTTCAACACCATGAGGCAGAAGGGAGCGTGTGTTAAGCAGAGATGCAGTCAATGAAAGATCGGGCGGTCCCATTTCCTCTGCTGCAAACGCCTTGCCGAGTCAGACATGGTAATGTTAAAGGCATCAGAAAAGGCCTCTTTAGGCCTGGGGCACATGGTGGAGAAAACGGCACAAATGAAGTATGAAAAGAGAAAGGAGAGCATAGATGACAAGAACGCTGCGCCTACCAGCAGCTGGAATGGACGGGAAGATAAGCCGGAAGCAAGCCATGAGCAAACCAGCGATAACCGGCTTAACTAATGCGCCGGCGCTGATGGGCCTAAATTGGAGAGGGAGCCTAAGAAATGTAGTTTGCATGAAACTAGACAATGCTTCCCATTGGTCTAAACGTAGAACTTCAAGTCGAGATAGGCAGTTACAGAAGTCCTTAACGTTCAGCTGAAGTGTATCTGAACAACGCTGAAAGTATGGTGGCAGTGAACACAAGCAATACAATGCGGGCAGTAGATAACACAGTTGCAGTATAAGTCAATTATAGATGACGAGGAGCACAAAATCACACAAGCACTCGGGTGGAGTATGCAGCACACACAACTGGAACCGACAACAATCACACCTGTTGAGGGAACTTAAGTTTGCTGGTTTTATATTCAGAACTAGGAGTCATATAGTGTTCTGGTTCTCACATGTCAGCTGGGCTTCCGCTTCAGAAACCATAGCCACAATAGTTGAGTTCCTAACCCTCTTGCTCCCCTCTTTTGCTTAGATAGGGACTGTCTGTCTCTCTCCGGGATACTCTGACCTAGCTCAGGTTGACCTCTTATTGTGGGTGGATTCAGGAGCAGCATCAGCACCCAAAAAAGAGCAGGCAAGCATACACGTGCTGCATGCTCCATGGGAATGTTGCTCCCTTAAGTGGTCACAGTAGGTAGGGTTACACTGTGACAAGCCCCTGCCTTCCATGCATGGCATTGTGGGGGTAGCCCTATGATTCTCTCAGTGCTACTCCTGGATTCAATATTTGTGGCAGCAACTGGCCCTTTGATGACCTCACACCATCCACCAATGCAGGCAGGCCACTTTGTCACAGCCAGGCAGCAGATTGGCTGGTGACCCTCACAACACTGTCCTTCAAAAAACCCTCAGATGATATTGATGCCATTCATGCCAACATGCTCAGTTTCGTTGGGGGAGATGCTTGTCCATTCCGGATTGTTTCTGATCTATGTCTAAATGCTAATACAAAAGCCTGAACCTATGGATTCCAGAACAAAAGGCCACATTCTGCAGGTTTGGCCTTTTGTAACAGGACCTCTCCCAGTCCCATTTCGGGAGTCCCCCGGAACCCCACACCACTGCGTGGCACCCTCTGCCACCCTCCACCCACAAACGACCCCCTCTCCCACCTACCTGCTGAGCTTCGGGCCGCCTCCTTCATGTAGTCTAGATAGTGCGTTCCCGGAAGACCGATACACAGCGGCACGCCGCGCTTTTGTGCCTCGGACTTCCAGGGCTGCAGTATCTAGACTGCAAACAGATTTTTTCTTTGCATCCTGAGAAGGTATCATCAGCTACATGTCTTACCAGAACAGCTGGTCCTTCCCCAATGGCCCATTGCCAGTAGCTAACTGGCACAGCTGTTATATTGTGGGAGCACTGAAGAATTGCCAGAATTCAGAGGAAAACATCCTGAAGGAAACAAAAACTCTATGATTAGGACTAGCGGCTGATTCAAGCAAGGTGGATCAGTAAGTATGAGGTTCAGGTACTGGTAGTAATTGGTGCAACAGGATCCTAAACTCCATGAAGATCGATCAGGATTCAGTGGAATGAGAATACGGTTGCCGAGGCTTAATCAAACTTTCCTGCAAGAACCTCGAATCACCAACATTTCAGACGATTCAACCAGGCTGAACTTGAGACAAACCTTCTGAAAGGTTTGTCCAAAGTTTGACCACATGACTTAAAGGGGCACATGTGGAATGCTCTCCTGTTCAATCTCGGGCAGCTTTCAGAGAGGCAAGAGGTTGTTCCAGGAAGAAGACGTAAGAGCACTTAGGAAATGTCTAATAACCTGCAGTACATTTAGAGTCATTGGGTAGGAAGGGCAGTGAGTGACTGGGGACCTCGTCAGTGAATTATATTGAGGCTGTAAGATGTATTCAGTGATTTGAAGTGGGCGAACAACACAAGTGCGATCACAAGAGATTGGGGGAGTCGGGTGACACAACAGTCAGCATCCATCTTGAGGCGAGTGGAGAAGACACATGCCATCAAGTGGCGAGTGAGGAGCAGGAATCCCTGAGGTCAGCCTTTGGGAGAGTCACATTCCCCTGATTGTGCTGCAAGGGAGCATCAGAGATTTGTGTGGGTGACACAAGTTGTGAATAAAGGATACATTTGGAACAGCATGTCAGCACCCAAATGAGCTAGAGCCAGGAGGTGGTGTGCTGCGTGTACACTTCTGCAACAGCACTGGCTGTATGCCCTGTGGAGGCCAGAATTGTACAAGGTCCAATTGAAGGTATCATCCAACTGACATTCCACACTCCCATCACAAGAAGCACTGGGGTACATGCATCAATCCCCGTAAATGCATGTGCATTTCAGCACAATGATGAACATCCATCGAGACCGACGGAGGAGGTTGTACATTTAGTACTGTTTACTATTTCAGAGGCACAAGGGGCAGGTGTGCAGATCGTTTCTGCCAAAGGTCAGGGCGGAACAACACATGGAGAAGTGGAATAATGGGAGGAGTTTGAAAATCCCAGATCTCCATCTCCGCTGTCCCATCCACTGATACAGCAGACAATAATGATGATGACAAGATGGATAATGATAGGTCAAAGATGATGATCTATCGGGGACTAGAAGGAAATGAGAGCTCCTGCTGGAAAGTATTGAAACTGAGTTTTTGAATGACCCACAGATGCAGATTCTGTAGCATTAATAGTAGATCGCCCCCCACCTGTGTGCAGTCTCTTTGATGCACAACCTTCCTGTCACAGATCACAAATCACATCACACCATTAAGCGGTATCCACAACACTACCGGCACCAACACTAGCAACACCATCACACCCAAATGAGCCCAGCCTGAGTTCTGCTGGCCCACAATGAAAGTCAAAAGCTTTGCAACGCGTCACACAGAACAAACAGCAATTAAATCATATGTCATTTCTGAGCTAATAGCAGTTAGGTGTGTCGGAAGCGGCCTCTCACAGCGCAGTACTGGTTACGCTGAGCTCGATACGAGGTGCGGCTTGACACGCTTTCCTTGCCCGGGTACGCACGTTCCCTCCACGCCACTGGGTCCTTTCCTCTAACGGAACGAGGAGCGGCGGTGGAGCGACGGAGGTGCGGCTGGTTTGACACAGAGGCTCCCGAAGCCCGTGGCAGCAGACTAGTGACTGCACGACGAGTCACTGCGTGGTCCTCGGTCCCCCTACGCCCACGGGAGCCGTTGTATAGGCTGTAGAGGCGGAGAGGCAAAAGGACGGGGACGGTGACCACGAATTCGGCGAGGGGAGTCCCGGAGCTGATTAGGAGGCGGGGTAACGTGCTCTCTCCTGTCGACTGGTGATACAGCATCACGAGGGCTTTGCTGTGATTATTGGAGGTGAGTGGTGAGCTGTGAGGCATATCCCTGGGGCTACACCTTACGCTCTCCGCATCTGACCCTCATATAGTCACCATTGAGGCTCTTGTCAGCATAGTAAATCCAGAGTGCCAGCTGCGATAATATAATAATCTGGTGTAAAGTTTTGCCCCCTATTAACCTCCCCCTACCTTGATCAGTGGCTTTCGTGGGAGTTTTGTTGGATCCCATACTCATACCTTGTGATCATTTTTTGTTAAATTTGAGTACTGGGGCCAGTGTTGCCCAACATACGCAATCGGGCCTCAAGGCCATACGCTCAGGAGACTGTGGGCCTAGGCCTTTGATCCTGGGCGTGTCGTGCTACTGTGAGTGTTGAGCATTTTCTCTGGCCCCAGGCGTGAGGGACTGTGTGGATAACGGTGGCCAATCCCTCCCCATTTCCTCTGCGGTGAAGGGGTTGATAATCCTTTTCCAGCAGCCACCATACCTTTTTCTTGATATTGTCCCTTGTGATATCTAAGTGCGGAGGGCGTTAACTTGTGAAAACCCCTATGCCTCCGAAGAAGAGAACTACACAGTCAAAGTATAATCTTAGAGGATCCAAGGGAATGGAGACTGCTAAGTGTCCCTCGAACAATCCTACCGTGCGGGTAAAACTCAGAAAGAAAGCTAAGAACGAAACACCTGCAGACCAGGGAAGGATCACTGAGTTTTTTCCACAAAACCCACTTCCGGAAACGAATTCTACCACGATTGAGGAAGCCTTGGTTCTCGTGCCTTCTAATGAAGGATCCCTATGTCCCTCTAACTACGATGACATTGACAATAATTCATTATTGGAACTATGTCTTAATATTCAAAGGAAAATGACTCCTGCCCCAGGATCAATACCTACCAACATGGACTGCGCCAATGCTAATAAGCAGAGAATTACTCCATTAGTATCCCCTACTCCAGTTGAATACATGGGCAGACTATCAGCATCCCCAAATTTGGCGATGGCTTCTATGGAAGATAGCCCCATAGCCGAAAGTGAATGCCAGGTTGATACCTATCCGGGAGCGACAGAGATTGCTGAGATCCAGTCCTCAGTTGCATCACTGCAATTTGCCCTTAAGGTTTTACTGAAAATGACGGGGAGAATTCTGGATAATTCAAATGCCCTAACCTTAGAGAGAGAGAAAGTAGAGGGTACTGCTGAAGTTGATCAATCAGCAGAGTCCAATCTATCGGAAGCCATAAAACTGGCGGACATAAGTGAAGAACATCATTCTGAAGAGCTACAAAGACCGGGGATGGTGACAGACAAAGAAAACGAAGAACCATTCTTCTCGCGTAAGCAACGCAGAATGGCCAGGAGGGCAGCGGGGATTGAAAGAGGTAAAGAAATGGCCATCTCCAAGTCTGTTAAGGAATCCGCCGGACACCCCTCAAAGAAAGCCAAAAAACGGGCAGCCAGAGCAAAGAAAAAGAAGAACAGCGGTGAGGGCTGCTTGACTAGTTGGCTAATATCTGACAGTGAAAAAATGATTGAACCTAAGGAGGTGGAGAATATATGTGAGGAGGACAATCTGAGGGAAGGGCCGGAGACTGTGGACAAGGACAATCCTGGCAGTCCATTAGAGTTATCAGCAACACCTATCATAACTCGTCCCACCGTATCTACATCTACCATGGAAGGAAATCGTATATGTCTTATAAAGAATTTATATCTAAGTGAAAACTTAAAATGGCTCTCTCGCTCAGAATTGTTAATTAGACTGAGCTACGTGCCACAACTGAGGGTCCTTAAGTCAGATGATTTCCAATTCGTGGAACCACTAAAAGGCCCTAATCCTCAGGTCTCAGCATTGCATTGTAAGTTCCTATCTACCGCAACATTGTTAAGGAACTATAAGACCGAACTGAAAGCGGTTGATGTGGAGGTTGATGCTGATCTCAATGAACCAGATCTAAGACAACTGCCCGCCAAGTTAGATCTGACAGCTGAAACCAACCCCCGCCCCAATTTCTCTGAAGGAAAAAAATGGACATTTCAGACATACAACAAGCATTAAAATGGATTGCGGATTCACTACCTGAAGTATTGCTAAAGCAATGAGATATGTCTATTCTGTCCTGGAACTGTAGGGGTTTTGCTCACTTGTTGTCAACTGAGGGCTCTATTAAGATTTTAGATAAACATAGTTGTTTTTGCCTTCAAGAAAATTGGGCCATGGAGCCATTGATTCTGGACGGCTTTGTCATTTATCAAAGGGCAGCTAATAAAGGTACAAAGGGAAGACCCTATGGTGGACTTATCATAGGGGTGGCTAACATGTTTGGTTCTAAATTAGTGAAAACTGACTGTCCCAGTAATTTGATGGCAGTTGAGGTCGACTACAACAACAAGACAGGAATGGATCACTTGCTACTAGTTAGTCTATATAACCCCCCGGGTGCACTAATCAGAGAACAACTCCAGGAGGCCTTGCAAAATCTATTGGCTACCTGGCTGCTAAAACTTGGGAATACTGGGGTAATAGTGGTTGGAGACTTCAACTGCCACATGAGTGGTAACATAGGGAAGTCTTATAACCCTAAGTTAAAAGCTAAGAATTACATGCAACGCACCAAAAAAAATGATCCCGAAGGCCAAGGATGGAAGCATTTGTTTGACCTATGGGACATTGAAATGCTTAATGGTAAAACTGTGAGCGACTCTCCAGGTAATCACACCTGGTCCAATGGCATTTCAAGTAGTACCATAGATTACATTTTTGTTTCCCCTAGGCTGTATGAGATAGTTGAGGATATGCAAATAACCCCTAATAAGTGGAGTGATCATGCCACACTCATATGCAAATTGAACATTGGGACAAAAGCCCCTCCTAGTATCAACATGGGTAACATTGTGCCAAATAAAGCTGGCACTAGGATCAGCTGGTCAGATAAAAATGTCGCTCTTGCGGTGGCAGCTCTGGTTAATATTGATCTAAACTTGCTATCGAACTTCCAGGAGATGTCGAGCGACGCCATTGAACACTGGATCTGTACCTTTGCTAAGAAACATGCGATCTGTCGTACGGGGTCTATGATTAGCTGTGGTAGGGAAAAGCCACCCTTTGATATAGCTATAAGAAACCTGAAGAGAGAGCGTAGAGCGGAACTCCGGCTGGCCAAGAGACAAGCCTACCCTTCAGACATATATTTTATTAAGGTTAGGAGTGTTAAAAACAAATATAGAGCTATGATCAAGGCCAAACGGAAATTAGACAAAATCACGGCCTGGCAAAGATTAGTAAACACGATCTGTACAGGTAAAACGCGTAATATCTGGGCTCTGCTAGGTGATGCGCGAGGTACTGTACAAGGCAATTTAGCTAACCCTATTAATGCTGAAACATGGATAGCTTTCCTTGAAAATAGGAATTCCAAGGCAGACATAGAGGAACCCCATACATTGATCAATAGGCCGTTAAACCCTCCATTTAATGTGACATATCAAATGGTGCTGAATACAATCTCAGATTTAAAATCCTCCCGAGCCCCGGGCCCAAATGGCCTAGCAAATATTGTGATGAAGGCGCATCCTGAATTCTGGGCATCCCTGTTAGCTATAATGTTCAAAAAGATCCTAAAAGAAGGGAGAATACCCCGATCCTGGCAAACAGCGGTGCTCATACCAGTCTTCAAAAAGGGTAATCGAGCGGATCCTAGCAACTATAGACTGCTCTCAATGCTGGATGTCACAGGCAAAATATTTGCCTCTCTCCTTCTAAAGGAGCTGCAGCGCTGGGTAGAGCAATCTGATATACTCTGTAAATTCCAGAGTGGCTTTAGGCAAGGGTATTCTACGGCACATAACATTATGGTTCTGGACCTTCTAAGAACACGAGCCAGATCAGGAGGGCAACCACCATTATATGCCCTCTATATAGACTTTTCGGCGGCATTTGACTCTATTCCCAGAGAGGCCCTCTGGCGGAAGTTAAAAGCAATGGGTTGCCCGGAGGGCTTGACCTATTATCTCAGACTACTCCATCAGAACACATCTGCTAAAGTAAAATTAGACCAGGAAGGACACACTACTAGAAGTGTGCTCCAAAATAGGGGGGTCAAACAAGGTTGTGTCACGGCTCCGCTGATCTATAATATGTACGTATATGACATTCCGGAGGCCATTAGGGCTGCGACAAATTGCCCACCGAAAATAGGAGATTCCATCTGCCCTGTCCTGGCCTATGCGGACGACCTGGTTATACTGCACCACACTGTTAGTGGGCTTCGAAGGTCGGCCACCGCTCTGTGGGAATACGCTGAGAGGAATGGCCTCAAAATTAATCTGGAAAAAACAAAGGCAATGAGATTTACCAACAAGAACACCACGCGTGTACAGCTCAGAGTTGGTTTAGATACCATTGCCTATTCTCCTCATTACCGCTATCTAGGTATAGAATTTGAGAGTATCGGTGACTATGAACTCTGCAAGCAGTCACGCATTGTAAAGGCATCCCAACTGACTGCACTGTTCTATAGATTCACACTAAATCAGGGGGGATTCACCATATGGGGCACGAGACAACTGTACATGCAGGTATTATCTCCTATGATCACCTATGGTCTCGAAGCCCTCCTCAACTCTGACCTGAAATGGCTCCAGGTGATTGAGGGGAAATTTTGGCGCGCTATTCTGGGCCTATCACCGGGAATCCCTATGGCAATATTAAGACTGGAATTGGGGCTGACCTCATTAAAAGCGATAGTACTAAAAAAGCGAGCCCTACTCTATTTGAGAATGAGGGAGGAGACTAAAAATGGGCTACTCAAGGCGGCTTATCTAGAGATCTCGAAGGATAAATCCCCGTGCCCTTTAAAGGAGCAAATGTCTAAATTCCTGACGATCATTGGGTGGCAAATAAGGGAAGGCAATGTAACTGTAGAAATGCAAAGGGCTCTGGTCAAACGCATAGAGCTCTGGGACTGGCTGGAGAATTACGCTCATCTCCAGAAGCTGAAAAGCTATCAGTTTGTCCAGTATAGACTGTATAATTACAAAAATCTGCAGAGCTATCTCAATTTATGCCCGGATAGGAGACTTAGACGATTCATATTACTTCTAAGGCTAGAACAACTACCTACTCTAATGATAACAGGCAGAAGAGACATGATCCCCCCAGAATTACGGCTTTGCCGGTTATGTAAAGGAGTGAATCAGCTAGAAACGGCCAGACATGTATTGACTGAATACCACAAAATGTTAAGTACCATAGACCTTGGCCTGGGTCAGTTTGTGCATAACCAAGGTTACATTAAAGAGGAGCTATCTATTTTGGCATCACTGTATTAACTCCAACAGTATAAGACTCATGATGGCACTGTACAATGTTTGGCTGAAGGTGGAAACAAGACTTAATATAACCATATAGGAGGATATAAAGAGGAGTTGATGTATAGCCATCGCTGAAACCCATGAGGGGCTGTTGGCTAATACAGGCCACTATTTATACAGGAATTGTAACAACACTGAAATTAGATTGATACTCCATCTGAAATTTTATTGGAGAATATACGGTGGGATGTGGCTAGACCTGGTTCCTGAACTATTGCAAATGTGAACTTAAAATGAAGCTGTTTTATATGGTTTTTAGGAAATGTATATTTAGAGAATTTAACGTATTGTCTTTCGTGGTAATTTCTTCTTATGCAACGTTTTTTATCGATGGTTTTCTTATTATAAATTTGTTCCTGTTTAGGTATATTCTATGTGTAAAGTTTCATTGTAAACTAAGTCACAATAAATTATATTATTATTAAATCTGGCCACTTGCACTCTTTGCCGGAAGGCAGTGTGCGGTGGGAAGGCAGGGACTAACTTGGGTACAACATCTAATTGTCTCATATGCTATAGCACCATGCAGAGACATGGAAAGAAATCGAATAACTGAGGTGCATTCCTCCCCATACCATTATGAAAACAGCAACCTCAACCAGTCTGCAAAATTGTCCCTGAAAATACTGCAGCTGTGTTAGTACTTGGGAGCGGGACACCATGCTGTATTCCCAGGTCCAAGTAATTTCATTGCGGGATGTTTTTTCGCAGGGTTTTTTTACTGTGATTTTTTTTAACGAAAAAACCCATCGAATTTAGTTTGCATTATTTTTGGGGGCGTTCCCCCCAGCACCCTCATTTTCTTTAATTTGTATTTATCACCAAACACCCACATCCCATATATATAATTTACTAACCCCCCTAAAAAACTCGATGGTTTTTTTCCAGAAAAATATTTGCGGTAAAAAAACCTGTGAAAAAACATCCTGTGATGAAAGGATGTCGTGCCGTATTCCCTGTGGCAAATAGCACTGGTCCTACATTGAGTCATGCCAGTGTCGTGAAAGAGGGGGAATATGACCAATAATATCACAAGTCACGCCTGCTCGATGCTACCTTGTTTATAATGCTGGCAACAGAACGGTCACCCTGCCCGTTTATGGAAAACCCTTGATTCTGTTGGCCTACGGAAAAAAACCTGATCACTACTGGTAAATTCTTGTCCGACATCATTTCTCTCACAGAGCAGCACTGGATGTGTACAATGAGGTTATTGCTCCAGTGGAACCAGGACTCCAGCAGTCTGTCGGACAAAAAGTCCACTTCACCATGAACATGTGGACTAGTGGTCGGAGCATTGGCCACATGGCTAACGCAGCACAGTCGGGGGATTTCCCATCCTCTAACAGTCGGGAAGGGCCCTGTAGTAATTCAAGGAGGTAGTATGATTATGCAATTCATCACCAGGTAACATTTCCCTGCAATGGTTTCAGGACTGAAACCTCAGGGAGTTTATATTTGGGAGCAAGAGAAGGTGAAGGTATTGTGACTAAGGCCTCATAGTTTGCATTTGAGCCTTGTTGCAACAGACAATTATTCAAGTATCCTTGTTGCATGTCAGCTGGTAAGACAATGGAAGACATCTACGATGCACGTGTCCTTCACTTTGTGTCACACCCCTTTTCCAGCAATCGTAAACATGTGAAAGAAATGGTTAGCCCAAAATTTCTGCCGACATTTCAGCTGGGTTTACCATATCATGAACACACCAGACTAGCTGCAGGTGTGCCACAATTTGCCACTTCACACCATGAAGACCTCAGTAACCACCTGTTGAGACTCTACACATGTTGAACAGGCCATATGAGCAGTGCAATGCCATGATATGATAGGTTATTTATAATGCGCTTAATACCCATAGGTTTCTAAGCGCAGACCCGGGGATCGAACCTGTGGTGCTCGTGTCATCTTGCTTCCAAGGCGAGCACATTGCCCCTGAGCTATCCTCCCGAGACAGCTGTGGTAAGCCAGGTTTAGGAAAGAGACACGAAGACATGATTCAAACAGACCTTTACTGGACAACTTAAAGAATAACCTTCTGTAGTCCCTATCGCTAAGCGAAATCCCTATGTTACAAAACAAGCAGGTGCTTGTCAGGAAGTCACAACTTATGTAAAGTGCTCGGCCAAAACCTAAACTGACCTATCACTAACCTACGCTGGAAATAAAAAAGATAGGAAAGAATCTAAGCTGCTGCTTTTCTCAGGGTTATTCCTCCGAGGGTACTTTAGTGAAGGCTGCTTTCTGACCCCCACCCAATGGGGCATGAAGCCTTTGAAGACTCTTGAGTAGGGGTTCTTCACAACAACTTTAGAGACTCTTAACATTAAAAGCAAAGCGTTTTTTTTTCAAATAAACAACATGTCATAAACCAGTTTGTTCAATAAGGCCTCTGTCAGACCTGCATTTATGCCGTCTCTGGGAATATTAGATTTTGTCCTTCAGGTCCTGGAAAGATAATTTTCAAGAATGCTGATCTCTGAGGTTTCCTTGTCGTTCTGAATCTCCAGCGTCATGTAGGCGGGGGCTACTCCAGCCCCACTCGAGTTAGTTCCTCTTAGGATATTGGTGCCTCTCGCTACTGGTCTTCCTTGGTTAACTCCTTGCGAGCTACCACCATCTCGACCATTGCAGTTTCTCAGTTTACTTCTTGCTGGTTCTATTCTTCTCTCTCTTTGACCTTGTGTAGGCTGTGGGGTCCTATGGCCCAGTTTGTGGTGGCTTTTGTAGGTTACGGGTGTCTCTTGGCCCTTTATGGCCCAGTTTGTGGTGGCTTTTGTAGGTTACGGGTGTCTCTTGGCCCTTCAGCTCCTCGGTTGGTCACTCGTGGGCTGCAGCAGGTCGTCCAGACCCTTTTGTTTTCTTGACTAGACTCTTGTAGGTTATGGGCTTCAGTGGCCCTTCTGGTTTTGCGGTTCGTCCATCATGGAAGATGGGCGTTGCGCCTCATTTGATCCCTCTCAGGCTGTGGGCTCTTCTCACCCAAGCAGATTTCTAACTTGCCCCTCGCAGGCAATGGGCTTTTCTAGCCCCAGCAGATTCTTGACTTGTCCCTCGCGGGCTGTGGGCATGTCTCATCCCTACTATTTCTCAGTTGGCCCTTCTTGTGCTATTGTCTCCTCTGGTCTCGATAATTCTTCGGTTCGCCCGCCTCAGGCTTCGGCCTGGGTTAGCTTCCCCATCTGGGTTTTGGCGTCCTTGCCATACCCAGACACTGTTTTTCTTCACTGGGGGCGAGTACGGTGCTCCCTGCCTCAGCAGCCCCCATGGTACTTGGGGACACCACCTTCGTCAGAGCTCCTAAGTCCATCTCCCCCTTCTGCATTCATCCTGTACGGGACTCTTCCTTTGTGCGGCTCCACTCGGCTGAGCTTCGTCATTCTCGGGAATGTCTCTCATTTCTTTGCCTCTCTGGCTGCGTGGATTGGAAGCAACAACTCGGCCTCTCACGTTAATGGGACCCTGTACACAATGGTCCCTCTTAGTCCCTATATATCCTACACAGATGTTGGACTGCAAAGGGGAGGGGAGATGCCATTATTAGGGTATTCCTTGTCCAAAGGGAGGGTCTCCTCAGGTGGGATCCTGCATGCTCTGAGCCCTAGAGAGGGTGTTGCATATCAGGCTCACCTCCCTAGTCCCACAGAGGGCGCATTGCCCAGCTGCCCATCCAATAAATGGTGACAACCTTCTTTCATCTTTGGAAACCTAACAATTGGTTATTTCTTTTATCCACGCAGAACTTTCTCTCTCCAGATTGTATGCCTCATTATGTCATATCATGTAATGTTAGGGTACATGATTCTACGTTAGGTGACACTATGCCATGGCACAAATTCCGGGCCTAAAGTTTCTGTTCAGTTGCCCAGGACCTCCCATCTGACTGCCCACTGACATTTCACATTCCAACTGTATCACCACTCAGTCTTACATGGGGTTATGGTACAATGGAGCTGGACATGCACCATTAATGAGCAATCGATGACGCAAACAATGCACTACATAACAAGCACATCTTTGCAATGCTGCCAGGTACCATTAAAAATGTGCATTTTTGTCTTTCAATTCTATCATGCATTTGGGCAACATCACTGGCCTAATGTGCTTTAAATTTCACCATTTCTGGCTAATTTGGCACTAGTTCCTGAAAACGTTCCTAGGTATTGATAGGAAGGGGCCCCATGCAAGTAAGTTTGTGCTGCCCACACAAAGGACCTTATTACAGGTTTGGCGGTGCAGGAAAAAGTGGCTGTAATTCTGTTACCGCCAAATGATCATTTTTGGTGGATTTACCACCAGCAGAATTACAGTGTGATAAATCTGCCGATTTTCAGATGAAAAGTGTCTGATTCACCTCCAGCTTATTGATGAAGGAAAATTCTCCAGGTTAACTTACAAAATCGGCCAATTTACTGCACAGTAATTCCACACGTGGTAAATCCACCGGCAATAAATCCACCAAAAATCCCCATGAAGTCCCATGGACTCCAAAAATTGGGAATTACCACCACTTGTAATCCGGTGGTATTAGTAATTGAGTTTGGCGGTATTTCTGTAGATCTACCACCGGAATACCTTCCAAATGCATAATGAAGGCAAAAGTGTCTGAAGGTATTCCCTACCACCATTTGAAGTGTTGATCCTTCCTCCAGCCCACCCCCCAACATTTCTGTACAGATACTTGTGGCAGCAGACATGGCAATCAATTCAAGGGGAACCTTTTCATCTCCAAATTCTCAGTTGTCCTTGCTTCTACCTTTATGACTCGTTGTTGGTTAATTCATGCACGCTTTGCTCGTGCACTTTTCTTCGAAATGTTTTTCACTGAAATTCTAATTTTTTTAAATGGGGGGGTTGACCACAACAGATAAAACCTTTAAACCCCTCCACTTTACGTAGTTGCATCCGCTCTAGATTGTAGTGGTGTTGTCCGAGTGGGGCATGGACACCCATGAAAACGGCTAGTTCAGTCTTGCTGATTCCTTCTTTGACTGCACATTGGGAGGACCAGATTTAGTGGAATCTGCGTGTGGCGTGCAGCTGCAGCAGGCGGGCCTGCCAAGGTGCTTCCCATTTCAACTCAGAGGTACAGGCTCCTGACCAAGTGTGCGTCAGCAGCCATTAGGGGGTGGGTTTTGGGATGTGGCTGGGAGAAGACACAAGACGTTTTCTAGATCATACGTGGTCATAAATAGCATTGATAGAACTGGTCTTCTACCTATACTGATATAACCTAAGGAGACTCTAGTGTATTGAACAGAAAAGGTCATAATAAAATAGGGATGCCCTACTGGAATATAATCAAAAAACTATTAAAGATGACAATTTAGGGTTTGTGAGCATTTTTACACATCTTTCCAATCAAGTACAAAAGATCATAAAGAAGGATTGGAAATTATTAGAAAAAGGTAGAATTCCATTGAAATGTCCATGTTTTGCTTCTAAGAGGGGAAAACATGAGACGTGATGTTACACTTGCTTTTGAAAAACAACAAACAATTACTGAAGCATGGGGAATGACAGGACCAAGAGGTCATAAACCATGTGGTACCTGGAGTTGTTGTCCTTTGACTAAAAGAAGTCTAGAAGTTAATATTGGCCTCAGAACACTGTGGAGACAAAATGTGTTCAGTAAATGTAACACGAAAAATGGTTAATGTGTGACCCCTTTGTACAATCTTGTAATGTATACAATTGTAATGTACATTTATAAAAAAAAACCTGAGTCACATCTAAGAAACCTAAGTCACACACACATTCCTTGAGCTCTGAATTTGATTTAGTAAAACAGAGAAAACATATAATTGTAGTGTACATCCACTTGGCAGCAAAAATTCAATTGCAATGTACATTTGTCCAAAGACACCACAATTCCAATCGTCTAATTTACATTTATCCCAAAACATTTATTGGTAGCAGGGTGCTCAGCGTGAGGAGCTACGTTTGAAACAGTTACCCTAATCAGGAGAATACTCAAACGAGTCCTTGATGAAATTGGTTCAACTCTGGAGACCCTGATTGGGAATCCTATGAAGGATAAAAGAGCCTTATTTGATAGGCATTGGATCCAAACTACTGATGCTTTCTGTTCTTACCCCTCTTTAAGCCATTTGAAGCATGAGCACAGACGTAGAGGTTCTCTAATGAAGATCATGCTCCAATTTCCAAATAGATTCTTTAGAGACACTCTCTTAAGGGTAGGGTGGAATGTCCTACCCACTAGGGAAATTCTAGCGAGGAGGTCATTAATCCCAGTGGATCAAGCCAGTTGTAGGTTCTGTAAGAAGAAGCTTGAGACCTTAAAACACCTGGTCATAGAGTGGGTGGCATTAGAGAGTCTGGGAGCAACATTTCTTTTTTTTTAAAACTTTTATTTACAAATGATGTTATAAACAATAAAATTACCTCCATAAAACAGTCAAAAACGGAACAAATCACTGCACTTTGATACGTAACTATGTACAGAATGAGATATAAATTACATGTAATCCCCCCACCTCTCTCAATTACCCAACCCCCAAACCCTCTATTTACACATGTACAACAGCAAGTCTAATATAACTGAAGAAATGTACCCCAGATTTTCTCAAACAAACCCAATTTCCCATCTCTCCTGTAAAGCACCCACTCAATTCCTGCCAAATCATGCAAATCATTCAACCATGTCTCAATATTCAAAGACAATGTAGATTTCCAATTCCGCAACATAATTTTCTTACCAATCATTGTCCCTCTGAACAACCACCTCTTCTGATTTTGATTGAGATCATCCAATGGCTCATCACTCCCCAATATCACCACTTTGAAATCCAGGACAGGCAGCCCCTCTATCACCTCATCGCACACCCGTCCAGTCTCACCCCAGAACAATCTCACCAACCTACAGTCCCACAGCAAATTCTCCAACGTACCAGACACATGCATGCATCTCCAACATTCAGAACTCTCCAACATCCCTCTTCTACACATTTTCTCTGGTGTCCAATAAATCTGATTAAGAATCTTTATCTGTCTTGACCTCTCCGTAAGTCCCAATGAGCACATTTTAACATTCACACACATTTTTTGCCAGAAGTCTTCTGTGATATCCGACCCAATTCTCCTGCCCCACTCCTCCCTTAGTGAATCATTACCAAGATAATGTGACACAATCACTTTATATAGTCGGCTGGCCAGGCCTCCTTCTCTTCCTACCTCTTTCCTAGTAAACAAATTCAAATCAATTTTCTGCTCCAGGTCCACATGCCCTATCGCTCGTTTAAGTTTCAGATAGTCAGAGGCTTTAAAGTTCTCTATGTTATAATACTGCTGCACTTCCCTTGTAGTCATCCAAAGGTCATTTCTAAACAGATCAGCCACCCACCGCACTCCTCCCAAAAACCAATCCGCCCAAAAGACCACGTTACCATTTATTTTAATAGTGGGGTTCAACCATATCGAGGCACCTGACTCTTTAAATGCGTCCACACCCAAATACCTACACAAATTCTTCCATGTACTCCTTAAGTTCTCAATCAACGGATCTTTTCCACAACTCTGTTTCGAGATAGAAGTCAATACAGCTTGCGATGTCAGAGGCCCAATGACGCTAGTCTCAGCCTCCACCAACAAATCCTGCAATTCTTCCACAAGAGATCCGACATGAAAGTCAGATGATGCGCTCTGAAATTTGGAACCCCTAGACCGCCCCTATGTACTGGCAACTGCAATTTCCACAATTTCAACTTCGGGGCTTCCTATCCCACAAGAATTCCTGAAGCATGCTGTCCAAATCCTTCCAAAATGTTAATGGTATCATTAAAGGGATCATACTCAAAACATAATTAATTCTTGGGGCAGAAATCATTTTCAAGGCGTTCACCTTGCCCGACAAAGAGAGATTCAATAGACTCCATCTATCCAGATCAGTCCGCAACCCACTACACACGACTCTCATGTTTTCCTTAATCACGTCTCTAATCTCAGGAGTCAGCCAAATTCCCAAGTATAACAATTTGTCCGGACACCATTGAAATCCTAAGTCCATTACAAATTTCCTATCAACAGAATGCGATAAAGGCATAATCTCCGATTTTGTCCAATTGATCTTGTATCCAGAACACAATTGTAACTCTGCCATTATATCCATTAGCGCCGGTATAGATTTTTTAAGATCACTAAGGACCAGGAGCATATCATCTGCAAACAACCAAATCTTCTGCCGCAATCCCCAGTTCGATTGCCCCACCACTTCATCAGCCTCTCTGATAATCTCAGCCAATGGTTCTAATGCTATCACAAATAATAGTGGCGACAAAGGGCACCCTTGTCTTGTACCTCTCTCCAACTTGAACTTTCCAGACCGCGTACCATTGGTGTTAACCTCTGCAGTCGGTTCACTGTACAATAGCCTGATCCCCGAAACAAATTTCTCACCAAAACCCATCTTGATCAATATTGAGAAGAGGAAATTCCAATTCCCTCTATCAAAAGCTTTCTCCGCATCTAAGGCCAAAACAGCACTGTCTCCTTGTTGACCATTCGCCTTGGAAATAATATTCAAGATTTTCCTGATGTTATGGAGGTCTTCCTACCCTTCACAAAGCCCGACTGGTCTACATGGATTAAAGATGGAAGCAAATGTTCCAATCTAATTGCTAATATCTTCGCCAGAATCTTGTTATCGGCATTGATAAGACTTATAGGCCTATAACTCGATGGAAGAGTATCATCTTTCCCTTTTTTCAGAAAGACAGAAATCATGGCATGCCTAGTAGATTCCGGCAGCACACCATTAATCATTGACTCCATATACATATCCCTCAAAAGCTGGAGTGCCGAGTCCGGCATTAACATGTACAATTCAACCAGAAACCCATCAGGGCCCGGGGCTTTCCCCACATTCAGTTTACCAATAGCCTTCTTAATTTCATCAACTGTAAAATCCTCTTCCAGCAACTTCAAATCATTCTCAGAGATCCTAGAAAGACCCACTTTTTCAAGAAATTCTGCACCCCTGCCTGTCACCTCTGGCTCATTTTTGTATAGATTGACATACAATTCCCGGAAAATCTTGTTTATCTCACCTGGATGATAAGTTATTTTGTCATCCTGACCACGAATCGATGGTATGGATCGCTCAGCTTCCCTCTTCCTCCATCTATAAGCCAACCACCTATCACATTTCTCACCCTTCTTATAATATGCACATTTAAGATAAAAGTTATTACGATCCGTACGCTCATCTATCAGCGATTTCAACTCTCTCCTTACCCTTTTTAGTTCAGACACCACCCCCATACCTACTGGATCAGCCATAACTCTCCTGGACAATTCAGTCAACTTTTTCCCCAGTACTGTCTCTCTATCGATGCTCTGCTTCCTCAATCCACTAGAAACACTGATCAAATGACCCTGCATCGTACATTTCAGAGCCTCCCAAATTATACTAGGGCTCATTTCTCCAATATGATTACACACCACAAAGCAGTCAATTTCTTTTTTCAATGTCTCCACCACTTCATCCTTTTGAAGTAAAGAGACGTTCATCCTCCAAAATGTGTGCTTGTCCAGGGCATACCTTAAACGCAGATGCAAAGTCACATGAGCATGATCAGTTAAAAGTATGCTACCAATTTCACTCGTCTTACAATATTCTGTCAACTTACCAGCAGTTAAAAACATGTCTAATCTAGAATAAACCGAATTGCTCCCGAAAGAAAACTATACTCTCTATTGGACGGATGCTCCAGCCTCCAACAATCCCTCCAATCATGTTCCAAAAGTAAATCAGCCAAAGTCAAGTGTTGCCTGTCTACACTCCCCTTAGCAGTTTTCCCACTTCTGTCCATTTTTGTGTCCAATACAATATTAAAGTCCCCACCCAAGACAATATTCCTTGACCCCAAATCCTGCAGCATCTGCGCCACTTTTCTAAAGAAAGACCCATCATCAACTGATGGTGCATAGATATTACATAAAGACACCACATGGCCCTGTATATCTATCAGCAGAGCAATTTTCCTTCCTTCCTTGTCTGATACTTCTCTCAGAACCTTAATTGGGGTATTCTTTCTAATCAATATCACCATTCCTCTGGATTTGGTATTGAATGAAGCACCATGAACCATCCCCACCCATCCTTTCTTCAATTTGTCAATCTCATCTTTCGCCAAATGGGTCTCCTGCAAGAAACATATATCACTCCTGAGTTCACCCAAAAAATGCAATACTTTCAACCTCTTCTTCACATTTACATTCCATGTCACTAACTGCAGGTCCTTACTCACTCATTGTTTCCACTTCAGTACTTTCCCACCTAACAGCAAACGTCTCCACTAGCAACTTCAAATAACTTGGTTAAATATACACACCCACACCAAGGTCACCCAACCAACCCCGCTGAAACAGATGCAGTTAGCAAACCACAAACCAACGTAACAATGCAAAAAATACATTTTAAAGTCCCAGTGTCCCGACACCCCCAATCATAATGAACTCATTTAGAAACTTCAAACCACAAACAATAATATCCGAAAACCTCATCAGCTTTAACATACTCCTCATTTTATCACCCTGATTCCACTCAAACTCAACAATTCGTGGACTAACTTGAAAATAGTAACAAACAATGCCACAGTTCACTCACAACATCAATCCCACCTCACTCAGCCCAAACACCTTGACATAGCCACTGGATTCCCTTTCCAAATCACTGCAATATAGGAATCACCTTAATATTACATCTATACAATACATGTATAAACTTTGAGGTAGCCATCTATACCACCACCCGTTGGCCCCCCTATCAGAAACATTGTATGTTGGGCAAAAATCTATTTCACGTCATGACCACCCCCTATAATCAATCTGAATAACAGCCCAAAAAAAACCCTTCACATTACAACACAAATAAGAGAAACCACAAATCCATCCCAAACCCTCCACCTCAAGACCATCAAAATTCCAGAAATACCACATAATCGCCCAGATCAGATAAACGGGAATAGCAAGCAGTGCTCGCAATCTGGTTAATATCACAGAACCAAGAATGTAGCCCATATTTACTCAGCCAGTATAACATTAATATTTTAAGGAATGCAACACCCAGGCAGGTACAGGACCAACTATTGCCCTGACATATTCACCCCATCCACTTTCAAGTTTAATGTTATGTCGAACAAGCCCATTGCAGCCCAATTATCTAATTCTCAAAAAGAGCCGTACAACCCATACCACCCAATTTATTCGCCACCTAACCCAGATCAGTCCCTCCCTAACACAATTCAAAGATAAGATAAGAAGATAAGAAGATTTATACATTTACATAAATTACCGTGTGATCGTAGAATGCAGCATAAGATCTCCAGGCCTAGACCGTCAAATGTCTAATATACATCAACCACTGGCAATATCACAACATATGTAATGAACTCATAAGAACACATTAGCACAGTCATCATTATAAATACGTCACAGGTGAGCCCGTCATAATGCCTCAATTCCCTGGAGGAAGGAATGGCCATAACTTCACTACATCACCCGCACTCAAGATAGAGTGTTCCCTAAGTCACCAAAAGCATACCTATGGTCTCCCACAAGTTGTTGTCGCCGTGCGAGTCTGGGTGCCAGAAACGCTTTCCCGATGGCTGCAGCCCCGAATTAAATCCAGACAGATAATATAGAAATAGAAATCAATAGAGACCGTCAGTGTTCTTCTGCACGTATATAATATATGTAGAGTACCTTCTGCCTTGCACGGGTATGTCCAAGTATTACAAGACTTTAAAGAACCATGTTTCAGATCCTCGCCTCTGGAGGTTTGGTGTGTGTGTGTGCCGCACACGCGCATATAAGACACTCAGAAGGCCTGCATAGCTAGCGTTCTACTGGTGTTCATAGGTTTGGATTCCATGGTATGTGAAAAGGAGGGACATCAGTTTTGGTGCAGCTACATTCCCTTATCCACAAGTTAGGCACGGGCACTCTGCTCTGAGCCATGGGGGGAGGGGTGAGGAACTTACTTGCACACGTCCTTTCATTGTATTAAAGATATAACAGGCTTTCACGAAATCTACACTGGATGCATATAGTGAAAAAGACTGCATACATTTTATATCACCAGTTGAAATGATTTCGAAGTTAAGGGGGAAATGTCAAAAACTAGTAGTTATTATTCATTGAGCATGTATTTGGGTTTCATATCAGTACTTATCCAGCTCTCTTCTTCCCCAGTTGGGCACCGATCCTCTTCGTGCACCCAGTCCTCCTGCTAAGCAATTCATCCACCCGCCGCAATACGCAGTTCATCATTAAACAAAAAACAATGGCACTGCCGTACTCCGTATTCCGAGGATAAACACATCAATTGATGACGCGCAACGCACGTCATATCATGTGATTCCCCCACAAAGCGAGGTCCCTTCCTCTGACAGTTTCCGGGAAGAATCAACGGGAGGAAAGATGCACGAGCAGAGTGAGTGAGTGCATTTTTCAAAAGAAAAAACGTTTAACTGTGGCAAGTCTGAAGCACCATTTTGATATAGCAATAAGAACTGTGAAAATTTATAAACTTGAAAAATAAACAAAAATGAAACCGTCTAGTATGAGGAATAAGCACAACAGTACCTTCAAATGTCTCTGTTAAGTAATGGCTCCAGCCAACTCACAGCTTCCTTTGGATCCAAAGTGGTCTTATCACCACCAGGGAGGACAAGAGTCAGGAAATTATTTCTATTCAAGAAAGCCTTCACCCCAACAGGTTTAGCCATGTATTTAGCCTCTTTAAACGACTTTCTGATATCCAAAGATTCCTTGGGGTAATCTGGGTAAATGAAAATCTCTTTCCCCTTATAGAAGACTTTGACTTTCATCCTTGCAGTCCTGAGCAACTATTCCTTAATCCTTGTACAAATAAAGGAGATGATAATTTGTCTTGTTTTAGGGCCACCTTTTCTGCCAACCCTATAAACATTATCCAGGTCACCCAGAGTAATCTGATAATTAAGATGTCCAACACTAGCTGCATCAAATCTTCAGTATTGTCCTCCTCAACACCAACCAGCCTCAGGTTCCTGCCTCTAATCTTCAAATCCAGCTCCAAATGTTTATCTCTCCCTTTCTGTACTCCTTCCTTCAAACTGTTATAGGCTCTGAAGCTACCAGCTATTTCAGTGGAGATGGACGCTGATCCATTTTCTAAGGCAGAAACCCGACAGTCTAGTTGGGATACCTTCAATGAAATATCCTCCATAGTAGACTTAACATCCCCCACATCTTGTACAACTTTTCCAAGATCCTGGGCCATCTTCAACAGCAAAGAGTATATGCCCTGAGTGCTTGGTGTCTCCTCCATCCCCAAAGCTGGCTTTGATTTCTTGGGGATTGGATTTTCCGCAGTTTCAATTTTCTTTTTTGAGTTCATAATCATCCAATATTATAATAAAAGGGAGAGGACCAGGAGCTACAGGATTATGCTGCTGCCTCTGCCGCCTGCATTCTGGAATCACAAGTAACATTTCTTGAGCCTTTGAATGTGAGCCCTCTTTTGTATAACGAAGAGTGGGTATGGAAGCAATGCCTTTACATCCATACTATCATGAGGGATTAGCCCTAGCAGGCTTTATTAAAAGTTTGAATTTGCAGAGTTGAATTATTAAATTCTGGCTGTTCATTGTTCTCAGTAGCTTGGACTTATGACCCATGACTCGTCCATGCGTTTCAATCTTAAATTGTGATTTTTCTTTCCATGTGATAATCTGTTGGATGTGTTTTAGCATTTTAAACTCTATATTTCTTCCCTGATAGCTAATCTTTGTCTTACTGTGTTTCTTTTTGCTTTTTTTCTTAATAATGAATGTAAATAATTCTAATTTTAATGATTATTGTTATTATTTATTAGTGAAGGTTTCAGATTTGTGTATGTTTTGAATTGTTTTGTTTAGCTTCTTTGTAAAGGTTTATTTAAACCAAATGCAAATAAAAAATAAAAAATACTGAAATAGCCCATTACCATGGAACCAGCTCATCTATATGGTCAGGCTGAGACGCAATGACTGAACAGTTACCCGATTCAGGAGAACTTTGAAATAGTATTGGATGGGACTATTAAAATAAGGAAACATTGAATTATGTCATGGAAACAGCAGATCCAAATGGTCAATTTGAGACTTAATGAATACAGATACTTTGGTCAGGCAACAAACAGATAGTGTATCAAGCACAAGGTGGACATTTGAATCAAGCAAGATTCTGAAAATACAACCCCAGTTTGATTAAGCTACAACTACAGATAAAGCAACTGTTACTAAATGTACCCAAGGGGTCATATGCAATTGATTGTTAATAACAAGTTCTGTTAAACAACCTCAAACAAGCCAAGGAGGGCGAAACAATGGCACATGCTATACAATGAGTTATTGTTGGATTGCAATCATGACCAAGGTTTTGGGATAAATGTAAATTAGTGGATTGGAATTGTGGTGTCTTTGGACAAATGTACATTACAATTGAATTACATTTTTGCTGCCATGTGGATGTACACTATGATTATATTTTTTCTCTGTTTTATTAAATCAAATTCAGAGCTCAAAGACTGTGTTTGTGACTTAGGTTTCTTTGATGTGACTCAGGTTTTTTTGATAAATGTACATTACAATTGTATACATTACAAGATTGTTACAAAGGGGTTCCACATTACGGTTGTCTTGCTGTCCCTTTCTTAAAAAAAGAATCCACAACGCAAAGGGTTCTGGACTAATGTTGTGCATACTAGTTTAATTTCAGGTAGGGTGGATTGTCCCAATCACCAGACCAGTGCTGCTCTAGTGGATATTCAAATTTACTTTTTTTGAAACAGGTTGAACTTAATCAATTTTAGGAGAGCACAGTGTGCCATTTGTTTTACACTCACCCTGTATGGTTATTAATGCCATTTGGTGCCGTCTGACAAGCTGTATATTGGGGAAAGCGAAAGAAAGATCAAGACACGTATTGGTGTACATAAAAGTTGCATTCGCAATAAAAATTTAACTACGCCATTGGTGTCACATATCATTGAAATGGGGCATAGATGTGACAAGTTTACGTGAACCATATTGCATAAAATAAAACCAACTAATGATGAACAAAATGATAAACTCATCGAGTTTAAACAACGACTAGTTTTTCTTACAACGTGCTGTTTTACAGGACTGAATGAGTCAGTGGAATGGCACAAAGTATAAAGGACTTCTCTAATCATCATCAGTCACTTTTAACAATTAGCACAAAAATGATGGGTGGAAGGTTTTGAATGAATCTGAACCACTGGCATTGCTCTGGGCAACCTTCAACACAACCATTTTTTAGCCCGTCTGCACCATTGCAAAAGGGGTCCAGCCATATGCAAAACAGTCAGGTACTGCCACCAGTGGTAGCAGCCCAGCCCGAACTGCTAGGTCAGGTCCCCTCTGCACGGAAACACAAGCAATCCCAGACATGTTTCGGCCTTGTTGGGCCTCCTCAGTGAAGTTCAGCTTGGTTCCCTATGGCGCAGTGAGCAAGGGACCCACGTCTGGGCATACCCTCTCTCACATAGTGAGGCAAACAGTAAGCACAAAAATGATGGGTGGAAGGTTTTGAATGAATCTGAACCACTGGCATTGCGCTGGGCAACCTTCCACACCACCGTTTTTTAGCCCGTCTGCGCCATTGCAAAAGGGGTCCAGCCATATGCAAATCAGTCAGGTACTGCCACCAATGGTAGCAGCCCAGCCCGAACTGCAAGGCCAGATCACCTCTCCATGGAAACACAAGCAACCCCAGACATGTTTCAGCCTTGTTGGGCCTCCTCAGTGAGGTGCAGCTTGGTTCCCTATGGCACAGCGAGCAAGGGACCCACGTCTGGGCATACCCTCTCTCACATAGTTAGACAAACAGTAAGCACAAAAATGATGGGTGGAAGGTTTAGAATGAATCTGAACCACTGGCATTGCTCTGGGCAACCTTCCACACCACCGTTTTTTAGCCCGTCTGCACCATTGCAAAAGGGGTCCAGCCATATGTAAATCAGTCAGGTACTGCCACCAATGGTAGCAGCCCAGCCCGAACTGCTAGGCCAGGTCCCCTCTGCACGGAGGCACAAGCAACCCCAGACATGTGTCACGCTCACCTGATTCCCACGGAGGCGCAGGTCTGGATTCGAGTGCTGATGCTTCTTCAATGGTGAAGCGCAGGACTCTGAGGATGGACAGGTAGGGCCCCTCTACTCTGGCTTCTCTGGCTCGCAGGAATATTCCCCTGTGCGTGAAAAGGGAGTATTACCTACTGACGGAATAATGCTCAAGCCTCCCACTCCCTTCCAACCCTCCACGATACCCTTCCACGATTCCCCGTGAAGTCTCACCTTAGGGTCTGGAAGGATGAGTTCTCCATCCTGCTTCTGATGCAGGGGCGCGTTGAAACCCAGTTACTTCACTGGATTGAGGTTTGATGGGAGTTCAAATAAGCTTGACTATTCAGGTAAGACGCTGTAAGAGTTCTGTAGCAAGTTCAAAAGTTCAAGCTTAATAATAATGTTCATTGTCTTATTGCAGCAAGCGCTAACGCTTATGTCTTTTTCCCCTTAGGGGCCGGGGTTCGGAATGCCAGAGATATGGCGCCGACCCGAAGTGAAACGTGCAGTTCCAGTAAATGACAGGTAAGTTCTGGATGAGCGTTCGGGTAATGTCTTTGCATTCGCTCATTCAATGTCTTTGTCTTTTTTCCCCATAGGGGCCGGGGTCCGGAATGCCAGGAAGCGGCAGGACCCGAAATGAAATGGGAATGACCCAACAGGTAAGTCTTAGAAGGAAACTGAGCTTTTCCTATTCCCTTCCTTCTCTCACCTTGTGTTCTTGTCTTTTTCTCTCTAGGCTCTGGGAAGTAGCTGCGGATCCGGATGATCGCTGCTGAAGATGGAGGTGCCCAGGAAAGGTGAGTGAAATGCAGCGCTGCAGCGATTGAAGCGAAATGCTTTTAAAAATGATGTCTTCCCTTTCAGGATCGTCGGTGTGATGTCTCCGTGATGCAGCTTTAGCAGGTAAGGTCTTCTTTCTCCCCAATTCTCTCTTATCTCCCCTTGCAGGTGACCCAGGATGTTGACAGGCGTGGCTGAAGTCCAGATGCAGGAGCTGACACGATGAGCGTCCAGCTGCGAGGAGCAGAACAACGCGAAGCGTGAGTTGCTGATCGGGTGTGGTTTAAATAGCTTTGGAAGAAGTTCCAGGTATGTATCCTTCCACCGATCAGGTATGTATCCTTCCCCGACCACACCCAGGTGTAAAGTAGTCCCACAGGTAAAGTAGTTCCATTCAGGCCTCAAGAGGGCCTGGATGTAGCAGCATGGTCTGCAACAGGTAAGTGCACATTAAAACACTTGAACACATGTCTAGCTTTATGAGCCTGGTGCCTAAGGCGCCAGGACAGGGGTCCAACATGAGCCTGGCGCCTAAGGCGCCAGGACTGTGTCCAAAGGGCCCCAGCTTGGGCCCGCTGGCACTTCCCTGGGGGGAATGATGCCTGCCTCTGGGGTTGCTGGGTAGGACCTGGCTCCTTGGAGGTAGGCATCATGACAGTACCCCCCCTCAAGGCCCCTCCCAAGGTTGTTCCCTCCGGGGGTTTTGGCTTGTTCGGAAATCTCCGGTGGAACCTTTGTATTAATCGAGGTGCGTGAACATGGTTACTAGGCTCCCACGATCTCTCCTGAGGTCCATATCCCTTCCAGTCAACAAGATAGAAGAGTTTTGACTTTAACACCTTGGACTCTAAAATGTCTTTAACTTCGAATTCTAATTCCCCTTCAATTTGAACTGGGTCTGGAGGCTTGGACAGTCGGGTCCCTGGTTGTACTGGCTTCAAAAGTGATGCATGAAAAACTGGATGAATACGCATGTTAGACAGTAAATCCAGTTTAAAGGCCACGGGATTGATTATAGCCCTGATGGGATAAGGTCCTATGAATCTGGGATTGAAGGTTCGCGGGCCCTTGAGGGGTAAATCTTTCGTTGCTAGTCATACCTGGTCTCCTATTTGGTAAGGAGGAGTTTTACTTCGGTGCAAATCAGCGTTTTCTTTATACTTTTTCTTGGCTTGCTGTAAATGAGTTGCAGCTTCTTTTAAGGCTCGGGTTATTGTGGAATGCAGATGATTTACTGCGGGCATTTCCAGGGTCAGAGGTGGATCTAGGTCAGAGGTCCGAGGATGGTGACCATACAAAGTATAAAAAGGAGTTTGTCCGGTTCCAGAATGCACTGAATTGTTGTATGCATATTCTGCGATCCAAAGGATGTCTTTCCAATTTAACTCGGATTGGTGTAACATGCACCGAAGATATTGCTCGAGAGTCTGATTGGTTCTCTCGGTTTGTCCGTCGGTCTGGGGGTGGAGGCTGGTGGATAACCGCACATCTATTTGTGCTAGTTGGCAACACTTCTTCCAAAAATGGGAGATAAATTGACTTCCACGATCCGAGACTAATATGGAAGGGAAACCATGTATGCGAACTATATTCTTCAGAAATTCCTTGGCCAAGGTGGAAGCTGAAGGCAAACCTTTTAAAGGGATAAAGTGGGCCATTTTGGAGAATAGATCCACAATTACTCGGATAGTGTTGTAACCAGCACAAGGAGGCAGGTCAGTTGTAAAGTCCATTGACAAGGTGTGCCATGGTGCCGGTGGAATATCCAAGGGTTGAAGTAGGCCGGCTGGCCTTTTCTTTTGACCCTTGTTTTGGGTGCAAATTCCACAAGACAATACAAAAGACTTTATGTCTTTTCTCCAAGAAGGCCACCAGAAGTGGCGTTTGATTTTTTCCTCCGTTTTAGCGATACCAGGGTGTCCTTCCATTAATGATTCATGATGATGGGCAATAACAAGTTTTTGTAATTCTTTACTTGGCAGAAACAACCGCTCCTGGAAGTAGGGTAAATCATCCTTAACGGTGTAATGAGGACCCTTTTGACTCCATTCCAGTAAGGATGAAGAGTCTAGAAGTTGTTTTACTTGCATTTGGTGTCCTCAATAGTTTGCAATGAAGTTAGGCCTAAGATTCTTTGTTCAGGTATGATTGGCACAGGTTCTAAAATCGAATTGGGTTCTTCCATGCCAATCCGGGATAAGGCGTCCGCTTTACCATTCTTGCAACCAGGGCGATAGGTAATTACAAAATCAAATTCCGCAAAGAATAGAGCCCATCGGAGTTGTCGTGAAGATTCAGCTTTGGCCGTCTTTAAATACTGTAAATTTCTGTGGTCTGTAATTACGGTGATGGTGTGTCTTGCCCCGAGAAGGTAGTGGCGCCAAGCCTTGAAAGCAGATTTAATAGCCAGTAACTCTTTGTCGGTAATTGCGTAGTTGATTTCAGGAGGAGAAAATTTCCTGGACCAAAAGTCCACAGGGTGTAGTTGCTTAGTTTCTGGGTCTCTTTACGACAGGACAGCTCCCATGGCCGAACTGGATGCGTCGGTTTCCACAATGTGAGGGAGATCTGGGTGCGGGTGCTTCAATACAGGTGCAGAGGTGAATTTGGTTTTCAGGTCCTGAAAGGCTTGTTCGGCCTCAAGAGTCCATTCAAAGCGTTTGTTTTTCTTTAGGAGAGCTGTGATGGGTTGGACTGTTCGGGAAAATTCCGGGATGAATCTTCGATAGAAATTGGCGAAGCCGAGCATGCTCTCAACTCCCTTCACCGAGCTAGGAGATGGCCATTTGAGGATGGCGTCCACCTTTCGCGAGTCCATTCGGACTCCTTGAGGTCTCAGAATGAATCCGAGAAACTCAACTTCTGTGGTATGAAAAACGCATTTTTCGAGCTTTGCAAATAGTCTGTGCTGGCGCAATTTCTCAAGAACTGCCCTAATATGTTTTCTGTGATCGGATTCTGAAGAAGAGTACACCAGGATGTCGTCAATATAAACAATGACACAGACATCGATAAGTTCCCGAAGAACATCATTCATAAAGTACTGAAAGGCGGCAGGTGCATTGCACAAACCGAAGGGCATCACCTGATATTCGAAGAGCCCAAATTTGGTTCGGAATGCAGTCTTCCATTCGTCGCCTTCTTTTATACGCACCAGGTGATAAGCTCCTCGGAGATCTAACTTGGTGTACACACAAGCGTCTTTCACCTGGTCGATAAGCTCAGGGATCAGGGGCAGAGGATAACGATTCTTAATCGTTATTTGATTTAGGGCGCGATAGTCTATACATGTTCTAAGGTCGCCCTCTTTTTTCGGCATGAAGAACAGAGCTGAGGAGACAGGAGACTTGGACGGGCGAATAAAACCATTGGCTAGGTACTACAAGGTAGTTGAGCATTGGGTACCAGATCGATTTGGCAATCATAAGACCAATGGGGAGGTAACGTGTTAGCCTGTTCCTTCTGAAAAACGTCTTGGAATTCTTGGTATTCTGACGGTAGCTGTACAGGGGTGGAAGTTGCTGAGGCTAGACCCATAACTGGATTTCTTGGATAACAAGTTGGTTCACAATCAGGAAAACTTATCTTCTTTGCTCGCCAGTCAATTCTGGGATTATGTGTTTCTAACCAAGGAATTCCAAGAATTACTTGAAATTGTGGGGCCTTGATCACATCAAACACAATTGCTTCCCGATGTCCATCCTGACCCACCAGTGTCATTTCAACAGTGGAATGCGTTACAGGCGCTGAGGCTATTTCGGTTCCATCTACTGTAGTAATGACATCTTGGGTTACTTTCGGGCGGAGAGGGAGCTTAATCCTGGAAGCCAATTCACGCCTATGTAATTTCCAATAGCTCCACTGTCGATTTATGCTTTTATAGCATGCAACTGCTGAGGCTATTTTGGGTCCACAAGCACCATTGGCATGACAAAATGCGAGGTCAAAGAGTTTGTTTTCAAGCTCGGCAAGCGGACCCCTACGCTTGTCGGGCTAGGTCGTTTCCCGAATCAGGTGTCAATAAATCGTTATCAGTGGCTCCAACCACCTTCTTAGGTGGTTTAACCGGACAATTTCGAAGAAAGTGACCGGAAGTCCCGCAATACAAACAAAGTTGCATTTGCCGCCTTCTCTCTCGTTCCTTCTGCGTTAATGGTCCTTTAACACCGCCGATTTGCATAGGTTCGGATACGTCGGTACTCTTGGAGTTAGCGTGGGTTTTGATCGGTACTCGGGTTTCGTACTTGAACCGATCTGCTTTTCTATTTTGAAGTCTGTGATCAAGTTGAACCACCAAGTCTATGTAATCTGCGCAGACCTGGGGTGGATCTACTATCTGAGCTAGAACATCCTTAAGCTCTCCGCGCAGGCCTCGATGAAACAATGTGATCCTTTAATTTTCTGGCCATCCAGTTTCCACAACCAGTCTATTAAAGGTGGCAACGTAGGACACGAGATCCTGATTACCTTGTCGTAAGGATAGCAGTTCGTTATCAAGGGCCTGTCCTTGAGAGTGTCGAGCAAACAATCTTTCCATGCTGGCCTGGAAACCCTGAAAATTCCGGAGAATGGGATCATCCTGATTTACCAATGGAATAGACCAATCGGCAGCACTGCCACTGAGGTAAGATAGTATAAAGGCTACCTTGGTCTGGTCGTTAGGGAAGGCCCCGGGTCTGCATAGAAAGTGTAAACGACATTGGTTCTTAAAGACGGCATATTTCTTGGGATCCCCCGCAAAACGTTCAGGCGGGGCCAAAGGCATGTGTCCAGGTAGATTGATTTGTACCCGGTTATTCAAACCCATTGATGTGGAAGTACCTCCGGAATTAGATAAAGGAGTGTGCCCTGCCTGGGCCTGCAATAACCTTTTGGCCAGGTCATCTGTTCTTTCCTTGGATAGGATCAGTTCTCTTTTGAGAGCGTTAGTCTCCTGGCGGGCTGAGTGCACTTCTGCCCGTAATTCCCCCAAAAGCTGGGCCAGCTGATCTGTCTCCATAGCGCCCGGGTGGGAAATTGTTGGTTGGCTTCGCGTTCTGTCACGCTCACCTGATTCCCACGGAGGCGCAGGTCTGTCTTCGAGTGCTGATGCTTCTTCAATGGTGAAGCGCAGGACTCTGAGGATGGACAGGTAGGGCCCCTCTACTCTGGCTTCTCTGGCTCGCAGGAATATTCCCCTGTGCGTTTAAAGGGAGTATTACCTACTGACGGAATAATGCTCAAGCCTCCCACTCCCTTCCAACCCTCCACGATACCCTTCCACGATTCCCCGTGAAGTCTCACCTTAGGGTCTGGAAGGATGAGTTCTCCATCCTGCTTCTGATGCAGGGGCGCGTTGAAACCCAGTTACTTCACTGGATTGAGGTTTGATGGGAGTTCAAATAAGCTTGACTATTCAGGTAAGGCGCTGTAAGAGTTCTGTAGCAAGTTCAAAAGTTCAAGCTTAATAATAATGTTCATTGTCTTACTGCAGCAAGCGCTAACGCTTATGTCGTTTTCCCCTTAGGGGCGGGGGTTCGGAATGCCGGAGATATGGCGCCGACCCGAAGTGAAACGTGCAGTTCCAGTAAATGACAGGTAAGTTCTGGATGAGCGTTCGGGTAATGTCTTTGCATTCGCTCATTCAATGTCTTTGTCTTTTTTCCCCATAGGGGCCGGGGTCCGGAATGCCAGGAAGCGGCAGGACCCGAAATGAAATGGGAATGACCCAACAGGTAAGTCTTAGAAGGAAACTGAGCTTTTCCTATTCCCTTCCTTCTATCACCTTGTGTTCTTGTCTTTTTCTCTCTAGGCTCTGGGAAGTGGCTGCGGATCGGGATGATCGCTGCTGAAGATGGAGGTGCCCAGGAAAGGTGAGTGAAATGCAGCGCTGCAGCGATCGAAGCGAAATGCTTTTAAAAATGATGTCTTCCCTTTCGGGATCGTCGGTGTGATGTCTCTGTGATGCAACTTTAGCAGGTAAGGTCTTCTTTCTCCCCAATTCTCTCTTATCTCTCCTTGCAGGTGACACAGGATGTTGACAGGCTTGGCTGAAGTCCAGATGCAGGAGCTGACACAGTGAGCGTTCAGCTGCGAGGAGCAGAACAACGCGAAGCGTGAGTTGCTGATCGGGCGTGGTTTAAATAGCTTTGGAAGAAGTTCCAGGCATGTATCCTTCCACCGATCAGGTATGTATCCTTCCCTGACCACACCCAGGTGGAAAGTAGGCCCACAGGTAAAGTAGTTCCATTCAGGCCTCAAGAGGGCCTGGATGTAGCAGCATGGTCTGCATCAGGTAAGTGCACATTAAAACACTTGAACACATGTCTAGCTTTATGAGCCTGGCGCCTAAGGCGCCAGGACAGGGGTCCAACATGAGCCTGGCGCCTAAGGCGCCAGGACTGTGTCCAAAGGGCCCCAGCTTGGGCCCGCTGGCACTTCCCTGGGGGGAATGATGCCTGCCTCTGGGGTTTCTGGGCCGGACCTGGCTCCTTGGAGGTAGGCATCATGACAGTACCCCCCCTCAAGGCCCCTCCCAAGGTTGTTCCCTCCGGAGGTTTTGGCTTGTTCGGAAATCTCCGCTGGAACCTTTGTATTAATCGAGGTGCGTGAACATGGTTACTAGGCTCCCACGATCTCTCCTGAGGTCCATATCCCTTCCAGTCAACAAGATAGAAGAGTTTTGACTTTAACACCTTGGAGTCTAAAATGTCTTTAACTTCGAATTCTAATTCCCCTTCAATTTGAACTGGGTCTGGAGGCTTGGACAGTCGGGTCCCTGGTTGTACTGGCTTCAAAAGTGATGCATGAAAAACTGGATGAATACGCATGTTAGACGGTAAATCCAGTTTAAAGGCCCCGGGATTGATTATAGCCTTGATGCGAAAAGGTCCTATGAATCTGGGATTGAAGGTTTGCAGGCCCTTGAGGGGTAAATGTTTCGTTGCTAGCCATACCTGGTCTCCTACTTGGTAAGGAGGAGTTTTACTTCGGTGCAAATCAGCGTTTTCTTTATACTTTTTCTTGGCTTGCTGTAAATGAGTTGCAGCTTCTTTGAAGGCTTGGGTTATTGTGGAATGCAGATGATTTACTGCGGGCATTTCCAGAGTCAGTAGTGGATCTAGGTCAGAGGTCCGAGGATGGTGACCATACAAAGTATAAAAAGGAGTTTGTCCGGTTCCAGAATGCACTGAATTGTTGTATGGATATTCTGCGATCCAAAGGATGTCTTTCCAATTTAACTCGGATTGGTGTAACATGCACCAAAGATATTGCTCGAGAGTCTGATTGGTTCTCTCAGTTTGTCCGTCGGTCTGGGGGTGGTGGCTGGTGGATAACCGCACATCTATTTGTGCTAGTTGGCAACACTTCTTCCAAAAATGGGAGATAAATTGACTTCCACGATCCAAGACTAATATGGAAGGGAAACCATGTATGCAAACTATATTCTCCAGAAATTCCTTGGCCAAGGTGGAAGCTGAAGGCAAACCTTTTAAAGGGATAAAGTGGGCCATTTTGGAGAATAGATCCACAATTACTAGGATAGTGTTGTAACCAGCACAAGGAGGCAGGTCAGTTATAAAGTCCATTGACAAGGTGTGCCATGGTGCCAGTGGAATATCCAAGGGTTGAAGTAGGCCGACTGGCCTTTTCCTTTGACCCTTGTTTTAGGCGCAAATTCCCCAAGACAATACAAAAGACTTTATGTCTTTTCTCCAAGAAGGCCACCAGAAGTGGCGTTTGATTTTTTCCTCCGTTTTAGCGATACCAGGGTGTCCTTCCATTAATGATTCATGATGATGGGCAATAACAAGTTCTTGCAATTCTTTACTTGGCAGAAACAACCGCTCCTGGAAGTAGGGTAAATCATCCTTAACGGTGTAATGAGCACCCTTTTGACTCCATTCCAGTAAGGATGAAGAGTCTAGAAGTTGTTTTACTTGCGTTTGGATGTACTCAATAGTTTGCAATGAAGTTAGGCCTAAGATTCTTTGTTCAGGTATGATTGGCACAGGTTCTAAACTCGAATTGGGTTCTTCCATGCCAATCCGGGATAAGGCGTCTGCTTTACCATTCTTGCAACCGGGGCGATAGGTAATTACAAAATCAAATTCTGCAAAGAATAGAGCCCATCGGAGTTGTCGTGAAGATTGAGCTTTGGCCGTCTTTAAATACTGTAAATTTCTATGGTCCGTAATTACGGTGATGGTGTGTCTTGCCCCGAGAAGGTAGTGACGCCAAGCCTTGAAAGCAGATTTAATAGCCAGTAACTCTTTGTCGGTAATTGCCTAGTTGATTTCAGGAGGAGAAAAGTTCCTGGACCAAAAGGCCACAGGGTGTAGTTGGTTAGTTTCTGGGTCTCTTTGCGACAGGACAGCTCCCATGGCCGAACTGGATGCGTCGGTTTCCACAATGTAAGGGAGATCTGGGTGCGGGTGCTTCAATACAGGTGCAGAGGTGAATTTGGTTTTCAGGTCCTGAAAGGCTTGTTCGGCCTCAAGAGTCCATTCAAAGCGTTTGTTTTTCTTTAGGAGAGCTGTGATGGGTTGGACTGTTCGGGAAAATTCCGGGATGAATCTTCGATAGAAATTGGCGAAGCCGAGCATGCTCTCAACTCCCTTCACCGAGCTAGGAGATGGCCATTTGAGGATGGCGTCCACCTTTCGCGAGTCCATTCGGACTCCTTGAGGTCTCAGAATGAATCCGAGAAACTCAACTTCTGTGGTATGAAAAACGCATTTTTCGAGCTTTGCAAATAGTCTGTGCTGGCACAATTTCTCAAGAACTGCCCTAACATGTTTTCTGTGATCGGATTCTGAAGAAGAGTACATCAGGATGTCGTCAATATAAACAATGACACAGACATCGATAAGTTCCCGATGAACATCATTCATAAAGTACTGAAAGGCGGCAGGTGCATTGCACAAACCGAAGGGCATCACCTGATAATCGAAGAGCCCAAATTTGGTGCGGAATGCAGTCTTCCATTTGTCGCCTTCTTTTATACGCACCAGGTGATAAGCGCCTCGGAGATCTAACTTGGTGTACACACAAGTGTCTTTCACCTGGTCGATAAGCTCAGGGATCAGGGGCAGAGGATAACGATTCTTAATCGTTATTTGATCTAGGGCACGATAGTCTATACATGTTCTAAGGTCACCCTCTTTTTTCGGCACAAAGAACAGAGCTGAGGAGATAGGAGACTTGGACGGGCGAGCGAATAAAACCATTGGCTAGGTACTGATCTAAATACTGACGCAAATGCAGGTTCTCAGGTTACGTAAGAGCATAAATCCTACTACAAGGTAGTTGGGCATTGGGTACCAGATCGATTTAGCAATCATAAGACCGATGGGGAGGTAACGTGTTAGCCTGTTCCTTCTGAAAAACGTCTTGGAATTCTTGGTATTCTGACGGTAGCTGTACAGGGGTGGAAGTTGCTGAGGCTAGACCCATAACTGGATTTCTTGGATAACAAGTTGGTTCACAATCAGGAAAAATTATCTTCTTTGCTCGCCAGTCAATTCTGGGATTATGTGTTTCTAACCAAGGAATTCCAAGAATTACTTGAAATTGTGGGGCCTTGATCACATCAAACACGATTGCTTCCCGATGTCCATCCTGACCCACCAGTGTCATTTCAACAGTGGAATGCGTTACAGGCCCTGAAGCTATTTCGGTTCCATCTACTGTAGTAATGACATCTTGGGTTACTTTCGGGCGGAGAGGGAGCTTAATCCTGGAAGCCAATTCACGGTCTATGTAATTTCCAATAGCTCCACTGTCGATGTATGCTTCTATAGCATGCAACTGCTGAGGCTGTTTTGGGTCCACAAGCACCATTGGCATGACAAAATGCGAGGTCAAAGAGTTTGTTTTCAAGCTCGGCAAGCGGACCCCTACGCTTGTCGGGCTAGGTCGTTTCCCGAATCAGGTGTCAATAAATCGTTATCAGTGGCTCCAACCACCTTCTTAGGTGGTTTAACCGGACAATTTCGAAGAAAGTGACCGGAAGTCCCGCAATACAAACAAAGTTGCATTTGCCACCTTCTCTCTTGTTCCTTCTGCATTAATGGTCCTTTAACACCGCCGATTTGCATAGGTTCGGATACGTCGGTACTCTTGGAGTTAGCGTGGGTTTTGATCGGTACTCGGGTTTCGTACTTGAACTGATCTGCTTTTCTATTTTGAAGTCTGTGATCAAGTTGAACCACCAAGTCTATGTAGTCTGCGCAGACCTGGGGTGGATCTCCTATCTGAGCTAGAACATCCTTAAGCTCTCCGCGCAGGCCTCGATGAAACAATGTGATCCTTTTGTTTTCTGGCCATCCAGTTTCCACAACCAGTCTATTAAACGTAGGACACGAGATCCTGATTACCTTGTCGTAAGGATAGCAGTTCGTTATCAAGGGCCTGTCCTTGAGAGTGTCGAGCAAACAATCTTTCCATGCTGGCCTGGAAACCCTGAAAATTCCGGAGAATGGGATCATCCTGATTTACCAATGGAATAGAACAATCGGCAGCACTGCCACTGAGGTAAGATAGTATAAAGGCTACCTTGGTCTGGTCGTTAGGGAAGGCCCCGGGTCTGCATAGAAAGTGTAAACGACATTGGTTCATAAAGACGGCATATTTCTTGGGATCCCCCGCAAAACGTTCAGGCGGGGCCAAAGGCATGTGTCCAGGTAGATTGATTTGAACCCGGTTATTCAAACCCATTGATGTGGAAGTACCTCCGGAATTAGATAAAGGAGTGTGCCTTGCCTGGGCCTGCAATAACCTTTTGGCCAGGTCATCTGTTCTTTCCTTGGATAGGATCAGTTCTCTTTTGAGAGCGTTAGTCTCCTGGCGGGCTGAGTGCACTTCTGCCCGTAATTCCCCCAAAAGCTGGGCCAGCTGATCTGTCTCCATAGCGCCCGGGTGTGAAATTGTGGGTTGGCTTCGCGTTCTGTCACGCTCACCTGATTCCCACGGAGGCACAGGTCTGGCTTCGAGTGCTGATTATTCTTCAATGGTGAAGCGCAGGACTCTGAGGATGGACAGGTAGGGCCCCTCTACTCTGGCTTCTCTGGCTTGCAGGAATATTCCCCTGTGCGTGTAAAGGGAGTATTACCTACTGACGGAATAATGCTCAAGCCTCCCACTCCCTTCCAACCCTCCACGATACTCTTCCACGATTCCCCGTGAAGTCTCACCATAGGGTCTACAAGGATGAGTTCTCCATCCTGCTTCTGATGCAGGGGCGCGCTGAAACCCAGTTACTTCACTGGATTGAGGTTTGATGGGAGTTCAAATAAGCTTGACTATTCAGGTAAGGCGCTGTAAGAGTTCTGTAGCAAGTTCAAAAGTTCAAGCTTAATAATAATGTTCATTGTCTTATTGCAGCAAGCGCTAACGCTTATGTCTTTTTCCCCTTAGGGGCCAGGGTTCGGAATGCCGGAGATATGGCGCTGACCCGAAGTGAAACGTGCAGTTCCAGTAAATGACAGGTAAGTTCTGGATGAGCGTTCGGGTAATGTCTTTGCATTCGCTCATTCAATGTCTTTGTCTTTTTTCCCCATAGGGGCCGGGGTCCGGAATGCCAGGAAGCGGCAGGACACGAAATGAAATGGGAATGACCCAACAGGTAAGTCTTAGAAGGAAACTGAGCTTTTCCTATTCCCTTCCTTCTCTCACCTTGTGTTCTTGTCTTTTTCTCTCTAGGCTCTGGGAAGTGGCTGCGGATCCGGATGATCGCTGCTGAAGATGGAGGCGCCCAGGAAAGGTGAGTGAAATGCAGCGCTGCAGCGATCGAAGCGAAATGCTTTTAAAAATGTTGTCTTCCCTTTCAGGATCGTCGGTGTGATGTCTCCGTGATGCAGCTTTAGCAGGTAAGGTCTTCTTTCTCCCCAATTCTCTCTTATCTCCCCTTGCAGGTGACCCAGGATGTTGACAGGCGTGGCTGAAGTCCAGATGCAGGAGCTGACACGGTGAGCGTCCAGCTGCGAGGAGCAGAACAACGCAAAGCGTGAGTTGCTTATCGGGCGTGGTTTAAATAGCTTTGGAAGAAGTTCCAGGTATGTATCCTTCCCCGACCACACCCAGGTGGAAAGTAGTCCCACAGGTAAAGTAGTTCCATTCAGGCCTCAAGAGGGCCTGGATGTAGTAGCATGGTCTGCATAAGGTAAGTGCACATTAAAACACTTGAACACATGTCTAGCTTTATGAGCCTGGCGCCTAAGGCGCCAGAGAACAAGAGTAACAGGGGATACCAGGAATATCCAACTACTGTGACCTGGTCTGGATAGAACATGCACAAAAATAACATCAAAGGTCAGAGTAATAAAGTGTTCAGGTGGCTGTTGTTGGTGTAGTAACAAAACCTACATACTCATGCTAAATATGGAATGCTCCCAACAGCCATACAGCATCTACATCTCTCATCATATGAGCATTCTATGAGGAGAAACAATTAAATTGAGCCCTCTAGACACTCAAATAATTTAGTATTTATTATTTATTAACATTTATTAAATGAATCTCTAGAAAAAGTCATATTTTAATAAAAAACATACAATAACATTGGTATCAATAATAATATCAACAATAATTCATGTGGATCAATCCCTCCAATTCATTGTCGGATTGATTATCCATAAAACACATCCAACCACACTACAACCATACCACATACATACACAAGCCCATCAAAAAATCATTCATAATACAAACAATGGTAAAACAATTTTTCTTCAATAAAACATCCAACAATCTAAAACATCATAATACAATATCTGATCCATCATTAATGAGGACCGTCAATATAACACCTAAGAGCCTGTTCTATGTAATTATGAACTTTCCTGGCTCGGGTAGACTTGACTTCTAATTTTGTTCATGAATAACAAAACATCCCCAACCCGACATGTTTCTTTCTGTATCACATCTAGTAAACAGAAATTCTTCAGGGGTGTTATGGTCCAGCAGAGTCAGATGGATTGTATATGGACAAGAAAGAGATATGTAGAATACACCAACAACGCACACCTAGATGTAAACAAAAGAACACTGAATCAATCAAGCTGAAAATGCTCTTATTATATGATTGATCAATACTGCCAACGTGTTATTATTAAACGTGGCGTCGACTAGGTTATTAATACCTTATAACTATCCTCTACTGAGAAGACAGAAAGCGGACCCTAATCCACAAACATGTCAGAGATACCATAATGAATTGGTGCCTCTAAAATCTATCCACCATCACCAACACCTCGTGAAACCTCTTAGACATTCCAAATCAACCGAGTAATACCTCGCCAAGGAGTGAGACCACGAGTGACCCAGTAAACGGCATCACTAAGACCCCACGGGAAAGAAAGGATCCCATAGTGAAAGTGATTATTTAAAAAAAACACTTACATTACGTATCCTGTAATTATGTGGTGTACGAGCCAGAACAGAAGTAACCCACAAGATCACGGTAGTTTGGGCATCGTATCACCAAAAAAGGGTCGCCCGGAATCCGAACTCTGATATTCAGAGTGAAAAACTCTCAACCTGTGTTCAATACAGGATAGATGACGACTTGATACCTGTCTTGAAACCCAGGGGTGAAAAAGCAAAAAAATGAAAAAACAACTAAATGGGAAACCAAACACTATGGGAATCATAAAGAACAACATAGAACGCCTTCCATACAAGCGTGGCAACAGGAAGGCAGGTGAAAGAGTGGTACCCGACAGGAATGTCTGTACACTCCACACGTCCTCTAGGTGTGCCTGTATCCTAACTGTTAACCAACTCACCTCTATAGAGTAATCAGGTTCTATTCAGTCTCTGCATAAGTCTCGACCACATCAAGGCAGAATGTTTCTAATCCATTGATATGGACCGCGGCACCGAAGTTAGTTGTGATCGTAAAAATATCGACATCTGGGACAGAAGAGAAGGAACCGTAAACAGAAATGCATCAGGATCCTGTACTTAATCTATTAAGTGTCCCAAGACTTAACTAGGACCAAACTCCTGCAACTGCAAAAAAACAATCTAATACACAGAATGTGTCATCCTTGTGTATACACATAAGTTCAACTTACCTCCCGTCAACACTAAATAGTCTGAACTAAGAAACGAATAACACGTAAGGAGGCTGTAAGAGTATACTACAAGTTCCTTATATACAATCTAAACAGTCATAAAGTCAAAACGAATGTGGCATGATAACCGTGCTTCGGTAGAAATATGATACACATGCAACAAAGTTGTATGGGGGCTCTTCCTAAAACCGTTGTGCCTCAGTGACTCACTTCCGATAATAGACTAATATAATAACCACGTGTGAGTGGGAAAAACTTACACGTGAAATATAGCTTCAAAGGGAACTATCCCTAAACACCTTTCTTACCTCAGTGGTTATTATCCAACTAACGGGGTAGACGTGTAGATCCAAAGTGACGGTGTATCCAACATTCCGGCTCAAAGACCCTGGTTAAAAAACGTACCCGTGTTATCACATGACTATCACGTGACTCGCACGCAACGTCAGCTGAATCAACGGGACACACCCCCGACAGGAACATTAGGAGAGCGGCCAGTTTATTAACCAATAAGGTCCCGCTGGTCCATGTAAACAGATACCTCGAAAATAGAATGGGCGGTCCATGAATGTAAACAGAAACCGCGCGCAGGACAAAAACAGGTGTCGGTAAACTGGGAAATAACCGAAGAAACACACCAAAAATGGGATGCCAATGTGTGCAAAAGAGGGAAACGAACCCTCCCCAAACACACAACGGGACACAAACACAATCAATCCTCGCAGACCAGGGGAACAGAAATGCGATTCAAAAAATCACAATCAAGCCATGCAACAAGAAGAAGCACAAACCCCAACACAAAAATACCCTTAAAAAACCTTAAAAAAGCCTTAAAAAGGGGGGTGGGGCCAAAGAAGGCCATTAATCTGAGCGCCAGACTGGAATTCCTTAGGTGAAAACACTCTGAACTAGAAATTCCAATCAATCGCCTCATTCAGGCCAATCATATGGCTTTTACTCAGAAAGATGAGTTTAGTCTCCTCCTTTGATAAAGTGTATTTATCCACAGAGGCATTGTTGGTAATCATAATCTTTTTTAGTATGGTCCATCTCAAATCCTCACAATTGTGATTCCGCATTATGAAATGTCCCACCACTAAGGCGCCAGGACAGGGGTCCAACATGAGCCTGGCGCCTAAGGCGCCAGGACTGTGTCCAAAGGGCCCCAGCTTGGGCCCGCTGGCACTTCCCTGGGGGGAATGATGCCTGCCTCTGGGGTTGCTGGGTCGGACCTGGCTCCTTGGAGGTAGGCATCATGACATGTTTCGGCCTTGTTGGGCCTCCTCAGTGAGGTGCAGCTTGGTTCCCTATGGTGCAGCGAGCAAGGGACCCATGTCTGGGCATGCCCTCTCTCACATAGTAAGACAAACAGTAAGCACAAAAATGATGGATGGAAGGTTTGAATGAATCTGAACCACTGGCATTGCGCTGGGCAACCTTCCACACCACCGTTTCTTAGCCCGTCTGCGCCATTGGAAAAGGGGTCCAGCCATATGCAAATCAGTCAGGTACTGCCACCAATGGTAGCAGCCCAGCCCGAACTGCCAGGCCAGGTCCCCTCTGCACAGAAACACAAGCAACCCAAGACATGTTTCGGCCTTGTTGGGCCTCCTCAGTGAGGTGCAGCTTGGTTCCCTATGGCGTAGCGAGCAAGGGACCCACATCTGGACATACCCTCTCTCACATAGTGAGACAAACAGTAATCACTAAAATGATGGGTGGAAGATTTTGAATGAATCTGAACCACTGGCATTGCTCTGGGCAACCTTCCACACCACCGTTTATTAACCCGTCTGCGCCATTGCAAAAGGGGTCCAGCCATATGCAAATCAGTCAGGTACTGCCACCAATGGTAGCAGCCCAACCCGAACTGCTAGGCCAGGTACCCTCTGCACAGAAACACAAGCAACCCCAGACATGTTTCGGCCTTGTTGGGCCTCCTCAGTGAGGTGCAGCTTGGTTCCCTATGGCGCAGCGAGCAAGGGACCCATGTCTGAGCATTCCCTCTCTCACATAGTGAGACAAACAGTAAGCACAAAAATTATGGGTGGAAGGTTTTTGAATGAATCTGAACCACTGACATTGCTCTGGGCAACCTTCCACACCACCGTTTTTTAGCCCATCTGCACCATTGCAAAAGGGGTCCAGCCATATGCAAATCAATCAGGTACTGCCACCAATGGTAGCAGCCCAGCCCAAACTGCTAGGCCAGGCCCCCTCTGCACAGAAACACAAGCAACCCCAGACATGTTTCAGCCTTGTTGGGCCTCCTCAGTGAGGTGCAGCTTGGTTCCCTATGGCACAGCGAGCAAGGGACCCACGTCTAGGCATACCCTCTCTCACATTGTGAGACAAACAGTAAGCACAAAAATGATGGGTGGAAGGTTTTGAATGAATCTGAACCACTGGCATTGCTCTGGGCAACCTTCCACACCACCGTTTTTTAGCCCGTCTGCGCCATTGCAAAATGGGTCCAGCCATATGCAGATCAGTCAGGTACTGCCACCAATGGTAGCAGCCCAGCCCTAACTGCAGGGCCAGGTCCCCTCTGCACGGAAACACAAGCAACCCCAGACATGTTTCAGCCTTGTTGGGCCTCCTCAGTGAGGTGCAGCTTGGTTTCCTATGGCGCAGCGAGCAAGGGACCCACATCTGGGCATGCCCTCTCTCACATAGTGAGACAAACAGTAAGCACAAAAATGATGGATGAAAGGTTTAGAATGAATCTGAACCACTGGCATTGCTCTGGGCAACCTTCCAATTCACCGTTTTTTAGCCCGTCTGTGCCATTACAAAAGGGGTCCAGCCATATGCAAATCAGTCAGGTACTGCCACCAATGGTAGCAGCCCAGCCCAAACTGCTAGGCCAGGTCCACTCTGCACGGAAACACAAGCAACCCCAGACATGTTTCAGCCTTGTTGGGCCTCCTCAGTGAGGTGCAGCTTGGTTCCCTATGGCGCAGCGAGCAAGAGACCCATGTCTGGGCATGCCCTCTCTCACATAGTGAGACAAACAGTAAGCACAAAAATGATGGGTGAAATGTTTAGAATGAATCTAAACCACTGGCATTGCTCTGGGCAACCTTCCACACCATCGTTTTTTAGCCCGTCTGCGCCATTGCAAAAGGGGTCCAGCCATATGCAAATCAGTCAGGTACTGCCACCAATGGTAGCAGCCCCAGCCCAGCCCGAACTGCTAGGCCAGGTCCACTCTGCACGGAAACACAAGCAACCCCAGACATGTTTCAGCCTTGTTGGGGCTCCTCAGTGAGGCGCAGCTTGGTTCCCTATGGCGCAGCGAGCAAGCGACCCAAGCAAACTCATATCTGTTTCCTTTCCATACAATCTCAAGAGTTCATTATTTTAGTCTCCATATTACAGCCATGTTGATGGGTCAATGACAGTATGCACGGTCATTCACAGTGATAGCGATATGTAGCTATGGAGTATGCATTCTCAAAATGAATTAAGATTGATTCTGTTTATAAGTGTGCACGTTTTGCAGCAAGGCATGACATCACATTGCTTATGACCGAGTGACTAGTCTCTTTTTTAAGTTCTAGTTGAAAATGTGGAACTCATGTAGTTAAGTCAGAGTGTAATAAGAGTATTTTTGCACACTGGAACCCTAGTCGGCCAACCAAGTCTTTGCTGCATAAGACATAACAAGGGTAATATAGTCCAGCTTCCTCAGTTCAAGGTATGCCGGTCATATGCATTGCTACTATGTTGTTGTACGGTTGCATTATGAATTGAATTGTGTTGTTCACATGGTGGGCTACTGCAATCCCATAATGATGTTAACAGTGTGGGTCAGTGTTATCGAACCAGGTTGCTTGTTGAGTGCTATGTTACTGTAAAGAATATAAGCAAATGCCTTCGTTTGTCATGAATAGGAGAAATGAATCACCCTCCGAATGTGTCAAAACGAAAGAATTGAGAATCAGTAATAATAAAAATCTGATTTTGCAGTTTTAAGAAAAATAACATATATGGATTGTTAAAATATATGTATTTTTCTGTAGGTGTGGTAACACATTTGAGGAATTTTGTATCAATATTCACCATCCCATTGCATTTACTATTGGTCCCCTGAAGAAGTCCCTGTAATCAGTGAAAAATTACACACAGGACGAAACATGTTGGGCAGCTGTTGAAATAGACTGTGTAGAACCTGCCAGGTTGGTGTTTAACAGTACACTCTATAATGTCATATGAGTGAGCATAGGCATATCTGAAGACTGTAATAGAGTATTATGCCTTGTTTTGGTGGTGGTTATGCAGGATTTTCTCACTGGTGGTGATGTTTTTATATATATGGACTGATCATTTTAGGTGTTGATTATTTAATTAAAGATTTTTACTTTTGTATTTGGATATGTTTAGTGAGATTGTTGTTGCACATGTATGCAGAATTATATGACAAGGTCTTTTTAAGTATTTTGGCTTCTACCTACACCACATGCCATCCAGAAGGAAGTGTCAAGTGAGGGAGAAGGAGGACTGGGCTGGGCATGTAAATGTGCACATATCGAGGAGCCCTTATTGCCTCTCCATCAGCAAGAAACCTTAGTGATGTGCTTATACTGTCTGCAATTATTTTGGGCAAATACGTGCCCCAAATGTACTCCTTATAGGAAAAGTATTGGTTGTTATTTCAACGTCACAGCAGAGCACCATAGCTACAATTCTTTAAAAGGGTCCCTACTTAAACATCTCTGTATTTTTAGTATGCACTATTATGTGGTGCTTCAGCGCCACCTACATGCCGAATGATGCATTAGGGCAAAGGTAGGAGGGAGGTGGCATGTGAGGAGGGACACAAAGCTTGTGGGTGTTGTTTGGTTATTTGCCCACCCATCGACTGCCCATGGCCATGTTAATCCCTATAGCTGTTCCCACCCACTACCTACCCTCCCCTCACAAATCATATTCTCCTGGGGTCTCTTTAAGCTCTTTCTATCAAGCATTATCATCAACTATTAGCCGGCCAGGTTTTTTTTCTAAGCAGTCTGCTGAGAGGTAATGGTTCATTGCAGCTGCAAATGGCTACTTGTGTAAGAAAATCGCCTTCACCAAGTTTGCCTTCAGCCACTTGATTTATATTTATTTCATACACTGAAGTCCTTTTAAAAAAAGCAACAGAAAGCCAACAGATTTGGCTTAAGGTATTAAATGGGCTTTTCCCTGGTACTGCCATAATTTGCTGAAGCAATCACTCCATTGCTCAGCTCTGGCCATTTTATGGCCACATCACACCATTATATCAATGCCTAGCAAAGTCCTATCCTATACCTACACAAAAACCCAAACTGTTGGCTTTGCCAATGCTTGTTATTACATTATCATTTGAAAGGCTCCAAATGAGAAGTACATTCCCTCTCGTTAAAATCACTTTTATCTCTTATCACTGTAAGATTTGCAATTTTGAGGGCCTTGCAAACCTGAAACTCTACAGCATCATGTTTGTTCTGTGATGTACCGACAACTAGGATATCATCTCTACAATTTAAGCAATTTGGTATGTGCCGGATGACTTTGTGGATTTCCTCTTGATAAATCTCGACAGCTGACAAAATTCCAAAATTTCGTCTCTTGTACCTGAATAGTCCCAAGTGAGTGATGAAGGTTGTGATAGATCGGGATTCTTCACTGATAATATCCTTTTTCAGATTCAATCGAGAAAATATAATGGCCCCATTCAGTAGGTTCATAATATTGGTTATTTGTGTTGCTTGCTCTCTTTCTCTCAGTATGGACTGGTTTGGTCTTCTCATGTTAATGCAGAGACATATGTGATCATCTTGACTCTTTTTCGACACTGCCACTATAGGTGAGACCCACGGAGGAGGACCTTTTGCAGGTTCGATATTGTCGGTTTTGAGTAAGGATCGCTGCTCGTTTTCCACTTGTCCTTGGATATTGAAGGGGATACGCCTGTATTGCTGTGCTACTGGGTTTATGGTTGAATGGACATGTGGTTTGACTTGATGTCCTTTTCATTTTCCAATAGTTTGAATAGTGATGGAAATGCAGAATCTATTTTGTTTGCCATGGTCATGTATTTGCTTGCCAAAAGATGATACAACAAGTGTATGATGCCCATTTCGAATGTCGATTTAAAACTTAATATGCATCCATGGTTATTGTCGGATTTTATTACATGTACCAACACTTTTTCTGACTGTTCTTTATTCGTGCATTTGGCTGAAAAATCCGCCTCTGCAGTTTAGTGGCTGTTTAGAGCCGTATACGTAGATGTCTAATCATGCGTTTTCGCAGTTTAGGCACTTGATGTAGTTTGGAAACTGTTTCCTCTGACATGATGGTCACTTTGGCGCCTGTGTCTTTTAGGAACTGGAATGATCTGTTTCCTTTCAATGATAAGCTGGGGCTCTATTCTACTACTGTGACAAACACGTCGCCTTCCTTCCTCTCGTGGCTGGACGCTGATTCAGAGTCGCCTGTGGCGGGTGATGCAGTTCGGAGATGGCGTCCTCTCCTCTTTGGCTTGTGGCGTCTTTCAGGAGACGCAGATTGTCTACTTTTTGTCCTGTGGGTTTGTTTCACAGGGGTCTTTCCCTATTCTTAGATCTTCTCCTGTCTGTCTTTTTTTGATCTTTGTGTGGGGGAGTTGCCTCTAACTGTATCACTAGCCTCTAACTGTACCCGGCCCCCTGGATTGGGTGGTATTGCTATTAGCACCCCAGATTTTCAATCCAGAAACCCGGGGTGCTGACAGCAATGTATTTTGTATGAATGAAAGGGACGCGCTAACAGCATTCCGTTCATTCATAAAAAACACTTACCTAAGACGGTCGCTGTGGCGCTGGAAGACGGGGCTCCATGCAGAGCCACTCTTCCTTTGCCATGGCACCCTGGAGCTGCGGCAGCGGTTGCTCATGTTAGCAACTGTGTCACAACATTATCCATTGTTTTTCATTTAATTAAGTGGTGACATGGAATATGTGACCTTCGTAATGTACGTGTTTTGTGAATCACAAAATTCTCATTTGTTGTTTTGGATCCAACTCCTTGCAAACATTTCCTGCCCTAGAATTCTAATGGTTCCTGTGGATAAATGACTGTGCTGTCCCTAACATAACCACACGTAACATAACCATGCACCCAAAGAACTGTCCAGGCAGAAGAAACACAAGCTTCCAAGGCTCAGGACAAACAGCAACCGTTCAGCTCACAAGCAGGGGCACAAGGGGGGAGAGCGCAAATCGGCCTCCCCCAAACTTTTTGCCAAGGATGGTGACATCCCGGCCGAGCACACTGGTGGACAGCGTGTGGACCTTTTGCCGAGGATGGACGACGTCCGACCGAGCACAGCCTCCTCCCACCTTTTTACCGAGGATGGATGACGTCCCGGCCGAGCACGCTAATGGTCAGCCTCCCCCGACCTTTTGCCGAGGATGGACGACGTCCCGGCCGAGCATGCTGGTGGACAGCCTCCACTGGTGGACAGCCTCCCCCGACCTTTTGCCGAGGACGGATGAAGTCCCGCTTGGGTGTTTTCAAGAGATGGAGTACAAGAAAAGGGTAGTTTGCTCCCTTCAGTTGCATGGATGCGGTAGTGTGCATTAATTTGGTACATGTCCAACTCGGGGTGCAGAGAGATGACCTGGCCTGCCCTGCCACCCTGATGCTCAGCCACATCACCACATGGGATTGGGATCAATCCATTTGTATACTATGTCATAATGGCATTTTGCTGTGCAGAGTCGATTTTGATGATGATTCTTTGGTTTAAAAGATGTGCAACTTTTAAATCCTATAGCAAGGATACAGGAAAACCTCCTTCATGGGTTTATTATTCAGGTGTTCATAATTTCTTGAAAGACAAACGCACCTTTGCTGTAGGCGCTTTCTATAGGTAGGACAGATCAATTGAAAGAAATGTGCATATTTTACTTTGAGGTGTTCACTTACTGAAATGTCATTTCCCATTGTAAATTCTGCGCCCCTCGCTAATATGACAGGACTTGTGCCCTGAGCAGGGGCAGCAAAAGTGAATACGTCACTCCCAAACGAGAGCTACTGGAGGGAAAACAGCAAGGCGAGCTTCCCCCAGGCAAAGAGCAAAGGTGAAAGCATCCGGAGTCGGGGATTCATCCAGTAGACGAGGTAGCTTTTGGTGTTGGGAGGGTGGGGGTTTGTTGGGGCGTACTGTGCACCATGGGATGGGCGGAGTCGGGGGCAACCGCCCCCTCCATCCCCACTCGGGCAGGCCACTGGATTTGTAGAACAGAGCGGACCACGCTCTGTTAATACGCAGGCCTCAGCAGTGGGGGTAGGAGCCGAATATGGCATGTGTCATCTGCCAGTGACACGTGCCACTGCATGTCACCACTGCCCCAAATAAAGGTTTCACATGCCACGGTAAAACAAATATCAGATGTGGCGTCTGTCTTTTCCTTTTTCAAATTATAATCCACCTTTTTATAAATAAAAATGGGAAGTGACTATTATAAACCTTTTTTTGTAAAAATAAAATTAAGGGGCTCAACGCCGATTCGAACTCGAGACTTCCTGATATGGGGGCCTATCTCCTTAAACACTACACCACTACGTCTCATTGCATCAACCCTTTAAATTCCACCTCTAATGTGAACTATCACATGGTTCGATGATGGTCCCGTTTTTATTGTAAGTTACATCTTAAAACAAATTGCATGTGCGTTTCTGAAAGTTTGCAGGATAGAAACAATTTACTGTAAGTATTTGCATCTTGTGCTTTTCTATCATAATACTAAATTTAAAAAAACAGTTCAATGCAAAATCTGTTACTGTGTAAGGCTTTAAATGTCAAACATGTATTGTGTACATGTTTTCCAAAACAATATGGTCGCAGTATTAAAGTGTGTGTTTTTGTTTTGTACATTAATACATGCGTTTCACACTTGACTGTACGAACTGTGATAAATACAGTACAACCATATCCTACTGATAATATTTATAATTTATATATCAGAGTATATGCACGATCATGAAAACATCATTTACAAATGTTGCTAAATCTTCAGATTTAGGGCCCAAGTCATAGAATCCAGCACAGAAGCAGTGAAAGTGCTGCGCACCGAGAAGGAGCATGCGCTACGTGTGCGCCAGCTGGGGCACAGACCAGCAATTGCGCAGCACGCGTATTCATGGATTTTCAGAGGCATCAGTAGCCGTGGCGCAATGAACACCAAGCAGCGCCAGTAACGCCCAAACACGCCCCCATGCGCAGGAAAAAGCCAGTGAAATGCCCAATACGGCGCAAGGCCCTTCGCCATCCGTGACCCAGCACACAGCCCTCCCCATCGTAGTCGTGTGAAAAATCAGAGCATACCCTGCTCACACCAGCCGAATCACATGGGAAGGCCCACACATACCCCATCCGCACCCTAGTGAAATCGCATACCCCGCTCGCACCAGATAAATCGCATGGGAAGGGCTGCGCGTACCCCGTCCGCAACCCAGCGAAATTGTGTACCCCTCTCGTACCAGCCAAATCGCATGGGAAGGCCAGCGGGTACCCCATCCGCACCCCAGCAAAATCGCGTACCCTGCTCGCACCAGCCAAATCACATGGGAAGGCCCACGTATACACCGCGATACACGCACAACCCCCCCTGGCAGCAGATGCCTCCTCATGGGACAGCCAGACCCCAGCAGTGGACCATACCCTGCAGGCAGCCCACACCACATGGCACCCCCCATCACCTGTGAACATACTCCGCAGGCAGCCCACACCACATAAGACCCCCACCATCACCCGTGAACATACCCCGCAGCAGCCCACGCCACATGGGACCTCCACCATAACCTGTGAACATACCCCGCACACAACCCACACCACAGGGCCAGCCCATCACCCGTGACCACAACCCGCAGGCAGCCCACGCCACATGGGGCCTCCACCATAACCTGTGAACATACCCCGCAGGCAGCCCACACCACATGGCCACCCCATCACCCGTGACCATACCCCACGAGCAGGCCCCGCCTCATGTCCCCACCTGTGACAGCAACCTGCAGGCGTCCCGCCTCATGTCCCCACACCCCACCAGTGATGTCAACCTGCAGGCAGGCCCACCACATGTCCCCACCTGTGACTGCAACCTGCAGGCAGGCCCCGCCTCATGTCCCCACCCCCCACCAGTGATGGCAACCTGCAGGCAGGCCCCGCCTCATGTCCCCACACCCCACCAGTGATGGCAACCTGCAGGCAGGCCCACCGCATGTCCCCACCTGTGACGGCAACCTGCAGGCAGGCCCTGCCTCATGTCTCCACCCACCACCAGTGACGGCAACCTGCAGGCAGGCCCCGCCTCATGTCCCCACCACCCACCAGTGATGGCAACCAGAAGGCAGGCCCCACCTCATGTCCCAACCCCCACCAGAGACGGCAACCTGCAGGCAGGCCCCGCCACATGTCCCCACCTGTGACGGCAACCTGCAGACAGGCCCTGCCTCATGTCCCCACCCCTCTCCTGTGACGGCAACCTGCAGGCAGGCCCCACCTCATGTCCCCCAACCCCCACCACTGACAGCAACCTTCAAGCAGGCCCCGCCACATGTCCCCACCCCCTACCCCAAAACACATTGGACCAACATACAATCACGCAGCACATGCCAACCAAAAGGCCACCACACGCTGCACCTCCCTGGTGCACCTCAACACCCATCCATTGGTCATGCTCCCTAATACATGCCCCATGTCATGTGAATCCTAACATCACACATGCATGCATGTGTGCACACACATGAACAACATTGGTGAACATCAGGGACATGCAAATGAGTCAAGGAGGAGTGAAACATGCACTAAACCGTTGAGACCAGACACCACTTCGATTTCAATGTTAAAAAATTATATTAAAAATATGTATCTAAGTCACACACAGTAAAATCATCAAATTAAACATGCATGAACCAAATCAAAAACCAAAAGAAAGTGAAAACCCAAATCAATGTGATGTAAAAAATGAAAGAGTCAAAAATGTGGTCCTTGTCCATTAACGTATGTGCAAATGAAATCACATATCATGTGAAAACCATTCCTTCTTGGTTAAAAAACTGTTCAAATTAAAATCCAAATATTTACAAAGATCCAGGGTCCATGGTCCCAAAACATGTAGTAAAATCCTAAAAATACAATACAAAAATAACTATATACAAGATGCGCAGCAAAGTTCAGGAACTCCAAATAAAAAGAAAAAACAAATGAAACCTACTCCTAAAGAACTGTATACAAAGGCAGCGGGCTAGTCTATCTCCTCACCATGCTCTCTCATAGTCTCCGACAGGGCATCATCGAACACTGTGTCCACTTCCAGTAGGCGTGCCTCGGCTTCCCCCTCGAGGGCTTGCAGGGACTCCTCCATGCTCCTCTCGAACTCCCTGCTAGTCTCCTCGAGGACCTCTGCCCGCCTCTCTGCCCGACGCAGTGAATTCGCCGCCCTGGCCATGGTGAGGTGTGCCTCCTGTGCCCGCTGCCTCTCTGCCCCGATCTGCTGACCCAAACACTCAAACACGGAAGGCATCCTTGTTGTAAGGTCCACGTTTGCCTCCTGCCCGATGGCCCATACCTGCCCCTCTGATGATGAACACCCCGAGTCCTGTTGCATCCTACCGTGAGCCTGCTGCTGCCAAAATGCCTGGTGCCTGCGCCACAAGGACAGCCTCCGGGATGATGACACCACCCGGGGCCGTCGTGCCCGTGCCCTGCTGCTTGGAGCCTGCACTTCCTCCATTGCCATAGCTCCTGCCACTGCGGTGACAACCTCTGCTGATCCTTCTTCGACTCCCGACTGTGGCAGGGATGTGATCTCCACCAGACGGGCTGCCGGGGTTGGGACAGGAACACAGGGGGCTCTGGTGGTATCTGGGGCGGAAGACAGCAGGGAGGACGACTGACGCACAGAAGAGGAAAAGGAGGAGGGGGTCACAGCAGTGGCCAGCACACGTACCAGATTTGTAATCAGGAACTGAGCTAGCCAATTAATGATGCAACAGACCTCATCTTGATGATGTGCAAGCCCCCGATTGGAAGCCTGCACATCATCACGAATGCTGGCTGTACGCCTCGCAATACCGGCTAGCAATGGTTCCACCCTGTCACAAATTGCTTCATCCGCAGGTAGTGGAAGATCTATTTGCTTGGATACATCCGCCACATGTTGATGGGTCCGGCCTGAGGCATGCCCACAGGTGCATACTGGTGCAGTCGCAGTTCCAGGGACAAGATCAGTCACAGGCCCCTCCATGGTGACCTACACTGCCTCCGGCTCCTGATCCTGGACTGCACCAGTCACACCTATCTCATCACCCCTGCCAGGCCCCATGCACTGGGCTGATGTGGCCTCCTCCTCCTCCACCACCACCAACCTGGATGACTCCCCACTGCCTTTCACATCGGATTGCCCCTGTGTGGGCTCACCTGTCCCTCCCACTGCCGAGGTGCCCACAACCAACTTCACCCTCTTGGGCATCCCCTCAGCAGCTGCGGCCGTTGTCATGGACGCGGCACCAGTCTCCTTGCTCTTGGAAGATAACGGTACATAGGAGGAGGACTGGGCCCTGCATCTGTGCCTGTTGGAGGCATCCCTGCTGCGGTGCTCCACAGCGCCTTCTCGCCCTCTTCTTCCATCGTCGCTGTGGATAGGGAAACATAGAACATAAACATCAGGCTACTGAACATATGTGGGAATGTGTGTTTGTCACAATGCAAATGTACATCAGTGGCACTGTCAAAGGTCACAACCATCATCACCCTCCAATACACACAGGGAAGTGCCATTCACACACATTCACAAACATGTCTGTCATTCACAACAGACATTCACATCCATGGACAAGGCACTGACACAAGATCATAATTGTGTATTCAGATCACACACATCATGAGACATACACATCTCATTCACACACATCACCTGACAGTCATGAGGCAGGCCATGGAGCTATCACATCACAGTGCACTCAAGTCAAATTGGCAGCGGGAGGCAATAACAAATAAAGAACTCAGGTAACATACGTGCGGAGTATTGGGCAGTCACAAACTCACTACTCAGACACACACACACATGTACACCATGCATGTCCATGATGTGAATGTCTGTTGTGAATGACAGACATGTTTGTCACACCTCTCGCATGCCCCAGACCAGACACAGGTATGCAAACATGTGCGCGTCGTTACATGCCGGTGTGCTTCACGCATTGCAACACAGATACCATCGATGTGGGACACACTTGAATGGACTCACATGCAGCACTGTCAGGGACATGCACACAGACATCTGTACAGGAGGCATGCCAGACATAATGCCAAGGTGCACACTCCAGCCACACGTCAACATTCACATGCACTATGGTAAACAAGGACAAATGAACACTTACCAGTCGACTACAGACGGAGCACCAATTCCAAGACCTGGGGGTACAGTGCTGGATAGAAGCACTCCAGGACCCTCATCTCGTCTGTGGTCATCCGGCCCCGTCACCTCGTTCGATCATCACCATCCTTGATGAGGAACCAGGCCTTCTTGTGGGTCTTGGACTTGAAGTCTTCCCAGAGCTTGTGGACATGATGGTAGTCGCGGGGTGCCACCCCCTCCACGTTGATGGCACCCATGATGTCCCCACAGATCTTCTTCCGTCCTTCATTGCTGACTTGCGATGGGCCATGGAAGAGGGCATCATGATGCCCCAGGACTTGCTCCACCAGGATGCCAACTTCCCCGGGTGAGAAGCTGACAGCCCTCTGCCTCTCTGCCATGGGGTTGCCACTTGCCTCAGATGGTGTGGTTTCAGACATGGCAACCCCCGAGGCAGGTGTCGGTGCGCAAGGTGGTCCTGGGGCTGGGCTATGGAGCAGTGGTATGGCAGTTGGGAGTCTTCAGGATCAGCAGAGGTGGTCACAGCAACAGGATCACTGGCAATGGCTGAAGAGCAGGCACCAAAATGCGGGGCATGTGGGCAGCAGGCACACAGACTGGGCTGGCAGCAGCAGATGGCTCGTGGGAGGCAGCTTGGGCAGTTGGAGGCAGGTAAATGGCCTTGTAGGCAGGAGCGTGGGTTTTCCGTGTTCTTTTGCGTGGCCGGCTGGAAACAGAGTGGCTCCGCACATGTGGAAACAGCACGTTAGAATATAATCAGAGGAAAGGCCCTAAGCGCGTAAGTTATGTGACACTCGCTGGACGTTGAGCATTGCTGTTCAGTATCGGGTTAAAGGTCTGCATAGGACAACAGTGCACTGTATGTGCTTTTCGTGGGGACGGATGCATGAACTTCATATATTTGTGAGTTCACACGCGAATAGTTCATTACTGTGGCAGTGCGTACTTCTTGTTTTGGGAGGGGGGTTCCCTATGCGCACACGAGCGTGTGATTTTTTTCATTCTACGAGACAGACGGTGATTCGTGCATGCATTTTTGCCACTGTGGTTGCCCCTTTGTGTCACGGATCCCATATACGAGGTCATAGTAGCGTACGTGTTCCTCGCGTATGCATTTTTTGTGTTGCTGGGTCACACAGTGTACTGCAAGATGTTTTTTATTCACACGTGGGTTACCGAGGGGTCGTGTAAACATTGATTTTTGTTTTTCGGGTGCCTGAGCGTTGTAAGACCTGTTATTTTGTCACTAGGGGTCACATAGAGTATTTCTGGAGCACAGTGGTCCGTTTTCCATCACGTACCCTGGCCCCTCATTCCAATTGCCCAGGACCATTGTTGGCTGCACCTCCCATTGCGCTAGTCCATCAGTGCCATGACTGGGAGGGCAACAAGTGGGAAGGGAGGCAAAGGTGGGCGACTTGCCAGAGGTGGCCAACGTGGCCAGGGTGGCCAAGCTGGCCAAGGTGGGCGACGTGGGCAAGGTGTCCAGGCCCATGCAGGGAGAACTATGGCCCACACCCAACCGGGACATGGAAAATGCAGCAGCTGCTGACATACCCAGCACCCGTGGTCCTGGACAAGCAGTGCCATCAGCTGTCCAGAGCAGCCAAGGTGTGGAAGCTGCAGGGGCAGCTGCGGCTACCACTACCCAGGCTCAGGGTCAGCCAGCCCGGACATAGTGGTCCCGGCACAGGGACAGGGTGACTCAATGGCCGATTTCCATGTCCCGAATGCTAAGACACGTGCAGTGCAAGTTCCAGTCACCGGCACCCAGGGATCTGGAGCAGCAGTGTCATCTGCTGTTCACACCGGCCAGGTTATGGAAGCTGCAGGGGCAGCTGTAGCAACCGGCACCCTGGCCCAGGGTCACCCAAGAGTCCACGATAAGCTCCTCCCAAGCGCTTAGGTGCATCGCTAGCCTACTACCTATTGCATTGCTTGCTGCTGCGCTGTGTGCATACAACTGTACTCTCACCTGCTGCTGCAGTGCCAGCCCTGACACCTGCCTCTTCCACGGGAGGGAAAGGAAGGATCCAGCCTTCTGTCTTCCTGCTGTCACCATTTGTTTCCTCTATAGGGCCACTGGCCTCCTCAGCGGCTGGCGGAGACGCCTCTGCTCTGCCGCCCTGGCGGATACACAGGGCACAAGCACTCTTTTTAAGATGTCGACCTTTGTCTAGAGCAGTAAAGGTGCTAACAAATCTGGACATGTCTTTGACAAAAGCTTCTCCAAACAAAAGCCCTTTACCTGCTGCAGCAGCCTCAGAGGATGCCAACTTCCTGAGTTTCAGGTCAATCGTCTGCACTCCGCTGCTATCGTACAGTTGCTATTACTTATTAAACAAACTGCTCTTTGTGCCCAATTAGCCAGAATATGCACATCCATAGGCAGGGCCTCTTTCGGTCTCTTCCACCATTGTAATAATCTTGGCCAATGGACCTATGGAATCGGGGAGCGTGTCCTGGCATGCTATCCATGAGCGGTGAATGCCCTTTTCAGGTCCTTGGTGTGCTTCACCATGAATGAGTCCACCTACAGAGTGTCCGCTACTTTATCCGGCAGAGAAGGTCTGGGATATTGTGCCTTCAATTAGACTCTCACCTCCTTATTTAGAGACGTGCGCAGTCGCTTGCTCAAGTACATTTTGCCCTTAAGTGGGGGCTTCCCCTCCAAGGATCTCGGGTGGAGTAGCAGGTCTGGATGAAAGGGGTCGACCAGGGAACTATCTCTGCATTTCTAAACGCTCTTATTGTGCCTTTTGCACAGTTCTCCTTCCTGAGGAGTGGCCAAGCTCACAGAAAGGTGAGAACTCTCAGTGCTGCTGGAATCCCATTCAGTGCCCTCTTGGTCTTCCTGTGGGCTAAGGGGTACGCTTAGCTCTCAACCATTTGTTTTGCAAAGGCGGGTGAAATCACCCGATTTTGTTTTCGGCGGGTGAGACGCCCATTGGCACCCATTTTTGGCGGGTGAGACACCCATTGAAATGAATGGGCGAACAGGAGGCTTGGCGGTGAGTCAGCCCTTTACAAGGCGGGTGACACCTGCCAAAAGCGTGTGAGTTGAGAGCTATGGGTATGTCACCTTGTCCCTTCCATCACGCCTTTCCCTTAGCATGCCACTATTTTATGTGTCGTTAGCATGATTCGGACCGTGGTTTGCCACTGGCCTTATGTTCCTCCTGTCATTGTCTCTTGCAGGCTCTGGGCCTCACAGTTGTCAGCCCTTGCGAAAATGCGACCCAGCCCAGGAGAAATTCCAGCTTATGGGATAACGGCCCTAGACCTGCCCATGCTGCTTTCTCCATCAGCTGTCCCAGAGAGTGGTTCTGCAGAACGTTTGAAGGCCCTTCTCTGCTTTGCTTGCTGTCAGAGGATTCTACTTCTACCTAGGCCATATTGTGTAATGCACAGGAGACAAACAGCTAACAGCCGCAAGGTGATGCACAGGCTTTTTATTATTAAATTTGATTTATAACATCTCACAATGGTTGTGAGGCTATTTCTTCACTTTTATTTAATGTCTTTGAAGTCATTTAAACAGCACATTTTACATCAGCTAGTCCCGAGATTAGTGGCATGCTGTGGCATGCTGGAGTTCCAAGTGCTTTCAACCGTTCAATTGCTGAAAGTTATGAAATATAAGGCAAGAGCCTAAGAGGTGAGATGACTGAAGTAATTTTGAAGCAAGGAAAAAACGGATTTGAAGCAGATATAAAGAAATATCTAGGTGGCATGCCACGTTAGAATTGCCACTTAAAAGGGACTTGCAGGCCTTGCTGTCTGATTAGGTCATAAGAACTAGCACCAGAAATTTCCCATCCAAAGCATTGGTGCAATGGTAGAACTTCCAACGACAGTGCATGAGGTTGTGAGCTCAAGAGAGCTATTGGAATTTAATTAATTGTTTTTAAATAAATGTGCTTTATAACATCTCACAATGGTTATGAGGCTTTTTATTCACTTGTTTAAAGTCTTTGAAGTCATTTAAACAGTACATTTACCATCAGCTAGTACTGAGAGTGGTGACATGCTGTGGCATGCTGGTGTTCCAAGTGCTTTCAACCATTCAATTGCTGTAAGTTATGAAATATAAGACAAGAGCCTAACAGGTGAGATGCCTGATGTAATTTTGAAGCAATGAAAAAACGTATTTGAAGCAGATATAAAGAAATATCTAGGTGACATGCCACGTTAGAATTGACATTGAAAAGGGTCTTGCAGGCCCTGCTGTTTGATTAGGTCATAAGAACTAGCACCAGAAATGTTCCCATCTAAAGCATTGGTCCAATGGTAGAACTTCCGGTTACAGTGCTTGAGGTTGGGAGCAATGAGAATTTGATTAATTTCTTTTTTTTTTATTTATAACATCTCACAATGGTTGTGAGGCTTCATATTCACTTGTTTAATGTCTTTGAAGTCATTTAAACAGTACATTTGACATCAGCTAGTCCCAAGAGCGGTGACATGCTGGGGCATGATAAGTGCTTAAATTATTCATTTGCTGAAAGTGTTTTAATATAAAACAATCCCACAATGATTAAGAGGGTATTTTTCACTTGTTGAATGTGTTTGAAATCCCTTAAACTGTACATTTTACATCAGCCAGTCCAGAGATTAGTGGCATGCTGTGGCACGCTGTGGCATGTGCCGCATGTCACATTCGGCTCCTACTCCTTCTCGGCCTTGGGTCACACGACATACGCATGCTTAATAATGAGGCACACACCACAGCTGTTAACCTGAACTATTTTTATTCATGTCCGCAATCAAACTGAGGAAAACACTTTCCTCCTCCTCCTTGTCCCACCCACTCCCTAACCCAATGTCACTTCCCCTGACATTACGGCCCCAACATGGGCCGTCCCACATAACAATGCGGGAGAGTGCAGGGCTTGCCTCGTCACAACACGACATCATCCCCTTTTTTAACATGCTAGTGCATTTACGATTTCAACCCATTTCTTCAATCAGTCTCAGGGGTTTTATGTGACATTGTTGAGGCCTCATGGGGGGAGAGAGTTCCTGTGAGGGTGTCCGTTCCTTTATGCTGCTCTCTTCTTCAGACTGCTCACTATCTCCTTGATAGGGGTCATCTGAGAGCAGGTCAGTTTGACTGGCATACGAATGTTTACACGCCGGGGGCATTAGGTCCATATGCTTCTTGAAATGGGAGGAATTCCTTGTTATGGAACGCTGATGTTCTCTGCTTGCTGTAATCATGGTGCCCTTTTTGCTGGTTACCACCAGCTGTTCGGTGCGAAGATCGGGTCTTCCTTCCTTGTTTTTGGTTAGCATACCACCACTTGATCCCCTGGTTCTATTTCACACTCTTTCACTCCTCGTTGTGAGTCCGCTCGCTCTTTAATTTTTTCTTTCTGTTCCTGGTCCCAAACGCAGACCTGTTGTTCCATGGGTGTAGGCTGCGTTGGAATGGGGGCATCTGGCAGTCTTGTTCGTATGGTTCGGCGAAACATGAGGTCTGATGGGTTGACTACTGTAGTGCTGTTTCGATGTTGATTGTCTGTACGGTTCTCTTGATGTTGGCCATGAATCATTCCATGATGCCGTTGGCTTGGGGCCAGCGCAGGGTTATCTTTTGGTGCTGGAACCCCAAGTAGCATGCAAAGTTCTCAAAGACATAGCCCGTGAACAGTGGCCCGTTGTCTGACTTTATTACATTTGGTATCCCGTAAGTCGACAGCATGCAATCTAGTACTGGGATGACACATGTAGCTGCTGTGGATTCAATCAGCTGTGCGTTCGGGAGGCGGGAGTGTTCATCAATTAGCACATATGTTCCGTTGCGTAGTGTTCTAAAGAAATTCATGGCCAAATCTTCCCAGACACCTTCTGGGAGAGGGGACATCTGCAGTGGGTTGGGGTGAGGTGGTTGGGCCACCGCTGAGCAGATGGTGCACTGGCCTACAACCTCCTCTACTAGTGCACCAAACTTGGGGACCATATCATTTGACGTAGGAGGCGTTTTGTGGCGACTACTCCCGGTGGCCTACGTGCACCTGTATGACCGCCTGTTCTCTTAGTGATGCTGGGATTATGACTTTGCAACCCTTTATGACAATATTGTCGTCCACCGCTCTCAATTCTTCTTTCACCAGCTCCAGAGACTCTCTCATGGACTCTTGCTCCTGTCTGGCCTGGTGCTTGATGTGCGCCAGTTTACCTGTTTTGATGCAGTGGGCCACAATTGTGAGGGCCGGGTCACTTTCCGATTCTTTTCCGAGGGTGGCCCAATCCACTGATAGAAACTGTAGAATGACATAATTGATGTATGCATAGGCGATGGAAGGGCCTGCTTGTGGGGGCCTGTGGGTTGCCGGGATAGATAGTCAGCAGGGTTGCGTCCTTTGACCAGGGGGGCAGTGCACAATGTCAAATTTGTAGTCCTGTAGCCTGAGGCACCATTGGGCTATTCTGGGGGGCATTCTCACCTTGGAGTCGCCGAATACCGTCAGGAGGGCTTGACGGTCAGTGATGACCATAAACACCTTCCCATAAAGGAAGAGGTGAAAGTACTCACAGGCCCACACCACTGCCAGGCTCTCTTTCTCTGCCTAGGAGTATTCCTGTTCAGTGGTCATGAGGCTTCTGCTCGCATAGGCCACGATAAACCGGGCAGTCAGGTCCGAGGGGCCCCGTTGCGTCTGTATGGCACCTAGGCCGACTGGGCTGGCATCTATGACAACTTCCGCCTTCCTGTCAGCATTAAAGTAGGCCATGTCCTCAGGATTGGAGATGTTGCTTCGGATGATTTCAAAAGCGAGTTGGCAGTCGGTCGACCACTCGAAAGGCTGGTCCTTCCACATGAGTAGGCGGAGTGGATTGCTGATTGTGGCATAGTCTTGTAGGTATCTCGAGCAGTAGCTCTCTAGTCCCAAGAATGAGCACAGTTCAGACACGTTTTACGGTGGCTCAGCTGTGTTTATTGGCGCTATCTTGTCCGGGTCCGGTGTCATGCCTTTTCTTAGAATTTAGTCCGAAAAATTTGAGCGAGCCTTTCCTGAACTCTCATTTGGCTCTGTTGAGTGTTAGCCCCACTGCCTCAAGTGCTGAGCAGACCTTTTTTAGGGCCGCATCATGCTCTTCCTTCTATTTTCCAAAGACAAGTACATTGTCCGAGTAGTTGAGGCAGTTTGGGATGTGGTGGATGACCTTTTGGATTTCCTCTTGGAAGATCTCTGCTGCGGACAAGATGCCAAAATGGAGTCATTTGTACTGGTATAAACCCATGTGGGTGACGTAGGTGGTAATGTGTCATGACTCTGGCGCAATTTCAATCTGGTAGTAGCCTTTTGTGAGGTCCAATTTTGAAAAGAACTTGGCGCCATGCAGTTAGTGTATCATGTCGGTTATGCGGGGTGCCTGGTGCCATTCTTGCTCAATCACTTCATTCACCCCCTTTATGTCCACACACAGTCTGATGGAACCATCCAGGGACTTCTTCTGGACAGGTACAATGGGGTACACCCATGGGGTGGGCCCTGTCATAGGTTCGATGATGTGCAGTTTTAAGAGCCTGCTGATTTCTCCCTCCACTTGCCTTTGATATTAATGGGTTTGCCCCTGCAGTGCTGAGAGACCAGTTTGACTTCTGGGTTGCTGTGGAGGTGGACTTTGCAATTTTTCAACTTCAGGTTTGGAAAAGCTGCTTCAATGTCTTCAGGTTTTGCGAAGTACTTGTGAGCCATCAGTTGATACATGATTTGTACTAAGCCCATTTCCACTGCCATTTTGAAGATGAGTATACAGCCGCTGTTCACTTCCATTTTGAGAACATGCAGCGGGATCTTTGCTGCATGAGCCTTATGGGTGTACATTGCTGAAATGAAACCTTTGCATGGCAGTGGTGTGGTGGACCCATATGGGTAGATGTCAATGGTGGACTTCTTGAGCTTTGGTGGTCTTGTGAGCGTGTTATATGCCTCTTCGCTGATTATGTTGACTGTAGCTCCCGTGTCTATCAGCAATTCCAGTGGTGTGTCATTAACCTGCAGCGTAAGGGCCGGGCTGTGTTGGATTGCAATGTTATTGTTCAGGGCACACATGTATCCCTTTTTCCTCTAGTCATCACTCGTTGACGGTGATTCACTGCTGGAGGGTGACCTCATCATGATGTAGCAGACGTAGCGTCTGCGGCCACTACATTTGGAGCTTTCGGTTGGTCTGTATTCCGCTCGCGTGTAGGATTTCCTGTGTTCTCGCTTGTCGCATTTCGCCCATCGCAGTTCTTTGTCTGGTCCCCACTCGCATGAGCTTGACAGTGCAGTCCTCCTTCGTTCCTTGAGAGTTTGCTGGCTTGTCGGTGGGTGATCACGTTTTTGCACATGGCTCTGAAGTGATCGTCACCACCACATGCAGCGCATTTTTTGGCCTAGGGCGGGGCATTCACCTGGGTGAGGATATTCGTATTCACATCTGTAGCATGTGTCTTCTGTGCGTCTAGACGGTTGGTTTGGTGCGGTGAAGAGTTTGTTGATGGCGTCGGGTTTGGGGGCTTTGGGTTGTAGTGTGACTTTACCCAGGCTGTCCAGTTGGGATTCAACTGCCGCTTCCATGCGTGCTAGGGCTAGAATCTCCTCCATCGATCGCTGTTTCTGCAAGAGTTTCTTTCAAAAAGGCTGGGAGTTGCAACCCGCTATGACATGAGACCTTAGGGATTCTTCGTTTGAGTAGCAATGGATTTCGCAGTGCTTCAGTTTGATTTGCAGTCACATCACAAAGTTGTCTAGAACTTCCCCTTTATCCTGCCGTGTTGTATGAAAGGCGTGCCATTCATAGTCGACGTTAGTATGGGGTGTAAAGTAATCTGATAATTTGGCATGCAAGTTTTGGTATGAGGCAGTATTGAGGTTGAGTAGTTTGCCTGCAATGTCTTTGACCACTGGTCCCACTGCCATGGACAGCATCTTCTTGAATCATGTGTCATCATTAAACCCTATGGCCACTACATTGAACTTGAAATCCCGTAGTCAGGTCAACCATCTGGGGACCAGGTTGCTGGTGTTGCGTATGTTGAAGGCACGGTGCAGCCATTGGGTTCCTCCACTCGAAGGGGGGAAATGTCCAGAGATCCCTCCCCCTGATGTAGATGTGAGGTCGCCAGACATGATGTGCGACCCAGTAGTTCCTATGCGCACCTGTTGCTGGTCAAACGGTGGGGGGTCCTTCCTGTGTCTGTAGTTCGAGGTGTCAGTTTAGAAGACAAATTCCCCGTGCTGGTGGGATGTCAGTCCTAATTGTCCCTGTGGTCTTCCAATGGTCCTGAGCTATAACCTTCTAGGCTCCTCCTGGGCCTCCAATCTAAATATGGACTTTTCCTTTGTGCTGCCGAACGTACCTTGTCTCTCTGCAGGCTGCAATGCTTCTTGTGCAGGAGGCAGGGCTTGTATGTCTGTGATTGTTAATGGTGTCGGGCATCCAGTGGGATATTCCCCTCTATTTAGTGTCAGGGAGCTTTTTGGAGGTGTACTCCGAGACCCCTGGCCGGCCCATTCAGCCGAGCTTTGCTCAGAAGCACTTTAAGACAAGATAGCTGCACCCAAGAGATGGATGGAAGTGCATATTTATTACTCCAACACCAATCAATAAGGACAACTCAATGGTTTGGCAAAGGGAGTCCGTTTAATGACAAGTACAAAAAACAGGGAGTTATAAATATCAGCAGTGATGCGATCTTCCTTCTTGCTTCAACTCCAACGAACTTCATACAGTTGTGACATTTATACTCAAAACCCGTCATCATTGATGTGTAACACTTAAAAGTTAACATGCAATTCTATTGGTTAGGAAAAGGTAACTTTACTATAGGTACTATATCTGTATATGGTAACGGAGTGAGGGGATTGGGTAAAGCCTGTCAGGTGGGCGTCTAAGCCCTTCCTTCAAAAATTACTACTGTAGATGTCACTAAAAATATGACGTCTCATTGGTTCTACTAACTATAGGATCCTAGATTATTTGGTCCATTGTGATTGGGTTGGCACCAACCCCATGCATACTTTTCCACTTCGCTTAGCAACACGTAGAATAGTCGGCCAGGTGCAGGGTGCCCCTTAGTTACCCAGCCTTCCTCCGATTATAGTTACAATCAATCATCACTTTAGTAGCCATGTGTCAATTATTTAATTTTGGTTGGCCTCGAGACTGCATCTTCTGTCTGGAAAAGGTTCTGATATCTCCGCCTGATTGAGTGCCAAATGTAGGTGTGAGCCCTTACTTCTTCTTGCTCGGCTGGTCATATGATTCCTACACCATGAATTTGTCTCTTTTCCCTCAATTTGTGTATTTGCTTCTCGTTTCACCCGCCACCTGCCTTCGTCGTCTTATCTCGACCTTTCAGAGGCAGGATATTCTGTTCTTAGTTTCAATTAGATGTAGCTACTGTTCGCCTCTTATATCGGTATGACCTTGGATTCCTGGCACCAGTTGCCTCTGCTGAGTTTCGTTTCAGCCGTCTCTTCTCATTTTGCTAAATATGAATCTTTTCTTGTCTGGCCTTTAGTAACCTGGGTTGATTCTGCTTCTTAATAATGTGCTTCATTTGAGGTAGATTATGTATGTATTATTGCCGCACTACTCTTTTACTAAGCATAGCAAGCTGCACTGTTTTCTTACTTTCTTGCGGTCCCAAGCATATTTACAGGTGTAAACCTATTGGGCCTCATTCCGAGTACGGCGCTAACCAATGGCGCTATTAACGCCTTGGTTGACGCCGTACCCGGACCGGCAGCGCCTTGGTGGATGGCGGAATTACCGCCCCATTCCAAGGTTGGCGGGGCGGTAATTCCCCATTCACCAAGGCTCTTCCCCATTCCCAAATGAGCCCCCATAGGGCTCAATGGGAATGGGGAAGATGCAAATAACGGTGACCGTTCATTACGGTCACCGTTATTGGCTTGGAGGCCCCTTTGCGCCCTCGACTTTAACACCTGCTCAAAGCAGGCGTTAAGGGCGAGGGCGCAAAGGGAACTCGGAGTATGGCGGTAAGGGATTACCGCCACCGGTCTCGTTACCGGTGGCCACTATCCCTTACCGCCATACTCGGAATGAGGCCCATTGACTATCTTCATTTTACTTACAGCTTAATTTTCTTACATTTGACATTGTTCTTTTACCTTAAGTTCACAATATCCTTACTCATGGCGTTTCATCTCTTTGTGTCATTCTCGGGTTGTCATTTCTTCTATCTGTGAGTCTGTCCGGGCCCTCGACCTGACTGGGTTTAACACTATTCTTGTGGTCGTGGACCTATTTTCAAAAATGGCACATTTCATTCCTCTTAAGGGGCTCCCAAATGCTTCCACTCTGGCGAAGGTATTTCTTGAATGCATCGTACGGCTCCATGGGTTTCCTTCAGTTTTGGTAAGTCAGTAATAAAATCGATGGACAACGTGTGCCAGAGTGCCGGTGGGATTTCTAATGGTTGTATTAGCCCAGCCGGCTTATGCTTGGATGACTTGCTTTGAGCACACACTCCACAAGATAGGATGGATTGGATAATGTCTTTATGCCACGTGGGCCACCAATAATTTCGTTTTACCTTGGCTAGGGTTTTAGCGATTCCGGGGTGGCCCTCTATCAAGGAATCATGATAACCGGACATGACTTGTTCTCGTAGTTCTTGGTTTGGTAAGAATAAACGATTCCTGAAGTAGGACAACTGATCTTTTATCATGTAATATTCTCCTTGTGCACTCCACGCTTGTAATTGCTCCATACTCATCAGGTTTTGGATTTCTTCATGTAATTCTTTCTGAGTTATGGTTGCTGTAATTCCTACGAGCTTGTCACTCGGGATGATTGCTATTGGGTCAGAGGTCTGATACCCTTGCTCTTCCACCTACATACGGGAAAGGGCATCAGCCTTCCCGTTTTTCACCCCTGGTCGAAATGTAATCACGTAGTCATATTCCGCAAAAAAAAGAGCCCAACGTAGTTATCGTGAGGATTGGGCCTTTGCCGTTTTTAGGTACTGGAGGTTCCGGTGGTCAGTTATTACGGTGATTGTGTGTCTGGCGCCCAATAGGTAGTGACGCCATGCTTTAAAGGCTGACTTAATGGCCAGGAGTTCTTTGTCTGTGATAGTGTAATTGAGTTCAGGGGATGTTAATTTACGCGACCAGAAGGCAATAGGGTGTAACTGGCCCGTTTCGGGGTCCTTTTGTGAGAGGACCGCTCCCATAGCAATGCTTGAGGTGTCCATTTCCACCAGGTATGGGAGATCAGGGCGAGGGTGGCGTAAGATTGGGGTAGATGTGAATCTTGCTTTGAGTTCCTCGAAAGCTTCCTCGGCTTCTGTTGTCCACTGGAACTTTTTGTTGCTTTTCCTTAGCAATGACGTGATGGGATGCATGCTTTGCGAAAATCCTGGGATGGACCGGCAGTAGAAGTTTGCAAAACCCAGCATACTTTGAACCCCCTTGAATGAATTTGGGAATGGCCATTTCAGGATAGCATCTACCTTGTGTACATCCATTCGGATTCCATTCGGGCTGAGAATAAAGCCCAGGAATTCCACCTCAGAGACGTGGAATGAGCAATTTTCGAGCTTGGCATAGAGCTGGTGTTGACAGAGTTTCTCCAATACGGATCGGACATGTTTAACGTGATCCTGCTTTGATGCGGAATATACTAGAATATCGTCGATGTACACTAGAGCACAGACATCAATCAATTCCAATCGGACATCGTTCATGAAGTATTGAAATTCTGCAGGCGCGTTGCAAAGGCCAAAGGGCATTACTTGATATTCGTACAAGCCGTATTTGGTGCAAAAAGTGGTTTTCCCTTCGTCCCCCTGTTTTACGCGAACAAGGTGATATGCCCCCATCAGGTCTAGTTTTGTGTAGATTTTGGGGCATCTTTGACTTGATCAAGCAATTCAGGGATCAGTGGCAAGGGGTAGCGGTTTTTTACGGTAATCTGGTTCAGTGCGCGATAGTCGATGCGCGTTCTCAAGTCCCCCTCCTTTTTGGGTACGAAGAATAGAGGACTGGCTGCTGGAGACTTCGAGGGACGGATGAACCCATTGGCCAGGTATTGGTCAAGATAGGCCTTCAGGTGCTGGTTTTCTGGTTCCGTGAGTGCGTAAATTCGCCCACAAGTGATTTGTGCGCCGGGTATCAGGTTGATTTGGCAATCGTATGGTCTATGCGGTGGCAGGGTATTAGCCTGTTCTTTCTGAAAGACATCTTGAAAGTCCTGGTATTCACTTGGTAGGGTGCCGATTGCCACAGTCGCAAGTGTGGAGTTTCTGGTGTCTATAGGTTGTTTCTCTTGGTGATAACATGTGTGGGCGCAAGTCTCGGGAAAGGCCAATTCTTTTTGCTCGCCAGTCGATTTAAGGATTGTGAGCTGCCAACCATGGCATTTCCAAAGTCAACCGGAACTGTGGTGCCTTAATGAGGTTGAAAACAATAGATTCTTGGTGCCCATCATGGCACAGAAGGGTTAAAGCTGCAGTGTATTGGGATACTGGACCAGAAGCTATTTCCATGCCGTCGACAGTGGTAACAGTGTCGGTGGTTGATTCAGTGCGTAACGGAAGCCCCATCCTTGCCGCAAGATCCTGGTTGATGTCATTCCCAACGGCTCCACTGTCAATGTACGCTCTTACTGCGTGCATCCGAGATGGTTGTTGGTGATTGATCAAGACCACAGATAGTGCAAAATGGGAGGTCTGTAGTTCACTTTCGTCGCTCGACAAGTGGACTCCTACACTTGCCGGTTAGGGAGTTTTCTGATTCCTTGATGGTATCTTCCCTGTCCGTGGCCCCTACCATCCTCCTCGGTGGCTTCACAGGGCAGTCTTTAAGGAAATGACCTGACCTTCCACAGTACAGACATAACTGCTGCTGTCTCCTTTTATCCCTTTCTTCTTTAGTCAAGGGGGATCTGACCCCCCTGATTTGCATTGGTTCTCCTGAACCTTCCGTTGTGCGGGCAATATTGTCCTTTGAATTAACATACATAGGGCGAAAGTCCGGTCTGGTTCGATCTGCTCTTCGCTCCTGCAACCTATGATCCAGTTGAACAACAAGGTCAATGAATTCTGAGCAGTCTTTTGGGGGGTTCAATACTTGTGCGAGAACATCCTTGAGCTCCCCCCGCAATCCCTGATGAAATAACATGTTTCTCTTCTCCACTGGCCATTCTGCTTCAACTACGAGTCTATTGAACGTAGCTATATATGTTAATAGGTCTTGATTCCCTTGGCGTAGGGACAGAAGTTCATTGTCCAATGCCTGCCCATTAGTACGACGGGCAAACAGCTTTTCCATCTCCTGCTGAAAGCCCCTGAAGTCATGCAGCAAAGGATCGTCTTGGGCCACAAAGGGTACAAACCAGTCCGCGGCGCTACCACTCAGGTAGGATAGCACAAAAGCGACCCGTGATTGGTCATTCGGAAAGGCCCCTGGTCTACAAAAGAAGTGCAGGTGGCACTGGTTCATGAACGTTGCAAACCTCTTGGGATCCCCCGTAAATCGTTCGGGCAGGGCCACGGGAACTGCCCCAGGAAGGGTTATCTGAATGGGATTGGCTGACGGTGCTGGCATCGAGGGCACGCTTCCCGGCAATGGTGCATGCCCTGCTTGTGACTGGAGAAGTTGCTGGCTTAAATCATCAGTGCGTTCTTTGGCTACTATTAGCTCTCTCCTCAGGGTGTTGGTCTCCTGCCTGGCTGCATGTACTTCGGAATGTAGCTGCCCCAACATGTGGGCTAACTGGTCGGTTTCTGATGTTTCCATGACGCCCAGGTGGATTTTGATGTGAGGCTTTGTGTTATTTAACGCTCACCTGGTATCCACAGAGACGTCACTCAGCCTGTTCTGACCTCTTACGACCTTGAACCCTTCCCTGGAGTCTACTCGACTGGAGACTGGGCCTGAAACACAGGATTGGCAGAGTTTAACCCCCTATTGTCTCTGTGTGCTTGAACCCCTTCTTCCCCGGGGTCCAACCCCTCCCTTTGATCCACAGCTCACCTTGTTTTCTTGGAAAGTGTGCTCTCCATCCTGCTTTCAGCGCAGGGGCGCATTGATTGATGCGGGCTCGTTGCTGCCTAGTTACTTCACTGGCAAGAGTCCGACAGGGAAGTATAATGAGTCTTTTGAACAGTTCTCTAACTTCGTTCCTTTCCTTCTTTAGATGATGGCCGATGTCCGGGGATGGCGACGTGCTGCTGAGATGAGTAGCGCTGAAGGTGAGTGAAAGCGCGATGCGCGATGCAACCCTTTCGTATTTGTATTGAACTGAATTCTTTTTCTGTGTCTTTTAGGTGCTGCGACGTTTTCAGCGTGGATGCCGGTTATGAAGAAGAAATGCGGTGAGTAAGCGCGGTAAGCGGCGCCTCTGGATGTTTCCACGCTAACCTGGAGTGTCTTTTCCCTCTTGCAGATGGATGAGAAGTTCCGGAGACAGAGTTCCCCCAGAGCGGCTGGGATTCAGGTACGCGTTTGAATCTTGTACAGTCTTTAAAAAATAAGCGAAGATTTGCTGAATGCTTACTAATGCCTTTTTTCTGTTCTTTTCCCTTTTCCTTTGGAAGCGGCGTGCCGGGATGGGAATGACACCGCCGAAGATGCCCGCAGAACAGAAGGAGCGATGAATGATGGACAGAAGCGGCGCAAGGTAAGGTTGTTCCTAATGGTGTTCTTGGTCTTGCAGGAGCTGAGCGCAGAAGATGCAGGCCTACTGGAAACCGATCCGAACACGGTGAGTGTCATGCTGCATGTGCAGAAAACACAAAGCATGTTTCTCAGCCTGGGCGTGGCTTAAATAGTCTCTGGGTATCCCAGGTGTCTCTGGGCTGAACCACACGCAAAAGACTAGACTGTACTTGCAGTTCTGGGAACCGAAATATGTGGGGCATCCATCTTGTCCCCATCAATGCACTAAAAGTCCAATCCCCAATGTTATCCTATTGGAGTGAGTGAGTCTGGTGCCACAAGCGCCAAGTCTGACTCCAAGTGGGTCTTTGGAGGGATGGAGAGGCCCTTGAGGGCCATGTAGGTGATTGTGGCCTGGGTCCAGCCTGACATCTTGGAGGGCTGTGGACATGAGGGGCAGGAATCATGACAAGCACTAGATTGAAGTATGTGACCACAAATTTGGTGATGTCGCTACTGTGGGACACCATAAGTGATTCCGAACAAAGTGTCTGTGTGAAAAGAGTCTGGATACTGTATTTTCGTCCAATTTATGTGTCCTCGATCACAATTTGGCATATTATTTTCTCGTCATGGTTTTAATGTGCTTCAATCCAAAGTTCAGAGTCAACAGACTATGTTGTGGTTTATAAATGCAATTGTCTTCTTCACCCTGACACTAGGATGCATAGAGTGTCCAGTTCATCTGTCCTTATCCTCTTTTTTGCTCAGAGGATTGTCCAAAGTGGAAACAGAACTATCTCACAAAAGTTCCTTTGTTTTTACTTTGCTGTTGCTCATTCATCCTTTTTCCTCTTCATGGATCTCGTCTGCATGTGCTGTGGTTCTTCCCCATCGCTCGTAGGCGCTGGGGTGCAGGCAGGGCACCTTCTCTGATGTAGGGTTTGATATCGCCCAGAAAAATCCAAGCTCTCCTGCCTTGTAGTTTCACTGCGGAAGGAGTGCAGTCCTCCACTGTAAAGGGACCGTTAAATCTTGGCTCGTCCCACCTTTCTATCATATGATTCTTTACCGAGACGGTATCTCCAGGGAAAATGGATGGTACACAAAGTCCTTGAGCTGTGCCTGTAGTAGTATCTCCTTCTGTGTTCCGTGCTGCCCTGCACCCTTTTTGTCATCATTGCAGCTGGTCTGAAATGACAGTAAGGCAAGATGTCATGTAATTCAGTTAATTTTGCATTTCAGACCCTAAAAGTTCTCCTGTTGACTGGGCATCACATCTAGCTCTATCTCGGGGTGTCAGGGGAGAGTGCATTCTTCTTCTCGTGCGCCGTAAAATGATGGTCGGAACCGGGTTGATTCCTAACTGCATACAGTGCCAAAGGAAGGCAGTGCAACCATCCCATTCTTAGAGTAAACTTCAACTTGGCTATCCTTTCCTTTAATAAGCCATTGAGCTTCTCACACAGTCCGTTACCTTGCGGATGAAATGCCGACGAGAACCTGTGCCTTATACCAAGCAGCAAGCTAATCTGTTCGAAAATCTCATTTTCAAAATGAGCCCCATTATCTGATCTCATGACTTCACAAACCCCCCACCTGGGGAATACTTCTCTCACTAAAAATTTGCCCGCACAGGTAGAGTCTGGGGGTGTACATGAACCTTCTTCTATTCATCTAGAGAATGCGCACACCACAACAATTAGGTATCTGTACCCGTTACATACTTGAATCATGTCGACGTAATCGACATGCAAGTGCTGAAAAGGCCCATTTGGCCTTGGGATGACTCCTCTCACTACTTTTAATGTGTGCCCAGCTGTGAATTGTTGGCAGATTATACAGTTCACTATAAAAAGTGAAACGTGCTTGGATTAGTTCGGTATGAACCAGTCTTCTGCGAGTGTTGCCGCTAGATTCTCTTTTGTCATGTGTGCCGGATAATGTAGCTGCTCCAGCACTAATTCTAACAGGGCTATAGGCATTACTGGTTTACCAGTGCTCTCTTGTCACCACAAACTGTCAGAGAGGTTTAAAGAATAACCTTGCCTTTTCCCTAGATTGTTCTCTACCTGTGGTGCCTCCCCTTGGAGTTCCATCAACTGTGTTTGCCCTAGATTGTTTTAGCTTTCAGATGTAGTCAGTGTAACCATCATTCTCTCATTTGTATGAGTGACTTCCACTTCCATGATCATCTCACTTTTGGATGCCATATGTTTGGCTTCCGTGTCTGCTGCTTGATTTCCGTGTGAGATATAATCTGTCCCTTTCGTGTGGGTGGCGCATTTTACAACTGCTATGCCCACTGGGAGCTGTAGTGCCTTGATCCAGCCTGTCCAATAAGGTTGCGTGCTGCACTGGCTTGCCGTCTGCTCAGAGGTAGCCCCTCCTTTTCCAGCATGCTAAGCCTGCGTGCACTGCGGATGTGTCATGCCTGTGCCATTGGCGCACACATTGGCAACCATCATGGACTATTTGGAACTCATTCATCATCATAATACTCTTTGAACAACCCCTATTCACACTTTGGTCCTTAATTTCCATTTGAACGACTTTGGTACTTTCTTATTTAATTCAGCTAACTACATGTAACATAATGCACCTTGCTACAGTTATCAATTCCTGGCTATTTCCATTCATCAGTATTGGAACCACAATCCCCAGAAGCCCTAGCGATCAGTGCTGCTTCCACCTACTCAGGACCAGAGAGGGAGGAGGCAGATTACCTTCAGGTGTGCTGCTCCAGGGGCTGCCAATTAGCCTGCCTAAGTACAGGACAGGTCTGTATTTAAGCAGCTGCCTTCAGGAGCTCAGTCTCTTGCATCAAGAGTTCTCCCAGCCCCTTTTCTGCCTTGAGCCACGATTTTTATGCTGTTCCTGTTGCTGTATTATCCTGCTTCTGAGCCAGTGCCCTTTGCCGGCTCATCTGGGCTCTCTACCTTACATCCTGCTACACTCCTCTGCCTTCAGCCCTGGTCCTCTGGGCTCCCTGCCTCACTGCCCTGCTCCTTTGGGCTCGCTCCTTGCTGTCCTGATCCTATGGGGTCCCGGCGTGGCAGCCTGCTACACTCCTCTGCCTGCAGCCCTGCTCCTCTGGGCTCCCTGCCTTGCAGCCTGCTACACTCCCCTGCCTGCAGCCCTGCTCCTCTGGGCTCCCTGCCTTGCAGCCTGCTACACTCCACTGCCTTCAGCCCTGGTCCTCTGGGCACCCTGCCTTGCTGCCCTGCTCCTCTGGTCTCGCTCCTTGCTGCCCTGCTCCTCTGGGCTCTCTGTCAGCAGCCTACTACAGCTCTCTGTCCGGCTCCTCTGGGCTCCCTACCTTGGAGCCTACTACAGTCCTCTGCATTCCACAACAGTTTGCCTACACCTTGTGCCATCCATTACTGCAGCCCTGCTTCCTTGTTTGCAGCCCCCCTATTTCCTGGCTACTGCTCACTTGCTCTCTTCCCGTTATACTGTTTCCTTCTTTTTCTTCTGCTAGAGCTTTCTCTTGTCTTTCCAGCCCTGAGTTACTGTTCTACTATTCCGTGTACAGTTTCCGGTCACCATTCCCTACAGTTAGATACTAGGTTCTGCCCTTCCTTTCTTCCAGATGCTGTTCTGAAACTTGTTCTCTTTGTCTTCCTTTTCCCTGGATATTTCTGTTCTTGTCTTCACTTGTGTCTTATGTAAATCCTTTGTACAGAGCTTGACTGTTGGTTTCCGGCAGGCAACCTCTGCCCCTTCCCTTGTCACGTTTTCAGTGTTGTACTTCGTGTCATTGTTTGGTTCCTGCTGGACCCGTACAGGCTTCAGTCTTGTGAAGTACTGTTACCTTGTTCGTGCCTTAGGGTTCAGGTACAGACACCCACTGCTGTTGTTCCCAGCCATGAGCATACAGAGTGGGCCCCTGTTAAAGCAATCTGTGCAGAAGTCTGGAGTTTCCAAAGGTCCGTGGAACACTCTTTCCCATTTCTGCATAACACCGCAAGAGGGAATCCAGTGTGTTTGTACCATTGTAATCCCTGCCTCTTTTTGTTCACAGCTACTGTTGCCTATTCTTCTTTCTTGTTGAGCTTCCTATTGTGTGTGCTTATCTGTCACCTTACATCAGCACAGCCACCCAAAACCTACCTGGGTGCCCTGTGCCACTCTTGACAGAGTGCCATTCCTGACAGGATGTCACATAGGCGGAGTCACTGTACACCGTTACTTCCTGGTCTGCGTGATTCTCAATGGCGAGTATCAACGCCAATAATTCTGCAGCTTGCGCTGAATATTAAGATGGTATTTGTGCACTAAGGAGTACTCAAAATTCTCCATTTGCTGTGTGCTTCATCACAGCGACACCTGTATATCTTTGCCCATAATTTTTGATCGATTCTCGAAGAACTGTCAATAAAGACACTTTTCCTTTTGCCAAAGCATTTTCTCTCACCCTGGGAATTTCATCATAGAATTCTTCATAGTTCGCACAATCATGTGTTGTTCTCCTTCAGTGACTGGCTATGCTATGAACATAGCTGGGTTCACTATTTTATATCAGTGGATTCAATATGATCACTTCATGAGCAGAAGCTCTCTGAGATGTCAGTGTGCCCTTAGGATTCTCTAAGATAGCAAATAGTGAATGCTCGACGTACAATGTCATTGAGCATCCCATTACAATAGTAGTAACTTTTTCAATGGCGAACGCTGTGGCAGCCAAACTTTGTTTGCACAGGAAATGGCCTCTCATCACAGGATCCAGATTCCCACTATAGTAGGCCAGGGACTTGTACCCCAATGTGGTTCTCTGTGTGAGCACTGCCGCCATAACGCTGCCATTTGTGAGTGAAAACAGGTAAAATTTCTCCATAATTGGGAATCCCTAAAACTGGTGCCATGCAAATAGCTTTTTTGAGTTCAGCAAATCCTTCCTCCATGGCCTCAAACCATTCCATTTTTTCTTTCATCACTTGGGCCTTCTTAAAGGCCTGAAGCAAAGGTTTGGTGTGAGAGCTATAGTCGAAGACCCATGCCCTGACATAGTTGCACAGGCCTAAGAAGCTCTGCATCTGTTTTATCGTGTGTGCCTTAGCCGTATGGCACCAGCCCTTTCTGGGGGTCACTCTTTTTCCCTCATGCGAGATCAGCTGGCCTATGTACAGCACTTCAGGTTGACAATATTGTAGCTTCTCCTTGTCAAGCTTACATCCTTTCTCAGCCAGTATAGTCAATAGATGAACAGAATCGTACCTGCATTGCACCTCTGTTGCGCTGCAAATTAAGATGTCATCCACATATTGCAGGACAACGCTTTTCAATGTGATATTGCTTAGGTCCATCTACAGGACTCTGTTAAAAATAGAAGGAGACTCACAATATCCCTGGGGTAGCCTCATGCTTTTCAGACGCATCTGTCTGAATGTGAATGACGTCAGATCTTATGAGTCACGGTGCAACAGGATTGAGAAAAATGCATTTTTCAAGTCAATCACCGTAAAATATTTTTCCTCAACAGGTATAATACATAAAATCATAGCCGGGTTCAGGACTAAAGGGAACTCGGCCTCAACAATATCATTTATTTGGTGTAAATCCTGGATTAGCCTCCAAGACCCTCCCTTTGATTTCTTGATCGGATAAACCACAGTATTGCATGACGACTCTGACGTCACTAAGATGCCTTGCTTCATCATAGCGGAAAGTGTCTTAAAAATCCCTTCATCTGCCTCTCTGGACATGGAATATTGTCGAGCTTTGGGTAAAATTGTTCCTGGTTTCAGTTTAACGTTCACTTCTCCAACCCCTTTTAATAGGCCTAAGTCATAGGGTCCTGTGGTCCACACTGAGACAGGCACCTGGGCCATGTCGTCATCAAAATATTCAGGATGGTTTCGTGCCAACATCATTCTCCGAGGCACTTCCCTTTTGATCATTCTCACCCAAATGGTGAGACTCGCCTCCACTACCTTCTCTCCCATATCTGCTTGCTCTTCAAATAGATTGTCATCAGTGACGTCAGTCAATCGGTATCCTTCTTCATTGGAGATTACTGTGCACCATTGTCGGCCTTCATCGTCATAACCATCCCTCAAGGCCATTTTCTCTTGTACTGCAGCTGTGTGAATCATCAAGGGAAATACTTGTCCCTTTTCCTCATGCATCGGTATTCTTGGCCTAAATAGAAACTCATCTGGGGTCCTCATGATTTTGTCTGCAAGGCCTGGCAACCCTGCTATTAGCACACGTAATCCATACATGAATGTTTCTGGCTCTAATGGTGTAGCCCTCATAGCTGTGTGTCCTGCCTATGCTCTAATCACTTTGCATACGTTTGAATAGTGCATTCCTGAAGTTGAACATACTATGCCCTCCTCTGTGAACGAGATTGTCATATTTAACTTTGTCATTAAATCTCGACCCAAAATGTTTCCTGGGGTCTGTCGTGAATATAATAAACGCACATTCATCTCACATTCTCCTATAGAGACTGGAAGTTTGTTTGTGAAGGGAACATGGCTTGTAGCTCCTGTGAAACTCTGAGTATTCATGGCCTCGCCGGACAAGGAAAACTTCACGAATACACAAGCATGTTGCATCCATGTCAACTAAGAAGGAATATTCTTTATCCCCTATAACGACATCCACAATAGGTTCCCGGTGAGGGTCTGGTGTCACTGATAGGATAGAACACATCAGGGCTCCCAGTGAGCTGTCCTAGTCCATATATAGTTTTGGCCCACCGTGTGCTGATCCCAGTATTACTTCCCATTCCACGGTTCATGGTGTGCCCTGTGCTCATCGTTTGTGACAATTGCATTAGTGACTGTTGGGACTGTCCTTGTGGAAAAACTCACTATATTCTGAGGTTGCAAGCCTTGTCCAGCTCCTGGCGCATGTTGTTGCACCGTGTGATTTTGTGCAACACCCTGCCTGCTGTAAAAATGCAGGTGGACTTGCCGTACCTGCTCCTTTTCCTTGGCTGTTCTGCACCATGCCTTGGTTTCTGCATGTGCGCGCTAAATGCCCTTTCATTCCACATAACCAACATACTGGCGGTGGTCAGATTAATTGCCCATTTGACTTATCTTGATTACCATGTTGCATGTTTTGGAAACATCCTTGATTATTCTGGAAACCTCCCTGATTACTCTGCCATCCTCTTCCTCTAAATCCTCTTCCCCTGGGGTAAAGCCCAGTACTGCCCTGCTTATTCTATTGTGGGTTATTGATTTGTGGCATGTTTGATTCAGCTGTGCTGGTTATCATGGCTCCCTCAAGAGTATATTTTTGACAATTTCTTCTGCACCAATTTCGCTTCCTCACCCTTTCGTGCAGCTTCCTTTTTGTGATTCTTTTCTTGCAGTAGTCTGCAATAGTGTGCAATGGTCAGCTGTATTTCTGACCAAGGGTTAGCCTCGATTCCTACCAATTTCTTGAGCTGTTTCTGTAACGGCTCTGGCAGCTCTTGGAGCAATAGATGGTAGAACACAGGTATAGATTTCCCCCAAGATTCTTGAGTCTCGAGCACCCACGCATCTTGAAAATTCTGTATGTAAATCAATGGATCCTCAGAGTCCTTCCTTTTATGTGTCATTGTAGCTCCCATATCAGAAGTGTCTGGGTAAAGCACTCGTAATGCTTTCCATACTGCGGCTCTACAATTGTTAAATGGAGCTCCGTCATGCGCAGCATTAATTGTGGTCAAACCAGGGTAACCTGCCCGTGTCCATGCATCGTCTGCTCTGTTATGAAGTATGGTGATTAGGAGACCCTTAATATCCCCTATAGCTAACGTGTTCCCTCCTGTCATTTTTGCTAACTCGTGCATCCACTTTCCGGCTCCCGATGTCAGCATTGGAAGCTTATTTTTCAGGTTTTCACGATTCATGTGTGGCCATGGAATATATTGTGGACTTGCTCCACCTTTCTCGAGCAACGGAAATTGGGACGCATAGCTCTCTTTCTCTCTTCTCTCATTGTTCTTCTGTCTATTGCTGGAGTAATATTCCTGCACCGCCGCCTGCCTGGCAATGTCCTAAGCCTGCTCACATAGGGCGCTGGAGACACCCCCCCTGACCATGAGATACTTCTTCATGTCGGTCTGATTGTGTGGCTAATTCTGCAGTTCTCAGCGCGGACTCGCTAGTGTCTGACCGTCTTATCCCTTTTTCCCTTGGGAATTGTCTTTCGCACCTTCTCTCTTCCTCCTTTTCCTCACGCTCCTCCATTTCTGTGTCGGACATTGTCTGTCCCCAACTCGTGCAACTTCTTGCATCTTCTTTGTTCCTACTTATTAATAGTCTATCCAGGGATAGTTCTCTATTCCCACTACTTCGAGAGATGTCCTCAGTGTCGTAAAGCTGAGTGCTCTCTAGGCGCTCATCTTCTCCCTCCCCTTGGAGTATTGGTTCTAACCCCATTTCATCATATATCCTATGGATTGTTTCTCTGATGCTTCTGGTGTCAAAGTCATCTTCAATACTCGCCCTAGACGGACTCGGTACTGAATCGTACTCAGGAAAGGATTCTTCAATGTCTTCCCAATCTACTACTGGCTCAGGTTTTTTAACTTCTCTCTCCAGACATTCAAGATCATGTGCTCTCTGTCTTCGGTTACGTTCTACATCGACGTTGAATTCTCTGCGCTTCCTCACCTCTTCTCTGACCCTATCTTCTTCCTTTTTCTTTTCATTTCTACATTCCTCTGCCCTTCGGATTTCCTCATCTCTTTGCCTCTTTATTCTCTTCTCTCGTATTCTTTGCTCTTCCTCTAACTTTTGTTGCTTCTGTCTGTCTTTAACATTGGCTGATCTTTGTTTGTGATCGAGCTGTCTTTCTTGCTCTTCACGATATAACTGTTCTCATCTTTGTCTTTTTTCCTTATTCTTTCATCTCTCTATTCTTTCTCTTTCTCCTTTCTCTGTACATCGTCTAGCCACTCCTTTTGTTTCACATCATCAATGCCTTTGCCAACATATTTCAATAAAATTTGCCCTCCCACCCATTCGTTTTTTGTGAATGCTATCTCATCAGTTCTATCTTGGCTTCCTCTCCATTTTCTACCTTCTCTCTCCTTGTCGAGAGATGCACTTGTCTGTGTCTGGTCCCTTCTTTCGTCATCACGTCTCTCCTTGTCCCTTGGGACTGTGGAGGTGATATCCTTAACTTTATCTTTACCTTGATTTTCTTAACTACTTTGCGTAGGTGACTCATATGCTGGGTTGCTATACCCTGTTGCTGCTTTAAGTTCTCTCAGCGGGTACAACCCCTCGTCTTTATTTTCTTCAATCTTAGTTTCGGATGGGGCGAGTGGCACGGTAGGCGTCTTACCCCCCTCTGTGCATACATTAAGTATCCAATCTATTGGCGGCTCCTCTCCCTTCTTTTGTTCATACATCTTCCAAAGCACTAGAACAGCTAGGCATTTGTCTAACTTTATACCTGTGCATGTGGCATGCTAATATGTCGTCATGTGTTGCAAAACAGCTTTAGATAAGGACCCGCCCTGTGCCATGGCATAAAAATTTTGTGGGCGGTTCCTTTAACCCACTCTGTACTGTATTGTTTTAGCTTAGGTGCATGTTTCGGCAACTGTTTGCCCAGGTGTGTCTGCCATGTTTAAATCTACAATTTCCATTCCCGATTTTTTTTCACAAAATGTTATATCTTCTATTTTACTAAAAAAAAACATCAGGTTGTCTTCTACAACCTGCCAAATATCCAATCGCACAGTTTTTATGGTAGTTCCTAGAAGGAAAATTTTCCATCCTATGACGTCACAACAATCAACACATAAGACAGACGTTAACAGACTAGACGAACTCCAGCTGGTCACACATATCTCTGCCTCTAAAATTACTCCGACATGGAGATTAAAAGTATCCCTTTCACAGCGCCTTTAATCGCTGTGGTAGTCTATTTGTTCCCCTTTATTTGGGACTCTGGATATATGTTTCTTCTAGCCGCTATATTAAGCATAAGAATAAGGCAAATCCTCTCTCTTCTCGGGTGTCCTCCCCGGTATCTTCCCTTTATCTACTTAATTATTCTTGAGTCATTATTCCCTTTCCCCATATATATATATATATATATATATATATATATATATATATATATATATATATACACATTCTTCTCTACTGTTCCCTTTACTTGTTCTAAAGTATGCACTTTTGCCAAAAAACTTAGGGCCTCATTACAACTTTTACGTAATGGGTTAACGGGCTCCACTAATGGTGGCGGGCCTGTTAACACCATTATGCAAAATTATGAGGTTCCCTCGCAGGAACCGGTGAGGACGCCTGGTAAAACCAGGCGTCGTTACCGTGTCCCGCGAGGGGAAGAGGGAGTTAACAACGGACCGGTCGTAATCGGCCCGTTGTTAGCTCCCTCTCCCATTCCCATTGAGCCCTATGGGGGCTCAGATAGGAATGGGGAAGGTCCGGGCCAGGGTTCCCAGAGGGAGGAATTACCGGGCCCTCCGAACTCAGAATGGCCTGGTAATTTCCCATTCTGGGAACCCGGTAAAGGAGCCCGGTTTGGCGGCAGCCGTGGACCTAATAGCTCCATGGCTACCGCCAAACCCGTAATGAGGCCCTTAGTCTTTTTCACTCATCGTTCGCATGTTTCCTCTCTGGACCCTCTGGATCACCGCCTTCATCACCGCCTTCTTCAGCTTTTCTCCCACTCAGCTGCCCATAGGAGTGGGAAGGGGTTAGGTGGGTAACACGAGTCCCTTCAGACCTCGTACTGCAGATTTTATTTTTACTCTACCACTGTCTACGGGAGCTTCACGGTCTACTCAGCAGAATGGCAAAGGACTTGTGATATTGCCGAGGACCTAGAGTTACTTTATGTCGACGGTGGTCAATGGATGTCTTATTCTAATCGATAATTGATAACCATCAATCTCTGCTACCAAGTGTACTCTATGACCCCCGGCCGGCCCATAGAGCCGGGGTTTGCTCAGAAGCACTTTAAGACAAGATAGCTGCATCCATGAGATGGATGGAAGTGCATATTTATTACTCCAACACCAATCAATAAGGACAAATCAATGGTTTGGCAAAGGGAGTCCGTTTAATGACAAGTACAAAAAACATGGAGTTATGAATATCAGCAGTGATGCAATCTTCCTTCTCGCTTCAACTCCAACGAACTTCATACAAGTTGTAACATTTATACTCAAAACTCGTCATCATTGACGTGTAACACTCAAAAGTTAACATGCAATTCTATTGGTTAGGAAAGGGTAACTTTACTATAGGTACTATATCTGTATATGTTAACGGAGTGAGGGGATTGGATAAACTCTGTCAGGTGGGCGTCTAAGCTCTTCCTTCAAAAATGACTACTGTAGACATCACTAAAAGTACAACATTACATTGTTTCTACTAACTATAGGACCCTAGATTATTTGGTCCATTGTGATTGGGTTGGCACCAACCCCATGCATACTTTTCCACTTTGCTTAGCAGCACGCAGAATGGTCGGCCAGGTGCAGGGTGCCCCTTAGTTACCTGGCCTTCCTCCGATTATGGTTACAATCAATTATCACTTTAGTAGCTATGTGTCAATTATTTCACTGTGGTTGGCCTTAAGACTGCATCTTCTGCCTGGAAAAGGTTCTGATATCTCTGGCTGGTCGGGTGCCAAGCATAGGTGTGAGCCCTCGCATCTTCTTGCTCGGCTGGTCACATGATTCCTACACCGTGAATTTGTCTCTTTTGCCTCAATTTGTGTATTTGATTCTCATTTCAGCCACCACCTGCCTTCGTCTTCTTATCTCGACCTTTCAGAGGCAGGATATTCTGTTCTTAATTTCAATAAGATGTAGCTACTGTTCGCCTCTTCTATTGGTATGACCTTGGCTTTCCTGGCACGAGTTGCCTGTGCTGAGTTTCGTTTCAGCGTCTCTTCTCATATTGCTAAATGTGAATCTTTTCTCGTTTGGACTCTAGTAACCCGGGTCGATTCTGCCTTTTGTGCAAAGTAGAAATATACTTATAATAATGTGCATCGTTTGAAGTAGATTATGTATAATGGAGATTGTCGCACTACCCTTTTACTAAGCATAGCAAGCCACACTGTTTTCTTAGCTTTCTTGCGGTTCCAAGCATATTTACATGTGTAAACTGGTCGACTATCTTCATTTTGCTTTCAGCTTAATTTTTTTACATTTGGACATCGTTCTTTTACCTTAAGTTCACAATATCCTTACTCATGGCATTTCGTCTCTTTGTGTCATTCTCGGGTTGTCATTTCTTCTATCAGTGAGTCTGTCCGGGCCCTCGTGATGTCATCATTCGTCTTCCATTAAGACCTTTTTGGTTTCTTCCAGGACTGTACTTAGGCAATCTTCATTTTGTTTCATTTGTTGGTAGAGTTTTCTTAACCGATACCTTATTGTATATGGTTTTCTGGGTATCGGTACTTCAATAGGTGCTGTTCTTCTGATAGGCACTGGGCATAGCCCTACTGTGGCTCTCTGCTGGTTTGTTTGGTCATCATACGTCACATATCTTGGTGCGAACATTCTTGGTACTTCAAAATGGGTGACTGGAGTGCAGGTTTGATTTGGGACCTCCTCTACAGAGGTGTGGAGCGTTCTGAGAGCGTATAGAGGAATGCCAATGCGTGTGTCACTTGCCCAGCGGCACCCTCCGCTGCAGCGCTCTGGTCAGGAGCACGGCCAGTACACGTGCGCCTCGTGTGTCATGTTTCCTGCAGTCTTTGTTTCACACAGTGCGGTGTGATGTGTGTAGGTGGAGCGTGGATACTTGCTGGGTCCTCGTCGTCAATGTAGAACAGAGTGGACCACGCTCTGTTAATACACGGGCCTTGGGTCACGCGGCAATAGCATGCTTAACAACGAGGCGCACACCACATCCGCTAACATGATCTGTCTTTATTCATGTGCGGAATCAAATTGAGAAAAACCCTTTCCCCCTCCCTCTTGTCCCGCCCCCTCCCTAACCAAACGTCACTTCCCCTCACATTACAGCCCCAACATGGGTCGTCCCACATAACAATGCAGGAGGGCACCGGGCTCGCCTCGTCATGACGTGACAGGATTCATCTCACACACAGGGGGTATGGTACAGGCTGCAGTAGAAACTCCCCCACTTTAAACACTCCCGCTACCATCTATGCCTTTTCCTCCTTCTCATCTTACGTCTCATTTCACAACTATAGCTCCCATTCACTGTCCCACCTTCACGACTATCCTACACTCACCACCAATGTTTCCTCCCTCCTTTCTTCCTTTCTTCCTTGCCATTGCTTTTTCTTTATCTCCCCTCTTTTTTCCTTTTATCTTACTTGGCCTTGGCTCTTCCATCCTTCTTAGTTCGTTCCTCTGGTCTTTCTTTCTTTCTTTCTTTCTTTCTTTCTTTCTTTCTTTCTTTCTTTCTTTCTTTCTTTCTTTCTTTCTTTCTTTCTTTCTTTCTTTTTCTTTCATCCTTTCTTTGTTTCTTTCTTTGTTTCTTTCTTTCATTCTTTCTGCTCGTCTTTGTTTCGTTCTCCTACGATGACTCTTTTCTGCCCCTTCTTCCACACCCTTTGGCCCTGAAGGCACAATCCCTCCGTGGAATTTTTTTTTTACACCTTAATCACAGGAGTGCAGACAAGAGATCAAAGGAGAGGATAAGTTCTATCTAGAGGCGTCAACCAATAGGATGGTTGAAGTCTTCTCACGGTTCTGATGGGCACTGTCGATAGATTAAGAGAGATGGGGTTGATGGGACATTGCTACAGGCAGGGCCAGGGTTATGACAGTGGGATGCTGCCCCGCCCCACCCCCACTCAATTGCTGTGGGTGGATTCCGCCCCTGGTGGTGGCAATGCCCCTTTCATGTAAGCTTAGGCTTCTCCTCTGATTGGGTCATAGAGTAGGGGCAGCTAGTGGTGAAGAGAGCCACCCAGGTCTGCTTTTTTGCTGGGGCCTATCAGCATCTTTCACCTCCAGCCAGGTGCAGAGCAGCAGCTGCAGCTGGAAATCCACCATGTGTTTTATACCAGCATAGGGATTTCATGCAATTGCAATATCAGGCAAACACAACTTACCTGAAATATCCTGCCTGAGAGGTAAGTAAGAAGGCAGAGAGTATACTGTACCTGTACAAAAGGACTCTTTATTTTAAGCAGCAGTTACAGGTACTTGGTCGAAGCAAGAGATCCCCTGCTGGGAAGCCCTAGATCATCCACCTCCCATATGTGCACCACTAGACACCGAGCTTCCTCCCCACTCACTGCTGACATTACACCCCCAGCATTCTACATTCACTGAGCAAGCAGATGAAGCTAGGCTACTACACACCTCCCTTCCATTACTAATTCAGCAATAAGACCCTATCGGGAGATCCGCGTCGGGTGCTAACGGCACACGGTCTAAGTTACAGTAAGTTAATGATGGCCCTAGCTCCGTTACCACCTGATATGGCCTCCCAGATTGGGTGTTATTGCTATGAGCACCCCCAGGTTTTCAATCCAGAAACCAGGCATGCTGACAGCAATGTATTTTGTATGAATGAACAGGACGTGCTCGGGCATCCCGTTCATTCATACAAAATACTTACCTAAGATGGTCGCTGTGGAACTGGAAGGTGGGCTCCATGCAGAGTCACTCTTCCATTTCCATGGCACCCTGGAGCGCGGCGGTGGTTGCGTCACCTCAAAAGAAAAAGGTGAGTGGGATTAGGGGGTTTGGGAATGAAGGGAACAGGCACCAATGTGAAGGGAAGGGTGAGGGGTAGAAAGGGGGGCGGACAGCAGCCTTCAGGTTGCTTGGAATGCAGAGATTGTGGGATTTGAGATGCGATCCGAGCAACCTGATTGGTTGACTGCCCCACACCTCATGTAAATGGACAATAAAGTCAAATTGTAGCTTCTCGTACCGGATCTGACAACAACAACACACACACAAGTTAGACAGCTTTCAACACAATGCAAATCTTATAGCTCTCCCAATGAAGCTCTTGCACACAGAACCAAAACACACACACGCAGCCAAGCATGCAAGGAATCCCATCACCACAAAAATGAATTGACAACAAGCAACATCAGTCACCATGACAATCTCAGCAACCTCACATCTCTACCACGCAGAAACCTTTAAAAGGGGGAAATGATAGGTAAGTTACATACAACACAAAGATCACATTCAACAATAATGTCAACTGCATGGGAGCACCCACACTCCAAAGGTATTTATTTATTTGTAATGCGCCATAGCCCACAGGCATCAGGGCCCCATCCGGAGGGCCACTACAAAAAAGCATACGACATTACAAACAACACAATTAGTTAAACAATAACGTTTTCAACTTCCTACTAAATGGGGTGAGACTTTCTTCCTTGCTGAGGTGCTCCGGAAGTGGGTTCTAAGTCGTAGATGCTTTAACAGATAAACAAATGCCTTTCCCTCTTGCTCTTCTCACCCGAGGAACTACGAGCAGGTTTTCTGTGCCTGATTGACTGGGATGTAGAATGGCAGATGCTTCAATGTGGGCTTGTAGTTGCTTGGACGCGACCTTATCCAAGATTTGTAATAGGAAAGGCATATTAGTAATAGGTCTCAGATTACTGGATTCTTTAGGATTAAGGCCTGGCTTCTTGATTAGCGGGGTGACAACCACTTCCTTAATTGTGTTAGGAACGCTCTCATGTCTAATGGAGGCATGGAAAAATCTTGCCACGAAAGGGGCAAAAAACATATGTACATGGGTTTATTTACTCCCATGACCACACAGAGAGCATTATTGCAGCAAAAATGTGTGTGACTAAAACAAGGAAATGTACACCCCCGGGGAGATGCACACAATGCACCCGAACAAAGAAATGCTAAGCACTCTAGAATAGAGTCAATAAACAAATACTCTGCCTACACTGGAGTAGTGGGACAAAGAGATGCAAATGACACTACTATAATCCCGTGAGACACAACATTTGGACAAGGGATTTGCGCCCATTAACTTAGTGAATAAAGTCCCTCACTACCACACTAGAGTTCATGGGCTGCACATCCCTTCGCTCAGTACCCCATGGATTTGCATCCACTCACTTTAGGGAATAAAGACCCACACTAGAGTTTGTGGGATGCACGCCCGTTTGCACAGAACTAAAAGGATTTGCACACACACGCTTAGGGAATAAAGTCCCACACTGGAGTACATGGGATGCACACCTCTTCACTCAGTACTCAAGAGATTTGCACCCACTTACTTGGGGAATAAGGTCCCACACTGGAGCTTTGCAGGATGTTAACCCATTTGCTCAGTACGCAAGGAATTTGCAATCAATCGCTTAGCGAATAAAGTCCCACACCAGAGTTCATGGGATGTACACCCCTTCTCTCAGTACACAAAGAATTTGCACCCACTTGCTTAGCTAATATAGTTACACACCAGAGTTCATGGGATGTACACCCCTTTGCTCAGTACTCAATGGATTTGAACCCGACTCGCTTAGGGAATATAGTCCCAAACTAGAGCTTGTGGGATGCAAACCCTGTCTCTCAGTACTCAAGGGATTTGCACCCACTCGCTTAGGGAATAACGTCCCACACTGGAGTTCATGGGATCTACACCCCTTCTCTCAGTTCTGAAGGATTTGGACCCACTAGCTTAGGGAATAACGTTCCACACCAGAGTTCATGGTATGTACACCTTTTTGCTCAGTACTCAAGGGATTTGAACCCACTCGCTTAGGGAATAAAATCCCACACTAGAGTTTATGGGCTGCACATCCCTTCACTCAGTACCCCATGTATTTGCACCCACTCTCTTTGGGGAATAAAGTCCCACACTAGAGTTTGTGGAATGCACACCATTTTGTGCAGTACTGAAGGGATTTGCACCCACACGCTTAGGGATTAAAGTCCCACACTGGAGTACATTGGATGCACACCCTTCACTCAGTACTCAAGATCTTTGCACCCACTGGCTTAGGGAATAATGATCCAAACTAGAGTTCCTGAGATGTACACACATTGAGTGAGTACTAAAGGGACTTGCACCCAATCGCTTATGGAATAAATTCCTGCACTAGAGTTCATGGGGTGTACATCCCTTTGCTCAGTACTCAAGGTATTTGCACCAACTCGCTTGTGGAATAAAGTCCCACACCAGAGTTCATGGTATGTACACCTCTTTGCTCAGTACTCAAGGGATTTGAACCCGTTCGCTTAACGAATATAGTTACCCGCCAGAGTTCATGGAATGTACACCGCTTTGCTCAGTACTAAAGGGATTTGCAATCACTTACTTAGCGACTAAAGCCCCACACCAGAGTTCATGGTATGTACACCTGTTTGCTCAGTACTCAAGGGATTTGAACCCATTCGCTTATGGAATAAAGTCACACACTAGAGTTCATGGGATGCACACCCCTTCACTCAGTACTCAAGAGATTTGCACCCACTTATTTAGGGAATAAAGTCCCACACTAGAGCATTGCAGGATGTAAACCCATTTGCTCAGTACTCAAGAAATTTGCACCCACTTGCTTAGGGAATAAAGTCCCACACTAGAGCGTTGCAGGATGTAAACCCATTTGCTCAGTACTCAAGAAATTTGCACTCACTTGCTTAGAGAATAAAGTCCTACACTAGAGTTCATGGGATCTACACCCCTTTGCTCAGTGCTCAAGGGATTTGCACCCACTCACTTAGGGGATATAGTCCCAAACTAGAGCTTGTGCGATGCACACCCCTTGTCTCAGTACTCAAGGGATTTGCACCCACTCGCTTAGGGAATAAAGTCCCACACTAGAGTTTTGCAGGATTTACACCCATTTGCTCAATACTCCATGGATTTGTGGTACTCAAGGGATTTTCACTTGCTCACTTAGGCAATAAAGTCTAACACCAGAGTTAATGGGATGTACGCCAATTCAGTCAGTGCTCAAGAGATTTGCACCCACTCGCTTAGCGAATAAAGTCCCACACTAAATTTCATGGGATGTACACCCCTTCATTCAGTACTCAAGGGATTTGCACCCACTCGCTTAGAGAATAAAGTCCCACACTGGAGCTTTGCAGGATGTAAACCCATTTGCTCAGTACTGAAGAGATTTGCACCCGCTTGCTTAGGGAATAAAGTCCCACACTAGAGTTTTGCAGTATTTACACCCATTTGCTCAGTACTCAATGGATTTGCGGTACTCAAGGGATTTGCATCCACTCGGTTAAGGAATAAAGTCCCACACTAGAGTTCATGGGATGTACACCCCTTCACTCAGTGCTCAAGAGATTTGCACCCACTTACTTAGGGAATAAAGTCCCACACTAGAGCGTTGCAGGATGTAAACCCATTTGCTCAGTACTCCATGGATTTGCGGTACTCAAGGGATTTGCACCCGCTCTCTTAGGGAATAAATTGCCACACCAGAGTTCATGGGATGTACACCCCTTTGCTCAGCACTCAAGGGATTTGTCCCCACTAGCTTAGTGAATAAAGTCCCACACCAGAGATCATGGGATGTACACCACTTTGCTCAGTACTCAAGGTCTTTGCACCCACTCGCTTAGGGAATAATGATCCAAACTAGAGTTCCTGGGATGTACACACATTCAGTGAGTACTAAAGGGACTTGCACCCAATTGCTTATGGAATAAATTCCTGCACTAGAGTTCATGGGGTGTACATCCCTTTGCTCAGTACTCAAGCGATTTGCACCCACTCGCTTATGGAATAAAGTCCCATATCAAAGCTCATGGGTTGTACACTGCTTCACTCAGTATTCGAGGGATTTGCACCCACTCGCTTATGGAATAAAGTCCCACATCAGAGCTCATGGGTTGTACACCCCTTCGCTCAGTACTCAAGGAATTTGCACCCACTCGCTTATGGAATAAAGTCCCACATCAGAGTTCATGGGATACACGTCCCTTCTCTCAGTGTCATTCCATTGCCGCAGGCAAGTATGTATTTGCTGTAAAAATATTCTCCATGCGAGTCCACTTGGCAGCGCGCACCCCCGGGAGTGTAACTGGGTGTTGGAAGGCCTCGGAGAGATTGGCGTCGAGTTGTCTAGTGCAATGCGTGTGTTTCTGCTTTTTGCTCTGGTGTGAGGAGCTATCCGCCCCGTTTGGTGAATTTCTATAGGGAGGGAGGCGTGCGGTATCTGCGGTGCACAGGCCTGCGGCGTGAACGCAGAATGTTGGAGTGTGGTGTGAGTTCCATGATTGTCGGTGTGAATAGTTGTGCATGCCATGTTCATGTTCTGCGTTGCTGGTTATTAGGTGTGGCATTGTCATCCTTGTGTCATGGTATTTTTATAGTATAGAGTTGAATTGAATTGATATTTTATTTATATCGCGCTCGTACACAAGTGTTTCAGAGCGCGACAGGGGAAGGAAGGGGAACAGGGGAGAACAAAAATAACAATCTTACTAGGCCCAGTGACATCAAGAACGCGCTAGTGCATGGGAGGAGGAAATAGGAGAAAAGTGCATGGAAGGGGGAGAAGTGGAAAGTGCAGAACAGAGGAGAAAAGCAGATGAATAATAAATAAAATAAATAAATAAAGACAATAAACAGTCGTAGCAAGTAGCAAGTGGCAAGTGCAGGGTTTAGAAGAAAGGGTATGTCTGATAAGGGTAGAAGAGAAACGGGTGGGGGACTGTATGGATACAGACCCCAGTGCAAGAGGTGTCCCAGAGGCAGTGCAGGAGGGCGACAGGGTGAGCAGATACCTGGGCCCGGAGGACAGAGGGTGGCCAGGTGCACAGTACGAGGACAGAGCAGATCAGCAGGGGAGAGGGGGAGCGAAGCCAGAAGCAAAGAAGAAGGTCTTAAGGTGCTTCCAGAACCGGAGATGGTTCTCCTCAAGTTTCAGAGTTGCAGGGAGGCTGTTCCATAGGGAGGCCCCAGCCGAAGACAGAGATTAAGCACCAGCTTGTTTCTTTGAAAAACGACTGACCCTGAAGGAGGAAGAGGTAGAGGAGCGAAGAGCTCAGGAGGGTAGGTATTTACGGAGGGATAGTTGAAGGTATTTTGGACCCAGGCCCCAGAAAGCCTTGTGGACAATGCAGAGGGTTTTGAATTGAATCCTTGCATCCACTGGGAGCCAATGAAGGGATTTCAGAGCCGGAGAGATGCGCTCCCAGGGCTTGAGGCCAAGGACAGGTCTTGCAGTCCTGTTCTGGATTAGTTGTAAAGGGCGGCGAGTGGTGGCAGGTAGATTTAGAAAGAGGCTGTTACAGTAGTCCAACCTAGAGAGAACCTGAGCTTGGGAGACAGTGAGCTTCTGGGGGAAGGAGAGGAAAGGCAGAATACTTTTTAGAGACATCAGAGATGTGGACGGAGAAGGAAAGTGTGGAGTCAAAGATGATCCTGAAGTTCTTAGCCTCGCAGGTAGGGGTAAGAGGAGGGCCAAGGGAGGCCGGACAGAGAGTGAGGGGAAAGGATGGTGAAAGTGTACCGATGAGAAGGATACCAGTCTTGTTGGCATTTAGACAAAGATCGTTGGTGGCACACCAATCATGAATGGCAGTTAGGCAATCAGAGATGGGAGGAGGAGAGGAAGTGGCCGAGGGCAACCTGAAGATTAGTTGAGTGTCATCAGCATAGCACTGGACATGTGAACAGAAAATGGGAATGCAGTGGGCGAGAGTTGCAAGGTATTGGTTGAAAAGCCAGGGCGAGAGGGTAGACCCTTGGGGAACACCATAGTGGAGAGGAAGATAGATGATAGGAAGGACCTAAGTTGGACCTGGGAGGGTTGATCAGAGAGGAAAGAGGTCAGCCAGGCCAGAGCCTGATCAGTGATACCCAGGTTATCACAGAGACGGTTGAGCAGGGTGGTGTGGTTGACTGTGTCAAAGGCAGAGAAGAGATTGAGTAGGATGATGACAGAGGGAATGTTAGAGTCAAGGTTGGAGAGCAGATCTTCACGGATGTTCAGGAGAGCAGTTTCCTTGCTTCTGACAGCCCTAAAGCCAGATTGTTGGTCATGGAGAGAGCCAACAGAATCGGAATGGAGTTTAAACTGAGAGATAGCCAGCTTTTCCACGAGTTTACCCAAAAAGGGAGTAATAGTTATCCGGACAAGAAGGATCAGCTGTGGGTTTCTTGAGGAGAGGGTTCACAAGGGAGTGCTTCAGGTGGGAGGGGAAAGAGCCAAAGGCAAAGGAGAGGTTGCAAAAATCGGCAGGGGTCAGAGCGAGGGTATCAATGTGGTCATTGACGGTTTTAGAGGAACAGGGATGAACCTATTTTGATGAGGCTTTCATATATTGGACTTGTCTAGCGACTTCATCAGTGGAGAAAAGAGGAATGGATGAGAAAGAGGGTGGGTGGGTGGCTGAGAAGGAGAGGGGAGAGGAGGGGAAGGGGAGGAGAGGGATAACAGGATGACCTGGGTTTTAGAGATAAAGTGAGAGGCAAGGGCACTGCAAAGAGCCTGGGAGGCAAGAGGAGGGGTAGAGGCTGCAGCAGGGTTGGCCAGCTCTTGCAGATTTTAATGAGTTCGGCTGAGTTGTTAGATGCCCCAGAGACACAGGCTTGAATGTGGACTCTCTTCTTGGTGTGGACAGGGAGTCAGTATTGCCTTTGGAGCAAGCGACAGGCCAGTTTGTCAGAGGGTGAGCAAGAAGCCCTCCATTTCTTCTCAGCCACCCTACACTTGTGTTTAAGTGTAGCTAGGTCAGAGTCATACCAAGAATTGCACTTGGCTTTGGACTTCAGACAGATCCTCATGACAGGAGCAAGAGCATCAAGAGTAGTAGAGCATGGACAGGGATGTGTCAGGTTGTGAGTACACCGGGAGTGAAGGGGGGGTAGGTAGCAGCAAAAGCCTCAACTGACATACGCTTCATGGGCCCGATGTCCGAGAACGTAGGTGGCAGTCTTGGGGTAGGCTTGGCTTGGGGGGAAGAGAGGGAAAGATGAGAGGAGAGGAGGCAGTGATCACTCCAGGAGAGAGGGGTGTTTGATAGGAATAGAGAGGGGGAGGCCAGAGGAGATCAAGACAAAAGTGTGTGACCTGCAGAGTGAGTTGGGCTAGAGAGGAGAATAGAGAGGGAGAGGGAATTGCAGAGGTCGTGAAAGAACACAGATGAGGAAGACAGAGAATTAAGATGGATGTTGAGGTCACCAAGGAGGAGGAGTTGAGTGGTTGAGGCCAGGAGGGAGGAGGAGAGGTCTGCCCACTCAGAGAGAAAAGAGGTGATTTAACCAGGGGGCCGGTAGAGACTAGCAACAATAAGAGAGTGGCTAGGAGAGAGAGAGAGCCTGCAGACAAGGCATTCGAAAGAGGAATAAATCTGAGTCAGGATGATAGAGGCAGGAATCCACTCAGGAAAGATCAGGGCTAAACCCCCTCCGGGCGGGGTGGATCTGGGCGCAGGGAGGATCTTGTAGCCATCAGAGAGGAGAGTGTCAAAGCTTGTGACAGAGCTGGCAGCGAATCATGTTTCGGTGACCGAGGACATCCAGGTCAAGTTCTTCTAAGAGGTGGCAGATGTCAGAGGAGTGTTTGACAGCAGAGTTGAGGGTGGCAAGATGAAGAAGGTTGCCAGCCTTAAAGACCTTGCAGGGAGGGGTACAAATCAGGGGTACTCGCTGCGGAGGAGGAAGGAAGAGAGGGCAAGGTAGCCAAGGGAGGGCAGGAGGGGACAGCAGGAGCTGAAAGGATGTTGATGAGGCGAGGGAACCACCCATTGAAGAGGAGGAGTTTGGACTGAGGGCCTTGGACCATGACAGTGCCATTAAGGTAGACATTAATGATGACTCTGGAGGAGTCGAAGGAATCCATGAGGACTTCACAGCAGGTGCCACCATTAATGGGAGAGGAGGAGACAGGACAGAGCACACAGATCAAATGAGGGGTCCATAGATCTGGCGAAGGAACGACAAAGAACATGACAGTGAGGGTCTGTCTAGAAGAGGCACTGGAATAAGTATCAGTGATGGGGAGACCTGGGTTGGAGGCCAAGATATCCTTTTTAAACTTCTTAGCAGACTTAGTGAGAAGGGAAGAATGGTTAATAGATAGCGCCATGGGTGAGTAGGCAGGGGAGGCAGTGGGAGAAGTATGCAAGTGCAGCGGTATGGAACAGTCACTGGGCTAGTAGGTTACAATAATGGCAAGTTAAGTGAAAAACACACCCACATTTGACTTTCAAAGTTAAATGAAAAACACACCCAAGTTGGACTTTCAAAGTTATATGCTAAGGCACCATAGATAAAGAAATGAGGTATGAATAAAATGTTAGAGGTGAGTACTGGAGCGAGTGCATAGAGAGCGTGACAGGTTGACCTGTTAGAACAAACAGCGAAAAGAGTAAAGTTCCCAGAGTGGGAAAGAAAGGGCAGACAGAAGGAGGGAACTAACCCATGAGAAGGGAAGTAATAGAGTCTTGGAAATCCAGATTCATGGCTGAGTGAGGTAGCAACCTCAGGGAGGTTCAGGTTGTGGCAGTAGTCTCATGTAGCGTCCTCGTAGCAGACAGGGAGCAGACAAAGGCCTTAGAAATGGACCTTTGAACAAAGGGCCAGCTCCCGCCTCACGGTCCAACCAATTGGAAGATGAATAAGAGGTACCAATGGTAAGGGGGCTAGGTCAGGCTACAGAGACAGCATGAGAAAGCTGGCAGCCATCTTGGAATGGGTTTATGGCTGCTGCAGTGATGGACAAAGGATCAAGGACAAGCTGATCAGTAGCACACACAGGAAATGATGGGTGAAAAAAAACATGTGCTACAACTGTCAGACTCTGTTACTTTCACTTCCCGGAACTCAGGGTTTCCCTCCTCCTCACTTGGTGCTCCGGTATCCAAATGAGAAGAGAGTCTAGGTCTCCGGGCACTGTAGTCTGTCTTCTTCTTTTGAAGAGAGGGTCTCTCCTGGAAAGAATCCACAGTTAAACCTCAAACTTGGCTTTCCTGTGAGTCTTCTCTGGTGGGAGATGAGTGGGGGGGGCAATCCAAGGAAGAGGTGCTCCTTATGGTGAAGTCCTTGGTAAGTAAATATGAATAATGAAAGGTAAGTGAGTAAATCTCTGGAAACTAAAAAGTAGACAGAGAACAAGGTTAAAGTAAGCCGGCCGGTCTCTCGGAAGAACCCGCAAGGCAGACTGAAAAATAAGAGGAAGTAAAACCCAGAGACCTCCGTAGGAAGACCTAGGCGGAAAGAAGAAGCCTCATCGGTGCCGAGGGAGAGAGAACGAGACCAAGTAAAGACAGAAAGGAGAACCCTGTGAAGGGTTACGCAGTGTTAGAGGAAAAGTAGGCAACAAGCCTAAAAGAGAAACACTAAGCGTCCGGCAACAAAAGGCACAGAGCGAATCTGCAAAGTTGCAACACGACGCCGACTGTGTGGGCGTGGCTTAAGTATGCACCGTAGAGCGTACCAAGGAAGAACGACTAGAACGTAGCTCTCGCTCCAGAGATGCGATACCTGCCCCACACACACCAAGGAGACAATCGCATGGCAACAGCACACATGTTTTTCTTAAAGCAAGTGGGTGCGTTTCAAATATGTAAAATGGAAATGCTGTTCTCCAATTCTGGTCATTTAAACTGCACACATAGAAAAACGAAAAAGGGGCCTGTGGTGAAGAGTGTTGCCACAAGGCTTACCTTGTAATGAGTCGACACTTGTAATGAGTGCCCACCATTCCTTTGCTACCTTTTTTTTGCTACCAATTCTTTGCGTGTTTTAGGCGTCAACTAATCGAAGTATCTGTATTAATTCTTCGTGCCTTAAAGAAGAGCGTACGTGGTTGTTCACCATCTCTGTTATTGTATCTATTTGTTTTAAGTATTCTGTTGGTGCTCTATTTATTGTTCGCTAATATTTATTTATTTGTGTCTATTGTTCATTTGTTAGGCACTTATACAGGAAGCAAATACTGTTTCAAAGTGCACACAGGGCAATAGGGAAGGGACATGGAATGATAGACAATGAAATTACAACAATGTTAAATAAATGAAATACAACAATATAAGAAGAGACAAAGGGGAGGGGAAGATTAACCTACTATGCCTTGTGAATGATCAGCACGTGCAAGTGCAGAGGGGAGAGGGTTATGGGATAGGTGCTGTGGTGGTCATGGAGAGCAGCAGGTGAAGTGCGATGAAGAAAGGTAAGTGCAACCTCCAGTGGTGGAGGGTGAGTCAAGGCAAGTGCAGAGGATAGACAGCAACAGGGATGATAAAATGTGGGTGGTCAGGGCCAAAGGTTGCATAAGAGCCCTGCACTTCAGTCAAGCTACTGTGCGATTAGCAGGGTATAGCGGTAATAAAGGAATAGGTAAACAGGAAGGTCCTGAGGCTTTTCCAGAACTTAAAGAGGCCCTCCTTCACAAAATGAAGAGGGAGGGGGAGGCTGTCCCAAAAAAGGGAGCATAATAGGGGGAATAATTAATCAGAAAGTGTTGCAGATAGAGTGGTCCCCGGCCCCAGACAGCCTTGTAGATGAGGCCGAGGGATTTGAATTTAATCCATGCTGCCAGTGAAGACCTTGTAGAGAAAGAGAGATGCAGTCCCTGGGATTGAGGCCAAGGATAAATCTTGCTGCCCTATTCTGGATTATCTGGAGGGGTTGTAGAGTGGACGAAGGTGGATTAAGGAGGAGGCTATTGCAATAGTGAAGCCTAGAGAGACCCAGACCCCGGGTAACATTGAGTCTCTAGGGGAAGGTGAGGAGAGGTAGAATTCCTTTCAGAAGGAAAAGCTGAAAGTGGGACTTTTTGGCAATGCCCTGAGAATCAGGGAGGAAGGAGAGAGAGCAGTCAAAGATGACAATGAGGTTTCTGGCTTCCGTAGAGGGAGCAGAGGGAGAGCCCATGGAAGAAGGCCAGAGTGAAGTGAAGAAGAAGTAAGGTGCCGGGGTCCCAATAGGGAGGATCTCTGTTTTGCTGGCATTGAGGCAGAGATCATTAGAAGTACATCAGGCCTGGATGGCTGAGAGGCAGTCGCAGATGGTGGAGGGTGCAAGGGCGTCTGTAGGAAGTTTGAAGATGAGTTGTGTGTAGTCAGCATAGCACTGGAAGTTGGGGGAGAAGGAAGAAATGAGGCATGCCAGCTGAGTAAGGTAGATGTCAAAGAGCCAAGGTAAAAGAATGGAACCCTAGGGGACACCATAGGTGGAGAAGGAAGCAAGGGAGGAGAAGGTGCCCAAATGACTTTGGAAGAGCGGTCAGTTAAGAAGGAGATAAACCAGTCCAGTGCCTGGCCTGGGATACCAAGGGTGTCATGGGGCCTTTTTATGAGGATGGAGTGGTTCACTCTGTCAAATGCAGTAGAGAGATCAAGGAGGATGATGACAGCAAGGGAGTTAGAATCAAGGGATGCAAGCAGTTCGTCACAGGTGTTCAGAAGAGCAGTTTCTGTGCCTCTGGATGCACGGAATCAAGACTGATGGTTGTGAAGACCGCCAACAAGTTCAGTGTTGGAGTTAAGTTGGGCCAGGGCCAGTTTCTCAAGCAGTTTGCCCAGGAAAGGGGTGATGGAGATAGGGCGATAGTTGGCTGGGCAGTAAGGGTCTGCTGATGGTTTTGGCATGAGGGGGTGCACAAGGGAGTGCTTCAGGGAGGATGGAAAAGATGGAAAAGAACCAGTAGCTAAGGAGTGGTTACAATTATCAGTGAGAGCAGGGGGCGAGAGAGGAAATGTTATCCTTGATGGTTTGGGATGAGCAAGGGGCAACCTGTTTGGAAGAGACCTTCATGCAGATGACAACTCTAATGACTTCTTCCGTGAAGGCAGAGACGAACGAGGAAAAGGATGAAGGAGGATAGAATAGTTTAAATAGCACCGCGACTAGTCTTTGTACTGGTAATATGTTTGAGCTCAATACATTTTTTTATTACTCCTGCCTGTCTATTTCCATGTAGTTCCCAGTGTCTCCCTGGAGTGTGTATCATTTCATTGTTCCATTCTTCTATTTGCTTTACAGATATTATTCATGCCTTATACCCAGCCATGGGAGGGCAGTGATCCACACAGTGATGAGGGATTGCATTGAAGGCAGACACCACATACCCCAGCATAGGCTCATGGTCTGCTCACGTGGTGCGGTCGAACAAGGGTGCCCTACGGCGCATGAAAACAATGGACACCTTGCCTCCAGTTTACATGACACTGAGCTGGAGGCTCCAGCTCAGTGTCATGTAAACTTAAGTATCAGCACTGAAAAAATCTCGTACAGGGCTCTGGCAGACCTGGGGCTGACAATGACATACCCCATTCTGTTAGATTCTGTACTGTAATGGGTTGCTTGTTGTATTAGACTAACAACATTTCAAATAATTGCCTGCTCTGCTCCCTTTTTTCTGTCCAACTTTAGTTCTACAAAATGTGACCTATTTTCTGGGACCCATCCATGCTTTTGAGACACTGATTTTAGAGGTGCTGTGGGGAGTCTTGGCCCTGTTCCTCAGTAGGCAGCTACCACTTTCACAGAATCACAATACCTAGCGGCCCCTCTCGGCCCTAGAGTCCTGGATGTGATAGGGCCCACTCCTCCCCTCTCCCAGATAAAGGTGGTCATTGAACAGGGAAGCCAGTCACTGAACGGGATGCAGGCCCGAGCCCACTACCTGATAACAGGGGGGACTGTCAGACAAAAGGCAAAGTCTCCAAGAACTCCAGTCTCAACACCTGAGGTCATACTTCCCTTCATCTGTACATAAAGGATGGATGTTTGTGCTGGGTCTCCTGTAGGGACAACCTTGCTGTGACACAAGGGGGCACTGTACAATATGATATGATAAGTTATTTATAATGTGCTTAATATCCAGAGGTTTCTAAGCAGGGACCCAGGGATCAAACCTGTGTTGCTCTGTCGTCTTGCTTCCAAGGCGAGCACCTTGCCCCTGAGCTATCCTCCCGAGGAAATAAGGGGATATGGTACACTAACATGGATACAATTAGAAAGGGAGACTTTTAAGGGTGCACTTGAAATGCCATGGAGTTGGGGTACAGCAGGTTACAGGCTGGGGAAATAGGTTGGGAGGGAGAAGCCACCCTAGCCCTGATTGATCTGTCGGGGGATTCTCAGCTGTGCCCCTGTTGCAGATATATTCCTCAGGGTTCTATGGTCCTTTGCTGATGGGAGTTTTTTCCAATGTGCATTTTTATGAAAAATGTTCATTGAAAAACCTCATCGATTTTTTTTTTATATTGGGGGACGCCCCCAAACTACTCCTTCCCTATATTTGTATCCCTACCTCCGCTGTCCCTCATGGGATGTAGGCATGCGTGTGTATATTCCCCACAAGACTCCTTTGTCACACTCGCTCAATGAGGAGTGGACACAGGAGAAATGTAATACACAACTTTATTCACCTCACTCTTTCCACCAACTGACCCCTCCTTATCCAGTTCCCCTCTGCTCCCCCACCCCATGCCCATGGCTTACTCTCTCCACATGTGACACTAGAGCGGGCTTCACGTAGGATGCTACAACCCCTTCTTTCTTAACACAACATTCTGCTTCGGTCCATTTCTTCTATGAGTCTCTGTGGCCTATTCCTCAATCGCTGAGGTCTTTCCTTCCTACTCAGCTGACGGTGATCAGCAGAGGCGTAGCCAGGATTGTCTAACAAGTGGAGCCGGAAGCTAATGTAGTTGGGCACCCACCACAGCGACATTCACTTATGCAAATGCCCTTGCAGTGCTGCTGAGTGGGCATTTACAGATTTTGGGTGGGCCTTGCCCGCTCAGGCCATACCTTGCCTACGCCTCTGGTGATCAGAACCCAACCTCAGGGTTCAGGTGGCCTGTTTTTCACTTGAGTCCTCCCCAACATTCCACTCCCCTGGATCAGAGTCCTCCTCCTAGGTTCGGGCAGAATAATTCCAGACATGCTTTTCAAATGTGAAGAATTTTGAGTCTTTCCTCCTTCCTCCCTCAGTAATGATGAGAGACCCCTTCACCTGGGTGACAGCCTGTGGTTCACTGTCCAAAGCAGCTGTGTGTTTGTGAGTCTGGGGTTGGTGCACGATCACCACATCCCCCACCTCTAGATTGTTGTCACTGGCTTTCTGTGCCCTATCAGCTAACATCGTTATGTTCTATTTGGTGCATATATGGTGTTCGCGCATATCAGGGTCTCCTTCATAGCCCTCTCCCGGGGCCATGATGTGAGTTCTGTCCAAAGATCACTTCTGATGTCACCTTTCCAGTGGTGCTGTGATGGTGTTTTTCGATAGTCTCTCCGTAGCTGATACAATATCTTATTAACGGGTTCCACAGTCAGGCGTGCAATTTGGACGTTTCTTTTGATATTGCTCATGAAACGTTCCACTGTTCCATAAGCCTGCAACCATAGTGGCATGACTCGTCTGTGTTTAAACCCCATGTACTCTGCAAAACCTTTGAAGTCCTGACTCGTAAATGGGGGTCCATTATCAGATTTGACTACCCTTGGTATTCCATGCGTGGCAAACATCCTGTCCAGCGCTGGTATGCTATGCATGCAGCTGTGGAGTGGACCAGCTGCAGATCTGGGAAACGAGAGTACTCGTCCATTGCCACAAGTATCTATTCCCCTCCCTCAATGGAGCCAAAACATATATATTGCTATCTCATCCCATGCTTTCTCTGGTAGGTCAATCATGCGCAGAGGTTTTGGGTCGTGTGTTGGGGCTGACGACTGCACATGTGGGACATTGCTTGAGGAGCGTTTCCGCCTTTGTGTCCAGCTGTGGAACCCATAGCTTCTGCCGTAGCATTCTCTTAGTGGATACGATTCCATGGTGCCCTTCATGCACAAGCTCTAGGACCTTCTTTTGCAGCATTTGCAGAATGGCGATCTTGGTTTCCTTGAGTAGCAGCCCATCTTCTGAGCTAGCCAACTCCTCTTGACCTTCGCTACGCTTCCAAGATCTTGTGTTTCTGGCCTGGCGCATTCTCACGCCTGCTTGGATTGCTTCCATCGACCCGACTCAATGCATCTGAAAATTATTTGAATGGCTTGATCATTCTCGGTTTCCTGTGCAATGTGTGCTAGGTCAGCTCCCTTCGGTGTAGCGGCTTGTATGATGTAACGTATATATTGATCCGCAATCGGGGGTGATGAAGAAGAGTTCTTAAGTGGATGTCGAGATATAAAATCAGACCGATTATCATCTTTCCCAGGGCGATCAATGATGCAGAAGTTGTATGCCCTTACCCCCTATATTTTTCAATTCGTTTTTCGATGTAATATTTCTTTTAAAAAAGACATTGAAAAAACGCAAGTCGGCAAAATGACACTATACCTTCCTAAGAATTTCACGCATTCTGACCGTCCTGAGGTGTCCCGGGGTCTGCATCAATGATTCCGTCCTTTACTTTCTTCTGCTATGATAGAGAAAGCCAAGTGTGTGCCCTTTAAATCCCCCCAGAAGACCCCTACCCTTCTGACATTATTACTGCATTTGTTAGAGGCATAATTTCATTGAAATACTATTAGGACTCATAACCTATTGGGCTTATCCAGCCACAGATAGCGTGCAAGGGACGGGAGTTCCCAAATTGGGAACTTATTCTGTTTCTATTGTATTTACAACCTATATGCCAGGGTTGTCATCTTTCTCCCCTGCACCTTGAATTATAAAAATATCTCCTTTTGAATAAAAGAAAAAAAAAATGTCTAAACATTAAGAGTGCAAGGTGTCCAATTCCTATTGTGTTTTTGAGGCATTTTCCCCCAGAAGAGCACAAAGTCACAGGCAACTCATTTATCAACTCCCCCACATTAGTCCTGCCTTTATCCTTCAGAGGAAAACTGGGAACGAAACACCCAACCCTCACGTACACCTGTAGGTCTAATCTACCCTCAGGCATGCTAAAGGGATATCTATGTTATGTTATGTTAAGAGCTGTATTTGTACTGCTCCATTCGCCACTGTAGTGGTCTTATGGCGGTTAGCCTTGTCTTGGAGGTGACGTAGTGTGAACCCACCTGGGTAACTCCAGACCTTGGCCTGTTGCTGTGATGAAGAAAATAGAAAAGAGGGATACGGAAGATACACATGGGAATAGAAAATGAAGGCAGGTAACTTAGGGGGCGGGGGGTCGGGGGGCTGTGTATACTCATGCAAGGCACGTCCATGTCTTTAAGGGCAGTTCAATTGCCCGCACTGCAACTTTATTCGAAAAATTGTATTGCAAATTGTGAGTCAAAGTTCTCAAGGCAACCTTGTTTGGGGATTGATAACTAATAATTGATCGCTTGTTTTTAAATAAGAATGCACGGTTCCTCTGCCTAACGGTGTTGAATCCCCTTATTTCATGACGGCAGGGGAGTAACATGCTGATGAATGGGTGAAGCCTGCCATCTAGAGGAAGCATACAGTAATACAGGCTCTACCCCGGGTGCTCCAAACTCACCAAAACAACAATTTATTTATCGCTTAATACAATTTAAACAGCAGCATTTTGGCAAAAATAAAGGAGAAACAGGAAGATAAGGTGATTTCTGGTCAAGCAGCAAAGCTGGAACTAGAGCGCACATATTCTAATCACCAATGCAATTGGTCACTTTAGCTCTATCTAGCTATCTATATTTGTTTTGCTTATAAAGCACCAAAGCCCTCAGGCATCCAGGCGCTGAGAGAGAAAACGTAACTACAGAACAGAGATTTCAGATTCATTGAAACAAACAGCCTAGTCTTCAGCAACTTCCTAAAGAGAGTGATTTTCTTCCTTTCGGAGTGAGTCTGGGAGCTCATTCCAAGCCTGTGCCACCTGAACAGGAAAAGAGGGACCATTTCCCCAGGCTCTTTTGCATCAGTTGACCTTCAAAAGGAATGCCTCAGGTGAACGAAGATTCCTAGTGGGGTGATCGATTTCTACCTTCTCTTTTAGATATTGAGGGACAGTGCCAAAGAGACACTTGTGTCCCATTGTCAACAACTTGAAAAGGACTCTGGCTGCCACCGGAAACCAATGCAGCTCTCCCCGGGCCGCTGTCACTGGTTCTCTCCGTGCCATATGATGAACTATGCACACTGCTTCATTTTGTCCTTTCTTCAGATTTTTTCGTACATATGACAGGCCGATGTATGTGTCTTAGTGCCAATGAGAGCCCTCAGTATAACCCAACTTTAATGTATCTTCTAACATTTTTTGGGATATGTGGCTGTGGAAGGCACAATAACTCATCGAGACGCTTTTTCCATCATATATGCAAAAGCCTATAAAATGGGTACTGAATGACAGGGTTTGTTTTCGGCTTAACACCAAATAGCGCATCAAGTATTCTAGTTGTTTTTATTAAATTGATCATATTTCAAAAATGAAAAACAAAAAATAGACCTCTCTTTTAAATTAGTTGCCATGATTTATTTGTTTCTCTAAATTTGAATCACCTTAGAAAGCAAAAAAGCCAGAAAAGAAAACATGAATATGATTAAAAAGGGGTCAAATGTGGAAAAGGACGCTGCATATACAGCGATACATGTGAGGTGAGTGGACTCCACCTACCGACTATTTGCCCCCTCCATAGCCCAAACAACAGGTAGGACTCTCACACAGAGGCCAATAGGCTTGGAGCAGAGGCCATCACACGTAGGAAAGCCTGGCATGCGAATTAATCTGCCCAAACACTACAACCTCTACCAAGGCATTTCTGTTGGGCAGTCACTCCATGGCAGCAGATCTCAATCCATGTCAACATACCCCACCTCCTTCCCACCACACAGGAGGATGCAAGCCTCTATGGTTGTTTCTATGTCTCTCACTTTCCACATTCCACCCCCATAAGACCAGCAGATACAGTGTACTCTAGCTCGCTCTGACCACAAAGAAACATGCTCTCATCTCTCCCACCTCCTTCTCACCACACAGCAGGATGGAAGACTGTAAGGCTGTTTCCATGTCTGTCACTTTCCACATTCCACCATAAGACGGCAGATACAGTGTGCTCTAGCTCTCTTCTCTCTGGTCACATAGGAAAGTTCTCTCATCTCTCCCAACGCCTTCCCACCACACAGGAGGATACAAGCCTGTGTGGCTGTTTCTATGTCTCTCACTTTCCACATTCCAGCCCCATAAGACCAGCAGATACAGTGTACTCTAGCTCGCTCTGACCACATAGAAAAGTGCTCTCATCTCTCCCACCACCTTCTCACCACAAAGCAGGATGGAAGACTGTACGGCTGTTTCTATGTCTGTCACTTTCCACATTCCATCATAAGACCGTAGATACAGTGTGCTCTAGCTCTCTTCTCTCTGGTCACATAGGAAAGTTCTCTCATCTCTCCCAACTCCTTCCCACCACACAGGAGGATGCACGCCTGTACGGCTGTGTCTATGTCTCTCACTTTCCAGCCCCATAAAACCAGCAGATACAGTGTGCTCTATCTCTCTCTGGACACATAGAAAAGAGCTCTCATCTCTCCCACCTCCTTCCCACCACACCGGAGGATGCAAGCCTGTATGGCTGTTTCTATGCCTCTCACTTTCCACCCCGTCTCCCACTCCCCCCATAGGACCAGCAGGTACAGTTTGCTCTAGCTCTCTCTGGCCACATAGAAAAGTGCTCTCATCTCTCCCACCTCCATGAGGGGTAGAGTGGGTTGCAATGACATTTAAGACATGTCTTGATAAACATGTTCTCCAATGAGGCCAATACGTGTTGGAAAATGTGGGCCACATCATGCACTGCCAAACATGCTATGTACTCATCCACAGCCCCTTTGACCTAGAAGAACGTTGGGAGCTTTCTAATTTCCAAATATCCCCCCACCCCTAGCAATTTCATCAACAGAGCAGAGCTCTCTGATGTTGTCCTCTACAGAGTTGTCATGCCTATCTCGCTGTACTTCCTCTGGCAGACTGGCCCCCAGAGGAATAGGAGCAATTTCCCAACAGGAGGGTCCTCTCACAGGCCTCTTGGGCAGGGACATGTCACACTGCCTGGTATGTCATGAACTACCTCTGTCCTCCTGGTCTCCTCTACCTGCTGTGAATTCCTAAAGTTGCTCCCTATGCATTTTCCACAGGAACAAACCATGCTCACCTCTCAGTCTTCTCAACCATTGCATCTCCCCGATCCACAAAAACATGCTCTTCAGTCAATGTATTCAGGAGTGTTGTCAGACAAGGTTTTGTCCCATTCTCTTATACAATCTGCATTCTGTATTTGCCTCGGAGTGGTTACATTGCATTCAAGCCCGACGGAAAAGCGTTCAGCACTAGCCGAATAGCACAAAACTATTGGGTCGGAGCCAAATAGTTTTTATTTCAGCTGGAATTTGGACGAATACTTACTTGAAGCCGAAGTTCGGTACACCCCCAGATGAAAGGTGTTTACCTCCCTCATGCATTTGAGGGATCATCCGAAAACTCAGCTCTTCCAACAGCGGCAAGTGCCTCACTACCCTTTAGCTCACAGGTAGGAAGCTTCAGGTGCAAACAGCAATCACCCCCTTTTGCAGGGGCGTACAGAACTGATATGCCCCTGAACCCTCACTGTGACCCTAGCTTTGCTGTGGCCTACCCTAGGCTCAGGCTGGCAGGCCATTACTAGCTCTATGCACCGCCTATTGCGGGGATGAACCCTCAATTTCTTCATTTATTTTAAGCAGTCCATTTGGTTAGAAGGGACTGGCGGTGAACAGCAAGCTCGTGCAGACACCAAGCTCAAAGTGCGGCTAGACGAGCCTGTGAAGAACAAATAAAGGTTCAACAGACGGAGCATCCCTGCACTACCGTCTCAGAGAGCCCGCACAGCACGACTGTACATGGCAGAATTGTCTGTGCTGCTCCTTTTGCGAGCGAGCACAGCGCAGATAACAGAGATAAATTATACAGGTAGCCCGGTCTGTGGATCAGTGGACTAATGCATCCACTACAGGGGCCTGTGTTTGACCTCATGATCACAGGTTAAAATCCCGGCAGGTCCGTTCAGCCCTTCATCCTTCTGAGTTCGATAAAATGAGTACCATTAAGTTGGGTAACAATAAACATCTGTTATTAGCGCCAATATGCCGCTTCGGGGGTGAACACATGCTTTACAAATACGCCTGTTATGTTATATTACTTTTTCAGGACGTGTTTACGTGGCAAGCCTGCTGGATCAAAAGACACTTCCCTGATTCTCCTGCGATGCAGCGACCCAGAACTCTCAGGGCAAAAAAAGGCAGCAGACCCAGAACAGCGGTAGACTCCCACAGGGGTGTGTTGCTAGGTCTGAAAAAGATCTGAAGCCCCTGAGCTTCTATCCTGGGTTACACTAAAAAAAAAACAGAGCTATAGCCCCTGAGACCCTACTAGCAATGCCTCTGCTCCCATAATCGAGGTTCCCAAGTTCCAGGCACCTACGTCTCAGGGAAATATTACTAGAACTTGGGCACACAGAGGGGCAAAGTAGAATCCAAAATAGAGGCTCGATCTTATGAAGACTTAACTACAAATGCCACGCCCAGAATATATGCAGCTGAGCCAGTTCATAACAGCCAATCACTGGCCCGCACTCAATTACCCTCACAGGAAGACCCAATGCAGTGGAGGGTTCACAGAGCTATGTAAGCCCAGGTTCACAGGCAGGCTGTGCGGGTATTCGGAGATGCAGCTGCCCGCAGGAGTTATTGAAAGGGTTGGGGAGCAAGGAAAGACTTTGGAAAAGGCTGACTAGAAAGGAAGGAGTTTGGAGGAGTGTGAACTTTGGAAAGAGGAAGAGTTCGGAGAATAGAGGAGGAGATAAATCAGAAGGCGGTCGCTTCAGAGCACCTGGAAGAGTAAGGTGAAAAGAACCAGATGGAGGTTGGAGAGTCAAAAAAAGAAGTATGGTTTCATCAAGTGGGGGAGGAGAAGGTCAGCAGGTGCGATGAAAAAAGCATCGGGGCGGGGGAGTGACGGGAAACCTCAAGTAGTTTGTTAGAACATCGAAACTCAGATGGATTAAAAAGGTTAAAGTGGGCAAGCTTAGCCCAAAGCAGGACGTATGGGTGAGACACTGATCCGAGCAGTTCAGTTCTACTGATGGTTGAAGAACAAGCATGCAAAGAGGAGCACTACCCATACATGATACTTCTTACATGGGGGTTCTGCCATCTTACGTAAATTATAGCCTCTCATGTTGGGCATAGTCATAATATTTCTTAAGGTTTAGGAGTCCCTCTACTGAGAAAGAACATGGTTCAAATTGCCTTTTGTCTGGGTAGGTTCCCACTCAGAAGGTCTAAAACCACTGTTAACTCACTGTACCTTCCACAAAGTAGAGATATCCATTTGCATATCAGTCTGGTCTCACAAACAAGGGCAGTCCGGCACTGAATAGCCAGGCAATTCTGCTCTGAACAAGAGTACTATCATCAATCGAAGACTTGCGTTTCGGCCATGATGGGCCTCCTCAGTGAGGTGTAGCTGAGCCTCTTTAAAGCACTCTGAGCAAGGGTCCACGTCTGGATTGCAATAAGTGTCACAAAACTTTAAAAAAGGGTGGGAGCCCCTGTACTGAGAACCAACGTGGTTCAAATAGCCTGTTCTATGGAATGCATTTCACTCGGAAGGGTTGACGACCGCGTTTTATCCACAAGGGAGGAGCGCCGGGAGGATAGCTCAGGGTCAACGCATCTGTCTTGGAAGCAAAACAACGCAAAATAACACAGATTCAAATACCCGGCTCTTAATTAGAAACTATCTTCTGTATTTTATAAAATAACAATTATAATATTTAATTTACCAGGCATCTGATTAACTTTTTTTGAGTTTCACAGAGCTTTCTGTGGTACCCATCACACCTGAAGAGGAGACATGGCGGTCATGCACAAGTACAAAGAAAATGCAAGTGAAATGCCTATGTACATGTGAATGTTAGTGGACATACTCTTTCTATCTGCGGGAGGCCTCCATCGGGTCACTGGAAGCGATTATGGCATGATTACAGACAGGTGAGTGGTATTACTACGCCCTACCTCTTTATACATTGACAAGGCTCAGGCTACACAGACAATGACAAAATAATTGTCAAGCTATTGGGTGATTGTGGCTCCACAGGGCCCTGTTAATTAGGAATTTCTTGTCTAGAAAGTTTTAAAATTGAATCTTGGAGGGAAAAAAGAGACTTTTAGGACCAATGCCTCTGAAGACCACTAGCGCTCTACTGCACTGTTTGGCTTAGTTGCATGCTGTCCTAGCCACACTTCATCTTCAGCAATGAAACATGCAAGCATGCTCATGGATTCAATGTTGTCTCTGGAAACTCTGGTGTTCAAATGGTGATTTTACCCCCAACTTCATCAATTAAAATCCCTTTACAGCTACTCTCTTTTTTCACTAATCGAGGCTTCGCCGTAAAGACTTTCGGACCCTCAAGATTAGATTTTGGCAACAGATGACACCTCAGACTCGTTTCCAGTTCACAAACTCGAAGGCCTCTCGAGTTTATTCCCAAATCGGAGCACCTTACCGGTGTTCCCTTTAGCCCACTGGCTGCCCATAGGCAGCAGTCATCAATCCAAATCACTATGCCTTATACTGAAGAGAATTTGTAATTCAAAACCCTCTCCTTTCATCAAGATGCATGCAGACTGTTTGTCAAAGTGTCTTTCTACGGCCCAGGACAGCTCATTGGTGGAACCTTCATTACAGCAACTCTAAATGGGGCAGGAAACACAGTGCTGTGCATCTATCCAGACATTGGAATAGCTCGCCACCAGGAACGTTGGGAAAAGATTACCCAATAGGTTCCTGGACGATCCCTGAGATCTGGAGCTTTGGGTCAGATCACTGTTCTGGCTCACAAGCGATCTAATGGCATGGGTAGTGCCTTCCCAGTGATAGCAGCAACCAAATGGAACAACCTGCCTTTACAACTAAGACGTGAGTCCAAATACACAGCTTTTAGAAAAAAAACTGAAAACTCATCTCTTCAAGTGAAAAATTCGTTGTGGGCAGGTTAGGATTCGTTAGGCAGTGACCCTTCTATGCTTCGTTTCTGTGTCCCGTTGCACATGTCCGTTTATTCTCTGTGTCTCAGTGTTGGCACCCCGATGCCTGCAGGCTTTCAGCGCGATACAAATAAATAAATAATAAATAATAAATAAAAAATAAATCTTTAAACTAACCACAAATGCAGCTTTTGCAAATCAAGCAATGTGACCACTGCACCAGATCACCATCGCCCCATGGAAACACTGGCCCTCATTACGACCCTGGCGGAAAGTAACTGACCTGACCGCCATAGCGTAAATAGCGTTTCCGCCATTGCACGATGGAGTAAAGTGCGGCTAATTCTGACTCATCGGGCACGAGCATTACGCCATGGCAGAAGTGCAAAGTCCGCGATGGCGGAAATGTCCCCAAAACGCCCCTCACCGCCGTCGTACGGCGCCCTAGGTGCAATTCCGCCACCCATCATAGCGGTCACCGTAATGAGCGGTAATCGCAAAATACGGTGACCGTAAATATACGGAAACGGAAGTAAAAACATGGGTCCGGAACGGGAAACAGCACGCCGTACACCTATAAAATCAGAATCCCAACACAACCATTAAAAATCCGACCCTGAGACACATCCCAACCCGTTTGCCACCCTAGTCAAAACAATCAAAATGGGAAAAGTTGCTAAAAAAGCGTGCGACCGCAAGCGGCAAGTCCACTTCTCCCATGAGGAACTCACCGTGCTCACAGAGACCCTCCAGGAGAATGCTGCCGTCGTCTTCTCGACGCAAATGACCAGGACGGCACTTGCGAACAAGAAGGCCATATGGGCCCTGGTGGCACAGCGGGTAAGTGCGGTGGGGACCGCACCCCGCAACCCACAGCAATGCAGAAAGCGATGGGACGACTTGCGGATACGCGTACGGAGCATACTATCAGCCAACCGTAACATTGCCACAGCTACCGGGGGAGGATCGGAACCACCCATCAAGTTGACCCCCTGGGAAGAAATCTGTGCCTCCACCATTGGAATGGAGAGTATAGAGGGAGTCGGAGGGATGGAGAAAGGAGTGCAGACATCCGAAGAATCAGGTAGGTGGGCCAAATAAAACAATGCTAAATCCACAATGACCAATCATGTGAAGTACCATGTGTCCACATAGTGCAACAGAAACACATGTCCAGGAGAACGTCCACATACATTGGCCTGATAGCGCACTTCAAAAGTCACATTAAATACATAAATAATTAAAAATCCTAAAAACACCCTCTACATGTGCAGCATGCACACCCTAACTGCAGGCTGCAAAACAACTGCATCCTCAATCCACACAAAAATGAAACCACCTCCAAGGCCCTGACCCAAAATACCCTCAGGTACCACCCCAATGCATGTGATACATTGCCATTCCAATTTCCACAGACCCATAAATAACGCTCGCCCTCCTTTACTCCACCACAGGGTCCGATTCAAACGACGAGCTTCAGGACACCCCTACCAGCACACCTGCAAAGAGGGCCAAGACCAACGGCCAAAGACCCTCCACCTCAGCTGCACGGATCAAGACACGGCAGCAGCACAAATCAAGTGGCAGCACACAGGAGGGGACTCCAACAGGCACCCCAGCAGCCAGCATGCCCACAACAGCAGCACCACAGGTCCCCCCAATGGATGCCACAGAAGGCACTGCTTCTGGTGGCAGCAGCACCATAGGTGACACTGCATTAATGCCAGCATGCTCCGACACAGAAAACGGTGCTGTCGATGTAGGACCCATCCATGACCTGTCTCAATCCCCCTGTTTGTTTCATCCCGTACACCATGAGGATACCACGCAGGGGCACCCACAAGACGACGACTGGCCATCCCCCACAAGCCCTGTGGCAAGGCAACATGAGGTGATCAGCCCCTCTGTGACACCACCGCAAATGGGCATGGCCCAGCAGAGGCAACAGTCCCTCGACCAGGTGATCGTGCAACAGCAGCAACTGGCCACGCTCCTCAAGGAGCATGCTGATGAATGTGGGGGTTCTAAGGCAGCCATAGAAACATCTACTGAGACACTTAGGGCACAAATGGAGCGAAGTACAGAGACACTAAGGGTACAAATGGAGAGAAGTACAGAGACACTAAGGGTACAAATGGAGAGAAGTACAGAGACACTAAGGGTACAAATGGAGAGAAGCACCGAGAGCCTGAGGGGGGAACTGCATGCGACGTCCAAAGACGTATGTGGTGAACTTGCCGCTGTGCGCCGTGTGCTCACTGAGCTCTCACAAACCCTTAGGGACATGCATGGACGTGAGCAGGCAGAGACATCATCCGTTGCAAGTTCCGTCCAGGGCAGCCCCCAACGTAGATCTGGGAGGAACCTGCGCTCCACAGGCAGGGGTGCCCCTGATACCCGGAGAGGGGGCTTGCAATAGCGTCTGCCCACTGACAATGAGCATCTTTGGACACTGGTGTTCGGGGGGGGGAGGTAGGAGGGTGGAGGGGGGGTGTTGGGCTTTCTTGGGTGGCGGGTCGATGGGGTGTGTAATATAATTTCACACATGCTATAAACATTTCATAATCATCCAATGAGATGTGTGGACATTGATCTTTGTGTACGAAGCCTTTATAGGCGTACAGTCCACATTGTGCATGTTCCAGACACACACAGTGCCACAAGTCCCGTGTCCATGTATCAGCCACCAGGCGTGAGTACTAGAAGCATGAATCTATGATATTCTGACGAATTTCACGGGCCTCCTGTGCCTCGCGGACTCCTTGAGGTGCTGGCACATCCCCACCCTCATCATGACCATCTTCAGGTGCTTGCAGTTCTGCGTCAGGGGGCATGGGCACATTTCTACGTACGCACATGTTGTGTAGCATGACACATGCCATGACCATCTTTGCAACCATCTCATGGCGGTACAGGAGTGCCCCGCCAGACCTGCTGAGGCAGCGGAAACGAGCCTTCAGTAGGCCGAATGCCTGTTCTATGACTACACGGGTACGTGAGTGGGCATGGTTGTAGTCCTCCTCATGCTGGTTCTGTGGGTTCCGGAGTGGTGTAAGGAGCCATCTCTTCAGTGGATACCCGGCATCACCTGTATGTGGACAATAAAGGATGTTTGTGGAATGACATTGCTACGTACGCATCCCCCCCCCCTTCCTGCCAGGTCATTGCCGCATCACATACCCCACATTATCATGCATGAAATGAGACTCACCGAGTAGCCAGGATCTGTTCCCTGCGTGTCGCTCCATGTAGCGTGGTATTGTAGAGTTCCTCAAGACCATAGAATCATGGGTTGATCCAGGATATCGGGCACAACAATGTGTAAAGATCCTGTTGGAGTCACACACCATTTGTACATTAAGAGAATGATATTGTTTCCGATTGCGGTACTGGACCTCCATGGCATGTGGGACAACCAATTCCACATGGGTGCAGTCGATGGCACCAATGCAACCCGGTATGCCGGCAAGTGCATGGAATCCCACTTTTGTGTTTGTAATCTCCTGCTCCGAGCGTGGTAAAGAGATGTAGTCGTCTGCGTGCTTCAGGAGGGCATCGAGCACTTGCGATAGTGTTCGTGACAACAGTGGCTGTGAAATGCCATGCAACTGTCCGACTGTGTGCTGGTAGGTGCCTGTGGCCAGGAAGTGGAGTACAGACACCACCTTCAGTAGGGGTGGGATGGCGGTTGGGCTATCTATCATGCTGACAAGGTCAGCGTGTGTCATGTTCACAATGGCGGTTATGGTGTCCCGGTCCAAACGGTAGAGGGTGTGGATCTGCTCAGCAGTGAGATTGAACGGATGAGCTCGGAGGCGTGGGATTGCGGGCTGCCTGCGTGGTGGTAGTGGCTGTGCTGGTGGGCCTTGCTGGCCCTGCCTTGCCCTCCTCCTCCTCCTGCGTCTCCTCTGTGCGGCCGGTTGTTGTAGTAGTTGGTGTTCGTCTTCTTCTTGAAGTTGGAGTACTTGCAGTGCTATCAGGTCCCCCAGGGCCAACATCGCTAGTCCTGCCGGTAGCATTTTGGAGTGGGTGTGGTTGTGGGAGGGGGTTGGGTGTGCAATTTATGTGTTTTCAGGCTGTATAGCCTCCACCTGTGGTGATTCATTCCACCTGTGCCAGCTGCAATCCCCTTTGGGCGAGCACGTCCCGCACACAACGCTGCAATGTGACGCATGGCATCTTGCTATTACAATCATGTATTTAATCCCGATGGCAGTGAAATATTGGTTTATATGTTCATTCTGCTATGGTCCCATTGTTTCACATACTATCTTTGCAGTCGCGAACAAACTTGTGAAGGGTCAGTGGAATGTAGTACTCGATTAACGGTGGACCCTCATGCAGCACTGTACCGAGGTTCACCGACGGGCGGGGTGTCCCATTTGTGAGTGAAGCCAGTTGCCATTTTCACACACTGCCGCACTACATGGATGAATTTGTGATTTCAAGCGGTCACAGATGCCTTTTCGACGTGATGTTGCAAATGAGGAATTCGAAGGACAGCGCTTTCGGTTTTCAGCTAGCGGCGAGGAGACGCCCACAGGTCTGACTGCAAATATAACGTTCTATTGTTTAATGTCCTTGGGACAGGGGCCATGGCGAGAATGCAATGATTGATATGAATAGTATGGGATGCGCAATAGCGTAGTGGAAGATAAGGCAGGACGTTCCCAAATACATGTTACTTCACAACACTAGAATTCCGGGCTGGAGCACAGTGGATTTTGCAGACTGCATTACGCACAGACTCAATGGAAATTTCAAATGTTATGTGAGTAAATAATCAGGCGTTTTTATACCGGGATGAGGGAATGATGTATGGATGCATGGACAGATGATTTAATTGGGAGTTTTCCATGTACATGGCTTTTTGGAATCTATCCCCTTCCCCTGCGCTATGTGATGCAGAGCTGCCATAGTGGGACCATCGTCTATCTGCCCTTGTTGAACCCTCCCTGTCTCGACGCGCCTTCAAACACTTGTGTCTATGCACGTTACTAATCCCATCTAATGGATTCTGTTTTAACAGACGCATGCACACAAACACTCGTTTGTAATAGTGTTTTCACCTCGATTTATATAGTTATGATTCGCAAGTGATTTTTGGGTGGAAATAATCCTTTTGAGTGGGCTAGCATGCATATGGCTGTAGATTTAGTGTGATCATTGAAGTGAGTAATACAAATGAAGTTCTGATGCCCATACTATTCTTTTTCATTTCATTTGGGTGACAGGTATCTCCTCCCCTTTTGCCGCTGCCATCTGTATGCCACTCCTGCAGATGGCTTTTACTCCCGACACCTGCTGCTTCGAGTTAATCAGTGGAGCACCATTATGATCTTATGGGACGATCGCCAATGGGCCACATGCCCTTACGCAGTACTAGTGGCTAGGAGCAGCATATCAACCTTTCAGCTGGACTAGTGCCTACCTAATGGGACGGCCCTGCAGTTCTAGGCGCTTCCATGTTGCCTTTTTGAACGTGAATGTAGCCCCTGTGTACCATGAAGGAACAGGGCGTCACACAAGAAGAAGCTGGTCATTTATTGCGGATACAGCCCACAGTAATGAAAAATATTTTGGAGTTTATGACCTAATAGCTGTATGGGCTTGGTGAATTTGATGTGCATTATAATTTTATTCTGATATTAACCGTGTAGCGTTATTCTTTGCAAGTAATGTAGCATATTCCTATTTGTGGAGCGATGTATTGTGAGAAGATCTGCATTGGGTTCCGCCTTCTGAGTATAGTTGCGTGGTACTGTACTGGCCGCGTTTGCCTACGAAGCCCAGTAAGGTCAGGGATAGGGGCTGCCATTATGACTGTTTTAATGATGTCATGCTCAGGGGCGGGGGATTAGCTTTTGTGTAACAGATGCCGGTCAGCCAGGTGGATTGGTGGAATGATGTGATTATCAGAAAATGGCTGGTCACAGGTGCCTGTGTTTGCGTGCGTTTCTTGGAGGGAGACTGAGGTCATGTCCATTGGAATAGCTTCTGTATTCGTGCCATCTGTGCCCTGCAGCTCCCATTGGCCCCTCTTGAGATGAGCCTGGCTGCTCAGTCACTCTGCCAACTTGTGTGGTACATGCTTATGCTGATGGTTGGTTTGTTTACTGGCAAGAGTACAGGGCTGGTGCAGTCTCCCTCAGGATACTGCTTTGAATGTTGCCTTACACTGGTGTCAAGCGATGGGGGCCTGTTGTTGTTTTGTCTCATATTTCAGTTCATATTGCTGTACTTGAACCTTCACATGCCTGTGCTGCATCAGTACGGCAATGGTGACATGCCAAATATGGATGGCCACTCACAAGGCACTTGGAGCCCCTACATTCATTTGTTCGTTGGCATGCATGGGTGACTTGTACATTTCACTGGTTGCATTGTGTAACTTCATTGCACCTACGAGGAGTTGTGCAATGTGGGCAGGGAGTGGTGTACAGGCACTCAGTAGGGCCATTTACGGTTGGTTCACGATGCCGTAATTCTCACCATGGCGGAATGGTACTTTCCGCCATGCTTGATGGCGTTCAGTAAATGTCCGCTAGGGTCAGAATTCGCGTACCGTTGCACCATGGTGGTAATTACGGTTTTGCATGGCGCGCGTGCGCGTACTTGGTGCAGTTAGCGTTGGCGTTCACTACGGTGTCGCAAATGGCATCGTACTTTACGGTGACGGGTCATAATCGCACCGAGCGGTATTCGATGGCGGTATTACATTTCCGCCATCGTTTTTCAATTTCCGCCAGGGTCGTAATGAGGGCCACTGTCTCTCTCCATCAATGGTCTATGACTGCTGAAGGTTTCTGATTACCTGCTCAATAATCTCACCTTTGTGTCTTTAAAGGCTGGGGGTTGCAGATGGGTGAGATGAAGGCAATCGACACAAGCATGAGGTGGAGCGTAGACACATTAAATGGAGGCATTCAGAAAAATATATTTAGTTTTTCAGACTGAGCAGCGGGACACTTTTCTGAACGTCAACATTCTGGAGACAGCAAAACATCAAGCATTGGCAAAGCTAACAGTGTTGGCTTTTGTGTAGACTTGAGATCGGCATTTCCCAGCCACTAGCAACATGTTACAGACTGGTCATAAGATGGAAACAGCTGGCAAACCGTGTAGTGCCTGGGCATAATATGGCAGTGACCAGCAAATGCTGATCTAATTCATATGTAAGAGCCAGAACTGTTGACCTTGCTACTGCTTGCTCTTAATATCAATTCAGTGCAAGTTGCAGATGCAGGGACATACATATTCCTTAAACATAAAGTGGCTTAAGGCACAATTGGTTAAGACATTTGCATTACACCAGGAGCAGAGTTGATAGTTGCAACTATGTTATTGCCTTTCAGAAGTCTGCTCAGAATGCATGCACGATTAGCGCAATGAGATTACGTTGGCGGGTTACACGGGCAGGGGCAGGCAGTGGGTGGGAAGGACTATAGGGATAGAATGATCATGGGCAGTCAATGGGTGGGTAAAAACCCATACAACACACATTGGCTATGTGCCTGTGAGGGATTCGACTACGTGCATGGTGGGCCTGCACTCGCCTGGGCTTTTTGAAATTATTAATTAAATGGAATGATGGTAGACCAACCTCAGGAAAATGTGTGGGGCTAATCCACACACATTTTCCTATGCTCACACCATGACAATAGCATAGGCCTGTGTACTCTGAGCTGGACACTACCTACAGGCATCGTCCGCCCATGACATATTTAGTTGGTTTGTGACAGCCGAGGAGTGGACAATGTCATCTTTAGGAAGGGGGAGGACCAACCTTCCCCCGGCCATGGTCAGCCTCATTAACTGACAAAGGCTACATGGATCCGCTCTGCTCTTTTGATAGGCCCTGCAATTGGTGGCAGTGATTAACATACCAACAGAGCATTTGCCGAACAGGCTCGTAGGGGTCAAGGCTGCAGAGGATAACAAAGGAGACAGAAAACACAATAACCTTTCATATTTAACTGTGTCAACCTGAAACCAGCTCCCGCCACTTAGTTCCAGGGCAGTGAACTGCCATGTCTAGGTCTGTTGTTTTCAATAGGCCACTCCGCTAGTAGTACCCCATTCATAAGGTACAAGAAAGTGGTTTGCAGGGGCCAGAGAGTCTGGTCTTGCTGCAGCTTCAAGGGAGCCCTGCCGCTTTAATCAAGAACCACAGGGAGAATCAATAACCAGAGAGGCTCTTTGGTCACAGCAGACAGGCAGATGGGTGGGACCTAGTAGCACAAGAAAGTGAGCCCAGAGCTTCCCATATTGCTTCTGGGACACCCCTGGTTCCTATTCCACCCCTTTACCTTTTCCTGTTGCAAAGCCCTCTGGTTATGACCTCGCGCATATAGAAAATTGTTGGTAGGGACCCCAGGATTGGTTCACAAAGGAAGGCTTATCCTACACCAATCACTGTGGCCCAATTGGCTTTAGAAGAGGGCTGGAACCCCTCTTTAAGCAGATCACTTGAAGACTTCACTTGAAGTAGCAAAAAAATAGCAAAAAACAGCTCAGCGTTGGACCCTGGCTGAAGGTACAGTCTGCCTTACATCTTCGTCCAGTAAAGGAAGGCCAGGATATCCAAAGAGGGAAGCAAGATCCCTCTCCATAGCTTCACCAAGGAAGAAGAGGGGGAAACAGAACCAGAGGACCCTCCAGCAACTCCAGAACTGGTACCCAGCCAACACAAAGCATTCTATGCTAGGCTCTGCAGCAAGCTTCCTGTATAGGAAGTGCCAGAAGGTCTCTGAACCTACAACCAAGGACGAGGCAGCTTCCTGCAACACACTCCTCAGATTTGAGTCGTCCACCTCAACGACACAAGACCATTGAAGAAGCTGGGAGATGTGCCTCAATAAGCACCTACTGCCATCTGCTTTAAAGGACATTTTCGAGCCAACCGAGTTCCTCAATCGGCAACCAACGGCACTCAGACCGGTGTCAAGCTGCCATCGTTTAAAGACATCCGAGACGTCTCGACCAGTGCTTCAGAACTGCCCATCACCGCTGAGACAATGATTCCTTACCCTGAGCTGCCAAGTAGGCCAGCCTGCAGCTGTTCGCCCAGCTTCGTGCCTCCAAACTATCGTGCCTCCTGATACCTGCAGCGACTCCTGTCTCGAGCTGTCACAGAAGCTTGCAAAGCACTCTGAAGCCTACTTGACCCTGTTGAGCACCAAGAATATCTACAGCACAAGGTACATTGTGGTTATGTCCCACTGGTCCTTCCCAGAAGGCCCCTAGAGACATTTTAATATCAATTGCTCCCGTTGTGCTAAAGCCAAGACACCTTAAGATACTGTTGTGGTTATTAACCATACCGACTACCTTCCTGTCACTATCCAGAGTGCACCCCTTTTCCTTCTTTGAAACTGTTTGTCCTCTGCATTCCTTTACAGGGTGGGTTGTATTTTGCAGTGTGCTAGAACTCTCTGTCGAATAATAATAAAGTAGATATTTTTATACAACCTTGACTGGACATTCCCTTTTATCATTGGGTTATAATTATATTTTCGCTGTGTTGCAACTAACCAACCATCCACAACCTTTCTGAGATATAAGCCTGCTGTTCCATCCACATTACCAAAAGTGGACAAGGAGGTTTATAATTTGGTTGTTATTCCAATCTTTTCTGATCCCTTCTGGTGTATTAGAGGTATGGGACTGATTGAAGGTTTAGAAACCGGTATTCATCCCTGGACCACTGGTGCCCTGGAAGTTGATTTGTCACAGTGCCCTTGCTCACATACCACCTTTTTCCTATATTTGCTCCCATGACAATAGTGTTAGCTTATAGGCAGCACTTACAATGCAATCCAACAGCCAAACCTGAAAAAAACCACACCAAGGGGATATAAGCACAGGAATGCTCTATTGAGAAATAGAAGTTGAGGGAGTCAGATTTTGCTGCCACTCACAATCATGAATTGCAATGTACTTTGCTTGACTTCAACAACCAGAATCCTTCCTTATATAATGAGGTAAAAATGAACACACATTCCTTACCAATATTACTCATTGGGGATATCACGAATTCAGAGGACGAGGGAAAGTCAGAGAAAAATATGGTCTATAGTAAAGATGGGCTCCATAGATCATTGGCTGGCAATGTGGTTAAAGGAATCAGCCTTATTCTGATTTGACCAGACCATCCCATGGCCTTTGACCCCCATGGACCAGCCTACTCTTTCCCAGCGCTTTGCTGTCATTGTCTGTGCCCCAAGATCGCCCTGTAAATGGTTTGGACCTTTAGTAAATCCAGACAGAACACAAAGCCTGAAAAAATGTGGCTTTCTAGTATGAGGGTAGGGTTGGGATAGGGCAATGAGGGGGCGCCACCATAAAACAAATTTAGATTAAAAAAGTCGACTTACAAGAGTTGTAATACAAGCCCACTAACTAAATGTGGTCGACTTAATAGCATACGACCGTGTAACAGGTACACGTTCCTGCTCTTGCATGTAATCCATGGTTTGCTCTATCGCCTGCTCACGCTGGCAACACCCAATGCTGTCTCCTTGTGTTGTTGGTACCTGTCTAGTGCTGGTCAGATGTAAATCACAGCATGGATCCCACGGAACTAAATGTTTATTTAATTTATTGTATTGATCATTTGCAAGGCGTTTTACACAACACATTTGTGTTCAAAATGTTCTACAGCTGGAGGAAATAGCATGCTGGCATCAACATGGACGCCATCATCAACATGGACGCCATCAACATGAACGCCCCCACTTTATCCCTCGCCGACCGAAGTTAGAAATGTCCCTGTCACACTTACAATCCCTCAGATCACTTACAAGTTACAGCTTTCAAATGAGGCTTCTTAAAATGTGTCTTGCTTTTTTTAATCACTTCACGTATAGACATTTTATTAAGGACTGCAGTGAATGGCAAACTTCACAACTGCAAAACTCAGTAGGGCGGTCGTTCGGCGCCATATGCCCATCAACAGGAGGTGGCCTGAAATGCGCTGGTGGGTTTAGTCATAGAACTTTGTAAGTGTAATATTACCTGCAGGTGTCCCAGAATGAATTTGTGTGATTATTCAAAGGACTTGATACATCTGCTGTTCAGCGCAGGTGGCCTTGAATGGGACTGTGAGAAAAACAAACAAACACAGGATTCTGCAAGCTTAATATCGACTGCAGGTGTCCAAGAATGGAGCTGCTCACTACATCACAGGAATCCATGCCATCCGGTGGAGAAACTCAAGCACCATGCACCACACGCAGCACCGACATATACTCTTCAAATACGTGTCCTCTCACGTGTGTTTCAGCTGAGCACCAAGAGACAAACCGAATTTTTCAATCATGCAACTAATATTGGGAATAATTACACAGCCACAGTAGTGGCTGTGTAGTTTTGGTAAAGTTGCTGTTTCCATAGGAAGAGCACTTTTGGGCGGCCTCCGCTCACCCTGGACAAATCCTCACCAAACTTTGCAAAAAAAGTATATGGGCCACTGAATTTTTTTGCAAAGTTTGGTGATGTTTGGTCCAGGGGGTGGAAAGTTATAGGGGGGGTCCCAAAACGTCATTTTTTCCCCATAGACTGAATGGGGGAAAAACTTTGCGCATGGCTACAGGCCAAACCGCTGGATGGATTTTCACCAAATTTGTGGCAGGGGCTGGTCCCGAAAGCGTGCTTTTGTAAATTTGGTGACAATCCGTGCAGTACTTTTCTTTAAAATTACCAAAAAGTAGGTCTAAAAAAATGAGTGATATCTATGTCCGCTCCGCGGACAAGATACTGATTGACCACGGACACGCGACGTCTCTGCCGATTGGCTGCAGTGAGCCGTGTTCTGCGTCAGATTGTTTGGATGCGCCCGACATCTTGGATCCGCCGACAGTGCAGCAGCGACCAGCAGCAAAATGCTATTTCGAAAACTGTTTTGCTTTGTCCGAGTGCTTTGGGAGGTTCAGACAGTAAGAGATGGGTGAAAAACGGAATGTGTTCAGGTGGTAGGTGTTAATGATGTATTCCCTATGCCAGCCTTGTTCGGGTTGTTTGTAAGTACAGAAAATGAGGGGTCTCATAAGGGTAGTATTTCAGTCCATGCTGTCCGCAGGCAACTTGAGACTGTTCTAAGGACACGCGTGGTGTTAGCAAACATTGAAATTGAGTACATGCCGTAATTAAATTATTTTTTCCTAAGGGTGTGCTACTGATTTGTACGGCGCCATGGGTGTGACATGCTACAGTGCTTGTGGACAGGGCCTAGAGTCTTGGATGCATGGCCGTAGGCCATGCACCCAAGAACAAAGTTATAAGCACTGGAGTTATAAGCCACTTCACACCCATACATTGAAATATGTATGGACATACACCTAAGACTTTAGGCCCTGGCCACAACCACTGCAGCATATCACAGCTATAGATACATCCGTAGTATTGAACATCACTCAGGTAGCTGTGGGGAGGGCTTGCACCCAACAGCACATTTATACGTAGTGTACCTACAAGCCACAATGGGTGTGATATGGTGTGGTAGTTGTGGCCAGGACGTAGAGTGTTTGGTGCATGGCCAAAGGCCATGAAGCCAAGAACAAAGTTATAAGCACTGCAGTTATAAGCTACTATGGATTTTATATACTGCATACCCATACATTGAAAAATCTATGGCCTTAAACCTAAGACTGTAGCCTGTGGCCACAACTACTGCAGCATATTACAGGTATAGGTACACTCGTACTATCAAACATCATTCAGGTGGTTGTGGGGAGGGCGTAGCGTTTTGGGTGCATGTTAAACTTACCTCATGCAGACCATGCTGCAAGGAACTTAAGCATAGGCCATCGTGAGGCCTGGAATGGATTACTTTTCTTTAGGGACTATTTTTTGCTTGGGTGTGGTTTTGGGACTTCTTACCTGGGACTACTTTGAAGGCTATTTAAACCACGCCCAATGAACAGCACACGTTTCGCGTTATTCTGCCTTCTGCAGCGTAACGCTCACCGCGCCTGCAAGCCGAGCATCCTGTATTCAGCCACGCCCGCCTCAACTCCGGACCAGATCCTAGAAAGAAGGGAAAGAAGAAGGAAAAGTTAGAACAAGGACATTACCTTTTGATCATCAGCAGTTCTCAGAGCTGCCGCACCATCGAATAGACAAAAAGACTTAAAATTCAAATGCGTCGCATCGCCGGCTGCAGCGCCGCGCCATACTCACCAGTCTTCACAGCATCTCCACGACCCGGCGCAGCCTCCATCGCCTCGTCGCCGAAATCCTGGCATCTGAAAAGACAAAACAAATAACAAGGTGAGCCAATTGCCAACAAGGACAATCTTCTTTCACCGCAAGATACTTACTTGAGTTCATTGCCCGAGGCATTCTTCTTCTGCACACCATTTCTTCTTACGCCGCACCTGTAGAGAGACAGAAGGTAGTCAGTTAAATACATTTGGACCATTATTTTTCACCGGACAGTTTGGGTAATACAGACTCTTACCTAAGCGCTTCTGCTTCCAATGAGGTGATCATCCCTCGGCTCAAGCTGCAAGAAAAAAGGGAGAAAAGAGGGGCAAGAGTGAATAACAGACATTTTGAACTCTAAAGAACTATATGCTACTTACCTCGGCGTCATCAGTTGTCTGGAACTCGCCCAACTCCTTCAGACCAGTGAAGTAACTGGTTTTCTACGTGCCCCTGCCTTCCAAGCAGGATGGAGAGCTCATCTTTTCAAACTATAAGGTGAGACCAGTGAAAGGGAATACAGGAGGTGTTCATTGGGGACAATTGAGTGCGTGTATCCTCTCGCCCACGGGTGGCTGATTCCCTTTTTCCTACCTTTAGGAGATTATTCTTATGGGTCAAGCAGACGAAACTAGGCGGGCCAGTCCAGTCAGCCATCACCGCACTACGAGTCAGCTGGTGGAGTCCGTAGCAGTCCAGTTCCGTTCGACGCCCCTGTGGGGCCCAGGTGAGCGTAACAGGTTGTGGGTAGGACCTATAGTCTTGGTTGCTTGGCCGTACAGTGTAGGTGGTAGGTTATACATCCAAGACGCTAGGACCAGCCTACAGCCACTGCACCATATTACTGCCATAGATTAGACATGTAGATTTGAATATGTATGACTGACTGTAATTATACTTACTGTTTACTTTGTTCAGAATCCATATATTTATTACTTGGATTTAGTACTTGGCGGAAATATCCTTTTTTAATTTCTGTGATATAAGAAAAGAGCATGTTAGTGTATGTATTTTGTGAAGACTTATTACATTGTATAATAGACAGTTTAGCTCTTTTTTTACCCTTATATTTAGTTTACAAACCAGTGTACTGTGCATTTTGCTCAGTTTCTGTGTTTGTTTTTCTAATCCTTGGGTCTGGGGGAAAAAAATCCTTGTCGGATTAAAGAAAAACCTTTATTTGCTATGCTACAAACTATTTCTTTGTTTTCTTTGAGTGTTTCCTTGTTCCTTCTGATTAATGTTATTTCTGTTGCCTTGTTGCAGATTTTTAACAACAGTTAGATACCTGTTGGCGTATTCTAACTGTGCATTTGTTGTTATGGATCTGTGGTATTCATTTATCTGTGTGGTTGTTATACACTCTTGGGCAGTTAGATACCTATTGGCGTATTCTAACTGTTTATAGTCTTTTACTTGATTTTTTGGCAATGTTGAAGTACACATTAGTTATTACATTTTGGCTTTAAGAAGATTAAGTACGCATTTGTAAGATTAGCTGGCAATCTCTGCTTTAGAGTAATGGTGCTATCATTACATTCGAACCATCCACATTTCTTTTTAATGTATGCAGTGTAGTGACCTGCATTGGTTGTAGCTCCTGCATGGTAGATTATACCTATTGTTGTAAAGGTTTTCTTTCCAAGTGACACTTGACCGTGTGTGAATCCAGTCAGCTTGCAGTTGTTTTTGGTACCATCTGCATTATAACGTAGAAGCATAAGTATTATGTAGTTGCTATGTGTTTGTATCAGTAAGGTGGAGCGATTGTCTGAATTGCATGTAGTACATAATCTGCCATGGTATGCATTCTGTACAAGTTGCTTAAATGGAATGGATTCACAATTAGGTATGGATACATACACACATCGCTCATTTGGGATTTGTTCCTGTATCACATTGTTACAAAGAATGCATGTATGTTTCCACATGTATGAAATCTGTAAGATTTCATTTATAGGTATGTTTTTGTTTTCCAGTACTTGTAGTAAGTACATTAGAAATTCTTGTGGATCTTCTTGTGAGTTTATAGTGAATCTCACCATTCCAGCACAGTAGTCCAATTCTTGTCTTATTCCATGAACACTGTACGTGGTGTCAGGATTATTTGTTCCGTTTCTATGAAGGACTAACATTTGCAAACACAATTGCTCTGTACTGTGTAAGTAAATATTGTATAGAATATTCATTGCTACATTTGCATAGCAACTTACACCAGTTTCATTTGAAAATTTGAATGGACCAGCTAGTTCTGTCTCTGAGTGCTTTTTCCTGAGTTTTTGCCCCTTCTTTGAAGAAGTACCTGATTTACTTTCCCTAATAGGTTCTTCTTTGCTTGTGGTAATTGATGAAGTTTTAGCTTCTTTTGTTTTCTTTGAAGGATTTGCCGTCAGATTCTGTTGCATTTCTGTTTGAATTAGTTTTCTTTTACCACGTTTTACTTTTTCTGGAACAGGATATTGTTTCAGATGTGAGTTACAGTGACCGCAGTCTATTGTACTCTAAAATGCAGGGAATATCAGCGTTCAGTTTACTTGCATCAAAGTTGATTAGAAATAGACCGTCAAGTGTACGTAAGCGTGATAGTGCTACGTAGCCCATGCCTTCTTTAAAGACTGTGTTTCCTATATCCATCAATGCTTTGTCTACGGTAAGACCATGGGATTTATGAATGGTGACTGCACATGCAAAAGTTAGAGAAAATTGTTCTCTACGTACATACATGTCTTTGAAGAGAAGGAATCGAGCAGTTGAGCACCCCATCCTTTTCACTTCTGAATGTTTGACAAAGCGAATAAAGACAAACTGAATGTTGTTGTCACGTGGGTATGTTTGAAAGCCAAAAACTGTACCTAGTGCCCCATTAACTATCCCTTGCTCCATGTCAAGGTTACGTTTAAGCATTACTCTACAATTTAAGGATAATTTGAATATTTTTTCCAACCCAGCTGTGTTGGAGATTGAATTTTCTAAGCTATTTAGTCTTGTTGTGGCTTGCTCACACATGGGTAGTGTCATACCATGTACATCTAGTTTGTCAGTGGCGCAAATTTCCATTATTGGTTGCATTTCTTTTTTTAACATTGTTTCATTGAATTTGAAACAGCTTGCAAGAGTTGGCATTAAGGCCATACAATTGACATTTTTTGTACACTAATTGTTCCATAACATCAGTGGCACATGCATTATCGCCATAAAGTGCATGAATGTGCCGGTTTTTCAATATTGCTTGTGCTTCTTGAGATAGTACACCAACTCTAATACTTTTAAAAATGTTGGTATAAGTGAGATCTGCAGATTGCCGCATGTTTGCTGTTAATTCTCTGTATTGGAAATGTTGCCAAAGGTTGGCATTTCCTATGCTGCCAATAGTTTTACAGCAGCGTTTGTGTCCTAAGGTTTTAAAAATAGGTTCATCTTTCTCTGGTGTCAATTGTAGTAAATCTCCGAAAACGATAATGTGTTTCCCTGCAAAGAGTTTTTTGTAGTTTGTTTTAAGTACTTCTTGCAATCTGAGGGGAATTAAAGCCAATATTAGCTTGGAGACCATGCTCACGTCATCTATTAGTAGCATTTTCATTTGTTTTAATACTCTGCGTAGTTCCATTGCAGCTTCTGCAGAAGGTTTGTAATAGTCTAATTTGTTTTGGTGTTCTACTGGAAGGAGTAGTAATCGATGTAAAGTGACACCGTCTATGTTGTAGACAGCTAAACCTGTGGGGGAAGTTACAACAGCTGACAGTTTGTTGTTTGTCAATTGTTGAAGGAACTTGCTGATGATTTTGATTAAGAATGTTTTTCCTGGCCCAGCTTCACCACTGACGTACAGAAGTATAGGTTTGTAATTTTGGCAGGTACATTCTTTATTTTCGTGTTGTACACCATGTGCAATTTGTTTTGTTACTCTTCAAACATGGTGTGCTGATCTTTGTTAAGTTTTGCTTGTAGTACAGTTAAGTCTTCTATATCTTCTTCATAGTGACACATGGTGTTTTCCACTTCTGTCATAGCTAATTCTGCCTCATTTGCTATTAGTGGCTGTCCTAGTGGTGATTGGCTTCCTGTTACAGAAGGTTGACTACTGTCGGAAGTGTCCTTATCTAGTTGGGCCTGAAGTTCTTCTTCGTGTTGACGTTCATTGTGCAACATTGTTTTGAGCTGAGTAAAGTTCACATCGGTGATAGCGCTTTCATTTGCTTTGAAAGCATTTTCATAGCAGTCATAGTTATCTAGTATCTCTTCCTCTTTTCTCCATGGTTTAAAAAGTTGAAGCAGAGACATGTAATATAGTTCTTTCTGTTGAGGAATTTTTAATGACAATTTGACATGATTAATTAAGTTTTGTTTGGTAAGTTTCACTAAGCTGCCTTCACAATCTGTCACTCTATATCTATCTTTGCTTTCATCGGGTTTTACATTATTTTTGTATGCAAAGTTTTGAGCTATGTGGTATAGACACATGCTTTCCAAAGTGCTACTCCTGTTTGGATAGTATGTGTCCAGTAAATTGTTTTTTAAAATGTCTTGGCTGTTGGGATCATTTTTGGCAATTGTTTATATGTCCTCATATGATTTCAGAACTCTTTTTCTAGATTTAGCAGGACCAGGTCTTAGCCATACTATGTTGTCTGATTTCCCATACAAAGCAGTACAGGTTAAACGATCTGCCACTTCATAGGCACCACATACTCTACGAGAGAGCATTTTTATGCCTAGGCTGTACAATTTATGAGATAGTGTTTTCTCTGATGATAGGTCATTCCAGAGGTCTTGAAGCTCTGTTTTTTCTGCTAAATAGGTTGTAACATATTGTGCAACTGCAGTGGAATTGTCTGCAATGTACTGCACATCTATGTTTGCATTTCATAAGAGGGCAATGATTGTATTGTAATCATTGATATATTTTGATTCTTCTGTTCTTTTTATGTAATACGTGTTCTTAGGTGATTTACCTTTAACACTATGTCGAACTGAAGACATGAAGTTGTTCACTTCACCTGTTTCTGTAACTGGTCTAGGGAAACCAAAGCGGCATTTGGTGTAGTATTTCCCTTTGCTTTTGTATTTGCGACGACAATATTTGCCACCTTTGTATCTTTGAAATTGTAAAATCTGTCCATGCAGGTCACTATGTGTCCGTTGTGAAGGGATTTCACAAGTGACATATTTTTGGATGAACTGCAAAACAGTGGCATCACTGTCGTGGCCAAATTTAGGTGCACCTTTGATCTATAAAAGCATGTGAATATGTGGTGCTCCTCTCGCTTGGTATTCTTTTCTCCAAAAGAAGTGTTGCACTTCTCCAAGGGGAGGAACAGTTTTATTACAAATAAAGTGTAGCAGAGCAATGAAAGATGATGGAAATATCTTGACAGATTAACTGGATCGAGAGATTAAAGTTCTCCAGGTGTTAATATATCTATGTTGGTTTTGTTGTTGTTTGATATGCGTAGGAACTCATGTAAATCTTCCCATGCATATTCTGCACAACTTAGTGTAAAAAACCAAGTTGGTGGTCCAAGGTTTCTGATCATACAACATACGTCTCTGTGCCGTCGTAACCAGTATTCTTTTGTACCACGCATGTTTGCAAACAAATTTGTTATAATTGATTGCAAAACCTCATCTTTTTCTTGTACTTTTTGTATTAATTGCATAACTGACATATTTTGAAAGTGGGTTCCAGATTTCAAAATGCGTGCAACTCCGTAACATAGGGTTGCTAGTTCACTTTCAAAGAGTAGGTGGAATATGTATTCCACATTTGTCTAAATCTGGGATCTTGCGAATACATTCGTAATGAGCGGTATTCTAATGCCGTAATCTGAGTGGGTCTATCATCGTATCTTCCGCCTTTGCCAGTGGGAAATAGCAGTGGAAAAGCACGTGCTTCTATACTTTTTTCCCATATGCTCATTGGTGACCCTTTGGTTTGTCGCATTTGGAAGTTTCTAGTGCATCAACTATGCTTTCATTGGAATGCAATGGATGAATTGTGTAATGGTCCAAAAGAATGGATACTGCAGGAGGATCCAGAAGTTCAAATTGACCAGTTTCTGATGACTCTTCAATTATTTCAGTTGTTTCCCTTAAGCTTTCTTCAATAGTTATTTCTTTGTAGTATTTGTAATTGTCTTTTAGATATTGCAAGGCTTGTCTAACTTTATGTAAGTCCACCAGTTGTTGCCAAAATGTTTTTGTCTTTTGTTGGTACACCATTTACCAAGACAATTAAAGAATGCTCCATTGGACGTTGCACTCCTAGAGTGTGTACATTTTCTGTTAGCTCTAATGGCAAATAAACTACTTTGCCACAAATGCCTTTCACCAATTCAGAGGGAGGTAATTTTGCTGTTTTTGGTTGAAGGCGTATAATTGCTTGAAATGGGTGAACTGTTTGAATTATGATGCTCTCATACAAATTGAGTTGTTGCAGGGGTTTTGGTAGTGGGAACAATTCCAAATTATTTGTGATAGCACGTGAAGGTGTGAAAAGAGAAAAATAATATGAGGCCGGGGAACCCAAAGGAAACACACCAAACACTGGTTACAAAGAAACATACAAAGTACTTTATTTTAAGGTCAAGCAATAACAAAGTCAAATGACAGGTCAGATAGCTATCGGCCCTCAGTGCAACACAACGAACTTCAATGGGGTTCGATGTATTCAGTGAGAGACTGTACATTGGGACAGTCTGGCTTTTATACATTTCTCCAACCTGTTGTCCAACCCCTTCATGGGTTAACCATTCCATGAATGTGTAACAGGTCTAGGGTCTCTGCCAGGTCAACTCTAATTTATTCATTAGTATGCGCATAGATCAATTTCCGTTGATACAGGTAATCCATTTACATGCAGGTCAAAAGAAGGACAAGGTCTCAATTCACGACCCTAACAAGTAGCCTGCAGGCAAGTTATACATTAGCTGTACGGAGATCATGCCGACAAGGTTCTATTCGGAATGGCATCGTCCACCATTTTGATGTTCAGGGTGACTTTTACACAGCAAGAGAACCTAAAATGGCGGTTTGATTCAAGATGGCGACTTACATCAATTTTTGATGTCAAGACCTTGCCGTAGAGAGTTATTCGCGTACAGTTTTATGCGACTTGGCGTAGGCCAATATACATACAATCGTTTACAGTATGAGGCATAATTTAATATCCAGTTTGACAAACCCTCCTTTAGGCCTATGCCAAGTGCTAAGACTACTTCTGATCTCCTTGCAAGTAACTCCATACGTCATCGTCCATACACCCTGAATCGCTGTCAGAGATATCTATGGCCATCAGGTCGTTTACTAAGATCTCTTTTAACACATACTCCTTGGAAGTTTTATCCGGGGCACATACTTCGTGTCCTATCGTACCTATCGCCTGAGCACAACATCCCCCTAGCATCAAACGTATACTAGGCAGACATTGGATACAACAACAAAGGAATAGCAGGACTCCAAAAATGATCAACAAGACTGAAAGTACCTTCCAACCCCAAGATCGCAAGAAATACCAAAACCAAGCACTAAGATTTTAGTTCCCCTCGGGAACATGCACTTCTGAGCTAAGGACGTGCAGATTCTGAATTGCTTTGAAAATGGTTGGGGAGGAGTCTGGTACAAAAACACAGCAAGCGGACCCCACTAATTTACATACACCACCACGTTCAGCCAGAATGGCATCTAATGCCATCCGGTTCTGGAGTGCTACTAACCTTATCGCTTTCTGCTCTAATGTCATGTTATAGAGTATATCTGTGGTCCGGTTGATGGTTCTCTCCAGTACTCTTGCTAGTCTCCTGATGTCTTCGGAATATGCTATTTGCCCCCAAAATGGCACAACTGGTTTCACTATATCTCCCATCACTTGTGCGGGGGTATCACCATTCTCGTCCCGTCGTGGACGAGCCTTTGAAACTTCCAAAGTACTTGCTATGAATACCCCAGGTAACAGGATCCCTAAATAACAGGTTCCCTGCCAATCCCTGGGTAACCATGGAAATGCTACATTACCACAAACGAAATAGGCAGGTTCGCCCACATACAAAGGTCTGCCTTCCCCATTCAAATTTGCAATGTTGGCACAGCCTTTAAAATCTCTCATTGACCGGGTACCATTCCTCTGTATGCAGAAAGAAATTGAATCGGGGCTGTGGTTAACAGAGTAAGAAGGAGGCACGGCATCCTTATTGCCTATCAGAGCCATTTTAAAGGAAACTAAAGATTGGAAAGGACGAGATAGTCTGTCAGAAGGCCTAATTGAAGCAACGTAGAGTTTGCTCCTATTTGCGAAAAGCGAGCATCCCAAGGGAGTCAGAACACGTTTCTCAAAATCATTCAAATTAGTTCCATCGAAGTTCCCCGAGATGCTATCATTCCATCGGCCAAAGAACAGTGCTCTGAGAGAGGCATAACAAGCAGTCGTCAAAGGTAAGGGAGAATATACCAACCTAGCCCCTTATCCCCATGTTGCGGTAAATGTGAACAGACCCAACAGTTGGTTTTGTTAAAAATGGCATGTGTTGAATTTATAATTAACATCATAGTATTATTGTGATACTTCTGTCTATGCTGAGAGTCCCTAGGTGACAGAGTATGCAGGTGTACAAAAGAAGTAAAAACCGTAGGTGCAATTTCAGTTGGCAAAAGAGGCCCTATAGGATAAATCTCCTCGACGTACCAGAATCCTAAAGCAGTTACTATAAAAATCCCAATTATTAACATCAAAACACAGCAATACGTTTTCGGGGCCCAGGCCCATTGTTCATTGTCCAAGTTGGTCACCCCCTTATTTACAAGTCCAATACGGGCAGTAGCGGTGGCAGGCATCGCAGTCTTCGGATGGAAACCCCAATGTTCGTTGCTGGTGACCCCCCGGTCGTGCAGCTTCTTAGTCCTTCCCCAACCCTAGCCGTCAGAACCCCCTTTCTCAAATTTGTGCAAAAAGGCAAGCCCTTGACGATTCTTTCCTTCTTTCGAATGCACAGTCGAACCGTGCTGTAGGTCTATTTTCTCTGTCGAAGATTATATCTGGTGGTTCCCGGTACTGTTTGATCCGGAAATAAGGTAATGTCACTCCCTGAGGGAAGCAACGTATCAGAGGCAACGGAAGTTGCAGAATTCGAAGCAATGGTTTCCGGAAATTACTTTTCCAAGGAGTGTGGAGACAAAATGGACGGTTCCCCAAGCCCCACGGGCTCAGAGAGATTCTCTGATTCACTCACAGTGCTATTTGCTGCTTCAGGATCATCGATTGCAGCGTTAGCGAGGGGTTCTGTTTCTTCTATAACGTGCAGCGTCGGGTGAGGAAGTTTCTTGACATGCGTCGCATGTATCCAGTTCTTCTTTCCAGCCACCCACACTGCCGTTTGGGTGGCCAACAAGACCTGGAATGGTCCCCGCCAGCGAGGCGCGAGGCAAGAGGACCGTTCGTATGCTCTCACCAGGACCCAGCTTCCAGGCCAAATGTTGTGTCCTGGGCCTTCAAAACGTACAGGTAAAGCTGATCGTACCTGATGATAAATTAAATACAGATTTTTAGTCAACTGGTTACAGTAGTCTGAAAGCAATACATTCTCAACATTTCTCAGTGCTTTAGGTTTCGGAAGACCCCAAATATTGGCAGGTCTCCCCATCACCACCTCAAATGGAGAGAGCCAGTCTTAGTTTGAGGGGTAGTGCGCATGGCTAATAACACGATCGGTAAGGCGTCCAGCCATTTTAGTTTGGTACCGGCACACGTTTTAGCGAGTTTGTTCTTTAGGATACCGTTATGTCTCTCCACCAACCCGGCACTTTGAGGATGTCTAGCCAAATGAAATCGCTTATCAATATGTAGTGCCGTATATATCTGTAAAATTACAGCAGCAACAAAATGTAGACCATTGTCCGACCAGATGACTCTTGGCAACCCAAACCGCGGGAAGTACTCTTTTATCATAATTTTTGCAGTGGTCATGGCTGTAGCATCTTTGACAGGGAAAGCCTCAACCCATTTACTGAAGGCGCTAATGACCACAAGGACATATTTTAAACTATTGCACCGCTCCATCTCAATAAAATCAAAATGTATCACTTCAAACGGGATAGAAGGAGGCCCAAAGCTACCCCTTGGAGTTACCGTCCCCTTCCCCACATTGTGCTGTAGGCAAAACATGCAATTTTGGACAAAATGATGAGCAATTTTCGAAATCTTATCATTTACCCAGACTTTCTCTAACATTTTCGTAATCTGTTGAGCACACACATGTGTGGGACTGTGTGCCATAGTAACCATCATGACTATGTAAGCATTAGGAAGTAACCATTTCCCTTCAACTGTGTCCACCCAACGCCCGTCATCATCTAATTTCCCCAAGCCTTCAGCCCATTTCTTAGATTCTTCCATTGTGGCATCAGCTTGGATATCCCGCACAGACCCAATATCCTCGTCCATTACATAGACATCCCTAGTTTCTCTTAGAGCATACATTTCTGTGCGAAGATCTGTGGCAGTTTGTCTGGCTATCTGATCAGCGAAAGCATTCCTTTTTCCTACATCGTCTGTGATCTTGCGATGCGCTGCGCATTTCATGATCGCTAACTGACTAGGGAGCGCAAGCGCCAAGAGCAATTGTACTATCAATGGGCCATGCTGAATCTTGGTCCCATGTGAAGTTAGAAACCCTCTCTCTGACCAAAGTCTCCCAAAGTTGTGAGCCACCCCAAAGGCATACTGACTGTCAGTATATGTATTCACTGTTAGCCCTTCGGAAAGCTCACAAGCTCGGGTTAATGCTATAATCTCTGCGGCCTGCGCAGAGTTATGTGTAATTCGCTTGGTCTCTACAACCGTGCTCAATGTAGTGACTGCATAAGCAGCTGTGGATGTACCATCCGGTAGTTTGAAACAGGAGCCATCACAAAAAAGCTCCCCTTGCGCATTATCCAAAGGAGTGTCCTTAAGATCAATTCTGCCCTTCGTTTCTTGTTCAGTAGTATACAGGCAGTCATGTGACTCATCATCACCGCAAACAGTATTTTGCGGGTAAAGTAGGAGTTCAGCCAGATTAAGAACACACCTCCTAATTTGTATGTGGGGAGCAAATAAAATTGACTCATATCTCGTCAATCGTGCGGAAGTGAGGTGTTGCGTTTGGGTTTTGTTTAATAGAACATCTACAGAGTGAGGCACCATCAGGGTTAGATCATGGCCTAGGACCATTCCCTCACTCTGGGTTAGGTTACAGACGCGGCAGCAGCAGTGACAGCTCGCAAACATCTTGGCAAAGCGCATGCGACAGGATCAAGGGCGAAAGAGTAGTAGCCGCACGGCCTATTCTTCCCTCCATGTTCCTGCGTTAATACAGCCAAAGCACATCCATCACATTCATGCACAAACAACACAAAGGCCTTGTTGTAATTTGGTGTACCCAAAACCGGTGCAGAGCATAATGCAATCTTGAGAAGCTCAAATGATTGTTGCTGTTCCGATTTCCATGGCAATGGCGAAGAAATGCCCTTCTTTGTCAAAGCCAACATCGGTTTTATCACTAGTGAAAAGTTCGGGATCCATAACCTACAGTAAGAAGCCATACCTATTAAGGCTCTGACTTCCTTCTGTGTACTTGGGACAGACATGCCAGAAATGTGTTTTATTCTTTCAGGTGTCAATCTTCTTCCCTCCTTTGACAGGAGGTAGCCTAAATAGGCGACCTCCTGGCAACAATATTGAAACTTTTTAAGCGAAGCTTTGTGACCATGCTTAGCTAGATGGATGAGCAACAATACCGTGCCCTCTTTACAAGAGCTCTCAGAATCTGCTGCTAAAAGCAAGTCGTCAACGTACTGAAGCAGCGTACAAGTAGGGGGTAATTCAAGAGTATCAAGATGTTCTTACTTTGAGGTGCACAAGTAAATGTGAACGAGCGTCCCCCGAAGGTGAACGCGAACAAATATCTACTGTCCTTGTGTATAGGAATACTGAAGAAAGCATTCTTCAGGTCCACAACACTAAAGTAAGTAGCCGTAGCTGGAATCATAGTTAATTTCGTCGTCACATCATGCACAATTGGAAATTGTGGAGCAACAACTCTATTGATGGCACGCAAATCAATTATAAAACGAAACGGAATAGCATTATCGCCTTTTTTGTACACGGGTAGGATCGGACTATTGCACAAACTTCCTGTAATCTCCTCAATCACCCCACGATTCACAAAATCGGAAACAATGCTCTTCAAAGCCCGCTCACCTTCAACCAAGATCTTATACTGCGGAATACGTGGCAGCTTAATACCATGTTTCAAGACTATTCTAACAGGCTCAATCTGTAGAATTGTCGCCAGCCGCCCATAAACACTCCGGGACATTACTAAATTCTGGTGGCAAAGGTCTAGTGAAGAATTGTGAAACAGAAAACTGCTGTGGTGAAATCGTCAAACGCAATCCATCAGGTGAACAATAAATTACCGCATTTAATTCCTTCAACAGATTCAACCCCAACAAATTCTCTCCACAATTCGAAGTCAAAAGAAAGGGACAATGGTCCATAAAGGGACCCAAAGAAATACGTACCGGCGAAGAAACTGGACAAATGACTGGTGTGCCAGAAAACCCTACAGAGACACTGGTTTGCCCTGACAGTGGAATGTTTGGAACCCGAGAATGATCAATGGAGCACCTCTGTGCTCCAGTGTCTATCAAGAACTGATGTTTCCTATTTCCCACTACCATTTCAATGTAGGGACCTTTCTGACTAACGGGAATAGGTGTAGATTCCAAACCCTGCTTCGGGCAATCCTAACGAAACAGAATATCATCAGAAGGAAGCTCCTCAGAGAGGTAAGCAGCAGAAGAGTGATCGAATATGTTTCTAGTATCCACACTCAAAGTCTGATTGTCCTGTGAAAAAGGTTGCTCAGGATCCTGTGAAAACTGACCTCTACCATGTCCCCCCACCCCGGGGCGACCTCTGGGCCATCTACCCATACTCCCAAATGTGTTATTCGACCTCTGTCGAAGGACAGGGCATTGTGCATGCCAATGACCCCCCTGGCGACAATAGACACACTGGTTAATGTTCACAGGACCCAAGGGCACATTCCCTTGTGGAACATACTGACCTCTAATCTGCGAACTACCCCCTCTGGGGCCTCTAACTATTTGTTGTAACAATACTTTAGTCTTTAAGTCTCCTTTTCTCTTTTCTACTCTACCTTTTTCATTATTGACACGGTTCTCGTAGTACTGAGCCATGTGCAGTACTTCTGATTGGGTTTTCGCCTGCCAAGCGCTCTCGGAAGACATAATCTGTGACTGGATGTCAGGCAGTAGTCCACGCACAAATTTGTCCACAAATAACCTTTTTCCAGGTTCTGTGCCTAAATCCTGTCCACTGAAGTCTGAGAATACTTTTTCAAACCAATTAAAGAACTCTGTGGCACCCTCAGATTTTCCTTGGACACAGGCCGTAAGCTTGTCCCAAATAATTATTTTTTCGGGAATTATAGTTTTTAATTTCGCAATGATTCTGTCAGGCAAAGTGAGTATCACCTGAGGTGGTCTCTCACCAGCTGGCCTTTCCCCATCAAGCCTAGTTATATTAGCCCACGTATCTCCCAACCCAGGTGCATCATCTATTGTTCTAACCTGCTTCCACAAATCTACGGGCAGGAGTACAGGGAATAACAAGTCAATATCGCCTAGGGTGAACACTGAGGACTGCAAGACGGACTCTTTCTCTTTGTAGAATCCTGTCAGATTTTTCCTAATGTCGGGAATAAATTGCCTAATAGTGTTCACTTTCTGTCGCGAAAACGGGACGTGAACAAACTGTGATACATAATGTGCAGGAATGTCCACAGCAGCTATACCTGCTGCAGCATTAGCGGCAATCTCAACTTTTGGGACAAATGTCGGAGGTACCTCTCTCATAGGCAACTGAGATATAGGCAACTCCGAACGCTTACTAAGCAACAGAGCTAAGCCGAGCGCTAAAGCAGTCGAAGAAGTGTCAAGTGAAAAAGCTCTCTTATACATACCTAGTAACTCTGTGGGACAACTAACCTTCTTCCTCACACATTCATCCTGCAGGTACTCTACCATTACCTGAATCACCTTCCTCTGCATTTCTAGCGTATATTGACTATGTGTGTCATATACCTCAACCGGAGTTATCGATAAATCCGAAATCCATCTAATCGCATCTCTTGTACAAATTTGTGTTTCCTCAGATGCCCATTTATGACACAGAAGAAATAGTTTCTGTACATACATACTCTCTTCTTCATCATCCTCATTCCGTAACTTCTCCAAATCTCTCCTATACTCAAACAACCTCTCGATATGCTCATGTACTTTCTCCACAGTATCGCTGGATAGTGCTAAAGTATTCAGATCCCTCAGCCCTTGTGGGAGATCCACATTATTTAATTTACCCCACATTACACACAAATGAATCCCTAAACCTTCAATAAAAAACATTTGTCTCAGGAAAATTATCCATATTAGACAGTGTGGCAAAAACATTAGCTTGATCATCTCTCTCCATACAATGCTTAGCCCATGCAAACAAATCCCGCTTTTTATCTTTAGGGACAGTATTACGAGTAACCTTCGACCCCGCACCCCGATCAACTATAGTCGGTACAGAACCACTCGGGAGTGGAGGTGCAGGCAGATTCAATGGAGGTGTTATTACTGGTGCAATGGGAAGAGGTAGTAGGGCAGGCGGAGGAACAACAGCCGGAATAATAGGAACAACAGGTTGAGCAGGGAGAGCAGGAATAACAGCAGGAAGAGGCAAAGCAACAGGAAGAGGATCATACGGAGGTGGTGCAGAGGCACCAGGCCTTCGCTCATTTAACAATTTGTCGAGAAACTCGTCAGAAACATGAAGGTCTTTAGAAGGATAGATTTTCTGAATACCGAGTGAGAAAGCACTATCCATATTCTTAACTGACTCAGACTGTTTGTCCTGATCATATAACAACGCCTTTTCAGCATTCGTTTTATGACGGCACGCATGTTTTTCCCTAGTCTTAAGCTGCTGCAACGCTTCTTTTTTCCAATTCTGTAGAACATCAAATGCCACAGGTCTGGCCTTTTTCTTTAACAAGACCGACTCTAAGTATTCAATAGGAGGGATCTCAAAACTACCATTGATTGGCCACTGAAGTTCCGAGGCATGTCTGGTTTGTCTGTGCCAAATATCATTAAATACTACACTTCCAATGCCATGTTTACAATACATAGTAAACGCCGGCGACCCGTCCTGTGGTGCCGGGCGGCTAAATTCTAAAGATTGTCGATCGCTGTGGAAAAATGCCCTAAAGCAGCTAGACATTTTCCCAGGCATTTCTCAAAAACTTGGTGTTACCTGGTCAATAATTGTGTCTGCAGATACAATGCACCAAATTCAAATTGTCAGGGTTAAATTAAGAGTCAGGTCACAACTCACCTGACCAAACCTAAGGAGGGCCGTACGGTTTATCAAAGAACTTACCTAACAAATTTTACCTTGTGTTTGGTGATTTCGGCAAATCTGCCCGCCTCAAAAGTGGACCCTCGTCAAGATGCCGTCTCAGACCGCACGGCTATCGACCAGGGATCGGATCGTGCAGCGCAGTAGAGGTGTCGCGTCTCGTTCAGTCGGGCCCATAGTATCACACCGTCCGATCCCGGTCCGATAGCATGCGTCAACCTTCAATGTTCCGGCATCAATCTTGAGGTTCTCTATTCGGGCGCCAAATGTGAAAAGAGAAAAATAATATGAGGCCGGGGAACCCAAAGGAAACACACCAAACACTGGTTACAAAGGAACATACAAAGTAGTTTATTTTAAGGTCAAGCAATAACAAAGTCAAATGACAGGTCAGATAGCTATCGGCCCTCAGTGCAACACAACAAACTTCAACGGGGTTCGATGTATTCAGTGAGAGACTGTACATTGGGACATTCAGGCTTTTATACATTTCTCCAGCCTGTTGTCCAACCCCTTCACGGGTTAACCATTCCATGAATGTGTAACAGGTCTAGGGTCTCTGCCAGGTCAACTCTAATTAATTCATTAGTATGCGCATAGATCAATTTCCGTTGCTACAGGTAATCCATGTACATGCAGGTCAACAGAAGGACAAGGTCTCAGTTCACAACCCTAACAAGGGGCCTGCAGGCAAGTTATACATTAGCTGTACGGAGGTCATGCCGACCAGGTTCTATTCGGAATGGCATTGTCCACCATTTTGATGTTCAGGGTGACTTTTACACAGCAAGAGAACCTAAAATGGCGGTTTGATTCAAGATGGTGACTTACATCAATTTTTAAGGTCAAGACCTTGCCGTAGAGAGTTATTCGCGTACAGTTTTATGCGACTTGGCGTAGGCCAATATACATACAATCGTTTACACTAGGAGGCATAATTTAATATCCAGTTCGACAAAGGAGTTTGGTTGTTGTTCATTTTTGTAGTGCAGTAACTGCAACATATTAGGGATTCACTTATTTGGTATTTGTGTTCTGCTAAAAGGTAGAGAGCTAATTCAAACCATTTGGAATCTTCATTGTCTTCTATTTTGTATGTTATGTCTATATTTTTTTTGTTCCTTTTGTAAAACGTTCTGCGGCAACACACACACACATGGTTTGGTACTTCAGCCGATGCACTTTTAAATTTTAGTATTTCTTTTTTGTACGTGTGTAATAGAAGGTTGCTATGTGGAGAATTGTTGCTAGTCTGTTCTAAAACTATTGCATTTTGTAAGTGGCTTTCACTTCCAAAATATTTTCTCAGTATACGGTCGATTTCTTCTTGTAGGTATTTGGGTGTACCATGCAGAAGAGTGTAATTTAAATTGGCTAATTTTAAAGCTGGACTTTTAGCATAGTATATTTTATACACTAGATTTCTTACATTTGAATGATGTATTGATATCCTTTTGATATCATGGAAGGTGCTTTTGCAAATAGGTCCCGAAATGCAGACTAATGAATGTCCTTGTAGTCCTGTGTATTTGCGCACTGGACAGACAGCCATATTTTGCAGTACTTTCATTTTAATTTTGTCTTTACCTTTCACATACTGATTGAGGAACTGACGTAAAGATTTGAAAGATTTGTTAGGAATGTCACAAATTGATGTGCACAGCCATTTGTATACTGGACGCTCTGGTTCAGTCGAATCGAGCGGTAATTCTAAGTTTTCAGGGGATACTTTTGTAAGCAGTGTTTCTTGTTCCATGATGGTATTATTGTTTTTTTCATACCCTCGTCCACTGCTATGGATGGCCATTGTGTTTGTTTGATTTTGTATGTATGCTTCTTCATTGAAATATTGTTCTGTGGTTGTTGTGTGACTCCATTCACCTCCACAAATATGTAAGAAGTTATTTTTGTTGACATTCCGTTTATTGATAAGTTTCTTTTGTAGTTTAGTACTTAGTTTTGTTAGTGGTTTCATCCTATTTAACACTAATATAAACAACTTCCTTTTGAGAAGGATTACACTGACCACAAGAGCTTGTAGGATTAATTTTCTACGGTAGGTTTTAAGGGTTGAGGATGATTTTGATCCTCTTCTTATTAGATTCTGAAGGACTCTGTGGTGAAACATTTTTTCTAAAATACTTTTTTTACTATGGGTTCTTGTCACTATATCAGGATGAATAGGAGCATTGTTAGTAGTACTGGTTGCCGATTATATGTGAATCGTTTTGTGTTTCCTGCCACATTTTGATGGAGGAGGTAAAGTGTCGGTAGTTGAAGCTTCCTTTGTTTCGCTAAACGACTGTATTAGCTGTTTTGTTCCAACATTCTCTATAAACTCTGCTACAGATGGATGCTTACTTTGGACACTTTTATTTGCATTTGCTCTATTTCTGCGTTCCTTTCTACGGACTTGCATTTTGGAAGGCATTCTTTGGGGTCTGTTGAAAAAAATAAGGCATGGTTTGGTCTGTAGTGCAATGTATGTGTGCTGTGTGCATGCATGCATGAGTTTGATGGGGAAGCTCTTTGTGGTGGTGTGTGAATGTGCATTGGGCTGTTACAATGATTTGGGAAGGCTATTTTTCTGTTTGTATAATACTACAATGTGCTTCATATGAGAGTACAAAGTGAGCTAGTGGTGGGGAGAAGCATTAATAGTAAACGCAATGGTATAAAATTGAAACAGCTATTTGTTTTCTAGTACTAACATTCTAAGGCTTCTGTATGTTATTTGAGTTCCAAAAGCACAGGGATTTGTGAGCCATTCTGCCTGTTATTCTTTGTTTAATAAATGGGGATTTGTGGGTAGAATGGTTCAGAAATCAATGTTTGTTTTATTGCGCTAATTAATTAAATAAACCACACAGTCTCTTTGAGGAACAGTAAGAATATAAAGGTAGTACTGTACTTAATTTTTTCTGCAAAATGACCAGGTTTCTTCGGATATGTTGTTTGCAGTGTAGATGCTGTTGATTTTCAAGAGAGTAGTCTTCACTGCGATTGTAAAAAGAAGTTAGTAACTTTGTATGTTTAAAACAGTGAGGTTACTGTACACGTTCATTTTGCATCTTTCGTAGGAGTATTCTCCTTTGATATCGCAACACAGTGCATGTGTGCATTTCACTTCACTATTTGCTGCCTTTGTATGTAATTTGCAGTATGTTAGTTGAACGTGATTCGCAAATGAGTACAATATTTAGTTTATGAAAATGCCTTGTTTTTTTTAAGCTGTATTTTCCATAGCAGAGAGGTTTGTAAGTGATAGGTCATTATAGTACATGTGAAAAATTTCACTACTTTCATATTATAAGTATGAATCTGAAAAATCGGGAGACCCTCAGAGGGAGATGTCACCACAGTAATCGGGAGCGTTTATTTTTCTCATACGATCGCATAGGAAGTAGCATTAATGTAGGCGGTACAAAGTAAAAAATTGTGACATTTTCTAATGGAAAATCGAGTTTCCCGCTAAATAGGGAGGGTTGTTACATATGTATAGGTTATGCGGGAGACAGTAAGAAGTAGTGTGGTTTGTCAATGAAAAATCAGAAGTCTTGCACTTAAAGGGGGAGCGTTGGTATGTATTGGCTATGCAGATTTAGTGGCATTAGTTTGTTTAAATGAAATCATAAGGGTTGCATATGTTCTCTGATTAAAATATGCATACCTGTACTTTATACTCATGCATGTGCGCATGCATGGAGCTGTACGTAGAAATCCCTGACGCTTGCACAGTCATTTTTGAAGTAGGTGCTTTGCAATGATATGCGACTTGCATTCAGAGTGATCAATAGTACATTTGAAGTGCGAAATTTGACAGACCTAGATGTAGAGATGTTGAATGTGATTAGTGGATGGTTGTGTGACTGCTTAGCTGTGTCCAATGAGGGAATGTAGTCGCGAGTGATGTGGAAAGGGTAGAAGGAATGGCTAAGATTTGTGTGCCGCACGTAGACAATGCTTGTCCACGGGTAGGGTGTGTCACATACGGGGTTCTACAGCAAATCCAGCATGGAAAGGGGGCTATAGGCATCAGCCAATCAGATGTTCACATTGCTCTTTTGTGTCGAAAGATGGTGCGTATACTGAAGATGGCAGAGGTCTAGAGAGTGAGGGTTTTGGTGCTTGGAGATATTTTTGTCCATGGTTTACAGCACTATTCCAAAAGTAGGCGTGTGGCACACAATTTTGATGTGAGAGGAGTGGAGGTAGTGTGGAGCGCTGAGACTGATCGCAATGTTGCAGCAATTCTCCAAGTTTGCAGAGACATGCGTAGGATGACCACTACCCATGTGGTACTTTTGCACTACGGTGCTTGCCATTTGGGCTACGTGAGTTCACGTACTTTGTTGGAAGATTTGGAACAGTTGGTTCAAGCAGTCATGAACATCTTTCCAACTGCAAAAGTAATTTTTTCTGGGTTACTTCCTAGAGGAAAATTGGACAACAGTTCTGTTTTCTGTCCTGATCAAAGTATTGGGAGGTGTAACATCAATCGCGGAATGCATGCTTTCATCTTACGAGCTGGTATGTTTTTCTGCAGCCACGAGAACATTGTTCACAGTAATGCAGCTTATTTTGAAGCAGATGGTGTTGCGTTATCTTCTTTGGGAAATGCCATGCTATTTTGGAATGTAAGGCTTGCTTTGGAGAAGGTTCTGTAATGATTGTAAGAGTAAAGTAATAACAAAAAATATAAACAAAATACAAAATAACAGGTGTCTGTAAGGCATCTACCCAAAAAACAAAAAAAACAGCTCTTTTCAGAGTCCACCTTAAAGGGGAAAAGGGGAATAATATTTAAATGTCCAGTCATCACACTCTGATCCTCTACGTGTCTGCGGACATGGCGGTAGTTTGCAGGCAGCGCATATTACCAACGGGGATTCTGGGGTGGAGACGTATGCAAATGAGAATGTGCGAAGGTAGGGATTGGTCAGTAAAGGTCAGTCGGTGTGTTCTGAATGGAGAAATTTAGTGAGAACGTCTTTTCCCTGAAAGGAGACCAGACAGCCATGGCTCTGTGTGCTCGAAAACAGACTATCTGGATTTTGGGAGACTCATGGATACATTGGTTGAAGGTGCATGCAGAAAGTTGCAGTCTATCTGCAGATCTTGGATTTCCTCATGTGGAAGTGCACTTGCGAAGGTCATGGACATGTTTCCAAATTGCCAAATAGTTCTTTCCCGTATTGCACAAAGACAAATATGGCTGCGTTCTTCTGCATTTGGTCCACAAATGGAGAAAGCGAGGCACAATGTTATTAAGGCTGTTTGTGCCTTTCTAAGAGATGTTGGCATGTCCTCATTCCACAATGAAAACATTTTGTTTCGCAGCACAATCATTTTTCGCAGAGATGGAGTCCATCTCACGTATGCTGGCAACCAGATTTTTCTTTGCAATGTACAAAATGCATTGCAACCTTTTTTGGATTCATAGTCACCTATTTGGCAATCCGTTTTTTTCCAATCTACAGTTTTTGAAACACACAAAACACCACCGAAAGGCTCTTTTCAGAGCCACCATTTACTCCCAGCGAAAACTGCATTGGTTTTGCTCCACTTGCACCCTCCCTCCATTTTTGGGCGTCCTACAACTGTCCGCAGACTTTTTGAAAGATGCGCGCAGGCCTACAACGGTCACTTGATAGTTCTATTGTTAAACTGAGAAAGGCGGCTCTGAAAAGAGCCTTTTTTGTAATTTTTGTTGTTTTCCAGTTTATCGCTTTTGAGCACATGACACACTAGGACAGGAGGGCAAAGGAGGGTAAGGAAGGGACACCAACCACAGGGATAAGAAAGGGCAGGTGGAGAGAGAAAGATGTAGGGTGGGCTTTACTAAGGTAGGGGTCAGTTCTTCTGGTGCTCCGTGACCGTAGCCTCAAAAGCACTTTGAAGACTCTCCCCCCTGCAGAGTACTGTGTTGCAGTACATACACAATATTGTGACCCTCGAAAGGTAAGGGTCAACAGCATCACAAATGGCTTGTGAGGCAGCTGGAGGGATGCACTCCCCCACAGGAGTGTCTCTTGTGGTGAGAGGATCGGACACGGAGGATGCTGTGGAGGAACTCAATCTAGTACGTTCTTCACATGGCACCACCTTGCAAATGTCAGCACTGTGGAACGAAGTTAGGTGTCGCTTCATGGTTGTCGTACCAAAGCTGTACGCACCAGTTCTCCCACGACTCAGCACCAACTTGCACTGGTTACACCTGACCTGGTTTGCACGTGCTTTTGGTATGTTCCCATAGATGGTAAACAACCGCCACACTCACGACTCCAGGTGAGTGCTTGTAGTGCAAGTTCCTCCACCACATTCTCTTCTTACTCTTCTTCCTCTTCTTCCTCGCTCTCTACATCCTCACCTATATTTCCCTCTGCAGGCTCTTGGGGAGGTGGTGGCTGTGGAGGGTTTGGGGGTGGTGCTGAGGCTAATGAAGCAACAGTAGCCATGGATGCCATAAGGATTAGTTGACTAATGTTCGCTACAGCAGTAAAGGCAGCACAACTCAATCTGCTATAGCCAGAAACACAATGAAGATGAGCTCGGGGGTGTGGCCATTTATAGAGGTGGAGGGGTGCAGCTCGTGACCATATTGATCACTCAAAAGCGTTGCAAAAATTCTAAACAATATGTTCAAAGGTAGGGCCATTGTATGGGACATATGAAATGGTGATTTTATACTGTAAAATAATTTCCCATGTTTGCATAAGTTCTTTTGAAATGTTACGGAAGCAGACAAACTGCGCAAATTAGTCCACACGCTCAGCGTGGGTGCGGTCACATGGTGACGACCTGAACACATCCGCGAGGGAAATGGGTGCCCGCTGGACAGCAAATGCAGAGTAACGGACGTGTGCATGCGTGCGGGTGTTCTACGGACAGTGTTCGGGTCCTGAAATTAATTAAAAGTGCGACACAAGTGACACGGACAGTTACGGACAGGCGCGATGTTCGCAGTGCTTATGGGTGTAGTGCGCATGTGCGTACATGATCTGCTGACTGTACGGCCAGATCCAGTGTGCTTAGGACACCTCCATTTTGTTTGACTACGGACATGCCGGCCACTGCGCCTGTTCTACAGACAGTTCCATCTTGGCTGTGGACGGTAAGGACAGGTATAGTTTCCTTAGGACACTCCCATTTTGTTCATTTACAGACATCCCGGACACCTGGTGTGTTCTAAGAACATGTTTTATCTCGTTTGTGAGCAGTACGGAGAGGTATAATGTCCTTAGGACGTCCCATTCTGTTCATTTACGCACAACTTGAACATATGGTGCGTTCTAAGACCAGTTATGATATGATATGATATGATAAGGTATTTGTAACGCGCCTATACACAAGTGTTTCAAGGCGCCATTGGTATGGGTAGGTGCATTGCCGTTAGAACATCCATATTCTATTGCTTACAGCTAGCTCGAACAGGCGCGCTGTCCGCTGACATTTTAACTCTTTTTAAAAGATTTTTTTTGCCTCAAACCCTTCCACTACAACTAACATAAAAAAAAACAATACACGCACACATCAATCAAGAGAAATACAGGGGGAAGCAGATACTGAAACAAATACAGGGGAATTAGGGTTTAACATGGGCTGGTTGGGAGGGGATGATTTGTGAGGGGATGAACGGATGGATGTTTCATAAAAACGTTTATTTTCTTCTTGAAGATTTGGGGATGGTTCACTAGGAAATGGAGAAGGGGGGCAGATACAGGTGGGACAGTGATATCATACCTTTCCTCTCACATATTCCTCCACAAATTGCCTTACACTGTTAAAATTGTTATTTAGTATGTCCATTTTCACTTCTATCCTTTTCAGCCTGTATTCCTCTGTGTCGTTTGTTGGCTTTTCTTCTTTTTTTACCTGGTCTGTTAAAAATAAATATATATATGTTAAATGCCCATAAAATACTGACCATTAATTTGCTTCTGCAGAGTAGTGTGTATCATTATTATCGCTATCTTCGGACATTTCCCCAATCGGAAAATTCTCCTCCAGCCACTCCAAAGTATTGCACATTTCTGGGTCAAAACAACAGAAACACATTATTTATTCTGCCCCTCATACAAAACAATTACACACACATATAAGAAAAATGAAGTTCACTTACTATGTTGTTGTAATTTGTCTTTGTTGTACTGTGTGCGTCTACTGTCGCTCCTGGCTGCACAGTTTCTGTGAGGTAATTACGTTGGAGGCATACCTTTTTTTGTTATGGTATAATCCATTTCATTCTACATGATTATTAAATGCATGGTTATTGTTCCAGACGTTTAGGTTCACCTATTTATTTATTAGTCTTTATGTGTCCTTTTTCAAAGTTGTGCATTTTTTATGTAACACAATAGTACAATTTCAGATACTCCCGGACTGTTTGGGTACTGTTAACCTCGTCCGGGCCCGTGGGGCGTGCAGGTATGGTTGCTTAGCCTACCATAACTGGTGAATTTCAGGGGTTTTTCGGTTTTACTTTGAACCATTATGTCACGTTTGTAACGTTTGTTTAGTGAATTGCACAGGTTTTTAGTAGGGCAACTTAACCATAACGTCCCCTTAACAAAGTTTTTTTAGTGAATACATATATATATATATATATATATATATATATATATATATATATCTCATCATGAAGCGCAATTTTTTATTTATTTGAGTTTTATAATGTGCTAATTCTTGGAGGTGCCACTTTAAAGCCCCTGGAAGAAACAAAAGAGGACATTTGGTACAATACAAAGGTGTGGCATTTAAAAAATGTAATATCCTTGACTCAAATATGGAGTCTATGTGAAATGCATGCTGGGTGCAGCAGTGGACGTCTGCTTCCAATTCTTAGTGAAAGCTTCATTTTTTAATATTGTCTGCATTTTCTGAAACACTGGAAAAACTTTGTTGTTGCCCAGGCCAGTCAAGATTTGCTTAGAATTCGGCAGGCGTCGAAAGGAGTTCTTTTGGCTCCCATCAGAACCAGAGAGTGTTTACTTATCACGGCATTCCACAGAGTACATTGGCCGGGTCTCTGTGAGGTGCTATCAGCAGGTGACCTTTCTGGAAAAGTACTAGTCTGTAGTTGAGTAAGTTAGATTGGGGGGGGAGAGGCATCAGACGAGGCTGGCAAAAAGAGACACATAGCTTCAGCTGAACTCAGAGGTGGTGGACACATCAAATCTGGTTCCAGTCTTGTTGTGCTGTATCTCTGCGCCAAGCCTGGTTTGAGAAGCTGTCCAGTGAAGTTCTTGGCAGGGATGAAGTGGTGCGAACCTATGCCAGTGGTGATGTAACCTTTTTTCTAATTCTGCTTTTTATTTTGTATTGTTTATTTGAGTTAATAAACGGCCATATCAGTGACAGTTTATAATCACTGAGAGTGAGTGAATTCTTGCGTTCCAAGAGTACATTGCCTTCCTGGTCAGTGTGTTGGGGAAAATAATAAGATGTATAGACATCCGTGCACTGATATTTGGGAGAGCAAAACACATACATTCAAGGAAAAGAAATCATTAATGAGGTTATAAGCCCAAATAGTCTTCTTAGTAAGAGTTGGCATCAGGGATGTGAGCTGACAGTTGTGCTATGTAGTGTAGTCGATACCTTTACTAATGTGCCATTGGATACAGAAATTCTGCCGCGTGCATATTATTCATAGTACAACAAACATAAAACATGTTTACATAGCAGCAAGGCAGGCAGTCTTTCTCATGGTCAAGGCAGGCAAATTTGAGGTAATCAGGTATTGGCTAAATGTGGCTGTGAGGTCAAAGTCCTTGTCATAAGGTATACATGCTTCAGAGGCAAGGATAGGAGTCATTGGGCGGGGTGGGAGGTTATTTGGTTAATGTACACAAGCATTTCTGAGTTGCATCTTCAATTCATGGAGACAGAGTTTTACATTCCTTTACAATGTCTTCAGGGTATATTCTATTTTCAGGATTCTGGGCAGGTTGTTTCAGAATTTCAGATCTAATACTGCAAGAAGTCTCCCATCATGGCTCAGTCTTTTGAATGTGGGTGTAGTTAGGTTATTAACCTGAGACGAAGTAAGGGGTCTTGGGGAGCATGCCTGCAAAATGAAGCGCTGTGGACCTACAACACCCAGGACCATGCCTGCATATCTGTAAGCCATCTGAAGGACTGTGATTGGCTCCAAGACGGTCATGTGCCACACTGCCTCTCTTATTCAGTCACTCCTGGGTGTCCACCCTGGGCATCTGTAGCCAAGGGCTAAATGCAGCAATGACCAAATCCCTGTTTGGGCCTGTTAGAGCTGGAAAGGGTCAAGGGTCAATGGTCAGAATTCCTGCACAAGCTAGTACTCTGCCGAGCTCAACCTTTACCTTTACCTGACTTCTTCTCCCACACATAGGGATCCTTCTCCCCATTGACTATTAATTCATGGCGGAGCTTCTGTTACCTCACAGGACCAAGGAACAGTGATTTTGGCTTGTTAATTGTCTTTTGGCTACCAAAAGCACCACTGTAGCCCAGCAGAGTCCTCCGAAATGCACAATCCGTCTGCAACAAGTCTTCCTACATCGCTGACCTCTTTGACTCTTAGCACCCTCAACTTTCACTTCTTGCTATCACAGAAACCTGTCTCTTCCCTCATGACTCTCTTACACTAGTAGCTCTACACAGTAGCTCTACTGCTACCTTTTACCACTCTCCTGACCTTTGAGAAGGGTAGAGGAGTATGGTTCCTTATCAATAAGGTCCTCAATAATGCCCCTCAACCCATGTTGCTCTTTTGAATGTGCCACTATTCAACTCCTCGCTCCTACTCTTCTCACTGTTCCGGCTCCCTATTGAGGCCCTGGTCCTCTTGACTACCTTCTTCCCTGATCTGACCCTTCTCCTTCAGTCACATTCAGCAACATTCCCAGTGTCATGCTGGGGGACTTTAACCTTCCCAATCCCTCTACAGCCGCTCGCATTAAACTGAAATCTATCCTATCTGACCACTTCCACTACACTCTCCATGACCTTTCTCCCCAGTATGGTGGACACTCTCTTAGCCTTGTCTTTCTCTCTAATTCACTCCCCTTCTCTGACCACAGTCCCTCTAATCACTCCATTGTTCACTTAAGCATTTCGGTCCCTCCGCCTTCAACTCCTCCTCTCCCCTCTTGAATGACTAAGAGGAAATTGAGAAAGGACTCCCTTGCCTCTTACCTTGATGACGTGAGGATCTATCTCCTGTTTCTCTCCCCTATTCAGGCCTCTTCCACTGCCCATGCCTTTTCTGACTTTCACTATGCACTGATGACTCAATTTATCCAGCACAATCCTGCTCACACAGTCACACCTTCCTGTCCCAGTGCTCAGCCTTAGCATCATCACTGAAATTCTGATTCTCAAAACAAACATATCCCATTACCTATGACAATCGGGCAAAAAATGTACCTGTTCCCAACTCCTAGCATCCAAGAAATCCCTTGCTGCCCTAACCTATGCATTCGACTCTGCCAAATGTCCTCCCTTCGCACTCACCCCCACAAACATTCATCTCCTCTCCAAGCTTTGCTCACACATTGTTAAGCAGAGCGTATCACTGGTGCTTCGTGCTTGAGGTCCTGGTGATGGCAAGGTTGACGCCAGACTGCCTCGGGATCAATAGAGAAGGTGACACGAGAAACCAACCCAAGACCCACCAGAATGTGACTAGGGGGCCCTGGATCAGGTCCCCACGCCACAAGACTACACTTTCCAGATTTACGTTGTGCAGGGGCAGTGCAAGCTCTGACTGGGAAGGGTGGTGATATTATGTCCAAAAGGTCAGATCTTGAGTGGGTAGAGACGTTGATCCAAGGTCCGGTCAAGAGGAGCAGATGACATCTGACCAGGAGCAGATGACATCAGACCAGGAACAATGACAGTGGACCAAGCAGTACGGGATTCAGACCAGTAGCCCAAGAATAGAGAGGCAGACAGAAGAGGAAGGAGGGAAGCAGGCAGCACAAGCAAAGGGAAGGAGAAAGGAGCAGCACAAGCAATGCGTGAGAGAGCAAGGGCAGGCAAGGAGAAGGCCCTAGGCTAAGGAACCTAAGAGACACATAGAGCAGGAGCAAGGCAACAAGGAGCAAGGACAAGAGTCCGAGCGAAGCATGAGTGCTGTGCACACGTTAAGACGCAATGCACCATGCTACCCCGGAAGCTCTTGTATTGTCGGCACCATAACAAGGCTTTCAGAGCAAGCCGCCATTGCCAACTGCCCGAAATACCACACATGCGAGGAGGGAGGAATATGGAAATCTGTGTATGCATGGGAAGCCCTCAACAGACCTGCCCTGGACCCTCTGTGACCCCATACCGCGAAGCAGAGAGAACAGCCAAATCGGGTAGAGATGCCAGGATCCTGCCCCAGAGGGAAGATGCCAGGAAGTCAGCCCCCATGAGGTAAGTAAAGGCGAGCTGGGGGGGGGCTCTGGAGCAGGTGGTGGGAGGAGCCTCATAGTGGGTGGCACGTAACACTATACCCCCTCCCATGAAGGCCAGACGCCTGGGTTTACCTGGGTGCCGAAGAAAGAACTCCTGTACCAATCACGGAGCATGGACATGAGATTGCAGTTCCCAAGTACGATCATAAGCCGGCTAGCCCTTCCAATCAACCAGGAACTGTAGAACTACATGTCTGATACGAGAATCTCAGATCTCCTGAACCTCAAACTCAGTGACCCCATGACAGAGAACAGGAGCCGGGCAGGGACAGGCCCACTCAAAGGAATCCGGCACAAAAGGTTTCTGAAGGGAAACATGAAAGACAGGATGAATGTGCTAAGAAGAGGGAAGCTGCAATTTGTATGCCAGAGTGGACAGGCACTGGAGGACCCGGAATGGACACAGGAAATGAGGGGCCAGCTTAGTGGGCCAGTTCCGTAGAGTGAGATTCCTGGAAGACAACCAAACCCTGTCCCCAACCACAAGTACCGGTTCAGGAGTACGGTGCTTGTCTGCCTGTTCCTTCATGCAGATGTTAGCCATCTCCAGAACTTTCCTGGCTAACTGGTGTTGAGACTGGAACATGACAATCAAGACATCCGCCAATGGAATGGCACTAGGCAAAACAGAACGGAAAGGAACCACCTTCAGATGTTGACCATAAGTACAGTAGAACGGGCTGCAATTGGTGGAAGCATGTAAGGAATTGTTATAGGCCACCTCTGCAACATCCAGGATTGGATACCAATTATCCTGGGCGGCATTTGTGAAACAGCACAAATATTGTTCAAGAGTCTGATTGGTCCTCTCAGTTTGACCATCGGTTTGTGGATGATATCCTGAGCTTAGGGCACAATGCACTCCCAGATGTTTGCAGACTTGCATCCAGAAAAAAGAGAATAACTGAGACCCATGATCAGAAAGGATCTTCTCAGGAAGGCTGTGTACCCGATAGATGTCATGCAGGAAGGCTCTGGCCGTCTGGACCGCCAAAGGCAAACCAAGAAAGGGAAAGAAATGAGCCATCTTCGAGAAACAATCGACCACAACCATGATACACGCATGTCCCTCAGAAGGTGGCAACTTCACTATGAAATCCATGACCAAGGTATGCCAGGGAAAAGGAGGTAGTACCATTGGTTTCAACAACCCCAAGGGTCTCACGCGCACAGTCTTAGTTTGGGCACAAACATGGCATGAATCCACATACTTCTTGACTTGACAAGCCCATCCTGGCCACCAGCATTGTTGAGCGATCTGTTCCTGGGTTGCCTTCACACTTCAATGCCCACCAACTTTGGAGTCATGGAATCACTGTAGAATTGCCAAATGCAGATCCAAGGTGGGTATATACAGATGTTCCTGGTAGAACAACAGCCGCCTTTCTCATTGATTCCCTTCTTACACAAAAGATGAGATCTAGCTGGGTCGAAAAAGGTGTTGAGCAGTAGGCTTTCCAGATGAGGCCGCAATGCAGACAAGAAATTTCTTGGAGCTATGACAGGTGTGTCCGAATCTTGAGAAGACTGGCACAAGGTGTCAGCTTTCTGATTCTGCAACTCTGGAATATATGAGATAGTAAAGTCATATTGGGAAAAGAAAAAGGCCCAACGAGCCTGTCTGGTGTTCCGGCACTGAAGGGAACGCAGAAATCGGAGGTTTCTATGGTCTGTCCGTACCTCCCCCGGGGACCGTCCACCCAAAAGATGGTGCCTCCATTCTTCAAAGACTGACTTGATTGCTAACAGTTCCTTCTCGATGATGGTAAAGTTTTGTTCACTGGAGGATAATTTCCGGGACATGTAGGTGATGGGATGTTCTATTCCCATGCTGGTTTCCTTCTGTAGAAGAACCGCTCCGATGGCAAAGTCTTATGCATCGGCTTCGACGATGAAGGGCATCTCTTCTGTGGGAGGATGAAGAATGGGCATGGAGATAAAGGCTTTCTACAGTTCTTCAAATGACTTTTTAGCGTCGGAGTCCCAAACATACAGCACCTTGGTGCTAGTGAGTCGTGTCAAGACAGAAGCAAGATGGGAAAAACCGGGGATAAAATGACGGTAGAAATTTGTGAAGCCCAGGAAGCGTTGTAGTTATTTAAGATCTTGAGGAAGTGTCCATTGACGAATGGTCTTTACCTTGGTGGGATCCATCTGCATGCCAGAGCTGCTGGTCACATATCCCAAGAACTCAACTCTTTCCTGATGAAAAAGGCACTCTCTGCCTTGGAGTAAAGTTGATTCTTGGCCAGCCAAGACTGAATCTCCCATACATGAAGGACATGTTCCTCCAAGGAGGTGGAGCAAACAAGGATGTCTTCTAGGTAGATCCAGATGTTCAAGCCAATCAAATCAGAAAGGATTGAATCCATAAAACGGTGAAAAACTGAGGGGGCGTTACATGGATCGAATGGCATGATATGATATGATAGGTTATTTATAACGCGCTTAATACCCAGAGGTTTCTAAGCGCGGACCCAGGGATCGAACCTGTGTTGCTCCGTGTCATTTTGTTTCCAAGTCGAGCACGTTGCCCCTGAGCTATCCTCCTGGGACGCATCACTCTATATTTATAATGCCCACTGGGGTTCTTGAAGGCCATCTTCTATTCATCACCGGTCCTTATCCAGACCAAATGGTATGCCCCTTTTTGGTATGGTTTCCAAAGAAAAGAGTAGGTGTGTCGAGTTGATCAAGGAAGGCTTCAACAAGGTGGATTTTATTTCGGAGGCTGCTTCAACACAACAGTGCCGAATACACTGACTGGATGCAAAGATTAGGGTCTGTGTTTCCCAGTTCACGTGAGGGTTATGGTGCAATAACCAAGGCAAACCCAACACTACCGGGTAGGTTGGGGGTCTGTATAACATTGAACGAGATCTGTTCCAAATGGTCATTTATATGAACAGAGAGACGTCCAGTATGTTGACTGACTGGACTAGAATATAGTGGTGTCCCATTGATGACTTCCACAGGAGTAGCAACCTCCTTCTAATGCACGGGGATCTGTACCCAGGAGACAAAGGCTGCGTCAATATAGTTTTTGGATGCCCCACTATCGAGCAACGCTGTAGTTTCTTTGTAGCGATTGCCCCAAATGATCTGGATCTTTAGAACAAGAAGAGTTACTGGGTGCATGGATACCACAGGAAGAAGGGCTGGAGTAAACTGTGGGCTTGTCGTTGCCTTCTTTTCTGACGACAAGCCATCTAGTTTTCCGAACGCCTGGGAGGACGTAGAGGGCATATACCCATAAAATGGCCAGATGCTCCACAATACAGGCAAAGACAATTGGCACGCTGATGTTGCTTTTCAGAGTCAGATAACGGACCTTGTATGGCAACCGATTGCATGGATTCTGGAGACGAATCTGCAAAACTGACTGGAGCCACAGGAATGACCAGGGGTCTTGAGTACATTTGCTCTGTTCTCTGTCTTATCATTTGTTGGGATAATCAGGCTATTCTGTGATAATACTGTGGTAATGCAGTAATAAACAGTAATTCAAAAAGAAACTGTACTTCTGGCTGACCAAGCAAAACAACAATGGGCACGTTTCTTCTTGTCAGTGCTGAATAGGTGTGTGAAACGTAAAGAAGGAAAGCATAAGCGAAAACCTTTGCTGGTATCATTTGTTCTGAGGTTCCTAAGGGCCTCATCACGAGTTTGGCAGTAACCCTTAAATGCGGCGGTAACGCTATTACTGCTGCATTTAAGGGTCCGCCAAATCACGGGCTTGGCAGATTTTCCCCCAGCTCTGCACTATTAATGCAAGCGGTAAGACTGCCGGCGGTAATAGCGCTGAAAATTCCCCATTGGGCCCAATAGGGAATGGGAAATTCCCGAATGGGCCCAATGGGGATTGGGGGAATGGGGAATGGAGAATGGGGACTTACCGTTCTGCCATACTGGTGATCCGGCACTAATAGCGCTCGGGGGTTTGGCGGTAGGGCTAATAGCCCTGCCGGTAATACCGCCTGGGTTAGCGCCCGACTCGTGATGAGGCCCTATGAGTTCGTAAGGTGCTTTTCAATGTTTGTGCAAGTGTGAAATTACTCGCCGATAATCAGTATCCCCGGCCTCGTGTACAGCTGTACAGCTGTATAAAAGAAGCACTAGCACTAGCCATCATTGAGATGAGATATTCTGTAACGCTCACCTGATTCCCACGGAGGCGCGGCTCTGAAGATGGACTGGAAGGGCCCCTCCATTCTGGCTTCTCTGGCTCGCAAGACTACCCTCCTGTACGTGGAAAGGGAGTATTACCAACTGGCGGAAATAATGTTCAAGCCTCCCACTCCCATCCAACCCTCCACGAAACCTCTTCCACGGTTCCCCGTGAAGCCTCACCTTAGGGTTTGGAATGGTGAGCTCTCCGTCCTGCTTCAGATGCAGGGGCGCGTTGAAACCCAGTTACTTCACTGGATTGAGGGTTGATGGAGTTCAGGTAAGCTTGACTGTTCAGGTAAGGCGCTGTAATAGTTCTGTTCAAAAGTTCAAGCTCTTTAATTATGTCCGTTGTCTTATTGCAGCAAGCGCTAATGCTCATGTCCTTTTCCCCTTAGGGGCCGGGGTTCGGATGCCAGAGAAATGGCGCCAACCCGAAGTGAAGCGTGCCGCTTCAGTAAATGGCAGGTAAGTTCCGGATGAGCGCTCAGGTAATGTCTTTACAAACGCTCAACAATGACTTTGTCTTTTTTCCCCATAGGGGCCGGGGTCCGGAGATGCCAGGAAGCGGCAGGACCCGAAATGCAGAGGGAAATATCCAACAGGTAAGTCTTAAAAGGAAACTGAGCTTTCCTTATTCCTTTTCTCCCTCTCACCTTTGTTCTTGTCTTTTTTCCTCTAGGCACCGGAACGTAGCTGAATCCGGAAGATCGCTGCTGAAGATGGAAGCGCCTTGCCAAGGTGAGTGAAATGCAGCGCTGCAGCGATCGAAACGAAATGCTTTAAAAAAGATGTCTTCCTTTTCAGGATCGTCGGTGAAGTGACTCCGGAATGCAGATTTAGCAGGTAAGGGCTTTTCTTCACCTAATCTCTCCTTTCTCCCCTTTCTCCCCTTGCAGGTGTTCCAGGGTGCTGGCAGGCGTGGCTGAAGTCAGGATGCAGGAGCAGACACGGTGAGCGTCCAGCTGCTAGATGCAGAACAACACGAAGCACGTGTGGCTGATCGGGTGTGGTTTAAATAGCCTTGGAAGAAGTTCCTGGTATGTATCCTTCCACCAATCAGGTATGTATCCTTCCCCGATCACACCCAGGTGGTGAAGTAGTCCCACAGGTAAAGTAGTCCCATTCAGGCCTCAAGAGGGCCTGGATGAAGCAGCATGGTCTGCATCAGGTACGTGTGCACCCAAGCACTTAAACACATATCCTCTCTTATGAGCCTGGCGCCTAAGGCGCCAGGACTGGGGGCCCCTATGAGCCTGGCGCCTAAGGCGCCAGGACTGAGTCCAAAGGGCCCCGACTTGGGCCCGCTGGGACTTCCCAGGGGAAAATGATGTCTGCTTCTGGGGTTGCTGGGCCCGGCCTGGCTCCTTAGAGGCAGGCATCATGACAGTACCCCCCCTCAAGGCCCCTCCCAAGGTCTTTTCCTCCGGGGGTTTTGGTTTGTGCGGGAATCTCCGATGGAATCTTTGTACCAGTCGTGGTGCATGAATAAAGTCACTGGGTTCCCAAGATCTTTCCTGAGGTCCATATCCTTTCCAGTCAACAAGATAGAAAAGTTTCGACTTAACTATCTTGGAATCTAAAATGTCTTTCACTTCGAATTCGAATTCTCCATCAATTTGGACAGGATCCGGAGGCTTAGACAGTCTGGTTCCAGGTTGCACTGGTTTCAGAAGAGATGCGTGAAAAACGGGATAAATCCGCATGTTAGATGGTAAATCGAGTTTAAAGGCCACTGAGTTGACTATAGCCTTGATGGGGTAAGGTCCAATGAATCTGGGATTAAAAGTTTGCGGGCCCCTGAGGGGTAAATGTTTAGTTGCTAGCCATACCTGATCTCCTACTTGGTAAGGAGGAGTCTTACTTCGGTGCACATCAGCGTTTTCTTTATACCTTTTCTTGGCTTGTTGTAAGTGCGTAGTAGCATCTTTGAAGGCTCGGGTGATAGTGGAATGTAGGTGATTTACCGCGGGCATTTCCAGGGTCAGAGGTGGATCAAGGTCAGAAGTCCGAGGATGGTGACCATACAAAGTATAAAAAGGAGTCTGTCCGGTTCCAGAATGCACTGAATTATTGTATGCATATTCTGCAATCCAAAGGATGTCTTTCCAATTTAACTCGGATTGGTGTAACATACACCGAAGATATTGTTCGAGAGTCTGATTGGTTCTCTCGGTTTGTCCGTCGGTCTGGGGGTGGTGGCTGGTGGATAACCGCACATCTATTTGTGCCAGTTGGCAACATTTCTTCCAAAAATGGGAGATGAATTGACTTCCACGATCTGAGACTAGTATAGAGGGGAAACCATGTATGCACACTATACTCTCCAAAAATTCCTTGGCCAAGGTGGAAGCTGACGGCAATCCTTTTAGAGGGATGAAATGGGCCATCTTGGAGAACAGATCCACTATGACGAGAATAGTGTTGTAACCTCCACAAGGAGGCAGGTCAGTTATAAAGTCCATTGACAAGGTGTGCCAAGGTGCTGGTGGAATGTCCAAAGGTTGAAGTAAACCGGCAGGCCTTTTCTTTTGACTCTTATTTTGGGCGCAAATTCCGCAAGACAACACAAAAGACTTTATGTCTTTTCTCCAAGAAGGCCACCAGAAGTGGCGTTTGATCTTTTCTTCTGTTTTCGCGATACCAGGGTGTCCTTCCATTAATGATTCGTGATGACGGGTGATGACAAGTTCCTGTAATTCTTTACTTGGCAGAAACAACCGCTCCTGGAAATAGGGTAAATCATCCTTAACGGTGTAGTGAGGACCCCTTTGACTCCATTCCTGTAAGGCTGAAGAGTCTAAAAGTTGTTTTACTTGAGTTTGGATGTCCTCAATAGTTTGCAATGAAGTTAAGCCCAAAATTCTTTGTTCAGGTATGATTGGCACAGGTTCTATACTCAAATAGGGTTCCTCCATGCCAATCCGGGATAAGGCGTCTGCTTTACCATTCTTGCAGCCAGGGCGATAGGTAATTACAAAATCAAATTCCGCAAAGAATAAAGCCCATCGGAGTTGTCGTGAAGATTGAGCTTTGGCCGTCTTTAGATACTGCAAATTTCTGTGGTCCGTAATTACGGTGATGGTATGTCTAGCCCCAAGAAGATAGTGACGCCAAGCCTTGAAAGCCGATTTAATAGCCAGTAGTTCTTTGTCGGTAATTGCGTAATTGATTTCAGTTGGAGAGAATTTTCTCGACCAAAAGGCTACAGGGTGTAATTGGTTGGTTTCTGGGTCTCTTTGCGACAGGACAGCTCCCATGGCCGAACTGGATGCATCGGTTTCCACAATGTAAGGGAGATCTGGGTGCAGGTGCTTCAATACAGGTGCAGAGGTGAATTTGGTTTTCAGGTCCTGAAAGGCTTGTTCTGCCTCATGAGTCCATTCGAAGCGTTTATTTTTCTTTAAGAGAGCTGTGATGGGTTGAACTGTTCGAGAAAATTCCGGGATGAACCTTCGATAGAAATTGGCAAAGCCAAGCATGCTTTGCACTCCCTTCACTGAGCTAGGAGATGGCCATTTGAGAATGGCGTCCACCTTCCGCGAGTCCATTCGGATTCCTTGAGGCGTCAGGATGAATCCGAGAAACTCCACTTCTGTGGTATGAAAAACGCATTTTTCAAGCTTGGCAAATAACTTGTGCTGGCGCAATTTCTCAAGAACTGCCCTAACATGTTTTCTGTGATCAGATTCTGAGGAAGAGTACACCAGGATGTCGTCAATATAAACGATGACACAAACATCAATAAGTTCCCGAAGAACATCATTCATGAAGTACTGAAAGGCGGCAGGTGCGTTGCACAAAGCGAAGGGCATTACTTGATACTCGAAGAGCCCAAATTTGGTGCGGAATGCAGTCTTCCACTCGTCGCCCTCTTGTACACGCACCAGGTGGTAAGCTCCTCGGAGATCTAGCTTGGTGTACACACGAGCATCTTTTACTTGGTCGATGAGTTCAGGTATCAGGGGCAAAGGGTACTGATTCTTAATCGTTATCTGATTCAGGGCGCGGTAGTCAATACAGGTCCTGAGGTCTCCTTCCTTCTTATGTACGAAGAACAAAGCGGAAGAGACTGGAGGCTTTGACGGGCGAATGAAGCCATTGGCCAGGTATTGATCCAAGTACTGACGCAAATGCAGGTTCTCAGGTTCAGTAAGAGCATAAATCCTGCTACAAGGTAGTGGCGCATCGGGTACCAAGTCGATTTGGCAATCGTAAGATCGATGGGGAGGCAAAGTGTTAGCCTGCTCTTTCTGAAAAACGACTTGGAATTCTTGGTATTCGGATGGTAGCTGTACAGGGGTGGCAGTTGCAGAGGCTAGACCCATAACTGGATTCCTTGGATAACAGGTTGGTTCACAATCAGGAAAAGTTATCTTCTTTGCTCGCCAGTCTATTCTTGGATTATGTGTTTCTAACCAAGGGATTCCAAGAAGTACTTGAAATTGTGGGGCCTTGATCACATCAAACACGATTGCTTCCCGGTGTCCATCTTGACCCACCAGTGTGATTTCAACAGTGGAATGCGTTACAGGCCCTGAGGCTATTTCGGTTCCATCAACTGTGGTAATTACATCTTGGGTTACTTTTGGACGGAGAGGAAGCTTAATCCTGGAAGCCAATTCATGGTCTATGTAATTTCCAATAGCTCCACTGTCTATGTATGCTTTTATGGCATGCAACTGCTGAGGCTGTTTTGGATTCACTAGCACCATTGGCATGACAAAATGCGAGGTCAAAGAGTTTGTTTTCAAGCTCGGCAAGCGGACCCCTACGCTTGTCGGGCTAGGTCGTTTCCCGAACCAGGTGTCAATAACTCGTTATCAGTGGCTCCAACCACCTTCTTGGGTGGTTTTACTGGACAACTTTGGAGAAAGTGACCGGAAGTCCCACAATACAGACAAAGTTGCATTTGTCGCCTTCTCTCTCGTTCTTTCTGCGTTAATGGTCCTTTAACACTGCCTATTTGCATCGGTTCGGAAATGTCAGTACTCTTGGAGTTAACGTGGGTCTTGATGGGTACTCTGGTTTCGTACTTGAGCCGATCTGCTTTTCTATTTTGAAGTCTGTGATGAAGTTGAACCACTAAGTCTATGTAGTCTGTGCAGGCCTGGGGTGGATCTACTATCTGAGCTATAACATCTTTAAGCTCTCCGCGCAGGCCTCGATGAAACAAGGTGATCCTTTTATTTTCATGCCATCCGGTTTCCACAATCAGTCTATTAAAGGTGGCGATATAGGACAAAAGATCCTGATTACCTTGCCGTAAGGATAACAGTTCGTTGTCAAGGGCCTGTCCCTGCGAGTGTCGAGCGAACAATCTTTCCATGCTGGCCTGGAAGCCCTGGAAATCCCGGAGAATGGGATCATCCTGATTTACCAATGGAATAGACCAATCGGCAGCACAGCCACTGAGGTAAGATAGTACAAAGGCTACTTTGGTCTGGTCGTTGGGGAAGGCCCCGGGCCTGCATAAAAAGTGTAAACGGCATTGGTTCATAAAAACGGCATATTTCTTGGGATCCCCCGCAAAACGTTCAGGCGGGGCCAAAGGCATGTGTCCAGGTAGATTGATTTGTGCCGGGTTAGTCGAACCCATTGATGTAGAAGTACCCCCGGAATCGGGTAAAGGAGTGTGCCCTGCCTGGCCCTGCAACAACCTTTTGGCCAGATCATCAGTTCTTTCCTCGGATAGGATTAATTCTCTTCTAAGAGCGTTAGTCTCCTGGCGGGCTGAGTGCACTTCTGCCCGTACTTCCCCTAAAAGCTGGGCCAGCTGATCTGTCTCGGAAGTCTCCATAGCGCCCGGGTGGGAAATTGTGGTAAGGCTTCGTGTTCTGTAACGCTCACCTGATTCCCACGGAGGCGCGGCTCTGAAGATGGACTGGAAGGGCCCCTCTATTCTGGCTTCTCTGGCTCGCAAGAATACCCTCCTGTACGTGGAAAGGGAGTATTACCAACTGGTGGAAATAATGTTCAAGCCTCCCACTCCCATCCAACCCTCCACGAAACCTCTTCCACGGTTCCCCGTGAAGCCTCACCTTAGGGTTTGGAATGGTGAGCTCTCCGTCCTGCTTCAGATGCAGGGGCGCGTTGAAACCCAGTTACTTCACTGGATTGAGGGTTGATGGAGTTCAGGTAAGGCGCTGTAATAGTTCTGTTCAAAAGTTCAAGCTCTTTAATTATGTCCGTTGTCTTATTGCAGCAAGCGCTAATGCTCATGTCCTTTTCCCCTTAGGGGCCGGGGTTCAGATGCCGGAGAAATGGCGCCAACCCGAAGTGAAGCGTGCCGCTTCAGTAAATGGCAGGTAAGTTCCGAATGAGCGCTCAGGTAATGTCTTTACAAACGCTCAACAATGACTTTGTCTTTTTTCCCCATAGGGGCCGGGGTCCGGAGATGCCAGGAAGCGGCAGGACCCGAAATGCAGAGGGAAATATCCAACAGGTAAGTCTTAAAAGGAAACTGAGCTTTCCTTATTCCTTTTCTCCCTCTCACCTTTGTTCTTGTCTTTTTTCCTCTAGGCACCGGAACATAGCTGAATCCGGAAGATCGCTGCTGAAGATGGAAGCGCCTTGCCAAGGTGAGTGAAATGCAGCGCTGCAGCGATCGAAACGAAATGCTTTAAAAAAGATGTCTTCCTTTTCAGGATCGTCGGTGAAGTGACTCCGGAATGCAGATTTAGCAGGTAAGGGCTTTTCTTCACCTAATCTCTCCTTTCTCCCCTTGCAGGTGTTCCAGGGTGCTGGCAGGCGTGGCTGAAGTCAGGATGCAGGAGCAGACACGGTGAGCGTCCAGCTGCTAGGTGCAGAACAACACGAAGCACGTGTGGCTGATCGGGTGTGGTTTAAATAGCCTTGGAAGAAGTTCCTGGTATGTATCCTTCCACCAATCAGGTATGTATCCTTCCCCGATCACACCCAGGTGGTGAAGTAGTCCCACAGGTAAAGTAGTCCCATTCAGGCCTCAAGAGGGCCTGGATGAAGCAGCATGGTCTGCATCAGGTAAGTGTGCACCCAAGCACTTAAACACATATCCTCTCTTATGAGCCTGGCGCCTAAGGCGCCAGGACTGGGGGCCCCTATGAGCCTGGCGCCTAAGGCGCCAGGACTGAGTCCAAAGGGCCCCGACTTGGGCCCGCTGGGACTTCCCAGGGGAAAATGATGTCTGCTTCTGGGGTTGCTGGGCCCGGCCTGGCTCCTTAGAGGCAGGCATCATGACATATTCGTACATTTCGTTACCGAGAATAGTAGCAACATTTTGGGCATCCATCAAGACTCTAGTGGGAGGAGCAAGTGGGAGGCGCATGCGCCACTCTGTCACCACCTCATTAGGAGTTAAATGGTGGTCAAATGCAGGCTGGCTGTGCAGTGCAAATAATGCAATGAGTAGGCAATAGAGCCATCCCTTATTCAGTGTTGTTTTTATTTTTGCTATTTTTTCTTTGAGCAAGCCATTGAGGCATTCACAAATCCTGTTACCTTGTGGGTGATAAGTGCAGGAAAACTTGTGCTTAGTTCCCAGCAGGGCTGTGAGGTACTCAAACACTTAATTTACCAAGTGAAGTCTGTTATCGGATCGTAGGACCTCGCACACACCCCACTGTGGGTAAACCTCTCTGATGAGGAATTTCGCCGCACACAGAGGGCATCGGGGTGTGAGCATGGACTGGCTTCAATCCAGCAAGAGAATGGGCCCACTGCTACAAGCATATACCTCTAGCCATTACATACTTGAATCCTATATATACACAATCCATATGGAGGTGCTGGAGAGGCCCATTAGAGCGGGGTATTGCTCCTCTCACTACACGCAAATGTGTCCTGATGTAAATTGCTGACATACAAGGCAATTATTCATAAAGGCGGCAACGCGGGGGGGGGCAGAACCAGTATTCCGTTAGCTGTACTGCAAGAACTTCTTTACTTAGATGTGTTGGTAGTGTAAATGCATAAGCGCTACTTGCAATAATGTTCGGGCCATCAGTGGCTTTCCAGTGCTCTCCTGTTGCCACATCGCGATCGTGGAGGATATTGAACACCCCCTCCTTATCCACAGCTCTTTGTCCTCTACTGGTGCTCGCCCATGCAGTTCTATTATCTGGGTAATGGGCAATGAACTATACCCTTCTTGCAATACCATGCTGAGCGCTCTAATGCGTTTGTTAGGTGGAGTGTCGAATTCAACTATTTCTAAAAGAAATAGGCTGCTCTCTTTGCTTCTGCATCTGTGGCTTTGTCGCTGTTGGAAACCACATACTCCCCTCTCGTGTAGGCTTGGCATTTCACAACCGCAATAGCTGCTGGGAGCTGTTGTGCTTCTATGAGCCGGTCCAATAGGGCCGCGTGCTGCACTAGCGTGCCGTTAGCATGTCGAAAGCCCCTCCTTTTCCATTGTGACAGTCCGGCATGTATAGTTGACATCAAGTATGCGGAGACGGAGTACACTGTGAACTCCTTGTCCTCATGTATCTCTAGCACTAGTATGATTGCTACTAATTCTGCTGCTTGTGCTGAAAAAGGAGAGGGTAATCTCACTCTCTTCACCACTTCAACTGTCCCACTCTGCTCTGACTTCTCTACTGCTGTCCCAGTATGTCGTTCTCCCATCAACTGGTCAATTGTCATGGAGCCATCAATAAAGAGTAACCCCCCCCCTTCCAAGGGCAGTCTCCCATGCTCTGCACATGTCTTCATAATATTCAGTATATGTAGCACAGTCACATATATAGTCTCTTTCCTCTATTGGCTCTGTTTTAAAGGTCACCGGATTTAGAACTCTACACCTCACTACTTTTATCGCCAGATTTGCGATAATCACCTTTGGGTTAATATTCCTTTTAATACATCACCGATCTAGGGTTTGTGCCAAGTCTCAAACAACCGCATATAACTGGTTTGCCTTTAATACATGTATCAACAAGCCTATGCAATAACTGTGTATTCTAAGAGTTTCCATGCATGCCTTCTTAAACATTAATACAATGTAGTTAAATGGATGTTCTTCGTTTAGTATTTGAATACATTGTCTCAACATATGCTCGTGGATTAGTTTCATTGCATGAGTAATCCTTCTACACATAGGTCAACAAAGGACAAGGTCTCAGTTCACCACCTCAACAAGTGGCCTGCAGGCAACCTACACATTAGCTATGTACAGAGGTCAAGACGGCCATGTTGTATTCTGGAATGACATCGTCCACCATTTTAACTCAAAGGGTGACTTTAACACAACAAATCCTAAAATGGCGGTTTGACCTAAAATGGCAGTTTACATGGATTTAAGGTCAGGACCTTGCAACACGGATTTCTTTCGCAAGCGACTTTTCGAGCAGCTTGGCGTAGGCCAATATTAATATATTTATTACAATAGGAGGCACAATATACTTTCCCTTTCGACAGTGGCACCTTTTTCATCAGGGCTATTATCTGCGGGACCTCCCTGTAATAAATTCTCACCCAGTACGAAATGCTCATAAAGAACACAAGGTCTGAATAGTCGTCCTTAAACAACTCTTTGTCAGTCCAGCCGGTCAGCCTGTGCCCTTCTCATACTGCAATTGCTACTCTCCATGCTCGCCCTGTATCATCAGTTCCGTGCAGTACTATTTTTTCATCTCTTACTATAGCTGTCTCCAACTCGAGTGGGAATACCTGCCCTTGGTCCTCGTCTAAGGGAATATCTGATCTGAACAACACTTTGCTAATAGCACTTCCAAACCATATTGAAATATCTCAGGATCTATGGGCACCCCCCTCTGTACAGTCTGCCTGCAAAATGCATGAATACATTCTCATGCATTCGCCTAGTAGATTACTCGGTGTAGAACACACTTTCCCTTGCTCAGTAAATGAGATGGTCATGTTGAATTTACTCATCATGTTCCTCCCGATTATGTTAACTAGCGTCTGGCGGGAATATAACAATGGCATGGTGAGGTCATGTTCTCTGATGGAAAATGGCAATTCGTCAGTAAACTGAACCAAATCCATAGCACTAGAGAAACCTTGAGCATTGATGGCAATGCCTGACATTGAATATCTCCCCTTCCTAAGTATCTATTTTATATTTGGTGGTATGGTTTACGTTAAACCTTTCACCATTTTGTGGTTGGTTTTTCCTGTTGGGTAGTTCCTAACTTTAATTGTCTGATTTCCTTATTTGGCAAGCTTCGGAGTAAAGTGGAACTAGTATCTGTATCAATGTTAATGGTCTTATTCCTTTGTGATGCTGTTCCCGAATTTTACTACCGTGAACATTTCTTTTTTGTTGTCTCCCAAAAGCAGTTTAGCCCATCTGTTTTCCTGGTCTAGCTGTGTTGTAGATTTAGAGTACATATCTCTAAATAGGTTCCTCTTTTCTGATAAAGCAGTGCATGTCATTATGATATGCTGTATTTTTTCCGGTTGGTTCGATTGTCTGCATAACCGGCAGTTTCCCTGCTCTTGTGGAATCATTTTCCTTACTATCATGAGTTCTCGGTGGGGAGAAGGTTCAGCCGCAGCCGCATTAAGGTGTCTCTTACTTGACAATCCGGGAAGATTTGCAGATAGGTTGGTAGACAGTTTATTGGTCTATTGTCAAGCTTTGAGTGAAGATTCAGTTGGTAATGCGATTTCTGATCTATTATTTTAATCCAGTCATTAAGCGCTATTTTCTTCTTCACTTTTTCTGGCCGCAGGAGAAGCATTTCTTTTGAGATTTCTGCTGATATCCTTATATTTTCCATGTGGCATTCGTACGTGGTGAAGCTGACTGCATTTATTGTAGTAGACTTGTGTTTAAGAATTTTCAGTGCTGGAATGTGTATCTCCGAGATTATTTTCCTGTGGAGGTCTAGTTTTTTTCCACATGATTATTGACTCTAGTGATTGTATGGCCATTTCGAACCTGAGTCGCGACATGGGAAATGCGAAAGGTAGGCAGAGGGCCTTTCTCCAAAAAATTCCTTCGAGTTGTTGCCAGATCTCCCCTTCCTAATACAGGATCTAGTCGCCCATGTATCCACAAGAAAAGAGAATGTTTTGTCACCTATGGTTAACCCACATTTGGTTCCTCATTCGGGTTGAGTGTAACAGATAGGATTGAATACATCAAGCCAGTCTGTAGGCTGTCATATTGTGGGCATAAAGTCATCCCTGTCCCCTTTAAAGGATTCCCTCCTATTACGGTCGCTCCCCCTAGTCTCTGTGTGGTAATCTGCATTTCAGCGTCTGCATGTCTCACGGCTACAGCGTTCGGCTGCGCCGGTGCTTGCAATACTGCTTGTGATGGCTATGTATACACCCGAGTCTGCGAAGCATATGCCATAGGCTGTTGCGACTAAACTGGTGCATGCTCTGCTGGTGGCACTTGAAGTGCATATGTCTGTGTGTGATCTTGCACATAGTAGTCGTGTTGCTCAGTATTATGTGTTGGCGGGTATGCCGCCTAACCACCCTGCTGCATTCCCTCTCTCGTTCCTCATGATCGGGATATATGGCCTATCTTGGCGTTTATGACCGATGTGTCTGGGTACTGTACTCTGAGAGCCTGCCATATGGCCATGTGGCTGCTCTGTAGTTATTGAACAGTGCTCCATTGTGCGCTGTGTTCTGTGCTGTCCCCCTGGGATACGTTGCTCGTTTCCAATCATCGTCATCTACCTCCCGAAAATTGGCTGAAAGTAAGCTCTTCATGTCACCCGCTGCCAATGTCGTTCCTGCTTTCAGTCTTTCTAGCTCATGAATCTATTTCCCTGCTCCTGCAGTCAATGAAGGTAGCTTACACCTGAGATTGTCCTTGTCAATCTGTTGCCACGGTATGTATTGTGGTCATCCATCGCCCTTTTCAAGCAACGGAAACTGTCTTAGTCCCACACCTCTGTCCTGTCTCCCTACGTCTTTCGTAACAGTAAATGCTCCCATCATGCTAGTTCTCCTTCGTCCGTGAAATGCCCTTAACCACTGCGCATATGGGGTAACTTCATCTGCGCTACGCCATCTACCTTTGGATTGCTCAAGGTGCCCCTCAAGTTCCAGCTTTCACCTATCTGTGTCATCCCCTTCATCCCACAGTGTCTTCCATTCTGGGATTACTCCCTCGGGGGAGCGGTGTAGCCTCCTCCCTTCGTCATCATCACTTTCTCCTAGCTCTTCATCTGACTCCATTGTCCCTATGCTATTGTTGCTGTCTTTACCCTTGTTGTCCTCAAAGTTGAGCCTAATCAACATGTAATTCCCTTGTCTCCCCACTGCGCTGTCCAGTGAGTCGCTAACGCCCCTCTGTGGGGACCCTGCTACACTTCTGCTTGCCCTAGGGGCAGAAGCGCTATTTCTTCTGTTCCTATACAGCATCCCAATTCGCCTCTGTATTCCCTTCTCCTCCCCGTCATTTATATATACGTTTAGGTCCTGTCATTATGTCCTCTACCTCCTTCAGGTGTCTCTCCCTACTTTTCTCTCTCTCCCGTTCCTGTATTCTGTCTCTCTTCTCTTCCTCTCTACATTGACGTTCTTTAGAAAGTGTTTCAATTTCCATTTTCCTTTTTCCCCTTCTTAAATGTGTCTGCCTTTCCTTCTCTTCTGCCACTTTTCTCATTTGCCTTCTCCTCTATTTCTTTCCGTCTTCTCTTTTTTCTTTCCTATCTCTTTTTCTTCAACTTTCTCTTCCTCCTTTCTCAACTGTTCCTCCCATTCTCTTCTGCTCACTTCCTCCATTATCTCTGGCCAGTCCCTGTCCTCTTCCTCTTTTTCCCTTTGTTTCCTATCTTCCTCCTCAATGTCTCTGGGCTCTGTCACACTTCTTCCATCCAGTTTAAGCAATATCTGTCCTCCCACCCACTTGTTTGGTGATACTGTCGCCTCGTCATCCCCTTTGTGTCCCTCAGCTACCTCGTCGCCCCCAGTCACCTTTGCTTCGCTACTATACACAGGAGGTTCCTAAACAGTGTTAGATCCTGCTGCTGCTCTTAGCTCCTTCAAGGGGTAGAATCCCTGTCTCACTGTGGGAGGGTTGTTTGAGAAGCAAGAGGAGCCGTGGGTGCTTCACCCACAACATTGTGCTGGCCAAGCTTCCACTTCTGCTTGGGTGGGCCCTCTTCCTTGTCCTCAAACATCTTCCATAGCTCCAAAATGGCCAACCTGCTCCTTAATTTCTTTCCTTTACACGCACAGTGTAGTTAGCTGCAGCACATATTTCGAAAGAGAGCCCTCCCTGGGCCATGGCTTAGCCATTTTGTCCTCAGTATCGCGAGTCCATTCCGCGCTAAACTTGCATATTTTGTCTTGATACAGCGGAAGGCACAGGTGCTTAAGGGGTTTATCCCCAATGGTGACAAGTCACTTTCAGACTGCCGATACTTACTTGACTTCAAATTGTAATTTTTTACACTTCAACAATGTCAAATTCAATATCACAATTATTGTCAACAATTAATCAACTTCTCCAAATCACAGTCTCCAATTTTATTCCACCAGCCTCTTCGGCTCACAGACTGCCAGCAAGGGCATGTTCCACACATCGCCCACACTCTACTCTCCGCCTGCAAAGGCCAAGCCACAATTCTTCCATGTGCTCCTTGACCCCAACCCCAATGGTACAATGATCCTCTAAAGCTTCAACACCACCTTGTCTAGATATAAACTACAATTTTTCCCTGCTTTGTTCTTTCTCTTGCCTCCAGTTCCGTGTCCCGCTGCAGGCCTTCACTCTCGCGCCAATGTGTTATGTTCTATTAACAGCTTTTTTTGTGTGATGTCACAAGCCCTTATGCAAGAACAATAGTGCACTCTCAAACCCCACAATACACCAAAACACAACAACACAAATCCCCCACGGCCGTCATCCAATTTTTTAAATCACAGGGAATACCAACTCTTAAAAATGCATTGACATTCTTCTACACAGGAACATAGGAAAACATCTATAAAGAGTCAATAAGGTACCGCCTTCTGCGACCTAAGCTAGCACCTGGACACAGGGATTCCTCTAGCCATCCGTAAACTAAGCTGACCACCTAGAAACAGGTATACATAAATAATTCATCCATAAACTAAGCTAACCGCCTAAAAGCAGGTATCCATACATAATTCATCTGCAAACTAAGCTAGCACCTAGAAACAGGTATCCATATATAATTCATCCGTGAACTAAGCTAGCACCTAGAAGCAGGTATACCTTACAAATAACAAAAACAAATCACACTTCCCCATCCTCAATATTTGTTAGATTGTTGGACTTATACCCACACTCTGCGGATCCGCTGTAGCCCTCAGACACTGTCACTCCCACAGTATGCCACTCTACCTTCCGGTCTGAATGGCGTCCCATGGGGAGCAGATAGGAATTTCATCAAGGACGCTCCTGATGAGCATCTCAGTTTCCACGCATGGTCAAGGATCCCGTACTCGCGGGTTGCAATGCATCCCTTCGGACACGAAGTGGGAAAAAACAGCACTTGCTGGGGGTTTCAGCGACCGTCCTCTGCTACTACCTGAATTAAGGCAATGCATCTGTTAATCTCCCTGATAAAAAGCAAGAGGAACTGGGCCAAGAAAATCCCCATCACTCAAAAACTGAAAAATCCAACAATGTAGCAAAAGTTAACTGTTTTATTAAAGAGCTCTTGAACAATGGACAATGGAGCACTCTCAAATTCAAATACTTTCTCATTGATCTCATGTTTATCCAGACATTTTTGAGGCACAGTGATGTCACAAAATAATGATACATAATGATACACAATATAAACCTAAGATGGTATGGGATTGGTTGATAGAGTTGACTACATATACAATGTGTAGGGGATTAGTACACTAATTGGGTAAAACATATCTGATGGCTCCTCCTCCACCCACCTCCTAAATGTTGCAACTACAAATATTTCAGATTAATGTGCTGTGACTGGACAGTGAGACAAAGTGGGATCTTAGCATAGAAAGTGAATAGGTATTGGTCAAGACGGGTCTTCTAAAACTTTGGGCTTTGGAAAGTTACCAGCCCAAGTACAACTATTCAAGGTGGTGAGAACGGCCCCAAAGGTGCTACCTGTTCTCAACAAGTTACCATCTCCGATTCTCTAGGTCTTAAGACAACATTAGGCTTTGTACCTGGTATTACCTTAGTATGATCCTGCCTTCAATTGGATGGGAACTACTGTCTTTGTCTGGCTCGAATGAATAGGCTTTTTCTCCCAGGTTCAGATAATGTGTGCAGGAACCACAAACCTGATCTTCCCTGCCAGCTTTTTTGAGGATTTTCAGCTTTTACACACGCTCATGTCCTAACACGTCTGTTAATACAAAACTTTTCTTCCTCAGCGTCCTCGGCAGGAACAGGCACAGTGGCTACATTAGGAGTCTGGTCTGCGTGTCTCTGCAAAATCAGCATATCAGCCTCTCCCTGTATTCTCGAGTCCTTTCAGCACCTTCCATTCACTTCAATGTGCCCGCTGCTTCCATCTTGATTTACATGGCCGCCCATGTTAGTTGCGTTTAACATCGGTAAGCAGTTCATATGTATTCTTGTGCAAATTGTGGTTACTGCATAACAAGAGTGTGTCTGTCCTCTGTCTAAATGAGTCATAAGCATGTTCTTGGTGTCTGCAAGCAATGTAATCTAAGTGTCTGCATAGCTTCATGCAGGGATGCCTATGTGCTTCATGTCTAACGTGTCTACATCGTAGTCTCCGCCATGCCATCATCAGCTTCTGCATCGTCACAGTCAGTCTACCTGCTCCATTGATTGAAACTTATATCTTCAGTGGCGTCATCAGGATAAGGTCTAAGGGGCTGTCTGAGTGAATTGTGTTTCTCACACCTGTGGTATATCGATGATGGAGATGAGGGGATCAGGAACGAAGTACACCTCTCATTTCTCTGTCACCAAGAGGACAGTGGGATAGGTGCAAAAAGGGCCATGTTTAGGTCTCCCTCTTCAATCACTTGTGGGCGGGTGTATTCACTGACCACCATGCAGGATGTGGTGGTTAAAAACTAAATGGCATGTAGGGAGTTGTGAGACAAACATGGTATCAAGAGACGACACAGACAAGTGAAACACAGTTTGAAAACCTTTATTCTCAATGGTCAGGATGGTGTAACGTCTAACTTGCCCTAACTCAAAGATGGGAATGTTCCCTAATGGAAAGAAAACTAAGGGAAGTCAAAGTCTGTCAGTCCAAAACATTATACTGTCTGTGTCAAAACCTATGCTTGTCGTCATTTCTACAGAATATTAGAGTGAATGGGGTTTGGTCAACTCAATAGTGTTCAGAGTAAAGTTAATGTGACAATGGAGCCTTTCTGCAGCTCCCTTCCCCAAGTTTAAGGCAGTCAGGATTAAAATGTTCCACAAGTCTCTCAGGTTTCACTTGGCCAAGAAATATTAACTTGGCACAAAGTTCACTTGGCAAAAATGTCACTTGGCAAAAGAAGTTCACTGTACCTTTTCCTGTTCAGTTCTTTAGGCTTCTCCGGGTCTCCTTTCTGTGAACCCAGAAGCCATCTATTTTACAATATCATGCAGCTCATTGCTTTCAATTGGGCTCTTCTGGTCGTGGCACAGTTGTCAGACCACATGGTCCACCCATTACAGGTCACGCAACCAGGTGCCTTATCCTTAATAAAGTTCTCTTTTCCTTATACTGGGGTCTTTGTGGCCAACCCGGATCAATCGCCGACCTGGTGCCCACCCAAATGCTTTTCCAACACTCTTTGCTTATTCTGGAGTACCTGTGGGGAGCCTGGATCAATCTCCCACCTGGTGGCTACCCCAATGTTATTCCAATACTCTTTGCTTATTCAGGGGTCTCTGTGGCCAGCCTAGACCAATCTCCTGCCTGGTGGCCACCCCTATGATTTTCTAACACACTTTGTTTGTTGTCAACACTTTTATATCATTTTTGAGGGTTTTGCTCCCACTTAATTTCTCACACAGCTCCCCCTTTTTAGGATCTCTATTTCGCTCACTTTTCGTGTGCGCCCACTGCTCTGCTCTTTGCAGACACTTCCTTTATTTACACTGTCACTCGAGAACGTGTAATTTTACACACAACCACTCTGCCACTATGTATCCTTGAAATTCCATTTGTCAATTTCACCCGACGCATCTCCACTCTTACGGGTTCGAGCTGCAATGTTGTATCTTGCTTGCTTACTTCAATACACACTGGGCTCTCACTGCGCTTCACTCACCGCTGGTGTTTTCTTCGTTCTTATGTTAACATCTTTGATATCAGAGGCCAGGGTTTCCCCACCTGCCCCTCACACACTCCTGGGCTCCTGTCCTGGCCCAGGGTAACAAGCATTTCATTTTACCAATGTAACAAGGCATCAGCATGCCACTCGGATCCCTTCATTGGACTTCTCTTCTTTGCTGGAAACAGAAGTCTTTGGCAATGCTTCTCCCGGATGCTCCCTCACACAGACCCTTGGCGTCTCAGCGTCCCTGTTTCTTCCAGCTGGTCCTAGGTAGCCACAGCTCCTCAGCTCTCCTGCCTACTCGCTCTCTTTGCTGATTGCTAGTGTTCCTTTTATACTCTCCTGAAGACTTGATAGGCTGCAGGTGGGCATGGTTGATTTCAATTGCCTGGCCCTGCCTGGCCTTGTTAGTGGGACATGGGCTATGAAAATGTTGGTGTCCCTCTATCTGCATCTTCTTCGCCCCAGTACCATAGTGGTGTTTCTCATAGGGAATGTGTACTCCTCTTGATTTCCTTTTCTTCGTCACAGACCGTGAGTGATACTTGGGAAAAAGAAGATTGTGTATCTTAATACATTCTATGCAGGCTGAGGGGGTTGGGTAGGTCACTGTCAAGGAAGGGGGATAACATGCCTCTGGTCTAGGGGTGATCTTAGAATAGGAAATTGGTATTGGTTCTTTTACCCTCGTACCCTCAGTAAATGAGGTTCACATGGAAGGGAAAGATTGGTTCTCACAGTAGTTTATGATATTAAATGGATGGGAGGATAAGTCTGGATTAAAGTTAGAAAAAGGGGTTTTACATTCTCTTGCTTTCCTCCGAGTGTGAGTGTTCGACCGAAGAACTTGGGGTAGGGTAGGACATGTGTGATGATATTCTATCAAGACAAGGCGATTTATTCCCAACTGGACCATTCAAAAACCTGATAATGGTTTAAGTAATGTAACCACACAATGAATGAAGCTGCAAGCAGTTCTGGGCTAGGTCAGGACAAAATAATATAGCATAACATGAATAATTAATAAACAAACTATTTTTAAATGTTTTAGACGAATGAATCGTCCACTAGATTAGAGTATTCAATAAATCGTACAAAACATTAATGAAACAAATACAGAATTAATTAGAGACTGTACAAAGTTCTTATTCTCTTGTAAGCAACATACAGCAGAATAATGTAGATATACAAAAAGAAGGGGAACATTTCACACATTAGTTATAAACATGAAAATAAATTGCACTTTTATTGTTGCTGTCTACAAGATCCCCCCCCTAGAAAGGCATGGAAGAAAGAAAGAAAACGCCCCTCCCCCATTCTAATCCTGATCTAAAGAATAAGGGAATTATATAGGGATCCAGATATTCAAGGCCAGAACTCAATTTGTTCGAGGCCCATGGACACATCCCAAGTCTATGTCCTAGTAAGTATCACCGGGCACCATAAATGTCCTGATGGTGCCTGATGCTAGGTATGCACATTTCGGTGGGTAAAGAGGTGTGCGGCCTTCTTTGGGTGCCCAGGGATATGGAGCAAGTGTATTATCCCAGAAGCTCTGGTTGGGTCATAGTAGAGGGTAGCAAAAATATGGTTGTAGAGGTGCACACCTAATGTGTCGTGTTTTGTAATTTCTCGTAGGTGTCAGTTTTACTTATATATTCAGGTGCTCCTGTGTAAGTCTCGGCTACATGATTGAATTATTGAATAAAAAGGAAGAGGTCCCCCAAAACCCGGGGGACAATCACAGGGCACACTTCTACCTGACCACAGTCAGTGAATGTTTCCTATATGTAAACAAAGTTTTTACCATTTCAACAATTTCACAAAAAAGCTTTTACTGATTTTTAGATCAAAGCATATATATACACATATTTATCTTGAAATCTTGAACTCAAAAAGGAAGAATTATATTCATTCTTTCAGTGATAGTTCCATCAGTGTAATCAATTGTGTGTTAACAATTTCTCACAGTTTTAAAAAAAGTCAATTTCTTCTATCAGCATAATTGTGAGCAATATTTCACGATAATCTGGCACAATGATAGTGTAAGACGCGTTTCTGACAACACCCTTCATCATGTGCAGTATTCATTTCCCTAAAAGTAACAGATAGATAGTATTTTAAAGTCTAAATTCATATTCTCATATCTACTTGTAAAACTTAATTTGTTTCTCAATTGATTGTAAATCCACTAACCTGTAACCTCCTGATGTCAACCCATTAATTAGGAATGCTTATTTCATTATATTCCACTGTGGTGGTCCAAATGATTTTGGAGTACATTCTAATGAAAAGATAGGAATGTCAGTGAGTACTCATGGGGAAATTTAACATAACCATGCGTGGGACCCAGTTGCTAGAAAATAGACATGGTCATGTTTAAGACAGTTCCTATTGTTAATGAACAGGTAAGTTTGAAGAGTACTCACCGAATTACGGTGATTGCTGTTTACTGATTTTTACTGTTTGTCTTCTGCCAAAATCCCACCCGTGTCTTGCAACATCTGTCTGTTCAGAGAGGAACGATATTGTTTGTATTGCGTTGCAATATAGGGAACATCTTTGTATGTTACATGTCTTGTCTATTCGTTTGTTAGCTCTTACCGCTATGACTTTGTGCAGTCTGGGACTGTATGTGTTAATGTCTTTCTCTTCGTCTCGCATTCCGCTCGTCTGGCGGAATTATCTCTGTTATGGTGGAGCCTATAAATTTAAAGTGTACACATTACCCCCATGGAGTCAGGTGTCTTGACATCGTGATCGTATCGAGTGACAACAAAGTCCAGCACTTTCTATTTGCTTAGTGCTTCGGCATCGGGCAGCGATTCTGCAAGGGTTCTCCGTGTGCTGTGCGGTTGTCCAGGAGACATGGGAATTGTCATGGAGACGTATTTGTTTACTTCCTGTATCACGTGCGCACCATCTTAGAATGGTTTTAGTTCTATTGATTGTATATGTGAAAGGTTCAATTCAATGTAGCGTCCGGTGTGAACATGAAGCTCACATCATTTTTTATTATATATTTGTCACAGTTAATCTTTATATTTCATTAGATTGATTTTATATCCGAATAGTTAGAAATCCATTAGTACTGGTCCTTTCTGTTCTCTTTGTGAGCTAGTCGCTGAATGGGTTTTGCATAGCAATGGTCTAGTCTGAAAACATACAATTGAAGCCTTGTTTTAATAATGATTTTATATCATTGTGCATCTGCTCAGTTGATGAATTGCAGAAGACTGAAAATAAGGGGTAACGGTATCTTTTCTTTTATTGTTTGGTTTATCCCAGATTCTTTTACAAATGACAGCTCATGTCCCAGTCTACATTCATTCCCTTCGGCCACATAGAGTTAAGTTGATCAATCCAGATTAGTTCCTGTTGTAGGAGTAATTTCGCCATGTTGCCTCCTCTTCTTGGAAGGATCACGTGTTCAATAATGGTAAACTTTATTTGTGCAATAGAGTGGGATTCTTTCAGAAAGTGTTGTGCTACTGGCGAGCGAACGTTCGTTTTTAAGTCTAATGTTCGACTTATGCTCTGACCAGCAAATCTTTGCTTTCCTCGTTGTCATCCCCACGTAGAAGATCCCACATGGGCACTTTATCCCATAAATTATGTTTTTAGTGTCACATGTAGATGTGTGACATAGTTTGATCTTATATCCCATATATGGATGGGTAATGTATTCTCCTTTTATTAGATTGCTGCAGTTGTTGCATGGTATGGTCCCCTTGTATTGTTCATTTTTTGATGTTTGAGCTGAAAAGTCAGCTCTAATCAGATTGTCTCGTATTGATCTACTTTTGCTAAAAGCAAAAAGAGGAGGAGTAGGAAAAAACTCTGCCATGGTTGGATCCAATGATAACATTTTCCAATTTTTTTTAAATTCTTTTGATCTTGTTACTTTGATTAGAGTAAGTTGTTACATACACAAGATTTTCTGCTTTCTTCTTTTGTTTTGAAATTAAGGTTTCTTGCCTTTGGATCTTACTTACTTTGTTGGCTCATTGTTCTATAATCGTCTCATCGTATCCTCTCTGTATGAATATTTCAGCCAGATTTTGAGTCTTATTTCTATAATCAATGTGATCAGAAATAATTTGTCAGTATCTCAGAAATTGACTCAGTGGGATGCTTGAGAATGTGTTTCTAGGATGGAAACTCCTTGCATGTAAGAGACTATTGCGATCTGTCTCTTTGGTGAAGATCGTAGTATGTAGTTTGCCTTTTTTTGTGTAGATTCTTACATCCAAAAAGTCTATTGACGATTGAATCACTTTAGAGGTAAATTTAATTCTAGGGGCCATTGTGTCCATAAATTAAAAAAATTCCTCCAAGTTTTCTCGTGTGCCATCCCAAATTCCGAACAAGTCATCAATGTATCTCACAAATAGTTTTAGATGCTTGTTCCATTTCTTGTTGTTAATTATATTTTGGTCCGTCAGGTATGCCATGTAGGTGTTAGCATAGGTAGGAGCCATTGAGGCCCCCATGTATGTCCCTGAGATTTGAATGAAATATCTCTTCTCGAATATAAAGAAGTTATTTCACACAATCTTTAACAGTTTCAGAATGAACAGACGGTCAGCTGGGCATGCTTCCTGTGTGTTTAGTAGTAGCCACTCCATTGCTTCAAGGCCTCCTTGGTATGTGATGTTCGTATATAGACTTGACACGTCCATTGTGAATAGGTAGTTTGTTTGGTCATCAAATTGTATGTTATGTAACTTTAATAAAAATTCATTAGTGTCCTTGATGTAAGTAGCAAATTTCCTTGTAAGTGGTTGAACAGCTCTATCGATATATTGGGCCAAAGGTTCTAGTAGGCTGTTCGTAGATGCTATGATCGGTCTCCCTGGTGGATTTTGGAGATCTTTGTGTATCTTTGGTAATGTGTAGATTACTGGCATCATAGGATGTTGGTTCATAAGGAATTGTTTAGTTCGATGACTTATAAATCCTTCTGCCTCTGCTTCATCTAGAACTGTTGAGATTATCTTCCGTACCGTCTCTGCTGGATTTGTGAAGACCTCCAGATATGTACTTTGATCGCATAATTGGTTCTCAATCTCCATTTTATATTTGATTGTGTCCATCAGGACAAGGGCAAGGGCTTTATTGTTAATTCTGAGTTTTTACAAAGGCGATCTAACACTTGTTCTCTGTGAGAAAAGTTCAATTGAGATTTCTTCCGAAAGTAAATTCTTTGTAGATCATTAAGAACTTGTTTTTGAAATGAGTCTAGAATTGCGTTTTGAATTGGTGGTATAAATGTGCTGGTAGGTCTCATTTCCAGGTATTCTGACTCAATTCTCTGTGTGTCTTCCCATTGGTCTGATTCAAAAATAGTTTTAATTTCATTTTCCTGGCCAATTTGAAAAAGCTGATTTTTTCTTTGAGAAGAGAGCTGTTGTATTGTGGTACAAATGTCACGCCTTTCTGTAGCGTTGATTGTTCAAATTTTGTCAACTAGTGACTTGAAATATTGATCATAGTAGAGGGGCCAAGCGGAATGAGTGTGAAAGGCTTTCCGTCTTTAAAAAATAATTAATGAGAGCCGAATGAAGGCTGTATACAGGGTAGATGTCTCATAGTAAGGCCAGTCTAACAAAGCATGAGCCTAGGCTGAGCAAGTGGGGACAATCAATGCCAGCAAGGAGGCACAATGCTGAATGGAATACAGTTCCAGAGGTTGATAGTACTCTGCAACAAGGAAGCCAACTGTATTAAGTAGTGCTCTCGGGAGCCAAGGTGATGTTCTATGACAGTAGAGGGGAGGTAGGATAGATCGGGATTAGGAAAAGGGGAATGCCAGATGTCATCTTTGGGCATCCCACTTCTGTTCTTCTAAGACACTTCATTCCAGTAGTACCCCTTTGCAGCCTCACTCCCAGGGTCAGAATCTGCCAGTCTTACCCTTCTCTTGGTTACCTGAGCGGTTCCTAAATTGGTTAAATGTGAGAACGCCCTCAGATTTCTCACAGAGTGCCGAATGATTCCTGGAAGGTGACAGACCTTCATCCTCAGCCCACCATACAGATAATAAATATAAGTCTGTGGAGAGGATGAAGGTGGAAGGGCGAGAAGAAAAGAAAAAAAATCACAATGTGGGGGCTGACCGGGTGGCACAAGGATAATTGTCTAAGGGAGAGGCGTAAACATAAAGGATAAAAAAGAATAAAAGTAATCCAGGAAGTGCTCAAGTTTGAGTTCCCAAAGAAGGAAAGAAATCCAATTTACAACACCACAGTATCCATGGGACGAAGAAAGAGAAGGTCTAGGAACAAAGCCAACGTCGAAGAACCATCCAGGTACAGTGTGAATTCAGAGCTGTGGAGGGGTTAACCAGGTGGAAAACAGCAGGTGCAATCCGTGGACGAAACAAGGTCAGAACCACAAGATCAAATACTACAGGAAACCAGTATGTACTATCGGGAAGATGGCTGAGAAGCAATGAGCCGAGAGCTGACATGGATATTTATCTCCATGTTGTTGGCGCTAGAGGCGTAGCGAGGTTGCACGTAGCTATGCGCATGATGACATTGCACGCCCTGGTAGCTGCGAGGACCGATGGGAAAGGTAGTGCATATGGTAGTCCAAGAGGTGCCAGGGGATCTTCTAGGATGGGCCACAGCAATGTCTGACCATGGGTGCCCACAGAGATTGCAACATTATAGCGATAAATCCCTCTGGAACAGACACATCAGACCCTCTTGTTCTCCAGCAGCCAGTTCTATCTTCTTTGTGCCCAAAAGAGTAGGGGACATGTGGCCCTGTATAGAATCGAGAGAGATTAGCCAAAATTCCCTTAAAAATAGATTCCCAATCCCCTTAATTTCAGTATTGTTGGGCCATTTAAGGCAAGCAGTTATCTTCACAAAACTGGCCTTGCTATACGGGCTATCCTGACCCAAGAATGTCCCTCTTCTGTAGTTCTACAACTGTTTACATTTCATTCCCTTATGTTCCTCTGCCCTGGTGTCATTGTTCCCATACACCCCTCCACAGTCTGGATTCAGGTACTACTTGTTCTTGATGTAAGGGTTATGGACCCTTTTTTCTGCTTGATTATTGATTGTTTTTCTCAATTTTTGAGTGCCTAGTGGCACTTCTGTCTTGGTACCCTTTGTTTAAATGATTGGCCAGCAGAGTGTTTCCATTTCTCTGGCTAGTTTATTATGAAGAATGTGGTATAGTTCACCTGGGAGTCTGAATCTGACAGCTTGACATATGTGTTTGTGTAGTTTGAAGGCCTACTCAAATAAAAGAACCCGTGGTTTATTAAAAATAAAAAAGCGCTTTATTTTACGCCACATTCATTGTCGGGGAACGAGTCCTTGGCTGGAGTGTGCCGTGTAATAAAACCGTGACAAAGGTCAAGACTGACTTACATCTAGTAGGCGCAATATTGTAATAGCAGAGATTAGATTACAAAAATGGAATTAAATGTTGCCAGTACAATTTACAGGGGTAACAAAGCATTAGTTCAAGAATTGTCTTATATCAATTCTTCTATGTAAATACGATGGATTCTAAGACCTGGCTCTGACTTCAAGTACGTCACTCCACCTTTAGTGATCTGCTGTGGAACTGTCCCCTGTTGAAATGCCCTCATCTTCAGAGGTAGACTTGGGCAAGGCTTAAAAGTACTTGACTCAAATCATGGTTTGGATCATTAAAATAATACTGTGAATCATGCCAACCAGTTGGAACTATCGGCATCCTCTTGTTCGAATCAAGTTTAATCGATTTCAGGTTTAATAGAGAGCTAGTAACAGAATTAAATACAATAACATTTAATAAATCAAAATTCAATCCAGATAAAAAGTCATTTGGTTCACATTATTAAACCAAAATAATACCTTACAATGGTACAGATTAAATAATTTTAGGGAAAACGTGATGCCCACTCAAGTTCCTCTTTTCGTGGCCCACTAGGCTGTCACCTAGAATTGCGTTGGGGTTGCAACTGCCCTCGTTCAGTCCCATATCACTTGATTTGACAGGCAGATATATAGTGTCACCAGACGCGCATGGCACCAGATTCTAGTGTAGCAGACTGACTGCAGCAGAACCAACATTAATTTCCTTCCCTTATGCTGTCAGTCACTGAAATTGTTTGGGCCATCCAGTGTACTGACCCAGAAGAGAAGAAGTGAAACTTGCTCCCATGCCCTGTTATGATTTGCTATGTTATGGAGTTTTCCATAGCACATCTACCATTTCCATAGTTTCTCTGAGCCTTAGAATCTGCGGTGGGGTGGGGTATAACGCAGGAGCAGGGGGGCAGGGCAAGGTTGCCTTCCAGCAGTGTTGATGTGTGAAGATCTGAAAAGAAAGGGCTCTGAGTAGTCTAGGAGGTTTTAGATAATAGATTGCACAATAAACCCTACAGAGGAGGCGGAGTGGCAGTGCTCTTCAATTCTCATTTCTCCGTCTCACTCGTCGAATCTCAGACATGCATTCCATCCTGTGAATCCCTTCAAGTTAAACTCTCGCTACCTCCGACTTTCTCCCACAGCTTCGTACTCATCTACAGACCCCCTGGTTACGACAGACATTTCTCCAACAACCTCTGTGATTCCGTAGCCACGATTCAAGTAAGTCGCTCCTCTCTGACTCTCCTTGGCGATTTTAATATTTGGTTGGACATTCCCAGCAACCCCATGACCCATCCACTGGTCGACAGTCTTGATGTGCTCAACCTCTCACTTCATATGAATGGTCCAACCCACTCAAGGGGTATCAGGTAATAATATCCCCATATATATGGTCGCCGTAAATAATATCGCCGGGAAAATGTGGCGATATTATTTGGGTTACCATATATATGGGGACAGGGTCAAAAAAAATTTGCAATAATGTCGCCACAAAAAACGGCCATTTTTCGGCGATATTTTTGCAGGGCGAGATTTTTGTGGCGACATTATTACATGGAACCACTCAAGGGGACACACCCTTGATGCAATCTTCAGCTCCCATAACCTGATTTATTTATCCCCCCCAAACCACTCATCTGGACTGACCACTCTGTCATCCCCTTCTCGATCCTCACCCCTAACCCTCCCCCTAAACCCTTCTGAAATCCCCCCATGACATCAAATGCTGGAACAAAATAAAGATCCTTCCTGACCTTGCTGAAGCCCTAATTCTTAGATCCCCTACAACACCCCCTCCCATGACAGATCCTTAACCGTCGACCTCTTCGACTTTTGGCTCAATGAATCACTAATTCCTCTTACCCCCTTGCACCCCGCTTCCTCACGCCATGGACCATTCCCCAAATGGTACACCGAAACTGAGGAACGCCAAAAAACAAAAGAACTCTCTGGAACGCAAATGGCGAGCATCAAAAACCAATCTCAGCAGATCCATTTTCACCTTGCACCATTGTAACAACAAAGCTGAAATCCGAAAAGCCTATTACAACAAACAAATTCTCAACTGTGGCAACCGCAGCAAAGAACTCTATAGAATCATATTTGAATTTGTCAAAGCCACTTGCACCTCTACCCAATCCACCCCATCTCAATCTCTCTGCGACACCCTCTCCCTACACTTCTACACCACCACTCTTGACAGGACGACCTCCCATAACAACAAACTGTCCCTCCTCCCCCCCACAACCAACCAATCCAACAACCCCCCCCCTTCACCCCAACCCACAATTTCCCCACTTTCGACTCCTTCAAATCCAACTCCAGAGACGAGTTTCTTGACCTACTATCTTCCAGAAAACCGTCTGGCTCCCCTCTCGACCCCTGCCCCGCATCTATCCTAAAAGAAATATTCTCGTCTACCTGCACAGGAGAACATGCAAGAACCATACTAAATGACTCCCTCAGCACTGGCATCTTCCCCGATGCCTTAGAAATTACACATGCCAAGCCTCTTCTTAAAAAGCCATCCCTCAACCCCCTGGACCCCAAAAACTACAGACCCATCTCCAACACCAGATTCCTTGCAAAACTCATCGATTGAACAGCATACTCCCAACTAAACACATTTGCAGAATCCAACAACCTCCTCAACCCCGCACAATCAGGCTTCAGACCACGACATGGAACCAAAACCACTGTGACCTCGATCTGGGATGATCTCAAGGTCACTGCAGACTCTGAAGGATGTGCTACACTAATTATCCTCTGCAGACTTTGACACGGTTAACCACTCAATCCTCGTTGACCGCCTCTACTCCGTTGGAATCCGTGGCACTGCTCTCAAGTGGATCGCCTCCTTCCACAGCAACAGGAAACAAATAACCCTCTTTTCCCCTTTTGTCTCAGCTGATCGCTCGGTTAATACTGGAGTACTGGAAGGTACACGCCTATCTGCTCTCCAATTCAACCTCTATATGTCCACCCTTCCGGGAATCATCCGCTTGCACATTATCTCGTGCTACAACTATGCTGACGATACCCAAATCATTCTAAAAATCCACAATTCAGGCACCAACGCCCAGGCCGACCTCAAAGCCTGTCTTCAAGATATTGACTGATGGATGACAATAAACCACCCCCTCTTAAACCCCACTAAAACTGAAATCATGGTGTGCAGCAACACTGCCCTTCTACTTCATCCCCTTCTTTGGTCCTGTCCCTGGGCCGCCCCCGACACAGTAAAAACCTAGGCTGCACTATGGACTCTGGCCTAACCCTCTCCCGTCAGATCAACAATGTGTCTAAATATTGTCACTTCCATCTCAAACTTCTCAGATGCATCTTTCCCTATCTCTCCTTCCCAAACAGATTTGCTGCAGTTATGTCTATTGTAATGTGGAGACTGGACTATGACAACACCTATACCTAGGAGCCCTGGCATACCACTTTAACAACCTCCAAAGCGCGCAAAACGCTACTGCCAAACTGCTCCTTGAACTGGGTCCGAGAGACCACATTTCTCCTGCTCTCCAAACGCTCCACTGGCTCCCAGTTGGACGAAGGGCCACTTTCAAGACCCTGGGCATCACTCACCATGCAGTGCACAAGACCGGACCATTATACCTGCAAGAAAAGATAAAACCATACCTCTCATCCAACACCCTAAGATGAAGCACTGCTCTCTTAGTGATTCCAAACTCTAACTTGGTCAGGATTGGAACATCGGCCTTTTCCACCATGGCCCTGACTCTGTGGAACTCGCTTCCCGCACTTATTCGACACACCCAAGACTACTTGACATTCAACAAAGCTCTAAAAACTTGGCTATTTCCGTAATACCAACCACAACCATCTGAAGCGACTGAAACCGTAGCAACCTAATGACTAATGCTCAAAGAATCTCCCAACAATGTCATCAATGAATTCACTCATGAATTTGGCTATTAAGCAACCACATGCCAAAAACGCACATTAATGTTCTCCTTCAATCATAACTCCACGTAAATTCCCTCTCCCGACAATATTCCCATATCCTGCCAGTACCTTGCTACCTCTCCTCCTCTTCTCCACTAGACCCACAACTAAGCCTCTGTCAACTCCCTGCCTGCCTCAGGTACACTCCCCGACCCCGCGATGTCACCATGTACCCCTAGCCCCTCTGCTTCCGTGTGGTCACTGGATACCCCCTCCTCTCAAGTTCCCGTGATGTCACTTTTATGCCCAGCCCCTCTGGTCCCATGTGTTATCTCTGCTTGCACCCAAGCCACCTCCTGTCCCCCATAATGTCACTTTATGCCCTGCCCCTCTGGTCCCATGTGCTATCACTGCGTGCATCCAAGCTTCTTCTTGCCCCCCATAATGTCGCTGTGTGCCCCCTTTGGCTCCTGTGTTGTCACTATATACCCCCTGCATCTGATTCCTCGTGATGTTGCTGTGTACCCCTCTGGTCCCCAAGCTACCACTGTATGCCCAACCCTCTAGTCCCTGTGATGTCACTATGTGCCCTGTGTGCCCCCAGACCCTCTATCCCCATGCCCTCTAGCTCCCTGTGTTATCACTGTGTACCCTCTTGTTCCCCGTGCTGTCGCTTTATATCCTGCCCCTTCTAGTCTCAGTGATATCGCTGTGTACCCCTTTGATTCCCGTGTTGTCACTGTGTACCCCCTGTGTTATAACTGTGTACCCCTCTAGTCCTCCGTGCTATCACTGTATACCCTCCACCTTCTAGTCCCAATGATATCGCTGTATTCCCCTTTGATTCCCGTGTTGTCGCTGTGTACCCCTGCCCTCTGGTCCACCGTGATGTCGCTGTTTAACTCTCTGGTCCCCTGTACTGTTTCTGTATGCCCTGCCCCTCAAGTCCCTGTGATGTCGCTGTGTGCCCTTTTGGTCCCCCGTGATGTTGCTATGTACCACGGCCCTCTAAGTTCCCCTAGATGTCGCTGTGTACCCCCCTAACCCCTGCCCAGTATGCCCTGCCCCTCTAGTTCCTATGATGTCGCTAAGTGCCCCTTGGTTTCCTGTGTTGTCGTTGGGTACCCCTGCCCCCTGGTCCCCCATGATGTCGCTTTTTACCCTCTGGTCCCCCATCCTGTCGCTATATGCCCAGCCCCCTCTAGTCCCTGCAATGTCCCTGTGTGCCCCACCCCCTCCCATCCCCCATGTTGTCACCACATACCCAGCCCCTCTGGTCCCCATGTTTCCTGTCGCTGTTTGCCCCCAGCCCCTCGTTTCTCGTTGATGTTGCTATATACCCTCAACCCCTCAGGTCCCATGTTTCACTGTGTGCCAGACCCTGTGGTCCCTGTCTCTTCACTGTGCCCCCATCCCCCTGGTTCCCCGATGTCACTGCTTACCCCCAGCCCACTCTGGTTCCCATGTTTCCTATCGCTGTTTGCCCCAACCCCTTGTTTTCCCTTGACCTTGCTGTGTACCCTCAACCCCTCAGGGCCTCGTCACTGCACCCCCAGCCCCCTGGTCCCCCTGATGTCACTGTGTGCTCAACCCCCTTGGCTCCCCGTGATGTTGCTATGTGCCCCAGCTCCCAGAACCGATGGTCCCCTAATATATCACTGTGCCCCGTCCCCCTCCCATGTCCCGTTTTGTCACTGTGGGCCCCCAGCCCCTCTGGTCCCCCTTGTTTTCGCTATGCACCCCCTGCCCCTCTGGTCCCCGTGATGTCTGTCTATGCACCCAGCCCCCTATGGCCCTCCATTCTGTTGCTGCGTATTCCAACCCCTGGTCATCGCGATGTTGCTTGTCCCCCACCCCCAGTCCTTGTGTACCGTTCCTTCCTGTCTGTGTCTTGGCACTTGCACTGTCCAGGTCTCTCTAGACCAAATGCAGTGGCTTGTCTTCGCATACATGCGGTTCATGGCCTGTGGGAGTGTCCTTGCATTTCCCTTGTTCGCTCCCATTGTTTTTGGTCGCTATGTGGATGATATCATATAATATCACTATGCTTACTCTCTACTCTGCACCTTCACACAATTAGAGTGCAGCTATACCCCTCGATCAATTCGGCCTAGTTGCTCACATACGAAAAACGATCCCATGAACACCTCATCATTCTAATAAAACGCAGCTATACCCCACGATAACTGGCCTAGATGCACACATAAACGTCCCACAGGCATAACGCAGCTAAAACCCAGTCTTGGTGGCCACTGGCCAGACTGCACACATTGAACCGATACCAATACCACCACATCTAATAATAGAATGCAGTTACCATCAAGCAATTACATCAGCTGCACACTTAACTGGTGCACCCAAGCACCCTTCAACACCCTACTCTTTCAACTTACCTGGAATACGGTCTCCGAGGGCGTTCAACCTACCAGTGCTTTGAGATCATACCAATGATATATAGGGGCTGATTCATGGAATAATTTGCACTGAAAAACAGGGATTTGTGCGCCATTCTGCCCGCAAATCCCTGTTTAACAAATGGGGATTTGCGGGCAGAATGGCACAGAAATCCCCGTTTTTCGGTGCAAATAATTACATGAATCAGCCCCATAGAGCGCAATATAAATGCCAAATAACATAACATAATATATGTTGTGAGTTTTTTAGAGTAGTGGTTATTGTGCATTCAAAGTTGCTAACGAAAATTGTGTGATTGTCTGTGGTGTCTATCATAGTGATTTTAAGGAGTGTGGGAAGTTGTGCTGGTGTGTCTGTGGTGGGTTTGAGTGCTGTTTAGAGAAATTAATGTAGACATGTGTTTTCACTTGGTGCATGTTCCATTGTTTCACTTCTGTTGTTCGGTTCTAGAGTTGTGTGTTGAGCTGTGTTGTTGGCTAGTGTGGGAGGTAGAAGGATTTCATATGGCCATTGTTACGATGCCTTGCAAACATCCCACAAAATAACATCTGGGGACACCATTTGTCGCTTTGGAAGCATCAACGTTGGCCGCCTTCATTTTTTTCTTCATGCAAAACATGCCTTCTCCAACTTGTATGCATTGTTGTGCCATGCTATGTCAGTTAGGCTAAGTGATGCTACATATGGTGACACTATTCCATGGTACCAATGCAGGGCCCCCAGTTTTCAGTCAGTTGCCTGGGACCTCCCTTCTGACTGTCTACTGACAGCTCAAAGACACTCTTAACTGAAGCGCCATGGTTTCAGAATATTTGGCTGAGGATTTCCTTGTCCTCTTTTGGGCTCCCCCATATGAGGGGACACCCGAAACAGCAAGGACTGCTGCGGTCTTCGAACTCCGTGCTCTTAAAGATTTCATGCAGTAATGGTGTATACCCGTGTACGCTACGTATGCTGAGGGCAGTCTTTCCAATTGTTTTTCACTGTGTAATTCTTTACCTTGGGCCATTGTTCGACCCTGCTCGCTATTGTTTATTATTTTCCAGAAAGGTATTATCCTATTGGCGGCCCCAGAGGCGTTACTAGGGGAGGGGCTGAGGGGGCTATAGCCCCAGGTCTTTTGTTGTAGCCCCAGATAGAAGCTCAGGAGCTACAACCAAAAGACTAGCTAGCCCCGAGTCTCGACAGTACCGACATTAGCGTAGCACTAGCCCCGGATGTTTTCCAGACCTACTAACACCCCTTGGCGGCCCCTTTGTTAAGTTTGGTGTTTCGCCCTGAAGAAGGCTTGGCCTCTTTTTTCGAATCGATGGCCACCAAACAGCCGTAACTCGAGTTGATGGAGTATTTTAGAACCTGCTGACGGAGCTTATAAGCTGCACTTGTTGGATGTTATTTGAAGAGTTCAAACATGTACAGCTCTAGGATAAGGAAACGTTATGTTAAATTAATGTTGCACACTTTTGATTGATTATTGGTGCACAGGCTGATACAGATCGAGGTGGGTATATGTACAGGATTCATTTCTAGCTGTGCAGTTATGTTTCAGTGTTTTTAGTTTCGTTCTTTTTTGTATGTGATTTATATCTGTTCCGGTCACTCGTGCAGTATGTGTGCATTTGTGGTGTCTTGTTTTTCATCTTTGGGGTTCGTCGTGACCAGTTTTTGGGCATTGATCTTTTCTGACCTTTTTTATCTAGTTTGGTTGAACATGTGTATTTCAGGTATTTATATTATTTTATTTTAATCAATGTATTTAATTATATTGCTATTGATAATCAGACTGCTTCAATGTTTATCCTACTCATTAAATTTGGCATTAGAACTCCTTTTAAACCATAGTGTCAAATGATTTACTCAAGAAGCATATGTGTGACACGTGCCATGGGGCATTAGCAAGCTGAATATATAACTACAATGCTACAACTCAGTTAAAAGAGCCCGGGCAGTAGTTCAGAAAGAGGCGACCCGCCCTCCTGTGTCTGAGCTCCTGCGTATGTAGGAGCAAAGAGATTTGCTGCACATGCTCAGAACAGACGCGCTCTCCCCTGCTCTGCGTGCGCCGCTACTTCCTGTTAGAAACCCGCTGGCAACAACCATAACAAACCAGGAAGCACAAGAGGCGTCAGTGATAGCTGCTGCTGCTGCGCAGAGCACACGGGGAGCAGGACATGGAGTCAGGAGGGTCCACTAGCAGCCCCCTCCCCCACCTCTCTCTGACTGCTGCTACCACGCAGGAGCGCCCCCGCCCCAGGTGTGTTCTGTCCCTAGCTGTCAACACGTAGTGAGATGGGGGCACGAGGAAGTAAGAGAGCGTTCCCTAGCTATTGTTTATGCTCTGCAGCGCGACACAGTGGCACAGAATAAGGTGGTATAATGGCGAGGAAGTTATGTGTCATGCAGTGCACAGTAGTGTAAAAAGGGGAGAACGTCGAGGATATTTGGTGTCATGTGTGATCCGGTATATAGATGCAGCATAACAGCTAGGATGTTATAAAGTTTCATGCAGTGTGATACAGTAGCACAGAAGGTGTACACCTGCCTGGCCTGCTGTTCTATTCCATGTACTAGATCTCTGAAAAAGACCCCTTCTCCACTGGGGTAGCTTATTCAGTCCACAGGATTGCAAATCAAATATTCCAAAAGCAAGGTTCTATGGGTTTAGAAGGGAACATTGATGTAGACATCTTAGCATTCTTTTGGGGTGTAGGGATACATGTTACCTCCTGGAAGTTGGGGCATGCATGGTTTCCTGACTGCAGCTTGCTCTCCATGCCATTTGGGGTTGATTTGAGATTTTGGAATTACGAGATTGTGCAAACTTGGTTTTGCTAATTGGAAATATCCTGGTAAATTACTGCCATTTTTAAAAAGCGAAATCTACTTGAATATGCATTGGTAAATAGGAACATTCTAGAATTGTGTATGTATGATATTTTGTTTGTATCGCGCCCATTCACAAGTGTTTCAGAGCACGATGAGGCAAGCGGGGGGAACAAGGGAGGACAAAACAATGATCTTACTAGGCCCAGTGACGTTGCAAACGTACAAGTGCAGGAGAGAGGGAGAGGCAGGGGAGGAGTGGAATGTGCTGAACAAATAGAAAAAGAATGAAAGGGTAGTGCAGCCAGTAGGTGGTAAGTGCAAGAATAAGGTGTAGACAACGGGTGTCTAATAAGTGCTGGAAGGGGACTGTAGAGTAGCAGATACAAACCCAAGTGCAAGGGTTGCCGGGAGGCAGTGCAGGTGTGTGGCTGGGAGGGAAAGGATCTGGGGCCGAAATCAGAGGGTATTTCAGGTGCCGGGTGCCAAAGGAGACAGATCAGCGTGGGAGAGGAAGTGAGATCCCGGCAGAGTCATGGGTGCACGCACCACAGAGTATTAGAATTAAGGACATCATCTCTTACCTGGCAATTGATAATGGCTGGTTTTGTGACCTGCTTAGGGGCTCCCATGTGTAAAACTGGGCCAACTGGGGATGGGAGCTGCCCCAGGGAGTCACGATTTGCCTCTTGCCCAAAGCCGGCTGCCCGGGCTAGGTTGTCTTGAGTGAGTCACTGAGGTGTGTGTCTTATGGTCATGTGATTCGAATCACAGACCAATCCGGGACTAAGGAGAGGGAACAAGATATCGCAGCCTAGGTGTCCTTATATAGGTTGTGCAGAAGAAGGGACCTCTTTTGTTTTGCTTAGTCACCCAGAGTGGGATGGGTAGGCCCAGACGTGGGTTCTGTGCCTGCTGGGCCAAGAGAGCCAAGCTACTCCTCACTGATGAGGCCCAACGAGGCCGAAACATATCTGGGGATGCCTGTGGTCTCATGCAGAAGGGATGTAACCAAGCAGTCCGGGCCGGCCTGACCCTTTTGGCGTGGGAACAAGCCTGATTTGCGTATACTCTTCCCCTTTTGTAATGTCTTGGCAGGCGAAGAATGATGGTCTAGAGGGTTGCCCAGAGCAATGCCAGAGTTTAAGATTAATTCTAAACCTTCCAGCCATTACCGCTTTTGTTTTTGCAGAAGAAGGGTTTGTCAGGTTGCAGGACGTAAAAGCCAGGTTTTGAGGGCCTTCCTGAAGGAGAGATGGTCCTCTAAGAGGCTGATGTTGAGCGGAAGGGAGCTCCAGGGTGTGGGAGTTTGAACGGAGAAAGAGGATCCTCCTATTTTTGTGAAATTGAAAGGGGGGGATCACTAGGAGGTGTGCAGAGCCAGATCTGAGATTTCTGTTGGGTTGGTACAATGTGAGGTTGATTTGGAGGAATTCAGGGCCTTTCTTGTGGAGGGCATGGTGGGTGATGCACATGGCTTTGAAAGTGTCTAGTCAGCTGATCGCAAGCCAGTGGAGCGGCCCTGAGGTCAGGGGAGATGTGTTCTCTTGGGGAGAGGGAAAGGAGGGGCCTTGCTGCGGAGTTTTGAATCTACGAGAGCTTTCTGAGCTGAAAGGCAGGGGTGCCTAGATAGAGGAAGTTGATGTAGTCTAGGCTGTAAATTCGGAGGTGAAAATGGCATGTTTGCCACTTCCTAATCGCAGGTCTTACAACATGAGGGTATATCAAAGCAGAGACAAGTACTTTGACGATACCACTTAGAATTTTTCCATTTGTCACATAGAAAATGGTGGAACATAAGTTAATATTTCTGAAGCGCAAATTGTGCACAGAAGGGGCATCATGGCGCTGACACTATGCCGGTTTAAAGGAATCTCGTCTAGTTGCTGGTATGCAGGATTCTATTCATTTAGGAAACCATGTCTACATTGCATAAGGATTTGTGGATGGTATGCCGTTTTTTTGCAGCTGCACTGAGAATGATTAAATACCTCATTTATCGCATGTCTACATGAGATTTCCTGTGGTCTTATCCTGGGGGAGCCGTGAGGTATTTATCTAAAAAATGTCTGTTAAAAAAAGTGGCTTGTTTGATGGAAGCCCTCATGGGTCAGGCATCACGCATTGAACTTCACCTTCTGTGCTCTTAGCCACAAATGTAATTGTTTCGCAGCCAGGGTAATGTGTACTGGTTTTGGCCATTTAGGGAGAATTCTTGCTGTTGGTTGGTGGACTGATTCAGCATTCCCAGGTGCACCGAATTATCAGTCAATTCTTGAGGCAATATAAGCATTACCCGAGGGGGATTGCCTCCAGAAAGCCAGGGTTCAACCTCTGTGACCCTGCTCAGTGGGGTTTTCCTGCACTTGGTGTTCACCTTGAAGCAGATGTTTCTATCTTCTTCAAAATTTTCATGCACCACCTGTTCGCCAAATAGAATTGAACCTGCCGATCATCCTGAAGATGGGGGATAGTCTGCAGTGCACACTACACAACTGACCAAGTTCACCCAGACGGAAGGGATCACCAACCCAGCAAGGTTTTTAATTCCATGTTGTGAGGCCATGAGATTGACACAGAGGGTGATAGACGTCTGCAGGATTCCATTTTGTATTTACTTGTATTTAGTTGCATTAAAATTCATACTACTTCTTGCGTGCAGTGTTCAGAATATGAACAGCCAAAACTGATGTAATTTGGGGGAAAAACGCTTCCATAAAATCATAAATACTCAAATATTCATAAAGCATTATCTATCTATTAAATATAGCATACATTTTTCCCTCCTAAAACATCTGTTGCATTTTATCTAATTCTGTAAACATAACATTCCTATCCATAGGTTCAATGCACAATCTTCTGTTTACAGATATTCTGGGATTTAATTATTGGCCAACATTGGAGACCACCCACTGGAGTATTACTTCCAGCTGCCCTTTTAGTCTATCCAAGTTTCCAACAGATCCTATTTGAAGCAACGTCTCAATCCCTCACTCAGAGCAAGCTTGCGACTAATACTCTAACGCACAGACTTACTACTCCACTGCACCTTCTAGCCATGTTCGAGTACAGTAGTAGTCCTGCATATCAATCGGAAGCCAACTTGCAACCTTCTGTTCCTTGTAGGTTGTGGAGTCTACTCTTGAATCTCCTAGCTAGGTATTCCCCCCACCCCCGACTTCCCTGCTGGTGTAGCGCAAGGATCATTTACGAGGAAGGGGTATAGGAAGACCACTATGCATATACAGACACCAGTATTATGGATAATAGGCCATTGATGCCTCCATCTTAACACGATATGTACGCATATATTGTGCAACACGGAAACCTAGGTGACTTCTCTGTTCTGTTTAATTGGATGGTTGAGGCACTGCTGAATACCTTATTTTTTTGTAATCTTATGAGTACCACACGCTGTGATTGTTGGAGAATTGTAACATTTCTTTCTTTTCCACATACAGCATTTGACCCTTCCTGGTACCCTGAACGGTGATCTCCCATTGGAGTTGCCTCAGACACAGCCATTGGGGTTTCCATCACAAAACATGTTTGGTCGCTCGGGATACCAGGCTCTCCCTGTGGGGGATTGTGAAGGTTCACTGTCCAGCATCTATGGATCACAGAAGAGGCTCTTTCACTTTGGACCTTCTGAGAGCACCTACGATCCCCTCTCGAAAGCAACCCCAGCCTGTGAATTTCCAGGTGAGTGAATGGTTCTGCAAGCTCCATTGGGTTAGTTCTAGCATAGAAAACACCCAGAGTGTTGAAGGTGCACTCAACTGAGTTGGCATATACATGCATCCCAAAGGCTCCTTCGAACGATAATTAAGAGTTCCATTATATGAGCACGGTATGTCTCGACTAAAACAACTCATGCTGATATTTCAGATCATTCTCAGACAGTTTATGGGGGGGCACTGTAAGAGTTGCTTCTAGATATCTACTATGTTTGTGCAATCTGTTGTGAAATTGTCTTCATGCGGATAAGTTTCAGTGAAGTCTGGATTAAGATATCGTCACTCCCTCTTGCATAGATTGTCTGCCCTGTTAAGATGATAGTGAGAAAAACAGTTTCCCAAAAAACAAGCTACCTATTGGTGTCACACACTTAGACTCAAGGTCTAGACAAGGATTTGGCACATCTTGAAAAAAATCTTGTGTTGAAGCAAATATCACAAGATATAACACATAGGCTAGTATTTTACCACAAATATATTAAATTTTATTAATCATCATAAAATATTGAGCCCAGTGGGTCCAATTATTAAAAGAACACACAGAACAATGGAGATCAATCACAATCCTGTTAAACAGCATGAAATATTCATGTAGAGATGATTATGTGAGTCAACTTGCTTCATCCTGATCCTATATCAAAAACACTATTGTTTTATCAAGGTGGTGTTAGTAATTCTATAGGTGACTTTATCAACATGAATATTTTCATAGTGCAGCTATTGCCAAAGTCCCCAGTTGGTATGTGGGCATAAGCCCATCTATATAAAGTGTCGACAGGATGGCTCTGTTTCCAGCCTTATAAGCACAAAAAACAAGAACGTTTTTTTTAGCATTTATAGATGACTGTTCTCCATTCGGCAAGTATAGGACCAAATAAGGCTTTCATCAGGACACGATAGAGAGGTGTTTTTGACCCAGACCCCAAGGTCTTCACAGTGGGTTTCGAATGTTGACTGGTATATCTCTAAAGACAGACAAACAAATAGATTAAAAACTAGCTGTGTTCAAAATATCATTCATAAACATGCCTCATCACCATTTCTATGACCTGCCCTGTCTTCTATTGATCGTTGTGCACCCAAGAAAAAATCTTTACGTGGTTTCCCATGTATGACTATGACAAAATTGAATTAAGTGAACTATTTTATGTTGTCTTTGTTACCACTTTTGGAACACCTTAGTGTGCATATACATTTACTATTTTTGCATAATTCTATTTCTATTGATCATTTCATTATGACAAGGTGTTTTTTTATATTTTTAGTACCTTATAGTGTAGCTGAAGTTTGATATTCTTCAAAAAGGTTATTTCGAGGTCTTAAAATCCCTCCTGCATTTCTGTAACAACGGAATGTGTCAAGAACTTGCCTTCCATGATTGAAATGGGAACAGAAGAAAAAAGTGCATGTGATGCACATGAGATGTGATGACGCTATCTCATAAAACCGACCTACATATTAAGATGGAGATATGTATCACTCTTCCTACCTTCCGTGAGCAGTGGATACGCTGCCGTCGGCGAAGAGTTAGTTAGTGAACGATCGGCGTGATGCAGAAATGATGACATCTGTTTCAGACGCCGTTAAAGGAACTCCCCGTGCTGCAAGATAGCGGGGGCACATAAGAAGTTTGTAAGGTAAAGCGTTTCTAGTGCATACTACGATGTAAAGAAACGCCGCATGCAGACAAGCTTACTATTGCGAGGAGAACGGGACTGCTACTTCTCTCCCTCAGACGATCGCGTTGTCTGTACGGAACGTCACGATGGTCATGTGATCATTTTTACGCCTTTCTAAAGGTTAAAGACCTGACGCTGACGTGATGACGTGTTGTTTATAATGGTGGCCGGATGGATTAGAAATATACCCCGGCCATCTTGAAGTAACTTGTTGTATAGCTAATATGCCGCCATTTCAAAGTCAGCATGAGCAGCATGGCAAAATGCTGTATGTATCAAAAGGGCAAAGTATTGGTATCATTGTAAGATAATGTTGAAAACCGCATGTTCATGCTGATTATAATGAAGTGAAATTACATTGTTGCAACATTATGTCTCATAAATACAAGATTGAAGTTTTTTTAGACATGGATAAACCCTGACTTTGAGGATATTCAAAACTGAAAAACAGGGCAAAGCTAGTTGCCACGATGTTATTTGTGTAAAAAAAGGTTCCATTCAATATACAGATTTAGTCCGCTGTTGACCGAGTCTTGTTTGTGGATCCATTTTTGTTCTAGTTTGCGTAGATTGAGGTCCCTATCTCCCCCTCGGGGATGTGAATCGAGAGTTTGTAAGACAAACCAGGTGAGATCATTGAAAGAGTGTTTCATTTTGCTATAATGATCTACTAATGGTTTGTCTTTGATCATTGCAGTGGAGTCTTGAATATACGATTTCATTTTTTTGACAAACGGTCTGAGGAACACGTCTGCATAGACTGACAGAGGTTCCAACAGTGAGCCTATAGCGGAAACTATGGGTCGTCCAGGAGGACATATTAAGTTCTTGTGTATTTTTGGTAGGCAATAAAAAGCCGGGGTGACTGGATGTTTGTTCACCAAAAACAGTTTTTCATCATCATTTATCCACCCTTGGTGGGCCGCATGTGTCATGAGACTAACGATTTCTTCCATGATTTTTGTGGTGGGGTCTGATAGAATGGATTTATAGACCATTGGGTCGGATAGTTGTCTGTTAACTTCTAGATCATAGAGATCAGATCCCCATAAAACAATACCTCCACCTTTGTCTGCCGGTTTTATTATAAATAAGGGATTAGTTTCCAAATTTTTTAAAGCCAGTTGTTCTGCTTTTGAGAGATTATATGTGTATTTATTTTTGTTGGTATAGAGAAATTTCATATCTCTTAATATTCTATTTTCAAAGGCCAAAATTTCAGGAGATACCATAGATTGTAGGGGGGTGAAATTAGAGGGTGGTTTTTTTCCAGATTTATTGTCACTCTCTGGAACTGGATCATTTTTATCATGAAAGAAAAAACGTAGTCTAACAGCACGAAAGAAATTTCTCATTTCGATTTCTGTTTGAAACAAGTCTGCTCGAGATGCCGGAACGAAAGATAGACCTTTAGACAGAAGTTTTATTTCATCAGGCAATAGTGTGTGTTTGCTTAAATTGAAAATCGGGGTTACCATGTTGACGGGGGGATCCATTGGCGGGTCCGCATCCCGTGATTGCCCCATTGTCTGTTTCTTCCCCGATTTCCTCGCCGTTGAAAAAACTGCTGTTGTTGTCCTCTTTGGGGTTGAGTGATGCCACTTGAATTGGGGATATTTGTAGAGCTGTCTGAATCACTACTATTTGAAGAATTAGAGAAAAGTTTGGAAACTAATCCCTTATTTATAATAAAACCGGCAGACAAAGGTGGAGGTATTGTTTTATGGGGATCTGTGTTCCTCAGACCGTTTGTCAAAAAAATGAAATCGTATATTCAAGACTCCACTGCAATGATAAACATCTTGCACTCCGTCACTATACTACCAGATGACGTTTTTGTCACTCTTGACATCACGTCACTCTATACTAATATACCGCAGATGAAATGTATTGACGTAATGTTCAAACTGTTGGAAACACGGACTGATAAACAACCTCCGTCAGCATTCATTGCAGAGTGCATACATATTGCCCTCACAAAAAATTTCTTTATTCACAAAAACTCCTTTTACCAACAACTTAATGGCACAAGTATGGGGGCTACTTTTGCCCCCGATTTGGCCAATTTATATATGGATCATTTTGAGAACATTCATATATACAACGACACGAATCCTTTTGAGAAAAATCTCCACGCATGGTACCGCTATATTCATGACATCTTTATGATTTGGCGCGGTACGATGCAAGAACTTACCAGTTTCCATATTTGGCTGAACCAATGCGAATTATCGCTTCAGTTCACGTGGGAAGCCAATAAGAAAGAAATTCCTTTCCTGGATCTTCTCATATACCGTACTTCTGATAATAACATTGGAACCAGTCTGTATAAAAAACCGACTCAAAAAAATACACTCTTGCATTTTGAAAGTTTCCACCCTCACTCACTTAAAGAAAACCTTCCATTCGGACAGTTTCTGAGGATTAGGCGAAACTGTTCAGAAAAACAAGAATTCCTAGTCCATAGCGAAAAACTAAAAAATAACCTAAAAGGAAGGGGCTATCCATCTCATACCATCAGAAGATCCTATAAAAGGGCTAAAAACACTCCTAGAGCTGCCTGTCTTGTGAAACAGGATCGCACGCAGTTGGAAAAAATCACCTGTGTAACAACCTTCACCCCGATCAGTAATGCTCTGAGGAGAACTATTCTCAAACATTGGAAAATGATAAATACTGAAGCTTTTTCTATTCCTCCTCCCCGTTTTGCTTTCAAACGGTTACAAAATATCGGGGATAGATTGGTTCATACGTATCCCAGACAACCGACCACGCCATTGACTCAATCAACACTATGGAGTCTTCCTCCAGTTGTAGGCCATTTTAAATGTGGAAAATGCCTAATGTGCAATTTCACTAAAAATGTCAAAAGCGTTGAAGTAAAAACGGGAACATGGACTTTAAAATCCTTCTCCAACTGTGCAACGAAATGGGTAATCTATTGCATTATTTGTCCATGTAACCTTATGTACATCGGCAAATCCAAACGTACCATCAGAACGAGAATAGGGGAACATCATTCATGTATCAAAAACAATATCAAAGACAAACCATTAGTAGATCATTATAGCAAAATGAAACACTCTTTCAATGATCTCACCTGGTTTGTCTTACAAACTCTCGATTCACATCCCCGAGGGGGAGATAGGGACCTCAATCTACGCAAACTAGAACAAAAATGGATCCACAAACAAGACTCGGTCAACAGCGGACTAAATCTGTATATTGAATGGAACCTTTTTTTACACAAATAACATCGTGGCAACTAGCTTTGCCCTGTTTTTCAGTTTTGAATATCCTCAAAGTCAGGGTTTATCCATGTCTAAAAAAACTTCAATCTTGTATTTATGAGACATAATGTTGCAACAATGTAATTTCACTTCATTATAATCAGCATGAACATGCGGTTTTCAACATTATCTTACAATGATACCAATACTTTGCCCTTTTGATATATACAGCATTTTGCCATGCTGCTCATGCTGACTTTGAAATGGCGGCATATTAGCTATACAACAAGTTACTTCAAGATGGCCGGGGTATATTTCTAATCCATCCGGCCACCATTATAAACAACACGTCATCACGTCAGCGTCAGGTCTTTAACCTTTAGAAAGGCGTAAAAATGATCACATGACCATCGTGACGTTCCGTACAGACAACGCGATCGTCTGAGGGAGAGAAGTAGCAGTCCCGTTCTCCTCGCAATAGTAAGCTTGTCTGCATGCGGCGTTTCTTTACATCGTAGTATGCACTAGAAACGCTTTACCTTACAAACTTCTTATGTGCCCCCGCTATCTTGCAGCACGGGGAGTTCCTTTAACGGCGTCTGAAACAGATGTCATCATTTCTGCATCACGCCGATCGTTCACTAACTAACTCTTCGCCGACGGCAGCGTATCCACTGCTCACGGAAGGTAGGAAGAGTGATACATATCTCCATCTTAATATGTAGGTCGGTTTTATGAGATAGCGTCATCACATCTCATGTGCATCACATGCACTTTTTTCTTCTGTTCCCATTTCAATCATGGAAGGCAAGTTCTTGACACATTCCGTTGTTACAGAAATGCAGGAGGGATTTTAAGACCTCGAAATAACCTTTTTGAAGAATATCAAACTTCAGCTACACTATAAGGTACTAAAAATATAAAAAAACACCTTGTCATAATGAAATGATCAATAGAAATAGAATTATGCAAAAATAGTAAATGTATATGCACACTAAGGTGTTCCAAAAGTGGTAACAAAGACAACATAAAATAGTTCACTTAATTCAATTTTGTCATAGTCATACATGGGAAACCACGTAAAGATTTTTTCTTGGGTGCACAACGATCAATAGAAGACAGGGCAGGTCATAGAAATGGTGATGAGGCATGTTTATGAATGATATTTTGAACACAGCTAGTTTTTAATCTATTTGTTTGTCTGTCTTTAGAGATATACCAGTCAACATTCGAAACCCACTGTGAAGACCTTGGGGTCTGGGTCAAAAACACCTCTCTATCGTGTCCTGATGAAAGCCTTATTTGGTCCTATACTTGCCGAATGGAGAACAGTCATCTATAAATGCTAAAAAAAACGTTCTTGTTTTTTGTGCTTATAAGGCTGGAAACAGAGCCATCCTGTCGACACTTTATATAGATGGGCTTATGCCCACATACCAACTGGGGACTTTGGCAATAGCTGCACTATGAAAATATTCATGTTGATAAAGTCACCTATAGAATTACTAACACCACCTTGATAAAACAATAGTGTTTTTGATATAGGATCAGGATGAAGCAAGTTGACTCACATAATCATCTCTACATGAATATTTCATGCTGTTTAACAGGATTGTGATTGATCTCCATTGTTCTGTGTGTTCTTTTAATAATTGGACCCACTGGGCTCAATATTTTATGATGATTAATAAAATTTAATATATTTGTGGTAAAATACTAGCCTATGTGTTATATCTTGTGATATTTGCTTCAACACAAGATTGTTTTCAAGATGTGCCAAATCCTTGTCTAGACCTTGAGTCTAAGTGTGTGACACCAATAGGTAGCTTGTTTTTTGGGAAACTGTTTTTCTCACTATGTTCTGACCACATCCCACAAGCCCCTATCAAAAAAGTGGTCTTTTGCTCATTAAATATCCCCTGCCCTGTTAAGATGACTGCAAAGCGTAACCTCTGCTTCTCTCTGATCTGATTTTATGATGACTAGGGAGTCTGGCTTCTCTGCTCATTTGTTGTAGTGATTGCAGATCCTTTCTTATCCCATCCTATCCCTGACAACCCTACCTTGCCCTAGATTTAAGGGGGAGGACTGGAGCCACTCTACTGCCTGTACAAGGAGTCCTAATATGCTGAGCATGAGCCACTGTACTGATGGCCTTGTAGGATATGGTGCCTCTGTACGATAGCCTTGCTGGAGGAAAATGCTTAAATTCTTACTGACTCACTGGACCTCATGGCAACATACCACAGGGCAAAGCGGTGCCACAGCCATGGTCAGTCTGCAAGAGAATGAGGTAGGGTGGACCTCTCGATGCATCCTGAACACCCATTTGACCTCCAAGATGGTGTCTGAACCTGAAATTGGTTCAGTCAGCAGCTAGGACTGTGGGACACGCAAGTGACGCAGAAGCCGGGTTTGAGCCTTTAAGCAAGCTCAGGTTTCCAGCCTCTTGGTGGAAGTTCTGGGGCTTTGCCAAATACTATTCATCCCCAGGCTGCACCCTCCTGCAGGTCTAGTGTGTGGGCACCAGTGGACCCAGAGATCTAGGAGGCAGGGAGGCTTCCCAAAAATAAGAGGAGGACAAGAGTTGATCAACATATGGGGACAGAAAAACAGGGTGCAGTTTTCCCTTAAAACCCTCAGCATAGGAGAGACTGTGAATTGATCATCAACACCAGGGAAGAGACCTGAATTGGGATTTAGAGTCTAAGCCGATGGTATACAGAGAAGCCATGCTGTTATTGCACTTTTGCAACAGGTAAGTAGTCTTAATAAGTCTCTGTATAAATTACCTTTTTTCATTTGCATCATGCTGATCCTGCTTGGCCTTGGGACACTTCACAGCAGAATTTGATCTCCATTGGTCTCTTCCCGTATTACAGAAACTAAAGATACTACACTCTAAGTAGCTCCGCTGTTCTACTGACAGCTGACCCCAGCCTCTCTGGTACTTTAGTCTGTGCAACTCACTGAAGAGCTGAGCCTCTCTGGGTCTCCTCCATTACACTGATGGCAGCTCCTGGCCTCTATGGGTTCCCCCCCCTGATAGACTGATGGAAGCAACCATCTTCTCTGAGTTTCCCCCCACGTAGGTTGATGGCAGCAGCCATCTTCTCTGGGTAGCCCCCCTGGTAGGCTGATGGCAGCACTTGTCTTCTCTGGATCTCTTCCTTGGTAGGCTGATATCGGTTTCTAAATAATCGATCAGCCCCACACCTCTCTCTAGTACACCAGAAGGGATCCGAACAGATTGGAAACGCAAGCAAATTATAAACCGCTTTGTCCAATTTTGGTAACGTGGGCAGAATGGCAGGCTTCTCTCTGAAAGGCCGTGGATCGTTCGTTAGTTGCAATACAGCAAAAATCAATTATTGCCCAATGATAAAAGGGACTGTCCAGTCAAGGTTGAATAGAAATATCTACTTTTATGATTATCACAACAGACAGTTGTAGCACACTACAAAATACAACCCACCCTGTAAAAGATTGCAGAAGACAGGCCGTTTCAATGAAGGAAAAGGGATGCACTCTGGATACTGACAGGAATAGTTCAAGCATACTTGGTTTTAAGACAAAGGGAACAATGGATTGTAAAACGTCACTAGGGGCCTTTCGGAGAAGGACCACAGGGACAGAACCACAATGTACTTTGTGGTGTAGGAGTTTTTGGTGCTTGATAAGGTCGAGTCGGTTTCAGGGCACTTTGCTGTTCTGCGACAGAGTTCAAGACAGGAGACAGGTGTGGGTATCAGGTGGCAGGCAGTTCGGCGAGCGAAGATGGACGAACGGCTGCAGGCTGGCCTACACGGTGGCTCAGGGTTAGGAATCGTTGTCTCAGTGCTGGTCAGCGGTTGTGATGCACGGTTCGAGGTGTGTCGGACGACTTTAGCGACTGCGGCTTAACAAATGTCAGTTGTCTGTGGTGCAGTCAGTTGCAGCTCGAGGGGCTCGACTGGCTCGAAAATGTCCTTTTAAGGCGGACGTCGGTAGATGCTTGTCGATACACTCCTTCTAGCCTCTTCACTGGGCTTCTGTTGCCACTTAAGGCGGATGGCCCAAAGCTGAGGAGAGTTTTGCAGGCAGCTGCCTTGTCCTTGGTTTGGTTCAGAAACTCTCTGGCGCTTCTCACTTGGGAGGCTTGCTGCAGAGCCTAGCAGGGCACGCTGTGTGCTGGCTGGGTACCAGTTCTGGAACGGATCGAGGGTCCTCTGGATCCGGTATCTCCCTCTGTTCCCTGGGAGATGTGTAAAGGAGGGATCTTGCTTCCCTCTTGGAGGTCCTGGCCTTCCTTCACTGGCAGAAGATGTAAAGTGGACTGTACCTTCAGCCAGGGTCCAATGATGAGTTCTTCTTTCTGTTTCGGGTATGCAGGCTTATATTTGCAAGCTTGTGGATAATTGGTTGGTTGCAACACAGCGAACATACAATGATAAAAGGGAATGTCCAGTCATGGTTGTATAAAAATATCTACTTTATTAGTATCACAACACAGTAATAGCTCACTACACAATACAACCCACCTTGTAAAGGAATGCAGAGGACAGACAGTTTCAAAGAAGGAAAATGGATGCACTCTGGATACTGATAGGAGGGTAGTTGGTAAAGTAATTAATCGCAATAGTTCAGGGATACTTGGTTTCAATACAAAGGGAGCAATGGGTCATACAATGACACTAGGGGCCTTCAGAGAAGGACCAGGAGGACAGAACAACAGCTTGTTGAAGTTATTGGTGCTCGACAGGGTCGAGTCGGTTTCAGGACGTTTTGTAGCTCCTGCAAGAGAGTTCAAGATGGGAGACAGCTGCATGTATCAGGCAGCAGTCAGTTTGGTGAGTGAGGCTGGATGGATGGCTGCAGGCTGGCCTACATGGTGACTCAGTGTCAGGAATTGTTGTCTCAGTGCTGGTTGGCGGGTCTGAAGCACTGGTCGAGGCATCTCGAACAACACTACCGACTGCAGCATGACAACAGTCAGCTGAGCAGTCTGTTGTAGTTCGACGGTCTCGACTGGCTCGAAATTGTGCTTTAAGGCGGACACTGGTGGATGCTTGTCTATGCACTCCTCCTAGCTTCACTGGGCTTGTCATTCTTTAAGGCAGACAGCCCAAATCTGAGGAGAGTGTTGAAGGCAACAGCCTTGTCCTTGGTTTGGTTCCGAAACTCTCTGGCACTTCTCACCTACAAAGCTTGCTTGGAGAGCCTAGCAGGGAACGCTGTGTGCTGGCTGGTTATCGGTTCCAGAGCTGCTGGAGGGTCCTCTGGATTCAGTATCTCCCTCTGTTCCCTGGGAGATGTTTAGAGGAAGGATCTTGCTTCCCTCTTTGGAAATCCCGGTCTTCCTTCACTGGCGGAAGCTGTAAGGCACACTGTAGCTTCGGCCAGGATCCAAATAAGTTCTTCTTGTTACTCCTTGCAAAGTCTTCAGATGATCTTCCAAAAGAGGGGCTCAGCCCTCTTCTAAAGCCAAATGGACAACAAGGATTGGTGTAGGCTAAGCCTACCTTAATGAACCAATCCTGGATCCCCACCAACCATCTCCTGTATGTGTGAGGTCATAACCAGAGTACTTTGCAACAGAAAAGTTAAACGGGTGAAAACATGTACTATTAAGTCCCACCCATCTTCCTGTCTGTTGTAGATCAAAGGCTCTCTCTATTTAATGGAGCAATGGAGCTCTCTGTGGTTCATGATTAAAGCGGCAAGTCTCCTTTGAAGCTGTGGCGAGACCAGACTTTCTGGCGCCGTCAATCAACATACTCGTACTGTAAGGAAGGCATGGTATCAACAGTAAGACAGACACACGTGACCACAGTTCAAGGGTGTTTATTGAAATTCAATTGGGTTTCCCTATCTAATCCTAAATCAAAAGATGGGAGCAAGCTATGAGCATCAAATATTAATAACGCAGTCCTAGTGGTGTCTTGTCAAAATAAAAGGGCCTATACTACTAAACCTATTGCGAATCCATACCTCTAAATACAAATGGGAAACAATGTTATGCAAAAGAAAAGTGTTCAAGAAATGATATGTCAGGATATTGAAGCTGTTGGCTTCCCTTCCCCACGTTTTCAGCACGAGACAAGGCGGCACACTCGAGCTTAGCACAGTCGCTGGCTTCTCTAGCACGAGGGTGCAGTTCAAGACTCCACCATCATGGCCTTCTGTGCCAAAGTCTCTTTGCCATTCAAAGTCTCTTCTTTCAGAGGGTCTGATGCAACAAACAAATAAGTTCCTTTCCTTTCAGTATTCTTCTACGCACACTTTTCTCAGGTTATTTACTGTTCACCTTGGATCCCCCTCCACCGGTCTCAGATCCACTTTAACACAAAGTTCGGTTTTCACATAAATTTAAGTTTCATAGGATTTCCATGTATCCAATTTCTCAGATCCATTCTAACACAAAATCTTCAATCAGTCTCTCTCTGCTGGGCTTGGACCAATTTATCTATTGGAACACAAACCTGCTTTAACACAAAGCTTTCAATTGATCTCCCTCTGCTGGGATCGGATAAACTTTGTCTACTTTGCCATCAACTTTCTTTACTGTATCAACATCGAAGACTTTCAATTGTGCACAGGATTTTGCTCGACCCGTTGCAGGACCACTTCGATTCGCAATACATTGCCTCTCTTTCACTTTTGTCAACTCTCAGCTGGACACCTTACAATGCCCTTCAATTGAGCATGTACGCAGTGCCAGACCACTCTGTCAAAGGTATCATATATCTTGGTTTCAAAGTTCAATCACTCATTGCAGTTCAACTTTACTTGCGTTGGTTATCACACGCGTTTCATACAATGTTCTTTCCAGCTCTCGCCATACAATGTTGCCCCTTGCAACCTTGGTTTCAACACAGACCAGTCTTGTATCAATCTCCCCAATTCACCAGCTGTGTTGATTTCACTGATGCTGCTTTGTTGTTGGAGTCAAGGACAGTACCACGGCAGCTGGCAATTCTCCCTACCTTGATTATAAATGTGGAAGGGTCCCGGGTACCTCTGACATACAATGCAGGATTCCTCAGCCTGGTTTCCTGATCTTATGCTTTCTATTCTCAAGGCTTCATTAAAGTAACAGTTCCTTGTTGAAAAGGTCAAAGGAACTTCCCTCCTTGTGATCCCCTTCGGTTTCGCCGTCTTTCTCCTCATATTAAACTTCCATCTTGGAACTGCTGTTTCCTCGTGTGCTTTGTCTCGCTCCGAGTGTGCTCTCATGCTTCGCCTTTTATCCGTGTGGGGAAGTGTAATGGAAGTCAGGTGTGTGTGATGGTCAGTAATTGCCCGACCATTGTATTGGGACACGTCATGCATACGGCTTGTGTGTTAGTCTGTTTTCTCTCATAGCGGGCTGTCCCAGAGAAAGTGTTTGTGTTGTGAAAGGGGGGCGGGGGAGGGGTTTGAGTTCCTCGTAGGAACGGTGGGAGGTGAAACAGAAGTTAGAAAATGTTTTCAGGATAGGATAGAAAGACTGGCATAGAAAAGAGGAAGCAGGGAAAATGGTGGGGCAGGGTACCTGGCCTCTTTTTTTTCTCTTTGCTGTTGCCAAATACAGACCCCGGCTCCTCTGCCTTTTAACTTTTACAATAGCCCATAGTCTTTCTACACATTTCAATGTTGCCCTGACTGTGGAACCATGCCTCAATAGGTTTGCTCCTTGATGCTGACTGCAAGTCCTCACCCATCGGTCCTGTTGCACCGGGTACATAATCTAGCATCCCCTCTTCCCTCCATTGTTTCACTGACTGCAGAGCCTCTGTAGGCCTGACCCACTCTTTCATGGCTGCAGAATCCATCCTCCCAGAATTTCTGCATAGTTATACTGTCTTCAGTGCCAGACATCGCTGCTCTTTTCTATATTGAGCACAGAATCACTCAGGTTTTTGGACTGTCGCTTTTACTCTGTCCGCACAGCCTGATTGACCCATATTGCTCTCTAATGTTACATTAGATGCAGAGCCTGGACTTTCTGCTCTCTCTTTCCTGACGCAGAGTGATGCATATGGAGGAGATTGAAGATTGGCCAAGCGCACAGCGCAGGAAGCCTTCATTCTATTAAAGACACAGAGGCGAAAATGATGCTTATTCTCCTTTTCTTATTGCTTTCAACAGCTTTTTAATTTTTTTTTTTTTTAACAGTTTGAACGTGCCTTACAGGCATAAAAAACTAAATCCATAACAAAAAATGAAAAATGCTATGAAAGGGTGTCTCAACTACAGCTCCCATGAGACCTAGCAGCATAGTAGTCCTGAGGTTCAGTCCTGATGCCCAATGAGAGCTCCCCTGCTGGTACAAATCCTTGCTGCTCTAGGTCCCTTCCTCTTATTTTTCCGAGCTGCTTCAACATGTACAACAGTCTAAGTAAACAGTCTTAGATAACTTGTTCTGTCCTCGCTATACTGCACTGATTTGCATCTCTCCTTTTCAATTGGATCCCCTCTCCATATTCTCCCTGCTGACCTCATGGGTCCCAGAATGGTTAGGGTCTGTGCAGGCAACAATCAATCCTCCCCCATCTCTCAGACATGCAGTGTTCCCCAGGGCTCCTGCCTGTCGCCTTTGCTTTTTAATCTATACATCCGTCCCCTTTTAGACCTCCTAAGCAAATTAGGAGAGCAATACACAAACTACGCTGACGATACTCAGGTAGTCATACAGCTGAGTGGCTCTTATAGCAATGACGTTGAAACCTTCAATAAAATATACAAAGCCATACATGACTGGATGGCCTGCAACTCCCTTGCTCTCAATGACAAAAAAAACAAACTCCTTATTGTGTGATCCAAAAATATTTGGACCAAACTTGGTTCCAACTACGCCTGCTTCCCTATTGCAGATAATATTATCACCGTCCAAAAGAAAGTCAAGACCCTAGGAGTTGTTCTGGACGAAGAACTTTCCATGAAGTCCCACGTTTCCAGCATTAAGTCCAGCTGCGGTCTCATAAACAAGCGAATAGGATACATTTGCCCATATATCTCGGAAGAGAACTGTGCCCTCTTGTCCACAGCACTGATTAATTCTAGATTAGACTATTCTAATAGTCTCCTAGCTGGTACTACAGCCTCCAACATTCAATCACTACAAGTGGCTCAGAATAATGCTGTACGCAATATCTTCAACCAATCTTGTCGTACACACATCTCCACATTTAGGAGGAAACTTCACTGGCTTCCGGTCAAACATCGTATAACACACAAGGTGCTGACTACGACCCACAAATGCCTTAGTCTCAGCAGTCCGACATACTTGTCAGCCCGCATTAGTACCAAGCCTAATGAGAGAAATCTTCGCTCATCCACTGCAGTCGTCCTCAAACAACCCAAATTTAGGACAGCTAAATTTGGAGGCACCACTCTCGATGCTCAGGGCCCCCTTCTTTGGAATGCACTACCAGCCCGGATATGGCAGATCCAGAGCTATACTGTATTGAAACGCGCCATAAAAACTCACTTTTTCAACCTGGAATAACTCATTGACTATGCCCTCTTCTTCTGCCTTATGTGCCTGTTTGTCCTTGTCTTGTATTTGTGGGCGCCCTGAGGCCCACGGGCATGTTGGCGTGTTACAAAAATTAAAATAAATAATCAATCTCGAGAGATCTTTTTATCTTCCTCTACGTAGAAAGAGATTGATATTGTTAGGGAGGGGTATTCGCTCATATTGATCTTAATACATAATACACTATACATTTCATCATTTAGTGAAATTCCCAGTGGGAGGGATAATGCTCACCTCCGTGTCTGTTATAGAATCAAGACTGCCTGCGCTGTGCGCTTTGGCAATCTTCATTCTATGACAAGACCGGAGGCGAGCATTATGCTTGTTCAAAGCTTTGCACTACTGCTAAGACAAAGTTGGAGAATGGCTTGAAATAAAAGGTTCTGAAAACCGAGTCGCTGGACCAGTCTGCTGCCTTCATGATCTCTTGGAGCGGAACTCCAGCTACAAAAGCTCTGGAAGCCATAGCCCCTTTGGTCGAGTGAGCTCCAAACACTGAGGTGTCTATTCCTGCTAGCTAACTTCTTTTACCCATCTCGCTATAGTGGCAGGCGCTACTGCTTTATATGGCTTCCTGTGCGCTATCAATAGCTGAGTCACATTCTGTGGCCTTATCGCTGCTGTTGCTGCCTCATAGCATTTTATGCACTGTGCTACATAGGGCTTGCCGTTATCTGGAAAATATGGGTATGTACTAATCTTAGAGTTGGTTTTAGTACGATGTGCGATGTTAAACGCTATGCCCTCTGGATAAAATATTTTTCTGTCTATTTCCAGGGCTTTGGCATCTGAAACCCTTCTACATGACACTGGGCAGAGTAGTGTGGCTAATTTTTCAGATAGTTGTCTCCCTGATAGCAGGTCGTTTCTTGGCCACTGCTCTAAAAAGTGGAGGATCTTGTTAACGTCCCAACGGGATGAGTATCTCGGTAGAGGGGGCTTGCTTACTTTAACCCCCTTGAGAAGTCTAGCTACTGCTGGGTGCTCTCCTACCGGGACCCCGTCTACTAAATCGTGCCCGGCTGAAATAGCTGACCTGTACACTGCCACCGTCCTAAAAGCTCTTCCTCTAGTAGGTAGGGACGCTAGAAAATATATAACTTGAACTATAGGAGCTGAAACAGGAGGAATACCCCACCACCTGCCCCATAGTTCCTAGGCTTGCCAAGCAGAATTATAGCTCCGAACTGTGGAAGGGGCCCATGAAACTTTGATAAACTCTGTAGCTTCCTCTGAAAGTCCTGGCAAACACCATCTGCGCCTGAAATTCTGCAGGCTAGAAGGGTCAGCGTCCGGTCCTGTATCAGAGGATGCGGGGCTACCGCTGGATCGGATAGGAGATCCGATCTGTGAGAAATCTTCTGGGGGAAATCCATGGAAAGTTCTATCAGAACTGGAAACTAAGCTTGCGATTTCCATTCCAGTGTCACCATGACCAGATCTGCCTTGTCCCTGCATACCTTTGCTAGTACCCTCGCCAGCATCGCAAAGGGTGGAAAGGCATAGTGGGTGTGGTCTCCCCAGTGCTGTAGGAATACATCCGTCCCTGCCGCCTCTGGATCCAGTTCCCAGCTGAAATATTTTGGCAGGTGTGCGTTTAGCCTTGAGCAAAATAGGTCCGTATGTAACAGTCCCGACTTCTGCTGTTATTTGTCAAAGACTGAGCTGTGTAGTCTACAGTCGCTGGAGTCTGTTACGAAACGGGAGTTCAAGTCTGCTACTGTATTCATTGCTCCCGGAAGATACTCTGCTTTGATGGAGAGCTTCTTTTCTAGGCAAATGTGTCAGAAATCCTTTGCTAACTCCACTAGCATCTTGGACTTCGTGACCCCCATCTTGTTGATATAGCTCACTGCCGATATATTGTCCATCCGTAGTAGGATGCAACATTGCGCCCTGTCCTTGGTAAATGCTTTGATGGCGAAGGATCCCGCGAGAAGCTCCAAGCAATTGATATGGAGAGCTAGCTCTTCCTGAGACCATTTCCCCTCTGTCTGATTGTGGCCGCATGTGGCTCCCCAGCCTGACCTGCTGGTGTCCGATTCTATAATAAGCTCTGGTACGTCGCCTGATATGGCTCGGCCGTTCCAAGATTCCATATTGTGGAGCCACCAGAGAAGCTCCATCTTGCTGTCTTTGTCCAGGGGTACTTGGTGATGATATTTCCATCCCTTCTGTAAGTATTTTATCTTGAGCCTCTGAAGAGCTCGATAATGTAATGGGCCGGGGTACATCGCCCGGATAGAGGCTGCGAGTAGTCCAACTATCCTGGGTAGATTCCAAAGCGATATATCCCGTCTCCCGAGCTCTGTTCTCAGATCCTTCTTTATTGACCTTAACTTCCGCGCCAGGAGCTCTAGCGTGGCATTTCTCGTATCTATCGTAAAGCCTAGAAAGTCCAACCTCTTGCACGGTGTCAGTGCTAACTTCTCTGTGCTGACCAGAAATCCTAGCCCTGACTTCAAGGATGTCGCCCATTGCACTTGCTTCTGCAGCCTTTCCTTATTTTCTGCCATAAGTAGGATGTCGTCCAGATAGACGATCACTCGAATTCCCTGATCTCGTAAAGCTGTCACGAGTGGCCTTGTAAGCTTGGTAAAGGCCCATGGCGCTGAGGCAGCCTGAATGGCAGGCTCTTGAATTGCCACGTCTCGTTTCTCCATGTGAATCTCAAGAATTTCCGGTATTGAGGTGCTATGGGCACCGTCAAATATGCGTCTTTCAAATCTAGACGCGCTAGCCAATCGTTGCAGATGGATTCCCTCCATCTTGAAATGTCTGTAAACTAACCAGCTGTTTAGTTCCTTTAAATTGATGACTGGTCGCACCTTGCCTTTGCATTGGACCAGAAACATGTTGCTCAGGAACCCTGGTGTGTGTGGTTGTGCTCTCCGTATGGTGTGTTTGTGCACAAGCACTTGGATCTCTGTATCTAATAACCTGGTCTCGGCTTGCGAGCTGCGCATGCGCGGCAGGGGGTTTAACTGCACTGGGGTCTCCAAGAATTCTATATGGAATCCCTGAGCAGTTTGCAGAACCCATGCATCTGATGATAGCTTGCGCCAATTGTGCATAAAAAGCAAGGTTCTCCCTCCCACTGGGGGGTATCTCACTATGCGCTCTCTCACCTGTGGCATTGTTCTGATGTCTGAAGTATCCTCTGCCTCTGCGGCCCCTGAATCCTCTACCTCTGTTTGGAAAGAAGGCGTCTTGCTGACGAGATTCCCAGTATTGGGCTCTCAGGCCCTGGGGCCGTCTGAGTTGTATCGGCCAGTCGAGCGGCCTCTATATCGACTGGCCCCTGCAAAAACTTTTCCATGGAAAACCTTTCTTATTGATGCTTTTGCCTTCTCTAGGGCGGTATAGGTGCCCACAAATGTGTTCATTTCCTTCACGAATGTGTCTTCAAAGAGCAACCCTTGTGCTCCCTCCCTCGCTTCATAGGTGGTAAGGTCTCAGAGTTTGTCTATTTTTAACAGCATTGACCTGCGTCTCTCAGCTGAAATTGCGCTATTCGCATTCCCTAACATGCACATGGCCTGCGGAGCCCTGCCTGCCAAAATGAACTGATCTACTGGCTCTCCCGTGTCTTTGGATCTCTCCACCAGGTCCATGATTTTCACGATGGGCCCTGTCGGGTCCCGAATCTTGTCCTGGCAAGATTTCCAGGCACAATCCATACCTTTCCTGCCGTCTTTCCATGCCTTTGTGACGAAAGTCCGCATTTTTGGGTGGAGTTCGGGTGTCTCGGATACTGTTCCGGTAAGGTCAGGCCTAGGGCATTCTGCCCTGAGGCGGAACCTGGTTTCCTTCTCCAGAGGTTTCCGTATTTTCTGCGACATGTACAGTGCCACTCTTGGTGATGGGGTCCACTCTGTGGACCCAGGGTGCCTAATAGTATCCGGCTCAAACATATCAGATATGTCATCTTTGTCTGGGGTACTGTCGACCACAGGCGATTTTACGCTCTCTTTACCTAGACTTCTGTCGTCATCCTCCTACTCCTCTTCCTGATCAAACTCCTCTGAGGATGAAAGAGCTCCCCCTATGTTTTGCGCCCCTGGGGTAGGGGGTACAAGGCTGGGCACTGCTGATTTTTAATAGAAAGGCGCTCTTAAGCCTGTTAAATGCATCAGCTGCCTCCTGGGGCTACCCTTTCTTCCCCTCACCTGGATCATCATGTAAGCCAGCTCTGGTGCTCAATAAATCCTCCAGGGTCTGTAATCTGTCCTGCAGAAGTTGCTTTCCATGAGCCACTGCTCTTACCAGGGAGTCTCCCAATACTTGGTTAAAACTGTGGGAGAGGTCGATTTCCCGCTCCTCTAGTACCTGCTCCTGGTCACTTTATTCGCTACAGGCCTCCTCTCCTCTGTCACAGGCCATTATCTGAATGTATGTGGAGGGTGGGGCCGCTGCTGCAGGCACACACAGCCTGTAAAGTTCAACCTGGCTGAAAACTCAGCAGCTGCAAAGCCGTGCGTTTCAGATTTGCTTTTTTATTAAAATTATTATTATTCAAATCGCCTCTGTATTTTCCTGGAAACGCTGTGTAAATGCTTTATTTGCACTCGCGTGCCGTCCGGAGCTCCATACGGACTGTCTCCCGTTCGGATTTTGAACGTTGGAAAACAAAGAGCTGATTCGCGCATGCACGAATAGTTAGCTAATGAGTCACCGGCTCCTGAAAGGCGAGCATGCCGTGTAGTGGGCAAAACTTGACTGGGATACGAAACGCTAACGAAACAACGACCATAGCTCAATGCGAGAGAGATCGCTTGCGGCTTGGTCTTTGAAGAAGTAAGCTTAATATTTGTTTTGTTAACGGCTTCAATTCAACACTACAGCTAAGTCAACGCCTAGTCTGGGATGCTGATGGAAACCCTTATTTATATATTTTTATGACAAGTTATAATCTGGATGATGAACCCTTGTATAACGCCCCTCTCTTAGAATCCCCCTGACCCCACTGAGCCAAGAAGTAGGTTTGTTTTGCAAATTAAAAAGGTTTATTTGAAAAATTAAACAATAGATATATATCACACTTTTATAAATAAATTGATAATTGATAGCACACTTGTGAATATGAGCAGTAATCAGCAATAGGTAATCCTACAGTAGCACAGTTCTTGGTTACTTATGAATAAGAACAGAGGACTAAGGTAGCAGAGAATGCTTTATATGGGTCAAGGAAATGCAAGGTGGGACAGAATGCAACACAGAAATAATTTGATATGATTTCAACAAGAGATAATGTGATCACTTTTTTTTTGACAATTCACTCCCCCCCCCCTTTATGCAATATAAGGAAATGGAAGGAGAGCACACAGTCTTCAAGAATACCAACAAAAATGCAATACAAAGTTCCAATTCCCCCCCAGCAAGCTGAGAGCACCAGGGATGATTTTTAAACACCGGCCCAAAATACTTTAATGTGGTGGCAATTAAGTGAAAAATATGCTAAAAATGCTTTTAATTCCCTCTAGAGGTTCAGGGTGAGTGAGAGATACTTTAAATCAGTTGAGGCCAGCACTATCAATGATTCAGGGATGGTTATCAGGTTGAAAACGGAATTCCGTAATGGAAGCAAAAGACAAATATTTTTACACGTGGCTGAAATGAAGCAAAATGTCAAATCGTGGCAATTTAGTCGCGTGCGTCGAGCGCAATTACGGAGGAACTATAAGGAGTAGCAAGTCGGAGCTTGTTGGACAGCTTAGAATGTCAGCTTTAACACAGAAGTTAAATCTCGCTTCTATCACTAACGGTTCAAGAGATACAGACGATTTTGTGAAGGTAGATTCTCAAAATAAAAGTCAATCTCAGAATGACAGTTTTGCAGCTTTGAAATGACAGAATGAACACACGATTCCTATGATGCAGTTCTCAATAGGTTAAAATAGTTTGAATTAGATTATTTTAAACTAAGAGATTGGTTCTGCACAGTTCTGGCGAGATAGTCACGCTATACATTTAAACGGAATGGCCTTGTCACGGATCTGGTCAATAGGTTTAGCTGCGGTTCTCTCTGCTCGGCAGGTCAATCAGGCACCGGTTCTGCTCACAGGGGTCTGGGTCTGGTCTGCGGTTCTGGATACAGCGGTCTGGCCTGGCACTCGGCACTGCACTGATCTCTGGTTCTGCTGGTCTGGATCAAATGGATTCTGGATATAGCACTGCTTTCTGGGTACTGGTTCTGAAGTTAGTCTGGATTCTGGAGTTCTCCGTCAGCGTGCTGCGCAGGAATTCAGTTGAAGGTTGGAAAATGAATGTCCCTCTCTGGCTTCCAGTGGCTCTTTTTATGTCTTTAAAAAATGGGTGTGTGTTGGCATAGCTAAGCCTGCCCCTCGCAACTTATCATTGGCCAAGTTTTCCTCTCTCCCTTGATTGGGGGAAGGAAATGGAGTGTCATCGTTATGAGGTAGTTTATGGGTCAGAGGATCCACCCCATGTCAATTTGCACACAAATCTATTCTTGATCCAAATACATATTTATCTACGTACAATTTTTCTAATATTATATGTCCAGTTAACATATTTTCTGTAGCACCAAACCATCCGATCCCTGTCTTTGTAAGATGTTGTGTCCACTTATGACAGAATTCTGCCCTTTTCATCAAGAACACAACCTCTAAACTTTTCCAGAATTTACACAAACATGCACAAGGAATATGGGCATCAGATGATAAAGTGGCAGATTTTTAACATACAGACATTTGGAGTAATACCTTATTTTCCACTACTACCCCCAAGAACATACCACAGATTCCTAACACCTCTTAAAATGTGCACAGAAAAATCACAAGAATAATGATATTAATTATATCATTTTGACAAGTCCGTACTATGAATTATCCATCTTTTTAAAATTATGCTGGCCCAGAGGGGTGTGGTTTCCCAAAACACATGGTGGAATTTCTGGTTTGTCCACTCCCTCCAACTCAAGTTGCTCAAAGAGGCACTGCCCCTCCCAGTTTCTCTCAAGAGGAAGCCATTTACGACCCCCCCCTAATTTAACATTTGCCTGAGCCAAGGAAGGCTCATTGTTCAGTTTCCTGCAGTCCCCAGCTGCTCCTCCCCTAATCCAATCAGAGAGGTGTCATCTCCCTTTGGTGAGGGCAGGAGAATGCAGGCCAGGCCTTGGAACATTTGTTGAGCAAGTTTCAACTCCCGTCGGGGGTAGTTGTCGGGGAGAATTCAATCTCTTTAAGCCACGCTTCAGCTAAATGTCACTTTTGTTCCCAGTTTTTCTTCATCCAAATCAAACTTACAATTTTTACACATGCAGCTAGAACGCTGATTCTAAGTTCAGAACTATGACCTTTAAACAGTTGCAACCTATGTGACACTCAAAGTAGGTCACTCATTTATTTTAAACATTTCGATTTTAGTGGCTTTAAGTCCAATTTAACTTAGGCTGCTGACATCCACAGCTCAGCCAGTTTCATTATGAACATTATTTTAGGTTCTTTCTCTTTCCAGATTTTGTATGCACACAAGAATACATTCTGCCAAATATCTGCTGGTGTTCAGTGAGATTTTTGAATATCTTGGAATGTTTAAAATAGGCATTTTTAGCTTGCATTTCAGAGAAACAAAGATGATTTCAAAGTGCTTTCTAAGCTAACAGGCACTGCTGTTTTTCCTTTGGCACCACGTTTCACTCATGGCGCTTCTGGCCCATCACGCTTGCACTGGTGGGTGGCAGGTCAGGCGACCATTTTGGTGCGCACAAAACTGCGCGGTTTTCCTGGATTCTGGCGCAAATGTGGGCTTTTTTGGCCATCTTGGATTTTCTGAGCCCACAGCCCCAAATGTTGCAGCATAATAGTCCAAAACGGGGTCAGGACACCCAACAGTTTAGAAACTCAATGAAATACCAACACGCGCTTTCTCCTTTTTTTTTTTGATTTTGATTTTTCTTTTTTATACTAATTGCGCTGCGAGTTCTTTACGTAACATTTTTGCTGCTTTAATAATAACATAACGGGCTCTAGGCACATTTTCTAAGATAATAAACATGTAGCATATCAATAATGACAAAAGCCACCAAATGGTACTTAGCTTGTTGGATAACAGCAAAAAAGAAGAGGAAGGGACCTAGAGCAGCAGGATTTATACCAGCAGGGGAGCTATCATTGGGCAACAGGACTGACTGAGGCTCAGGACTACTATGCTGATAGGTCTCATGGGAGCTGTAGTTGTGACACCCTTTCATAGCATATTTCTTTTTTTGTTATGATTTTTTTTTATGCCTGTTTGGCACTTTCAAACTTTAAAAAAAAAAGACAGAAAAGGGAGCCTTCAAGTCAGTTAATATCAATGTTCAGTAACGTTCCTTCCAGGAAAAGTGCGAAATAAGGAAAAATAAGTGGCCCATCATATCTACCGCCTCAGTCTGCTCAAGGCATCGGATTTCAGGAGAGCTGTGAGCAGAGAGAGAGCCCATCCATGCCCTTGAACCCCACACACATTGTATTCTATGCTCCCCGAAGGCGTGTTTGATCTTAAATAAAATCCACAAGTCAGAGAGCAGTAAATGGTGATGTGTCTAGGAGAGTAAAGATTTAAGGCTTGGGTCCGTAAACTCCTCGGAAGGCCATTGAAAGAGAGGAGGGGAAATCTCATGATGAATTTAAGCATGTGGGTGACATGAAAGTGTCTTGTGTCCATCATGGCAGCTTCTCCCGCTGCTGAAAGCACAGAGCAGGCAGCCAGCAGGGGGAAGGAACTGTTGCAGGGCAATAGAGGAATTTAAAGGAGCCGGAGCAGAATACATAGGCGGACTCCCGCCATACTGAGTCCTTTGCCAAACAGACTTCTCAATTTCTAGAGTTCTAGGATGGGCGCTTTCAGGTCTCACTTCGTGGTTCATATGTGTTTATAAGCCATAATTCTGTACGCTTTTTTTTTTTTTTTTTTAATGGAATGTTTCACATGTAAAATACATACAATGTTGTTATTTATATAGCACTCTATATATCATTGGTATGATTGATATAATTATGTACAGCAGACTAAAATTTCCACAAAGTTAAGTTAAGGCCAGGGAACCCCACGCCAGTCCTATGCCCCAGAGCACATAGGCACTTACATTGCCAGGCAGTTCAGTGGTCACCCCAGACCAAATACGCAGTTGGCTGTAAACGTTTGCCGACCATCTCTCAGAAGCTGCTTGAGCCAGGTAGGTTTCAGCAGTGAGTAGAATAAGATTGTTGGACTACTTTATGTATATCATTTAGAGCAACAGCGGATAGGCTGCTCTCACGCTCCTTGTGTGCACAAATATGCTGCAGTGTCATAGCCCTTGTGTGCAGGTTCCGGTGGTGGCTGCGGTAGACTTGTCTCAATCTCTACCATCATCCGCTGGGACGGCAAGGGCATCTTAACATGTCTGTCTCCTTGCTGTAGATCGGTCCCAGGGGTGGCTCTCGTGGATGTGCCATGGACTTGTCTCCTCTTTGGTCTTCCTGCTGCTGATTCTCACCTTCCCCATCACTGGGTGGTTTGCTCTGAAGGTAAGGGCAATGCTTTTTATACACACCCTAATTTTCTTTCTCTCCTCTCCCTCCCAACTCTCCCACATTCTTCCTGCTCCATTACCTAAAAAAATGGGCTAAGCCGTATCATATTTGTAAAGCGCTAAACTGCCACAAGTGTGGCCTCAAAGCACTGAGCATCATTCAGTAGTGCATTGCTGCCCCATACTGGGTTTCCAAGAGAGGTCAACAATACTCTTCATATTGAAACACTTGTGGATAAGCGCGTTATAAATGCCATATCATATCATATCATATATGTTGTAATTGCTTTTTGAATATTCTCAGAATCCTTTATTCGACTTTGGAGTCATCAGGTACAAAACAACACCAAATGTCAACATCATAAATAAAGAATTCATAAGGAAACATCTACACACAGCATCCTACAAAATTGACATCCAATATAAAAAGCCGAAGTTTTATAATAAGAAAAGAGTTGATCTCATAAGCTAAAAAACCTCAAATCTAAATGGTAAGACCATTCCATCTTTGGTAATACTAAAGTGCTCCTTCTTAGCCATGACCGATGGATGTATTTTGACACAGTATAAACCACATCCATATTAGATGAGTATTTGCAAAGTTGCATGGCTTTAGACAAAGTGCACATTTTGTGGAATAAAAACGAAGGTTTAAGATAAGCAGTTCTGAAATGATGTAACCAAACACATAAAAACATGAAGTGCTTAACATACTCCCTCTCAGCACCTCACATTGGACAGCTTGACCCTGGCATATTTTTCTAATGACTTGTATGTGCCCATGCCTTGAAGGAATCCATTCTAAATTCACTGTGAAGTGCCTGTGCGTAAGTTGGATTGATGTTGTCAAGATATCTCATACCCAAATGTATTTTTTGAGTTTAGGTAATTAATACCATGAAGTAAGCCAGTACATGAACTTTCCATTTTAGTCCTTCTACATTGTGCATAGGCCTCTTTGACCCTGAATTTTGTATCCTTGGTAATAGAATCTGGTGCCGCCCAAAAGCAAGACAAATTCAGTGCTATAAGACATCTCTTTTTACATGGGCAAGCCACGGAATATTACACCCCCCAGTCCAACTTCATTATATAAGCCAAAGCTTCACAATATTTAACTAAGGTTGATTTCCCCCCCTATCCTTATCCTGTAGAATAATGGTCTAATTGCAGCTAACTCATCAATTGGGCTCAAATCGCATTCCATACATACAGGAATGCTCGGGGCACTTTGGGGTAACATTAAGACTCCCCTTCAATTGTGGTTAGAGATTGAATCCTAGGGTGGCCCCAGATGTCGGCCCATACAAAGCCGCCGCTCTTGCTTGTAGTTTATAGACTTTGAGGACAGGTCTGATTGCACCTCCACCATGATTAAAATACAATCTTTTCACAAATCCAGTATTTGTGTCAAGGTCGATGTGGGCTTTAAGAAGTTGATAGGCCCACCCGGTGTTGCTTGAAAAACAAATGTCTAGGTAATCTTACCATACCACCTGCTCTAATTTGCAATCTCCTACAGTTAATTGGAAAGCTTTGATTTTAGAATTCTTTGGGCTAAAAACTATTGGTTTTGTTTTGCTGGCATTACATTCCTGCTCCAGCTCCTCACACTTCTTAGTAAAGCAAAGGAGGGACACTCTCAAGCCTACAGGGGTAGGGGACAAAAGAACTGTGTTGTCTGCAAAAAACAGCGCTGGGATTCTGTCCTTCCATAAGCGCGGAGAATCTAGACTAACATTAGTCAGTTCATCAATGACAGAATTAATATAAATGCAAAACAATAAGGGGGCCAAAACGATTCCTTGGTGGACACCTCTATCGACGGTGAATGGCACAGTTTCACCTTCTGCTAAATTCCATCTCACAACAGCAGAATTATTGGTGTTCAGAAGTGATATCGGGGATAGTAATAATTCCGGGATGTTCTTAGACAATAACGTGTCCGAAAGTGATCTCTGCGGTACACTGTCGAATGCTTAGGTTGACAAAGACTAAGTTCGGATACGTGCTTTGGATGATCAAGTGAAGCCCGAACCAATGGCTCAGTAATCCTTCTGTCGCCCCACTCAAGGAGATGCCTTCGGAGGACTTTAATGAGTATTTTCCCTGAGACGTCCAATAAAGAAATAAGGTGGTAGTTGGATGGATTTTCCCTACCAACCTTTTTATAAATCGGTACAATCGCAGTGGTCCATCAGGACTCTGGGATTTTGTCTGTGGCCAACATAGCATTGAAAACTCTCATCAAGACCGGGGCCCATATGGTTTGTTCATCAAGGCCGGAGGCAATATTTCTATTTCATCCATCAGAACTTGTGGGAATTACATAGACTTCAATCCACTGTCATGCAGACTTTTAGATAGATTTTCAAAGTGCACACTACACATGTCCAGTATAATACTGGCCTGAAGAGAAATATCAGCCCCAAGTTCTCTGTCTGAAATGAGCCTCCAAAAACCCTGCAGAGTTTCCCGTCTTGACAGCCTCTAACATAGTAACCCACTTGGTGCCCAGACAAATCCTTTTTTAGTCTTCACTAAATTCCTATAAGTCGTTGTCAACATTTGGAGATGAGTCCTATTCACTGGAGATTCCAAATGTAAGTATGAAAATGGGGCCTGTTTTGCTTCCTTGTCCTTGTCATACCAGGGTTCCACCTTCTTTGCACATTTTTTAAATGAGGGCTTAGAGCTAGTGACAAATGGCTGTATCAAAGTTAATATTTTATCATATTCTTCAATCGCATCTATATCTATGCATTACCCAAAGCATAGCCTCTCAATATGCCCAAGAATGAGTCCATAAATACTGGGAATCTATTTGATCGACTGACAAGCATGCCCAAGCACAATCAGTAGCATTAGGGCAGCTTTGTTGAGAAGGTGTATTTTCATCCTTTCATGGCGGTCAATTACTTGAAAATCTTCAACTTGGTGCCAGTCCCAATCGAAGAGTAGGACATAATCTATCCTAGACCTGCCATTGGGTCCCTGTTAAGTATCCTTGGCCGGCTGATCAGAAAAGAGGCAACTGTTGCAGGGCGGTAGCCCAAGGTTGTACAGGATTCCGATGGCATCCACCAGAGCACTACTGTGGGTCCTCACTGCATCATTTGCTTCAAGTATTAGAATATCCCAGGCCTCATCTGGGTCCTCCCATAGGCCTTACAATTCTTTTAGGGGCTCAAACTGAAGGCTGAAGTCTCCCATTACAATTAACCCATATCTTCTGTTATTAAGGCTTTCCCAGTTGGAGAGACATTCTTGCAAAATGGCAACAGAACCAAATGTTTTTTTGGCATTGAGTCTATTGAATACATTGAATATGAGCAAAGGACTGCTATTGGGAATTTTGATAACCAACTGTTACAAGTCCAACGAGCCTGTATTAACATGCTCAATATCCCAATGAAGACTCGCATACACCCACGTCAGGAGACCCCCACATGGACGCCTGTTAACCCCCTTCTGGGCATTTATAATGAAAACAAGTAGCCCTGTATGGCAATATCTTCCACAGCCCACATTTCGCTTATTGGCCCCAGCAATATTCCAAGATAAAAATGTGTAAAATGGCCTGACAGTGCAATAAGTAATTATCAAGTTCGGTAGCAGTCAATCAGTCTCTTCCAGCCCCTCCCTCTCAGATTGGAATTCATTTCCTGTCAACTTGCTGGGACGAAATTGTACCTTCAGAAATTGCTGCCCCCCTCTTCCTCCTAATTAGGTACTCGAGGATGGGGAGCTATCGGGTGGAGTGCTAGCCCTCAAAATGATTTTGGATCCGTGTGGCAGGTAAACTTAAAGTTCTGTTGCCAACAACCCCTCCACAAGCCATGCATCCCTTTGACATATTTGTATAAAATCATCTGGACCACTAGGCATACACTGTCATCTGCACCCAACAATGTCCTCCCGAATTAAAAAAGAGGCATCCCTTCTTGTAGCAAATCCAGTGAATGACTTTGTTAATGAATGCATCATGGTCTTCCTAACTCTCCTGCTCCAAGCTTGGAGCATTATACATGACGACAAACTGGGCGTTTGGGTCCCTCCCACTGGGCCCTTTGAGGGGACGTAATCTGTCTGGGCTCCTATCCTGAACGGAATAGTTACACCCATTGACTTGGGCTCTACTTGTCATCACAGAATGGGGCAAAGTGTGATCTATTCTGCCTAGTCAGGGCTTTCAGTTCTGCATGCCTGGTAATAACATCATTGATGCTTTTAGACCAACTCGTGTGGTCCCCAGCAGTGCCGTCGCTAGGGGGCGTTGCTGGAGGGGGGCATGCACCCCCTCTGAAATCATGTGCCATCCCCCTTGTGCCTCTCCTACCTAATTGTCTGTGATTTTCTAATTAAGGGTTACTTTTATTTGTTCCGGACAGGCAAGCAGTGATCAAGGGCTTGCTAAAATGTTAATGAGATGTCTTAGCAGACCTATACAGGTTGCAGGCATGTTCCCCGCATTCTCTTTGTTACTTTTAAGTAGCCCACTTGGCACGTCTTGTTGCAGGCATAAGCAGACAAGCGTGTGGGAATGGTCAATTTCTCTATCAGCCGTAGCTCACTGGGATGGGCTGTTTAGCATGTGAAAGCCCCATAATCTTCATCAATGCAAACGTACATACCAGACTCACAGTGCATACTAGTCTGTGCCATGTCTGCTTGGTTGACATGAGAACAATGTTTTCACCCTTTATGAGACATTGCACATTTTAGTTACGTCCTGCACAACAAGATGCATGCCAGTGTGAAATGACTGAACTGCATTCTGGGACTCGTAGTCTTTTAGTTCGAATAGGAAACCAGGGTATATTCCCAGAATCAGTTTAAAGAGGCTGGAAGGCCGTCTGGGAATGGAATGGTGTGTGGGTGCGTGATGTTTGGAGGTCCCCTTTTCTGCAGCTGAGAAGGCCTGCCTGCCTTTGTCTGGATTAGTGTAATGCTTCCAAATGCAAAAAAGCCCTGTGAAATGGGAAAATCCGTTTTTTGAGGGCACAGTTAAATTTATTACAGTTTTGTGCACATAGCCGATCACGCATTCAATATAGTTTACCATTTTGACATGTGGGCGGAGACTTGTGTAAATGGGCGGAGTCTTGTATGGCTATGGGCGGGGCATCATTCTCATGTTTTTTGATTTTCAAATGTAGGCAGGTATGGCGACTCCACTGCTCCCCAGTGATCCTTGCCCCTGCGTTTGAACCTCCCTGTTGTAGATTACTACAATTAAAGTTGATCCTACCCGTAGATGTGTTATCTAGGACCCTCCCGACTAATGGCGATGGATGGTTAATCAACCTTTCCTTAACAATAGGTGGTCCTACAGCGCCAAGTTGTTTACTGCATAATTCTTCCAACCTGGCCCCCAAATAATTGACAGAGGCCATTAGCTGGAGGTGGAGAAAGACCCTGCAGGAGGTTTATATGTGGACCATATAATGTGTTTTCGATCATTTGGCTTACTTCTGTTTATTTTACTGGGGATTTGTTTATTACCACCCATGGGGGCAGCTTTTTCGCCATCATTTTGAAACTTGTTTTTAGAGTTTTCGTCCTTAGAATCCTTAATCCCCCTACTATTGGCCTCTCCCTTCTCTACCACACTTCTTCCCTGTTCTACTGGATCTAGATCAGAGTTTGGTATGTCCTGAGGCAAGAATCTATTATTTGTTGGAATCAAGGTGGATATCGCCCTACTGTTTTCAGTAATCTCTAAAAGGTGGCTGCTCCGGAGTAATAAGTTGCACCAGATCATAGGTGCATCCCTGTGTATTTGAATCCAAATGCTCAATAACACACAGTAGGGATGCACTATCAGAATTTGCTTCTCCAACTGGAAACAGTTTCCGCTCCCCACTTGTTCTGTTCTTTTGCAATCTCAAAGGTGACCAGGGATTCTTTTTGCAAACCCCCAATCTTACCCCTTAGGGGACCAGTTAAGGGTTGGTTAGTGATTGGGTCTGATTTCAATACTGCTAACTCTAAAAGGTTAATGTTATTGTCTGTGAGAACGGGGTTTGACTTAAGGGGCCTTCTAGCGAGGGAAATACTGTTGCTTTCTAAATCCCACAAAAGATCCTTTATTTCAGTGATTAGTACCACTTTAACTTTGTTAATATGCTGGAACATCTTATATCATTTTTTAGCCTTTCCCTGGGGGTGCTTCTGAGACGCCCCTTCTTTTAGACATTGTTTACAAAATAAGTTATACTTAAGTTAGTATTACCATTCAGGCCTTAGTGGAGTCTGCATTTCTCCCAAAATACAATACAAATTGCAGAACTCAATGTAGAGTAAACAAGTTATGTACCCCTAAATAAAACCATACACAGATAACATAAAATAGGCATCCAATTCAACCAATTGCAATCACAATTAATGATCAAATTAACGGACGGGCAGCTAGCGTTCAGGAACTTGTAATGTCGCGCACAGAGTCAGGGCACCCAATAATGGGGGACAAAACCAATCTGTATCACAATTCGCACCCCTGCCCTGTGGCACCTGTACCCACGCCCGTGAAAGCTGCAGAGCCACTGGAGCAAGCAACGTCCATCCGATTTAGGAGGCACCCAGAGTCTGACTCTTCCCCCTCGCTACCTGTGCCCGAGCTCAGGGTAGCCAATGGACTTTTACCAGTAAAATTGGCCCACCGTCACTCCTGAAATGCCCCTGGTGACTGTAGTACGTATCAGGTGCCTTTCTGTGCCTATGTTTTATATAAACGACAAAATCCACCAGGTAAATGTAACTTCAGTCAAGTTGGAGTATACCTAATGGTCGTAAGTGGCATGGGTATAAAGACGTTCAATGACTCTGGGGGCACTGGTGACGCAGTTCAGCTCTTAACAAATCAGATACTCTGCCTTGGCTGATAGCTGTTGCTGATTTTCTATGTTCAGCTTGGTTCTGCAGGCTTAAGTATGTATTAACTCTGTAAAGAATGTATTCAATGTATATGAGTTGCCTTGGTTTTATTCTTGTAACAAGTTTTTAGACCGTGTTAAAAATTGTGATTACTACAAATGTTTTAGCGTTTTATGCTGAATGTGTTTTTTTTTTGTTTTGCTGGTTGTGCTACTTTTATGGCAGTGGTTGCCGAATAAAGTTACTTCCTTACTAAGGCAGTACAGTGGATTGTTTTTTATTGATTGTTCCATCAATAGTGGGCAAATATTCCAGGGTTCTTTGTCTCCAAACTAGTGGCGCTAATTCAAAGCTTCTCCTGGTCCTTGAGGCATCTACCGCCTCCCTAGCCTAGGCTTCCCTTGCACACTGGTGTGAGCCGTGCAGTGTCCGGACTACTGCCCAGGATGACCGACTGCCTAAACTAGGTCCGGAGGCTAGTGATGGCCTCCAGACCTGTCTAATGACCTAGTCAGGGATGGCACTCCTGTAGCGGTACGCAGTTCATCTCCTTCCACACCTCAAATGTGTTCTCTTTTCTCTCCCTCTGCTTCTCTCGTCACCCCTCTTACTCGCTCTCCCTCTAGGGGCTGAGATATAGAGCCCACCATTCTCGCTCTCTTAGCACTCGGATATAGAGCCTGCCCCTCACTCTGCCCTGGTGCTGGATATAGAGCCGCCACTCTCTGTCCTTCTCCTCCGTCGCTCTCTCCCATCTCCTACTACACCTATTCCCGCACATCTGTTGTTCTCTCCTACCCTCCTACTACACCTACTCTCGCCCCTCCCAACGTTCCACCATACTTCTACCTACTCTCTCGATCCCAATCCCACCCCCTCAACTCTTACTCTCCCACACTTTTTCAATCTCTCTCTCCTACTCACAACCTTCATCACCGTCTCTCCTTCCAAAACTATCCCCCCAGTCCCTCTCTCATTTAAAACTCAACAATTGGTACCACTCTCTGCAAACATACCAATTGCTCCTCTCCATATCCTCCTCCAATGGCACTGCACTCCCCCGAGTCCTCTTGGTCCCCATGACCCTCCTCTGACCTCACTTAAATACCTTTAAACACACATGGACTCTGGCTGGTTTGTATAGCTCATTTTCTAAACCCGCCCCATGTCTCCCATCGCACAATATGGTCAGCTGACACTTTAGGCCAATCTCTGTCCTTTCTAACGCAGGAAGTCTTCAAAAGGAGCTTAACCCCTGCCCCTCTTTCCAGACGACTCTATTTCAGGCCACATGGCCCTGCTGCTCCTGGCCATATGTGTTCTAGCTTTCCCTCTGTTTCCTGGAGTCTTCACGTTTTCATCTCTCCCTTGTGTATTGTCCCGGTTGCGCAATCTCGCACTGCTGCTGTTAGTAAGTTCATACCGCGCTCTCTCTCTCTCTCTCTCTCTCTCTCTCTCTCTCTCTCTCTCTCTCTTTCTCTCTCTCTCTCTCTCTCTCTATCTCTCTTTCTCTCTCACTCTCTCTCTCTCATTCTCTCTCTCATTCTCTCTCTCGTCTGTGGTGCTGGGCTGGACTGAGCTACTGGAGGCTGCTGCTTCTGTACTCGGGACCCTTGTTGTGAAATTCATGGAGCCCAGGATGCTTGTGGGGTTCCTGTCCTTTAATAAGTTTTGAGGCTTTAAAATAAACGTGGTCTGGGACTGATTTTGTCTGTTGCACCCATTATTCTGGGAGATGTACTTTTTCTTTAGTTGACCTTTCTTTCTTTTGCGGGGCACTAGGGCTGCTGGTCGTTGTAGTACGTGGTTCTAGGACTAGATTCTCGAGCTGCTTTGATCTCGATGTCTTTTTGGAATTGGATGTTCTGAAATGACAGAGAGAGACCTGGCCAGGAGAAAGGTTCCTAGCTACAGAGACTTGGACCTAGCATGTTTTCTGGCACTCTGGGGCGCTAGACCTTCACGCCCCACTCCTGCACCCCCTGACGGGGTCATATTCTTTTGACCCTGTCACAGGGCCCATTTCAAAATGGTATTTAGGGATCCCTTGCCTACAGCTTGGAAACTAGTTTGAGGCGCTTGTGGGATGCATAGAAAATTATGTCGAGATAAGGAATGGAGGCAGGGGTGAGTAGCTAGAGATTGTCGCTGGACAGGTTTATTGGCCTCTGCACAGAATAACGAAAGGCAGCCAGATGAAATACTAAATGTCCCATGAAAATCTATTAAGCTCTTCATCAGCAAGGTGCTAATGAAGGCAAAACCAGAGTAAAAAAACAGCAAGGTGATGAGAGCGCTTCTAGATGCTGCAAGGCCTGAGGAAGGCACCAACAAAAGCGGCCTGAAACTTACGCGCTCAAAGTGCAGGTTCAATGTGCTGAATTAAAGAAGTAGTTTTCCTTTCTAATTAAGCAATATGACCCGAGTGGCTGGGGCATTACCGACTCGGGTAATGCCTCCGCCGCTTGGGTCATATTGCTATTAGTACCCCGGCCCGCAACATATGCGTGACCGGTGCACTAAAAGCTATTTTTTTCTGTCCCGAAACGCCCAAAAAAAAAAAAAAAAAAAAAAAAAAGGGAAATTACCAAGAAAATGGCTGCCGGGAAAGGGAAAAAGGAGTACATTTTCCCTTTCCATGGCGGCCATCGGGAGCGGACGCGCTGGGAACAGAAGTGTTCCCAGCGCGTCCGCTCCCGGAAAAGAAAATTAAAGAAGGTAAGTAGGGTTGGTGGGAGGGCGGAAGGGAGGACGTGGAAGAAAAAAAAACATGCCTGCGTTCCCGGCGGGGGACGATGGAAGCTTCCAGCCGTGTGGAGGTGCGGAGCGGGGATGGCCCCGCTCCGAGTCTCCACACTGCTGGAGGCTGCCATCGTCCCCCACCGGGGATGCAGGAGCAAGAAGGTAAGTGGGCTGGGGAGGGGAGGGAGGAGGGAGAGAAGGGTAAAATAAATAAATAATAAAAACAAAAGCTTACCTGAGTCCCCGGCGGGGGGCGAAGGCAGCCTCTCAGCCATGGGGAGGCTCGGAGCGGGGATGGTCCTGCTTCAAGCCTCCTCATTGGCTGAGGGGCTGCCACGCCCCCCGCCGAGGACTAGGCAGCTGGAATCCCGGCCGAGAATACAAGGATTCTCGGCCAGGTAAGGACCCGGCGAGAGCCAATCAGAATGTGTGTTGCATTCTGCTGGACTCTCGCTGACTACTAATAAGACTTCCAACATGGGGGCAGCAGTTGGGGGGGTGGGGGAGGATTCCCTGAGGCTCTAGGCCAATTTCAACTGAAAAAGTTGAAAGGCCCTGGTACCATCCTTGCAGGGCAGCAAATCACCACAAACTGCGGACTGAATACCATGATCAGAGAAGAAGCTTACTGACAAGAAAGAGATGGAAGCCAGCTGTAGGTTGAAGTAGCGAGGGAACAGGCGGGAGAAGTCTTGAGTGAAGCAGGAAATACAGAGAAAGGAAAGAGGAAGGTGAAACACAGGAATATATGAAGAGGAGGTGGCCATGCGGTGGAAAAGTAGAGCTATGGTAGAGGACAGACTGGACAGAGAAACATGATTCACAGAGGAGGCTTCCAAGATATGGTGGCGTGTCATGGCAGCAGGTGGAGGGAGGCGGGACGGAGGTGAAGCCTGGCGGGATTGCACAGCGCTGAGCGAAGTGAGGAGAATCGAAAGGTGGGTGAGCATTACCATCTGGTAAGTCTTGGCTTTCAGCTATAATAAAGTGCCAATGCAGCAAAGAGCTGACGGGGAAAACAAGATAGTGTTTTTTTTTTCCATTTAGAGCTCTGTGCACTGTGGGTCAGTCATTACATGCTGAACAGCTGAAGTATAGCAAACTCTTTAGGAAAGAAGGATGTGGTGGTCTTGTAGAAAGTATGAATGTGGATTAAGTTCTAATAATTAAAATCAAAACGTGTGTGATCTTATTCTGATTTGTAACATATTACTGTTTTTTTGTATGAAGATCATGGACTGATGTGGGCATTTTATTAGCGGGACAGGGAGAGTGGTGGAACGGTGGAGGGAGAGGAAGGCAATATCATTTGCACTATTTAAGCAATATGACCCGAGCGGCGAGCGAAGCGAGGGCCTTAACGAAGGCCCCGGGCATTACCTGAGTCGGTAATGCCCCCACCGCTTGGGTCATATTGCTATTAGTGTCCCGGCCCGCAATATATGCTTGACCGGGGCACTAAAAGCAATTTTTTTTCTGTCCCGAAACGCTGCAGCGTTTTGGGACAGAAAAAAAAAAACAAAAAAGAAACGACCAAGAAAATGGCCGCCGGGAAAGGGAAAATGGAGTCCGTTTTCCCTTTCCATGGCGGCCATCAGGAGCGGACGCGCTGGGAACAGAATTGTTCCCAGCGCGTCTGCTCCTGGAAAAAATAAAGAAGCAGAAGGTAAGTGGGGTTGGGAAGGCGGAAGGGAGGGAGGGGGAGAAAAAAAAATGTACTTGCGTCCCTGGCGGGGGACAATGGAAGCCTCCAACCGTGTGGAGGCGCGGAGCGGAGATGGCCCCGCTCCGAGTCTCCACACTGCTGGAGGGATTAACACGCCCCCCTTCCGAGGACAAGGCGACTGGAATCCTGGCCGGGTAAGGCCAATCAGAATGCGTTTTGTATTCTGCTTGACTCTCTCCGGGGACTAATAACGTTTCTATACCCACAATGTACCACATGCAGCAGCAATGCCTTCATTTAGTGTGTTTTTTATTACGTGCATTTGGATTAAAATAACAGCAATCAATATTGTCACAGATGGTATCAAGAACACACCAACTCCCAAAGACAGTACAAGAGTTTTTATTTTTCATTACAGTGTCTGTAAGGGCCGTCTGTCTCTACTTGGCCAAGGTGTCCTTCATCCCCAGGCTGGTGACTAGAGATCAGTAACCCCACCTGTCTAAAAATAAACTGCAGAGCTCAAGGTGATGGCCTAAAAGCAAACACCTTATCTGTCTAAACTCCCTCTTTTTCCTCTCCTGCTACTACTCCCTCCTCTCACCATCACCTTCTCCATCAATGAACCTTTCCACAGTCACCCTCTCAATCACTTCCTCCTCTCCCCTTCCACTCCACTCATGCTGAGTCAAACACAAGTGCTGCCTTCTCTCATCAACCAATAACTCGCCTTGCACACTGCTTGAATAATCCACCTCCATGCTCTTATGCACCGCCTTCTCTGCCTGGTCTCTTGGCCTGCCTCTGCCTCCTCTAACCGTACCTGAACAACCCACACCTTCCTGTTTCCTGCCTTTCCTTGTATCATCCACTGTCTCTCCCCATCGCTGCTCCCATTGCTCGAGCCAGCTGCAGTCTTTCCCTTCCCCAAGGGCTGAGTTACAGCAATCAGAATCAATAAGGGGTGGTTTAAGACCCACTGCACACCCTATTGTGCACAGACTCGCCGGGTCTTTTCAGTGGCAGCTCGCTATACTTATGATAAGTGTCCCAGTTTGTTTAAGTCCACTAGATTTTCTTGTGGGACCCGTTCGGTAGTCCTCCTTTTGGGGAACATGTAGTTTGCACGAGGGGTGTTTCGTGTGCCGTCTCCTGCGCTAATTGTAATGAACTGCTCTGGAGGCTTGTCGCTGGTAACACTATTAACTGAACCAGTGCGCGGAACGGACTGCCCCATATGGTGGTTGCAGATGGTGTCACCTTCATATTCCTAAAAGATAGTGCAGGGATTAACGAGAATTTACCATATCGGCATAGAATGATCTTCGTTTGCGAAATAGCTGTGTCTAATTTACGCTCAACACTATCCATCTGGCCTTTTGCTTGAACCAACCCCTCAAAAACCATCCCCAGATATTTGTAACTCGGGACAATTGCTAATTTAACTTTGATTGTCCAAATTGTCTGGGTTCTATTTGATTTAGTGGGGGAATAAGTTACTATCTGTGTTTTATTGGTGTTAACTTTTAATTCGTTTTGTTCGATATAAGCATCAAAAGCTGCTAGTAACTTTTGAAGACCGGCCGAAGTTTTAGAAATGAGTACAAGATCGTCTGCGTACAGTAATGCCTTAATTGGAGAATTGTTAAACTCTGGAGAATTAGAACACACTACGTCAAATGCTTGTTTCACATCGTGCATAAAATAGTTGAAGATAGCCGATGCAAGTAAGCATCCTTGCTTAAGTCCCTGAAACGTCAGAATGGAAGGAGATATTAACCCTTCTATTGTCAGTCTAATTTAGATTGATGTGTTTGAGTGAAGGGCATAAATAATATCACTTAACGTGGGTGGAAAATTGTCTCTACATAGTTTTGACATAAGTAGAACTCGAGAGATGGAGTCAAATGCGCAATGCAAGTCCACAAACGCAAAATAGACGGACGTTTCATGGTCTGGCATGGATTGTTTAATGCATTCAGGCCCAATAGATTTATAGCAGTACCCATACCGGCTACAAACCCCGATTGATTCGGGTCCCGGCATTGTTCAGAAAGCATCCAGGTATTAAAATCTCACAGGATTAACCTAGCGAAGATTTTGCCTGGAGCATCTAACAATGCAATTGGGCGATAGTTTTGTGTTAACATGCGATCCTTTTTTGAAAATGTGTACAATCAACGAGGATGTCCAAGACAACAGTATCACTCGGTTGACAAGTATTTGTTGAAAGATCTTGTTCAAGATTATCACCCAAAGATAGGAGTTAACTTTCAACATTGCATTATGTAACCCATCAGGGCCTGCAGCTCGAGATGAGAGGACTTTCTTGATTAGTTCTTCAATTATCAGAACTAACATTCGACTAACCAAAAGGAGATTGATCGCTGTGGATAAGTTAGCTTATCAAATTGTTCATCTGCATATAGTTGCATATAGTATGTAATCCATCAATGCTCTTGTACCCCATTGGATTGTGCTCCAGCTTGGGCATCATGGTTCTGTTTATTGAGCAAGGCCCACGTTTCAGCTGAGTTTTTGTTGATCATGGCTTTAAGCATGACCTCACTGTCTTGCTGATATAAAAAAGCTTTTCGACTATGAACCCAGTTTTGATATTTACATTTAGCCGTTTTGAGAGCCTGTAGTTGAACTGGCCTTGGGAGAGTAAGAATTAATGTTCTTTCTCTTCGATATTCTGCTCGCCTGCTCCTGACCTGCTGGTCATACACATGAGCGTGTTTAAAGGCTCTTGATCCTATTATTGTGATGGTGTCTTTATATGCAGCTGATATTTGTATATTGCAAAGACGAATGATGGTTCAAGTTGGCATCAATTGAATGGCTGAAAGCTATCAGCTTGGGTTCAGACCAAGGGAAACATGTCTTGGCACAATTATTTGTCAACTGTTGTTTGGACCATTGTCTTTGGTTCTTCATCACACCTGATGGCTACCCCCATTGGAGTGCTAGTAAGTTATCGTCACTAAACTGTATAATGCCATAAATAACTTTGGTTCAACATATATGTAGTCAATAATGCTAGACGTGGTGTTTCTATGCCATGTATCTTGTGCAGGTATGTCGCCCAATACAGCACCATTGACCATATGAAAGTTCCTTTCCGACATAAACCTGGTCCATCTCTTAATCCTGTAGCTTATGGCCTTTTTTTCTTGTTCATGGAATCTAGATTTAGATCACCAACTAAAATGGTGGCTGATATAACTACTGTCACGAGTATCATGTCTAGGAGTTTAGCTAACTCTTGATAAAATACCTCATCTACTAAACCCACTGGATTGCGATAAATATTCTCAAGTGCAATATTGCGTTTCTGCCACGGGATTCTAACAAGTAGTAAAAAAGAGATGAATGAGGCCCAAGATGAAATAGAAACACCAGCACTTATTTTCACCGCTAATAGTAGTCTAGAAGAAGGTCTTCCTTTATCAGCGGCAATCGCTGGAAGCAGAGACATCTCATAATTATCCCAAATAGGCATAGTAATAAGCCACGTTTCCTGAAACGCCAATATGTCAAATGTCTTAGGTAGATTAGCTCTAGAGGTTTGAAGATGAGAGCTCCCTTGAGTGTTCCAGCTAGCTAGTGAGGGGAGAGTCGGGGAATCCCCTTTTAGTGGTTATGCCATAGAGGAACGTGTTGTATTAGTCTGAGATGTTAAATCTTTTCCTGGGCGAACCCATGGATTGCCACTTATCACCCGTTCCAGATCTTGAGCAACCAGAAATCCCATATTAAAAAACACTGTCTTGGCTTTCCAGGTGGCATTTAACACAACACCAGAAGGAATCCAAAGTCTCACTACTGAAAGGTTGGAATCCGAAAGGAATTCCACCTGGTCTATATCTCCAGAGTCAATATCTTCTAACTCCACCACATCATTGAATATATTTAATACACTTCTTCTATTGAGATCGTAGGTTCTAAAAGGTCCTTCACGACACTTCATAATTAGAGAATGACATGTATAAGTGTGACACTGTGTGTTACAAGTTATTTTCTGGTTCGTAGATGTTTGGTCAAAGAATAAAGTTTTGTCTGATTTAAAAATAAACGGTGTGTTGGGGGAGTTCAGAAGATAAACCTATAAATAAATTGGACTGCTCACATGAATATGCATTATCTACAGGACCTGTCACAGATATGCATTAGCCAAAATCGGTGGTATTGATTGCCGTAAGTGTCAATTCTATCATGCCAGAATTCAAATTTACTTCTTCTTGCGTTAAGGACCTTATTCTTGTATGCAGGATTGGCTGTGCGTATGATAGAGAGACTGAATGAGTCAATTGAGCATCTTTCCCGATGGATTGTTTGTTCACTATATATGGATATAGGAGATCCCCATTGACTTGCGAATATCGATATATCTGAACCATCTCTGCTGATAACTGACTGATTTGATGTGGGATGATCATTAACTACTGGAAGGGGAGCTAGATTTGCATTCTGGAAACAAGCATGCAGTTCCCCAGCAAGATTTCTTTCAGCAAGACGCTCCTTCCTGGGAGGATCTTTTTTTTCACTTCACCTTCACTGTTGCAGGTGACTCCAGTTTAACACACCAAAGTGAAAGGTAAAAGATGGAACAATGCTTTCACTTTTCTATGAAGCACTCATTCCCTTTTATATTGCATCTAATGCACGCTCATACTAACACTGAGCCAGTCTAATGAAGTGCATAATTAAAATGCTTACCTTTTTATAAACACCTTATTTAAATAATACGTCATGAAGCCACATTTAATGTACCAACATGTTTTGTATATTTACTTTACTCACTAATTGCTTAAAATGTTTTTCTTCATCATTACTCCAAAACCTCTATTGCTGCTAACACTATGTGCTAACAACCATATAAACCTATGGATGTGTCATTTTCCCAAGTTTTCCGATTTAAGGCCCTTAGCTTGGCCTTGTGTCAAGTTGGGGGCTGGTTATTATCCTGCAAAAATGGTCCCGGCTCCTTGGTGTGTATCCTTGGTGTGTAAGGCTAGAATAAAGAAGCCAAGAGACATTTTGGTAACCCTGTTTGGGATTTCCACCAGGAGCACCTGGGTTTCATTTGGATCTATGCAGTAGACACTCAAGTCGCTTAGCTATCATAAAGGCTTCACTTGTCTTTGCCAGCTAAAAAGGAATGACTAATCCCAATTTACCGGTAACTGCTCCAGGTTCCGGGTGCATGCAATCAAGCCTATAAAACTTGCTAATTGTTTCATTTGCCAGTGCCAAGCAATGACTTGCCTGAACTTGCAACCCATTAATTGCAGTAATGCATATCCTGTCCAGGCAGCATCTGGCACAGACATTTTCAAAATTCACTTCCTAACAAACTGTGTGTGAGGAATTCAACCATCCGCACGGGGAGAGTGCGCTCATCTAGGCTTTTTTTTATTTATTAATAGTGAAAATGAATGATGTGAGACCAACCTCCAAGAAATGTGCAAGGCCATTCCATGCACATTTTATCTGCTTCCTGCACAAAACGCATAGTCACATGTACTCCGGGAAGACGCAGCCTATAGGCGCTGTCTTCCCCTTTCATATTCAGCTGGAATGTGACAGCCCGGGTACATCAAAGCATTCCAAGAAGGGGGAAGGCACACCTTCCTTCAGCCATGAGCAGCCTAATTTAAATATCAAAGGCTCCATGGATCTGCATTCCTTTTGTTCTCCGGCTGGCGGCAGTGCATACTAATGAGAGATAATTGAAGCAAGCCTAGAAGAGGGGCTTGGTTGCCGGACAGACAATAGGAAGGTGGGACTAACACCCCTTTGGTATGCAATGTGTCAACTTGAAGCTAGTTCCCGCCCCTCTATATGAAAGGCAGTGCAATGCATGTCTGGGTCCACTATTTACCATAGGTAAACCCCTGCAGAGCTGACCCCTTTCAGAGGGGAGAGGTTTGTGGTTTGGGGGAGACAGGAAGTCTGCTTCCAACACAAACCTCAAGGGAACCCTGCACATTAATCAAGAGTCACAGAGGGCTCAGTTAACCAGAGAGACACTTTGATATACAACAGACGGAGATGGGTGGGACTTAAGTATATGTTGTCACCAGACTTGTCTGTCCTTTTGCAGAGCACTCTGGTCCTGGCCTCATGCATAACAGAAGATTGTTGGTGTGCACCCAGTATTGGTTCGTTATGGTGGGCTTAGCCTGCACTAATCACTGGGGCCCTTTCAGTTTTAAAAGAGGGCTGAACCCCTCACTTAGCAGATCATCTGAAGACGGAAAAGAGTAGGAAGGATGACTCATTTGGACCCAAGCTGAAAGTACAGTCTACCTTACATCTTCCTCCAGTGAAGGAAGGCCAGGAGTTCCAAGAGGGAAGCACGATCCCTCCAACATCTCCCAGGGAACAGAGGGAGATGCCAGACTCAGAGGACCCAGCCAGCAGCTCCAGAACCGATACCCAGCCAGCACACAGCGTGCCCTGCTAGGTTCTGCCAGCAAGTTTCCTAGGTGGGAAGGGCCAGAGAGTCTCTGGACAAAGGACAAGGCCTTTGCCTGCAAACACTCTCCTGAGCTTTGGGCCGTCCGCCTTGAAAGGAAACAAGCTCTGTGAAGAAGCTAGCAGGAGTTACACACAAGCATCATCCAGTGTTTCATCTTTTAAGGACATTTTCGAGGCAGTCAAGTCCTCGAACCGCAGTAGCAAGAGCCGTCCGAGCCGCCTCGACCAGCATTCCAGATCTGCCAACCAGCACAGAGACAACGATTCTTGGCCCTGAGCCGTCACGCTGGACAGCCTGCAGACATCCATCCACCCTCACTTGCCGAACTGCCTGCAGCCTGCTACCCGCAGCTGTCTCCCACCACTAATTCTGCCTCAAGGGCTGCGAAGCTCCCTGGAACCACCTCAACGCTATCGAGCACCAAGAACTTCTTCAGGACCAGGTCCATTGTGGTTCTGCCCCCCTGGTCCTTCTCTGAAGGCCGCAAGAGACAGTTACGACCCTTGTCCCGTTGGTGCTGAAACCAAATAATCTTGAAAAGTAAGACTAATTATTTTACCAACTATCTTCCTGTCAGTATCCAGAGTGCATCCCTTTCCTTCGTGAAACTGTCTGTCCTCTGTGTTCCTTTACAGGGTGGGTTGTGTTTTGTAGTGTGCTAGAACATTCTGTTGTAGTAATAATAAAGTAGATATTTGTACACAAGCTTGACTGGATAGTCCCTTTTATCATTGGGTAATAATTGTATTTTCGCTATGTTGCAACTAACCACCCATCCACGACCTTGCGGAGACAAGCCTGCCCTTCCTTCCACGTTACCAAAATTGGACAAGGAGGTCTTATAATTCACTTGTATTCCAATATTTTCAGATCCCTTCTGGTGTACTAGAGGTATGGGGTTGATTGATGGTTTAGGAACCCAATTTCATCCCTAGACCACTGGTGCCCCAGAAGTTGATTCGTCACACGATGATCGTCTGTACCACGAAAAGTTTGGAAAATGTAGAGTTTTTTTCACAAATGTGTTTGCCCATTGCTGGTAATGGTTCGGTGAGGGGCAATAGAGGCAGCCTTTACCACTTACTGACTGGGCTAATTCAATTTTCTTGTATTAGAGCCAGTCGTCTACACCTGCCAAACAAAGTTTGAGTTCCATTTTATATAAAGGCAACTAATGTTACCTTGAAGTCTTGAAGCTGCATTCAGCACAGGTCACATTGTTTTTCAGATGTCTCCTTTTCCTAAATAAACACATTCATATGTATTGACAATTACAAATTTCATACAGCAAAAGAAAATATATATCTATTTCTAGTGCTGATGGACAGCAATTCATTTACCTCCAAAAATAATGGTTCCAAAAAACAACTTGTAGCGCCATAAAGTGCTGAATCTGTAGATCTACGAATAATATGGTATATCTAAATGAAGCCCAAAACATGAGCTCTTTGATTATAGTGTAACCTGCAAAGTGGTCAGTGTAACCTCAAGAAGTCATGCTAGCGGTGATGAGGAGCAACAGGAGATCTATTCTAGCGGTAATACGTTCATTCTTCACCCAGGTTTTTTTCACAGTTTTCTTCCGCGGATTTCTGGCCAAAAAACTCAGCAAAAAATATGGGAGGATGGTAAATGGATGTAAGGGGTAGGAGGGCGTGGGGAATAGGTAGTAAAAACTGGGAATGGGTGGATTGGGGGTGGAACGGAGGATAGCACAGAGGCAACGTGCTGGTCTTGGAAGCAAGAACACACAGAGCAACAGAGGTTTGAATCCTGGATCCGCGCCTAGAAACCGAACTCGGGTACGGTATTAGGCGCGTTATTAAAAAAACTATAAAATAAATACCTCCTCAAATAAAAAAATGGCAATGAGTTTTTTTGGCAAACAATTGGCAGCAAAAAACAGCAAAAAACCCTGGCGATGGAATGACATAGAACCATTCTAACAACCGGTTCTCCTGTATCTCAAAGGCTGCCTTTATGCAGCTTGTTATGGCATATGATACAGGGGTTTACCCCCAAAGTAAAGAGTCCATAGCGTAGCTACAGCTTTGCATAATAAAAGGGGCTTGAGTAAAGTGCACCCTAAACGGTGGTAGAAAGTGCAAACTAAATTGAGAATACTTCAAGACATCCCTTCTGGCAGCCTGGCATGTACGCTCCAATCGGCTGAGTGCTTTTTGTTGCCAATTCTTCTGATGATATTTAGGTGGTAGTGCAATCGCTCTTGCTCCCAAAATAGCACATGGCAGGACTTCATGAAGTTGAGACATGGGAAAATTTCAAATGACTCTTTTTTTCCGGCTTAGACAAGCGAATAGAAGTGCAGATCTTCAGCCAGGCAAGCCGACCAAGAAGGAACACTTCCGCCCTTCTTATTTATTTAAAGGGCAGTAGCAGACCCAGTGCCACTGGGCAGTCTGTGCCGCTCACTGCCTAATTCTGAAAGTACTGGATGGAGAGCCCGCCAGCAAGTTGATATGGCATGCATTAGCCTGTCCTGCCCATCTGCAGTAGTAGCTCACGACGCTGAATCAGTACTGTGGATTGTCACTGGGGGGAGGGGAAGTGTCCTGCCTGTGGTAGTTGGTGATTGCAATTATTTAAATGCAAGTTGATTCAACTGTGTCAAAATACCTCAACGGCAAACATTACTTTTAGCCATGTTGTGGGTAAACATACAATATTCAAATATACACTCAACTTAAATGGTGTTAATCAACATTTTATATTGCTGTACCTTTTATTATTTTGGGTATTCTATGAAAAACAATTTTTATACACAGAATATAGACCATAGTTCTTTTGCAGGGGGGTAGCGTAGCTATTATGCTCTGCACGGGTATATAATCAAAAATGGTATTCAACAGTGGTGGACAACAAAAAGTCTGAATGGTAAGTCCACAATGTGCAACACTTAATACAAATTACAAACCAGTGCAGAGCAATACAACAAATCACATATATAAGAAATGCACAGACATAAGTCATGTACATGTTGGTGTCCTATGAATACATTTCAATTGTATCCAAATTAATCTTCCCAGAAAAGCATATATGCTGTTGCTCCTCTGGGTGGGAGACATTAAGTAGGTGTACCAAAGCCAGGCTAAAGGGTGACCTTGTAGTAGGTCTGAATCGGTACTATGGAGCAAGCGATGTAGAGTATAAATCTGCCCAACTATATATTAGCCCACAGCTGCACTAACATTGGCCAAATTATGCAGGTGTTTGGACCTCTGGGTCTCATTGAGACATACTCCATGCATGTTGGGGTGTTTTTTTATTTATTATAGTACGTTATTAGATGTCTTGCATCCTTTTCTGGGCTGTTTTGGGAAACATTCCACTGAGGCCCTCTCCCCAGATCGGGTCTCACATGGACCATAGATTAGAACTGTCTGGGAGTTCTGTACAACTGGCCACTCTACTTGTTTTTTCTGCCCACTCGGGCAGAGTAGGATTACTTAATGTAATCTCATTATGTCTGAACCCACCAGACAGCATTATCATATTTCTCACTAGACGTGAGGCCTTTCATGCTTCTCCTTTTAACTTGAAGATCTTTGGTTTGCAACATTCAGCTCTCAAGATGTCTACACTACAACTACTATGATCCCTCACAATTGAGTATGCTGGCTAGTGCTGATGGCAGTTGTGGTCAGAAACATCTGGAGAGGCAAAGGTTGCCAACCTCTTTTGTAGGGCAGCCAAGAAGGGGAACAGGTGCTAATCCGCTTCTGTGGAAACTAATGTCTGGCTACCATGCTTTGGAAAAGGTTCTACCTTAATATTTTTTTAATTAGTTGCTTATTTTGGTAGCTTGCGAAAGGCTTTTTGGACTTTCATCACACAGCATTAACAGTAAACGGCTAAGCTCCAGCTGATAGGGCCGAGTGCTACAGCTGACTTCTTATTTCACATATCGATGCACAAACAGGACAACCCAGAGGAGTGACCTTTATTCTGAATTTTGGAGATTCTAAAGAATGCTGATGAAAGGGACCCCATATCTTGCTGCTGTGTAAAATAGCGTTTCATATTTTTCATAAAAGAAAAAACTCTTATTGACTCTTGAAACCCTTGAGCACCACATTTATGGTAGACTATAATAAGACCACCAGTGTTCTGCTAAGGGGAGGAGACGGACCTAGCAAACATCAGGCCAAGGTAGCTGTTACTATATACTTTAATTGGAACAATATATACAATTTTCCAAATTTATTTTTTCTCACCATTGCCAAAATGTGTAGTCTTGTTTTTGATTAAATTTGGAGTCTGACCTTTAGTGGAGACCTGTTCATTTGTGTCTGTGCTAAGCCTATAACCAGGAGTTGCAAGTTCACAATGCAAGCTATTGGCCAGGCATAGAAAGTCACTTGCCAACTCAATTCTCCACCTGCACACAGTGCACTGTTTCTTACTCGCCAAGAGTCAATTATCACTCCCCAGTGGCTAGCAGCGAGTGCACATTTTGAGGACTGCTAAAAGCCTTCCTGGGTTAAATCTAAGAGAATTGCATCCTCTGCCTGTCTCACTACGGGTTAGGAATAGTTTTCCATTTCTGTGAATGCCAACGAGCTTAGGCAAGAGTAGATTTGTGAATCGCAGAGTGGTGTGCATGCTACAAAAGAAAAAATTAGTGGTGGATGAGCATCAGGTTGAATCGAACATTATCTTTGAAAATATTTCCAATGTATAGATTGTCAGAACAAGGCTCGACTAGTGTTGAGCATGACCATGTAGGAGGAAGCGAAGTGTGGTCAAGAGGACGTATCTATGGGTCAGGTGGATGCATATGTGACACTGATGTATTCGCACGCTGATCCCCGGCTACACTCTTCTAGCCAAGCTCTCCTTCCCAGTGAAATAGTTGCGCATACCTTCCCTTGATAATCAGTTTGTTTATAAACAGTTATGTGCTTTGCCACTTAGGATGGGAGATGAATTTAAAATAAAATGTAGGTATCGATGGAATAGGCATTTGTTTTTGAAACATTTCACTATGAATTGGAATCCCTCATCTGAAAATGGAATAGGTGTGAAGACATTTCGAATGCATCTACTTGTCCAAGAGACAACAATTACATTGGAGAACAAAGCGGTGCTTGGAGAAGTTATATGTTCATCTTTCTCCAGTATTTACCTTTATTCTGCATCCCTTTTGAACCTTCTTTCTATCCTTTCTCCTTTTAATCTCACCTTTTAAACCTATTTTCCCCTCAACTTTTCTCTTTTCTCAGTCCCCATCTCTCTTCATCGGAATTTCATAGGTACACAGAATAAAGGGCTTGCCTTCTGTACCCTGGCTCTTTTGGCAAGGTCTGTCTCCTCAACTATCCCTATTTTTGAAGGGACAGCCCTGTAGATCTAAAATCTAGCATTTGTTACATGACTTCTTAATGGATTGTACTGTTTAAGGCCAGGATCTCCAACCAGTAGATCGCGAGCCACAAAACACAAGGAATGCTCCAGTATGTCTTGGAGAGCTCTACGTGCAAGCCGAGCATGGTCTATTGGTCATGACCCAGAATGGCCTCCATGATTCCTGCCGGGGGAGGCAGCGATCCTGTGAGCTGTTCTCTGTGATACTGCCTCCTTCATGAAGGGCAGACAGGTGGCAGGTTGCCACCCATTATAAATAGGTTGCCCCTCGCTACAACCATACTCTCTGCTCAAAATGTTAATATAGTGATTCATATAGTGTCTGATTGGTTGTTATATGATTTGTGCCCATTTCAAGTCATCGCTATAAAACTGAATGTTATTTAAGCCCTGTGATTTACACTTTTCTTGCGTATAAGTTGATCACATGGTTTCCACATGTTCATTTTTTCAATACTGCCAATTATTTTGACATAACTTTTAAGGGTAGTCAACAAAGTAGGCTTTGGCTTACTTTAATTGGCTGAATTCTCTGACCTGTCATGTGAGAAAAGTTGCAGGAATTGGGGATATACTAAACTGGCAGTGTATTTTATTTATTGACCAAGCAGAACATGGTATAAGCTGTTTTCTTTTGAAACCTTGGAACACATTGATTGAAATACTTCTCAAATAGTTTTTGCACATGCAGCTCCTAAAGAAACAAATAAACTACCCTTGTTGAAATCCTGGCTGCAGATGCACTATCCAATAAAAAGCAAAAGATGTACCATTTCCATCCAAAGTAGCAAACCAATTTTTTGTTCTTCCAGCATAAAAGGAAAATGTGCATCTTTAATCTCTGGTGCCCAAATTACAGTGAAAAAAAAGAGTAACATTGATAGGCATTTTGAAATAATACGCATAAATAATATAAATCATTTTCCCAAAGGAAGCTGTCTACGATTCTAAACAGTTGATAAAATAAACGCTGCAGTGGAAATGCTGTTACTGAGCCATCCTTCAAAGTTGCTAATTATTTGATGAAAAACAAATGTACTTTTACAGATCGTGCAATTGTGAAGGGCACAGTGACTCCCGTGGCTGAGTTTGTTGTGAGAGATTTTTAAAACTGTTCTAAATTCATGTCTGTCCTGTCAGGTGTGCCTTTAGTTGTTGTAGACACTATTCAAGGAGGGTATCTGCTCTATAGGTCAATGTGATTGCCCATCTCTGCAAATCTTCTTTTTTCAGACAAACTTCCTGAGATCAAAACGTTGATCCCATCCGACAGCATCTGAGTGCTGTTGCTGTTTGGAGCTACACACCAGATTACTGAGCACTGGTGGACAGCATGCAGTGTCAGCCTTCACACTGAATGTCCTGATTGGCTTCCTACATTCTGATGTGCTTGAACATTTTTAGGAGACAGCTACAAAAAGAAATAATGAAATAAAAATGTTTTTGAAGTATCATGGTAAATGCATATGCTATTCCTTTATTTTTTTTTTAATGTGAAGATCAAATAAGCCACACAGACAAATTGTGGTACGCATTCTCATACTCATGGACTTCACCTTCCCCTCCCTCGCTCCTCCCTCACAATAGCTCTCGCCAGTATCTCCCACCTATTGGCCATTAACTACAAGTAGCTCTTGCCAACATAAAGGCTGGAGACCCCTGGTAAGCAATCCTTTGTGCCCATTGGTCACTTACCTTATAGACATAGTAGAAAGAATGCCTTGTTCTGTGTCTATAGTGGAAAGTTAATGGATGGTCTTTTTTCAACATAGCAAAATGTAGTCCTACTGTTATGTTTATAACATAAATCCGAATGGGACACCTGCATCCCTACTTCTAATTTTCAAGAAGCAGGCCTGATCTGTGCCGCAGGACATTAAGAACTGAAACGTTAAACAGAAGTTGTTCATTTGTGGGCTCCTGTATCCCTCTGGGAGATTTGAAAGGGGATTTCGAGCTTAAATTAACAAGTTACTGCCCAGAAAATCCCACCTGCCACTCAAAAAATCTCACAAATATTTGTGTCAATTGATGAGGGATTCACTATAACACATAGTGGTGTCAATCTTGGTTCCTGTTGAGGGCTCCATTTATCAGTATTCCTCAACTCCTGAGTCTAATATTCTGATTTTTAAACAATATTTTCTGTAATGATGAAAAGATTTCTGTTTCATCTGCAGACTGTTCCCAACTACGAGCGAGTGATCCTCTTCCGCCTGGGCCGGATTCAAGCACCTCGGGGTCCTGGCGTCATCCTGCTCTTACCATTCATTGACCAGTGGCAGCGTGTAGATCTACGGACCAAAGCCTTCAGTGTTCCCCCGTGCAAGGTAAGTGCAACCCCAAGTGTATGGCTGGTTTCTTCACTTGTGGGGTAAGAGAGATGCTTAGTGCTTGTACCCCTTGGCTTATGTGGGGCTGTTGTGATATTGAAAGACTATCAGGGGTTTTGTTCTCCTAGAAAAAAGGATTGATGTTTTTGCCTTGTGCACCATGATTCCTCTACCCAAGGTGTCAGTAGACCCAACAGGATCAGCACAATCATTTTTTTTAAATCTATCTAAGAAAGGTAATAGGTTTTTTCATTTGCCACCATCCCACCCAATCCCTTCATAGTCCCAACCTCTTTAGAAAGCATTATGCATGCAGTCATGATGGTACCCCTTGTTGGCTGGCCCCCAAGGCAGTTGTACATGTTGCCTAAGGGGATGGTCCAACTAATGCCTGCCCCTCCTCCCTATTTTTCCACACTAGTCTCGACTGATGCTGGTCTCCCCCACTCACTAAGTGCATTTGACTTGTCCCTCCACCCAGGTGACTTCGAAGGACGGGGCGCTGATCTCAATAGGTGCGGATATCCAATTCCGTGTATGGAACCCCGTCCTGTCCATCATGGCCGTGCAAGACCTGAACACTGCCACACGCATGACAGCCCAGAACCTAATGACGGCGACCCTGATCAAGAAGAACCTGCGTGAGATTCAGATGGAGAAGCTGCGCATAGGGGACCAGCTGCTGGTGAGTGGGCGCTGGCTCCACTCATTTAGGTATTTCACTAGTCGTCAAGGCACTCATTGGGGAAATGGGGCGTACATCCTCATTCACAGACACCCTGAATAATCTTCATCCCTGTCCTTCCCCACAGCAGTTTAAAGCAGGGTAGCTTTTTCTGTGAGGCGATCTAAATCCCTTCATTCCCTCAAACATTATCTAGAATCAGGGTTATCAACTCGAGGGCAGGATCGATGCCGGCTTTTCAGGATACCCCTAATTAATATTCATGATATAAATTTGCATACAATGATACTAAATGTATGCAAATCGTTCCTCATGAGAATTAATGAGGGATATCCTGAAAACCCATCAGGATTCCGGCCCTCGAGTCCCGTAGTAGGACAACCCTGATTCTAGATTATTGTCTCTCCACCTAAGTCAATAAAATGGTACAGAGATTATATTCTGAATATTAACTTCTGCCACTGGTATATCCACCTGGGCTAGACTCTGGAATGCCCTCTGATGCTGTCTCTCACGACCCACGTCTAAATCCTTGCCTCCCCTACCTCCCTCAATCCCTTTTTCCTGTGTCACCCAAATGTCACTGGTTTTCAGTTGCCGTACAAATACATATATATATATATATATAACATTATGTACAAAATGTAAAATCAAGGTGCGTCTGTGAGTCAATTTACTCCAGCATTGCGGTCTTGCCGGCAGTGCTCCAGATAAGAGTTTGGAGTGGGAGGATTTTAGTCCCATTTTTTTCAAGTTGGGAGTAAAATGATTTGAAGGGAGTAAAAAAGTATGTTCCATTCCTAATGGGAATATTTTAAAGGCAAGTCCAAAATAGGTTTTAACTGTGAAACAGAAATGTTTTGTAATATTTCTTTGCACCTAATTACACATTTTATCATATTCGATTAGGCAGTAATACTAGTTGCGTTTCTTACACTATGGCCCTCATTAGGACCCAGGCGTTAAGGGGTTTACGGCGCCGTAAACAGCGCCGACCCTTAACACCTGATTCCAAGGTCCCTTTGCGGGATGGTGATTTTAACGCCTGCTTTTTGCAGTCGTTAAAACCCATGCCGCAAAGGGACCTTGGTGCTAATTACGCCACCGTAATTTACGGTGGCGTAATTAGCGCCTTTCCCCATTCCAATTATGCCCTATGGGGCAAAAATGGGAATGGGGAAGGGTAAAATGGGAAATGGGGATTTACCGCCCCACTCACCTTGGAATGGGGCGGTAAATCCGCCAACCACCATGGCGTAAACATAGTTTACGCCATGGTGGTAAGGGTACGACCCAGGCGGTAACTTACCGCCTGGGTCGTGATGAGGCCCAATGTGTACTACTAGTTCAAACATATCAAAGAACTGTGTCCGTGAAAGCAGGGGGACATGCTCCTATTTTTCTGTTTCTCTTTTTGTGTTTAGTATTTTTACTCCCTATTTTTCTCCTTGGTAGTTGCCTATTTTTAGGGAGTATAAATGGCTCATAAACCCCTTATCTATAGTACTGCTTCTTGGTGTGCTGCATGGCTGGCCATCTCATTTGAGATTTATCTAATTATGTGACAAAAAGGGTTCACTATTCACAATTAACCACCTTGTACCGTTATGGGTAGTTTTACTTCAAGAAAAGCAAAAAACCTCTGAAGTTTACTTCATGGAATCGCACTCCGTTCACGGGTACAAGGCCAAAGAAGTGTCTCTGAGGGGGACTCTGCTGAATTGAGTGTAACGAGGAATTGGGAGATGGTCCATTGCTGTTCGTCAGAGTTAGGATTGTGTGCATAAGGATTTCTTTTACGTCAGATGGTACTAAGAGTCCATTGGAGTTCAGGGGTTGGGGAGCATTGATATGAAAAGTGTACCAAGAGGTACCGCTATTAAAAATGGAAAAATTGGCATACATATATGTATAGCAAGACTGGCACAGTAGGTAAAAGTTACAACCTAGATCCTGGCTCCTGTGTTTTTCTAAATGTTATGCCATCATGTATGGCTACTTACAATCACTTTGGGACACTAACACATGCTGAATCGATGGCTTGAGTCCGATGCGAGTCATCTTTGGTCAGGTTACGCGGCTATTGACTTGCCTCCTTCACTGAGCACCCATCCTTGGTCAGGTTACGCGGCTATTGACTTGCCTCCTTCACTGAGCATCTTGGCCTACACTTGTGTTTCTCAGGTCGACATCAACATCAAGACCAAAAGCTGGGGCCTGGAGGTGGACAGAGTCGAGTTGATTTTGGAAGCAGTGTTGAAGCCACCTGAAGACATGACCCCCAGCCACTTAATCATGCCACCCTCTATACCTGGAATGGAAGGTCTCGCGGGACCCTTCCAGCAGCTGGCCATGCACTTCCTCGGCAACAGCCTTGCAGTGGCCAATCAGAATACAGATCAGAGCGTTGACACTGGTAAGTCATGTAGATGTCAGCATTGTACAAGTCTTGACCTGAAGTGCACAGGGCATAGGATGGGTTGGTCAGGTGGGATCGCTAGCATGTTACATTGCCTCTTTTATGCACACTTGCTACTGCAAATGATAGTGAATTTCAGTGGCATCAAACTCCTGACTGCAGATTGCGATGCTGTACCCCTCCCTTAAGAATGGTGTTCCTCCAATGATCTGTGCATGCGGGACGAGATGGGCAAAATGGCCATGCTCTGAGCAAACCAGCATTGGCAGTTGGCTTTTCTTGTCATACGTCAAGTGCAGCATCAAATGTCCCAGTAAACCTCATACCATGACAAAAGTTCTTAGGTTCCAGTCCATAGTCTCCAGTCTGCAGTTGCAGGCCATAGTACCCTTGTTATTAGCCTGCAGTAGTCTTGATAATGCTCTCTGTTTTCTGTCTTGAACCTTTAATCTTTTAGCCTGCCTGATCTTTTCCTGCTTATTTCCATGAAGGCTTGTTTTTCTATTCTTGTCTTCATATGTGCATTTGCATTTGCCCTTTAGCTAGAGATTGTCTGCTGGGTTCCCAGCAAGCAATCACCATCCCTTTCCTTTGTTTTGTTTCTGTATTGTACACCATCTCTTATTTCTTAAGTTTACTACTTCTGATTCAGGAGTCAGTCACTTTTCTGTTCCTGCTGGACCCATTCAGGCAACTGTCTTGTGAGTATTGTTTACTTGCTCGTGCCTCAGATTCCACTCCTGTTGATCATTCCCATACACGTTCAGAGTGAGGCACTGTAAAGGTAACTTGCCCTGCAAGCTACAGATTCCCTGGACATTGAATATAACACTGCAGCCATTCTGTGTACAACCCAAATGAGAACCTCCCATGTTTGTCTTGGTGGCATTCCCTGCCCCTTTCGGCTCGCTGCCTTTGTTGCTAAACTATTTTTTACAGCCTAGCCCCTTGTGCGTGCAGGAATCCGTCCCTTCGTGTCAATTGTGTACCATCCTGTCTTCAGCTTTGGAGTACCAGTACCCCCGCAAGCTGCTGATGGCAGAGTCTCAACAATTCCAACTAAAATAATGCTGCAGTGAATCCCCACCACCTTTCTCAGAGATGATGAATGTGAAACCCCAAACAACCCGAGCCACTTAATGAAGATTCAAGGCTCCTATCCAAGAGGGTATCACTGCATAATATCCCCAACTAAAATATCGCCGTAGATATGGCCGTTTGGTTCGCCATAGGCGATAATATCCCCAACAAAAATATGTGGGAGCAGGGGTTGCGGGGGTGTCCCCTGCACATTAAAAAATGATGCTGGGGTTGTGGGGGTGTCCCCCGCAGGGTCCATGTGTGTATTTTTCAGCAAAAATATGGCAATATTTTTGCATCGCGATATTTTTGCGGCGGAATTAACACATGGAACCTCCAAGAGGCAGAGCTGCCAATATTCTATTGAATCATAGTGGGCAGAACATGGGTCCTGATGCATGATGGCAGAGGCCCATGAATCGGGAGTCCTCCCGTCTCAAGGGCATATGTGAGTAAGGTACTTCCGCCCCTCACTTTGAGGTGCATCCTCATAGGGCCACCCGGCATTCTCCTTTCTGCCAGGCCCAATCTTCAGGGAGGGACCATACTCTGCAGGGATTTATTCTTGGATAACCAGGAAAGGGGCTGGTAACTGCTGCAAGCCGCACTTTCATCATGACCAGATTTTGGGAGAGGCTCAACATGGCATTAGGTGGGCAGACCAGCCCACAGGTCAAGGTCCTTTATTTGCGGAGTTCCAGATGTGTTACACTACGACTCCCAGAATCTCTGACTAAGGTTTTTACTGGTGAAGGCTGATGGCAGTTGTAGATCAACACATATGGGAAGGCCATAGGTTGCAGATCCCTGCCTTAGGTCGACCGATTCTAGAAATCATCTCTGTGATAAAAATTCGGCTTCACTCCCTTCAGAACACTCGGCTGCAGGGCCAGAGAATCTCAAAAGCTGCAGGCATTCCCTCTCACACAGACACTCCACTCAGTTGTGTAGTTTATGGTTATTCTTACGGCATTTGTATAGTGCTAACTTCCCATTTGCCCTCACATGCAGCTCGCTCATAAACCATTCAACCTGTAGGCCTTTTCACAGGCCACAGCTGAAGAATGATCCTCTAGGTGCTTATTTTGACATATGCTCCTTCCAGTATCTCGGGAGGATAGCTCGGGGGCAGCGTGCTCCCCTTGGAAGCAAGACGACATGGAGCTAAACTGGTTCGATCCCCGGGTCCACGCTTAGAAACCTCTGGGTATTAAGCACGTGATAAATAACCTATCATATCAGTAGATCATAAGGTCTCTCACCTGGATCGCCGATGATCATAAACAGTGCCTCAAACCCAGGGCCGGCGCTAGGCGTGTGCAGCATATGCAGCTGCACTTGGCTGCGCACTCATAGGGCCCGCGCCGAGGGTACAGTTGACTCCCTGCAGGCTACAGCATGGGCTGTGTACTTAAGCTTACTGCAGTCCACTCTGAGCGCAAGGGCGGCTGACGCTGCAGCATACTTGAGGAAGGGGAAGCTTACATTTTTCAAAAACGGCCGTTCTCCCTCGAGGTTTGGCTCCCTTTTGTTTCTTCTGGTGGGGAAACTTGTTCCCTGTCGTCGTTGTGCTGCGACCCTGGAGAGACAGATGCCCCCCAGTGGCCTAATAGGCGCTGTGGGCCTCGCAAGCACTGCTAATCACGTTAATTCTTAAAGCAGAGCGTTTAAAGTGGGTGTGATTTACTAGTGATGGCCTATTTAAGAGACCATTGTTGTGGACAAGGCATTCTTAACGTTTTAAGAACTGCAAAGGGGCATTTTTATTTTGAAAGCACATGCAACGCAGCAGTTAGTTATATGTGCCTTCCTCCGGCACAGTGAAACAAATTGCACAAAAACATTTTAGCTATTTGCCTTATTTCCACATGTTTATGTCTACCAAGCCAAAAAGTGTTTTAGTAGAATGTAACTTGTTCCTCGAATTGTATATGAAGCATGCACGTGAGCCATGAATATTTGCCAAGGATGTGACAAGCGAGGTTGTCATCCTGGAGACTGGAGGGGATATTTTCTCTGGTTCTGGCCCTCTACGGATTATCAGGGCACAAGTTGATACTATTTCCAATGGGTGCACGCAACCTCTGTTATGAGTTTTTTAGGCCAGCATTAGAAATGAGTTTGGTTGCTCAAGTGTACAGCTACTAGGATTTCCACCAGGTTGTCATGTTTCCAATGCAGACACTTGCCCACAAGAGCACATGAAAGTGCCATTAAAGCACGAGTCTCATGTTTGGATTTTGTTTTAGTTGGAATATATCATTTTAAATTGTTGGGCTTAAAAGGTGGGTCCCTTTTATACTTTCCCAGTGTAGTTATTGGAAATGTTCCTCTCTGATTATTTATATTACTTAGTGGTCAGTATCTTGTGATGTCACTTCCTGTGATATCATCAAATGCAGATTAAGGGGCCCACACTTAATTTGCCCCCTTGCCCCACAAATCCTAGGCCCGGCCCTGTACAAACCTACCTAGTCTTCACACGGCCAATATGAGGTGCCCAGTGGTCCAATATGAACAGCACATCTTTAAATCTCCCTCTCATACCAATTGTTGGAGATCCACCTTAAACCCCAAAAACCACCAGGTGGCAGTGTACTCCACTGAAATCAGAAGAATGTATTAAAAATAAAAAATATACCCACAAAGCCCCTAAAATGAGGTGCTTACAATTAAATGCATGGCGACAGGCATAGGCTAGAGATCAATCATCAGTGTGCACAGAGGCGGCCTTTGTACTAAACGACCACATGGTGGCAGCATTTGATTTGCTTTAGAAATGTTAAGTCTCCCTTTAAATAAGAACCAGAGGGGCTGTAATAGTTGGAATTCTGGGCACACCCTGTCCTTCAGAGTTGAGGATTGTATATCTGTACTAATCCGCACTTGTTTTGTTCTAAATCAAAATACACATTTAAATTCAATAAAAAATCTAATTGTAACTCAGAGCTGCAACTTAAGTACAACCAGAAAATCTGCATATATATTCACGTTTGTAGAGTTTACCTTTTCATAGGAAGCAAGTAACCTTACCTCTTTAAAACATGTTTTTTCTTGCTGCACAAATGTCCTGTTTTAGTTATTTGTTTGACTGTGTGTGTGTGTGGGTGTGGGTGTAGGGGGGGGGCAGGGAAATGTTTTGTTTGGGATGTCTTTGGTTGTGTATGCTGTGACCAATCCAAGGAATGTGTCTCTTCTCTCCAAGGTAGAGCCTCTACCTGTGGGACTAGGGAAGTGAGCCCAACATGCAGTACACACCCTAGGGCATAGGGCAAAGGGGGATCTCACTGGGGGTTATCCTCCTCCCCCCTCTTAGAATCCAGGAAGTAAGCCAAGTAAGGCTGTCACTACACCTCCCTATGATACAGAACCCCCACTGTTAGTTGGTTACATTATTGGTTAATTGTGGATGGTTTGGCTGCTGACTGCGCTCTGTTGACCTCTGTTCTGGAGATGAGAAACCAATCCTGATTCCCCTCCCTTTCCAGAGAGGAACATAAAAGGACCAAAGAACGTACCTGCGAAGGAAGTATCAGCCTGAGCCAGCCTGCGTACAGTGGATGCCTACGGTGTACCACTGGACGGATCAATTCTGGAGGCAGGACCAGGTCAGATGCGTGGTGGGAAGAGGAATCCCACAGCCCCCGGAATGCTGCCAAAGCCAGAAGGCCAGAATGCCTGAAGATTCCTGTCCCCTGAAGCGGGAGACAGAGCCACCGCTTATACGATGCACCGATGCCCCGACGCAAAGTTGAAGACCTGCTGTAAGAGAGCTGAAGACAATTGAAGTGTGGCTCCGCAACCACTGCCTCCTCCGACGAGTAGAACCGCCTGAACCCAGGCATGCAGCAGAAACAAAGGAGAGGTAGTAGGGCGGTGGAGCTTCAAATCACTCCAAGAGGGGGTGAGGACATTGCAAGACTCATAGCACGTGGGGTTTAGACACCAAGAGCCCCCAAAGGCATTGAGGACATATTTATGTATTTATTTATTTATTAAATGTATATAGCGTGCAAACAGCTCAAGTGCATTGAGGCAATGTTACTTGCAAGAGCTTAGTTACAGGTTTACAGAAGTCGTAGCAGTAGTATGGCGCATTACAAAGCTACAAATCAGTACATAATTCCATCAATACAGATTATGCAGTGGGTCAGCAGTAGAAGTGAGTATTCAAGTCTGATAGAGTGGGCATTATGAGAAGAGGATGGTTTTCATAGCTTTACGGAAAGAGATGAGGGAAGCCCCACCTCGGAGCATGGGAGGGAGGGTATTCCAGTGTGTGGGTGCGAGGTACGGGAAGATGGAACCGCCTGCTCTGGCTCATTTTACTAGGGGAACACATAGCATGTTGGTATAGGGTGATCTGATTGGCCTCTTGGAGGAGACTGGGTGGATCCTTTGTGAAAGGTACTCAGGAGCAGTGAGGTGAATGCATTTGTGGGTCAGTGTAAGGGCTTTGAAGATGATTCTCTCCTTTATTGGTAGCCAGTGAGCTAGTTTCCTGGCTTCAGAGGTGTGTTCTCTCTAAGCAATGCCTTGGGCTGCACGGAGAGCACTATTCTGAATGACTTGGAGCCTCCAAGTTTTTTGTTGAGGTACCTAAGAAGAGTATGTTGCAGTAGTCTAGCGTAGAGTGAGTAATGGCTCTGGCTATGTTTGTGCAGTTCTCTTTGGAGAGAAAGGGCCTAACTGCTTTGATTAATTTAGCATGATATGCGGTGGAGGAGGCTATTGCATTGATTTGCCTGTCTATGGATAGGTTGGAATCCAAGTAGACTCCAAGAGTTTTGACTGAGTCTGAGACAGGTATTTTGATGGAGTCAATGGAGAAGTGACTGAATTGGGAGTCTAGATTTCTTAAGGTGTCGGGGGAACCTACCAGGAGGAGTTCAGTCTTGTCCGAGTTAAGGCATAAACCATTGTCTGCCATCCAGGCTTGGATGGTGTTGTAGAGGTTGAGTCTCAAGGAATCTGTGTCATAGTTGCCAGTGAGGGTGAGGAGGATCTGGGTATTGTCTGCGTAGTTGGTGTAGGAGATGCCCATAGCGTCGATGATGAGGAAGAGTGGCCGTGTAAAAATGTTATAGGGCGTGGGGTAGAGGCAGGAGTTTTGGGGCACACCACAAAGCATGATGGTGGGCAAGGCAGAAGCTAAATCCGAGAATACTTGCATAGTTCTGTCTTGTAGGAAGGAGGTGATCCAGGCTGTGGCGTCGGGGTTGAACTTGGCACTGGAGGAGAGGTGGTGGCAGAGAACGTCATGATTTATGAGATCAAATGCCGGTGAGAGGTCAAGAAGTAGGAGAAGTGCTGGTTTGGCCATGTCTCTGGCATCGTCCATCTGTTTTTTTTTTTCTTTTTTTTTTTTTTCAATTAAACATTTTATTAGGGTTAACATAGAAAATAGTAAATACACTGACAAAAGCATCATATTGTGTCGTCACACAATTAGACAGAGACATCACTCTGCATGTTCACATAGGATCAAACTCAACAGTGGTCTGGTAACGGCCATGGTCCTTTGAAGCCCTCAGGGCCTTGCGCAGATCGTTCCTTGCCCTGATATTGCTGGGTCGGACCCTATTGGAGCTAACGCGTTACAGGGGGGCCTTCTGGTGAGACAAGGGTATTTCTCGGCGTAATCCATGGATGGCGCCCAGGTATTCAGAAAGTAGTTCAGATTTCCAGTCCGTATTGCAGTTACTTTTTCGGCCACTACTATTTCCCAACATTTTGAACACCATAGGGGGATCGAGGGGCCGTCTGAGTGTTTCCAAAGTCTGGCCATTTCGACTTTTGCTGCGAGCAGGAGATGAGTGCAGAGCTGTGGTATCTGTCCCGTTAATGGGTCCCCCCCCCCTCTTGTGTCACCCAGGAGCACAATTCCGGGATCCCATGGGATTGCCAGCCCAGTGATTGCCCTTATTTGGTCTATCACCTCCCTCCAGTAGGCCTCGGCTTTCGGGCATGTCCATACCAGGTGGAATAAGGAGCCATTAGAGGTACACCCTCCAACAGTTTGGGTGGGATTTTGGAGTTCGCGTTGTTTAGCTGGGCTGGGGTAATGTAATATCTGTAGCAGAGTTTGTAGCCTCCTTCCCTGTTGGAGATACATTGCGTGCTCTTATGAAGTCTGGACCAAATCTTATCCCATGTCTCAATTTCTATCTCCCGCCCAAGGTCTCTCTTCCAATCTAGCACATACTTTTCTTTCTTTTCAGGGTTCAGTCTGTCCAGCAGCCGGTACAGTGTTGAGATCCTACCCTTAGGGGCGGGGGACAATAGTGAACTCTCCAGCGCTGTTAACTCTCTGGCCCCACATTATCTGACCGTTCTGTGGGAGACCCAGTGACAAAGTTGGGCATAGGGGAACCATTTGTTCTCCCCAACCCCAAACTTCTCTTTACACCGCTCTAATGTGATGTGGGAGCCTCCCTCCAACATGTCAGATATTTTCCCCAGCCCTCCCTCCTTCCATGCTGCGAATCCTACTGGGGGATTGCCCGGGGTGAAGTCTGGATTGTTCCATATGGTGGGTGAGAGTCCCTCTGGAGGTTTTTTTACCCCATCTTCGTGCTGCTGCCTTCCAACTGCTAGTGGTTGTGATTGTTGCCAACAGTGTGCCCTGATTAGCGTGTGCTTTAATCGGGGGCAAGTGAGGGAGCTCTGCTGGGTCCAGAGCGGTCGGTCTGTGGATTGGAACCATGTATAGGCATGGGAGACATGTGCATATCTAGTCATGTCCGGGACTCCCATACCTCCTGAAACCCTGCTTCGGCGCATTACCCTTTTTGCTATTCTGGGTTTCCCCTCCCTCCCCACCCCCCAATGAATTTTTGGATGTTCCTCTGTAGTGTAGTCAGGTCGCATGCTGGGACATTTATTGGGAGCGCTGCGCACTGGTATAATAGCCTGGGGACCAGATTCATTTTTACTGCGACGATGCGCCCGAACCAGGATATTTCTTGAGAGTCCCACTGGTTCAGGTCTCGTTGGAATTCTTTTAGGAGTTGGGGAAAGTTACACGAGTATAGGAGAGAAATGTCCTTGGGGATCCGCACCCCGAGGTAGTCAATTGTAGAATCTGCCCATGGGATCGGAAGAGTGAGGCTAAAATCTGCTTTTTGCCTTCTGGTGAGGTTAATTGGTAGCGCTGAAGACTTATCTAAGTTCACCTTGAACCCGAGACCTGGCCAAATTTCTCAATTTCCTCCCATAAGGGCCCCAGGGATGTATTCAGCACCGTTGCTGTGACGAGCACGTCGTCTGCATATAGGGCAATTTTTGTACTCGTGTTTCCACACTGTGAGCCCTTTGATTTTTTGGTTCCGCCGGATCCTGTTTGCGAAAGGCTCCATGGATAAGGCAAAGATAAGCAGTGATAGGGGGCAGCCTTGCCTGGTGCCTCTAGTTATATTAATGGGCTCCGACCTAGCGCCATTGATGCGGTGCTGGGTGGAGGGGTTGTGATAGTTCGCCATTACCCATTTTGAGAATCTCGTGCCAAACCCAAAGTGGGCTAGAACCTTGCCAATGTACCCCCAGTCGACCAGATCAAACGCTTTGTGTGCGTCTAGCGATATTACTGCCATGCCCTCCCCAGTCCTGGTTGCACTCTCTATCAGGTCTATGGTGCGTCTGATGTTATCTTGTGTACCTTTGCCCGGAATGAACCCTGTTTGGTCTCGGGCGATTATGTCTGGGAGGTGCGGCTTGAGTCTAGCTGCCAGTATTTTTGAGAAAATGTTCCTGTCGTTATTCATAAGGGTTATAGGTCTGTAAGAAGAGGCCAGTTTGGGGTCCCTTCCTGGCTTTTTGACTAGCACCGTTACTTATTCTGCCATTGTTTTGGTAACTGAGCCTGTGGACAGAAAGGAGTTAAACAAGGCGGTTAGTTGTGGTGCCAGGATATGGGCGTACGTTTTATAAAATGTTGCAGTTAGCCCGTTGGGACCCGGCGCAGTGCCTTCTAGACCCTTAATGGCGTCCATGACTTCGTCTGATGAGATTGGGTTTTCTAGGGCCGCCAGGGAGGTCACAAGGGGCGGGTTATGGGGGAGTAAATAACTGGGCAGGTCCTCCCGGCTTGCGGGCGGGCCGGACATCACTGCTCGATGGTGATTCACCAGCTCCTCCATTTTATCCTTCTCAGTATAAAGAGTTCTGCCGTTAGTTCCAATGAGACTTAAAAAGTTGTTCCTACTGTGGACTCTTTTTAGTTTGTATGCAAGGATTTTATTTGCCTTTTTACTTTTACTATAGTAAAATTGTTTGGTGTAGGCTAGCGATTTGTCCGTGCGGTCCGCCCAGTGCATTTCGAGGGCCGTTTTAGCTCTCTTCCATGCTCTCTCGGTTTTCCGTGACCTGCTCCTTTTCCAGTGCTACCACCTCGCCCTCTAACCTGGCTGCAGCTATTTTAGAGACCCTATATTGCTCTGCCCCTGTGCTAATGAGTGCCCCTAATCACTGCCTTCATGGCGTTCCAGACCATATTTAACGCGGTGTTGGGAGTTGTATTCTCAGTGAAGTAGTTGGTGAGGGCTTCACCGGTTTCCCTTTTTATGCTCTCGTCCAGAAGGGAGTCATGCAGCTTCCAAAATCTATTGGGGACCGGAGGGGAACCTGTTATACTAAGATTTGCGGTAACTGGGGCATGGTCCGAGATTGTCCGAGTGTGAATGGTTATTTTGTCCAGGCTTGGGTAGAGAATGCTCAAGACCAGAAGGAGGTCTTCTCCCCTGTGTGCGTGAGAGTAGTGTGTGTATTCTCTGGAACCACTGTTATGCAGTCTCCACGTGTCAACAGTTTCTGTTTCCATGAGAAGACTGGCAATAGAGAGAGCGTGTGTGTAATCCACTATGGACGGGGGGAGAGTTTTATCTACCTGGAGGTCCGGGACTAGGTTGAAGTCTCCACCCATGATCAGGATCCCTTCAGCGAAGGCAAGGATTCTGGAAATCAGGGCGGCGATAAATTTGTCCTGGGCGGAGTTGGGGCAATAAACCACGACTAAGGTGACGGGGCGTTCCACAAGGTATCCTTTCACCAGTAGGAATCTCCCACCTGGGTCTCTTTTGACTGTGACACTTGTCAGGGGGACCCTATCGCTCAACAGAATAACCACCCCCTGCTTTTTCTCCCCGGATGTGGCAAAGAATTCCTGTTTGTACCTGTTAAAATTTAATGCGCTTTTCAGCAGCCAGCAGCAGGTGGGTCTCCTGGAGTAGGACCACGTCACCCCCCAGTAGACCCAATTTATGCTCAATGGATCTGCGCTTCCCTGGGGAGTTAAGGCCCTGGACATTCCACGTGAGGATCTTAAGTTCGCTTTCGTCAACTGTCCCCATTGGGGTCAATAATGGGATATGCCGCGAGTGATGCGCTGCTTGCGAACGCATAAGTTTATTTCGGGGAGATCCTCTGCTTGTGTGTGCATAGCAAAGTTGTCAGTGTCAGTGTGTTGCTTATTGTAACTGAAACTGGGAGGCGGGGAGAACTTGCTCCCGCACTCACCATTTTAACCCCATATCTTCCCCTCTCCCTCCATCCCCCCTCCCCGATTTTACCAACTGGTAGGAATAACAATGTCCCACATAACGGGGCAACTGACGGTGCTCCGGCACCGAGCAACTGAGGCCAACCGGGCCCAGAGCAACATAGACGGGGGTGGCAGCAACCCTGCCACGGCAGGAGAAGGAGCAGCGATTAATGGGATGCTCCCACCAAGGGCCATTTTGAGCCTCCTCAGACATCTCGATTTCCCCCCCTCCCTTAACCGCCCCCCCCCACGGGGCCGCAGACCTCCTTAAACTCCCAAACAGATGGGGCAGACCCCCAAGCGGGGGGAGCCCTGATGACACCCAATTGGGGGGGGGGCTCTGACCTTAAAGCTGCCTGCGGCATCTGAGATGATCAGTCCAACTTGGGGTCTTCCGGGGGGGACCATGGACCCTGTGCCTTCTGCTGGCTCTGGACCATGTCGTTCCTCATCGTGCCCCGAGGGTGCGTTGTGGGACATCTTCCGGCTCTGAGGGGTCGCAACCCCCACCGACGCCCAAGAACTTCTCGGCCTCTTTCAGCGAGCGGATCTGTCGCTGGACTCCCTCCCAGGAGAATTTCACTGATGTTGGGAATCCCCAATGGTAGGGGATGCTTTTGCCTCGCAGCCATTCTGTTATCACCCTGAGAGCCTTCCGCTTCTGGAGAGTGGAGTTTGCTAGGTCTTGGTAGAGCTGGATGGTCGAGCCTCTGAAATTGATTTGCTGCATCGACCTAGCTTCTTTCATGATTTCCTCCTTCACTTTGTAGAAGTGGATTCTTGCTAGGACATCTGGCGGAGAGTTGGAGGATTGCCTCGGGGTTGCTCTGTGCACACGGTCCAACTCGAGTGGCGCACCGTCCAGGAGCGTGATGATAAATCTAAATCGGTCTGACGCAAAACCGGATGTTGTTACGCCATGACCTATTTTCTGCATCCTCCTGCTTTGCTTCCAGAAATTCACACATTGCTTCCAGGGCAGAGATTCTGTCTAGCCTTTGTTCCCAGTCGAATTTCTGGTCACACCACTCGTTTTCCAGCTCCGCCGTACGGGACTCAACTTCAGCTACTCTTTTGTCCAGGAGGTTGATCTTCTTTGAGACCTCTTCGGTGCCCTTTTGGATCTCCTTGGTTAGAGGGTGAAGTAGGTCCTTTAAGTCTGACTTAGTGGCGGACTGCTCTGGGCTCATGCCAGCCCCCGTAAATGGTTCTTGTTGCGTGTCGCCCTTCCTTGCCTTTTCTGAGGTGGAGCCACTCATAAGAACTGCTATGTCCGCCTGCCTGGCCGATTTGCCACTCTTTGCCATTGGGGCTGGTGCGTGAGATTGTTCAGCCGAGGGGCACTTTTGATGGCGCAATATCGGCTCACTTCCCTTGTACCTCCGAGGCGGATTGAGGCTTGCACCAAGTGGCCACTGCACCCCCCCTAGCTCTGCAAGATTGGTTGCCAGCAAGAGTTCTGAAAGCCTGGGGAGGGAGGGGAGCTATTACCACCTGGCGTCATCCAGAGGGCTCCCCCGCAGAAGGGAAAGGTCCGCTGTCCGTTTCTCGCCTTGATGTAGGTGGCGGCTGACCGTTACGTGGCAAGGAGAATTGCACTCCACTGGGGCAGTTCCAGGAGGGGCCGAGGGCAGGGGCCTCTTCAAGCCTGTGCCTCGCCGCCGTGGGCGTGTAAGTGGGTTCCACCTCCCCCAGTGTTTAATGGGCCTATTGCATACACAATTCCAGGATACGGCTGATCGATCAGAGGTCCACAGATCACCTGAGCATGAGGGGGCTGTTCAGCTACAAGCCCCGGGTGCAGCGCCTCGCAGCAGGAGCCGGGGAGAGGGAATGTGGCACCGATAAATTCAACCAGTCCAGGCGCTGTTGGGATCCCAGACAGTCTCGTATTCTCTGGGCTGCTGAGGTGGGGCTAGGTTATCCTGCCCAAATATTAGTCGTCTTCCCTCCCTGAGTTCACATCACGGAGTAGCAGGCGGTTTCATTCCCCAGTGTGACCCGCAGCTACTGGCTTATACGCGCTTGGGAGTCTGAGATCTGGTGGAAGGAGTCCCAGGGGAGAGTGTTTACTCACCAGCTCCACCCTGATGGGACTCTCCGTGGTGCAGCGACATAGGACCTCCGCTCCGTGTAGGTAGAATCTGGATGGCTGTAGCGGGGCCAGCCCCCCGCGGCTCGTCCGTGCGCCTTGGGCGGGCTCCCGCAGCGCTGCTCGCTAGCCGGGGCTTTACTGCTGACGGCCACCGCCCGGGCCACCGCCACCCAGCCGGGTGCCTCACGGGCGCGGTGTCCTCAGCGCCGGTCCCCTCTGCTCACTGCACTGGCCAGAGCCCCAGTGCAGTGGTGCGGCATGGAAACTCGGGCCGCTACGGCACCTGCAGGATCAGGGTTCCACCGCGGAACACAGCCGGGACCTCATCCGCCACTGTCAGACCTCTGGTGCCCCTCCTGCCAAGAAACATCAGTGGTGGGGCTGGGCGCTCGGTCAGTTGCGCAGACTCCGCCTCCAGGTGCTATCTGTGGAACTCCGGCTGTATGCGGCCACCATTTTCTTCTCCCCAGCTTTGTGCCGGGCCGTGTTCTTCCCTCGGTCGTTGCTCCTCGACCCCAGCAGCTTAGGAGATAATTTACCTAGCGGCACGCGCACCAATTCATCCTCATTCCGTTCATATCATTTATGTGTGTGAGCGGTAAGCCGCTAACGTTGTGCACGGTGCATACAGACCGTCGGGAGCTTCTAAGGAGCCATGCCGCTCGCGGCAGCTCCAAGCCACGCCCCCATCCATCTGGTTTTTCAGGTCAAGTAGGGCGGTTTCAGTCCTGTGTCTGGGGCGGAACTCAGATTGGTGGAGTCCTAGGAGTTTATTCTTTTCAATGAAGTGCTGAACTTGCAGGTAGGCTGCTTTGTCAAGTATTTTGAGGAGGAATGGGACAGTCGCGATAGGTCTATAGTTGTTAGGGGAGGTGGGATCGAGAGTCCGGTTTTTAAGAGAGGGCGGACCCAGGCTTCCTTGATGGGGGCAGGGACTATCCCTGTGGCAAAGGAGGCGTTAACAAAGGCAGTCAGAAAAGGTGGTAGGGCTTCGGTACAGTCCTTGTTGAGAGAAGCTGGGCAGGCATCACCTTTACAGTTAGAGGGTTTGATGTTCCTCATTAAGTTGATGTCTTGTTCCTGTATGGCTTTGATGGAGAAGGGTTTGTGGGGGTCTGAAGCTGGCGGTGGAATGGGAATGTGAGTATTAGGCAGAGCTTGTTTGGTAGCTAGTATTTTATTTTGGAGAAGGCTGAGTTTGGTTCGCATGGCCAATTGTATTTCATTGCACCAGACTTTTGTCTTTGGTGAAGTTCTGGGGGGCGGGAGTGGGTGTCTCTAGCTCCCTAAAGATGGCAAAGATTTCTTTTGTGCTAGATTGGGCTTCAGAGATTCTGGAATCAAAGGATTTGGCCTTTGCTTGGGTGATTGCCTTTTTGTATTTGTTGGAGACAGCTTTGAAGATCGTCTTGTCTTTGTCAGAGTGGGTCGTTTGCCACTGTGCGAGTGCAGATGTTTTCTTATTGCGAAGTAAGAGAAGGTCCGGGGTGAACCATGAATGGGTAGTGGGTTTGGATTTGCAGGGTTTGAGTGGGGCTATGGAGTTGATGGCTGCTTTGATTGCAGCATCATAGGTTGATGCGAGGGTTTGTGGGACTGAGGAGAAAGGTGGTCTGAAGGCTGGGCCTTGGAAGAAGAGCAGTAGCCTTTCCTTGGTGAGCTGGCAGGACCTTCTAGCGAGGCAGGGTGGCAGGGGTTGGGGTGATGGAGTGGACGGGCTGGTGGTGGGGATACTAAATGTGATGATATGGTGGTCAGACCATGGGGTGGGAGTGTTTCCAGTGATGATGAGTGGGCAGTTATGCTGTGCGATCCAGTCGAGTGTTCTGCCCAGGGTGTGGGTGGGGCCAGAGATGATGTTCTTGTAGCCTAGTGCCTTGAGGGCCGAGTCAAGGGATTTGGCTGCTGGGTCCTTGCTGTCAAGGAGACCTAGGTTGACGTCCCCAAGGAGAATGGCTTTTGAATGTTTTTTAAGGTTGTCAGAAAGGTGAGAGGCTTGAGAATCTCCTGTGGGACCTGGGGGGCGATAGCAATAGTGCAGTGGGAGAGAGGTTGATTTTGAATTGGAGGTAGTCACTGTTATTGTGCATGGATTTCTCTACCTTTCTAGTGGAGAGGCAGTATTTGGCAATAATTGCTACACCTCCACATTTAGAGGGGCGATCTTGTCTGGTGATGTCTAGTGATGAGTAGCCGGGGGGCAGTGCAAATGAATTAGGTTCTCAACCCTCCGTAGGTCACTCTTTTTCAGACCTAGGGGGCGCTCTGGACCATCTGCTCTCTTGGCACTCTCACCACTGCATCGGATCTTGGCTTCAGGTTGACCACTCCAGGGTGTTTGTATCTTTCTCATCTCTGGTAGCGGGGTGTGGACTATCTGACCTCACTGGCTCTGAGCATGTTACTACCTCCTCACCCCCTTCAGGGGCCAAGGGTCTCAACCTGGCATGAGCTATCCGGCCTCACTGACTATGTGAATGTTACTATGTTCAGAGCATTGTGTATATGCGTATTGTATACTGTTAGTGCATATGCAGATTAGGAGCTTGTCACTTGCAATCCTTTTTTATTGCTCCCAGACCCCTTTTGTTGCCCCAAGTATTGTTTAGCCATTTATGTGCCCAAATACCTTTTTTAACCTTTTTTTCTTGCCCTATTCTTGGCATGTTTAGGTCCTTTTCTCGTCCCAGCCCCTTTTAGCCCCTTTTCTTGCACCTTTAGCCCTTTCTATTGCTCCCAGCCCCTTTAGATGCCCCCAACACCATAAGCCCCTTTTGTTGCCCCAGTCCAGTTTAGCCCCTTTTCTTGCCTGCAGACCCCTTTGTTGCCCCTCACCCCCCTTAGCCCTTTTTGCTGCTTCCCACCCCCAAGCACCTGACAGAGGCTCCTTCCCCATTTTGCCTGCCCATTTCCCTGGATAGGCTCATATTTGGCCCTAAGAGCCAGGCCAGACCCCCTGGCTCAGCCCTTCCCATGCTAGTTGATTGGCTTTCTAAGCATGTAGCAAAGGCTTAAAGCTTTGGTCCGCTATCTTGAGTTGAGATGGATGCGCAGGTATTGGAGCGCAGCCCTGCGGTCTGACTGCAGCTTCAGAGGCAATCTGTCTGTTCGGCGATGACCTCTTGCCTAACCTACTCCCTAAGTAAATGTTTATGGGACTTGGACTTTCCCTGTTGACATGGCCGATGTGTGCCTGATTCAGTGGTGCTAAGAGCGCTGCAGGTTGGCTATCACTCTGTGCTCCCTCAGCTTCAGGGTTGTAGCAGTCAGTGGATTCACCTTAGCTCTGGCTGGAAAAGAGGTTCTAACAGAGAATGTTGCTATCTTACACAGTTCCTTGCATGGGTTAATAGTGGGCATTGTACTTGGCACAGAAGGTTGGCTGAGGTTGAGCCACTTTTACTTCCGCTGTCTTGCTTTGTGCAAACCACAAGGGCTTCCCTAGCGCAGAGGGCAAGGCTGCAGTCCATGCCGGAGATACGCAAGGGTGGGTGGTGAATATCCCACAGAAGGTTCCTCCAGCTCTACCCTGAGGAGGCTTTAGAAATAGGCAGAGTGGCTGCACACCATGCTCAATGCGATATTCACATATGACATGGAATCAGGCCATTTCCTGTGGGCACCGTTTCCTAGAGTACTGCATAAAGTCATGGTCGCAGAAACAAACTGTAACTTGGATCAATATAAAAACTGGGAGTTATATAGCCAATGTGCCACCATTTACATTGCTTGTATTTCCAAGAAATATTAATACAGTAAAAATGCATTATTCCCTGGGGAAGAATCAAGGAAGTCTGTTTTCTAGCTCAATTCCGGGAGAGCCCCTGGGTCCCTGAACCATGCTCCTCACTTTCTCTGATTCTGCCTTTTTTTTACAGGCTGCCCATCAGAAATAATGGAGGTGGTGGACGAGCTGGCCCCGCCCTCGCCCAACGCTCCAAGTGTTAGCGCAGATGAGCTGCTCTCGGCCATTGAGCTCTTCCTGTCCGACTCTCTGGTTAGTCAAGTCGGGGCTTCCTACCAGTTCAACATCACCCTCTCAGGAGGGGAGCAAAGGACCTACTTCCTGGACCTCACATCAGGTAAGAAGAATAAGGCTGGATTTATTGTGAGTTTTTATATTGTCAATATTCCACTATACAATAAAACCATGGTGCTCATGGAATATTACATTTAAAATATGTCATAGTGCTGGCAACCTAGAGTCCAAAATAGTGAAACCATTGGAAATATGTATGCATCGAAGTAATTATCAGGCTTTAGTGTTAAAAGTACACCAGATGACTAGCTTTGACCAAAGATCTGATCTTTCAGAGAAGGGGACTTCAAGTATACTGTGTCCTTTCCATTGGCTAGTGAAATATCTGAGGCATAAAGCAAGGATCTTAAATTGTGTCTCTGATGCAGGATCATTCAGAAGTGGTTGGGGACGGGGAGTGATATCTGTAAAGCACAGCCTAATGATGTAATGTCATGGTAATGTAGTCATCTGAGACAGATGCACTGCCATCACGGATACCCAATTCACTCTGACGTCGGGATAGTGACGTGACCTTGTTAGAGTTTGACTTCAGACGGGACAGGATTTTTTTTCTCTATATTATCATAAATTGTTGAGACGATCTTCATTTGGGGTGTGACTTTGTTCTTGCTTCGTTTGGCAACCACAGGGCCTTGGTGCTCTCATTAAACGCTTCTTCCACAGTTGTAGTATGCACAGGAATACTTCATAGGAACAAGGGATACTATGGGTTTACAACATGGGTGTGCTTGCCAGGTAAAAGGTAGAGATCAGCAATGTCTGGTTCCCTCTGGTCAGTAGAAGTGCAATGTCTGCATATTATGGGCAAAACTTTGCAGTCAGAACAGTTCTTGGAAGAGCATCACGGCCAGCAGGATTCCATTTTGAATGGGTGTCCTCTGGGCTTCATAACTCATATCCAGGTCCGACGAGGTAAGAAGGATGACATTTAGTTTACATGAACGTTTGTAGGCTGATGGGATAACTCTCATAGGGTTGCATTCTTTCCAACCACCCAATCACTGGGGGGATGCCATATATTCAACTTTCATAGGATTCTTCATTTCTGGCATTGGCAACTATATCCCTAACTCTTTGAGGCAGGCGGTAGCCATGGCCCTCGATGTGGATATCTGTACTCTCCCTCAATCTCTCGTACTAACAATGTCGCCCTTTGAAGACGAGCCGGATCATGAGCCACCGAAGAAGACACAGGAAGGGGAGGGATGAGAGCGGACAGTGTAATAATGGCATCGGGTAGCCTCAGAGTAGTGACCTGGAATGTGCGGGGCCTCAATAGTTATTTGAAGCGCAATAATATAATGATGTATCTGAAAAGGATGAGGGTGGATGTAGGGCTGCTACAGGAAACCCACCTCACTAAAGAGAAACTGGAGGTGGTGAAGAGGAAATGGAAGGGTAGCGTTACAGGAGCCACATACTCGGCATATGCATGAGGGGTGGTGACATGGGTGGCACCGCACGTGCCGTTTCAATTGCTTCGGTCGACAACGGACCCGGAGGGCAGAATGGTGGTGGTAGTGGGACTCTTCGAAAACAGAGAAGTGAGCATCATAAACTTGTACGCTCCCAACCATGATACGGCAGCTTATTTTCGGTCCTTGTATAGCAGGGTTAGCCCCCTGCTAAGTGGCGCAATACTGTGGGGAGGCGATTTCAACTGTACCCTGGACCCCGGGATGGACAGGTCAGACAGCAAGATACTGACACCAAGGCCTGCAGCCAAAGCTTTGGGGACACTGTTGGTAGAGCTTGGTCTAGAGGATGTGTGGAGGAGGCTACACCCTCAGGACAGGCAATACTCGCACTATGCCGCGCCACATGATCTACATACCAGGCTAGATTACGTGTTTGCCTCTGCCGAGATAGCGGGGAAATGGTGGGTGCAGAATATAAAGCTAGAGTACTGTCAGACCATTCACCTTTGGTCCTGGAGTGGCGACTCCGCCCCCCCAGAGCGTGTATCCTGACGTGGAGGCCTTGCAGGACCCGGGATTCCGGGAAGACCTGAGGGAGGCCATAGAGGAATATTTTGATATAAATACAGGAAGCGTAAGATCTATGGGAACAGTATGGGGGGAATTTAAGGTGGTGGTGCGAGGGGCCATATCAAAATCTAGTGGGCTCCAAGGGGGGATAGAACAAAAATTACGGTATACTGAAAGGGAGCTGGAAGAACTGATGTGGAAAGGGGAAACCACCCGAGAGGACAGTGTCAAGATGCGAGATTTGCAAAAGGCTAGCAGCGAATTTTGGGATAGATTATGCTAGATAAATTATAAGAAATATATCGAGAGGCAACATGCGGGAGGAGACAAACCCTGCATACTACTGGCCTGGTTTTACAAAAATGAGACACCCCGGCAGGTGATTAGAGAAGTTAGGGATGAGGATGGCCAGATCCGCAATACCCAAGAGGGGGTAAATGAGGAGTTCCACAAATATTATAAATGCTTGTATGAGGACGTGGGAGATGATATGGGCCACGAGATTCTGGAAACAGTTGAAGATATTGGGCTACCCACTTTAGACGACTTAGAGAGGGCGGACCTGGAAGCCCCAATCACCTTAGATGAACTGGATGCAGTGATCCAGCACTTGCCCACGCGCAAAGCGCCTCGGTCGGATGGATTACCTAGCAAATTCTACAAAGCGTATAAGCAAGAGTTGCTCCAACCGCTTCTGGCCCTCTCAACAAGGCTTACGAACAGGGGGAGCTGCCAGAGTCCCTCCGAGAGGCAGTGATCATCCCACTCTTGAAACCGGGGAAGCCGAATGTGGACTGCGGGTCATATAGGCCGCTATCAATGCTTAACCAAGATAGCAAAATACTCACGGCGGTGCTGGCAAATAGACTAAAGCGGGTAATTGGCAAATTAATACATCCAGACCAGACAGGCTATGTTCCAGGCAGGAATATCACTGACAATCACAGGAGGCTGCACCATATCATAGACCAAACGGAGAATGACCTGGGCGAGTTGGCCATAGTGTCGCTGGATGCAGTCAAGGCGTTTGACTCGGTTAGGTGGCCATGGTTAATAGTGACCCTGAAAGGATACGGGATAGGACCGGGTTATATTAGATGGGTCAAGATGTTATATAGCTCCCCGATTGCGAGAGTCAGGACAGGCGCTATAATTTCGGATAAATGGCAACTTAGTAGAGGGACTAGACAGGGATGTCCCTGGTCGCCTATGCTAAATATACTTGCATTGGAGCCGTTAGCTCTATGCCTCAGGTAGCAATATGGGGAGGTGGGGGTGCGCACTACAGGGAACACACATCTAATATCAATGTATGCAGATGACATTCTCCTCTATCTGCGATTCCCGGAGGAGAACTTGCAATATGTGTTGGAGGAGATGGACTGCTATGCCGCCCTCTCGGGCATACTGGTGAACCCCGGGAAGTCCAGCATATTCCCCCTGGGTAGGTATAAAAATGTTCCACTAAAAAACGTGCCCATTTTGCAAATACCCTGGCGGACAGAGACGTTCAGATACTTAGGCATAAACATATACCACAAGATAGAAGTGGAATGCAAACACAATACAGAGGAGGCGGTTGCAGGCATAAGAAATAGTATGGTATTTTTGGCCAGACTATCCCTGGCCATGATGGGAAGGGCGGTGCTGCTCACAATGGTGGTATTGCCCAGACCTCTGCATTTCTTCATAAACATACCGTATCTGCTCCCCAAACGCTTTTTTACCAAGCTCCATGGCCTGTGCAGGGGCTTCATATGACCCAATTCCAGAAATAGGGTGGCCGTGTGGAAATTACAAAATTCATGCGACAAGGGGGGCATAAACCTGCCGAATTTTGAACTATATTACTTGGCGGGACAGTTATCATATGTGGCGAGATGGTTGTCAGAAGAAGAATCTGCGGAAGCCAGGCTCCTACAAGGCGTCCCCGCCCCATACTTTCTAAAAGAAACGGTGTGGTTGCATAAAACGAAGTTGGCAGGGATGGGGAGACTGTTGGTGTTGGGATGGGAGGTCTGGCGTAGAGCATGGAGAACGGTGGGTGACCCGGACCCGCTCTCTCAGCAGGTCCCTTTGGTAGCATTATGTGGGGAAGACTCCCAGCTGATCAAAGGGGTCAGCCGATACTGGGAACCGGTAGGTCTAGCCACTCTGAGGGACATATGGCAGGAGGGGGAGGCGGTGGATTTTGAGAGGCTGCGGGAGGAGACGGGGGTACACAGAGGCCAATACATCACCTATACCAGGATCATGACTCGGTGAGGGGGAGGTGGCCTGATACGGTGCTGGCAGAAGAACCTGACGCCTCTGTAGAAATTATGTATGATGTTTTGGAGGGTGGGCATGAAATATCTAGGATATATGAGCTCCTGAGCACAAAAGCGGGGAAGGAGTTGCTTCAATTGAGACTTGATTGGGAGGAGGAGGTAGGAGAACCCATAACAGAGGGACAGTGGGACAGAGCCCAAAGGTACCATAGAAGGTGTCCCGGAACCCAAGACTTCAGCAGATTCAGCTGTATGTCAGCCAAAGAGCTTACTTGACCCCCGGCAGGATATCCAGGTTTGGTGGCTCGACCATACAGAAATGCCCCAGGTGTGGAGAGGAAGAGGCTGGGTTGTTACACATGTTCTGGGCCTGCCCAGAGGTGGGGACATTCTGGGTGGAGCTGCAGACGAGATTGGCCTGCCGGGGGGTGGTGCTGGATGTGGGGTCTGTGTGGGCATGCATGCTGGGGAGTTTTCCTAGGCCACGTAACTTAAAACATATCAGTAAAATGAAAGACCTGGCTTATATTTTGGCCAAACGCAGAATTGCGATGAGCTGGAAAGCTGCCCAGAGTGGAGATGTGGTGGGCGGACCTTGAAATGGGCTGAAGCAGAAACCACAGTCTGGTATGAAGCAGTCACGAGTGGGGGAGAGGAAGAGGTAGGCCCCTGGATAGCCTGGAGACAGCTGGTGGCCTCAATGACAAATCCCCACCAGGTGGATCAGGATGCGGAAAGTTGGGAGGTGGTGGCAAAACCGAGTCACCTGAAGATGCCCAAGGTGGTGGCACAAATATGATGGCTCAAGTTAGTGGGGTGGGAGGGGAGAGGACAGAGGAGAGCAATAACATGATGTTTGAAAATTGATCATGAACGTCCTAAAAAGTAGTAATGTTTGCAGTGTTGTTTGTTGAAGTAATAAAATAAATAATTTTAAAAAAAACAATGTCGCCCTTTGAATTTGGTACCGTATTTACACAGGGGTTTCCTGTATGGGTACCCGTGGGGTAACATGCTGTATGTAACCCCCATCAAGCACAAAAAAGGCTGCCACCAATCAGTGGAGCTCAGACAGACAGCTGTGCAAGGATACCTGCATGGAGAAACAGGGTGTGTTCAGGCCCCCAGAGTGACTTAAGGTCTCTGAGAGACACATTGAAATTTGCATCCATGAGGGGGCCATCTCTGGGGGAGGTGGAGTAGACCCGGTGGAGTAACATCGTAAATAATCTGAGCCTCACGTCAAAAGAGTAGTGTAGAACCTATGGCCCTGTAGAGCCATTCCCTCCCCTCAAAGCACAAAACCAAAAAGGTTACCCTGCACCCCTGATGGGTGACAATGGCCTGGGAATGTAAATCTGGTTGGTGACACTGTTCAGCAATGGCTCTTTGCGCGCCAATGAAAGGAGTAATCTGATAATTGAAAGACAATCTAAAATGTTCCTCACTTGATTCAATAATGTATTATTTTCAGTTCTGCTTAAACATTTACAATGTTATATGAATTCCTCTTCACTTGAAAGACAATTCACCAAAATAAAATATTTGTGTACAACATGTTTCAGATTACTAAATCCTTCATCAGGAGCATCCTTCATGGTTCCTTGATGTTTGTGTTCCGCTCTGGTCCACGCAATTCGTCTGGTATTGAACAGTACTCTATTAAACACCATTCCATATTCAGGGAACAGAGTGGAGCACTGAAACCAAGGAATCCTGAAGGATTAAATGCTCCCGATGAAGGATTTGGTAACCCTAAATGCATTCTGAAGGCATGCTTCCTTCATGTGGAGATGAATCCAGTGAAATAGTTCACCGACCAGATTTCTGTTTAGATGCCGCAGCTTGCATATATGGCAGGGCTTTTGAACACCTGAGATTAGTTTAAATATAATGATTTAATGCAATTGGTCCAGTTTATTAGCAGTGCCTGTTGCAATCCATTCATACATTGCCCCAGGAACAGGCACTGAATTAGCAGTTAATATCCGCTCTTGCTGCATTGCCAACAACGGAGAGCAAACATTCCTGCTAGACCATGTAAATGTACTTGTAATATCTGAAATTACCAGGTCACAGAGAACAAGTTAAGAGGGCGCAGTGTCTTTAGCTAAGCCATGTCAGCTATCAATGTAAAATGTATATTACTCTCCAGAGTCTGAGATCGGAATGTCCTGTGTCTCTTCTCTCCAAACTCTACAATGTGAATCATGTCTTGTGTGCCTCCACTCCAGCCTCCTATGTCAACCTCTCCCATTTTTCTCCTATCTGGTCTCTGAGATGTGACCATCCCCTGTGTGTCTCCAGGGACGCCCCTTTCATGGGAACCAGTCAGATACTGTGATGTGAACCTGTCCCTTGTGATGGTACCTGTCCTGCATGATGGTACCTGTACTGTGTGTCTCCACTATGATGTAAATTTGTCTTTTGTGTCCCTACCTCAGGCGTTGTAATGTTAACTTGTTTGGTGTGCCACCTGTCCGCTCTTGGGTGTGAGCATGTCCCATGTACCTCCAGGGACGTTTCTGGTGTAACCCTACCCTGTGTGTCGCAGCCTCTGTGGCATACTCTGGAATCTGTCCCCTGTATATCTAGCTCATGTGCTGTTGTAAGAACTTGAATTACTGTGGCATGAACATGGCATATGCTTCACCTCTCCAGACATTGATATTGTAATTGTTTATTTGTACAGTGCTTCAAAGTGCTTCAAGGCGGGAAGGGAGAAGGGGAATACAGTAGTCATTCTTAGGTCTTGATGTTTCCGAATGATCTAACAAAAAAATAACTAGCGTACTAGGCCTATTGGCATTTCTCCTAGTGCAAGTGCATGAGGTGTTTCAGGCGCAACCAGATTAGGGAGGGGAGATAAAGGGGCGACAAGACAGAACTAACTAGGCCTAGTAAATTCAGGTCATGCAAGTGTACAGACAGAATTGCAAGTGAGTCGGGAGGGGGGAACAAGGGCGCCCAGTCCAGCAGGGCCCTCTGTTAAGTGCAGAGAGGTTACCCCTCTCAGTAGTGCTGAGCATAGTGCAGAGTCCAGGAGGCAAGTGCAAAGACTGGCAGGAGTGCCTGGGACCTGTGAGGCTCTGGAGGTGATCCAGGCGACAAGTCAGCAAAAGCTGAACAGAGTTAGGGGAGAGATGGAGGAGTGAGGCGGAAAGAAAAAGAGAGGAGGTTAGCAGGGGAAAGGGAGAGAGAAAGAGGAAGAGAAGAGAAGAGGAAGGTCTTGAGGAGTTTCTGGAACGTAAGGAGCTCCAGCTCAAGGCAGAGAGAGTCAGGGAGGCTGTTCCGAGGGAGCACCTGCAGAGGATAAAGATCTACCCCCAAAACTATGCTTTAAATAATCGCTCACCCGCAAAGAGTTGAAGGACGAACAGAGGGCTCTAGAAGGAGAGTATTTAGGAAGAGAGTGTTGTAGATGGTGCGAGCCTCGGTCCCAGAAAGACTTGTGGACTATGCAGGGGGTCTTGAAATTGATCCTAGCAGCCACATGGAGCCAGTGGAGGGATAAGTCTTGCAGTTCTGTTCTGGATGAGTTGTAACGGATGGAGAGTAGAAGTAGGAAGACTGAGGTAGAGGCTGTTGGAGTAGTCCAGCCTAGGGAAAACCAGGGCTCTGGAGACAGTGAGCCTTTGGGGGAAGGTGAGAAAAGGTAGAATACCTCTGACGAGGTGCAGCTGGTAGTGGGACTTTTTGAAGATGTCCGAGATGAGAGAAGAAAAGGAGAGAATAGAGTCAAAAATGACCCCCAGATGTTCTGTCTCACTAGCAGATGGGGCGCAGGGCCAAGGGAGGCCTGCCAGTGAGAAATTGGGAAAGCAGGGGCTGGGGTCCCAATGAGGAAGATCTCTGTCTTACTAGCATTGAGGCAGCACACCAAGACTGAATTGCTGACAGTCAGGAATGAGCAAGGAGGAGGAAGAGGCTGAGGGTAGCCTGCAAGAGAGCTTTGTGTCATCTGCATAACACTGAAAGTTAGAGGTGAAGGTAGAGATCCTGTGGACCAGAGGGGCCATGTAGACATTGAAGAACCAAGGGGTAGGTGAGAACCCTGGGGGACGCCACAAGTAGAATGAGTGATAGAGGAGAGAAAGGAGCCAAGTTCCACCTGGGAAGGACGGTGAGAAAGAAAGGAGGCAAGCCATGCCAGGTCCAGATCTGTGATTCCCAAATGGAGGCACAACAGAGTGAAATGCAGGAAGTTCACAGATGGAATAAAACACAGCTAGATCCAATTTTTAAAAATGGAGGCACAACATAGTGAAATGCAGGAGGTTCAAAGATGGAATAAACACTACAGATGAACCTGTGTGTCCTTACTCGGGAACCCGACGTGAGCATCTGCCATATGTAAATACACAGACCAATCTACCCGACTGGTTACTCCCAATGCCCTCCAAGGGGAAACCTCCCAACGTGTTGAATATTATTTAGGCTCTTTTTGGAATCGTAAATTAATCTGTGAAAACAATGTAATCTAATTCACCTTGTTGCATCATCAATCTTTCATTTTCAATCAAAGTGATAATTCTAATAGAAGAGCATCCAACTTTCCAAAAAGAAATATACACAAGTTCATAAATACAACCACTTCTTGATTACAACCATTCCTAATCAATCCCTCTCATGAGGAAATGTAGCAACATTGAGCACTACTCATTGATAGAAACTTAACATCCATTCCCTCTTCAGTGGCTAATATTCTTTCTTCCTAAAGATATCACATAATCCCAATAAATGCCTCATTTAAAATAAAGTTTATTTTAAATCGAACTTTTTATCAAACTCGAACATAAATAAATTACTAAATAGTACTGTAGAGTACTAATCTTCATCTGTTTCACACTTCTAACCTATATTGCCCTACATACAACTAGCAGTAGTTTAGGGCTCCCAATATACATTTACCATGTTCATTTAGACACTGTTAAACAAATATATCTGTCTTATTCATGATCTAAGCCACAGTACAATGCAAAAGATTGGAGGGGGCGTGGGGAGTTGAGGGGGCTCCAGTCCCATGCTTACCCCAATATTTGTGAACCAGATCCCAACTCGATCATCATAAATCTGTTCTCCTTCTCAGCCACTACCAGAAAATCAGTATGGAAGCCCAACCCCAAGTTACAGCTTTCTATCACCAGTTAAACAGAGCGTCTACGCGAGGGACTAAGACATCCTCCTTATCATTTATACACACAGTCACAGCGAGCGGCGAGGAAAAAACTGGAAAACCTCATGCTTGTATTTCAAGGTAGCAGAAAAGGGGTCAACCAATTGGGACCCTTTGGACACTGTACACCCGTCGGCCATCTTAACACGTCACCCTCAATGAAGCTAATATATGTTTCTAAATCCTGCAGAATAAATATATCATCATTGACATTTTCGGGCACCAACCATATCATGTTAAAAGTTTTCTATGTACCCTCATCCTGTGACTTAAGTAAATTCATCACGCCCATTGCGCTTAATGTTAGAAAATGTGCCATATGTCTGATCTGCAGACAGTTTAATCTGAGGCTGCCCTGTGGGCCTACTCTCCAGACCTTTTTAAAGTGAACCTGTCTTGTGTGATGCCATGAAACTCTCATGCAAACATGTCTGTGTGTCTCCTCCCTGCAGGCAGTGGAAGAGTCGGCCGTGGGGAGCCAAGCACAAGGCCAGACGTGACTCTGGAAATGACAGAAGGGGACCTCCAATCCATGTTCAGCGGTGACCTGCGACCTTTGAGTGCCTATATGAACGGGAGGTTGCACATAGAGGGAGATCTGCACACCGCCATGAGGTTGGATGAAGTTTTCAAGACTGTAAAGAATCGATAGGTGCCCCTGTGGTCCAAACTCCACGCTACAAGATCTTTAGGACAATTCTCATAGCAGCAGGACCGCCGAAGTGTGAACATGACACGGGACTGAGACCTAATGTTCCGAAACCTAAGCAGCAAGGTGTGTGTAGAGGAAATTCCCCAATAGCCCAAAATTCTAATCATAGCACTTCTGCAAACCCTAAAATAATATACACACATCTACCAATTAGCAGGCTAAGACTACCGCTATTCCGTATAAGCCAACAATATTCTGAGGTCCGTGGGACTGTGGTTTAGCACGCACTCGATGGAGGATGTTCTGCACGGCATGGTTCCTTCCTGCATCTCCAGAAATATTCTCTCTCTCTTTCCCTCTCCCTCTCCCTCTCCCTCTCCCTCCCACTCCCTCACCTGCTACCAGCGTTTTCATTGGTGTTTCTCATTGCCCAAAACACCTTCTAAATTCCCAGCAGATTTGCTGCTGCTTAATATGGATTCACCTTTCTTGCTTCCCCTTCTTATCCCATATAACCCCCACACCAGATTGACATCCCTCCAAGGTTGCTGTTTTGGTATCACCCTTCCTGCTCCAATAGAAATGTAGAAGAGATATGGCAGCTTGTGGCAGTAAGGGCTCACTCCATGGCCCATATCCTCAAGCAGGCGTCCATGCCCAAGTATGCCGGTACAACCGATCACAGGGATTTATTTATTTTCTTTATAACACGCAGGGACAGGGGCCCATGGGCAAAGCAGCACGAACAGACGAGCACCAAATAACAAATGCACGTGTCTGGAACAGGAGATCAAGCAGAGGATCGGTTTGAATTAGGGAGTCCAGGTTCAAACAGAAATGTTTTTAGTCAAAGTTTAAACATCCCCAGGTAGGCGCTGGACCTAAGGTCCACTGGTAAGGTGTTCCAAAGGCAAGGGGCTGCAGAGGAAAACACCCTTCCAGATCCAGGGAGAGTTTGGTTTTGGGGGTTAGCAACAGACTGGTATAATTGGATCTCAAAACCCATCTTGCTGGGAGCCAACTCAGCTGCGAGGAGAGATAGATCAGACTTTAACCGTCAAGACAAGCACGTGTAGGTTATAAGGTGCAAAATGAAATAATTTTCCTTATGGGCAACCAGTGATATGATCGTTTTATGCATGCGACAGACAATGCTAACAACATTATTTTGGACCCCCTCAAGACAATTTAATGCTCCTTTCCCAATTCCTTGCAGAAGGCTAGAATAGTAGGTCAAACCACTGTGGCACAGCTGTTCTTGCTAAAAAAAAAGGGGGCAGATCAGTGCTAGAAGCCTCGGGTAATATGAGGAGCTAGAAACTAGGTGGCCAACATGGGCTTTTATGCTCAATTCAGCATCCAAGATGATACCCAGGGTCTAGACTTTAGATAAAGATTTGAGTGTACAGTCTGCACCTTAAAGAACTGCAACACGGGGTCTAGCCTACGCAGCTTTTAACTAGTGCCTAAAACCATAATCTCTGTTTTTGCATTGTTCAAAGGCAGCCCATTGGACATCATCCATCTGTAAATGACTTCAAAGGCGGTATTGATGGTCAAGGAGTCTGCTGCGTGATTGCCGGTGATGGAGAAGAGACACTGAGTGTCATCGCATAATTTGCCTATGATATTCATTCTGAGTCCAGCATCTCGTACAGGGGCAGAGTGAAGATGTTAAACAATGTTGGCAACATACAAGAGCCCTGCAGTCTCCTTTTCACTGTACACTCTGGCTGTCCGATCAGAGAGGAATGACAAAACCCAGCCGGCAGCTTCCTTAGAGAAGGAGGCAGAAACCTGGACCCTAGTAACTAGAGTGGTGTGATCGACCAGGTCAAAGGCTGCTGTAAGGTCCAGCAGCATCAGGAGCAAAGATTTTCCCTTATCCATAGACGGCATGATGTTCATTTTTAGATCTGTTAGGGTAGACTCGGTGCTATGGTAGCTTCTGAAATCGGATTGTTTAGGACCCAAGATTTTGTACTGACTCAGGTAATCCTGGATCTGTTGATAAGTGATTTTATCCGAAATGTTAAGCAGGAAAGGCGTGCTAGTTATAGGGCAGTAGTTACCAGCCGCTAGCGGGTCCAATGATGGCTTCTTCAAAAGAGGGTCAATCCAAGCTTGTTTAATGAATGCGCAGACTGTGCTTTCTCTAAAAGAGCAGTTTACAAACTTGGCGATCAAAGGGGCATGTAAACTGGAACATGTTTTAACAATAGCTGCAGGGCAAGGGTCACCTTTACAGTTGGTTGGCTTCAGAGTGCTTAGTGTGTCTCTGATAGTTGTTTCTGTAAAGACAAAGGGTGGGGCATGCCCCAAGAGCATTTTTGCGGTACCGCAATTTGGGCAAAGAGGATAATTTGGCTGAGATATCCGCCTTAATGTTTTCCACTTTACTGCGCATGGAGTCCTGGATGAGCCGACACAATTTTTCATTTTTATTAATTAATGAAAAAGGTGGGCAGGGGTCCTCCAGTTCACGTAAGAATTTGGACAATTCTCTTGAATTGGAAGCTTCCTTAATCCTTGTCTCATGTGACTGCTTGACCCTTCCCAAGTAGTTAACCTTGTGATCCACTGTGGGGGATTCTTGCCATTGCTTAAAAGCTTTTGTCTTTTATGACTTTTCAATGTATGTATCACTGCAGAGTACCACGGTTTGGAGGGCTTCTAAGGTGTTTACTGCCAATATCATCATATCGTCATAGGCTGTGGCTAATTTGTCTGCTGAGTCCATGCCATCTAGATTGTTAACTACAGAAGAAAAGAATGGATGTAGTGCCTGTGGAGTAGGTTTGCCTGGGTTACGACAGAGGGTCTTTCCAGGTATACTTCTCTTTTTTAGAGCAAGTAAGGCGAGTGGTCAGACCAAGACCAAAGAACAACTCTAATGGTATCCATTGCTAAGCCAAAAGATGCTATCCAATCCAAAGTCCTGCCTGCATTGTGTGTAGGAATGAGAATGTGTTGCTCAAAGTTCTATTCCTCCAATGAAGTCTGGACGGACTGAGCTAGAGTGTCATTTGAGTTGTTGAATTCTAGATTCGTGTCTCCTAATACCAGGACCCTAGATGGGGGTTTAAGAGTAGGGGCAATCCAATCATTGGGATGGATAGAAAAACCTGGTATACTCTGCAGAGGGCGATAAATAATAAAGATGTTTACCGTGATAGGATCAAGTAAAATGTTGGCTTCACAACTGCCAATCCCCACCGAGTCCATTCTGTGTATATTGAAGGATTTACGAAAGATAAGGGCAACTTTATCTGCTCTCAAAATGGTGTAATCCTGGTGAATGGCTAGTGCCAGCGAAGGCCCTGCAGCATCATGTAACCACGTTTCAGTCAAGGCACTGTACTCTAGAAGATCTGACATCTCTGTAGAGTGCTTTAATAATTATCTAGTATTCAGTAATACTCCTTTGAGACCTGTTAACTGTCTTTGGTCAGGAGATATAGTGCTTCTAGTGGTGTTCATGTTTGATTCCACAGAGGTAGAGAGAAGAGCTTATGAGTAGCCATTAAAGGGTCATCATGACATAAGGTTCTAAGTGAGGAAGTGGGCTTCACCTGATCTAGGGAAACCCAAATCTCTTTAGATGGACTGGTTGAACACTGAAGACCACTGGGTGCTTCAGTGACGTGATAATGCAAACCTAACTTAGTATCACTTGTAAAGCAAAGCGCAGCAGTTGGGTTTGGGACAAAGGATGGGGGTGGATATGCTATCAGTCAGGGGAACTTTAGGAGGGAGACTTTTGGACGTTTTCCCACAGTTTTTGCCACTGAGGGGTGCACTGAGGCAGCAACTATGTTATTGCAAATATCAGCGTTCAATGTCAGTATAAAGTGAGCCCTGCCCATTAGGTGGATTAGGCAAGGAGGTAGTACAGACCTGACTGTCGTCTTGAATGGTGAGCGTAGAAAACACATTTTGATGTATTGAAAAGTTGCTGGCAGGGTGAAGGTCCATGATTTCATATTTTCACAGGATACCTGCGACTCAGATACTTCTAGTAGAAGATGACAAAAGGGGACAGCCATAGCCCAAAGAGAATAGGTCAGAGTCACAAAGAAAAGAAAATATGTTCAGCCCACCACTGCCTGTCCCAAACCGGCGAAAATTGGCCTCTCAAACGCGGCACCGCTAACGCACCGCCGACGTTATCTTGATGGCCGGTAGACCCAGGAAATGTAGTTCCTAAGAACTACAGAAGACATGGACAGCACAAGGCTGTCAGTGAGTGGCAGGAGCACGCTGCTGGTAAGTGGGGAGGGACAACGTCAGCGCTGCCTGCAAACTCCAAACTAGGTAGTCTCTAGGGATAAAAGTCGTGGATTGCTCTACCAGGCACTGTTAGGCAAAGACATTAGTGATTAGCAGTCCTTACTACTTAGAAATTAGTAGAAATTAGTCACGTGGCACACAACAATTGCATACTATAACAATTTAAGTATACGTATGATTTCAATCACACCATCCGAAATAGCTACACACTGATATTTTAGTTCACAGACACACGTACTGTATCCCACATTCTCCAGTTGGTGAAACAACTCTCATTTCCCACCAGCAGCCATTCCTCCTATACAATTGTAACTGCCCCGTGCCCCTACAGCCCTCTTTTCATGCCTCCCTGGCACAGTAGCCATCCACAGCATGAAGGTGGCAATTTTTTATCCACGGCAGAAAGTCCACCCCTTGCAGTGATCTGCTAGCACAAAGTCCATTTTTCATTTGTAGCCCATTCACTAAGTGCGAGTTTTCAATACAATTCCACCCAACAAAGCTTCAAAGCCATAACAATGACAGTAGGCGCTATACAAATATAACATAACAATCGACTTCTGGGGCTTGATCCTTTGTGTCTGACCTTCTTGCATTAGCTCCACCTTTGTTTTCCACTCCGACATCTTTTTCATGAGGGATATTTACCTTTGTTTCCTTTCTAATCGCAATGTTGCAATCTTGCTGAGGCTGGTCTCGAGTTGCCATAACTTGCGGACATTGTCAGATTAGCGCAGGATAGTAAACGCGACTGCCTCTAACACTTAGCTTGAGGTGTGGTCTTGCACTTTCAAAACATGTTCTGCCTTTAACCCCTTAAGTGGCAGGCTATTATTCCAGTCTATACAAAAAGGACGAGCATTCTCGTTTTTGGCACAAAGGATGAAAAGATTGTGTTGAAAGGAAGGAGGACAATGTTTTATGTCGATGTGTTTATGTAGCGTGTGCAGTGTTGTCCTGTGTTGCAAAAGATGCTGTGCCTCTCAGCTGAACTGCCACAATGCATCATTCTGGTACCTCGGATTCACATATTTCAAAGTTTTGATGCCACTTTCCAGATGTAAGTAGCTGTCTAGCTCCACTTCTCTTTGACACTTTTAGGCCGCTTAATGTTTCTATTGTTGACAGTCAGGTGTGTGTTCACCCTCTTATTTCCCTCAGTCCAGTACCGCTGAACACTCCCCTCGCCCCAGCATTCAAAATTCACTGCCCACATGATATGATATGATATATGATATGATATGATATATGATATGGCATTTGTAACGCGCCTATACACAAGCGTTTCAAGGCGCGATCAAAGTAGTAGGCTGCCTTTTGGTCTCAAAGCATGCTGAGTGGTAGCTTTGCGGCTTGCATAACATCCTTAACATATCCCATGTCATTCTTTAGATGCTAATCCAGTCCTGGTTTTTCTCTGCAATCCTAGACTTAGTTTTGCTGCCCCCCATTATAAATCCAGAAGTACAAGTCGTAGAAGGCTCAAAAGAAATTCAGGACTGGGGGCACGCTGGCATGTATGTACTATTTGGCCATGCTCACTCCTCACCAGCAGAAGCATTGCTGTGTTAACTAGCAAAGGTCTTTAAGCACCCATAGATCGAAGCCTATATCAGAATCCTGCCCAGTCCTCGTAAAAGAGACCACTTTGAACTGATAAGGGTGTGGGGAGAGCATTTAAATGCCAGAGCGCTAATATCCCTGAATTAGGAGAGGTGTTTGCGATTCCTTACGATTGGGTCCAGCTCCCCTTGAAATTAATGGTTGCCCAGATCTTCCCTCACTTGGGCAATCATGAAACTCGTGGCTGCTCAGGGGATTCTAATAATCAGATCACTGCTGATCCCATTTTAAAATTAAAAATTAAACATTTGGGCACGCTCCCATTCAATCTTGCACAACTTTTATTAGTTCAAAAATGCCCACACCAAATCTGAGTCCTTTACCCCGAAAGGTTGGTGATTAGTGATAGTTAGGATGTGTTCTTTGTGGTTGTCCAGTTTTAAAAAAATGCCCAAATAACGAAATGTTTTTTAAAAAGTCAATAAAGTGCTGCACATAAAATGTTTTTTTTCTACAAATGCTACTAACAAGATATGTAAATGAACAAACTCGTGGAGACAATGGGCCGGCAATAGTTGACCACATTAAGGTACATATTTTTAAGGAGACATTTCTGAATTTTATAAATGTTTGTGTGTGCAGAACGCCCGAAATATCCTTGTCCGCGCCATGTGTTTTTGGAATTACAATAACATGCCTAAATATATGTAATTTCTTGTTGCTATTGGTATTTTGATTGGTAGGGTACAACAATTTAATAACCATTGGTAGATGGGCTTTCGATTTTATTTGAGTGAGGCGCACTACGAGGCTTTGTGCTCGTGTCATTTTGGTTTGTGATTGCGTTTTGTTAATTTCTACTTTTATTCACAAACAAAACTACCTCTAAAATCACATGGAAATCACATTCTACGAAGACATTTCATACTGTTTTGCATTCTTTCACTGGTGATAAACCCAAGACCAGACATACATGCAGTGACTTAACGCACATGATGAACCAGCCATGCTTCTATCTTACAAGTAGTGTCTCCGGTTTTGGACCTGGGGCCTACTGATACCCAGGAACACCTACCAATACTACATGTACAAATTACCATGACAGACATTCTGGAGAGCTATGGCTTTGCTGATCATGCAGGTTTGTCTGCCCGTAATGCATGGAAAAGCACAATTACACAAATATTTCCCCTTATTTCCATCAGAAAATCCTACCAAAACACGCCAACAAAAGCACATTGCCACATTGCCTACTACCATGCATTGTCACCCTGGGCATAATTCTGTGGGGGGACAACCCCCCCCCCCCCCCAAGTTTCCTGTTGCACCATTTTGCCCCCCACATTTGGCAGAGTCCCCTTTCCTTTCGTCATGCCCCCCATCCTCCAAACATTTTCAGGAAAGATACTCCACTGATTGTCACATTCTTCTGGCTACAAAACAGCACGTGTGTCTCTGGGTAAACATAGCTCATGGGATTAAAAAAATGCCAAAACTGCAGCATTGCTGAATACAGTTATGGCATACATTTGGGCGCTGCAGGTCAGCAACATATTATACATAGAAAACCTATACATTTCTGGAATGTTTACAAGCTGGAGAACCCAGCAATAGATCAGTATAAGGAGACCTTAACACCTCCCATCACTCGGGTCATGATTTCTTCTGTGTCCCTCCTCTCTACTCCTCTTCTGGTCTTGATCCTTACTTGATGTCAGACAACACGTTTGTTCCTCCATCCATGGTGCGTTAAACTCCTTCTTATCGGGGTCTCCCATTATGCTCTGCCTTGGTTAATGCATACCCTCTCATTCCTACCTGTTCTCACTATCTAGCTGCTCACTACTAAGGGATAATTCCTCCTGCTTCCAATACTCCCCGCTGCCACCGCTTGACATTCTCCTCCTGCTCCCTCCTGACCGTCTCCTGCTGCCTCCTGACCTTCTCCGCCTTGCTGCCTCCTGACGTTCTCCTGCCGACTCCTGACATTCTTCTCCTGCCGTCTCCTGACCTTCTCCTCCTGCTGTCCCCTGACCTTCTCCTCCTGCTGTCCCCTGACCTTCTCCTCCTGCTGTCTCCGGACCTTCTCCTCTTGCTGTCTCCTGACCTTATCCTCCTGCTGTCTCCTGACCTTCTCCTCCTGCCGTCTCCTCCCGTTTTCCTCCTGCTGCATCCTGACAGTCTCTGTCTGCTGCCTCCTGACATTCTTCTACTGACATTCTCCTCCTGCCGCCTCCTGACATTCTCCTCCTGCTGCCTCCTGTTCTTCTCCTGCCAATTCCTGACATTCTCCTCCTGCCGCTTCCTGACCTCCTCCTGCCATCTCCTGACCTTCTTCGCCTTGCCGCCTACTGATGTTCTCCTCCTGACATTCTCGGCTGCCACCGGTGGTTATTCACCTCCTGATGCTCTACTCCTGCCAGCATCTTATTTTCCTTCTTCCCCACTTGTCATCATTCTTCTCTGTTTAACTCTCTGTCTCAGCCTCCTTCTACTTCTTTGTTCTCCAAGCATCTACACTTTCTGTACAAAACGTACCCCATTGTCTCCTTTGTTTGGGCCCGGTTTTGGAAAGGTCTGTACCATTATGGGCAAATTAAAGTTGGGTTGTGATTGGTTCACTTGCATTTCTATTCGTGTCTTGGTGTGCGTGGGACTTTGGATCGGATGTGCCCTTTGTGGACCAAGGCTCTAAAAGCCTAGTTCGCCATTTTGGAATTCCAGTTTCCTTTCAGGTGTGTCTGCGGATATGCTCCAGAAGCAGAGCCACGTGTCTCCCTGACCTTGTCACTGCAGTAGCCTGACCTGGGTGTCTTCTGTCCTCGTTTGTTCGATGAGTGTTGTTTAATTGGTGTGTATGCCACCCACGGTAGTGGCGTGTTTCTGTTTGGTGTGCGTGCACTCTAGCAGTGAAGAGGAGTTAAACTTCTGCAGATTCACGTTACCTCTAATACTCAAGCTCAAGCTTGCTTCCTAAGCCACCTCATTTAATTGGCCAGTAGCCTTTTGTTTGTTCATGTGACTGACCCTACCCGGTGGCCCTGAGTAAGTGAGGGTGACCAAGCAATCCTCTCCATACCACCCATTGTGCACATCATCTTCTAGCCTGGGGAGGTACACCCAAGACAACCCACTAGATGCTCCCAAAATAAGGCTCTATGAGCAAATGCTTTAAGGGAGTCAAATCAGGCTTTGGGTGTTATAAATACGGCTGCCATTGCAAGCATGACTGCCCAAGGCACTGCACAGTGAAAATGGATCTCCTGAAGAAAAGATAAGCAGGTTTGAAAACAGTACAGCGTGCAATATATTCAAATAAACATGCAATAATAACCCATAATATTAAACTGGTCACCAGTTTTCCCATGCACCCCAGAAGCTCATATCTACCTATGCATCTCAAAATGATACTGCACGTTCCTTTTACAAAATGAATAATAGTTTGCCTATAAATAAGAGATCTCTGCTATAGTCACTGAATGCACGCGATTACACAGCGGCACGAAATTACAAATTCGAAAAGGCTGAATACGAAATGCACGCCATGGTATCATCACGCATTAGTTTGCCCACACCCCCTTACCCACCCCCCTACTTGCCTTTTGGCGGGACACTTCGTTGTGTGCTGCTGACTCCCCTGTCTTTCGACGCCAGTTCCCTTCACGTACGTACATGGGAACCGTTGCTGCAGGGACTTTTAACATTTATTTTTTTAGGATATCTTTTTTTGTATTGAAAGCGGGGGACAGCCCTGCAACCCCCGGTCCCATAATAGCGAACAAGGGAGCGGGGACACCCCAACAACCCACGCTCCCCCCCTGTTCCCTATAACCAGAGAGTATGGTATAAATTATACTACTTTTTCGTCTGTATGAAATTTTAGTACAGCCGATATTCAAACAATTATACCATTTATTTAATCGATATTTTCGGGGGTATCGATAGTCGTAAACCTGCCTGCAACAAAGCATAGTGAGTCATTATGGAGAGACCCTACTCCCAAATCACCCTCCCTTCCTATTCACTCATACGTCAATACATACCCAGGTGGAACCACCGTGCACCCATCCACCTACAAATACACCTCTTACAATAGTGATGATACAATTGTTTATTGCAGATATTTTTGATCCATAAAACAGCATTTTAAATAGCAAAACTAAAATATACAATACATTCAAATTGTCAGATAATTAATAGCCCACAAGCCATCATGATTAAGTTAATAAACAGAAATTAAATGATTAGTATTAAAACATTTCCACCTTCGAATATCAAAGCCATCAGACCGCATAGACATTGTTATTCTTACATTTAATTCACAGGGCTCTTGGAAGATAATGTCCTAAACTCCATCACACCCTTTAGCATTGGCTTGCGTCAGATAAAAAAATTACCCTGCACTGATGAACATTCTTTAATAATGGAATAAAAAATTCCCTACGAAGAATATCCTTCCATGTGCAGAAAGCAAGCAGGTGAATGAGTTTCAATGGCGATAAGATCACCACATTTAGGTACATTGGTTGTAGGCGATGGCCTGTTAGCTCTATGACCTGCTACAGGTAACACATACAATCTTAGTTTAGTTACCAAATTCCTGGCTGATACATTGGAACACCAAGAAAGGGAACAAAACCTATTGTGTCATGAAGCCAGAAACTAGAGATAAGCCCTTACTGTAGATTTAGTGGCTTCTGACTAGAGCAATGCCTCTTTCTGCTGTGTCAAAAATGCATCGCTGATTATACTGAGAGACTTCTTTCAGAGCTAACCCATCATAGCCAAGACATGCGAGCATACACCTAACATATTTGATCATTTACTCTTGGACCACCTATACTTGCCCATCAAATCCCTGAGAGTTGATCTTGTTAACGCAGCTTTCTCAATTTACATGATTGACAGCCCCAATAATACAGGCGCTAAGGACAAAGTGGCCAAGATTGGCCATAAGTTCACCTCCAGAGTAAGCAACTTAATTTGCCGTAGTTCGAAGAACTTCCAAAGCACGTAAACAAAATGTTCAATTCTGCTTCCAGTACATTCTCTAATGGGGAATGACCATATAACCCAGCAGCATATTGTAGAATTCTTCTGATTTAGCCTCACATGTTTTCATGTTTGATGTATTGTGCTACCCTCCAATATTCACCATAAGGGTGTAGGCCCACTCTTTCCTACCCTTGATTGACTCCAAAGCACGGACTGCACTAACCTTCGTATATGTCCGTTACAAACCACTGAACATGTTTGCGAGATGGGAAGCACAAGCATGCTGTGCTGTTGCATTCATTCTTCAAAATATGCGAATATCTCTGCTTTTATGTTCAGAAACATAATTTGCATAGTTATTTAAAGCTTTAGTTATTCACAGAATATTTTCTATTGGGTTTTTGCCATTTATAAAAACGCTTCTGTCAATTAGGCCCTTAGTTGCTTTTAACATTTGTCTATCTATTGAGGCTCCAATAATTTAATTTTCACTGTATTGCATTTTCGAGCAGCTAATTTAAATCTGATCGTTTTCAATCTAGAAAAATTAAACTGTTAAAGCAATACTATGTGATTGTGTGAGGGCCTTTGTCAGACCCCCTCCCCTGGTGCAACCACTATTGTCTGCATTATTGATTGTTGCCTGAGAACTTAAAAAGGGTCTGACATTTTGAAACCATTCATCCCGGTCATGGTGGTCTCATGACCCAACCATGGCCCTTTTGTGGGTTGGGGATGTCTCCTCTCTCCCCTAGGCCTTGCTGGTTCCAGAGGTCCTCCTTCATTCTGCCTTCAATGAAGCATGGCTAAAATCATATGTGGTTGCAGTGCAGACTGTGATCCGTGCTTGCCGCCCCTCTTGCTACAAAGCCTGGAGCTGTGATTTCTTTGCACATGTTAGTGACCAAGATCAAGAGGAGTGGAATGTGGGGTTGGGGGGACATGGGGGATATACCCTCTATCTCTCCTCTGGATCAGCATCACTTAGCAGGTGGCCTCACTCAATTCCCAACATCTCTCTCTTCCAATTTCCTGGCCTCACCAATGGGACTATGTGGCATATGATACACCCTCGGACTCTGAACCGGAAGGGGAACATCTTCCAATTTACTTCACCCACTAGATACAGACAAGGTTGTAAACATATTCCTGTTTTTCTTTTGTTCATCTAGTAGGGCTCAGAGAAATTGACATCCTATTGTGAAGAATGACCTCCCAACCTTACAAGATCATAATAATTAGATGGTTATACATTCAGAGCAAGGCAAAAAAAAGTAAATACCGACCCGGTTACTCCAGTCCTACAATGAGGTTTTGTTTAGGCAAGGACATCGACCAGACATGAGGGGGAATTTTAGCAAAATGTAATCTTTATAATATATGCATTTGATTACAAGACCTTCTCCAGTAAAACAATTTTTCTCCTACCACTTTACTAGCAAATATTTCTTCTTGAATATTGCAGATTTCATTCAGCATGAAAAACACAGCCTCAAATGTTGGACGCCTTTCTGGAAAATGCATTCACAAAACAAGCTAGAGCTTAAAATGCTTTATCTAAACGATTATGAAGGTGTTGCTCAACTAGTTCAGCTGACAGTGATTAGGTGGTTTTCATTCCACTTACACCAGTGTATATAGGGTACATTGTATTCTTATTAGTGGTGGTCTTCTGGTGCAGACATTGGTCTTATCGCCTCTATCAGATGGCCTCAGAAATCCAGATATATACAACAAATGGAGCATAGCTTTGAGGGTGGAAAAGACTAACTCGTTAAATCTTATACAAAAATATAACTATTCATACTTATGATGCTCCAATTAGTGATACTGTATTACCATAAACAAATCATGTACATATTTCTATGTTGATGTAAATCCAACTCCATTCATTTCACTCCATCACAGATTCACTCTTACTCAATCATACACACCATTAGTCGTTTAACATTTCATCTGTGCTACATATTATGTATAACCATCTAACCAAAATCTTTCCAATTACTTCTTGCCACCTATATCTAATACACATGTGAATCTCTGTTCTGCAACAGATTGAACTCATCGACACGTATTTCAGTTGGTTATGATGGGCTTCTAGTGTTGCCCTCTTATTTTGCCAACCTTCTTCAGGACTCAAGTGGAGCACGAGTAGTGCCTCACCCCTTACAAACGTGGAGTGGGAGATATCTCCAATTTAAATCATTGAGGTAGTGCAAACGGATGGATCCAATCCTCAGTTCTCCAGTGACTTGATAAGTTTACAGGAGACCTTGGACTTGTCCGAAATGGCTGTTCATAACCAATATCTTTCAATATTCTTTGTTTTTTGTACTGCGGTCACCAGTGGCGTAACACAAGATGTGAGGGCCCCCCTGCGAGCCATGCTGAGGGGGCCCCCAACTCAGCAACAAATCAAGGGTCGTGCCACACACTGGGCCAGCCCAGATTATCACACCTGCTCAATACGCACAAACGTGCTGCTGAACGGATGTGCCACACACTGCACTAGGAGAAAGATATACATGTGTTTTAATATAACATACTACACAATGTCTGAGAAAAATTGGCTAAAAAGCCAGAGTGTTTGCAATTGTTTTGTAGGGTAACACCAATCCAATAGATGCAAGTCACCAGCAGTGCACAGGAACATTAATTCTTTGCTATTAAAAATTCCATGCCACAATGAAAACATGTCCAACTGGCTGCACAACGTAGACTAGTGTAGACAGGTAATAACAATATAGTAAAGCTTGCCAGGCCACATTTAGACATATCTAGACTGGTTGCACCAAAACGGCAGTCGAAGCAATAACACTCATCAAGAATAGAACACACATTCAAGCCTGTGTCTCTGTGGCCTCTAACAACACGGCCAAACTCTTTAAAATCTGAAAAGAACTGGTCAATCCTGTTGAAGTCTTTACATCTCCTGTTCCCTCCCAGGCCCTCTGTATGGCTCTGTCATCTCATTTCTACGCTAAAACTCAGGACATCCTGTCCTCCATCTCCTCTTCCTCACCCTCTCTCGGCCCCCCTTTGGCCATCTCTACCTCTCTTCCTCCTTTTTCTCTCTGACAACACCTGACAAGGTTTCTAGACAAGTCCGATCTATGAAAGTGTCATCCAAACAGGTGCTCTCCTGTTCCACCAGAACCATAAAGAACCATATTGACACCCTCGCTCCAGCCTTGACCGATTTCTGTAATCACTCTTTCCCCTCTCCCGTTAAGCACTCCCTTATGCACCTGAAGTGGGAGAATGGGACAAAAGACTCCCACCAATCCCCTCACGCCCCTGGCCTAGAGGATCGCGCCCCAGACACCCGCCATGAGAGGAATTTGCCTATCTACCAGACGACCAAATACCCTGGTACAGGAACATATGGATGTGCCCACCAGCCTGCCCTGCTCAAGCCGACACCTGCGGCATGGACGAACTCGACTGAACCATTCAACAGTAAATAAATACATCGTTAGAGATGCCATGACGACCTAGCTAACGGTCAGAACACCCGTGCAACCATGCGCACTGGACACTCCCACACCAATCCACACGAAGAACATACTCGGTGCTATGACGTAGGTGATGGACACACCCACTGACGCACATCTTTATTATTTTTCATATAGGGTTTTCAAAATGCAGAAACGCAAGACGCACAAAGCACTCATCTAAAATGCTTGCTGACGCTTCTCCTAACCCATGCATTGTGATGAAAAATGCAACGAAGACATGATACTGGATATGAAGCAATATGATACCGTAACTTAAAGTGCCGTGCATCAAACATCCCCACCTATGCACCAGGCCCAAGTAGGCCGCAAACAAGAGCCTCCACGAACATTGAACGAACAAGAGAACAATTGCTGACCCTGCAGAATGAGCCCAGCGAGAACTGACAGCCAAGGGGGCAATGTTGCAACTCGCATGCCACAAGCCGAAGCCAAGGTCACACCTGCAAACTAAGCGAGACACGCAGAGGCAAATACAATTTTAAATGTGCAGAATTCTGCCTCAACCACGGTCTCTCCTCACGTGACCAAGCCGAACCTGACAGGGTGCCAGACCCAGGAGGGAGAAGTCGCCTGGGTCCCACGTTTTGAGACACAGGCTGCAACAATGAAATGACACAATGGACACCTACGGCGGTGGGAATGGTCTGCTCTCACGCGTATGAGCAAATCCACGTATTGTCTGCACAAACACATAGTTACATATTGTTGCAAATGACAGGTACACCGCGAGCTGGGAACAACGATGGTCCCAGGCTGGGGGGCTCGCGAGTGGACCAATCAGAACACGGGGCACTCATCACTGACGCCATTAACATTAGCCAATCATCAGGGGTCTTCGTGTAACAATTTTCATGTATCTAATAGAAGGGACAACCCAGGTATACCACCTGACTGACCCTTAACCACTAACAATCTCCTCTATACGTGTGCTATACTAACTCTACCACTCGAGGAACCAATCCAGAGTGGCGATAGGTTTTTTGCTAACTTTCCCAGGTGACGCAAGTAGCACGTCATACTGAGGCAAAAAGGGCCTGCGAGCCCCACGAATTTCGAGAGTCAGGACGGACGCGTACGATCCTAGACCCATCCCTGCCGTTGTTTAATAAACAGCAGAACCACCTTGTTTCTTGTGTGTGTCTCATACTCATTTTTGGGATACGCGGGAGGAGTTGGGGCCTCCCTGCCCAGAGGTCCGCGGACGGCCCAGCTGACCCCAGGAGAATTTCCCCCCGACAAGTTGGAGGCACTGCTGAGATCTGTTTAAGATCTGCTTTTATTTTATTTTTCCGAGTGCTCTCGTTGCGAGGAGGCCCGACGGCGCGGCCACCTCTGCCGCTGCCCCCTTTTGAGGACTACAGGACCATCGCGGAACTGCGAGAAGACCGGACAGCGCAATCCGGATATTGGCCTTCGGGAGCCGGTTGAGAAGTATCCCGCCCGCGGTTGGCGAGTGTCCAGACGTGGCCCAGACGAGGGGAGGTGGCGAGCCGCTTGGAGGGGTGCACGTGGTCGAGCGGCCCCGCATCAAGAGAACTTGGTGAGTATGCCACGCCCAACAAGCAATGTGAAATTGTGAGGGAGGGGGGAGGAATAGAATACGGGAGGTGGGAGGTGTTACACAGGTGCGCGGCGAAGGTTTGATAAATTAGTGCTGACGGTGAAGTGAATGGTAGCTGGACAAGTGTGAGAGCAGTCTGCTACGTTACGAAAGAGGAGGGGGCGGAGTACGAAAACATCACGTGCGGCCGTTCGTAGACACTGATTGGCCTAGGTCGCGACCACCTGTATGGGCGTGTGTGTGTGTGCGGTTTCCTACGATTTGGTGATTATTGATCAATGAGTAGATGAGGATCCCTATTGATCGAGCAGGAAACTCGATAGATAGATGACGTTTCCCTGTAGGCGGTAGCTAGCTGGTTGCCTAATACGGAAGATAATTGGCTGGTTAAACCCTCCTGTCGAGGGGCGTATCACACGCGAGGCGACGCAGCGTGCGCAGTCTGATTATATGTTGATTACCTTGTTACAGGCCTGACAAGAGGACAGCTGTGGGGCTAACGCGGGTAGATTGCAAACTTATTTCAAACTTTTAAAAACATGTAAAGAACTTACCAGTAGTTTTGGAAGAGGTCGGTGACGTCACCAGTAGGGCTTTCATAGGATATCTCGAACACAAGGCATTTTTTGGAGAGTGGTGGGGAAGAGAATAATGGTAAGGGAGTGGAGACAAAGATAAACGGTAACGAGTAGATCGGGGCAAGGTGAAGAGGGAGACGTGGCCGTGCACAGAGAACGCCGGCCACCACAAGTGAAGAAATAGGAGGAGGGGTAAAATAAAGTGGGACGGCTGTATAAGAACGTCACATAGGGCACGCAGCCGCAGGGGGCTACGTGCGCCTCGGCCGTAGGGGGCCGTAACGGTGTTCGATGAAGGAAGAAAAGAGAGAAAAGAATATACAAATGCAAATGCTATATTTTACTATTTTGTTTTAGCGGACAATCGCAAGTCCCCAAAATTACGGGGCCAGGTAAAGATCTGAAATTGTATAGCGTACACTATTAGCAAGATAACCGCTAATTTATAGAGGGAGGATAACAATTGAAGTGCAACTATGTCATACGGGACAGGATCGGGAGGGTGGGGGAACACCCTCACTACCCCGCTACAGCATATATGTAAAACACTGTCACCCCATAGGGAGAAACTGATCAAATACAGCATAGAATGGACACAGGGGGCAGACAACAAAATGACGACACCATGGCCGCCTAATGGCAGTTTCGATCCATATACCCAACATTCACTATTAACCCATCTGCATAACACATACAAGGGGAAGAAGTTGACACACCACATGGAGGTGTTTAACTTATGGAGGATGTTCCAGGGGTCCCGACCAGGACCAAACGGAATGTTTACTGTGGGGGAAACAAAGGAAGAGAAGAAGATTAAGGAGGAAGAAGAGAATGGGGAAAAAGAGAGTGAGGGCACACAGAACACGGGGAACGGACAAGAGGGAGGAGAAAAGAGTAACAACATAAACGAAAAGGAAATAAAAAAGGAACCGAGCGACGACATGCCCCTAGCGAAGGTAGTGAAAAAAGAGGAAGGGGGGTTATATCCTTTAACGGAACTACGAGAAATAGTGAGAGACCAATTAAGGGCGTCTGAGGGGTACTCGAACCCGGCATACAGCCCGCCACCATATACAGCTACAGGTGGCCACACAGGAGGGGAGCAGACTAGTACGACGGGACAAACTTATACGAAGATGCCCGCAGGGGAGGGGAGGACTAGCGAAGAACAAATCGCAGCAATAGGACATGATGAGTGGGTAGCTGCGCAGGTATTATTAAAATTACGAGGTTCATTAACAGGAGAAGAGAAGGAGGTAGTAAGGAAAATGGACGAGGATAATGACAGAAAGAGCGAAATGAAAGGGGAAGGGGGAAAAAGAAAGGAGGAAGAGCTGTCACGACAAAAGGAAGAGATTTTGGAGGAACGATTAGCAGAATTAAGGGATGAGCAAAATGCACTGATCAAGCAGCTTGAGAGAGAGGAAAGGGAGAGAGCACGGGAAAGGAAAGAAAGTAAGAATGAGTTGGAAAAAATGAGGGAACGAACTGAGGAACGAAAGAGAGAAGCTGAAAGGGTAAAGGAAGTAGCAGAAAGGGTATCCAGAGCAGCACTGCGTGACAAGAAAAGAGAGGAAGAAGAGAAAGAAAAAGAAATGGAAATATGGAAGAGGAGAATACTATCAGAAACGACAAAGAAATATGAAGAAGGGAGGATGATAAAGAGCATATTAGAGCGGGAAAGAGAGAGATGGGAAAGGAAGAGAGAAGAGGAAAGGCTATTGGAAAAGATGAGTAGTGAAGTAATGGAGGAATTAATAAAGAAAAGAGAGTAAATTGGTAGAGAAATAGCGGTGAAAAGAAGGAGAAAGAGAAGATAGGAGAGGGGAGAGTGAAGTAAGGAGATATGTACGCAGAGACACAGAAGTAGCAACAACATCAGAACAAAGGGGAGCAATTGGTAAAGAAGAAACGGGAGGAATGGATCTAATAGACTTAAAAACAGTAACGATTAGGGGGAAAAAGACAGATTGGGGGTTGTCGCTCCTGGATGACTTTTGTAGTGAGGAAGAAGGAATGGAGAAGGAAGGAACAAATAGGGAAAGGGAAAGCCTAGATAAATTGTACATCACCCGGACAAACAGGGAATCACCATGGGCCTGCAGGAGAAAGGAAGAACTGGGGGGAAGTGAGGGGGAAGAGCAAGGAATGGCGGGAAGACAGACACGTGCAGCTACACCCTCATCATCCCGTCCAACATGCTCCACCACCCCATACTCATCCCATGCAACATGCCCACCTACACCCGCACCCGCCCCTCACTTACACACACCCTATGCAGGCAGGCTTAGAGACCTCCCTGGACGCAGGCAGGAAGAACAAATACACACGCCCACATTAAATAAAGGAAATGATAAAAGAAGGGGTAGAGATGGAGGAGAAACAGTTACGAGCAAGGGAAATATGGACACAACAGACAATGTAGACGATACGAAAGAAGAGGAGGGGTACACGGACTCGACTTTGGGGAACCCAGGGACTCAAACAGGGCACAACCTAATGCCACTTCTGGAGAGGGAAGGGGTTAGACCACAATACGTCCCTTGGAAGCATGCAGACAAGGAAAATATAAAGTGCAGGCTCCCATCATTAAGTGGAGGTGCGGGAAAATGGATATATGAAATGGAAAAACACACAGCAGGACAGAAACTAGCAGTAGGAGATGTAAAGGGCCTCTTAATATCAATATTGAGGGATGCGGCAGATGACATCTGTAAAAGAGCAGGCTTTCCCGGGGTCGCAATAACAAGCACATCACACGACGGGGCACCATTCGCAAACGGCAGACATGCATTATGGCAAGCGCTGAGGGTACAATACCCAGACACATCAGACATAGGAGCGATTACATCACGCAAGATGCGTGAGAACGAAGATCCTGTTGATCCAGGAAATTCAAGAGAAGTGGCGTATGGAAACTAGAGAACAATGGGACAAAACACCAGCAATATTCTATCATATACTAATACAAGGGCTCCCAGAAGCAGTGCAGAAACAATTGAAGAAAGTAGTGGGGATGGAAGCAAAAGCATGGCCAGAAATACAACTGACGATAGTACATCATTGTAGGACATGGCAAGAAAAGATGAAACAAAAGGAAGAGGATAGAAAAGCGGAAGAGGCTAAATTGGTGCAGAAAAAACTTACTAAATACACGATGGAAGGTGCACTAATAACTACACCTACAACAATGACCCAAAACCCCACACAAGTAGTGGCTGCACAAGATCCCTCCCAAATACAATCACCACAGATTGTAGCACAACAGCCGCCCCCACCATATACGACTAACATGGGAGGAGGATACTCAACACCAGGAGCTGGATATTATAATTATAACAGGGGAAGGGGAGGAATGATGAGGGGGAGGGGATACGGCTATAACACACAACAGCAAGGGGGAGGATTCAGAAATTTCTACCCCACCGGGCAACCAGTATACCAGGACAATTCAGGGAGTTTTCCATGGCAGACCAGGGAACCACCGGTATGTTGGATTTGTGGATTACTAGGGCACATGTCACGCACATGTAGAATGCGACCCGGCACACCAGCATGGAGAGAACAGGGACAACAAGGGCCTACAAGGGAACAGCAGGGCCACCAACAACAACAGGCACTGCAACCAGGAAATGTGCAGCAACAACTAGCAACACAACAACAGCCACAGACATATTCACCACCACAACAACAGGTAGCAATGACACAACAACCTCAAGTGCAGCAAGTACAGCAACCTGCTCAAATCCAAGACCATAAAGTAACGTCTACCAATTCACAGCTACAGCAAACACAACTGGGAAGGGTGACGGTCCTGGGACACAACCCTTACACAGGAAGTGGTCAATCATTATACCCACAATAGGACAGCCCACAGACGGCCTTGGTGTGTCCCATCCTGTCGGTAACACCTAATAGTGCGGAGGAACCACGCATAGAGGTAACGATAGGTGACAAAAAGTTATCATTCCTTGTCGACACCGGGGCAACCCGGTCTTGCATAAGGGAAGGTAAATTTAAGATGTCAGGTGAGGCCATGAACACCCAAGGATTCACTGGGGCTAGGGGGTTGGTTCCCTTTACTGATAACATCCCCTTATCAATAGGGCATTATGACATGTCCGTCCCGCTTTTATATTCAAGGGACTCACCAGTAAACATACTTGGGAGAGACATAATGAGCAGGTTGAATATGACAATCTCCTTTACGGAGGACGGCATAATTTGTTCCACTCCTGGAATAAACATGCTCACTGCACAGCAAATTATGCAAGCATACTGTGGACAGACAGTGATTAGGGCTGAGCCAGTAGACGGCGAACTGTTCCAGTACGGAACAGACATGGCATTCGCATGGATGCCAGGAATAGAAGGAAAGATCTGGAGGAGGGCAACAGCCTATTTGTTTAGATCAGAAACACCAGTCGATGAACCAGAAGGAAAGGTGATTTCAGTGAGCATGGAGAGCATTATAGCAACTGCTGATTATATCGCAGTACATGCCCAAGACAGGGAAGGAAGAGCATGGAGGGCAGTGATAGCCCTAGCTGAGGGATGCAAGCTCACCCAGGTGTCAGACGAGGAGCTCTTTTCAGAAGAAAAGGAAGAGGGTGAAGTGGTATTTATGATGAGTGTAGATATATGGCTAAGAGTGACATACAAACAAGTGGCACAGAAAATTGCAATGGCACTTGAAGCACCCACATCCACCCCAGTTCCTTTTTTTGAGGAGGATATGGCAAAAGTCCCAACATCATTATGGACTACTAGTCCCTATGACGTGGGGTGCATAAAAAGTATAGGGGGAGTAAGAATAAAATTGAAAAAAGGTGCAATACTCCCTAGAGTGAAGCAATACCCACTATCAAAAGAGGCAGTTGAGGGCATATATGAAACAATAACGGCCCTTATAAATAATGGCATATTGGTACCATCAGAATCACATTATAACACAGCCGTATATCCAGTGCGCAAAGCTAAAGGAGGGTCTTGGCGTTTCATCCAGGACCTCAGGCCCTTGAACAACATAGTGGAAGCAGAATACCCCATAGCAGCAAACCCGGCTACAATATTGTGTGGCATTCCAGCAGAGGCATCACAATTTACAGTGATTGACCTCAAAAATGCCCTTTTCTCAATACCCCTGCGTCCAGATTCACAAGATCTGACAAGCTTCACGTACAGAAACACAAAATGGAAACACACCAGATTGCCACAATGTTACTGCGAGTCACCCTCAATTTTCAACAGAGTAATACAGATGGACTTGGGAAACATTAATAATAATAATAATAATAATAATAATAATAATAATAATAATTGAATTGAATTGGAAAGCACAGTGTTGCAGTATGTTGACGATATAATAATTTGCAGCACAAGCGAAAAAAAATGCAGGGCGGACTCATTGAAGATGCTGACAATATTGGCTGAAAAGGGTTACAAGGTAGACAAAGAAAAGTTACAGTACTGTCAGGAACAGGTACTATACATTGGTCAGCTGATATCGCAACACGGAAGAAAGATTGCCCCACAAAGAGCACAGGCTATATCAAAAACGCCATTGCCACAAACAGTGAGGGAACTGCAGCAGTTCCTGAGATTGTGCAACTACTGTAGAGCATGGGTATTTGATTACAGCTCATACATAGGACCCCTACTTCAAGCATTAAGAGAAGCTAACAAAGGGGAGAAAAAATTGGGGTGGACAATGGAAATGAAAGAGGCCTTTGATGAACTGAAAGACGCAATATCAACTGCTCCGGTACTGGCCACCCCAGATTATGAACGACAATTCTTTATATTTTCACATTGCGACTCAGCAGTAATGAAAGCAGTGTTGGCTCAAAAAACAAGCATGGGATATAAACCAGTAGCATTTTACAGCGGTCACTTGGATCCTGTTATGTTAGGTCATTTTCCTTGCGAACAAGGTCTCGCCGCAGCTGCCTTCGCGGTAGAGAAATCATCATCTATTACAATGGGGTGCCCAACCACACTATTTGTGGAACATGCACAATTTGCAATATTGAACAAGCCTAAATCCACACTAACCACGCAGAGGGCGTCAGGTTATGAGATCATCTTATCTAGACCAGAATTATCAATTGTCAGATGCAGCACAGTTAATCCTGCAAGGTTTATAGCAGAAGTTATTGAGGAGGGCGACTATGCACATGATTGTACGCAGACTACCGAAATGTACTCATGTACTAGAAAAGTTGAAGAGGATGCGCTGAATGGAGGAGAGCTCTTGTTCATTGATGGGTCATCAACAATAGACCAGAGTGATGGGATAAGGAGAACTGGGGCAGCAGTGGTAAAAATGACAGAGGAATTGGTGTGTGTGGCGGTGAAATGTGTACAATTACCACAACATTACTCTGCTCAAGCAGCAGAATTGGTTGCACTGATCTTGGCGTTGAAGGAAAGCTTTGACAAAAGAGTAACTATATATTTTGATAGCGCATATGTCACGTCTACTGTCCACTCAGGATTGACAAAATGGAGGAGAAGAGGGTTTAGGAGAGCTGACGGCACCCCAGTGCAACATGCTCTCTTATTAGCTGAATTAATTGAAGTAATAAATGATCCCCAAGAATTAGCTTTGGTCAAATGTATTGCACACACTAATGGAGAAGATCATATCTCAAAAGGAAATGCAGCAGCAGACGCACGTGCGAAGTATGCTGCATATTTTGGTGAGATATGGAACCCCCCAGAGTCAGAGAGAGGGAGAGGGAGGGGGATAGCTAAAGAGATGTTGATGAGAGAAGGGTACACCCATCTCCCAGCCACACAGATAATGGAGTTACAAGCGGCTGCACCAATGGCAGAAAAAGAAATATGGGTAAAAAGAGGATGTACAATGTCGCCAACTGACGCACTATGGCGTCAGGGTAACACTGGAAAGATGGTAATGCCATTGGCACTATTGAACACCGCCCTGAGCCAACTCCACCACCCAGCTCATACAGGCAAGGAAGTTATTGCAGCACGAATTAGGGAAGATTGGTTCTGCCCCGAGTCAAATTCGCATGTGACAAATTTTATCAGCAACTGTCTCACATGTCAACAGTTTACGGCCGGTCACACGCTGCAAGTGATAAAAGGTACTATACCCCGGCCAGAGGGACCATTCCTGCACATCCATATTGATTACGTTGATATGATCAACGTATGTCAAGGAAATAGGTATATGATTGTAGTGGTATGCCCATTCTCCAGGTGGATTGAGGCAGGACCCTGCTCACATCCAGATGCATTCAGAGCAGCTAAATTTCTAGTGAGGGAGGTTTTCCCCAGGTGGGGAGTGTGCGAGGTACTGCGGTCGGATAACGGCCCGCATTTCGCTAATTAAATGTTCCAGCACATCACATCCTTACTGAACATCAAGCATAAATTTGCATGTGCATATCACCCGCAGGCCAACGGTATATGCGAACGCCTGAATGGCCTACTGAAGGAGGCAATTGCAAAGATACAGCAAACAACAAAGAAGAGCTGGTTGTATTGCCTTCCACTAGCTCTATTTGAGCTGAGGAATAGACCAGGCTCCGACCACCACCTCACTCCTCACGAGGTGGTGACCGGACGTCAAATGCGCCTTCCTCTAATGCCAACATCAAGAGCATTCACAGACTATGAAAACACTGCAACTGTTCTTGGTGATGAAATGTACCAATATGTGTCTTCTTTGATTACTAGTGTAGCGTTTGTGTCTCAACAGCTCGAGCGCACGCGGGGCGGGTCTAAGGGTTATCAACAAGAAGACGCGGACAAAGAATTGGAAAAGGAAAAACTGTGCAAAATAGCTAAAGGTGACCACGTGCTACTCCGGAATTTCAATCGAAAGTGGAACAGCCCACGCTTTACTGGTCCCCACCTTATAGAGGAGGTATCTACGAGAGCAGTAAAGTTGCAGGATAAGCGTGCTTGGAATCACCTACACGATGTGAAGATCTGCAAACTCCAGACCCGCCCTAGCGTCACCGACAGGGCCATTGGAAGAACAGCGGCAGCGTCACCCACGGAGAAAGAGACTTCTACCACAGCTGATGACCTCAGTGTCTCCATACCTTGCCACCCCCCAGAATCCCCAGAGACAACTACTGAAATAGAAACTGGTAATTCCCATACCGCCCACCCCATGGTCACACGATCAAAGAGTAAAGAGACTTCCGCCAGTTGAGCCCCAAACCCTCTGCCCACAAACCTCCTACCCACTACAGCCACCACCCAATTGAAGGACATTGTCTTGCACATATACACATGTAAACACTTGTATGTTTTCTTTTTCTTTCTCGCACATGCAGGTACCGCGCATTATTGTATTGCTGAGAAAACAGATAACTAACAGCGTACATTGCCCAGGAGTAGATGCTACCCTCAAACGATAATTACCCTGAAGCCCAAATCACACCAATTTGTCTATCACATAAAAAGGCCAAAGTACCTAAAAAGAAGGAGGGTACGTGTTTACTACACAGCATTTATCTTGCCCATAGAACAATCAATGCCCCATCTTCACCAACACTTGCCTGCCCTAAGAGACAGATCGCTTAGATTGGCGTGGGAACAGCTCTTCGCCTGGGCACTGAACGACTACTTGATAGGGAGAGCTTGAAAACAACAACTAACACTAATAACAAGCTTATTGAGAATTTTCAGGCGGGCAACTTTAACGTCGCAAGAATAAGCTGCCGGACTGCAGCAAGGTAAGAGCAAAATGCTGGTGAGACTAGCTTCTGTAATAAAGATGATAAGGGTTTTGATGATCACTGGTTTTTTGGCTGCCTCTGTATGGCAGAAAAGTAATGCTATCAATATTTTGGCTGCACCCAAACCTAATGTACCCCCACCCACGGCTGCAACAGGTGTTACGTCAGGTGGTACTAGCAAGCCTCTACATAAGGGAAATAGAGTTAAACGCAGCACATACTCAGATAATAAAGGCATTGATAATTACATAACAGATTCAGCACACGTCTCGAACAACATGTGGTACCAACACATGACCCAAATAGGTAAGCAGACAACAGAAGACAGCTGCTACGTCTGCTCATTGATCCCATACGCCATGAGCGCTTCTCGAACATTTGTTGCCACAGAAATAGATGAAAAGACAGCACGATGTATAATATACCTGGCACTATTCCAAACGAGAGGGCGATTTCAAGGGACGGTGGTGAGGCTGGTGTGGAAAACGCGAGACACATATCCATACAAAAACAACTTCCTCAAGACTTATTTGGGTTACCACAAGAGCAGTTTGCATGCTGAAGCATTCAGATACATGACAAGTGGTCCTGAAAAGGGAGAAACGAAGAAAGTAACACTACAATACCTACCATGTGACTGGTACGCCACTGATGTTCCTGGTACACAAGGATGCTGGGAAAGACCACTGGTAACAATAACAGGGAAGGTGTACATGGACAACAAATGGGACATAGGAGTGATTGGCAGCAACAAGGTAACAAGAGAAAATATTACAACTATTGATGAACACAATAACAGATGTTGGACGATTTGGGGCAAGTACGTACCCATGCTGACGTGGATGGAGAAGGATGAAGACCCAATGAGCATACTGCCGCTGTCTGCACCTAAGATATGCTACCAACATAGAGGAGTAGTGGACGTGGGATACAACACCAACTGTGCAAGCGTGATAGAGTTACCTGAGGGGGGAGCAGGAACAGCAGTATTAATGGACCATTACTGGGCCTGTGGAAACAAGGCATACCACACACTGCCCCCTCTGTGGAATGGTATATGCACAATGGTACACATTAATGTACCATCACTAGTGGTGCCCCAGAAACATGTGAACATGGCGAACTTCCCCAAAATGAATGAAGGAAACAAGAGGAAGAAGAGATCTGTACAACCTCAGAAGGGGTCAGAGAACGAAAACAACAACAGCAACAATGTCCTGAATAGAAAGAAGAGACAAGGAGAACCTCTGACAGGAAATTACCTATGGGGAAGGTCGGAAACAGCACTCACTTCAATCCCACCAGAACACAGACTATTCAGCAGAGCAGCAATGTTCTTCTCGTCAATAATACATCCGGGACTACAAGCGTACGCAAATGCAAAATGGCTCCAAATAACCCGATGGGAGCTAATGATGACAATTAATTCTACAGTAAATGGATTCAACGCAATAAAAGAGGAACTGTGAGCAGTGAGGATGGTAGCACTACAGAACAGATATGTATTAGATCTCCTTACAGCAATGGAAGGTGGAGTTTGCGCAAAGATAGGACAATCATGCTGCACATTTATTCCTGCTAATGATGCTGACAATGGTACACTGACAGAAGCAGTATCACAACTGGCCCAGAGGCTCTCCAAAATGATGGAAGAAAGTAAAGGAGTGAAGAAAGATGACAGCTGGTTTTCAATGTTATGGTCATGGATGCCATCATGGCTGTCGGACGGACTGAAGATTATAGTTGGATGCATAATACTGGCTGGAGCTGCACTGATCATAATAAGGCTTTGGAAGGCCCGGAAAGCACGCACTACAGACGAAATGATCGAAATGGTTGGTATGCACCCCTTGATGCCGACGGATGATGGCCAGCACACAGATACCCTGGTACAGGAACATACGGATGTGCCCACCAGCCTGCCCACCAGCCTGCCCTGCTCAAGCCGACACCTGCGGCATGGACGAACTCGACTGAACCATTCAACAGTAAATAAATACATCGTTAGAGATTCCATGACGACGTAGCTAACGGTCAGAACACCCGTGCAACCATGCACACTGGACACTCCCACACCAATCCACACGAAGAACATACTCAGTGCTATGACGTAGGTGACGGACACACCCACTGACGGACATCTTTATTATTTTTCACATAGGGTTTTCAAAATGCAGAAACGCAAGACGCACAAAGCACTCATCTAAAATGCTTGCTGACGCTTCTCCTAACCCATGCATTGTGATGAAAAATGCAACGAAGACATGATACTGGATATGAAGCAATATGATACCGTAACTTAAAGTGCCGTGCATCAAACATCCCCACCTATGCACCAGGCCCAAGTAGGCCGCAAACAAGAGCCTCCACGAACATTGAACGAACAAGAGAACAATTGCTGACCCTGCAGAATGAGCCCAGCGAGAACTGACAGCCAAGGGGGCAATGTTACAACTCGCATGCCACAAGCCGAAGCCAAGGTCACACCTGCAAACTAAGCCAGACACGAAGAGGCAAATACAATTTTAAATGTGCAGAATTCTGCCTCAACCACGGTCTCTCCTCACGTGACCAAGCGGAACCTGACAGGGTGCCAGACCCAGGAGGGAGAAGTCGCCTGGGTCCCATGTTTTGAGACACAGGCTGCAACAATGAAATGACACAATGGACACCTACGGCGGTGGGAATAGTCTGCTCTCAAGCATATGAGCAAATCCACGTATTGTCTGCACAAACACATAGTTATATATTGTTGCAAATGACAGGTACACCGCGAGCTGGGAACAACGATGGTCCCAGGCTGGGGGGCTCGCGAGTGGACCAATCAGAACATGGGGCACTCATCACTGACGCCATTAACATTAGCCAATCATCAGGGGTCTTTGTGTAACAATTTTCATGTATCTAATAGAAGGGACAACCCAAGTATACCACCTGACTGACCCTTAACCACTAACAATCTCATCTATACGTGTGCTATACTAACTCTACCACTCGAGGAACCAATCCAGAGTGGCGATAGGTTTTTTGCTAACTTTCCCAGGTGACGCAAGTAGCGCGTCATACTGCGGCAAAAAGACCTGCGAGCCCCACGAATTTCCAGAGTCAGGACGGACGCGTACGATCCTAGACCCATCCCTGCCGTTGTTTAATAAACAGCAGAACCACCTTGCTTCTTGTGTGTGTCTCATACTCATTTTTGGGATACGCGGGAGGAGTTGGGGCCTCCCTGCCCGGAGGTCCGCGGACGGCCCAGCTGACCCCGGGAGAATTTCCCCCCGACACACCCACTCCTCAAGAAGCTTTCTGCCGATCCTGCCTGCCCGGCAAATTATCGCCCAATCTCCATCACCCCTTTCCTGGGAAAACTGGTGAAAAAGCTGGCCATCTCCCAGCTTACTCTCCACACAGAATCTGTTGGTTGTCTCCATTCACATCAGTCTGGCTTCAGTGCCAGAGACACGCAAACAGCTGTCCTGAACACGTGTGAAGTTCTGCTCTCTAACCTTGATTCCAGCATTCCTTCTGTCCTCATCCTCCTTGATCTTTCCTGTGCTTTCGACACGGTCAACCATGCCATCCTGATCAATCCTGATCAATCGACTCCATGAGAACCTGGGCAGCACAGATCAGGCCCTTGAGTGGCTGACCTCTTTCCTCTTGGACTGCCCCTCCCAGGTCCAACTCGGTCCCTTTCTCCCGCTCCATCCTCTCACTCTGGTTTTTCAACCTCTATCTGGCCCTTTGACCCACCTGATCTCTACATTCTCCTCTAACTTTCAGTGTTATGCGGATGTAACTCTGCTTTCCTTCAGGCTCCCCTCAGACTCCTCTCATCTCTCGCTCATTCCCGACTGTCTATCCGCGATTCAGGATTGGTGTCCCTCCAACTATCTCTGCCTTAATGTCAGTAAGATGGAGATCCTTCTCATTTGGACGCCTGCCCCTGCTTTCCCTCTCTCACTCTAGCCGCCCGCCTTGGGCCCTCTTCCTTCGCCTTCCTGTGAGGCAAACAACACTGGTGTCATCTTTGACTCCACTCTCTTTCTCTCCTTACATCTCAGACGTTGCCAAGAAATCCCACTACCAGCTGCTGCTCCTCAAAGGGACTCTTCCCTTTCTCACTTTCCCCCAGAAGCTCACTGTCTGCAGAGCCCTGGTTCTCTCCAGGCCGGACTACTGCAACAGCCTCTTTCTCAATCTGCCTTTCTCAACTATCCAGCCCCTGCAACTAATCCATAAAAGGACTGCAAGACTTATCCTTGGCCTCAAGCACAGGGGTTGTATCTCTCCACCCCTAAAATCTCTCCACTGGCTCCGAGTTGCTGCAAGTATCAAGTTCAAGACCCTTTGCATTGTCCACAAGGCTTTCTGGGCCCGGGGCACGCACTACATCCAACGCTCTCTTCCAAAATATCTTCCTTCTCAAGCCCTTCGCTCAGCTACCTACAACTCTCTAAGGGTTAGATGCTTCTCCAGGAAGAGAGTGGGGTAGATCTCTCCTCTACAGGTGCCTCCATCTGTAATAGCCTCCCTGCCCATCTCAAGCTTTAGCAGACCACCTGAAGTTCTGGAAGCAGCTCAAAACGTTACTCTTCTCCTCTGCTTTCTCTCTCTCCCTCCTCTGCTGTCCAACCTGACCTACCTGTCTGCTGTACTGACTGGTTGCTTGGCTACCCTCAGAGTCTCACTGAGTTGAGACTTTTTCTTGATCTGTCACCCTTGCACTGCCTCTGGTCCTACCATGCACCTAGGGGCTGTAACTGTAACCCTACAGTCCCTTGTTCTCCTTGCACTACCCAGAGCTGTGCTGCCCTGACAGCACTTACTCAAGAGCATTGCTGCCCTGTTTTTCCCCTCCCCTCTCCCTTGCACTTCCCCCGTCCCTTTCCCCTTGCGCTTTTCGTTATCGCATGTGCACGATCTGAATGACACAAGTCCTAGTAAGATCATTTGTTTTGTCCTCCCTCTATCTTCCATCCCTTGTCTTGTCGCGCCTAGAAACACTTGTGTGCAGGTGCGTTATAAATGACTTATATCATATCATTTGATCACAGATGCCCAGAAAAATATACAATGCTGCAGTAAGAAATGGCTGACTGGCAGCATCCAAATGGCAGTCTAGCCAGGTTATTCACTTAGCAGGACTGCTTTATCATAAATGCCCCATTAAAATAAAGTCATACCAAACTGAGGAATGACTAGACTGGCTGCACCAAAATGCCTCTCTAGTCACTAATACCACATATCATGCCTGCTTAGCCTGGACATGGACAGCCATTATAATTTGTCGTATAATCCTGCCCCCCCACACATCCCCTCTTCCTCCCACACCAACCTCCAAAATCTGCTCCTTGGCCCAGAATTACCTCCACGTCCCTCTTCCTTGCCCCAGAGCTTACGGTTGAGGCTCCTTGCCTCATAGGTAAGTACTGGGATGAGGAAGAGTGGGACTAGGAGTAATGAAGATTACAGGTAGCTAAATCAAGCATTACTTCCATGTACCTCTACCTCATCCCAGTACTTGTGTATGAGGCAGAGTGCCTTATACACAAGTACTGTCTCATACACACTGGGACGAGGAAGAATTGGGCTAGGAGTAATGAAGATTACCAATAAGTAATCCAGGCATTAAACACAAGTATTGGTGCAACACCATTGAGTTGACTGGGATTCAACCTCCCCCACCACCCCATGAAATGTTGGGCTATGTTGACCATACCTGGCTGACCTTCAGAGCAGTTGCCAGACAGAAAAGGACACAGATGTTCAACGGCACCTGGGTTTCTCTGTTAACAAGAACCCACCAATTACTAACATAAAGCAATTCACTGTTAGTACCTGCATTCAAATGCCAAATTTTTTTAGGCAATTGAAATTGTGATGTGGGTTTAATACTTGCATGCCAGGGGAATGATTGGAAGGGTAGAGAGGGAACAGGAGACCACTCATTCTCACAGTAGTCCATAAGTGGGTGCTTTAAACCTTAAATGAGAGAGTTAACTGCTTGTAACATTGAAGCTGCACTAGAATAGTCTAATAAAAATGCATACAGAAATGAGATGACCCAAACAAATAAGTGTGCCCCTCCCCCACTGCCCATGAAGTTGGCACCCCTCCCAACATTTGAAGGGTTAGCCCCCGAAATGTAGGTCTTGTTGCGCCCCTGAACGCAAGCACACACACCATTCACCATATACACACACGCACACCCAGCCATCCATACATTTAAGTGTGCATTCTTTCACCATACTGGCACACCCAGGCAGCCATCCATAAAATTACGTGTGCACCCTTTCAGCATACAGGCACACACACCCAGACACCCACCCATACATTTAAGTGTGCACCCTTTCACCATACGCTCGCACAGGCAGCCACCTATACATTTAAGTGTGAACCCTTTTAACATACACTCACACCCGCACACATCATGGGGTTGAGGCGAGCCCTAACACTTAAAAAAGAAATTGGGCCTCATTACAACTATGCCGGACTGTAAACGACGGTGTGTTCGGTGTCCTGACCCACTTTTGAGCTATCATGCTGCAACATTTGGCGCTGTGGGCTTAGAAAATCCACAATGGCCAAAAAGCCCACATGTGTGCTAGAATCTAGGAGAACCACGCAGTTTGTGCACACTAAAATGGTTGCCTAACTTGCCACCCACCAGTGCGAGCAGGATGGGCCGGGGTGCCATGAGTGAAATGTGTGCCAAAGGAAAAACCACACTTTAAAATCACCTTTTGTTTCTCTGAATGCCAGCTCAAAATGCCTACTTTCAAACATTGCAACACATCCAAAAATCTCACTGAACACCAGCGGACATCCGGCAGAATGAAGTATGTGTGCATACTAAATCTGGGAAGTTGAAGAGCCCCAAAACAATGTTCATAACAAGACTGGCTGAGCTCTGCAGGTCTGCAGCAGCCTAACTGAAACTGGATTTAAAACTACCAAAAATCGAAAATGTTTAAATTAACTGAGTGACCTACTTTTGAGTGTCACATAGTTTGTCACTGTTGAAATGTCATAGTTTTGAACTTAGAATCAGCATTCTAGTTGCATATGTAAACATTGTCTTGACTTAAACTGGGGAACAAAAAGTGACATTTTATCTGAAACCTGGCTTAATGAAACTGAATTCTGCCTGACATCTACCCCCACGGGAGTTAAAACCTGCTCAGCCACTCTTCCCCTTGCCAAAAGGAGTTGACACCTCTCTGATTAGATTAGGGGTGGAGCAGCTACAGGGAGTTGAACAAAGGCCTGTCCTGGGCCCAGGCAGATGGTTTATTAGGGTGGCCGTTAAATAGCTTCCTCTTGGCAGAAGCTGGGAGGGGCATGGTCTCTGAGATTGGCAGAAACTGGCTAAACCTGTTTCTACACCATGTGACCTGATAGACACACCCCTGTTGGCCAGAATATGATTTTAAGAAAGATGTATAACTCATGGTGCGGACTTGTCAACATTATTTAAATGATACCATAATTCTTGTGATTTTTCTGTGCACATTTTAAGACGCGTTGGGAATTTGTGTGATGTTCTGGGGCAAAACCCCGCTATTTATGGATACTACAGACTCTGTGTTTAAGCTAGAGACATGGGAATTTACTGGAGTGTGTATGGACAGGCCGTGTATATGTGTATAATTTTTAATGAAGAACCAAGGTTGCATAACCCACTAAAATCGAAAATGTTGCCGTTTCTGAATGCAAGCCTTCAGGAAGAGCAGATTTGGGACAGAGACTACCTCATGTGATAGGCAATATGTACATGCAATGACAAACCACTATGTATTTGAGAAATGTGCATTTTGATCAAATATAGATTTGTGGGCAAACTGACCAGGGGAGGATCCTCTGACCCATAAAACCTCCAGCATCACTCTGACTCACAGTTCCTTCCCCAATCATGGGAGAGGGGAGAATTGGGCCAATGACAAGTTGAAAGAGGGGCTGGCTAGTGATGCTGCACACACACCCACTTTCAAAAGACATAAAAAGAGCCACTGGAAGCTAGAGAGGACATTCAATTCCATTTGCTGCGGGACGCTCTGCCGGGAAAATCCATACTTTACCTCCATCAACCTCCAGAGAGCCAACACAGAGACTTCAATCTATCCACCTTCAGAGACCAAGACTTTACTTCAGAATTTGTAGCAGAGAGGTCAACTACAAGCTAAATCCCTCTTTAGCAGGCCTCAACTCATTGCAACTATTCACAGCCAGGTGAGCTGTTTGAATTCTTTGCAAGAACTCTTGCCATTTGCCAGAAAGCAGTGTTGTATCCAGAGAGAGACCAGCTGAACCGAAGACCATCCGTGGCGAGTGTAGAAAACCCGCTGACCAGATCGTGACGAGGCCCAGTCCTTCTAAAAATTAGGAGTGATTATCTGCCAAAACTGTGCAGAACCCAATCTCTTAGTTAAAATAATCTAATCCAAACTATTTTAATCTAACCAGAACTGCCTCCTAGAAGTTGTCACTTGTCATTTTGCAAAGCTGTCACCTGTCATTTTCTAGCTGCAAGCTGTATCCTGTCGCTTTGAACTTTTAAAATTTCAAATCCGAAAAACTACCTTTATTTAATCGTCCGTATCTCTGGAACCGTTTGGGCTAGGAACTTGGTTTCACTTTCCTCTGAAAGCTTAGGATCTCAGCTTTTCAACGAGCCTAGACTTCCTACTCCTTATACTTTCTCCATAATCACGATTCTCGCACCCGCAAATTTTGCCGCGATTTGCGATTTGGCCCGATTTCTTTACTTGTAAAAAGATAGCTGCTTTTGCCTGAACTACTAAATTTCGTTTGCCTCTTAAGAACCGTCCCTGAATCATTGCTAGAGTGAGCCTGGACTAATATTAACTAGATACCACTCACCCTGAACCTCCTGAAGGGAATTAAAAGCATTTTCAGCATATTTCTCACTGCATTGTCACCATATTCAAAGCACTTGGGTCTGTGTTTCAAAACTCCTATCTGTTGTATAAGCTGCTGGGGGGGAATTGAACTGAACTCTATTTGATTGCATTCCTAAGAAGTGAGTCCCATTCTATTCATCTCCTTACATTGCATTAAGGGGGGGTGAATTGTCCAAGAAAGTGATTACATTGTCTTTTGCTGGAATCCTATCAGATTATTTTCTGTACTGCATTTCATTCCACATTGCATCCATTTGAAACCATAAAAGTATTGTTGCTATCTTATCCATCCTATAACCACTCATCATTGATTATAAAGAAATGTGCTAGTGCCAGACTATCCATTATTGATTACTGCTCAGATTAAGATATTCAATTATTAATTTATTATAAAGTGTGATATATATATATATATTGTTTAAATTCTCAAATAAACCTTTCAACTTGCAAAACAGAACTACTTCTTGGCTCAGTGGGGTCAGGGGGATTCTAAGAGAGGGGTGTTATATAGGGGTAGTCATCCAGAACTCATGAACTGGATGAAAAGATATATCAATAAGGGTTTCCATTCAGTATCCCAGACTAGGCATTGACTTAGCTGTAGTGTTGAATTGAATCCTCTTACAAATTGGGGGTTTGCAAGTTTCTCCACGTGTAAAAATCTGCTGCTGCTTGCCTTGCAGTTGCCAAAAATTCGTTTAACCTGCTAGTTACACCCTAGATCCTTGCTAAAGTGATCCTGAACTTATTCAAAGCATATACCACTCACCCTAAACCTCTAGAGGGAATTAAAAGCATTTTAGCATATTTTTTTCTTCATTGCCAGCACATTTAAAAGCATTTGGGCCTGTGTTTTCAACTTCTGTAGTCTAAGTTGCTGGGTGAACTGAATTACTTTTGAATTGCATTTCTGAGAATTGTGTGCTTCCTTCCATTTCCTTGCATTGCATAAAAGGGGGGGGTGAATTGCACAAGAAAGTGATTACATTGTCTTTTGCTGAAATCCTATCAAGTTATTTTCTGTACTGCATTTCATTCCACATTGCATCCATTTGAAACCATAAAAGTATTGTTGCTATCTTATCCATTTCATGTCAACTCCTTAGTGATTATCAAGAAGTGTGCTAGTGCCAGATTCTCCGTTGTTAATCTTTATCATCTCAGATTAAGTGTGATATTCAATTATTAATTTATTCTAAAGTGTGATATATATATATATATTGTTTAATTTATCAAATAAACCTTTTAAACTTGCAAAACAGAACAACTACTTGGCTCAGTGGGGTCAGGAGGATTCCAAGAGAGGGGTGTTATATAGGGGTAGTCATCCATACGCATGAACTGGACATAAAGATATATCAATAAGGGTTTCCATTCAGTATCCCAGACTAGGCATTGACTTAGCTGTAGTGTTGAATTGAATCCTCTTACAAATTTGGGGCTCGTGCCGGACGTTTGGGTTAGATCTACCATTTGTGCAGATTAATACAGCGTGCCAGCTGACCAGATACACATATCCGGTCGGATCACCACGCTGTGTTACGCTGTAAAGCACTCCTCATAGGAACGCTCTAAGAAAAAGGTCTGTTTTGCAAAAATAAAATACTAATTTCTGTAAGTCAGGACAGAGACCAATCTCTAGAATGACGACCTTAGTAGACATGAAAATAGCCAGAGAGCACCTCTTACATAAACTATTTGTGAGAGGTGAATGGACTCAACAGGGCCAGGATGCCTGGTTGCAGGCCATCACGCGACAGGTCACTGAAACAGGGTCAGACCTATGGAGAGATCAGGGTCCATTACATGTGGCCCTGAGTGAACTATATATGGCTCCTAAAGCCAAAGATGAACACAATAAGATTGCCAGGGTAGCGGCATATTTATATTTACATATGGGAGCCATGCAGGACAAATGTGCTGAAGGCCAAGATCTGGCGAGTAGGCAACTGCTGGCATTACAGAAGGCCCAATCTGAGCTGGACTCTACTGAGCAGAGGCTGCTCAGGAGCCAGGAGTCAGAAAATGATAGTAGGCAATATATCATTAAAATAAAAGAGGATATGGGCATCCTACAACAGGAAAAGACAGACCAGGATACCAGATTTCTGGCCCTGCAGAAGGAGCACCAAGACAGTTTGAACTCCTTACTGCAGAACCAGAAAAAGTTGGAGCAACAGATCAATTTCAACCGGGTATGCGCGGAGCAGGTAGTCACCCTGCAAAGCAAGCTAGATAGAGAGAAAGAGGAGAGCAATAAACTGATTCTGAAAGACCTGGATACCCAGGCAGAGTTTGATGAGGAGCGCCAAAAAGCTGGTGCCTTTCAACGACAGAGGGACGACCTGGCAGCACAGATGCAGGATCTCAGTCAGGAAAGAGACACTTTAGGCCAGGAAGTCTGCCACTTAAAAAAGGAAATTGAAGAAAATCACCTGGCCCTCCAGGGGCTGGGTGACCTCCAAAAAGAAAACCAGAACTTGGTAGAGCACACCAGAAGGGTGGAAGATGCTCTGGCAAGAAAGGAGCAGGCCAGTAGGGATGGGACTCAGGAGGTAAACCTCCTGCAGCAAAGACTGGCCCAGTGCTCCAGGACCAATCAGGAAACGCAGAGAGAGAATGAGGCTCTCTGCCAGCACAATGATAGGCTCCACCAACAGGTAGCGATGCAGGAGAGACTGATAGAGTCTAGTAAGGCCTTAACTGAGGAACTGAAGGCGCAGGCTCTTGCATTGCAACAGGGAGCAGGGGCGGATAGAGATGAGGTTCGCTGGGAAAGAGAAACTCCTGAGCATAACCCCAGGAGCCCTAGTACCAGAGGTCTTTATTTCTCTCAGTCCCTGGACTCTGCCACCCCCATGTCCCCTGGCGCACATGAGCACAGGGCCACAGGGATGGCAGATTACTATCCAGCTAAAAGTATGGGGCTCATAGGCCAGTACCACTCAGGAATGGAGGGGTGGGCATCCGGGTATGGGCACCCAAGTACAGTACAGTTCAGTGGGGAACCCCAGGAGAGTAGGCCCCTTAAGGGCATCCTGAAAACCTCTGCCCACTTAGGTCAGTGGGGGGGTAACCAGCAAATCCTGGCAGCAAGGAGGGATCTGAGGACTCCTCTGAGCACCACAGGAAACAGGAGACCAGGTCCCCACATTCTGCCAGCCATTCCCAGGCTCGCAGAATCCGGGAAAACCTGGAAGAACAGACAGGAACCTCTGGGAGCAGTGCCTCTGAGTCAGAGGATGAATGGACAAGGGTTACCCGAACCAAAAAGGCCAATAAGGCAAAAAGGGCCTTGCTTAAGGACCCCTTAAAGCAGATTAAGGCGATCAGGAGCGTCATCACGCCTTACCATAAGAACGCTAAGTATTCTGTTTGGGAGCACTTAGAGTTGTTTGAGCAAATGATGGAGACTTTCCATTTGAAGGACAGCCAAAGCTGTATTCAATATGTAAAGTGGACCTTCTCCCCGGAATACTCCAGTTTCTTTGCGGGGCTGGAGGACCAAAATCATTTAAGATGGTCCACCTATAAGGCGGCCATCTTGAAACATTTTTCCATTCATAGAAATCCTCAAGAGGCTCGCAAGGCAGCCTACAATTTGCAATGTGGGGAGGATCAGGCCCCACAAGAATTTGTGCAAGAACAGAAACGTGCTTTTGCGCAGACCACCAGAAGGGTGCGCACAGACAGTAGAGAATTCATTAATACATTTTTTCATGCCTTGCCCAAATACATAATGACCCAGCTCGTGAGGGATTTTCACGAGAAAAGATCTTTAGACTGGGTCATTGAACAGGCTACCCGGATCTATGAGGTGCAGAAACCGGTAGATAGCAAAAGTAATGCCCAGAAAAACCCCAAAGCCAACAGCACCCCTGCTGCTGCCAAGGTGGCAGAGGTAAAGGTCACCCCCGTTTTGGATTTGGAGATGGGGGGGCCTAAAAACCTACCTGCACCTAATAATGCTAGGCCCAGAAGGTCCTCGGGCCAGTCACAGACAGGGAGCCAGGGAGGCAGCCCCACAAATGGGGTCCCTCGCTCTCCTGATTATGTAAGCCCCCATTACAAGGGAAACAGACCCATCCTGGGTTATGTGTGGACTCCTCCAGCCCAAGGGGGGAGATCCAGCCAAGAACCTAACCCAGGGAACTTTCCTCCTAACTTCCCACCGGAGGGCAGAAATTCTCCGAATCCTGGGCAGAACTTTTTCCCCAGGTATCCACCCAATTTCCAGCCCCAAAATCCTCCACCCTTCTTTCCCCAATTCCCTGAGCCCAGACAACCTAATCCGGGAGAGGGGAGGCCAAGGGTGGAGGGGTACCCAAATCTTCCCAACCCGGGGTATTACCAGAGGAGGGACAGCTACCCTTCCCCGGATCAGCCCAGGGGAGAAAACAGGGCCCCGTATCAGCCTGAGCGGGTTTCCCAGTTAGAGCGCCAGGTTCAAAACATGGCGCGGGATCTGGGTCACATACTGAGGGCTCAGCAGAACCCTCAGATCGGCATGCCGGCGCAGAACGCACCCAACTCTGGACCTGGTGCTCCAGAACCATGACGGGGGCAGCACCCCGATAACTCACCGGTTCCCAGGAAGGAGGCACAAGGGGAAGGGGGGTGTAAAGCCTTGGAGGAAGCTTCCTTCCTCACTTGTAAACAGCCCCTGGAAACCCAGGAACCGGAAACAAAATCTCTTCCTCCTGAAAGTCTGCCTCCTAAGGAGCAGAGGGGGGGTAGGAGAAACAAAAGACCCAAACAGACTCAGTTTGAGGAGGAGGTACAGATCTTCCAATTTGAGGGAAAGGGATCCTCAGAGGATCCTGGGAAAAGGATCTTCTCCTTCAGAGAGGGGGGAACTCCTCCCAAAGAAAAATGGGTCCCTAGGGATGCAAATCCAGACTGGGGAGATGTGGAGACTGAGCTACCGCCGCCCACCATCTCATCCCAGAACCAACAGCAAGAAAATCCCCTGGTTCAAACCCATCCTGGTGACTGCCTCCAAAAAGGAGGGGGCGGCCTGGAACCGGAGCCAGGGGAACCCACAATGGCTCTGATCTCCAGTTGCCAACTTTTTCTTTCAGATTCCCAAGGCTCTCCACAGAATTCTGCCCAAATCTCTTCGCTAGCGATGTCCAAAACTAGAAAGTTAGCCCACCAGTTGTCCAAAAATGTGCATTATCTGTGCCCCCTTGAGGAGAAGGAGGGAAGATACTATGCCCCGGTACAAGTACAGGGGCAGGGTACAATTTTGGCACTGGTGGACACGGGATCTCAAGCTACCCTTCTGTCCATAAGGGCCTTTGATGATCTGAATGCAGGAAGGGGAGGGAATTACCAAATTCCTCTCACCTCTCTTCCTGGACAACTGCAGAACTTTGACGGGAAGGAAATTCCCGTTGAGGGGACTGCAGACTTGGACATTAAAATTGGGCGACACAAGTTGAAACACCCGGTCATAGTTGTGACTCCAGAGGGCACCCCTTGTTTACTGGAGAATGACCTCCTGAGGAGGTTGTCACCCTTAATAGATTGCGTAAACAAGGTCCTCTGGACCCAGACTAGCCGACCAATAAAATTAAAACAGAGTGTCAACCATGTTAGTTTAAACGGCACCTGCCACATGGTTGAACAAAAACCTGACCAAGTAGAATTTCATTTCCAGAATAGCCAAATTCCAGATGTGACAGTAATAGCAGTAGGACAACAGACTGGTGATGGAGGGTCCTCTCTATTTCTGAAAATCAACCTTCCTTCCAGTCTAAAGTGGTACTCCACGCTGGAAGGAAACACTCTGAAATTCTTTACAAATCCACAATCAGATATTACCACTCCTATAGTCCACGAAGATGTGAAATCAGCTCAGAGCCTGGCTGATATTCAACAAATTGGAGAGCAGTTGTTCATCCCTGTTCAGTTAAATGATGGGAAGGACTCTGTTCTCGCTCGAGTGTGTGTGAACAACGGTAAGAGCTTCATCAGCGAAGCCATGTTCCGCCAACTCCCAAAAGATCCAGCCATTCCCACATTCAAACTGATAGACAAATGGGAAATGGACCTGAAAGCACCTAATTCCAAACATCTCCTGCCAAGCACGTGTATGCTCAAAATCTCCATTGGCAACAAGAGCATAGTCCACAATTGTTGGGTCGTGCGAGACGTCCCTGCCGCCTTTTACTTAGGCAGTGACATTCTCAATCGCTTTGCCATTAGTTTGGACCTAATAAACTTCAAAGCTTGGTCCCGATTAGCGGATAATCCCATGGGCTTTGATGATCCAGAAAAAGCATTTAGGTCAGCTCAATTGCTACCTTATGCAGTTGAAATTCAGATCAAAGAGGAAGTCACCATCCCAGAAAGGACCCGACAATTCTCCCTGGAAGTGAAAGCTAAAAGAGGACAATATTTGCGAAACCCTGATGCTTACATACATCTAAACGCTTCTCTCCAACAGCAAGGGTTGGGGGTAAACCCAACTCCATTAGTCAACATAGAACATGACACCATTCCAATAGAGGTGGATAACAGTGACTTAAAGAGTATTACTCTAGCCGCAGGCACCATTATTGGAATGGCGGTTGATGACCGACATTTCTCCATTGATCTTGGAAATGAACGGTTAGGGCCAATCCCCAAGGACTGCTTTGACAGTGACAGTGATGACAATACAACACCAGACAGGATTTTTACCCGGCATGGGGGGAACTTCCTGGTGTACACTTCCTGCCCCTATGGTAAGGAAGATGTGACTTGTGACTTCAGGAGGGATGAGGTGATTTTTCAGGTCCATGAGGGCTGCCTTTCCCACCTGAAGCCTCCGGTCCAAATCAGCACTCTGACCAGGGACTTCTCCACCCAGCTGGAGGAGGCCGCTGAGATAGCCAAACCAGAAGTCTTTCCAGGCTTCAGGCAGATGGTGGAAGAGAGAGTCAACCTAGCTGATGCCTGTGTGACTCTGGAACAAAAGCAAAAGTTGAAACAAGTTTTCTTGGATTTCCAAGATCTCTTTGCGGTAGACTCATATGACTGTGGTCGCACTGACATCCACACAACAACAATCCCCACGGACCCTGGCATGACTCCTGTGTTTGTGAAGCAATATTGCTTGCCTCTCGCATCAATGGAGTCCCTTACTGAAATAATCAAGAACCTTGAGTCCCGGGGAATAATCCGTCCAGTCCACAGCACCTTCAATAATCCGGTGCTGGGAATATTGAAGCCAAACGGCCAGTGGAGACTCTGCGCCGACCTCAGGTAGCTCAACAAACGGGTCCATACTTCCCGATGGCCTCTGCCCTACATTGACCAAGGGCTGGCCCAGATCCAGGGGTCACAGGTATTCACTGCAATAGACCTGACCAATGGATACTGGACCGTGCCTGTCAGTAGGGAGGACCAATACAAGCTGGCTTTTACCTTTGGGGGCCAGCAATACACATGGACCCGGACTCCCTTCGGATACCTCAACTCCGGCAATGAATTCAACATTTTCCTACATAGGGCCATGCCTGACCTGGGTGCGAGGGGTAACCTGGCTTATGTAGATGATGTCCTCATCAAAAGTTCATCTGTGGAGGAACACATAGCGGAGATCCGTTATGTTCTGACGCAGTTGAGGGCCGCCGGAGCAAAACTTTCCTTTCAGAAAACACAGTGGTGTAGAACCCGTGTTAATTTCTTGGGGCATGAGATTACTCCTCAGGGTCTCTGTCCCCAGGAAAAGAAAGTGGAAGCACTTCAGAAACTGAAAGACCCCACAACTCTGCGGGAACTAAGGAGCCTCCTTGGACTGACTAATTACAGCAGAAAGTTCATTAAGGGCTACGCAGAGATCACCAGACCCCTGATTCATCTCCTGAAGGGGGGGTCAAGTGGGAATGGGGTCCAGAACAAGCCGAGGCAGTAAGACAACTCAAGAGAAGCCTCTCACAAGCGCCTTGCCTAGCTTACCCTGTCAGAAACAAGGAGTTCTTCCTGGAGACGGGGTTCTCTAATACGTGCTTGACGGCAGTATTACACCAAAAGCATGACAAGGTCAATAAAGTAATCTCCTATGCGAGCAAAACTTTATCCTCTGTGGAGGAAAAATTCAACGATTGTGAGAAGGCACTCCTGGCAACGGTGTGGGCATTGAAGAATTACCGCCCGTTTATCCAAGGGGAACACATCATAGTGGAGACCCCACACCAGCCTCTGCAATATCTCCAAAGTGACAGAATCCGGGCCGGAAATGTGAGTAATTCCCGAATTACTTCCTGGATTCTGTCAATGCAAGGCTTTCCTGTGGAGGTCAGATATGGCCAAAACAAGAAGAGTCCCCTCGCGCAAGGTCTGGCTGACTTGCATGATTGTGCCAGAGAAAACTGTCTCGAGGACGAAAGTCTAAAAATCAAGGACAACACGGAGGCATACCTTAATTCCCCACACAAAGTCTTTGAAGAGGACAAGTGTGAGGGAATGCCCACTGTCTATGTGGATGGATGCTCGTACCATGTTGACAACAACGGGGAGAAAGAACTGGTGGCCGGCGTAGGGAATGCATGGGTGAATGAGTCCCCAGAACCCTCCGCTGGATACAAAATTGGTCCACGAAGTAGTCAGGTGGCAGAATTGATGGCTGTGCATCAGGCCATCCTCACTGCTGTCCAGCATCACCTCCACGAACTGGTCATAATCACAGATTCGGATTATGTACGGAACGGGTTCGTGGAGCACCTGGTTAATTGGAAAACCAGAGGCATGTTATGTGCTAACAACAAACCCTTGAAACATGGGAAGTTGATCCAAAACATTGATGATCTGGTCACCTCGAATAGGATGACCATCTATTGGAAAAAGATCAAGGGTCATTCCAAAGTAGAGGGACCAGACAAAACTGGAAATGACTTAGCTGATCAGCTGGCCAAAACCGGGGCCATCCAACGGGATCTAATTGAGATTGAGTCCCTGTTGGGGGAAGTCCAGGTCACTGCTATCACTAGGTCCCAGACAAATGCTCACAATGATCTTTCAATTGCACAATGGAGTAAGGAGACCCCTGATGCTGATTTGATTACAGCTCAGAAGGGGGATCCAGTTATTGGTAAGTTTTACCAACACCTTGAGGACCCTGAGAACTTTCCCCTCACGGATACCGATTACATTGGGAAAGAGGACCTAAGAGTGTTGATGAAATGTCCAAAAATGTTCCGGATCCAAGACGGTTTGCTGGTAAGGAAATCCAAAGCTGGCCACGATCAGTGGGTGGTTCCTACCTCATTCCGAAGCCTGATGTTAAGTCACGCCCATGATGCGGCCACCGCCGGTCATAGGGGGTTTCACACAACATTGGAAATCTTAAGAGAGGTTGCATACTGGCCACACATGGGGCAGGACCTCGACCAATACTTGAAGGGGTGTCTTGTGTGTGCGCAATTTCAGCCATCATCCCTCACGCACCGCACGCCTCTCCAAAAGACGGGGATGACCCTGCCATGGTCAGATTTACATATCGACTTCGTAGGCCCCGTGATTTGCTCGGCTAGGGGGAATAAGTACATGTTGACTGTGACATGCTTGTTTACCAAGTGGGTGGAATGTCTCCCAGCCCCAAATTGCAAGGCAGAAACTGCAGCTGCCTTGATGATTAACCACATCTTTTCCCGTTTTGGTCTACCTCAAAGGATTGAGTCAGACAGGGGTAGCCACTTCACCAGTGAAGTAATGACCAAGATGTGGGAGATACCGGGGGTCAAAAGGAAGTTGCATATTGCTTACAGGCCAGCTTCTTCTGGGGCAGTAGAGAGATATAACCGAACCATTGTGAGCATCTTAAAAAAGTTTGTGGCAGATTCTGGGCCAAGTTGGGATATCCGATTACCTCTGGTCCTAATGGCCATCAGATCTACTCCTTCATCTGCAACCAAAATGTCACCATTTGAGTTGATGACTGGGCGCAAGATGGTGCTTCCGCAGCATTTGCTCTGTAGGACCCAAGAGCAGACAGTGATAAATGCCTCCACTACTCATGAGTATGTGGAGAATTTAAGGAAACACCTTCAACATGCTTTTGCTTATGCTCAGCGGAATCTAGAAAGATCGGCTGATAGCATGAAGACCCATTATGACCTAAAAACTTCCAGAAAGGAATATCAGGTCGGGGACCGGGTCTATCTATACAACTTCCAAAGGAACCAGGCCAAGCAGCGCAAATTTTTGCCTACATGGAAGGGACCCTTTGAGATCATCGACAAAATCTCCCCTGTGGCCTACAGAATCCATATCCCCAAAGGTCCTTTGGCAGTGGGGGAAGACAAGTGGGTCCACATAAACCAGTTGAAATGTTGCCATCCCAGGCACACTCTGCAACAACTGGAGGAATCCTCTGGAATCCTAGAGGGTACTGTCTCAGACTAATTCAGTTCCAACCATAAAACATACCACATCTAGTCTCTAAAATATTGTGATTTGCATGAAACTGTCTCTTAGTTATACTGTTTTTTTTTTCAAAATAAGAATGTAATGTTTCGTTATGATGAAATGCATATGCTGCCCCACTATCTCAACAGTGGTGGAAAAATGTCTATGAATAGGTATTGCCGCTCTTCCTTTGTCATCCTAGGAGAAAGAAAACCTGGAGGCGGGACAAGGAGGACGATCCGGAGACCGGGAGCAGAGACGCAACGGGCCCGGGGTACCGCCCAATTTTCCCATCAGGACCGGCGAGGAGAACCGATCGATCCGACCGGATGGAGAAAAAGATGCTGAACTGTGCCATCTATTGGAAGAAGATGAGGAAACATCCCAGGTCTTGCGAGTCTCATTCGTGAAATAGAATGGCCATCGCCAGAGGGGGGCTTGTGGGATGTATTTACCCATGCATCCGAGCCCTACCTCAAGACTGTGCAGTATTGACATGGAAAACATCATGATGGCCAGAGCTTCCCAGAAAATGCACAGGGAAATGCATGAAGAATAGGCTGCCACTCATTTTTGCCGATGTTATGGGCACAGAAGGACACTGCCTAAAACCACCATTGGACTACCCACACAGTAGTCTGAAACCATTGGGAATGGCAATGCTGATTGCCAAAAGCAAACCCATAACTGTTGGGAATTCATTTTCTTAAATCCCAAAAAGGGGTGCAGTACCAGTACTCACCACTATCCAAAAGCCGGCGTTTTAAAACCACCAGATTTTGTAGAAAACTGAATAAATGAACCCAAAACATGCCAAAGAAAGACATTTTAAGAGGTGGATCCAATGTAAAGTTATATTCTGAAGTGACTTGAAGGTTTACAACAAGACTGGCTGAGCTGTGGATTTCAGCAGTTTAAGTAAATTTGGACTGAAAGACACTAAAAAATCTAAATGTTTAAATTGACTGAGTGACCTACTTTTGTGTATCACATAGGTTTCAATTGTTTAAATGTCATAGTTTTAAACTTAGAATCAGCATTCTAGCTGCATATGTAAAAATGTTTAGTTTTATTTGAATGCAGAAAACTGGGGAACAGAAATGACATGTAGCTAAAAACTGGCTTAAAGAGATTCCAATTTTGCCTGGCAACTACCCCCCATCAGGAGTGAAACTTGAGTCACAGCTGTGTTCCCAGGCCTATCTGCCTTTTGCTGGCCACACTAAGGATATGCCATCTCTCTGATAATTGAATTAAGGGGAGCCCCCACAGAATACAGGAGCTCTGAACAAAGCCCTGTCCTGACCCAGGCAGATGGTTTATTGCAGATGTCGTAAATGTAGCTTCCTCCTGGAAGGACAAAGGAGGGGCACTGCCTGTGAGAGCAAGCTGGCTTGGCAGAACTGGAAAAACCAGAAATTCAACCTTGTGCTGGGGGGAAACCACACCCCTTTGGGGCCAGAACCTAACTCTAAAAAGATGGATAACTCATAGTACGGACATGTGAAAATTTTATAAATGACACCATAATTCTTGTGATTTTTCTGCCCACATTTTAAGAGGTTTTTAGAACCGGTGGCATGTTCAGGGAGGTTTTAGCGGAAAAGAGGATATTACTCAAAATGTGTGCATGTGAAAAATCTGACACTTCATCAACTAATGTCCATACTCCTTGCGCACATTTGTGTAAATTTGGGTTAATGTCCGATATTGCAAACCAGTTAAAAAGTGCAAAATATTGCCATTTCTGAATGCAAGCCCCCAGGAAGAGCAGAGTTGGAACAGGGCATACCTCCTGTGATATGTGAGGGGTGCATATGATTTTAAAACAATATGTACCTCTGCAAATATGTATTTGGTTCAAATCTAGATTTGTGTTCAAGTTGACAGGAGGAGTGGACTTTCTGCAGGCTGTAAAATGACATCACTCTGACACAATTTAGCTTCCCCAATCAAGTGAGAAATGGAAGTTTGACCAATTAGAAGCTGAGAGAGAGGTAGGGTCAGTGATGCTAGAACACACCCACATTCTAAACAGATAAAAGCAGATAGTGCAAGCCAAATAGACATTCATTTTCCACTTGCAACTGGAAGCTCTGCCAAAATTCCATACTTTACCTCCATCAACCTCCAGAGATCCAGACTTCAAATCCCTCAATCTCCAGAGAAAGCTGTGCAGAAAGACCCAGAGAAAGCAGAGCAGTATCCAAAACCAGAGAGAGCTGACCAGATCACTGTGAAGTGCAGAGACCAGAGTCCAGTCCAAAACCTGACCAGATCCGTGGCGAGGCATATTTCTAAATATATTGTGAGTACATAGCAAAACTGTGCAGAACCAATCTCTTAGTTAAAATAATATAATTCAATCTATTTTAATCTAAGTAGAACTGTCTCCTAACTGTCACCTGTCATTTGTAAAGCTGTCACTTGTCATTTTCTAGTTGCAAGCTGCACTTGTCTTTTTGAACTTTAAAATTTCAAATCTGAAAAACGACCTTTATTTAATCACTCATATCTCCGTCTCCGTTTGTGCTAGAGACTTGCAGTAACTTTCCTCAGAAAGCTGGGAATCGTGGCTTTCCTACGAACCTAGGACCGCATTCCTACCCCATATAATTTTGCCGCAATCGTGAAAAACGCACCCGCGAATTTTGCCGCGATTTGCAAGTTTCTCCACGTGTAAAAATCTGCTGCTGCTTGCCTTTCAGTTGCCAAAAATTCGTTTAACCTGCTAGTTACACCCTAGATCCTTGCTAAAGTGATCCTGAACTTATTTAAAGCATATACCACTCACCCTAAACCTCTAGAGGGAATTAAAAGCATTTTAGCATATTTTTTTCTTCATTGCCAGCACATTTAAAAGCATTTGGGCCTGTGTTTTCAACTTCTGTAGTCTAAGTTGCTGGGTGAACTGAATTACATTTGAATTGCATTTCTGAGAATTGTGTGCTTCCTTCCATTTCCTTGCATTGCATAAAAGGGGGGGTGAATTGCACAAGAAAGTGATTACATTGTCTTTTGCTGAAATCCTATCAAGTTATTTTCTGTACGGCATTTCATTCCACATTGCATCCATTTGAAACCATAAAAGTATTGTTGCTATCTTATCCATTTCATGTCAACTCCTTAGTGATTATCAAGAAGTGTGCTAGTGCCAGATTCTCCGTTGTTAATCTTTATCATCTCAGATTAAGTGTGATATTCAATTATTAATTTATTCTAAAGTGTGATATATATATATTGTTTAATTTATCAAATAAACCTTTTAAACTTGCAAAACAGAACTACTTCTTGGCTCAGTGGGGTCAGGAGGATTCCAAGAGAGGGGTGTTATATAGGGGTAGTCATCCATACGCATGAACTGGACATAAAGATATATCAATAAGGGTTTCCATTCAGTATCCCAGACTAGGCATTGACTTAGCTGTAGTGTTGAATTGAATCCTCTTACAGTAGGCAACTGCTGGCATTACAGAAGGCCCAATCTGATCTGGACTCTTCTGAGCAGAGGCTGCACAGAAGCCAGGAGTCTGAAAATGAGAGTAGACAGCACATCATTAAAATAAAGAAGGATATGGATATCCTGCAACAGGAAAAGGCTGACCAGGATACCAGAATTCTGGCTTTGCAGAAGGAACGCCAAGACAGTTTGGACTCCCTAACTGCAGAGCCAGAAAAAGCTGGAGCAACAGATCAATTTCAACAGGGCATGCACAGAGCAGGTAGCCACCCTGCAAATCCAACTAGACGGAGAGAAAGAGGAGAGCAATAAACTGATCCAGGCAGAGTTTGATCAGGAGCGCCAGAAAGCTGGTGCCTTCCAAAGGCAAAGGGACGACCTGGCGTCACAAATTCAAGCTCTTGGTCAGGAAAGGGACACCTTAGGCCAGGAAGTCTGCCACTTAAAAAGGAAAATGGAAGAAAATCACCTGGCCCTCCAGGGACTGGGTGACCTCCAAAAAGAACACCAGAACTTGTTAGAGCACACCAGGAGGGTGGAGGATGCTCTGGCAAGAAAGGAGCAGGCCAATAGGGACACAGCTCAGGAGGTAACCCTCCTGCAGCAGAGACTGGCCCAGTACTCCAGGACCAATCAGGAGGCACAAAGAGAAAATAAGGCTCTCTGTCAGCACAATGATAGGCTCCAACAACAGGTAGCGATGCAGGAGCGACTGATAGAGTCTAGTAAGGCCTTAACTGAGGAACTGAAAGCGCAGGCTCTTGCATTGCAACAGGGAGCAGGGGTGGATAGAGACCAGGTTCGCTGGGAAAGGGAAACTCCTGAGCATAACCTCAGGAGCCCTAGTACCAGAGGCCGTTATCTCTCTCAGTCCCTGGACTCTGCCACCCCCATGTCCCCTGGCGCACATGAGCACCGGGCCACAGGGATGGCAGATTACTATCCAGCCAGAAGCATGGGGCTCATAGGCCAGTACCTCCCAGGAATGGATGGGCGGGCATCCGGGTATGGGCACCCAAGCACAGTGCAATTTAGTGGAGAACCCCAGGAGAGTAGGCCCATTAAGGGCATCCTGAAAACCTCTGCCCAGTTAGGTCAGTGGGGGGGGGGGGTACCCATCAAATCCTGGCAGCAAAGAGGAATCTGAAGACTCCTCTGAACGGTACAGGACACAGGAGACCAGGTCCCCACATTCTGCCAGCCATTCCCAGGCTCGCAGAATCTGGGAAAACCTGGAAGATCAGACAGGAACCTCTGGGAGCAGTGCCTCTGAGTCAGAGGATGAATGGACCAGGGTTACCCGAACCAAAAAGGACAATAAGGCAAAAAGGGCCTTGCTTAAGGACCCATTGAAACAGATTAAGGCAATCAGGAGTGTCATCACGCCTTATCATAAGAACGCCAAGTACTCTGTTTAGGAACACTTGGAGCTCTACGAGCAAATGATGGAGACTTTCCATTTGAAGGACAGCCAAAGCTGTATTCAGTATGTAAAGTGGACCTTCTCACCAGAATACTCCAGTTTCTTTGCGGGGCTGGAGGACCAAAATCATTTAAGGTGGTCCACCTATAAGGCGGCCATCTTGAAACATTTTTCTGTTCACAGAAATCCTCAAGAGGCTCGCAAAGCAGCCTACAATTTGCAATGTGGGGAGGATCAGGCCCCACAAGAATTCGTGCAAGAACTGAAACGTGCCTTTGCGCAGACCACCAGAAGGGTGCGCACAGACAGCAGAGAATTTGTCAATACATTTTTCCATGCCTTGCCCAAATATATAATGACCCAGCTCGTGAGAGATTTTCATGAGAAAAGATCTTTAGACTGGGTCATTGAACAGGCTACCCGGATCTATGAGGTGCAGAAGCCCATAGAAAATAAAAGCAATACCCAGAAAAATCCCAAAACCAACAGCACCCCTGCTGCTGCCAAGGTGGCAGAGGTAAAGGTCACCCCCATTTTGGATTTGGAGATGGGGGGGGGCCTAAAAACCTACCTGCACCTAATAATACACAGCCCAGAAGGCCCTCGGGTCAGTCACAGACAGGGAGTCGAGGAGGTAGTCCCACAAATGGGGTCACCCGCTCCCCTGACTATGTAAGTCACCGATATAAGGGAAACCGACCAATCCTGGGTTATGTGTGGACTCCTCCAGCCCAAGGGGGGGATCCGGCCAAGCACCTAACCCAGGGAACTTCCCTCCCAACTTCCCACAGGAGGGCAGAAATTCTACAAATCCTGGGCAGAACTTTTTCCCCAGGTATCCACCCAATTCCCAGCCCCAAAATCATCCATCCTTCTTTCCCCAATTCCCTGAGCCCAGACAACCTAATCCGGGAGAGGGGAGGCCAAGGGTGGAGGGGTACCAAAATCTTCCCAACCAGGGGTACTACCAGAGAAGGGATAGCTACTCTTCCGGGGATCAGCCCAGGGGAGAAAATAGAGCCCCGTATCAGCCTGAGCGGGTTTCCCAGTTAGAGCGCCAGGTCCAAAATATGGCACGGGATCTGGGTCACATACTGAGGGCTCAACAGAACCCTCAGATGAGCGTGCCACCGCAGAATGCCCCAAACTCTGGACCTGGTGCTCCAAAACAATGACGGGGGCAGCACCCCGATAACACACCGGCTCCCAGGGAGGAGGCACAAGGGGAAGGGGGGTGTAAAACCTTGGAGGAAGCTTCCTTCCCAACTTGTAAACAGCCCCTGGAAAACCAGGAACCGGAAACAAAATCTCCTACCCCTGAAAGTCTGCCACCCAAGGAGCAGAGAGGAGGTAGGAGAAACAAAGGACCCAAACAGACCCACTTTGTGGAGGAGGTTCAGGTCTTCCAATTTGAGGGAGAGGGATCCTCAGAAGATCCTGGGAAAAGGATCTTCTCCTTCAGAGATGGGGGAACTCCTCCCAAGGAAAAATGGGTCCCAAGGGATGTCAATTCAGACTGGGGAAATATGGACACTGAGCTACCGCCGCCCATCATCTCATCCCAGAACCCACAACACCGAAATCCCCTGGTTCAAACCCATCTTGGTGACTGCCTCCAAGAAGGGGGGGCGGCCCAGAACCGGAACCAGGGGAACCTGCAATGGCTCTGATCTCCAGTTGCCAACTTTTTCTTTCAGATTCCCAAGGCTCTCCACAGAATTCTGCCCAAATCTCTTCTCTCGCCATGTCCAAAACCAGAAAGTTAGCCCACCAGTTGTCCAAAAATGTGCATTATCTGTGCCCCCTTGAGGAGAAGGAGGGAAGATACTGTGCCCCGGAACAAGTACAGGGGCAGGGTACAATTTTAGCACAGGTGGACACTGGATCCCAAGCTACCCTTCTGTCTAAAAAGGGCCTTTGAGGAACTAAATGCAGGAAGGGGGGAGAATTACCGAATTCCTCTCACCTCCCTTCCTCGACAACTGCAGAACTTTGACGGGAAGGAAATTCCCTTTGAGGGGACTGCAGACTTGGACATTAAAATTGGGCGACACAAGGTGAGACACCCGGTCATAGTAGTAACTCCAGAGGGCACCCCTTGTTTACTAGGGAATGACCTCCTGAGAAGGTTGTCACCCTTAATAGATTGCGTAAACAAGGTCCTCTGGACCCAGACTAGCCGACCGATAAAATTAAAACAGAGTGTCAACTATGTTAGTTTAAACGGCACCTGCCACATGGTTGAACAAAAATCTGACCAAGTACAATTTCACTTCCAGAACAACCAAATTCCAGACGTGACAGTAATAGCAGTAGGACAACAGACTGGTGATGGGGGGTCATCTCTATTTCTGAAAATCAACCTTCCTTCCAGTTTAAAGTGGTACTCCACGCTGGAAGGAAACACTTTGAAATTCTTTACTAATCCACAATCAGAAACTCCCACTCCTATAGTCCAGAAAGATGTGAAATCAGCTCAGAGCCTGGCTGATATTCAGCAAATTGGAGAGCAGTTGTTCATCCCTGTTCAGTTAAATGATGGGAAGGACTCTGTTCTCGCTCGAGTGTGTGTTAACAACGTTAAGAGCTTCATCAGCGAAGCCATGTTCCGCCAACTCCCAAAAGATCCAGCCATTTCCACATTCAAACTGATAGACAAATGGGAAATGGACCTGGAAGCACCTAATTCCAAACATCTCCTGCCAAGCAGGTGTATGCTCAAAATCTCCATTGGCAACAAGAGCATAGTCCATAATTGTTGGGTCGTGCGAGACGTCACTGCCGCCTTTTACTTAGGCAGTGACATTCTCAATCGCTTTGCCCTTAGTTTGGACCGAATAAACTTCAAAGCTCGGTCCCGATTAGCGGATAATCCCATGGGCTTTGATGATCCAGAAAAAGCATTTAGGTCAGCTCAATTGCTACCTTATGCAGTTGAAATTCAGATCAAAGAGGAAGTCACCATCCCAGAAAGGACCCGACAATTCTCCCTGGAAGTGAAAGTTAAAAGAGGACAACATTTGAAAAACCCTGATGCTTACATACATCTAAACGCTTCTCTCCAACGACAAGGGTTGGGGGTAAACTCAACTCCACTAGTCAACATAGAACATGACACCATTCTAATAGAGGTGGATAACAGCGACTTAAAGAGTATTACTCTAGCCGCAGGCACCATTTTTGGAATGGCGGTTGATGACCGACATTTTTCCATCGATTTAGGAAATGAACTGTTAGGACCAATCCCTAAGGACTGTTTTGACAGTGACAGTGAGGACAATACAACACCAGACAGGATGTTTACCCGGCATGGGGGGAACTTCCTGGTGTACAATTCCTGCCCTTATGGTAAGGAGGATGTGACTTGTGACTTCAGAAGGGATGAGGTGATTTTCCAGGTTCATGAAGGCTGCCTTTCCCACCTGGGGCCTCCAGTCCAAATCAGCGCTCTGACCAGGGACTTCTCCACCCAGCTGGAGGAGGCCGCCGAGATAGCCAAACCAGAAGTCTTTCCAGGCTTCAGGCAGATGGTGGAAGAGAGAGTCAACCTAGCTGATGCCTGTGTGACTCTGGAACAGAAGCAAAAGTTGAAACAAGTTTTCTTGGATTTCCAAGATCTCTTTGCGGTAGACTCATATGACTGTGGTCGCACCGACATCCACACAACAACAATCCCCACGGACCCTGGAATGACTCCAGTGTTTGTGAAGCAATATCGCTTGCCTCTTGCATCCATGGAGTCCCTTACTGAAATAATTAAGAACCTTGATTCCCGGGGAATAATCCGCCCAGTCCACAGCACTTTCAATAATCCGGTGCTGGGAATATTGAAGCCAAACGGCCAGTGGAGACTCTGCGCCGACCTCAGGGAGCTCAACAAACGGGTCCATACTTCCCGATGGCCTCTGCCCTACATTGACCAAGGGCTGGCTCAGATCCAGGGGTAACAGGTATTCACTGCAAGAGACCTGACCAATGGATACTGGACTGTGCCTGTCAGTAGGGAGGACCAATACAAGCTGGCTTTTACCTTTGGGGGCCAGCAGTACACATGGACCCGGACTCCCTTCGGATACCTCAACTCCGGCAATGAATTCAACATTTTCCTACACAAGGCCATGCCCGACCTGGGTGCAAGGGGTAACCTGGCTTATGTAGATGATGTCCTCATCAAAAGTTCATTTGTGGAGGAACACATAGCGGAGATCCGTTATGTTCTGACCCAGTTGAGGGCCGCCGGAGCAAAACTTTCCTTTCAGAAAGCACAGTGGTGTAGAACCCGTGTTAATTTCTTGGGGCATGAGATTACTCCTCAGGGTCTCTGTCCCCAGGAAAAGAAAGTGGAAGCACTTCAGAAACTGAAAGACCCCACAACTCTGCGGGAACTAAGGAGCCTCCTTGGACTGACTAATTACAGCAGAAAGTTCATTGAGGGCTACCCAGAGATCACCAGACCCCTGATTCATCTCCTGAAGGGGGGTCAAGTGGGAATGGGGTCCAGAACAAGTCGAGGCAGTAAGACAACTCAAAAGAAGCCTCTCACAAGCGCCCTGCCTAGCTTACCCTGTCAGAAACAAGGAGTTCTTCCTGGAGACGGGGTTCTCTAATACGTACTTGACGGCAGTATTATACCAAAAGCATGACAAGGTCAATAAAGTAATCTCCTATGCGAGCAAAACTTTATCCTCTGTGGAGGAAAAGTTCAACGATTGTGAGAAGGCACTCCTGGCAACGGTGTGGGCATTGAAGAATTACCGCCCGTTTATCCAGGGGGAACACATCATAGTGGAGACTCCACACCAGCCTCTGCAATATCTCCAAAGTGACAGAATCCGGGCCGGAAATGTGAGTAATTCCCGAATTACTTCCTGGATTCTGTCAATGCAAGGCTTTCCTGTGGAGGTCCGATATGGCCAAAACAAGAAGAGTCCCCTTGCGCAAGGTCTGGCTGACTTTCATGATTGTGCCAGAGAAAACTGTCTCGAGGACGAAAGTCTAAAAATCAAGGACAACATGGAGGCATACCTTAATTCCCCACACAAAGTCTTTGAAGAGGACAAGTGTGAGGGAATGCCCACTGTCTATGTGGATGGATGCTCTTACCATGTTGACAACAACGGGGAGAAAGAACTGGTGGCCGGCGTAGGGAATGCATGGGTGAATGAGTCCCCAGAACCCTCCGCTGGATACAAAATTGGTCCCCGAAGTAGTCAGGTGGCAGAATTGATGGCTGTGCATCAGGCCCTCCTCACTGCTGTCCAGCATCAACTCCACAAACTGGTCATAATCACAGATTCGGATTATGTACGGAACGGGTTCGTGGAGCACCTGGTTAATTGGAAAACCAGAGGCATGTTATGTGCTAACAACAAACCCTTGAAACATAGGAAGTTGATTCAAAACATTGATGATCTGGTCACCTCGAAGGGGGTGACCATCTATTGGAAGAAGATCAAGGGTCATTCCAAAATAGAGGGACCAGACAAAACTGGAAATGACTTAGCTGATCAGCTGGCCAAAACCGGGGCCATCCAAGGGGATCTAATAGAGATTGAGTCCCTGTTGGGGGAAATCCAGGTCACTGCTATCACTAGGTCCCAGACAAATGCTCACAATGACCTTTCAATTGCACAATGGAGTAAGGAGACCCCTGATGCTGATTTGATTACCGCTCAGAAGGGGGATCCAATAATTGGTAAATTTTACCAGCACCTTGAGGACCCTGAGAACTTTCCCCTGACAGATACCGATTACATTGGGAAAGAGGACCTAAGAGTGTTGATGAAATGTCCAAAAATGTTCCGAATCCAAGACGGTTTTCTGGTAAGGAAATCCAAAGCTGGCCACGATCAGTGGGTGGTTCCTACCTCATTCCGAAGCCTGATGTTAAGTCACGCCCATGATGCGGCCACCGCCGGTCATAGGGGGTTTCACACAACACTGGAAATCTTAAGAGAGGTTGCATACTGGCCACACATGGGGCAGGACCTTGACCAATACTTGAAGGGGTGTCTTGTGTGTGCACAATTTCAGCCATCATCCCTCACGCACCGTGCACCCCTCCAAAAGAGGGGGATGACATTGCCATGGTCGGATTTGCAAATCGACTTTGTAGGCCCCTTGATTCGCTCGACTAGAGGAAACAAGTGATGCTTGTTTACCAAGTGGGTGGAATGTCTCCCAGCCCCAAATTGCAAGGCAGAAACTGCAGCTGCCCCGATGATTAACCACATCTTTTCCCGTTTCGGTCTACCTCAAAGGATTGAGTCAGACAGGGGTAGCCACTTCACCAGTGAAGTAATGACAAAGATGTGGGAGATACTGGGGGTTAAAAAAAGCTACACATTGCTTACAGGCCTGCTTCTTCTGGAGCAGTGGAGAGATACAACCGAACCATTGTGAGCATATTAAAGAAGTTTGTGGCAGATTCTGGGCCAAGTTGGGATATCCGATTACCTCTGGTCCTAATGGCCATCAGATCTACCCCTTCATCTGCAACCAAAATGTCACCATTTGAGTTGATGACTGGACGCAAGATGGTGCTTCCTCAGCATTTGCTCTACAGAACCCAAGAGCAAACGTTAATAAATGCCTCCACAACTCATGAGTATGTGGAGAATTTAAGGAAACATCTTCAGCATGCTTTTGCCTATGCTCAGCGGAATTTAGAAAGATCAGCCGAGAGTATGAAGACCCACTATGACCTGAAAACTTCCAGGAAGGAATATCAGGTGGGGGACCGGGTCTATTTATACAATTTCCAAAGGAACCAGGCCAAACAGCGAAAATGTTTGCCTACATGGAAGGGACCCTTTGAGATTATAGACAAGATCTCCCCTGTGGCCTACAAGATCCGCATCCCCAAAGGCGGTTTGGCATAGGGGGAAGACAAGTGGGTCCACATTAACCAGTTGAAGTGTTGCCATCCCAGGCACACTCTGCAACAACTGGAGGAATCCTCTGGAATCCTAGAGGGTACTGTCTCAGATTAATTCAGTTCTAACTTAAAATATCCTACATATCGCCTATCAAATTCTGAGTTTCTCAATGTGGGTGTTTTCGTTTTTGAATGCAAAAAGAAATGTGCATGTTCATATGTTTTGACTATAAATTTATATGCCACCCCACTATATCAATGGTGGGGGAAAAATGTCTATGAATAGGTATTGCTGCTCTTCCTTTGTCGTCCTAGGAGAAAGAAAACCTGGAGACTGGCCAAGGAGGACGATCCGGAGACAAGGAGGACGATCCGGAGACCGGGAGCAGAGACGCAAGGGGCCCGGGGTACCGCCCAATATTCCCATCAGGACCGGCGAGGAGAACCGATCGATCCGACCGGATGGAGGAAAAGATGCTGAACTGTGCCATTTGCAGAATTGGAAGAAGATTATGCGGACATACCAGTGCGTGGGTCATCACCCTTGTGCACCCGACTCCCCATCGACTCAAATTCAAAGTGCAGTCGCGTGGGGGGGCTTTGTTGGGTGTCCTGACCCACGTTTGAGCTATCATGCTGCAACATTTGGTGCTGTGGGCTTAGAAAATCCAAGATGGCCAAAAAGCCCACATGTGCGCCAGAATCTAGGACAGCCATGCAGTTTGTGCACACTAAAATGGTTGCCTAACTTGCCACCCACCAGTGCGAGCAGGATGGGCCGGGGTGCCATGAGTGAAATGTGTGCCAAAGGAAAAACCGCACTTTAAAATCACCTTTTGTTTCTCTGAATGCCAGCTCAAAATGCCTATTTTCAAACATTGCAACACATCCAAAAATCTCACTGAACACCAGCAGACATCCGGCAGAATGAAGTATGTGTGCATACTAAAACTGGGAATTTGAAGAGCCCCAAAACAATGTTCATAACAAGACTGGCTGAGCTCTGCAGGTCTGCAGCAGCCTAACTGAAACTGGATTTAAAACTACCAAAAATCGAAAATGTTTAAATTAACTGAGTGACCTACTTTTGAGTGCCACATAGTTTGTCACTGTTGAAATGTCATAGTTTTGAACTTAGAATCAGCATTCTAGCTGCATATGTAACAATTGTCTTGACTGAAACTGGGGAACAAAAAGTGACATTTTATCTGAAACCTGGCTTAATGAAACTGAATTCTGCCTGACATCTACCCCCACGGGAGTTAAAACCTGCTCAGCCACTCTTCCCCATGCCAAAAGGAGTTGTCACCTCTCTGATTAGATTAGGGGTGGAGCAGCTACAGGGAGTTGAACAAAGGCCTGTCCTGGGCCCAGGCAGATGGTTTATTAGGGTGGCCGTAAAATAGCTTCCTCTTGGCAGAAGCTCGGAGGGGCAGGGTCTCTGAGATTGGCAGAAACTGGATAAACTGGTTTCTACACCATGTGACCTGAAAAGACACACCCCTGTTGGCCAGAATATGATTTTAAGAAAGATGTATAACTCATGGTGCGGACTTGTCAAAATTATTTAAATGATACCATAATTCTTGTGATTTTTCTGTGCACATTTTAAGATGCGTTGGGAATTTGTGTGATGTTCTGGGGCAAAACCCCGCTATTTATGGATACTACAGACTCTGTGTTTAAGCTAGAGACATGGGAATTTACTGGAGTATGTATGGACAGGCCGTGTATATGTGTATAATTTTTAATGAAGAACCAAGGTTGCATAACCCACTAAAATCGAAAATGTTGCCGTTTCTGAATGCAAGCCCTCAGGAAGAGCAGATGTGGGACAGAGACTACCTCATGTGATAGGTAATATGTGCATGCAATGACAAACCACTATGTATTTGAGAAATGTGCATTTTGATCAAATATAGATTTGTGGGCAAACTGACCAAGGGAGGATCCTCTGACCCATAAAACCTCCAGCATCACTCTGACTCACAGTTCCTTCCCCAATCATGGGAGGGGGAAGAATTGGGCCAATGACAAGTTGAAATAGGGGCTGGCTAGTGATGCTGCACACACACCCACTTTCAAAAGACATAAAAAGAGCCACTGGAAGCTAGAGAGGACATTCAATTCCATTTGCTGCGGGACGCTCTGCCGGGAAAATCCATACTTTACCTCCATCAACCTCCAGAGAGCCAACACAGAGACTTCAATCTATCCACCTTCAGAGGCCAAGACTTTACTTCAGAATTTGTAGCAGAGAGGTCAACTACAAGCTAAATCCCTCAAATCATTGCAACTATTCACAGCCAGACGAGCTGTTTGAATTCTTTGCAAGAACTCTTGCCATTTGCCAGAAAGCAGTGTTGTATCCAGAGAGAGACCAGCTGAACCGGAGACCGTCCGTGGCGAGTGAAGAAAACCCGCTGACCAGATCGTGACAAGGCCCAGTCCTTCTAAAAAATTAGGAGTGAGTATCCGCCAAAACTGGGCAGAACCCAATCTCTTAGTTAAAATAATCTAATCCAAACTATTTTAATTTAACCAGAACTGCCTCCTAGAAGTTGTCACTTGTCATTTTGCAAAGCTGTCACCTGTCATTTTCTAGCTGCAAGCTGTAACCTGTCGCTTTGAACTTTTAAAATTTCAAATCCGAAAAACTACCTTTATTTAATCGTCCGTATCTCTGGAACCGTGTGGGCTAGGAACTTGGTTTAACTTTCCTCTGAAAGCTTAGAATCTCAGCATATTTCTCACTGCATTGTCACCATATTCAAAGCACTTGGGTCTGTGTTTCAAAACTCCTATCTGTTGTATAAGCTGCTGGGGGGGGGAATTGAACTGAACTCTATTTGATTGCATTCCTAAGAACTGAGTCCCATTCTATTCATCTCCTTACATTGCATTAAGGGGGGGTGAATTGTCCAAGAAAGTGATTACATTGTCTTTTGCTGAAATCCTATCAAGTTATTTTCTGTACTGCATTTCATTCCACATTGCATCCATTTGAAACCATAAACGTATTGTTGCTATCTTATCCATCCTATAACCACTCATCATTGATTATAAAGAAGTGTGCTAGTGCCAGACTATCCATTATTGATTACTGCTCAGATTAAGTGTGATATTCAATTATTAATTTATTATAAAGTGTGATATATATATATATATATATATTGTTTAAATTCTTAAATAAACCTTTTAACTTGCAGAACAGAACTACTTCTTGGCTCAGTGGGGTCAGGGGGATTCCAAGAGAGGGGTGTTATATAGGGGTAGTCATCCAGAACTCATGAACTGGACATAAAGATATATCAATAAGGGTTTCCATTCAGTATCCCAGACTAGGCATTGACTTAGCTGTAGTGTTGAATTGAATCCTCTTACAGGTGCTGGTAAGCTCACCAGGCACTGTTGTTTCCGGGCTGGCATATTACAGCTCTGTGGGCAGACCTGCCGGGCAGAACGGCACCCACCTGCATAGTTTTCCCCATTCCCATAGAGTCCGATAGGACTTTATGGAAATGGGGACTTACCATTTGCCGGCGCCTGACTTCCCAAACCGCCAGGGTTGTAATCCCCCGGTGTTACCGGGAAGTCGGGTGCCGGTAAATCATTACGGGTCTGGTGGCAACCTGCTGGTAGCAATGGCACGGTTGCCGCCAAACCCATAATGAGGCCCATCGTTTCTTTTTGAAGTCACTTCAGTCTGAAGTCACTTTGAAGTCTGTTACAGAAATAATTTCTTTATAAATGCAGAGGGAATTCAAAAAGAAAAGAAAATATTTTTTTTTTGCAAGTGGGGGCCCCTCCCAGGACATGTGCTGGCGGGTCCCCCCGCACTGCGGGGGCCCCTGTTACGCCAGTGGTGGTCACAACATTGTCAAAGCCACTGAGAGGATGCTGGAGGAAACCAATGTCCTCATGGTACGTGATACGTAGTAGAGTGCTGATTTAGTTCATGTGTTTCAAGTTGTTACTCATATATGCACTCCGTTCACACCATACTGACTGGTGCCGGACATGAGTCCTGAAGAAGGTTGGGAAAATAGAGGGCAACACTAGAAGACCACCATAACCAACTGAAACATGTGCCAATGAGTTGCAGAACAGAGAATCACATGTGTATTAAATATAGATGGCAAGAAAGCCGGTAAGATAGCTCAGCGGGTTGAGTGCTCGTTGCTGCGATCTGAGCGTGATCTGCAGGTCTCAGGTTCGAATCCCGGCAAGGCCAACTCAGCCTTTCATCCTTCTGAGGTCGATAAATGAGTACCAATTTTGGTTGGGTGATATTGTATGTAAATATGTGCTCTGTAAAGCGCTTTGGATTAAGGCGCTATATAATAACACATCATTAAGAAGTAATTGGAAAGATTTTGGTTAGATGGTACTACATAATATGTAACCCAGATGAAATGTTAAATGACTAATGGTGTGTATGATTGTGTGATGGAGTGAAATGAATGGAGTTGGATTTACATCGAAATAGAAATATGTAGATATTTTTATGGTAATACAGTATCACTAATTGAAGCATCATAATTTCGAATAAAGTTATATGTTGTATAAGATTTAACGAGTTAGCTCTTTCCACCCTCAAAGGCATGGTTCATTTACTTAGCTGGAGGACCAGTAGTATTACAAGTACCCTTTATTTTGTGTATTCCCAAAAATCCAGAGACAAAGAGAAGAATAAATGTTTTTTACATTTTTTTTAGTTTTAAAGAACTGATCTGAGAAAACTGGTACAGTGTAAACTAAGGCGTTCCTTACAGCTCTCTCGACTGTCCTATGGGCCCCTTGACCCTAGCCCAGGTGTCCATAACACCCCCCCCCCCCACGTCATCTCCATGTACCTCCCCAAGATACTCTAAAGCTCGTGGGCTGGAAACATGTCAGATTTCCAGGATACCCCTCATTAATATTCATGAGATACATTTGCATACAATGATTCTAAATGTATGCCCATTTGTTCTCATGAATATTAATGAGGAATTTCCTGAAAATCTGTTGGGATTCCGGCCCTCAGTGCCTGGAGTTGGTAACGTCTACTATCTAAGACTTTCTAATCTTGTCGGGGAAACCTAAAGTCTGCTGCCTTTTCTATGTATCTCCCTCAGGAACTTTCTAAGGGGTACCTCTAGTCTACCCGATATCACTAGGGGTTTCTCTTTCTTTCTCACTAGGTCACTATCCCAATACACTCTCCTCCCTCCATGATCTTCCTTGTCTATCTCTCTCTCTCTACCCCTTTCTTTCCTCTCCCACACCACCCTCAAACTGCTTGCACCTCTCTCCTCTCTTGCTCTCCCTCTATTCCCATCCCCTCACCTCTCCCTAAACCCAGGGCTACTCCTCCACCTCCTGATCTAACATGCTCCCTCTCTCTGTTTCTCCCCACTACTTTCCTCCTTTTCTCTGCTCTCCCCACTACTATTCCTACTACTAACTTTCATTCTCTGCCCAACTATCCTAACACACACCCTCTGTCACTTACTTTCACACCCTCTGTAAACCTCCTTGCACTTATCTCCCTACCTGCCTATCTCACCTTTCTTTCACTCACCTTTTATACCCCCCACCACCACACTACACTGAACTTGTATCTCCTGCACACAATACCTTACCTGCACTGTCTCAGAACACTGCCCCGGTCTTCTCAGCACTCCACTCCACCATCTGCCCTCTTCCTCGTCTCTTGATCTACCATCACTCCACCTGATCTCACCCAAACACCCTTCAATCTTTTCTGTGCTGGCTGTGCTTTTATAGCCCAACCTGCCCCTTGGAGCATGCCACCCAGCTCCCATGGACCCCCCTGATCACATGCCCTCCTTGTCCTACTCCCGGATAAGCTGTTCCTTGAAGGCTTTTAGCCTAACCCCATTTTCAATGACCATTTGCAGGGTAGTAGCTATGTGCTCAGGTTGCTTGTTTTCCCTTTGGCTTTCTTCATGTGCTGGTGAGTTTTGGTTCAAATTCGGTTTGGGAAGATTTCTGTCCCTCTCCTGCAGTCCCTCCTCACTCTCATTTCTTTTTTCTGTAGCCCCGTCATTCATCTGGGGTTGGCAGTTTGGGTGTTGTGTGGCTCATCGCTGTTGGGCAAGAGAAATCAGTTCATTCCATTTCGGTTCTTGATTCCATTTCCCTTTTTCCAATCTGGGGTGTCTTGGCTGGACCCAGCTGCATTCTGGGAGTTGCTATCCTAAAAAAGAAAGTACTTTGGCAGAAAATATGTTGCCCGGCATTCTGGAAGGGACTGTGGTATCAGAAGACATATATAAAGTGCACACTGAAGGCTGCTTCCCAATTTTCTTACCCCACTGCTGGGGTAGGTTCAGCTCTGGGATACGCCCTGGTAATCCGCCCACCCCAGTTTGAGAGGCCCCTATTCCCCCTGACAGGGTCATGCCCCTAACCCTGTCACAGTAGGATCCAATGTGTCACAAAATGACCCTTTAATAAATAAGACTCTATATTTTATTGAAATCTGTGGTCCTGGAAAATCAGGACCTGCAGCATTTAGCCCTGTTTTGATTTCTGGCTAAACCTTACCAAAATCAAATTTAGTTGGGACAACTTACCATCCCTGTGGTGGATGAGCAATGGACCATTGAGCAGGCGTGAATCTTGCAGGGTACGCCGTTAATTGGCAAGATAAATAGTCTGTATTTACACCAAATTAGTGATTTTTCCACTGTATCACATGTGGATAGCGAAAGCTTTCACATTATAACATGCAATACTTATTCATAGGCACATAGTGAGAGCCTACCCTCTGTTAGAATCTCTATTTTGTGGGCGTTCTGTATTCAAAGGTTTGGAGATAGCACACTTGTTGGCTATTCACGATTTATATCCATAATGAAGATGCAGCTGCCAGATGTACCCCTACTTTCTTGGGAGCTCGTGGTTCCCCAAAGATCATTGCCTCGCCTTGTTAAATTTCTCGGGTGTCGTGATGGTTGATTCAACGAGAAACAATTTTTCCTTCTTAAAGCTTATTAAAGAAAAATACAGGAGTGCCCAATGCCAGGTTAAACAATATACGATATATGGCGTCACTAAGGTAATTATTTATTTGTAAAGCTCTTATACACAAGTGAAGTGTTTCAAAGCACTTCAAGGCGGGAAGGGAACAAGGGAATACAGAGTCATTCTTAGGCCTTGAAGTTTCCGAATGATCTAGCAAAAATGACTAGCAAACTAGACCTGGCACCATTACTACTAGTGCAAGTGCATGACAAGAAGGGAGGCGAGAAAGGAGGGGAGGAGAGGTAGAATAACATACAATCCTTAATCTACCATTCTAGGCCAACAACTTTTCAGATAGTGCAAGTGCATGACAAGAGTGAAGTGATAAGGGGGAGGAGAAGAACAACATACAGAAACTAAATAACTGCCGTAGTAGGCCTGACGAACTAGGCATAGTGCATTCTAGGTACGTGTACAGACAGGAAGTGAAAGGGAGGGGGTGAGGGAACAAGTGCACCCAGTCCAGCAGGGCCCTGAGTTAAGTGCAGAGAGGTTACCCCTCTCATGGAATGAATTCCAGAAGTGCAGTAGTGGTGGGCAGAGGCCGTGGGGCAAGTGCGAGGACTGGTGGGGGAGCCTGAGACCTGTGTGGCGCTGGAGGTGCACCAGGAGACCAGTCAGCAAATGGAGCAGAGTTGGAGAGAGAGGGAGGAGGGAAGTAGGTGAGAATAGAGAGGAGGTTAACAAGGGAGAGGGAGAGAGAAAGAGGAAGAGAAGAGGAAGGTCTTGATAGTAACAATTCATGAGTGGTCTTCTTTCACCATGAGAAAAAAGAAGTGAAATCCACCCCATTGTCTTATGTTTGGTTGAATAATGTTGTGTTGTATTCCATTGTGATAAAAATGTTCCTTGTCTATACACACATATACCGTCCAATTCAAATTTGATCAGTTTTTTAGTGTCAACATGTGATTTCTTTGAATGCCAAATGGTGTCAAGTGTTTCTATAATTATCTACCTGGCGTCATCTTTAGGAACACGGCTGGATCTCATGGTATAAGACTTCGTTCTAAGCTGAGGCGGGCACCTTTCTCCCCGGCTCCGTATGAATCTGCCATGCTGCAGACCCCATTCTCATCAATTCCATCTAACTGCCCAATCCTCCCTTGCCTCTCTCCCTGAGGCCTCATACTCTGACCTACCTGTTCTGCCAGGGTTCACTCACGGATCTTCGTTGGGCTACACCTCCCGCTCTGGTTTATGCATCTTAGAAATAGAAGATGGGTTTGGAGCCAGTCTGCCATTTCTAGGACAGCCTCCATCTATGCAAACTGCATGCATGCCATGGGTCATTTTTTCTCTTCTTCTTTAGGTGCTAGCACCTTGAGCTTAGCTCCCAAATGCTCATAGCAACAATACCCACGGCAGAGGGGTGGATCGGCCAATGACAGCATTTGGAGCCAGGCTTTAATGGATTCTGGCTGTTACCAGCTGATCCAGCCCACTGACACAGCAATTATTTCTTAATATAGCAGTCAAACCTGATCTGGCAGGTCAGATAGGATGGTAATGGCCTATGCCAAAGTTAACTTCATGATACCAGCCGGCGCTGTAACCACCCGATCCATCATGGATTTACTTGCTATTAGTACCCTGTGTTTTCAATCCGAAAACCTGGGGTGCCGATAGCAATGCTGTAAGTGACTTCAATCCAGCAATCCAACTAAGTCAATGCTTAGGATGGGATGCCCAATGGCAGCCCTTATTTATATATTTTTATGTCAAAGTTCGTTAAATCTGGATGATGAACCCTTATATAACACCCCTATCTTTGAATCCCCCTGACCTCACTGAGCCAAGAAGTAGGTTTGTTTTGCAAATTAAAAGATTTATTTGAGGTATTGAACAATATATATATCACACTTTTATGAACAAAATAATATCTGAATAGCACACTTATGAATATGGACGGTAATCAACAATGGGTAATATTACAAAATTGACAATCTCTTTAATCACTTAGTAGGAATAGTAAGGATAAGGTAGCAGCGAATACTTTTGTGGTTCAAGGAAATGCAAGATGGAAAGAATGCAACATAGGAATAAACTTGATATGATTTCAACAAAAGATAATATGATCACTTTTTCCCCTTTGACTACCCACTCCCTCCTATGCAATATGAAGAGATGGAAATGAGGGTACACAGGTTTCAGGAATACAATCAAGAATGCATTTCAATTCCAGTTTCCCCCAGCAAGCTTAGAGAAAACAGGTATGATTTTAAAACACAGGTCAAAACGCTTTTGGATGTGATTGCAATGGATGGGAAAATATGCTAAAATGATTTCAATTCACCAAAGGATATTCAGGATAAGTGATAGTTACTTTAGATTGGTTCAGGTCAACACCAGCAATGATTCATGAATGATTATCAGATTGAAACGAAACTCAGCAGTGGAAAGCAAGAGACAGCTATTTTGACAGGAAATGAAATTTAGGCAAATTGCAATTCGCAGCAATTTTTCCGCGTGCGTAAATCACGATTACGGAAAAACTATAATGAATTGGAATGTTGTTTTGGGTTTGTTGGAAAGCTTAGGATCTTAGCTTTAAAATGACAGTCGCTTCTAGGACGTGCATTTCAAAAGTTACAGATGTTTTTGTGGAGGTAGATTTTCAGAAATAAAGTCAAGATTTCAGAAATGACAGATGCGCCTTAGAGATTTACCAACAACAGGAAGGACACAAGATTCTATAATGCAGTTCTGGAAAGGTTAAAATGGTTGGACTAGGATTACTTTAAACTAAGAGATTGGTTCTGTACAGTTCTAGACTAGATACTCAGTCCTAGTTTTGGAATGGAATGGAATGGAAATGAGCCCCGTCAAGATCTGGTCAAGGGATTGGGCTGCGGTTCTCTCACCACCGGAGAGGTCAGGCACCCTGGTCTGCGATCAGCACTGCACGGCGGCCTGCGTGGCCTCTTAGACTGGATCAAGCGGGTGTCAAGATTAGTCAGGCGAGTACAAAGGCAGCGAATATGGCAAGGGAAATGTGCACCCAGGAACAACGACTCAGGTATGCTAGAACCCAGGAGTGCAAATAGAGTGTGACATCAAAACCAATATATGAAAAGGGATGTGGGGTAAGCACCTGACCGCGAGGAAAGTCGGCAAGCGCCTTACCCCCAATTGCTGTTACAGGTACTGACAGCGCTAAACCCACGTGGAGGGCAAGCAATGACAGGATCTGTGTACTAACACTCTTGATGGTATTACATAAGGGAACTTAAGAACTGTACTCACGAGGACGAGATACACCTCTTGAATGTCAGCTAGCCCACGAATCCTGTTGGTGAATCTGGGACCCAGAAAGGCTATAACAGCAATGGGAGAAGTAGGGAGGTCCAGAGGACAAGGGCTGAAGGCAGCCGGAGTGAGGCAGGCTGCCGGGCAGGGCAAGGGCGTAGACTGGAAGGCAGCAGAGTGAGATCCGCTACAATGTGGAGAGCCCGCTGGGCAAGGGCGGAGACTGGAAGGCAGCGGAGCGTGATCCGCTGCAGAAAACTAAATACCTAAGTTGGAATAGGGATTACAACTTAGAGGGGAAAACATAAGCATTCACACAGGAGCTAGCTACCACCACACACCACACCTAATGATCAAATGGGAAATGGATGCAGAAGTGCAATGGAAAACATGGAATGGATCCTCTAGAAAGTAAGGATCAGGAGCAGGAAAAAACGAAATAACCTATGCAAACTTTTCCCTACCCCTCCAAGGAAAAGACAGGAAACTAAACTAAGAGGAAGGCTAAGGCAAATGGGTAACAGCAGCAAAGGACAGAGTCAAAGAAATATAGAACACAGACAAACTGGGCTGCAGCTAAAAGGGGAAAGCACTGAGAATTGCTGCCTGCAAACAGGGGAAGACAAAAAGGGAAATCAAGGGAGCAGAAATCAATTAGCGCATGAATCCGAAATTCAGGGCGGAGGAAACAAGAAAAACAGGAACTAGGAAGTAGGTACAAAGGCAAGGAACCAGGAACCAGGGACTAGTCAAAAACAGGAACACTGCAATCGATGACCAGCGCTGGACTGAAGTGAGACTGAGGCTTTTAAAGCTGTTTAACGAGCACACGCCTCGGGTGTGCTGACTGCTGCACCTGCAGCCACAGGTGTTGCCTATCCTCCACCCAACCTTGTCCTGCAAGGGTGGAGGTGGAGCAGTGGGCCAGGCATTCTGGGAAACACAGTCATTTGGTTAAAGAAGCATGCTGGCTGCCAAAAACCTGGAATGGATCCGGAAGGGAAGTAGTTTGGAAAATAGGGATTTAGCGCTCCCAATTCATTACAGCACTGTGGCATTAGGTTCGGAGGAAATGTCCAGCAAGGAATAAGCCCCAAAACATGCCCCCAAGTGGCGGGAACGGGAGCGAAGGGAGCGAGTCGTGACAGTATACCCCCTCCTACGGCCCTCTTCGGGTGCCCGCCACCCGTACGAGACTTCTTCTTTCCATGATGGGAGTGCTTTTTCTTTGGAGGTGGCACTGATGGAAATGGTGGCTTGTGGGCAAAGGCAGATGGGCTTCCATGATAGGAGTGTGTTGTCTTTGGAGGTGATACTGATGGAAACGGTGACTTCTGGTGAGGAAGAGACTCATGGTTCGAAGAAAAGCATGAAGAACTTGCAGGACCTGGAGCAGAGTTGGAAGGTCCAGGAAGCTCAGTCACTGGGAGTGGACCCTTGTAAGTCCTTGAGGAGGGAGGCAGGCTGGTGCAACTTGCCTTAGACGATGGTAGAAGTTCTGTTAGCCTTTCTGCCGAGAGCGGACATGCGGGAGGTGAGGAAGTTGCTGGCTTCAGGAAATGTTCATGTTCAGCCATTAGAGAAGGTGGCGGCTGAAGTAGAGGTTCAGATCTTTTTCTGTCATCCATCTGGGAAAAGGCTTGTAGTTGAAAATGATTAAGGTTTGACTGCACATATTCTACGCCTTGGATGCCTGGAAGTCCCATGGGTTGTACGAGGCTGGTACTCCTGGTGACAGTCGTGTAGTCACTTTGTTGCACGTTGGATACAACAGCAGGGACGTTTGGCATACTGATAGGAGTGATAGACACAGTACTTGGTATTTCAGGCACACTCGCAGAAGGAGCAATAACAGACACATCTTGAACTGCAGCAGTCATTCCCTTCCTTTGGCTACTAGCACCCAACTGGTGCTTCTTGGCGGAATTCTGTTGCACAAGTTCTGTAGGTAATACGCCGGTCTGCACCACCCCCTGTGCACACCCAGGTGAGTGGTTCTGACTCACCACTTGGTCCAGCTTGATGACTCTGAAGCGGGAGCTGGCAAAAGTCTCAAACTCTGATGCTGCATTTTTAGGAGGCTCTGATGCTAAAGTGAAGCAGTTGGGAGAATCGTCTTGTGGAAAAGGCAGGCATTCTGGTGCTCCTCCTGAAGCAAAAGAAAGGCAATCTAAACGTTCATCGACAGTAAGAGTTTGGGATTTAGGAGGACTGTCTGGAGCAGTAGACAATATAGCAGGATCTGATGGTGTAGACTGGTATACCTCTGATGTTGGAAGCGAAGCTAAGCAGGATACCGGTGTATCATGAACTGAAGGCAAACAAGCAATAAACTCTGGAACTGAAGACATGCACATATGATGGACTACTGGAGGCTCTCTGGCTGAAGGATGATCTTCTGGATGAGTCACTGTAGCTGAAGACAGGCAGGCCAGAGGAAACTTTGAAGCTGAAGGCATGCGAGTTGGAGCCATCTCGGTAGCTGAATCCAAACATGTCAGGGTCTTTGGGACTAACCCCGTGCATGGTGGAGGCTCTTGATTAAATGGCAGACATGGCAGCGGTTCATTGATTGAAGACACGTGTACCAAAGATGACTGCAGGGCTGTGGATTGGATCATAGAAGAGTCAATGGTTGTAGGAGGACACACAGAAGTCTCAGAAGTTGATAGACACATTAGTGGCTCAGGAATGGAGGGCACCTTTAGGGCATTAGACTCCTTGGCTCCAGTAACCAAGGACTGAACTGTACCCTTGCAGTCCTTTTCTTTAGTGGGTGACACAGAGTCTCTTTCTTTGTGGAAGTCAAAATCAACCAGTGGAATCACCATAGTAAAGTCTCTGTTAATCAGGATTTCGTCAATTGTCCATTCCTCTGTCTTAGCTTCTGAAAGAGGCAGATTAACAATCAACAGTTCAGGAATCGCCTGCTGGTCTTTTGGTTCTGTATACTGTGGAATGAGTTCATCAGAACATGTAATCTGTACTGTCTCTGACTGTTCGTATTGATCAGAATTGGCAGAAGGAAGAGTGAACCCAGAGGTAAGATCGTCTTCCACATCAGCTTTAACATCTACTTCAGTCTCAGCAGCTGTATCAAGAGCAGGACCTAAGCCTACTGTAGTGACTGAATCTGTGTATGCCACCTTTGTGTATAGTGTTTGGAGATCAGAAGCTTGTATGTGTGCTAGCTCAGAATTATGACAGACTGCTACACAGGAAACTTTAGGTAAAGGAGTGGCTTGTACCTCTTCAGCTAACTGCAATCCCTGACAATCAGCAGAACAATTGTTAGAAACTGTGCCCGGATTGAGCGCTGTGCTAGACGAAAGACCTTCACTCCCAATAGATCTAACATCTCGACAAATATCATGGTTTACCAAAGTCTCTACCCTCAGGGGCTGAACAGTGTTCACTTCCTCCACATCAACAGATAAAGTCTGAGGTGTATTCAGTAAAGAGTGTAAGGTTTTGTTTTCCTCTTGTGCAGAAATGAGTTTTTGTCTTAACTCCTCAAGTTTAGCTCTTAGCATGCCCTGCATTAACTGTACATCACTATCAGTAGGCACAGGGGGAAGCATAGTGGCATCAGGGCTGGATCCTGCACTAGCAATCTGGATGTGCATCGATTGTACATTGTCCTCTACTGCTTGCAGGTTCTGTGATTTATAGTTCCTCTTACCAACTTGGTCTGTGTTTCCCTTAAACAAACTATTGACATTAGACCTCTTGGCATTAGGGACTACAGTATGTACCTGTGCAACGGAGTATGCGTTAGACTGAGGGTAGAAAACAGAAGTTATGCAAGAAACCCCTCCATTCTTTATGTTGGTATCAGGAAACTGTTCCATCTGAGGTGAAGCACAACTGGAATCATGGGGTTCAACAACCGAGGTACTCTCGTATAATAAGTCTAACAGTGTGTTGTTTTCTGCGGCTAAGGTTTGTGCTGACATAGAATCGGGATCAAAACCAAAGATAGAACTAGGATCAGGCCATGTAGGGTGTGCCTTCCTATGGGAAAAATACTTTGCACGTAAATGCCCATTCGTGACAAGGAGTTCATTGGAGTCAGGCCTAGTGATTTGATTGTCACAGGTAAATGTAGGGGAGGCCTTCTGTACAAACTTGTTAGAGGCCTTGCTGCCTTTCTTTCTTAAACTTGCCATATTCAATGGGAATTTTGGGCTGGTCATTCTGTCAAGATTAGTCAGGCGAGTACAAAGGCAGCGAATATGGCAAGGGAAATGTGCACCCAGGAACAACGACTCAGGTATGCTAGAACCCAGGAGTGCAAACAGAGTGTGACATCAAAACCAATATATGAAAAGGGATGTGGGGTAAGCACCTGACCGCGAGGAAAGTCGGCAAGCGCCTTACCCCCAATTGCTGTTACAGGTACTGACAGCGCTAAACCCACGTGGAGGGCAAGCAATGACAGGATCTGTGTACTAACACTCTTGATGGTATTACATAAGGGAACTTAAGAACTGTACTCACGAGGACGAGATACACCTCTTGAATGTCAGCTAGCCCACGAATCCTGTTGGTGAATCTGGGACCCAGAAAGGCTATAACAGCAATGGGAGAAGTAGGGAGGTCCAGAGGACAAGGGCTGAAGGCAGCCGGAGTGAGGCAGGCTGCCGGGCAGGGCAAGGGCGTAGACTGGAAGGCAGCAGAGTGAGATCCGCTACAATGTGGAGAGCCCGCTGGGCAAGGGCGGAGACTGGAAGGCAGCGGAGCGTGATCCGCTGCAGAAAACTAAATACCTAAGTTGGAATAGGGATTACAACTTAGAGGGGAAAACATAAGCATTCACACAGGAGCTAGCTACCACCACACACCACACCTAATGATCAAATGGGAAATGGATGCAGAAGTGCAATGGAAAACATGGAATGGATCCTCTAGAAAGTAAGGATCAGGAGCAGGAAAAAACGAAATAACCTATGCAAACTTTTCCCTACCCCTCCAAGGAAAAGACAGGAAACTAAACTAAGAGGAAGGCTAAGGCAAATGGGTAACAGCAGCAAAGGACAGAGTCAAAGAAATATAGAACACAGACAAACTGGGCTGCAGCTAAAAGGGGAAAGCACTGAGAATTGCTGCCTGCAAACAGGGGAAGACAAAAAGGGAAATCAAGGGAGCAGAAATCAATTAGCGCATGAATCCGAAATTCAGGGCGGAGGAAACAAGAAAAACAGGAACTAGGAAGTAGGTACAAAGGCAAGGAACCAGGAACCAGGGACTAGTCAAAAACAGGAACACTGCAATCGATGACCAGCGCTGGACTGAAGTGAGACTGAGGCTTTTAAAGCTGTTTAACGAGCACACGCCTCGGGTGTGCTGACTGCTGCACCTGCAGCCACAGGTGTTGCCTATCCTCCACCCAACCTTGTCCTGCAAGGGTGGAGGTGGAGCAGTGGGCCAGGCATTCTGGGAAACACAGTCATTTGGTTAAAGAAGCATGCTGGCTGCCAAAAACCTGGAATGGATCCGGAAGGGAAGTAGTTTGGAAAATAGGGATTTAGCGCTCCCAATTCATTACAGCACTGTGGCATTAGGTTCGGAGGAAATGTCCAGCAAGGAATAAGCCCCAAAACATGCCCCCAAGTGGCGGGAACGGGAGCGAAGGGAGCGAGTCGTGACAGCGGGTCCTGGATACAGCTCTGTTTTCTCTGGATCTTGGTTCTAGCACAGGGTTCTTGGCTAGAAGCAAACAGCACAGCCCGACTGTTGAGAATCAGGTTGCAAATGATTCTGAGGCCTGCTGAAGAGGATTCAGCTTGTGGATTAGGCCTCTCTACTTCAAGGTTCTAGAGTTTGGTTATAGAGTTGGTTCTAGATCTGGAGTCTGGATTCTAAGTCCTGGTCTCTGGAGTATTTCGGCAGCGTGCTGCGCTTGAATCAGTTGAGTAGTGGAAAGGTGTGTTCCCCATCTGTCCTAAGCAGTCTCTATTTATCTGTTTCCAAAGAGGGTGTGAAGGCTGACTTTCTATGCCCAACCCCCTAAGGATTTGATAGGTCAGAGAATATCCTGTCCCCTGATTGGAGTAAATGATCAGCGTGTCATGAGGTGCCATCATGATGCTGTGTATATGGCTTAGCTGAAACCCCTCCCCTCTGCTTTTACATGGAAAATCAATTTTTCCCCAAAAATATATTTCCCAGATACACAAGTTGCTCATAATACATATACACATCACAGATTAATGAAGGCACGTCTCTGTTCAAGTCCCATTTTCCTACGAGCTTTGGTTTAGAAATGACAACTTATTTGCGCTTTTAGTGGGTTTTGCAATATTGGTTCTGCACCAAATTTGATACATGCATGCAGATCCTCCCTGGGCATATTACTGTAAATTCTTATGTTCATAGCAAAAACACTACAGCTGCAATGTTAATAAATCCCAGTGTTTGGTCTCAGAACATCACACGATGTCCGGCTTAGTCTTAAATTGTGAGTGAATTTGTCATTTTAAGAATCCCAAAGTTTCATATTTTGGTCAGCTTGGTAAAATTTGTTTAACACCGCCCGCCTGCAGGCGGCCGAGGAAACACCGGCAGCATTACGAGATGCTGCCGGGGTTTCCATGATCCCCATTCCCATCGAGTCCGGTAGGACTCGATGGGAATGGGAATTAACACCATTCCGCCTCCGTTATTCCCGGAAAACAGAGGTTGTAATGCCCCGGTAATTCCAGGAATCACAGAGGCGGAATGGTAATACGAGTCCGGCGGTAACCAGGTGGTTTTACCGCCGGACTCGTAATGAGACCCATTGTGTTGATGTGGATTCTTGCAGTAGAATAATGTGGAACACCCAACAAGAAGGTTGGATCTTTTTGGTGATTTGTGAGCCATGATTTTAGCACATTTTGACAATCAAGAAAATGAATTCCCAAACAGCTCTGCGTTGCTTTTGGCAATCAGCATTGCTTTTTCCAAGTGGTTTCAGGCTGCTTTGTGGATGGCCCAATGGTGGTTTTAGGCAGTGATCTCCTGTTCTCCCTAAGATAGGCAAAAGTGGATGGCAGCCTATCTTTCAGATTTTTACTGTGCATTTTTGGCTGGTTTTGAGCGAGCAGCATGCTTTCCAGTGGCCATTCTGATGTTTCTGCTGCCAGCAATGCACAGCACTTTTGCAGGGCTTGGATGAGTGGGTTGATGCATCCCATAATGCATTTAGTTTCAATGAATGGGACATGCTCACAGTGTCCCATTCATTCAAGCAAAATACTTACTAAAGATGGCCGCCATGGTGATGGAAGGTTGGGCACTATGTTCAGCCCCTCATACTGTCCCGGGAGGATAGCTCAATGGCAGCGTGCTCTCCTTGGAAGCAAGATGACACGAAGCAACACAGGTTCGATCCCAGGGTCCGCGCTTAGAGACCTCTCAGTATTTAAGCGCGTTATAAATATGGAACTAAGACGGGTGTGCACAACTGATTTTGACAGAGGACCGAAAGTACCTTACATGAGGGCTATAGTGGGCCGAAAAGTAAATGTGGGTGGGGCGGTAGCTGGGGCATGGCAGGAGGCTTTTTCAACCCCCTATTTGATTAAACACATGGAAAAAGAATATGTTTTTGAGGGGTAACGATTTTTATTTGAATTTCAAACTTAAATTTTGTACTACACATTTTCCATTGTTATAATTTATTTCTATTTAGTTATTGTATATCGTCTGTTTAATTAAATTATATATATTTTATTGACCCTTGATTGGACATTCTGTTATTTTGGACTGCTATAGTTTGCTGTTTGGGTTGCCCAAGAGGAGTATAGCCTTCGTTGAGTCAGGTTTCCTCAAAAAGCAAAGGATGTACATCTCCTAACTGTGCCTGTTTTAGCTTTATTATTGGGTTCACTCTTGGAGTGCAACACTATGCCCAATGGCTCCCACCCCCAACAAACACTATGCCCCATGGCCCCCTCCCCCCAACCAAACACTATGCTCCATGTCCCCCTCACCCCCAACCAAACACTATGCCCCCTGGCCCTCTCACCCCCAACCAAACACTATGCCCCCTGGCCCTCTCACCCCCAACCAAACGCTATGACAGTTGGAAAAAGAACACCTCTTTGGAGGTGTACCATTTTATTTGTATTTAAAACTTACATTTTGTACTATACATTTCCCCAAATCATACTGGATGAAACGGTGAACCAGACATACTTGATCCGTGAACCAGACATACTTGATCAGTGAGAAACATTGCAGCGTTTCTCAGCTGTCAGTTTCTGGATCTCGGGCTCCAGTGTGGTTGTTCCTACTCTCAGGATAGCATGGTTGGTAAGTTAGTCTTGTCCTTAGGCTGAATTTATGTAGTTTAATTTGTGAAAAGACTTGCTCACAAATGTAAGTACTGCCAAACATAGATACCATCTTTAATGCTTCCCGTGACAGATTGGGGAATTGAGCAGTGTCCAGAGACTAATAGAAGACTAATAAAGGCATCTCTCTGTGCGTATTATTGAGGGCACTACAGCACTGAAGTTCAATCAGTTCCAGTTGCAGTTCAGGTTGCACACTGTCAACATCAGCTGAGAAAGGGTCTGCAAAAAGTTTAAAAGAGGCTCGCTGGGATTTGAATTGTGAGAAAAGATTGTCAAAAACATTTTGCAGTTCCTTCAGGACCTTCACATGCCGATACCATCCTGCATCCTTGTCATAGGGGAAAACCTCTGCAGAAGCGGGGTAGTGTACCAGCATCCCTTTCTCCAGTGGGGCTGTCAGAAGCCTTAACTTAATTTCAAAGGCACAAACTGCCTCAAACAGATCCGATATGAGATGTTGGCTTCCTTGCAACTTTAAATTTAAATCATTGAAATGGCCTGTCAGCTCAGTCAGAAAAGCAAAGTCAGCTACCCAGTCAATATCTTGCATGACAGATGTGTCCATTCCCTTTTCATCAAGGAATGCTTTTATTTTGTGCCGTAAAGCAAAGAATCGCTTCAGCACATTGCCACGACTAAGCCATAGCAGATCGGTGTGATAGACATCACCATAATCCGCCTTTACCTCTTCTAAAAACGCCTGAAACAATCTGTGATTTAAAGAGCGTGCACAGACAAAATTAACTGTTTTCACAACAAAGTCCATCACTTCAGTGAATTTCAAATGTTTTGCACATAATGCCTCCTGGTGGATGATGCAGTGCAGCCTTCTCGCCCAAGTGCCTTTTCAAGCAGCCAATAAACCCATTTTGCTCCCCAACCATGGCTGTCACCCCATCAGTCGTCCCGCCTACCAAAGCATCCCATGGCAAATTTAAATCATCGTTGACTTTTTGAAAAGCATTAAAAAGGTCAGCACCAGTAGTCCTGCCATGCAAAGATACCAGGGAAGCCAGTCCTGAAATACTTTGCATTGATTATCGACCCCCCCAATGAAAATTAAGAGTTGGGCTGTGTCACTTGCATCTGTGCTCTCATCAAGGGTAGCTGAAAAGAACTTGACATCCTTACACCACATTTTCAGTTGGCTGTAACAATTGTCAGCCATGTCTACAATACGCCACTGGATACTCATACGTGAAAGGGGAACATTTGTAAAAGCATCTTTTTTTTCTTTATACACTGCCTCGCAAATCTCCATCTGGCAGTCTGTACCAAAATCCCCATCTGTGAAAGAAAGTGCTGACCTTGCAATAAGCTGTGCAACTTTATAACTCGCAAAGGTGGCACATTCAGATTCTTTTTTTTTCTGGGCAAAAACACCCTGTTGCTTAGTCAGCTGTGTTTTTAGCTCCCCAGCTTTCTTAATTCTCTCTTCCCCCTGCAAATCCTTATATTGTGAATGTTTTGTTTCACAATGGCGGCGGATATTATATTCCTTGGGGACTGCTATGCGTTCAAGACAAATGAGACACGAGTAGACACTAGGTTTGGACTCGATGAAAAAAAACTTCAGTCCACTCATCCTTAAATTGACAGTGCTCCTGGTCAATCTTTCTTTTTTTTAATGCACTGAACATTGGCAAGGACATCTTTGGATAAAGATACAAATTCCACTGTTATGCTCCCACTACGACGGTCCAAGTCTCTAGTATATACAAATTATATACTTTTTTGGGAAGCCTAGAAGCGACAAAAGAACAAGATCAGATAAAGAACATAGCCTTGCCAGCATAACTTTCATGCACTTATTGATGGATACTTTCAGTAATAGCGGGCTGCATAGCATATCAAACTGCTATGTTTGAGATTAAGGTAGAAATTGAGGACATTCTTTCAGGGACGTCATTTCACCAAAATGTCAGGGGTAGCGGAAGTGACATCACATGACCTTTGACCCCCAGGTGACATCACAGGAAGTGATGTCATTTGACCCCACCCAGAAGTGATCGCGGGATGTGATGGAACGCGCCCTTTCACACGTTGACAAAACAGAAAGTGCTATCACATAGCATTGTACACTACAAAAAATATGGTTACGATATCACTATAATGTGATGTACATTTCATACAAGAATGGATCGCCATATGTATCGTTAAGATCAGTCTGTATAGGCCCATATTACCAAATTACTGTGAATGCAAGCAGATGTCCATGACCAAATGATAATGATGTGTTATTATATAGCACTTTATATAGAAAAAATATACACCCAATATCACCCAACCTGTGTTGGTACTCATTTATCGACCTCAGAAGGATGAAAGGCTGAGTTGAGACGTTTAAGAACAGACTAAATCGGTGACTCACCCCCTGAAGTGTGCCTGAAATAAACCTTTAATGAGTCTAGCAATTATTGTATAGAATTCCAGTGAGACACATTATTTGATATCCCTAATCTTTCTTATTTAGGGTCAGTGCTGAAAGTGTTTAGACTTGTGTCACTCCTTTTCTTCTTTTTTTTAAGGGGCTTTAACAAGAAAGCCAGCCACTCCAGAACTAAAGAGCCACATGGTGCTGGCCACAGCCCATGAGCTTGCATTACTAAAAAGAAAAAAAAAACGTTTTTTTTTCTAGAGGTCGCAAAGGTGACCACAGAGGTCGCAGTTGCGACCCCTAAATGACGTTCCTGCATTCTTCAAAGCACAAGATGTTGTCAAATTATGAGCTTTTGAAAGGAATTATCACAGGATGACCAATTACTTCAGTGAACATACAAAGAAACTAATCTCAGTTTCTTCCTGGCCAGGGCAAAACTGACAGGAGCTCTACCATATTGCGCCAGAGAAATAGGTTCTTCTGGGAGTACTACCAGTTTGAATATTGCAAGCCATTTCCTTCCACAAAATTTGGATCAAATAACTCCAACTGTCCACTTGAATGTATGATTCGTAGTGTGAAGCAAGTGTCCTTTTGCAGTTATGCTTGCCCTCAAAGAGCAGTTACCTTCTCTAATCAATTTCATTGTGCACCTATTCCCCTGAACAATGCTTGATGGGGTTGTAGAAAGGTAACAATTACCCACACTTAATGGGTCTCAAACGCTTGATCGAGGTTTAGTTGCAAAATTAGCAGGAGCAGACATCATCCAGGACCATACTAGAAAAGGCTGCAGCCGGTTTTGAAAGCTTTAGGAATGTACAAATAAACCACACCCACTGCTGACCCTTGACACTCTGGCCCAACATCTCTAATGATATGTGTTTCAAAGCGCTTCTCGACAAGGGAGGGAACAAGGCAAAATACAAAACATTCTTACAGGCCATGAACAACAAGAATGCGAAATTAACTATCGTACTCGGCCTAGCAACATTTCAGATAGTGCAAGTGCTAGGAAGGAAATGGGAACAGACAGGCGACTACCGTCCTAGGCCTGACAACATTTCTCGTAGAGCCGGAGAATTACACATGGTGAGGGAGAGGGGAGGAGAAAGGAGGGAGAGGAACAAAACAAGCTATCATCGTACCAGGCCTGACAACATTTCAAATAGTGCTGGAGAGGGAGAGGGGATAATAAGTGGGGGTGGGGAGTGGGCAAACATTTGTTACTATCATACTAGGGCCCTCATTACGACCCTGGCGGAAATCGAAAAACGATGGCGGAAATGCAATACCGCCATCGAATAGCGCTCGGTGCGACTATGACCCGTCACCGCAAAGTACGAAGCCATTAGCGACACCGTAGTGAACGCCAACGCTAACTGCACCAAGCACGCGCGCGCCATGCCAAACCGCAAACACCACCATGGCGCAAGGGTACGCCAATTCCGACCCTAGCGGACATGTACCTAACGCCATCAGGCATGGCGTAATGTACCATTCCGCCATGGCGAGAAGTACGGCATCGCGAATCAACCGTAAACGGCCCCACTGAGTGCCTGTACACCGCTCCCTGCCCACAAAGTACAACTCCCCGTAGGTGCAATGAAGCCACAATGCAACCATTGAAATGTACAAGTCACCCATGCATGGCAACGAACAAAAGAAACACAAGAGGGGCCAATGGGAGCTGCAGGGCACAGATGGCACGAATACAGAAGCCATCCCAATGGACATGACCACAGTCCCCCACCAAGAAACGCACGCAAACACAGGCACCTGTGACCAGCAATATTCCGAAAATCACATCATTCCACCAGTCCACCTGGCTGACCGGCATCTGTTACACAAAACCCAATCCCCCGCCCCTGAGCATGACAACATTCAAACAGTCATATTGGCAGCCCCCATCCCTGACCTCACTGGGCTTCGTAGGCAAACGCGCCCAGCACAGTACCACGCAACTAAACCCCGAAGCTGGAACCCAATGCAGATCTCCTCACAATACATCGCCCCCCAAATAGGCATATGCCACATCACTTGCAAAGAAAAACGCTACACGGGCCAAATCTGAATAGAAATTTAATGCACATCAAAGTCACCAAGCCCATACAGCCATCAGGCCATGAACTCCAAAACACTAATCACCATTGTGGGCTGCTTCCGCAAGAAATGACCAGCCACTACCTGTGTGTCGCCCTGTTCCCCCATGGTACACAGAGCCACATTCACGTACGAAAAGGCAACATGGAAGCGCACAGAACCGCAGGGCCGTCCCAATGGGGAGGCACTAGTCCAGCTGAAAGGCCGAAATGTTGCTCCGAGCCACCAGTACTGCGTAAGGGCATGTGGGCCATTGGCGATCGTCCCATAAGATCGTAATGCTGCTCCACTGATTAACACGAAGCAGCAGGTGTCGGGAGTAAAATCCATCTGCAGGAGTGGCATACAGATGGCAGTGGCAAAAGGGGAGGAGATACCTGTCAACCAAAAGAAAAGAAAAAGAACAGAATGGCCATCAGAACTACATTCCAACAACTCACTTCAATGATCACACGAAATCCACAGCCATATGCATGCTAGCCCACTCAAAAGGATCATCACCACCCCAAAACCACTTGCGACTCATAACCATCTATATCGAGGTGCAAACACCATCACAAACGAGTGTACCTGTGCATGCGTCTGTCAAAACAGATTCCATCAGATGGGAATGTTAACGTGCATGGACACAAGTGTCTGAGGGCGCCTCGAGACAGGGAGGGCTCAACAAGGCCAGATAGACGATGGTCCCACTATGGCAGCCCTGCATCACATAGCGTAGGGGAGGCGGATAGATCCCAAGAAGCCCTGTACATGGCAAACTCTGAATCAAATCACCTGCCCATGCATCCATCCATCATTCCCTCATCCCGGGATCAAAACGCCTGAATAATTACTCACATAACATTAGAAACATCCATTGAGTCTGTGCGTTATGCAGCCTGCTAAATCCACAGTGCCCCAGCCCGTAATTCCAGTGTTGTGAAGTAACATGTATTTGGGAACGGACGGCCTCATCGCCCACGTAGCTATTGCGCATCCCAAACTATTCATATCAATCATTGCTCCCTCGCCATGGGCCCTGTCTCAAGGACATAGAACAATAGAACGTTATATTTGCAGTCAGACCTGTGGGCATCTCCTCGCCGCTAGCTGGAAACCGAAAGCGCCGCCCTTCGAATTCCTCATTTGCAACATCACGTCGAAAAGGCATCTGTGGCCGTTTGAAATCACTAATTATTCCATCGAGTGCGGCTGTGTGTGAAAATGGCAACTGCCTTCACCCACGAATGGGACGCCCCGCCCGTCGTTGCAACTCGGTACAGTGATGCATGAGGGCCCACCGTTACTCGAGTACTACGTTCCACTGACCCTTCACAAGTCTGTTCGCGACTGCACAGATAGTATGGGAAACAATGGGACCACAGCAGAATGAACATATCAACCAATCTTACACGGCCATCGGGTACAAATACATGATTGCAATAGCAAGATACAATTCCACGAATTGCAGCGTTGTGCGCGGGACGTGCTCGGCCAAAGGGGAGAGCAGTTTGCACAGGTGGAATCAATCACCACAGGTGGAGGCCATACAGCCTGAAAACACATAAATTGCACAGCCAGTCTCCTCCCACAACCACACCGAAATGCTACCGGCAGGACTCGCGATGTTGGCCCTGGGGGACCTGATAGCACTGCAAGTGCTCCGACTCCAAGAAGAAGACGAACACCAACTACAACCAGCCGCACGGAGGAGACGCAGGAGGAGGAGGAGGCCAAGGCAGGGCCAGCAAGGCCCACCAGCACAGCCACTACCACCACGCAGGCAGCCCGCAATACCACGCCTCCGAGCACATCCGTTCAACCTCACTGATGAGCAGATCCACACCCTCTACCGTCTGGACCGGGACACCATAGCCGCCATTGTGGACATGACACAGGCTGACCTTGTCAGCATGATAGATAGCCCAACCGCCATCCCACCCCTACTGAAGGTGGTGTCTGTACTACACTTCCTGGCCACAGGCACCTACCAGCACACAGTCGGACAGTTGCATGGCATTTCTCAGCCACTGTTCTCACGGACACTATTGCAAGTGCTCGATGCCCTCCTGCAGCACGCAGACGACTACATCTCTCTACCACGCTCGGAGCAGGAAATAACCAACACAAAAGTGGGATTCCATGCACTTGCCGGCATACCGGGTTGCATTGGTGCCATCGACTGCACCCATGTTGAATTGGTCGTCCCACATGCCATGGAGGCCCAGTACCGCAACCGAAAACAATTTCATTCCCTGAATGTACAAATGGTGTGTGACTCCAACAGGATCATTACACATTGTTGTGCCCGATTCCCTGGATCAACCCATGATTCTATGGTCTTGAGGAACTCTACAATACCACGCTACATGGAGCGACAGGCAGGGAACAGATCCTGGCTACTCGGTGAGTCTCATTACATGCATGATGATGTGGGGTATGTGAATTGGCAATGACCTGCCAGGAAGGGGGGGGGGGTGTGCGTACGTATCAATGGCATTCCACATCATACGTTTCTCGTCCACATACAGGTGATGCTGGATATCCACTGAAGAGATGGCTCCTCACACCAGTCCGGAACCCACGGGACCAGCATGAGGAGGACTACAACCATGCCCACTCACGTACCCGTGTAGTCATAGAACAGGCATTCGGCCTACTGAAGGGCCGTTTCCGCTGCCTCAGCAGGTCTGGCGGGGCACTCCTGTACCGCCATGAGAAGGTTGCAAAGATGGTCATGGCATGTGTCATGCTCCACAACATGTGCGTACGTAGAAATGTGCCCATGCCCCCTGACGCAGAACTGCAAGCACCTGATGATGGTCATGATGAGGGTGGGGATGTGGCAGCACCTCATGGAGTCTGCGAGGCACCGGAGGCCCGTGACATTCGTCAGCATCTCATTGATGTATGCTTCTAGCACTCACGCCTGGTGGCTGATACATGGACACGGGACTCGTGGCACTGCGTGTGTCTGGGACATGCACAATATGGACTGTACGCCTATGATGGCCTAGTACACAAATATCAATGTCCACACTTCTCATTGGTTGATCGTGCACTTTTTATGGCATATGTGATATCATGTTGAACACCCTATCGACCCGCCACCCAAGTTAGCCCAACACACCCCCTCCACCCTCCTACCTCCCCCCCGAACACCAGTGTCCAAAGATGCTCTTTGTCAGTGGGCTGTCGCTATTGCATGCCCCCTCTGCGGGTATCAGGGGCACCCCTGCCTGTGGAGCGCAGGTTCCTTCCAGATCTACGTTGGGGGCTGCCCTGGACGGAACTTGCAACGGATGATGTGTCTGCCTGCTCACGTCCATGCATGTCCCTAAGGGTTTGCGAGAGCTCAGTGAGCACACGGCGCACTGCGGCAAGTTCGGCACATACGTCTTTGGACGTCGCATGCAGTTCCCCCCTCAGGCTCTCGGTGCTTCTCTCAATTTGTGCCCTTAGCGTCTCTGTACCTCTCTCCATTTCTGCCCTAAGTGTCTCAGTTGATGTTTCTATGTCTGCCTTAGTTCCCCCACATTCATCGGCATGGTCCTTGAGGAGTGTGGCCAGTTGCTGCTGTTGTTCGATCAACTGGTCGAGGGACTGTTGCCTCTGCTGGGCCATGGCCATTTGCGGGGGTGTCACAGAGGGGCTGTTGTCCTCATGTTGCCTTGCCACAGGGCTTGTGGGGGATGGCCAGTCGTCGTCTTGTGGGTGCCCCTGCGTGGTATCCTCATGTTGTACGGGATGGGACAGACAGGGGGATTGGGACAGGTCATGGATGGATCTGACTTCGGCATCCCCGTTTTCTGTGTCCGAGCATGCTGCCATCAATGGGGTGTCACCTATGGTGCTGCTGCCACCAGAGGCAGTGCCTTCTGTGGCATCCATTGGGGGGACCTGTGGTGGTGGTGTTGTGGGCATGCTGGCTGCTGGGGTGCCTGTTGATGTTCCCTCCTCTGTGCTGCCACCTGATTTGTGCTGCTGCCGTGTCTTGATGCGTGCAGCTGAGGTGGAGGGTCTCTGGCCGTTGGTCTTGGCCCTCTTTGCAGGTGTGCTGGTAGGGGTGTCCTGTAGCTCGTCGTTTGGATCGGACCCTGTGGTGGAGTAAAGGAGGGCGAGGGTTATTGATGGGTCTGTGGGAATTGGAATGGCATTGTATCACATGCTTTGGGGTGGTACCTGAGGGTGATTTGGGTCGGGGCCTTGGAGGTGCTTTGATTTGTGTGTGGAGTGAGGGTGCAGTTGTTTGGCAGCCTGCAGTTAGGGTGTGCCTGCTGCACGTGTAGTGCGTGTATTAGGGGTTTTTAATTATTTATGTATTTATTGTGGGTTTTAACGTGCGCTATCAGGCCGATGTGTGTGGACGTTCTCCTGGACATGTGTTTCTGTTGCACTATGTGGACGCATGGTACTTCACATGGATGGACTGTGTGGATTTGGCATTGTTTTATCTGGCCCACCTACCTGTTTCTTCGGATGTCTGCACTCCTTTCTCCATCCCTCCGACTCCCTCTATGCTCTCCATTCCGATGGTGGAGGCACAGATTTCTTCCCAGGGGGTCAACTTGATGGGTGATTCAGGACCTCCCCCGGTGGCTGTGGCAATGTTGCGGTTGGCAGAGAGTATGCTGCGGACGCGTATCCGCAGGTCGTCCCATCGCTTGCGGCATTGCTGTGGGGTGCGGGGTGCGGTCCCCACCGCACTTACCCGCTGTGCCACCAGAGCCCATATGGCCTTCTTGTTTGCAAGTGCCGTCCTGGTCATTTGCGTGCAGAAGACGACGGCAGCATTCTCCTGGAGGGTCTCTGTTAGCACGGTGAGTTCCTCACGGGAGAAGTGGACCTGCCGCTTGCGGTCGCACGCTTTCTTCGCTACTTTTCCCATTTTTCTTGGTTTCGCTAGGGTGGTTGACGGGTTGGGGTGTGTTTCAGGGTAGTGATTTTAGTGGTTGTGTGGTTTTAGTGTTTTTATAGGTGTACGCCGGGATGTTTCCCGTTCCGGGCCCATGTTTTAACTTCCGTTTCCGTATATTTCCGGTCACCGTACTTTCCGGTAGGCGCACACTGCGGTGACCGCTAAGAGGGGTGGCGGTATTGCACCTAGGGCGCCGTACGGCGGCGGTGTGGGCCGTTTTGGGGTCATTTCCGCCATCGCGGACTTTGCACTTCCGCCGTGGCGTGGTGCTCGTGCCCGATGGGTCGGAATGGGCCGCACTTTGCTCCTTCGTGCAATGGCGGAAACGCTATTTACGCTGTGGCGCTCCGGTCAGTCGCTTTCCGCCAGGGTCGTAATGAGGGCCTAGGTCCAGGGACATTTCTGGACCTAGGAGTATGATCTTTAGGGGACTGCAGCTAATCCCAAAGAGCATCACTAAATGAGCCTTCGCTATCGGACATTTACAGGGTGTTTGAGTTAGACCTGTAGACAGACACCCACCAAACATTTCTCCCCAGCTAACATTCCAATGGAACCTGGGCAATGTGGAGTGGCAGGGTAGACATGTTTGGCTTCCATTTGACTTTGCCAGCACCCATCGCACAACCAAGTGGGACAGCATTGGGATTCATGTACTGATGCAGAAATCTTCAGCCTTCAGGACCCTGAATCCGGAACATCCCAATGGCATCAAATTCCATCAACATGCACATGCAACAATGGGTGGTTATTGAATGAATGTTTTACTATTTTATATACCCTTATTGATAAGTGCCATCCCTAATAATGCATACTTTTCCAGCTGGATTGGTTAGCTTCTGACTTGTGTTGGCCTCTAAGCCCAAATCTTGGAATTCTAAGGATCAAATGAGCATGGTACCGGAACTTGTTTTGTGCCCACGAGAGAGTTTGGTAGAACAGGAATTTGGCCTGCTCCACTTTTGATAGTAATCTATTGCAAATAAAGTAGTCTCTCTTGTGAATACAGTTCCTCCTGGTTTTGTTTGCTTTGTATGAGGAGATGCGCCCATCCCCCATCAGGGGCACCCATCCCCAATCAGGCACGAACTCGAACCCCCCACCCTGCCAACTCAGCACACACACTCAAACATGCACCCATACAGACCCGTACCACCACCCCGGTAGGCCCGGTACCTAATACGCATTACTGTTTGCTCTGATTTGTGGTATACTAGGGTGCTTTTTATCCCCTCGCAGGATTCTCAAACTTAGGTGGCCCGGTACCTAATACGCATTACTGTTTGCTCTGATTTGTGGTATACTAGGGTGCTTTTTCTCCCCTCGCAGGATTCTCAAACTTAGGTGGCCCGGTACCTAATACGCATTACTGTTTGCTCTGATTTGTGGTATACTAGGGTGCTTTTTCTCCCCTCGCAGGATTCTCAAACTTAGGTGGCCCGGTACCTAATACGCATTACTGTTTGCTCTGATTTGTGGTATACTAGGGTGCTGCTCTAATTGTGGTAACTTGTGCTTGCCGCTCACTTCCTGTCTGCGTGCTCTCGTTTCGTCTGTCCCCCCCCCCCACCTCCCTCCCTCCTTACTCCATGGTGCTCTCCGTCTCGCCTATCTTCTCTAACTGCTTCTCCATTGACTATCCTGCTTTCCTCACTAAATCTGGTAGGAAAAAGTTTAAAAAGGACATCCTGGTCTCCAACCCAGGCCTCCCTATCGCTGACACCTACACTAATGCCTGCTCTAAGGAAACTCTCACTGACATCCTCTTTTTCGTGCCTTCGCCTGACCTATGGACCCTTCATATGGTCTCTGTGCTCTCTCCTTTCTCCTCCTCTCCCATTAATGGTGGCACCCGTTGGGATGTCCTCTTGGCCCCCTTCCACTCCTCTAAGGCCATCATTAATGTCTACGCTAACGGGGCCGTCTTGGTCCAAGGCCCTCAGGCCAACCTTCACCTCTTCGATAGACACTTCCCACACCTCATCAACTTCCTCTCCTCTCCTGCTGTCCCCCCTCCTCTATCCTTGGCTACCTTGCCTCTACCCTCCCTCCCTGCCCCCTCTCGTGCTCCTTCTTCACCTCGTGCTCGTGCTCCTTCTTCTTCACCTCCTTCTTCAATACCTCCGCAGGGCGTACCTCTGATCTGTACCCCTCCCCGGAAGTTCTTCAAGGATGGCAGCCTTCTCCACATTGCCACACTAAACACTCGCTCTGCCATCAAGCACTCCTCCAATATCTGTCACCTTCTTGAGGAACTGGACCTCGACGTCCTTTGTCTCACTGAGACATGGTTCACAGCCAGCTCTGCCACCAGCTTTGACACACTCCTACCTGACGGTTACAAGATCCTCTACGTGCCCAGGCCCAACCGTGCAGGGGGTGGTGTTGCCCTTATCTTCCCTGAGTGGATTCCTGCCACTGTCACTCCTACGCAGACCTACTCCTCTTTTGAATGCCTTGTCTGCCGACTCTCTCTCTCTCCTAGCCATTCCCTTACCGTGGCTACTATCTATCGGCCACCTGGTCAAATTTCCTCCTTCCTCTCTGAGTCGGCTGACCTCTCCTCCGCACTCCTGTCCTCAACCACTCAACTCCTCTTTCTTGGCGACTTTAACATCCACCTTGATGCCTCCAGTCCCCCCACTGGTCTCTTTCGTGACCTCTGCGACTCTCTCTCACTCTCTATTCTCCCATCTGGGCCTACTCACTCTGCTGGGCACACTCTTGATGCTCTGATCTCTTCTGACCTTCCCCTCTCCGTCCCTCTCTCCACTCCTCTCTCCTGGAGTGATCACTTTCTCCTATCCTCCCACCTCACCCTGCCTACCCCACAGGTAAAGCCACCCTCATCACTGCCACCCACCTTCTCGGTCATCCGACCCATGAAGCGTGTGTCAGTTGAGGCTTTCGCTGCTACCTTCTCGCCCCCCCCTGCCCCTTCGGCTGACTCCCACCCTGACACAGCCCTCTCCATGCTCCACTCTGCTATATCTGTTACTCTTGATATCCTTGCCCCCGTCATGAGAATCCGCCTGAAGCCTAAAGCCAAATGTAACTCCTGGTATGACTCGGATCTCGCCACCCTAAAACGCAAGTGCAGGGTTGCAGAGAGGAAATGGCGTGCTTCATGTTCATCCTCTGACAAACTGGCCTGCCGCCTGCTCCAAAGGCAGTACCGGCTCTCCGTCCTCACCAAGAAGAGAGCCCTTATTCAAGCCCGCATCTCTGCGGCATCAAACAACTCCGCCGAACTCTTTAAAATCTGCAAGGAGCTGGCCAACCCTGTTGCAGTCTCTACCTCTCCTGTCCCCTCCCAGGCCCTCTGCACTGCACTGGCCTCTCACTTCATCTCTAAAACTCAGGACATCCTGTCCTCGCTCTCCTCCTTTCACCTCCCTCCCTCCCTACCCGGCCCTTCCTCTGGCCCTTCTGCGGTCACCCCTCCTCCCTCTTTCTCTGCCTTTCCACCTTTCTCTGCTGACGAGGTTTCCAGACAAGTCCGATCTATGAAAGTCTCGTCTAAACAGGTTCACCCCTGTTCCTCCAAAACTATCAAGGACCACATCGACTCCCTGGCTCCTGCCCTGGCTGACTTTTGCAACCACTCCTTCGCCTCTGGAGTCTTCCCTTCCCCCCTCAAGCACTCCCTTGTGCACCCTCTTCTCAAGAAACCCTCTTCCGACCCCTCCTGCCCGGCTAACTATCGCCCTATCTCCATCACTCCCTTCCTGGGCAAGCTCCTGGAGAAACTGGCCATCTCCCAGCTTAACCTCCATGCTGAATCTGTTGGTAGTCTTCATGACCATCAATCTGGCTCCAGAGCTGCCAGAAGCACGGAAACTGCTCTCCTGAACATCCGTGAAGACCTGCTCTTGAACCTTGATTCCAACACCCCGTGTGTTCTCATTCTGCTCGATCTCTCCTCTGCCTTTGACACTGTCAACCATGCCATCCTGCTCAACCGTCTCCGGGAAAACCTGGGTATCACTGGTCAGGCTCTGGCATGGTTGACCTCTTTCCTTTCAAATCGACCCTCCCAGGTCCAACTGGGGTCCTTCCTCTCCGACATCTTTTTCTCCACCTGTGGTGTCCCCCAGGGATCTAATCTCTCTCCCTGGCTGTTCAACCAGTATCTGGCACTCCTTGCCCACCGCATCGCCGCTCTCTGCCCTAATTTCCAGTGCTATGCGGACGATACCCAGCTCATTTTCAGGCTACCCTCAGCCTCCCCCTCTCCTTCCCTCATCTCTGACTGTCTGTCTACTATCCAAGAATGGTGTGCCGCCAATGACCTCTGCCTTAATGCCAGTAAGATTGAGATTCTACTCATCGGTACTCCCACTCCCTCCTTCCCTGTAGCTCTCTGGCCTGCCTCCCTTGGCCCCCTCCCTGCTCCTACCTGCAAGGCAAAAAACCTTGGGGTCATCTTCGACTCCACACTCTCCTTCTCTCCTCATATTTCTGACGTCGCCAAGAGGTCACACTACCAGCTGCACCTCCTCAGAGGTATTCTTCCCTTCCTCTCCTTCGCCCAGAAGCTCACTGTCTCCCGAGCCCTGGTTCTCTCGAAGCTGGACTACTGTAACAGCCTCTATCTTAATCTGCCTGCCTCCACTCTCCGCCCTCTGCAACTCATCCAGAACAGAACTGCGAGACTTGTCCTTGGCCTCAAGCCCGGGGACCGTATCTCTCCAGGACTGAAATCTCTACACTGGCTCCCAGTGGCTGCGAGGATAAAGTTCAGAACCCTCTGCATTGTCCACAAGGCCTTCTGGGGCCTGGGTCCTAAATACCTTCAACTCCCTCTTCCCAAATATCTTCCTTCCCGAGCCCTTCGCTCATCCGCCTCCAACTCCCTCAGGGTTAGCCGCTTCTCGAAGCAACGAGCTGGGGGTAGATCTCTCTCCGCGGCAGGGGCCTCCCTCTGGAACAGCCTTCCTGCCTCCCTGAAACTTGAGGAGAACCATCTCCGGTTCCGGAAGCACCTCAAAACCTTCCTCTTTGCTTCTGCTTTCCCTCTCCCTCTCCCCTGCTGAACTGCTAATTAATTTTCACTGAAACTGCACTGATCCTGCAACTGGAGCACTCTAAATGGCCCCGGTCCTGGGCCCTGCCACTCTCCACTTGCACTGATGCCCTGGAACCCCTTTGCACTGCGGGACTGTCTCTGTATCCCTACAGCCCCCCCCTCCCCCAGCACTTGTTCTGCACTTACCTCACACTTGCCACCAGCTGGCCCTATTTATTTATTTATTACGTACGCCACTTACCTTGTACTGCACTTTTCCCCCTCCCCTTCCCCTTGCACTTTTTCCCCCTCCCCTACCCCTGCACTTGCGCGATCTGAATGACACCTGGCCTAGTAGGATCGTTGTCTGTCTCCCCTTGTCCCCCCCTCCCTGCCTCGTCGCGCCTTGAAACACTTGTGTATAGGCGCGTTACAAATACCATATCATATCATATCATATCATATCACCCCCAACTCAGCACACACACTCAAACATGCACCCATGCAGACCCAAACTCCCCACCCCACAACTCAGCACACAAACTCTCAAGCATGCACCCATACAGACCCGAACCCCCCCAACCCCCAAATCAGCACACTCTCAAGCATGCACCCATACAGACCCGAACCCCCCAAATCAGCACACTCTCAAACATGCACCCATACAGACCCGAACCCCCACCCCCCAACTCAGCACACACTCAAACATGCACCCATACAGACCCGAACCCCCCACCCCCCAAGTCAGCACACTCTCAAACATGCACCCATACAGACCCAAACCCCCACAACTCAGCACACTCTCAAGCATGCACCCATACAGACCCGAACCCCCCACCCCCAACTCAGCACACAAACTCTCAAGCATGCACCCATACAGACCCGAACCCCCACCCCAAATCAGCACACTCTCAAACATGCACCCATACAGACCCGAACCTCCCACCCCCCAAATCAGCACATTCTCAAATCCGCACCCATACAGTCCCGAACCCCCACTCCCAAACTCAGCACAGAAACTCTCAAGCATGCACCCATACAGACCCAAACCCCCCACCCCCCAACTCAGCACACAAACTCTCAAGCATTCACCCATACATACCCAAATCCCCCACCCCCCAGCTCAGCACACAAACTCAAGCATTCGCCCATACAGACCCGAACCCCCCACCCCCCAACTCAGCACACACACTCACAAGCATGCACCCATACAGACCCGAACCCCCCACCCCCCAAATCAGCATTCAAACTAGCAAGCATGCACCCATACAGACCCTGCATCTCAACATACACTGCACTTACACTCCAAAACAAGCATTCATGCACACCCGACACCCCCCTACCCCCGCATCTCAACATACACAATACAAAAATTCAAAAACAAACATTCATGCAGATCTGACACCTCCCCACCCCAACATACACAACACAAACATTAAAAAACAAACATTCATGCACACCCGACACCCCCCACCCCCGCATCTCAACATGCACACCACAAACATTCAAAAACAAACATTCATGCACATCCAACACCTCACCACCCCCGCATCTCAACATACCCAAAACAAACCTACAAAAACAAACATTCATGCACAACCGACACCCCCCACACCCTCATCTCACCATACACAACACAAACATACAGCAAAACAGACCCAACACACAAACACAAGCACACAGACCACTTACCAGAGACGTGCTGGAAGGCAGGTAAACTGGAACGCTGGCGAGGTAACTGGAGTCGTACTACGGCTGACGTGGCAAGGCTGAAATGCCTTGCGGCATCAAGCCTTATGGACCACGCCAGCCGTAGTGCTGGCACTCCATTGGTGCAGCACACACGCACTACGTGGCTCATAGGAGCGACGTGGCGCATGTGTGCTGAGCCAATGAGGGCCAGTCTTTTGTCCGGCCCGGAAGACAACAAAGATGTTCCTAATGGAGGGCGGCCGATGCTGCTTGCAGGCCACCCTCCATTAGAAAAGTCTTTGTGCCTCGTGGGCCGGACAAAATGGCATGGCGGGCCTCAACTGGCCCGCGGGCTGTATGTTGTGCACCCATGAACTAAGACAACAACAAAACCACAAAAACATTCTGTAACAGCGCATCAATGCCCCCGGGCTGTGTGAGCTCTTTAAAAATGCAAATAAATAAAAATACTGCTATAGCCAACGGAAGAAGGTAATTGGGGTGTGGGAAGGAAAGGGAGCAGCGATCAGGGAGTACGGGAGGGTGTGGGAAGATGGCGGGTGGTTGTGAGCAGCCTTCTGGTTGCTCGGAACACAGGTTTGAATCGTGAGGTTCAGCTCATGACGCGAGCATCCTGATGGGCTGGCTCACCCTCCCTGGGTGCTAATTAGTCACTCAATAATTTTGAGCACATTTGCGGATTGTATGAACAACCTGCAAAGGCTAAAATAATCCTATTGTCCCTATTGTCTTGGTAGTATATCTTAGGGGCAACGTGCTCGCCTTGGAAGCAACACGACATGGAGCAACACAGGTTCGATTTCCGGGTCCGCGCTTAGATACCTCTGGGTATTAAGCGCGTTATTTATAACCTATCATATCATTAATGATGGACCATTAAACCATCTTTGTGAAATAAATCTGCCTTTTCTCTGTCTTTTACATGTTCACCCACTCTCTCCATCCTCTCTGTCACGGCCTTGCATGTCAACGTATTCTCAGTTGATCTGCGCATTAGTGGCCTAAAACACTTAAAGGCTCATTCTGTTGATTTCCGATACCAGACTCTTCTTGGGTTCTTTGTGTCGAACCTTAAGGGATTAGGGATCACTTGATGTGTGCAGTGAATGACCCGGTAAACTTTAAACTCTCATGGATTTCCAGGCCCTTCACTGCATGTATGTGACAAATTCCTGATGATCACCATAATGAAGCTAAGGTGTGTTAACAAATGTCCACCCCTCCTCCCCCCATATTTGCATTACGTTTGTGTGCTGGTTTGGGCTTTCTTGAAGCTAATGTGTTGTAACAACTGTAATAACCCCCCCACCCCCATTTTTGCATGACATTTGTGTGCTGCTTGAGCATTCCTGAAGCTGGCCCTCTTGAAGCTAAGGTGTGTTGAACAACTGTACACCCTTGTTTCTCCGCTACTAGGCCACCTGGTAAATTGCTCCCGTACCAAGCACTCTCTCCTTCTATCCTCCGCCTCATCTCTTCACTGCCTCTATGGCACTCACTATCTCGCCTATCTAGTCTAACTGTTTTACTATCACCTATCCTCCTACTCTCACAAAGTCTGGAAGGAAAAAGGTCAAAAAAGAGTTCCTTACTGACAACCCTGGTCTACCCATTGCCTCCACCTACCTACGTCAGCGCAACTTCCAGACAGATCTGCAATGATATCCTCTTTTCTGTACCCTCTCCAGACTTTTGGACCCTGAATCTTATCTCTACCCTCTCTCTGTTGTCCTATCATCACCCATTAATGGAGGCAGTAGATGGGAAGTATTCTTGGTGGGCTTCCCATCATCCAGGTTTATCATTAATGTCTATCGCAATTGCACTATCATGGCTCAGGGTCCTCAACCCAACCTCCTCCTCTTCGACCGGCGTCTGCTGTCCCTCATCAACTTCCTTCCAGCACCTGCTACTCCTTCCTCTCTCCCTACCACGCCCCTGTACCTATCTGCTTCATATAGCTCTGCTATCAAACACTCTGCTGACATCTGCCTCCTCCTTGAAGACATTGACCTCAATTTCCTCGCTCTCACCGAGACATGGTTGAATGCCAGCTCAGTCACTGCTTTTGACTCCCATCTCCCTCAAGGCTACAAGATCATCTCTAAACCTCACACTAACCATCCCGGCGGTGGGGTTGCCCTGATCTTCCCTGATTGGGTCCCTTTTTCCATCATACCCACCCAGCCATACTTCTCCTTCGAGAGCCTGGTCTGCACGCTGGTCATCTCTCCTACCTCCTCCCTGACCATTGCCACCATCTACAGGTCACCTGGCTCTATCACCCAGTTCCTCTCAGAATGGGCAGATTTCTCCACCTCTCTCCTGACATCTTCCTCTAAACTCCTACTGGGTGATTTAGACAGCCACCTTGATGCCTCAGACTCCATTCTACCCTCTGGTCCTACCCACTCGGCTGGACACCCTCTTCATGCTTTTATCTACACAGATATTTCGCTCTCCACCCCCACCTACCACTCCACTCTCCTGGTCAGACCACTCCCTCCTCTCCTCCACCTGGGCCCTCTGAGCTCTCTGACAGCACCTCCCCCAGACCTGCCAACCTTGTTCACGGACATCCACCTGATGAAATGAGTGTCAGCTGCTGCCTTTGCATCCACCTTCGTCCCACCCTCTCCTCCCACTGTAGGATCTACCTCTGACTCTGCTCTCAGAAACCTCCATCTCGCCATGTCCAACACTCTCAACATTCTTTCCCCAGTCATGGGTATCCGGCTGAAACATACCACCAAGTGTAACATTTGGTACGACCCCGACCTTGCAGACCTGAAACGCAAGTGCAGAACTGCAGAACGGATGTGGCGGACCACAGACTCATCCTCTGACAAGCTGGCCTGTTGCCTTTTCCAAAGGCAATATCATCTCACCATTTGTTCCAAGAAAAGGGCCCACATCCAGGCCTGTGTCTCTGGAGCATCCAACAACACAGCTGAACTCTTTAAAATCTGCAAGGAACTAGCCAACCCTTCTGCAGTCTCTACCTCGCCTCTTCCCTCTCAGGCCCTCTGCTCTGCACTGCCCACTCACTTTGCTGTAAAAACTCAGGACATCCTGAGCATTTTTTCTTTCTCATTCCCCCCTCTCCTCCCATCCCCCTGGCTTCCCAACTGCCCTTAGCGCTCTCTCATCCTTCTCTCCTATCACTTCAGATGAGGTCAGTAGGGTTCTGCTCTGTATGAAGGTCTCCTTCAAACAGGTCTCCCACTGTGCTTCAAGAACTATTGAGGACAACATTGGCTCCCTTGCCTTTGCACTTGCTGATTTCTGCAATCACTCTCTCGCAACAGGGTCTTTCCCCTCTTTCCTCAAGCACTCTCTTGTGCTCCCCCTCCTGAAGAAGCCTTCCTCCAACCACTTGTGCATGGCTAACTACCACTCCATGTCTATCACCCCTTTCCTTGTGAAACTCTTGGAGAAGCTTGTCTTTCCTCAACTTGCCCAGCACACTGAACTTGTCGGTTGCCAACACAACCAATCTGGATTCCGAGCATCCAGAGGCATGGAAACTGCACAAACACCCTTAAAGAACAGCTTGCATCACTTGACACTAACTCTCCCGCTGTCCTCATTCTAATTGATCTTTCCTCTGCATTTAACACGGTCAACCACTACATCATCATAAAACAGCTTCATGATACTCTTGGTATCTCGGGGTGGGCATTGGCCTGGCTGGCCTCCTTTCTTACTGACCATTCCTCCCAGGTCATCTTGGGCTCTTTCTCCTCTCCTACCTCCATCTCCACCTGTGGCGTTCCCCAGCGCTCTAACCTCTCACCCTGGCTCTTTAACGTTTATCTTGCTCTGCTTGCTCACCTTATCTCCACCATCTCCCCCCACTTTCAGTGTTCCGCAGATGACACCCAACTCTTTTTCAAACTTCCCTCCGATGCTCCCTCTACTTCCTCTACCATTCCATTCCCGACTGCCTATCTGCTTTGTAGTATTGGTGTGTCTCCAATGATCTCTGTCTTAATGCCAGCAAGACTGATATCCTCACTATTGGGACTCACATTCCCTCTGCCCTCCCTGCACTCTGGCTAACCTCTATGGACCCTCCCCTTCTCCAGCATCTGAAGCCAGAAATCCTGGAGTCATCTTCGACTCATCTCTCTCTTTCCTCCCTCACGTCCTGGACCTTTCCAAGAAGGCCCACTTTCAACCCCACCTCCTCAAAGGTATCCTTCCTCACTTTCCCCGACAGCTCAACATCTCTAGAGCCTTGGTACTCTCTAGGCTCGACTTTTGCAACCGCCTCTTCCTCAATCTACCTTATTCCTCTCTCCGCCCCCTCCAGCTTGTCCAGAATAGGGCTGCAAGACTTTTCCTTGGCCTCAAGCCCAGGGACTGTATCTCTCCAGTCCTAGAAACCATGCATTGGCTCCCGGTTGCTGCAAGGATCAAATTCACATCCCTCTGCATCCTCCATAAGGCTGTCTGAGGCCATGGACCAATCTGTCTACAACTTGCTCTCACCAAATACCCTCCTTCCAGATCTTTATGCTCCTCCGGCTCCAACTCTGCATGGCAAGCACCTTTCTAAGCAGCAAGCTGGTGTCAGATCTCTCTCCTCGGCTGGCTCCCTCCTCTGCAACAACCTCCCTCTCTGTCTTGAGCCAGATCTCAAATTCCGGAAGCTCCTCAAGACTTTCATCTTCACCTCCTCTTGATCTCGTGCTAACACCCCACAGTTGCTGAGATTGGTGGTCAAGGACATTATGTGTCCTTGTGGGCCCTGGCCTCCCACCCAATCGCCCTCAGCCTTCTGCCTCACCATAGCACTTGCCTTTGGGTACCCACTGGCCTATGTTGTCATAGGCTTGCACTTTCTATTGGCAGGTGATCACTTCTGTACTAATCGATCTCTGCCAGGCACTTACTGTTGCGCACAACTAACTTGTTGAACTTCCTTCTGTGGAACTCATAGCAATTACCCCTTTCCCTGCCCCTTCTCTCTGAACTTGCACGTTCTGAATGCTCACAAGGCCTAGTAGGACCACCCCTTCCTGTTCATCTGTTTATTCCATTTTGCCTTTGTTCCCATGTACCCCCCCTGCCCTGTGGGCGCTTTGAAACACAATGTGTTGATGTATAAGCACCTTAGAGATGCACAATAAATAAAATGAAAATGAAAATCACCAACATGCCCATGGTAAAAATCAGCATAGTCATCTACCAGCACATTGATAGCAGCACACACTCCCCCACTGATTTTCTTGGACTCTGTGTGGTGTTTGCAGGCACCCGAAACCCCGACCCAATCCATGATTACCATCCAATTCTAGAATTCAGTTATGTCTAACTGAAACCTGGATCCCCCTTCACAACTCTACTGTCCCTGCTTCCCTCACCACCTCCTCTTCATCCTTCACACACATCTCTCGCCCTTCTGGTCGTGGAGGCGGCATTGGCCTTCTCTTCCACCCTAAATATCTTTCCTCTGCCTCCTCACCCCCCCCTTCCTACTTTCCCTTCCTTTGGATATCTTTACAAATCCTTTTCTTCCCCTCCCCCTATCTCCTTTCTAATCATCTACTGGCCTCCTGGCCCCCTTTCCTCATTCTTAGACGACCTTGACCACCTCATCTCTCTTATTTCCCCCTCCCCCTCTCCTCTAACTGTACTAGGCGACTTTAATCTGCACCTCCCTATTCCCCCTCACTCCCCCCCTTCTCTATCCTTGACTCCTATCTCTTCTCCCCCTCTTCCTTCCTCTCCCACCCACTCTTCTGGCTCCACTCTTGACCTTATCTTCAACTCAACCTACCCCTCTTCTACCGTTGCTACACTACCTATCTATCTCTCTGACCATGCTCTACTCTCCTTCTCCCTTACTTCCTGTCCCCTTTCACCTTCTCCTGTACCCTCCCCTACTATTTTTTCTCGATGGGACCTTCAGGACTTTAATCCCTCTCTCTTTTTCGACACTTGTTCTTCCTCTCTTCCCTCACTCCCTGACTTCTCTTCCCTTCCGCCCAGTGAAGCACTATCCACTCTCTCCTCCACTCTTGACTTACTCTACCCCCTCTCCTCTTTCCGTCCTACCCGTAAACCCTCTCAACCTTGGCTTTCTCCTCAACTTCTCTCCATGTGTCTTCTCTTTTGACGTCTTGAGCGACTCCTGCTCAAATTTCCCACACCATCCAACCAAACCTCTTACTTCTCCTACCATTCTCTATATGACTCATGCTTGACTCTGCTAAACATGCATACTACTCTAACTTTCTCCAGACTCAAGCGCCTCACCCTCGCCGTATTTTCCAAACCCTTTCTCGCCTTCTCTCCCCACCTACTCCTGACTCTTCAGCATCTTATACCCTTTCTCCTTCTGACTTTGCAAACTACTTCTCCTCCAAGATTCTTTCTCTTCGTCAAAAAATTAGCTACTCTTCCTACTCCCCCCGTCTCCCTCCCTAGTCCCCCTTAACATGCATGTCTGACTTCTCGCTGGTCCCCCATTCTGAAGTCTCCCTCCTCCTGTCCAAAGCACATCCTATGTCTGCCCTTCTCCCCACCCTTCTTATCCCCAAGATCTACCCTCTTCATATTCCTTACTTAACTTCCTTCTTCAACTCCTGCCTTTCCTCAGCCACCTTCCCCTCTTCATTTAAGCATGCCACCATCATCCCTATCCTGAAGAAACCTTCTGCTGATCCCCTTCTTACCTCCAACTTCCGTCCAATCTCTCTTCTCCCATTCCTCTCTAAACTACTTGAATGCCTTGCTTACTCCCAACTCTCAGCCTTTGTCACTAATCTGTCTCTCCTACCCCCTCTCAATCTGGCTTCAGACCAAAACACTCTCCCGAAACTGCCCTCACTTATATCCTTAAATCCCTTCTTTCCGCTCGATACTCTAAGCAATCCTCTGTCCTCATCCTCCTTGACCTATCTGCTGCTTTCAATACTGTTGATCGCCCCCTACTTCTCCATACTCTTTCTTCCTTTGGTTTCAAAGGCTCTGTTCTTAACTGGCTCTCCTCATACCTCTCCTCCCACTCATTCGCTGTCTCCTGGGGCAGCCGTTCCTCGCCTGCCCTCCCCTTGGAATACGGTGTACCCCAAGGTTCGGTTCTTGGCCCTTTCCTATTCTCTCTCTACACCTCTTTCCTTGCCCCTGTTATCTCTTCATTCGGTATCTCTCACCATTTCTATGCTGAGGACACCCAACTTCCTCTCTTTCTCTTCCTTCTCTTCTGATCTCCAGCTTAAACTCTCTTCCTGTCTTACTGCCATTAAAAACTGGATGTCATCCCGTTTTCTTTCTCTCAACACCGATAAGACTGAAGTCCTGTTCTTTCCCTCCAATACTCTTCCCCCTCCTTCTCCTCCGCCTTTCATTCACTTTCCTCCTCCAATCTTCCTATCTCTGCCCACACTTGCAATCTAGGCATTCACTTTGACTCTTCCCTCTCCTTTGCCCACCATATTTCTCTTACCTCTCGCGCCTGTCGCTACCACCTCTTCAATATTTTGCAAGGTCCGCTCCTCTCTCACCTTCCATGCAACAAAACTTCTAATCTCCTCCCTTATCTTCTCTCACCTCTTCTACTGTTCCTCCCTACTCTTTGGACTACCAGCTTCTCATCTTGCTCCTCTCAAATCTATATACCACTCAGTTATCCGTACCCTCTGTCTCCTTGCCCCGCATGACTCCATTTCCTCTTCTCTCTTGGCTGGCTTCCCTTTCACTCCCAACTTAAATTTCATTTCCTCTGTCTAGTCTTTAAATCTCTCCATGACCTGGCTCCCCCTTATCTCTCCTCTCTTTCTATAATCCCTCCCGCCCCCTCCGTTCAGCTGACCACTTCCTTCTCACTGTTCCCCCTTCACCATGTGCCTCCTCTCATTTCCGCTCCTTTCAGCTCCTAGCCCCCCTCCACTGGAACTCCTTAGCTCTCTCGATCCGTTCCACACCTACCTTTTCCTCCTTTCGCACTTCCCTGAAATCTCTTCTTCTCCATTCCCCACCTTGAAACCTTCCCCTTCTCTCATCCTCTCCCCTTCCCTCGACTCCCCCCTAGGATCCTCTCCTCCCTCCCCCCTTCCTCCTATCCTCCCTCACTTCACCCTCATATCCCTTCCCCCCTCCTCTCCTCTCCCCTCCCCCCTCACTGATGAATTGCTCTGCTTACTGTTTTTATTGGTTTGATTCATTGTAAATTGCTTCTTGGTTATAATGTTCTATGTATTCTGTTGTTATAATGTAAAGCGCTTTGGATGAAAGCGCTATATAAATAATAAATACAATTCTGAAGAATCGGAAAACCCATGCCTTCACAGCATGGAATGTTTGCGCGCAGATGTGGGAACTATACACTTAGGGACAAGTTCCAGCATCCATGCAGAATCATTCCACACGGCAAAGCTATGATTTATATTGATGGATACTTTTGCTCTGGTGAGCCACTGTTCCTGTGACAAGTCTACTTCCTCGCAGATTACAAGCAGGCTCCACATGGATGCTTACACTTCTTCAACAGAACCTTGTGCGCATTGATGGAGTTTCTCTACTATCCTGCATCACTGACCACATCAATAAAGTCTCACTCACTCACTCCTATCATCACAGGTCTCATGCACTGAAATAGTCTCGCTCATTCCATCATAATCCTAATTGTACACAGCTTCAGGCCTCAAATAGTTTAATGGAGTGCCATCCATTCCCCTGGTGCTTGATTTGTCTCTAAAGGGAAAAAGTAAAAGAAACAACGCTTACCTGTACTTGGAGATTATTTTTCAATTGTTCACTGTTCAACTTTCGAGCTCAATGCAGTACAGACTTTACAAATGATTATAAGCCATGACTTTTATTGGCTTCTTAAATATGACAGAGTACTCTCATGGTATTCTGGAAATAAGACACAGACTGAATGCCCCATAACAGGACTGCTGCAGTAAAGTGGTGAGGCCCCCAGGCCCATTCACGAGACTGTTGTAAAAGCTGGAGCAGAGCAGTGTGATGAGGTCAGCCATCTAGTGAAGCTCTGGGATGTAGTGTTGGCTCCAAGCCTGAAACTCAAAACATCCTACTTGAGGAAGAAGACCACCAACTTCTTGGTCAAACGAGAAGCAAAACCAGATCCTCTCATTGCATGGAAGGCACCACCTCCGGAAACCTTCACATAACACTGGTGTCATCTCTGCTGAACTCTACTCAGACAAAACCAAGAGATTGGTGCAATATCTTAGGACCTCCCTTAGAAAGGCAAGAGGATGGCGCAGTCGCTCGGAATGCCTGCTTGACAAATCAAAGAGGCTTGTGCAAACTCGAAACGTTTGCCAGGCAAAGCCAAGAGGTTGGTGCAATCTCTGGGGAAAGCAAGCCCAACAAAACCAAGAGGCTAGTGCAGTCTCTGAAGAATGCTAGCCTTAGAATGCCATGAGGATGGTGCAGTCTTTTAGATTGCTTACCTGATAAAACAAAGAGGCTGGTGCAGACTCAAAACATTTGCCAGGCAAGGCAAGAGGTTGGTGCAACCCCTGTGGAAGACTTGCCTGGCAAAACCAAGATGCTAGCCTATTAAAGAAAAGAGGCTTGTGGGATGTCTCTGGAAACAAGAGGTTGGTGAGTCATTATACCCCAGTTGTCTCGAGAGCCTCTGGAGAATAACTAAATGATTAAGTGAAGAAGTCTAAGGGAGGCATGGTATCACGAGTAGGACACTGACACAAAAGGTACAATTTGCAAAACCGTTATTGGAGTTTTCAATGGGGTTGGAGAAACTTGAGTAATCTCTAACATCAAGTCATATATTAAACAGTCTTAGTTGAGTCCGTCAAATCAAAATAGCCTATACTAACAAAACCTAATGCCTGCCCTATCTCTTGTACAAAACGTGTGTCAAGGAGAATATCTATGCAAAGGAAAGTCAGTGTTGGAATATAAAGAATAAATGTGACTGATTCAGCTCTCCTCCCCACGTTGGACAGCACGGAGTAAGGCGGTCCTCGTAAACATGATGACACACTTTGGCTCAGGTTCTTAAAACAAAAGCAGTTCGAAAACATGGATCGAGGCCCGACTAGACTTCCATGCTAAAGTTTCCTTTTCCTCTTTTCAAAACACAGTTCAACAAAAAGTTCACAATGGTCTCCCTCAGTCCAGTTCGGACCTTTCAAAGCACAAAGTTCATGAGGTCTCCCTCTGTCGGACTCCGACCTTTCAAACACAACACTTGCAGGGGTTCCCTTCCCCAAGCTTAATTAACTTCATTTAGTGGTTCCCTTCCCCTAACTTATCACACTTCTGGTCTCCCTCAGTCGGGCTCAGACCTTTTCATTGGTATCAAAGACTTTTGAATGCACATGGGTTTTTACGATAGCCCTCCGCAAGACCACTTAGACCATCTCTTATAAATCACACTCTTGCGTTATTTGCCTCAGTGTCTCTAGGTCTGGGTATTCCTATGCCATAAGCACAAAAGTTCAACATTCACCTTTTCCACCCCCTTTTCCTGGGGTTAATTTTGATCACTTTGCTCTTTATAGTACATTCACTGTATCAAACAAAAGCCTTTCATGGAGACTTTCGAGTGGGCTACTTCCTTTCGCTGGACCACTCCGCTACTCACTATCGCTGGTCTCACAGCTATCAGTAATTCAAAGTTCATCTAAGTTCTGCCTTCCTTCGCGTCTCATTCACATGCATGCAGCCTTCAATTGTATGATATATTGTTGTCACTTTAATCTTTCCTTAACACACACTAGTGTTTCAGGTTGCTTGCCAACTCACTGGCTGTGTGTGTTTCTTTCTTGTCTTTACAGTTTTTCACGAGTCAAGGTTAATACCACAGGCTTGGCCTCGCCTCCCCAACTCTGCCGTTCACCCGGGAGGGTCGCTGGTGTCCTTGAAACACAATGCAGTCTTCTTGTATGGGATTTAGCCTTCTCCACATGTATTTTGCAGCCTTTTGAAGGCATCCACCTCCTGCAGGAAATTCCTGGGGTCCTCTACCTGTTTCTCCCATCCCTCGCTTTGCTCCAGTAGGTTTGCTTTCACCCCGGAAGTTCTGCTCTTACTCATTCATTTTCCAACTTGCTCAGAGTGTATGTCTATGTTCCACCTTTTATCTGTGTGAGGAGAGCTAATTGGTATCAGATGTCTGCACTTTTAGTCAAGTCCCTGACGTTGCCAACCCGATTAGCGGGACATGTCCAATGCGAAATGTAAGGGTTAGCCTCTTTACTCCGTCGCCCTCTTCCTCTGACCAGTGTTTGGAAGAAAGGGGGTTTGGGAGGGAGTTGGGACATCGGAGAATCCTATGAAATAGGGTGGGTCATGGGTACGGGAAAGGGTGGAATACCGTGTCTCGCCATCGGTCGTCTCACCGCCACTCGCTGAAGAACCCACACCCAGGTTACCCTCCCACACTGGTCCTCCCCCAGGGTCTTCATCCAAAGGTGATGGCCGTGCCCTGGCCACCTGAGAGTGAGATCCCCGGGGACTAGTAGGTGAAACACCTTTCCCAAGGGGGAAGTTCTTTGATAAAATGTGATGCAAATTGTAGATTTTAAAGAATATTTATTCAGCAACACTGGTCAAAATGACTAACCGCATAGTGAAGTAACTCATCAAAATGGCCCACATTAGCCAGAAAAGTGGCCCAATTTGACCCAAAAAACTGTCGCACACCAGTATTTTGTGTTTTTGGTTCGGTCATGGGCCTATTGTTCTATAGGCCAGTCTGATCCTGCTTGTCTTCTTTTACTTTAGACTTGTAATTAATGTGCAATTATTTAGATAATCTCTGGTCACTTTCTATATCAGTTCTTGTCACTCTCTCTCAAGGCATTTGGCTTTTCCCCTCTTCTTATGGGTTTGCTTTCCATACTTCCCTTCTTGGACTTTGTCATATCCTTTGATCCAGGTTAATGGGTAGTGGGTATTCTCGTAAAGTACATTTCCCTATGTGGCTCTGGGTTATTACAGTTCAGCTTTTTCTGGAGTAGTATGTCTTGTGTGTCTATTATCCTATGGAATTCTCTTGCCTCAACTTCATAATATTCTCTGATATATTCCACTCTGTGCTTCTTGAACAGCAGGTATTTTCCCCTCTTCCTAGGGCAGTGTTACCCATGTTTTAATGGTCTCCCCCTCAGTATTATTTGTGATTCTCTTCCTCACAGTATTACAGCTCAAGTTCATCTAGTTTGTTTTTAAGGTTTCATCGTTTGTACTATGACATGTTTTTCAACTTTCATATCAAGTCCCTGATGGACTCCCGTTCTCCCTGTTACGTCTAATATTACCGGGGAATGTCCCCACGGCCTAGGGTTGCTTGGGACCTTCTTTCATTCCTTTTTCTCTTTCGGCTCATTTTTGCCAGCGTCCTCTTCTTGCAGCTCTCTCTCGCTTGCCGTCTCGGTACCTCAGCAGGTAACCAAAGCCTTGGCTGATTCTGCAGCGGTCTAGTTCGGTGTCGATAAACAGGCAGCGTGCCCAACATGTAGTCTTCGTGGTCACGTCACTGCCGAGTTCTGTGCACCCATTTCCTTGTGTTTTTGCTGCCTGCACCCGCCGTGTCTGCAGTGTTTGCTTTTCGCATTCAGAGCAATTCTGAACATCGTGAGCTCCGCGACTCCCTTCAGCTCTGCCTCCTACAGGTGTTACACTTCCAGGGAGCGTCCCCTGCCTGTGTATGCATTGCTCCCACTTCCATTGGTTCGGCATGTCCTCCTTCTTCAACCTCCTCGTCGTAGTTAATTGGAGATTTTTCTTTTAAGAGACAGATTCTCTGTCTTGCTTTTAATGACATAAATTGGCTTTCTCTTCAGCCAAGTTTGGGGATTTCATACTGTTTGGCATATCGGATAGTACCATGTATGCCATCATGGCGAACGGCTGAGGGAGTTCCTTACCGGAATGGGAGTCCTTGTCCCCTAAGGGGGAGTCTCTCCCAGTGAGATCCCACTTGCCCAGACCTCTAAGGAAGGACTTGCGGAGTGGATCTCCTCCCTAGCCTCAAAGGGGGAGACTCCCCCTTGAAGAGAAGGGACAAATTCCTTTGATTCTTCACAAAACACAGACCATTTCCTTGAAGAGAAGAGACCAATTCCCTCGATTCTTCACAAAACACAGACCATTTCCTTGAAGAAAAGAGACCAATTCCCTCGATTCTTCACAAAACACAGACCATTTCCTTGAAGAGAAGGGACAAATTCCCTCGATTCTTCACAAAACACACACCATTTTAGGCTTTGAAACATGAATAGCAGAATGTTTGCCACATATTATCAACTAATTTATTTTGGGGTATTTATAGTAAACTGCTATTGAGCAAGTGGAGCTTTTTTGGTGGCTTGTATTTGGAAAATCTGTCACTTATGTATTGAACATTTCCAAAGGTTTTTTTTTTTAATGAGCGGTGTAAGTACACTTTATAATTGCTTGTGGAATGAGGGAATGTTCCAGCCCCTGCAGGGGGGCTCGAGGGACGTCCCACATAGTTGGGGTGCCCCTCTGGCAGCCCCCCTTCCCCTCGTGGCTTTTCAGGTCCCTACCCTCTTCTGCTCCACATGAGCTGGGGTGGGCATCCCCAGGGCATCCCCTGGGGACGGCCTACAAATACGGAGGTGGACTGCAAGAACGGCCTCTTTGCAGTCCTCCTCTGGCTAATTACCCACCCAACCGCACTGAATGGTAAGTTTGGGAGCACAGTGGGGTTCAACTAGGGGGTAGGCATCTAGGTAGGAAAAGAAAGTGAGGTTGGGATTAGGTTGGAAGGAGGATCCGATCACAGTGTAAGGGCGCGTTGTAAAATGATGTAAGGGTTTGCTTTCTAGGTGTAAAATCATACATTTTTAACACGAGAGCTAGGTATCAATGGGGAAAAAGGAATGATTTCAGAGGATGGCTTAATTCAAATACTAATCATTTTGCAATTTTTAAATTAGATCGAGGTGCAAGCAAGTTAGAAGGAGAGTGGGTTACATGGTTTTCTTCATGCTGTTCAAATTAAAATTTCTCAAAAGAGTGTAGGCAGAGTGCTCAGGTTTTGGTTCCCAAGGTATGTCATCCTCACACGACAGGGGGGCGCCAATGGGGGCTGACACTGCCATGTCCAATACCAGCCAGTGCAGTTTCAACAAGTGTTCATCTGACTCATTAATAAGGACCCTGCCAATGTTTAGTCCCATAACCGCATGCCGGATTCACCAACTGGTGTGGTGTAAGAGGAGGTGCTACCAGTCAGGATTGAAAGGCATGGACAGAACTGTCTTGGTTCCCACTATTAAAAGTACTGCAGGTCACCTTTGAGGAGCATTGTGGTTGATGGCGCAACTAGACTCACCTGCTAGCTCCTTGCATGTGAAAATGAGCTGTATTGCAGGGCAAGGGAATGCAAATTTAAAATGCATCTCAGGCCCAAAGATTTTAAAAGGATACCATGCTCTAAAGCTGGGGTAGGCATCTCAGCAGATGACTAAGTCTGTGACTCCCATGATTAGCCGTCATTGCTTATACTGACTAGGGCTGATAGAAGTTGTAACATCTAGAGAGCCACAGGTTGTTTTCCCATGTTCTAAATCATAAGATATTTATTTATTTTTTGCATTTATATCTGTGCACAAAGCCCTGAGGCATCTGGGTGCTAGTTACAGAAAGTGCATAGTACAGTTCCCAATGTACAAGAAAACATATAAGTTACAACGTAATGGTGGGTGGTAGAAATATGCTTTGTCAAGCCTCACCTCAAAGTACAGGGGGCTACTACAGGTGTGCAAACAAGAATGCAAGATAAAATAGGTGTCATTACACAGACTGCCAAGGCATCACCTCATGGTATGGGGGGTTACTACAGGCATGCAAAAATCATAGGAGACAAAATAGGTGTGTATACACAGACTGGCAAAGCCTCACCTCATGGTACGGGGGCTACTTCAGGTGTGCAAACAAGCATTACAGTGCAATAGGGGAGGGGTTACTACTGGAAAGGCTGCACCAGGGCTGCTGGGGTCACATCAGGAGAGTAGAAGCATTAAGCTAAATTTGGGAGTTCCAGTTGTTACTATTCAGTGTGGAGAGTGACACAGCTGGAAAGGATCATAGTCGTGATGCAATTACACGTAAACTATGAGTCAGTTACCATATCGTACATAAGAGGAAAATAAGGATGCAAGCATAAAGTCACACCGAACTTGCATGGGTTAGAGACAACGCATTGGGGAACATTAGGCAAGGCTGAGGGCAGGGATGCGGTAGTTCGCTGAGCATAGATCAGGAAATCTTCATCCTGTGTGACAGGGTACTCCATCGAGGGTGCAGGCGCTGGTTGTAAAGTCAGTGAGGTATGGTATATCAATGCTGATTGAAGTTGCCAGATCCGCTGTTGCGGAACATTGGTGGATCATCTGAGATATGTATTATCTGAGGCAACCGTGGTCCACAGAGTGTAGAAGGGGCGATGATGCACACAAATCTCTAAGAGCTGATGCCTGCTGGGCCGCCTTACAGTCTGAGGATCAGGGTGGCAAGATTGGGGTGGGTTGGGTGCACTGTACTCTGGAAGAGCAGCGTTGTGGGTGAGGAGAGGCGGGAGGGTTGACTATCTTGCAGAGGCACTGTGCCGTGGCTTGCCTGCACGTTATACACAGAGTGTGGGCAGTGCGGGTCGCCGACATGGTTGTTTGGGGGACAGCACATCTCCAGGGACGTGAGCGGCAGGGGAGGGTGGAAGAGCGTCAGCAGGGAGAGTGCCTGTATCTATATACAGGCACTCTCCCTGCTGACGCTCTTAGCAGTGGACCCTTCCACCGCGTCTTGGGTCCACTGCTAAGTGGCCACAGATGAAAGATGCAGTGATTGACTTTGGATGCGATACGAGGAACAATCAGGAGAGCGAGCTTTCCCATGCACTCCAGATATGACAGCATCTTGACCAGACTCATTGTGTGAGTTGGTGTGCGGAGACTCCAGGGGGATGCTGGTTCGCCAGACCAGCCAAGACAGGCATGGGGGTGAGACTCAGTAAAGAGCCTTTGTAAAAGGCTGGCTCCGGGGCTCCAAGTCCATTTCTGGATTTACTGGCCAATCGGAATGCTCAGCAGTGGTAGGTGGCTGCAGGGCTGTTAGGCCCAAGTTGAAGCTGGATGTGTCTGTGTCGGCCATCTTGCTATGTCGATCGGGAGAAGGCAGGCTGGATGGAAGTGCTGCAGGGGGCTTGATGTCCGACAAGGGCATGGGGCTGCAGAGTGGGCCACTATAAAATAACCTCAACCCTTCCACCACTTATAAATTTCCTAAACCTCCCTCATAGGCCACTCTGCCCCCACACTTAAGCTAGCCCCTATCTTAATCTGTCCTGGTCCTCCCTGGCCAGCCTATTTACCCTGAGGCCCCTGTTTCTCCTTTGCGTTTTCTCAGCATGCACTTGTTACTTACTGACCAATAAGTCTCCTAACCGTTTGGGTACCAGGAATAGCTACGTCAACCCTATGTGGCCGATTCTCAAATTTGTTGGCGCAAATCTGAGATGCACCATAAATGCACAACAAATCGATATGCCTGACTCTCAGATGTGCACATTCCTGGGATGCTCCACATCACAAACGAAATACAAAATGAGTACAAAAGATGTGCAAAGTGGGAGGACAAATCAAGTGCACTCCTTTGCACTAAGAACCTTTTTTTTAGGAAGTTGGTACCAACAATGGGATGTGCACTACCACAGGTGCATCTCATTGGAACAAACTTTTTTGGGGAGAATCTGGTCGTATGCCTCCAAACCTTCTTACCTATCTCACCAACACTTCAAACTTTAAAAACTAACTGGGGATGGCCTACCATGGACTGGATTGATGTTCTCAAAACTTTGAGGGTTTCGAATCAATTTGAATGATTGGCCCATATGTGTCTGGAAGGTCTAGTGAGTTTAACCCATTTTTGAACGTCTTGCATGTTTAACAATATTTTTTGTTGGTTTAACCTGGCTCAAACTTTTAACATTCTTTCCGTTTGTTCACATTTAATTTCGTTTTACTTGATTTTATTTTTCTAGTGATATTATTCTAATAATAAGCACATTTTTAGGTTGAATTGGTTTAAACTTTATTCAAACCTATAGGCGCATATTGTTCATACTGATTCAAAGATATTTGTGCCACAGTGAAGGAAAATCATGTATTTTATAACACCTTTAAGGCTTGTCCAATGCTGTAAGTGGCCTAGGGTCACTGGAGCGTCCCCCACAATTGAGTCCACAAATTGCCCTTCAGTTGGGCCTATGCTGAGGCTTCTTGACAACTTTCCCAACACTTAGTCAATGAACAGATGATGTCAAACTATACTGCTCTTGTCCAGTAGATGTCACTTTCACATCATGTTTACAATCCCATCAATTTCAGGCATTTTGAGTGAGATTGTTGTGTAGTTCATTGAAGGGAAAACATGATATGGGCAATACATTGTTTGACTTTTGCCACATATTTGGAAGTCTTTTTAGAATAATGTAATTTTGGTAAGTGCATGGGATTTTGTGCTGTGCCGAATCACCACGGTTGTTTCAAAGCAGTGATCCTTGTCTGTGGCTTGTTGTGCCCCCACCTGGGGAAACTAGACTTTCTTCTGCTGGGAAAGAGAGCAAGAGTGAAGTGGATGCAAAACCAAGGACGGTGGTTGCAGGCGAGGAGAGGGGGTCGGACAAGGGGGGGGGAATGCTTTGTGTACGTCCACTATGTATGGGTTACCTTCTAGAGACATACAACACCAAAGAGCATGTGTTGAGGTAATGAACACATTGGGATTCCAATTCCAATTAAGGTTTCTAAGTGCAGACCCGGGGATCGAACCTGTGTTGCTTCGTGTCGTCTTGCTTCCAAGGCCAACACATTGCCACAGAGCTATCCTCCCGGGACAAAATCCCATTAATGGCAGAGCTACATGCCATGATTGAGGTACATTGGCAGAGCTATATGCAGGGTCACAGTGCTGTAGCAGGTGAGGGACGGGATGGTGTGCCTTGAAGAGAAAAAAAAGCTTACCGACCATGTTGCATAATAAAATGAGGTCAGATTTGAGGTGGATTGATGGAGCTGTGTGCGCAGAAAGAGCAGCAAGTTAGAATCTAGTAACATTATCAGGACTGCTTCTATCTCATTTCTGGAATAGGCAGGGATTTTGCTGCTGTGGGTCAGACATTATGCAGATCGACTGAACGAGATGGCCACATGTGGATCAGGGTCGTGCATAAGCATTCTAATCGATCCAGCAGCTCCCACAGGAACCAGCTTCATGGCTTCACATCAACATGGAAGAAAATGAAGACTGCGGCACGACACTGACATCCCTGTGCTGCACTGGGACGTGAACGACTGTCTTGGGGTCACCAGGCCCTCCAATGATTAAGAGCTGACTCAGTGCGTAGAGGAGGGCTTTTAGGGGTCCTTGGCCAAGGACTCGGGGTGAAACTCTTCATTTAATTAAAAGGGCTGCCCTGCACATGTCTGTGCTTTTTGTGTAACAAGACATAATAACGCAGAACGGTTGTGGCCATTAGGGCGGTGTGATCTTTGAGTATTGTGACCGGCTTGCTGAGCTCTTACAGAGAACGCCATCATGAAGATCCGGGAAGGCTGTTGCGTTATGCTATGTTATTGAGATTTATACCGTGCATTGCTGCCATTTTCATGGTCGCCATGAGCTCGGGGGATCTGAAAAGGAGACTGTTGGGGTGGTGTTAGTTAGTGGGAGGGAGAGGGAGAGTGCAAGAGTTTTTTGCTGTGCTGTTGGTAGCTTCAGTTAGGGAAACACAGTCACTGTTGAGGTCGCTTCTAGATGGTACGAGTGAGGTGTTTTGGTGGGTGGGTCTATATGGCATTGTTTTGTGTGTATGTGGCATGGTATTGGAGATTTAGTGTGTTGGGTTGAGAGGAGAGTACCGAGGGAGGGTGCCATTTGATGTTTGATTTCCGGTTTGTGCTGTGGGAGTGGTATGTGTGTTGGATTTGAGGGCTGAGTGGCGAGTTTATATTAGAGTTAGTAGTGAGGGAGGTCAGCACGCTCTTAAAAGTTGCTTTTTGTTGTTACTGCATTTGATTATATATACAAACAGACCTTTAGCACAAGTATCACAAACTTAAAACATCAATGGATTAACATCAATACGAACAAAAAATTGTGTTAAACAGCACTATGATAGAATGTTAAACAATGCTATGAAAACATTAAAAGATTGAAATTGACAAGTCAAATCTCACAGGTAGCAGATAGAAGGTGAAGCGCCTCCTGCCACGCATGATGGGCGGCAGCAGTAATGACAGTGGATTCTGCCCCATAAATGGTTGCCCAAAATGTATCTGCCTCAATTAAAAAAGAGTCATGGATAAAATGAGAGTAACTCTTCCAATAAGGCCGTCTTCATTTTTGACATTGGGTGAGGAAATGTCGAGCAGTTTCAACTGCCATACTGCATCGCAAGGTTGATTATTCCATTTGCCCATGCCTTCACGGTAGCTAGGATGCCAAATCGCAGATATGTGTAACCAGCTGTAAGATGTCTTATCCAATGCGCCCCGATACCTTTTGGGTCTGGAATGCAATACAAATAAATAAACAAACATATATGATAAATCTGCGGATCTGGGGAGAACATTGTTTGGTGAGATAGGAAGAAGGGTGATTTTTACACAAAAACTCGATGAGCTGTATAGGACATGAGTCCTCTTTTTTGTTGAGTTATCTATGTTATTTGAAATGTCAAAGTCTCGTTTTAATTTTTAGTAATAAGTGAGAGTTTGGAGCATGCAAGAAATGTTCCATGTCAACACCAGTGTTTCCCAAATGGCCCCCACTAGTGTGATAGAGCTCTTTCAAAAAGGGATTAACACCAAGTTGATGGTGGCGGTGAGAGAAGAGTAAATATTAAAATCGAGCTTACAACGCTGTATCAGCCTCAAAGATCGGATGGAAGAAACTCCCAATTCACATCTGAGCGCGTAGGCACACCCACTATAGAGCAGAGATTAAAAGTTGCATTGTTTCGATTCGGTTGAATTCTTTATTTAGTGGTTTCCCAATGTAATGCTTTCCTTTGATTGGGAGAGTCCAGTTGGTACAGGTTTGACAATGGTTTGTGGTGCCTTTCCTATTTTGGAGGTCTGTACTAATGCCCCTTAGCCAGGCCTCTTGCATGGTGCACCCTAAGCTTTTCCAGGAATATGTGTCCCAGTACCCCCACAGATCTGCCAACGGCTCTGCACCCCCTCCTGCCATTCTAATGCACTCCTCCTTCCCCCACACATAGTTCTGCCAATGCGTACCATTACCCCTACAGCACACCTCTATTCAAGTGTTGGGTGCACTCACCCAGCACTAATGGACTCAACTCTGACTTGCTACAGCTTCTGCCTTTCCACCCTTATGGTATACAACTCGAACCCAGCCGCAGCATTCCTGCTTTTTTTCGAATACCGAGGCACAAGCTCAGCTTCCCCCAATCCTTGCCAACTCCACCCACTTCGCTTCTAATCATTCCAGCAGCACTTCTGCTCTGCCAAAGCACCTGCATCCCACTCCTCGGCAGCACCTCCTGCAGTACCAGCCATGAGCCCAAGGTGCATTGTTTTCAGCGCCGTCCTTGAGTCCTCGGGACAGACTCCACGCTGCCCTTCGCCCCGGCCCGCCTCTATCTACCAAGGACGATTCCAGGGCCGCCGCGCCCAGCAAGGGAAGGGCGAAGGCCGTTCCATTGCCTACGAGCAGTGAAAACAAACACGGCCTCCTTCCTAACCCCTAGCTACGAGCCCCGCCTGCACTCCAGATTGCTGGCGTCGGGCCCCGCCTCGCTGACGAGAAACATGTATGCCTGAGTGCCAGAAGTGCGCAACAGGGCCGGCCGGGGCTCCTAGAAGCCGCAGCTGTGCCGTGCTGCCTCGCGCTAACCCCCCCCACTTTCCACGGCCTGTTAATAATGCGCAAGGTCAACTGCGCGTAACTGGTGGGCTTTTCTCGCCTCGTGACTGGCACATGGCGAGAGATCGGAAAGGGCGCTAATTGCTCGCCATTCATGGACGGAGTCAGCGCGGCGTCTGCGGCACTTTCTGTTGCGTTTCCATTATTCGGGGCACTGCTTCTTCCTTGGCAATCAATTCCAGGCAACCCTGAAGGATAAGTGTCACGCATTTGGGGAGGGGGAGGGGCGGTCGTATGCTTCAGAACACTGGTTAAAACGAGCAACACTGGATAAGAACCTATTTATTTTACATTTAAGAGCAGCTTTCGTTAAATAACAAAGACCTCATTGCAGAAAAAACGACCAGAGTACAGTACGAAATAACATAAAACACTATGAAAATTCCACAATAAACGACATGCTAATTGGTCGACCTGTGCTCGCGTGCTGGTTAAACCACAAGAGACATCAACTACATCCTAAAACTCAATAATGTACTGGACATGTTTTCTGCCGACATTTTTACATGTGCTAATTAAATTGAAACGAATAAAATCCTATAGGCCGTTGGCTCTTTACAAGCATGAGCAATAAACAGATAATTGCAGCATTCAAATGGGACTTGGTCTACTAATTTGATACACTCTTTAAAGGATAGTTCCGGGACTTTTTTTTTATTGTCCCTACGGTTCGGCCATGTGTTTTTAAGCACAACTCGGTAGATCGTAGAAAACTTTCCTATGGACCTTACCCGACTTTTCGTCCATTAACGCACTCGAAATCAGCCGCCATTTTCTGATAATCCTATCATTTCCCCCCATCGCCCTGGCTCACCTGCTTTTGCGGCACTAAATCAAATCCCCCGCCCCTGAAACAGACTTTATCAAAACATTCATATTCCCCGCCTCTATCCGTGACTGAGCTGCGTAGGCAAACGCGCCCAGGCGTCTTCTACGCGACTCCACACAGAACCCGGAAATCAACACAGATGAGCTCACACAACACAGCGCGCCACAATTGGGAATATGAAACTGTACTTTTAAATTAAACCGCAAGATTGTAAATTTGGTAAAGTACATTTATTTGACATCAAATGTTTTGAGAATATTCAGCGATTTGCATTTTTGTTTGCTCACGTTCCAAAAAGTTCGTTTTGAGGCACCCGATGTTCCTTTGCTGTACACAGGGTCTTAGATCATCTCACAATACAGCGCCACAATTCGGAATATGAAACTGTGGTTTAAAAGCAAACGGCAAGATTGTACATTTGGCAAAGTACATTTATTTGACATCAAATGTTTTGAGAATATTCTGCGATTTGCATTTTTCTTTGCTCTCGATCCAAAATAGTTCGTCTTGAGGCACGCGATGTTCGTGTGCAGTATACAGGGTGTTGGTTTACGATAAAATAAGCTCTTCGGTCGCACTGATAATCGCATGGCTGTTCCAACAACGAGGCACTAGGCCACCACAACGGTCTGTATGTTGCATCTAGCCGTTAGTACCGCGTAAGGGCATACTTGTACTTGGCGATCGTCCCATAAAATGGTCAGGGTGGTAACATTGTTCACGCGGAGAAGCAACTGGCGGTTGAAAAACCCATCCGCCGGTGTCTAGTACTCGTGACAAATACAATAATGGATGATGTACCTGTTTGAAAAACATAAAAAATTAAATTAGTCTCACCATCAGATCTTTATTAAAATTATTCATTTTATATATTAGGTCGGGAAATTATTTCATAGCTAGGACAGTGCAACTGGGTATTATACGTCAAGGGGGGGCTGTAGGATACTGAGACAGTCCCCCAGTGCAGGGGTTGACAGGGAGGCAGTGGAGGTGGAGAGTGGAAGGGCCCAGGACCGAGGTCGCAGACAGTGGACCAGTTGTAGCAGGGGAGAGGGAGAGAGAAAGCAGAAGCAAAGAGGAAGGTTTTGAGGTGCTTCTGTAAAAGGAGATGGTTCTCCTCAAGATAGTGCGCGGTACAAAACAATATGCCACATAGAACGAACAAGTACAACTTAACCCGTCTTTAAAGCTACTGTATAGTAATTAAATTGCGGTATAAACTCATCTAAAGAGTTACTTACATTATATTTGCATTTTCCATTGTGTCTGTGCGTAGGGCAGCCCCGAAATACCACTCCTTCTATGCCGACGTTATTTCTTCTAATGAACGAACATTAAATGGCTTTCGTTTCTGAAATTATATTCATTATCGTTTACGTTATTGCACCACACCCCCAAAAAGAAGTCTTTCGGGATGGTCCCGGCCTGTCAAGGTCAAATAACAATAGAACCTTATACTGAGTCGTGGGCACCCGAGCAAAAAATCAAAGCAGCTGACCTTCACTTTGAACGAGCACACATTCTTAGTTAGCTACATTCAGTGTAAGGCCATCTCACAGGACTTGAAATTTACACTCCATCTTTGCATTTTGTGTGCGTGTATTTGCAGCCCCAGAGAACCATAAATACGGAGACATTCTATATATTTTGAAAAATGATTTATATTACTGTTTGGTTTAATTCAATGCGCAAATGAACAAGGTTGGAGAGACACATTGCATGTACACTGAGCAATCACTTTTATTTACACAATACATAGCTACACATATTCAATTGGCCTGCGACATGAGGAGACTCGAGAGCAAAGTCACAGGTGACACCCGGGTGGTTCACACTACTGCACGGTGAAGAGAGGGGCAACGATGGAGAGACACATTGCATGTACACTGAGCAATCACTTTTATTTACACATTACATAGATACACATATTCAATGGGCCTGCAACATGAGGAGACTCGAGAGAACAGACAATCAAATTACAATCATTTAAACCGTGATGTGTATTTCTCAATGAGCTCTTCTTTAGGTGGACATGGAACAGAGGCAATGTTGGGTGGCAATGCAGTTGTCCCCTGCACAGGTTCGTTCACAACTCCATGTATGTGCCTATCTAGGACATCAACAATAAGTCTCTCAATAAAGTCATATTGCATATCCTCAAACACTGGTTTGATAATCCATTGTTTACTTCTTTTAGTGAAGGCCTTATTGTAGCGAAGCGTCCCTAAAGTTCCGGTCGTCCTACTTTGTTGACGGCCAACATTATGGTCATGTGCCAAGACCGCTAGAAGAGTCCGATTTATCATGCCCTCCATGCCAAAATGCAATCGTTTTGGCCTGTACTTTAGGAACATATTGTGGAACACCTCCAAATCTCCTGTGTGGCAGAATTCCGTGAGTCCCCTCACATCTCTTGTTATAGTTTTATCAAATACAATCTTTTCAATGGCTTTGTGAGTGGGTGATGAAGGAATCAACCACTTCTTCTTCCGTGCCTCCTCTGTGGACAAATGGCCATGTTCACAATTGTGGAAATGTTGGTTTGTGTTCCAACGGTGAACGTTGGTACAGTGTAGCATTACTGACCGCCATTTTTCCAGTAGAATTTCCAACGACCCTCCACATGTTTTTGAGCTCCACCAAAGATGGTTGCTGATTGACTTGGACCACTGTGAAATACCTTGCATATCTTTTTTTTTTACCTGCAGCCGACATTTTTTTATTGATTGTTTTTGCAAGATGCCAAACGTCAAATTGGTGATTTATATTTTTGTACTCTTCTCTCATTGTCTTGGCAATTGAAACGTGTCTGTCCGTGGCTATCAGGTCGATCACCATTCCCCGCGATTGTAGTTCTTGCAATGATGCTACAAAGCCAACTTTCTCCATGGCCACTGAGGATGTACTTTGTGACACCTGCACAACCACCGAACTCACAATTTTCTTACTTTCCATGTCCTGAAAGTGGCAGGTGCAGTACTTGACTGAAAATCCTGGGCTGTCGCACTGTCCATCACCGGCTAGCCTGAACCGTTTGCCCGCGAATGTACTATCAATAGACATTTTTTCCATTCTCCAAGCTTCGCTAATGGCTGGAAATAGATAATCGGTTTGGTATTTGTAGAACTGAGTTTTCGCAATGAAATGGATTCCCACAAACTGAAAGAAAGACTCTAACTTTTTAAAACTTGAACCACTAAAAAGTGCAGCCGCTGCACAAAGTAGATTGCCTGCTGGCAGTTGCCCCAGCATGGGTTGTGCAGACCATGAGAAAGGATGATATTTTGTACAGGTGGCATGTATTTTAAGGTTAGTGCCTCGAATTGCACGAGTCACATTAATCAATGGCTCCCCACATACTTCCCCACCAACCGAATGCCCACATTTCATCCGAATAATAATATCAATCAAACAACTATCGAATACAATGAATTTGGCCTCTTTCCTTATACTGTCACTCTGCATCCCAGCTGGTTCGGCCTGTAACGTTGAGGACATGTCACTCACGTGAAAGGTAGAATCTCTGATATCGTCTTCCGCTATGTTCAGTGATATTGATGGTGTTTCATTGTCGTCCACTTAATTCTCTTCCATTGCAACATCTGTTCCTTCTCCGGCGATGGGTGAATAAAACAATTTCTTCAACTTTCTCGCGGTCTTAGTTTTTGAGGGTGTGGATTCTGTGAATTGATCTCCGACTGCATCCGAACTACCAGGAGGACATTCACTATCAATGGCTGGTGGTGGTATAGCTCCGTTGTCAATCACTTCATATTCTTCCCATTGGCACGATGCATCTCCAGTCTCAAGTCCCTGCCAAAAGGTTTGACAAGCAACATCTCTCGTTCGCTTCACTGTCTGTGTAGATCTAGTTCGTACACCCACTCGCAACTAGAGGACAGATTGGAAAAGGGATGTTCAGTTTAAACACAACTTACAGTATTGAACTATTAACAGTGAAAAACAACATAATATAGTGACCAGGACACTAACCTTCTTTTGCTTTCTTTTCTTTGAAACTTTCTTGCCTCGAACTTCAACATCAGGACGCTGTTGCTCCGACTCGTGTGTGCATGTCTCCACTTCCTCTTGCGCTGCAACGACTATATTTTCATGATAAGCACATCCATCACGCACTGACGCTCCATCGACTCCCTGAAACATACAACTTTCATTAGTATGTATAATAATATCGAAAACACAAAATGTACTTGGGGACCAATACACACGTACATTTCAATAGCAAAACACGAATGAACGCTTTGTGTAGAACATTCAAACGACAATTATTCACGCATTGTTGATCTAGTTAGATGGAACTGTCAAGATCCATACCTCGGGCTCCTCATAGACTTCCATTGATGATATTATTGAAGATGATTCTTCAGTAACTCCCTGAAACACAGTAATTGCATTAGTATGGTTTTCTATTTTGTTAAAAAGAACATAAACTTTGTGCAGGCGTCAACGGCTCATCTAAATAGACCTGCACAAATGATCAGTTGTCTAAAATAAATAATGGATATGTAAATATGATTCGATTTGCTCGATCGTTGGAAGTGTCACCACCCAGAGATCTGCATCAACTACTAGGGGTGATGTTCTTGTAGAAGAAGCTCCGTCATCTCCCTGAAACATAGTACTTGCGTTAATAAAGAAGGAAGTATAGCGGATGTAATCACGTCATATGATTTCGCTTGATCGAACTGTCAGTATCCATACCTCGAAATGCATAAGAACATCAAGGGACGATATAACTGCGGTGCACACTTCTGCAAGCTGTTGCGCCGACCCGTAACTGCATGCTCCCCCTTCTTCTTGGACTAATGCTCCATCGACTCCCTGAAACATAGGACTTTCATTAGTAATGAACACAATATTGAAAAAAGAAGACACATAGGAGGGCGACGACAGAAGGACATATCAATGGCTAAAAACGAAAGAAACATTGTGTGTAACAATCACGCTACAAGAATGCAAGATCTGATGATCTCCATCGATGGAACTATCCAGAAATGTACCTCGAGCATCTGAGTGACATCAACGGTAGTCGTCAATACGTTGGACTCCTCAGCATCTCCCTGAAAGACAGTACTTGCATTATTTTGGATAACAATAATTATAACTGAAAACAAAGACTAGAGGACGAGTACAAGGGTGTACCATTAGGTAAAATAATTACACGATAAATTAAAACTATTGATTTACATGCCTAAAACAAGTCAGTGGCAGAATAGCCAAGTAAGATTACCCGATAGGCGCTTGAAGTGGCTGATGACTGCAATAACGACACGGATGGAGAATCTTCCGCCTTCATATTGAGTGGATACATAAATGGGGAAATTATTGTTAGCTAATGCTACACACTACCACAAGGCCGAGAGATAAATACGTAAACTTGACTCACCAGTGGAGGGATGTGGACGAATAGAGTGGGAATAGCGGTTGAGAGCAATTTTCGCCTCGCTCGCGGTGTGTTCTTCTTTATTAGCAATGATGTGGAGTACATGTCAGAGGTAAAGTGCCTGCTGCAGATGCGGTATCGATCACCCCTCTTGTCCGCAAAGACTTGTAGGACTCTACTTTCAAGCTCAGACGGTGGATATCCGCAATATCGGACCCATTCTCTTATCTGATCTATTGTCTTAGGGAAAACATGCATTATAGTACCTTCAGATTTATTATGGGTCTTCGAAGGGCAACCGCCAATGGAACAGGCAGGCATTGTGGAAAGTTCTGAAAAGTAAAGATCAACAATTCTCTATGAATACCAATGTAAACTCAGAACATGTGACTAGTTCCTTGCATGTACTGTCTTGAACGAAAAGAAATTGGACGCAAAATGATTACGGTACATGGCCTTACCTTGACGAACAAACAGTTAGATGCAGGGATCAGAGTAGTTTCTTGTCGTAGAACAGGGAGCAGTTCACAGGTTGCAAACTGCCGAGTTTCCTCGAAGTGGTCACGGAAGTTCACAGAGACGAAGAGCAGATAACCAGCACCTTCACGGGTTGACTAGCAAAGCGCAAAGAAGTTCTCATTAGAAATATGAAGTGGGTTATAAAGAATTCGAAACAGGGGTGTGTTTGTGAATGAATGATGTGTATATGTCGTGGCATTATGCGGTTTGCAGGGGGCCGTCCAGCGTGAAGGGGGATGCTTGGCAGGAGACACGGGGTCTGGAGGTAGACATGGGAACAACAACCCATGCTCTATAGACCACTTTGAAGTGTACATGGTCTTTGGCACCTCTTGGCCTTTATCGCTCCCTGACAGCTCCACTTGGCAGCACAAGTACCCCGGTGCGAACTGCCTTTGATAGGGCGGGGGGGGGTGGATTGGGGCGGTGGTCGTGCAGACAAGACACAGGAAGACTCGTGAATGGAGACACACTTATGTGGATTGCAGGGGGCCGTCCAGCGTGAGGGGGGATGCGTGGCAGGAGACACGGGGTCTGGAGGTAGACATGGGAACAACAACCCATGCTCTATAGACCACTTTGAAGTGTACATGGTCTTTGGCACCTCTTGGCCTTTATCGCTCCCTGACAGCTCCACTTGGCAGCAAAAGTACCCCGGTGCGAACTGCCTTTGATAGGGCGGGGGGGGGGGTGTGGATTAGGGCGGTGGTCGTGCAGACAAGACTCGTTTGCCGCAGGGCCTCACCAAGGAGAGGCCATCTAACTGCATGTAAGAGGCAGGCTGCAGGATCTAGTACATGGAAGGCAGGGGGGTGAGTTTATAAATACCTCACCCTCCCAGGAGAATATATGGGTGCAGTTCACCCTGGAGACCCTGGATGCCTAGGCAGTTAGTCAGCAGCAGGCTGGCCTGTGGTGGCAAGGCGGCACGGGCTAGAGGGGGTCATCTCTGTACCCGGTGCCCAAAAGGATGATTTATTATGATCAACCATATTGATTATTTACCTATAACCATGTTTTGTATCAATAAAATCCAACGGCCTTCCTTTTATTGCCAACGCTTGAACAAAGTAGTGTGGTAAGTATTTTTGGGGGAGGAGGCAAGGCCGGGAGGCTTGATGCCAACCCGCAAAATAACATATGTATGTCTGCTGCATATGGGTTCAACGGTTATGTGGATTGAAGGTGGGCGGCCAGCGTGAGGGAGGATGCTGGCCGGAGACGTGGTGTGACAAGACAAGGCTCAGGAAGACTATTCAATGGAGACACACTAGATTCATTTAAAAAATCAAAACAACCATTGTTAAAATATATGTTGGGTTTTATTTTAGATCTTAATTTCAATTGAACATAAATAATAAACATTACACATTGTAAAGTTCCGGTTGCAGCACATCCAGGGAAAATCCACGGTATTGTCCACTGTCGCTGGGGAAATGTTTTCTAATGGCAAGTACCGCACAGGCAGGTATTACTCTCCGAACGCGGTGTCCGAGCCTCCCGTGAAGCCACCAAGTGAAGCAACGATAGGCCACCAGCCTGTACCACCTGTGAAAACGAAAGATGCAAACTGTATTAAAATGACAAAACTTTCTTATCACTGTCGATTCAGGTAAAAAATGTCATTCTGCTTTGAAAAAAATTCTATCTAGAAAATGCACAATATGGAACCAATTTACATGCATTCGAATGATATGTAGATGTCATTTTATATGTGGGAGACGACCATGACATAGTAGTGGCATCACTGACATCAAAACCAGAGTATACTTACTCGTTACTCGGATTACGCGGACGAACAGTGCCGCGAAGTTCGTGCATAAGCACCATCATCATCCTCAACACGGTCCGTGAGAGGCAGGCTTCCCTGAACTCTGGCAGCTCGGTGATGCATTGCGGACTTGGCTCGCCTTCCGAAATGTAGGCCAAGCACCCGGAATTTTCACGGCAGCAGCAGTTCTCCTCCTCAGTTGGCATTAGCTCGCACCGATTGCACGTGCACCAGGTGGAGACGCCGTCCATGCGACATGGTCCAGGCTCTTCATCCGTTGACTGGTCCTCCCAACTGCCGTCCGAATCCCCATCGTTTTCGCGTGCTTGCCTTTCCAGTAGTTCCTCCTCGGTGTACTCGGGCTCGTACATATACGGCATTATTGTAGCCATTGTGTGGTAAAGAAAGTAAAATAATTTACAGAGATGGTACAGGTGTTCACAAGGCCTAGAAGCGGCGAAGGTAGCTGACCAGAGCACAGAAACGAGTCACAGAATACTCAAAGTAACACAGCGAGAGTAATGGAATCGAAAATCTGCTGCTGTGTGTTGTGAAACGGTGTGTTTATACTTATTGAGGAAAGAGGCGTCCTGCCATTTCCATGGCGACACTTCATTAGCTGAGGCGCAGCGATTGTTGACACGAAACGTGCTTTGGCGTTGGGAAATGGGCGGTACGCGTCTGCTGATGTCAGGCTCAGGGGCGGGGGATTTGATTTAGAGCCGCAAAAGCAGGTGAGCCAGGGCGATGGGTGGAAATGATAGGATTATCAGAAAATGGCGGCTGATTTCGAGTGCGTTAATGGACGAAAAGTCGGGTAAGGTCCATAGGAAAGTTTTCTACGATCTACCGAGTTGTGCTTAAAAACACATGGCCGAACCGTAGGGACAATAAAAAAAAAGTCCCGGAACTATCCTTTAAAAAACAGGGCAATGGTAAATGATTTTTTAAATCGTTGCCGAGTCTCAGGAACTCAAATGTTTACCTGGCAGTGGCAGTTTCACTACTAAATAAATAAAAAATAAATGGAGAAAGAGCAATGAATGTGGTCATTTTGTAAGATTCCAGCCGCACAGTCCTTGACAGCTCCAGGCCTTGGAAATCCTCTCGCCCTACATCTCTCTACACCCCAGTAACGCTACCAGGGCTGCTCCCCGTGGAGTTCTAAGCCAGAACAATTGATGACTGATTGTTGCTGAAGATAGCTTTTAAAACTATGACCTGATTCACATGAAAGTGTTGCTGGAGCAAATGGGGACATGCTGATGACCATGGCCGATGTGTAGAGATGGGGACGCCAGATAATTCATGGGTAGAGCTAAAGCTCGCAACCTTTTGTGTCACCAAGGCGGGTGAAAACACTGATTTTCTTTTTGGCGGTTGAGAGCCAATAGAAGTCAATGGGTGTATGAGGGACTTGACGGGTGATTCAGCTGCTTGCAAGGCGGGTGAGTTGAGAGCTATGGTAGAGCTGAGCCAGAAGCGAATTTAAGGAGGTGGGGGGGTCTGGCTTGGCTTTAAGATAAAACATTATCTGAGTCGGCAAAAAGTACATACCTGGTCCCCTGCCTCCCAAGGTCCTGTTTTATGTCTTATTATTAATAAGCATCAAGAATCACACTTGCTATCCGAATAGGTACTTGATTAGCATCCTAGCTTGCTTATCTGACTTTCAAAGAAAGGATAATTGGGGCTGCTCAGTATAAATCCCAGTGACCGCATGGATGACTGGGATGAGGTTTTTTAATTCTCATCGGGTGGCAATGCTGCTTTCATTTAATCCACTGTGCACGAAGGTGACTCTGGGTTTGGCTCGACTTGGGCTCGCCTTTCACAAAGGCTCTTGAGTAGAGCCAGATTCAGGCATTTGGCTTGAGCCTGGACTGGCTGCCCCACCTCTACAGATTTGCATTTGTGACCTTATATCTGAGCCAAAAATATGAAATCTAGAGATGGCCAAAGCATTTCTGAGATGCTCACACCGGTTAAGTTACATGGGATTTCTATACTGCACCACTAATTTACAGAGTCTTGTGTTATGGAGGCTCGGCTCATAATATTGGTGAATCCTGGACTGTAGTCGGAAGTCAAGGTGGGTCTGAAGGTTGGGTGATGGGATGGTCCTTGCAGAGCGTTGGAGACCTAATGTTCATTCAACAATTTCCAGTCTGGCTTTATGGCAGTGATCTGTGCGCGCATCACTGTTATGTTTGGTGGTGTCAAGAAGATGCTGTGTATCAGAGGAGTCAGAGGGTATTCTTGGTGTCTGACAGTAAGGTCAGAATATACAACTATAGGTAGACAGAGAGGAGAGTATAGATGGAGAAATTGAATATCTGTGGGTAGCATGGTGAGTTCCCTGACATCCCCATGTTGACCTGTGGAGTTAGCAGGGCGCTAGGGACATGGGTGGTCGAGCTGCAACCCGCTGTGCCTCTCTGAGTGCAGATGCAGGTTCCTGTTGGCCTGCTGCTGTCCCAGCCAGGAATGTGGTATCCCTTTTTCCGAGGTTCATACTGGAAGGAGGAGTCATGTGACTATATAACCCAGCATGCATGGGGAAGCTATAATGCATGGGACAGCTGACGCTAACACATTTAGCACAAAGAGAGAAACTTGACAAACCGCTGAGTTTGAAAAACAATAGCAAAGATTACCTGGGAAGAAAGCTGGAGAAAGAGGCACGTGCTCACTGTGCTTCCTTTCCATCATCTCGACCCTGGCTTCCCTGCAGAGTAGGGGAGAGCCTACAGCACTGCCTGTCACAATGCGATTCCAATAGGGCACCGACCACCATGTGCATCATTAATAACTCCTCGCCCAATCCCATTTAAAATCAGTTGACTCATCAAACAATCACCAATTTGAGAGAACCACTAATAATTCTGTTAAGATGGTCTGGAAAACCCCAGTTTATGCAGAGGATGAGAGGCCGGGGAATCCCGAACTCAGTAACGTAAATAGTCCAAGTGTAAGGCAAACCCCAACTTTATTAACAGCCATAATAAAGCAGGGACAGCAAACATGCAGATAAGTCGCAGCTCTCAGAGCTCTTCATACAAAACAATTTGTATACCAAGAGCAAGTCAGAATGACAATATCAGAATACTAGACCTGTGGGATTTATTTATTTATTGTTCACTTGTTAGGCACTCATAAAGTAAGTACATTCAGTTTCAAAGCACCCACAGGGCGACAGGGAGGGGACATGGGGATCAGAAACATTAAAATAGATACAATATATTAAATACAGTGGGGGGGGCCTACTATGCCTTGTGAGTTTTCCGAACATGCAAGTGCAGAAGGGAGGGGGAATGAGGGTAGGTGCCTGGGTGCTCGTCGCAGAGCAACCAGTGAAGTGCAAGGTATGGTAAGTGCGAGCCTCCAGGATGGGGGCTGTGCTGAGGCAAGTGCTGAGGATAGACAGAAGCTGGGGGTGATACAGTGTGGGAGGTCAGTGCCCATGAAGATTCATAAGGGCCCTAGACACCAATCAAGCAACTGTGAGATTAGCAGAGGAGAGAAGAGGGGAAAGAGGAGGTAAAGAGGAAAGTCTTGGGGAGTTTCTGGAATTTAAGAAAGGCCTGCTCAAGACTAAGAGGGAGGGGGAGGCTGGTCCAAGGCAGGGAGTCAGCTGAGGAAAGTGATCGACCTCGGCCCTATGTTTAGCGAAACATTTTACACACAGAGAGTTGGTGTCAGAGGAGCGCAGAGGTCTAGAGGGGGAATATTTAGTAAGGGATAGTTGCAGATATTGTGGTTCCCGGCCCCAGACAGCCTTGTGGCTAATACAGAGGGATTTGAATTTAATCAGTGAAGCAACTGGGTGCCAGTGAAGACCTTATAGGGCAGGAGAGTTGCGGTACTTGGGCTTGAGGCCAAGGATAAGTCTTGCTGCCTAATACTGGATTAGCTGGAGGGGTCACAGAGTGGAAGAAGGTAGATTCAGGAGGAGGCTATTGCAATAGTCAAGCCTAGGGAGAACCAGAGCTCAGATGACATTGAGCCTCTGGGGGAAGGTGTTGAAAAGGTAGAATTCCTTTGAGAAGAGCTGAAAGTGGGACTTCTTGGCAATGCCGTGAGTTTGAGGGAGAAAGTTGAGAGAGGAGTGGAAGATGGCTCCAAAGTGTCTGGCTTCAGAAGAAGGGGCAGGGGGAGAGCCCATGGAGGATGGCCAGAGTGAAGTGAAGAAGTCGGGAGCAGGGGTCCCAATGGGAAGGATCTCTGTTTTGCTGGCATTGAGGCAGAGATCATTGGAAATGCACCAGACCTGGATGGCAGATAGGCAGTCAGGGATGATGGAATGTGCAAGAGGGTCAGCAGGGATTTGAAACAGAGTTGTGTGTCATCTGCATAACACTGGAAGTTGGGGGAGAAGGAGGAGATGAGTATGAGCTGAGTAAGGTAGAAGTTAAAGAGCCAATGCGAGAGGATAGAGCCCTGTGGGACACCATGGGTGGAGAAAGAGTTAGGAGAGGAGAAGGTGCCCAGGATGACTTGGGAGGAGCGGTCAGCTAGGAAGGAGGTCAACGAATCCCGTGCCCACTCCAAGATACCAATGGTGTTGTGGAGCCTTTGTATGAGGATTGAGTGGTTGACCGTTTCAAAGGCAGAGGAGAGATCAAGAAGGATGAGGACAGCTGGGGAGTTGGAATCAAGTGAGGAGACCAGTTCTTCACGGGTGTTCAGAAGAGCAGTTTCTGTGCCTCTGGGTGCTCGGAATCCAGATTGATGTCATGGAGACCCCCAACAAGTACAGTGTGAGAGTTGAGTTGGGGCAAGGGCAACTTCTTCAGCAGTTTCCCCAGGAAGGGGGTGATGGAGATAGGGTGATAGTTGGCTGAGAGGTAGGGTCTGCTGATGGTTTTTTATGGAGGGGCACATAAGGGAGTGCTTGAGGGAGGAGCGGAAAGAACCAGCAGCAAAGCAATGGTTGCAGAGATCAGTGAGTGTGGGGGCAAGAGAGCCAATGGTGTTCTTGATGGTTCTGGATGAACAGAAGAGACCTAATGGAGCAGACATCTCAGGTGGGTTGGGAGGGTGAATAGCAAGGTTCTTCAGTATGTCCTGAGTTTTGGTGGTGAATTGAGTGGCCATTGCGTTGCAGAGGGCCTGCGGCAGGAATAGGGGAGGAGGAGACTGCAGAAGGGATGGCTAGTTCCTTGCAGATTATGAACACTTCAGCCGTGTTGTTGGATGCGCCAGATACCTGTGCCTGCACGTGGGCCCTTTTCTTGACATAGATAATCTGTATTGCCTATGGAGAATGCGGCAAGCCAGTTTGTCAGAGGGTGAGCCTGAAGTTTGCCACTTCTGTTCTGCCACTGTGCACTTTTGTTTCAGGGCTGCTTGTTCATAGTCGTACCAGGTGTTGCGCTTAGAGGTGGGTTTCAGGCAGATCCTTATGACTGGGCAAGAATGTCAAGGGTGTTGGTGATGTCACAACATGTAAGTACCCAAAGGTATATACAGACTCTCATTGCATAAGGACAAAACTTTTTTATTGATTATCAAATATATTCTTTATTTTGTATGAATACATGAAAGACAATATGAAGGCAGTGTAAAAAAATATTTCATGCCTTTAAAAGCACATCACTAAGTCTGTAGTACAACAATACATTGTTAATCCTATAAAAAAACACACCTCACTGTGATCAACACTATGACTCATCCAAACCAAACACATTAATTCCCATGCATAGTCCATTCATACTGTGCAAACAACGCAAAGTAATTAATTAGTAGAAAAACAGTGGGTTTAACAATTCAACCTCAGCTGTAAAGTGCTATTCGGACATTAATTGCACCAAATCTTTACAAAGTTGGCATGTATCGATATGTAATTCTGATACAATGATTCCCCACAAACGTCATAGAAGCTATCCAATTTGTTGTCCAGTGGAGTCTGTGACAAAAAAGTGTCAACTCAAGTTTCGGCTTGGTACTCAGCATGGTTTTCATACCAAAGCCATCTTCAGGCCATAAAGGGAATCCATTTGTAATCACATTGGTGTGTGTTCACAATTTAGACGATGAATATCTGCATTACCAATGTCAGAGGGAAAGGAAAGTAGAACCAAGCGAAACGGGAAAGAGTGGAAGGGATGGCAAGGGTAGGGAGAAGAAAAAACACGTTTTCATTAGAGTCTAATTGCAGACATCGTTACTATTTGTACATTGCCTATTTACTTAAAAAGCAGCGTCAAAAAAGGTTACAAAAAACGTTGTTGACTCATACAATATTTCAAAACGTGATTAAGTTCTAGAGTCATGGAAAGGGTTGCAATAGCCCCACATCAGAACCCTTCTAACTCTCACATACAACACCCAGCTAATAGCACAGAGTTCACGCTTCAAACAAGCAATAATTCCTAATCTGAGAGTACTTAGTAAGATGGAAGGTGACTCACACATACACATGTTTCCCAACTCCAAAATGGTAACAATGGTCAGGGTGGAGGAGGGAGAGATGATCAACTTGCCTCAATGGAAGAGTGGTGCTGGGTGGGTAATATGGAAGAAGGAACCCACTCAGGGAAGATTAAGACAACCCCACTGCCAGCACAGTGAGGTTGCGGCTTGGAAATGATCTTGAAGCTGGCAGGTAGGAGGGAGTCAAAAGCAGTGACTGAGCTGGCATTGAACCATGTCTTGATAAGAGCGAGAATGTCTAGGTCAGTATCTTCAAGACCGCAGAGTGTTTGTTGGCAGAGCAGGCATTAAGAGTCGCCAGGTCTAGACAGTCTTTGCCTTTGAAGGTTTTCTGAGGTGGAGTTCGGGGATTGGTACTCCAGTCAGAGGGCGGGCCGAGGTAGGTGTAGGGGGAGAGGCAGGAGACGGAAGAAAGTTAATGAGGGACGTTAGGATCTGATCAAAAGAAGGACGATGGCTTGAGGACCCTGAACCAGGATAGTGCCAATGTGATAGACATTAATGATGCAGCGAGATGAGAAGAAGCCGACCATGAGGACTTCCCACTTGGTGCTACCATTAATGGGAGAGGATGTAAAAGGGGAGAGTAGAAATGAGATGAGAAGTCATAGGTCTGGAGAGGGGACAGAGAAGAGAATATCAGTGAAGATCTCTCTGGAAGATACACTGACAAAGGTGTCTGCGATGGGAAGGCCAGGATTTGCACTCAGGATGTCTTGTTTGTGTTTTTTCCATCCAGACTTTGAGATAGAGGGAGGATAGGTGATAGTGTAGCAGGTAGAGGAGATTGGAGAGATGGTGAGTGTTATCTCAGAGGCAGAGGATAGATGAAAGAAGGAAAAGAAAGGGGGGGCTGCACTGCACAGTCCTGGTCCTTACTCCAAGGCAGTCTAGTAATTAAGGAAGGTGCAAATACAAATGCAGATCAATAGGTGGGGTACAGAAATTCATTGTTATTTAAATAGGATCACAATGCACAAAAAGGAATGCAAGATGTTAAGCACAAACACAATGCAGGAAGGGGGTGGTGGTGACCCTGTTTGTTGTGGCGCTGGACTTCAAATATCTTTACAAGTATCTTCACCACAAACATATAGCACTTGTAGTGCCAATCACATGAGGAGTGCCGACACGCGATAAGAGTGCTGAGCAGTCGAGGTGATCGAAAGAAAGATTACCATGACTGCTCATCTTGTATGCAGAGGCCTTGCTGGCCTTACAGTTACTACTGAGCACTCCTATTGTCAGGAACATATTCCAGCATTAACTAACCTGACTTTACAAAGACCCTATGGTGGAAACACATGTCGGCACTCCACATGTGATATCACTACAAGTGCTATTTGTTTGTGGCAACCATATACCAATAAATCCACACTGCATTCGAACCAAAGTAGTAAGACTCATTATTCATCAGTGCCTTACATACTACATTAACTGGTGAAGATATATGAAGTCCAGCGCCACAACAAGCAGGGTCCCACCCACCCCCTTTCCTATAATTCACAATACGGGACTGCTGGAGGATTGTCCCGCGGGCACCCAGTGAGTGGCAGCAGGACATATGCCAGCCGACGGAACCAGATTGAGTGCAGGGATCCATTATTCCTATAATGCTCCTACCACAACCTCCTCCACAAACACAATGCAGGGCACAAAATGGATGCAAGATGTAAAACACACCCACCTAGATACGATTTATAAAGGATCACAATGCAGTGCACAATATGATGCAAGATGTAAAGCACACCCACCTAGATACAATTTATAAAAGGATCCCAATGCAGTGCACAATATGATGCAAGATGCAAAGCACACCTACGTAGATATGATTTTTTTAAAGGATTACAATTAATTCAATGCAAACAGGGAAGCAAGAAGGAAAAGGAAGAATCATAACTTCAATGAATTTACCAATTGCAGAACACAGAGAGCAGTGAAGAAAATAGGTGGTCAAGGGAGAAAGGCAGAATAGTACTGGTACAGGTACGGTTAAGGAGATAGGTGGAGGAGGCAGTAGGACTGTTCAGCCATCACTCACATTTGAGCAGAAGGGGTGCCTGGGTCCAAGTTCGTGCAAGAGCAAGACATGCACAGGAGACTGCAGCATTACTTGTGGAGGGGCACTGAGATGGAGGCCCTCCTGAGCCCTACCAGGCCCGGACAGGCTCAGACATGGCCTTCGATGGAGGGGCCGGCTTCTGCCTGTCGGTGCCTCCGATAGGCTAAAGTCTAATAGGCAGCCAATCACGGACATACTGCAGGCTGGATATCAATAAGTTTTCCTGGAACCCAGGAAGGGTCTGCCATCATGTGGTGTGGATGTGTGAGCACCGTAGAATGGGCAAATGGGCATAAAGTAGGTAGTATACCTACTACTATTGCAGCCCCAGTGTGCGCTAGGCGATCAGGGTGATTTTCACTTTGCAAGAGGAAGTGTGAGCACACAAAATGCTTGCCGCCAAAAAAATTCAAAAATGCTGCCCACCTGGGCTTACCTTCATTTTTGGGTGTGTAGAAATGCTGCATCAGCAGCAGGAAACTATTGGAGTGGAGGTGGTAGGGGGCACAATGATTGTGTTCAGCCTTCTTCAGCTGAATATATTGGTTTATAAGCATATCTATACATACTTTATGTATGTGTTAAACTTTGTGTTAAACTTTCAATTGGATAAGGAGGGTGCAAATACAAATGCAGATCAATAGGTGGGGTACAGAAATTCATTGTTATTTAAATAGGATCACAATGCACAAAAAGGAATGCAAGATGTTAAGCACAAACACAATGCAGGAAGGGGGTGGTGTTGACCCTGTTTGTTGTGGCGCTGGACTTCAAATATCTTTACAAGTATCTTCACCACAAACATATAGCACTTGTAGTGCCAATCACATGAGGAGTGCCAACACGTGATAAGAGTGCTGAGCAGTCGAGGTGATCGAAAGAAAGATCACCATGACTGCTCATCTTGTATGCAGAGGCCTTGCTGGCCTTACAGTTACTACTGAGCACTCCTATTGTCAGGAACATATTCCAGCATTACCTAACCTGACTTTACAAAGACCCTATGGTGCAAACACATGTCGGCACTCCACATATGATATCACTACAAGTGCTATTTGTTTGTGGCAACCATATTCCAATAAATCCACACTGCATTCAAACCAAAGTAGTAAGAGTCATTATTCATCAGTGCCTTACATACTACATTAACTGGTGAAGATATATGAAGTCCAGCGCCACAACAAACAGGGTCCCACCCACCCCCTTTCCTATAATTCACAATACGGGACTGCTGGAGGATTGTCCCGCGGGCACCCAGTGAGTGGCAGCAGGACATATGCCAGCCGACGGAACCAGATTGAGTGCAGGGATACATTATTCCTATAATGCTCCTACCACAACCTCCTCCACAAACACAATGAAGGGCACAAAATGGATGTAAGATGTAAAACACACCCACCTAGGTATGATTTATAAAGGATCACAATGCAGTGCACAATATGATGCAAGATGTAAAGCACGCCCACCTAGATACAATTTATAAAAGGATCACAATACAGTGCACAATAGGATGCAAGATGTAAAGCACATCTACCTAGATATGATTTTTTAAAGGATTACAATGAATTCAATGCAAACAGGGAAGCGAGAAGGAAAAGGAAGAATCATAACTTCAATGAATTTACCAATTGTAGAACACAGAGAGCAGTGAAGAAAATAGGTGGTCAAGGGAGAAAGGCAGAATAGTACTGGTACAGTTACGGTTAAGGAGATAGGTGGAGGAGGCAGTAGGACTGTTCAGCCATCACTCACATTTGAGCAGAAGGGGTGCCTGGGTCCAAGTTCGCGCAAGAGCAAGACATGCACAGGAGACTGCAGCATTACTTGTGGAGGGGCACTGAGGTGGAGGCCCTCCTGAGTCCTACCATGCCTGGACAGGCTCAGACAGGGCCTTCGATGGAGGGGCCGGCTTCTGCCTGTCGGTGCCTCTGATAGGCTAAAGTCTAATAGGCAGCCAATCACGGACATGCTGCAGGCTGGATAACAATAAGTTTTCCTTGAACCCAGGAAGGGTCTGCCATCATGTGGTGTGGATGTGTGAGCACTGTAGAATGGGAAAATGGGCATAAAGTAGGTAGTATACCTACTACTATTGCAGCCCCAGTGTGCGCTAGGCGATCAAGGTGATTTTTCACTTTGCAAGAGGAATTGTGAGCACACAAAATGCTTGCCACCAAAAAAATTCAAAAATGCTTCTTTTGTTCTTCCTATCAAGAGTTCACCCCTGTAGAGGCCCACCTGAGCTTACCTTCATTTTTGGGTGTGTTGAAATGCTGCATCAGCAGCAGGAAACTATTGGAGTGGAGGTGGTAGGGGGCACAATGATTGTGCTCTGCGTTCTTCAGCTGAATATATGGTTAATAAGCATATCTATACATACTTTCTGTATGTGTTAAACTTTCAATTGGATAACTCTTAACTCATGGCTCCTCCTGAGACCACCTTTACAATGATAACATCGAAAATACATCACTTTTACAATAGTTAATTGGTTAGTATAATACATAATGGGTAGCTTGTCAACAGACAGATCGTCAAGACATGAGCCAAACAGAAGTAGGGGAAGAGAGGTCCACGGGCTGCATGTTTTAATTCAAGAAAAATACCATCCCTCATCTCTAGGCCATGAGCCTGGGTGATTGCCTTTGTAGTGTGCAGTAGCACTTTTTGGGCGTTTCTATGTGTGCACAATTGAATAACCATAACAAATAATCTTGGACCCAAATAACTGGACAGACTCGAAGAATATGGCAAAATACTACTTTATTATCAATTCAATAAAGTAGGGCAATCTGCCGAACAACAGTTTGTAGTCCACACATTCACACTGCAAATTAGTTAAACAAAGGTTTTGTACCTCAAAGTTCGTCAGCTATGACGTCATCCTATGTGGCAAATAAAACCTATCGGGTTTAGGGATTGGTTAGGGGAATAAATGTACATATGGAGTCTATGAGTGTTAGTTAGTTTATTGGTTGCTCCTCTCAGGTTGGCAAGCCTCGAACTTCCTTCTAACTACATATAATACAGATTATAACAGTATAACAATAGCAGATTGGCTCTTGCAACATTGTATGCTCATCGTTGCATAGGCCCTCATGAAAGGTTGGCATCCTCTACCAACCTTCACACTCGGCTCACTAGCAGCACGTAAGCAAACCAAAACTGAGGTGCGGAGAACAATGTCAGACTACTGCCCACTTGCCCAATTAGTACTACCATCTCTGATCAGCTAAGCCTTCAGCCAAGGCCTCTTCTTTGTATTTGACCTTGCAGACTGTTCTCTTCTCTGGAACTTTTAAGGGAGTGTTAGTATACCAATATCTTCATCTGGAGCTTAATCAACGGCCATGTTTTCGAGTTATGAGTCACATGTGAGGAGACCACAATCCTGTCCATTTTGCCTTTTATTTAGTGCTGTTTGATTCAATTATTTCAGGTGTCATTACCCTCTTCACCTCTGGAGACTTGGTTGCCCTGCCTGAAATAGGCTTTCCTGCATCTTTTATTTTCCATACTTGGCACTTGCAAATGTTCGCTCATTTCCTTAATCTAAGAGAAATATGTCCTACGTACATTGCTTTTCCTCGATAACTACCCTTGCACGCGTCAGTAGCTTTTCTATGTGGCATCCTTGATCTATGACCATCAGCTATTCTTTGTTCATGCACACATTTGTATTTCTAGCCTCTGTCAGCTCTACAGCTCTGGTCTCTCTCCTTAAAGCTCTTTGCTTACTTTCATTGAGAGCTGGTGTCCATCTTTTTAGCATGGCCGCTTCACCCGTGTTATGTTTTCTACTGCAGCAAGCTTCTATATGGATCATCTACCTTGTGTTTCTGCTTATATGAATTCACTTCTTCTATGGTTACTTATCTTTTTTGTGGATATGGGTTCTTCTTGCTGGTACTTACTCTTGTTTCTTAAGTTACATCTTCTTTCTTTAAGTTTTCTCATATTTCAGTGTGTCATTGTATCTTCTCCTTATGACATCACTTTGCATTTGTCAAACCTTCTTTACATCTCCTCAATATTCATTGGTGTCTGCAAATCTCCTGCTACCACCTTAGTATGAGTGTCCATTTGATATGGTTGTCTAAGTGCTTAACGGCTCTCATACAATCGATGCAGTATTGCGACGATACTTGGTGTCATGCACAATGTCTTCCTGTCGTTCATCCAGTATGATGGAGGTGGGGGGGTGGAGCCTATCAGTGACGTACCTGTCTGTGCCTCTACATTCCCCCCTCTGGTCAAGTCCTCAAACAACTCCTCTTCCTCAATTCTCTTCATTTTTCTACAGAAGGACTTCTTCGGGGTCCATATCTTAGTCACCCCGCTCAGGTCACCTGCATTCTTGATGTGCTCATCCATACTCCAGGTCATATGGCAACACTGCCCAATTGGTTGACAGAACACCCAACTCCCTACATAGTTCTTTTGATCCTTTGGGTAATAGAACTTCTTTCCTGGGGGTACCAGGGGACTTTATTTCGGTTGCTCATGGTTAGTGTTTTTGGTCTGTGTGTGCTCATCAGTCACAGCATTCCCAGCGATCATTATCATCATCCTAATTGCTTTCTTTGCTGTCTTCTTGCATTGTCCAATGAATATTCTTATAAGACCGAATCCCAACAAATACTAACATTAGTATTGTTCCAAGTAGTTTAAAGGCATTTGCCAGCCAAGTTGGAACCCATGAAAACAGGGACAACAACCAATCTTTATCCTTGGTCTCATCTACCCCATCCACCATCTTCGTATGCAGGGTTGACAGTGTAATTATTGCTTCGGTCAGGGTTCCATTCTCTTCATGATGGGCAGGCATGAATGTACAGCAAGAAGGCCCAATCTTGGCACACAACACTCTTTCCATTGCTGTAATTGAGTCCAGGATATACTGGTTCTGGAGGGCAACAAACCTGTTTGCCCTCAGTTCTTCTTTGACTGCATTAAATTCTTTTATTGTCGTGTTCATCGTTTGTAGCAGCTCCCACCTAGGGATCTGTAACCACTTGAAGTTTACTGCAGTCTGAATTCCTGTCATGAATATAGCTGTAAATATCACTGCTGTTCTGCTGAACAACTTATGCTCATCTGGAATGTCATGATAGGCTTCCATTGATTCTGCTGAGAAATATTTCTCCCACTTCCGTTGACTGAGTTTGAGCGATCTTTTCTTCCTCAGGTGTGCATCCATTTAGAAAAGTCTGTGATCTGCAGGTCGCTTTGTGGTAAGACTAAGGTTGGTATGTTTATCAGTACCAATGAAGAAACTCCTCCCCATTCGGGTGGCAACTTAATGTATGTTCTTGATCCACAGGCCCGGTAGTGGTCCATCAGAACTGCTGTTCATTCCTTCATGCCTGGTACATCAAAAACTCAACTACACTTGTGGTTTTCGCCAACTTTTACCATGCCATTATTTCTGAAGCATAGGGACGTATCCTTTAGGGATTGTATCTGCAATGATCCTCCCTCATCGTCAACCTATGTTAACCAAGCAATCTTAGGCCATTGATCCTTGTATTCTCTTTCTGCCGTCACCACAACTACTTACCATTGTCCTAGCAAGGCCATCGCCATGCACACGATCCATCCATCGGTCCACCTTCAGGAGTAAGGACTGCTCCTTTAATTCATGGTTGACCTCTTTCCCAGCATTCTCATATTTCCTTTCTGTTTTAGTTTTTCCCAGCATTTTAGTATTTGTTTCTGTTTTTGTCTTTGCATTGTAACATCTTATTTACCTCAATTTTGATTCCTGCTCCATTTATTCCAGGCTGTTCATATTTTATTTGGTGCATTGCCTCCTGCTTTGCTCTTGACTTCATGTCTTGCACATAATTGTCTTCTCTTTGGGATGTCGCTTTATTCACCCACACTATGGATGCTATCCTGCCTTGAAAATGTCATCTGGTTAAGCGAAGTGCAAGGTGCATCAGGCAATGTGCCTTTTTCACTGATACTTCTGATGCTATGAATATTTTAGATGTTCCCAAAGCATAAGGTATAAGGGAACATACATAGCAGCTTTCATCTGATGTTTTTCTCCCCACTTTCTTCATGTGTTGATACCACATGCTATTCTTCAAATGAGCCATATTGTCAAGATATGAATTTATACATTCACAATCTTGACCAATATCTCTTTTAGATAGAGCAATTTGTTCAGGAATATCCAAAAAGAATATCACCTGTGCCTTTATCAGGGATAGAAAGAAATGTCTCATTCTCAAGTATTTCACTTGAATTACAAAACAATTTTTCACAAAATGTATAGAGCATGAGAAAATACAAACAACAGAAGGTAAAATGTAGTCGTAAGAAGTATTGCCATAGTATTGAAGTGCCAAATGATCTCTTTTGGAGTAGCTGGTCTCCTTGTGAATTTACGTTTTATATAATGGAAAATTACCATTTTTTATTTACTGTGTTCACCTTTTAATTACTTTTAACATTTGTGATTTTTTTATAACAAGAACTGAATAATGATGGCTATAATAACTCTTTGAATGAAAGGACTGTTTGAGGATTTCCAAAAATGGCAACCACGTCCACGTTCCGTCACATTAGAGCTGGATAGGTCTGTAATATTTAAACAAAAGACATAGGTAAAATAGAATGTGTTAAAAACTTTTTTGTGTCATGTTTTTCAATGCCCATTCATTCCCTTTTGTTACAGACTATTTTTGTATCCATTGGTTCTTTTTCATTGCCCTTGGTGGCCAATTTGGTCTGCATGCACAGAGCTTCTCTTGCTTCACTGTCACCGGGTGTCGGAGGGGTCGGGGTATCTCATTTGTAAAGCTTTATGCCATTCAGGTGCCGCCAGGTTCTTCTCCCTTGAATTTTAACATTGGTGGGGGTGACGACCTTGATTAAATATGGTGCTTTGAAACAGGGCTTGCTGCAGGTTCTAACAAAGCTCTTCACAAAGACCTGGTCTCCTGGATACAGAATAAGCTGCTTAAGAGAGTCAATTAAATCAGTCGGTTGTTTTTTTTCCCCTCAATCTTCTTTTACCGTTCCATCAGATTTTTGATCTGTTGAGAAGTAAAAGAAACATTAGTGGTCATACTTGTTAAATAATAATGCAGCGCATCACCTTATGTTTTTGCTACACTGTGGCATCAATTTTTACTCCAGGGGGAGAAGCAAGAGGTACTCTCATACACTGTCCAGTCACCAACTCATGAGGAGTTAAGTGGTGATCTGAGCCAGGCTGAGTTCATAGGGCAAATAAAGCAAGGGGTAGGCAATGTAGCCATCCCTACTTCAAGGACATTTTAATCTTGGTAATCCTTTCTTTTCATAGCCCGTTTAACCTCTCACATATACCATTTACCTGTGATCGATAGGCTGAAACCTATATTTTATTCGTAATAGAAGAACTATTTGCTCAAACACCTCATTTACAGAATTCGGGCCATTATTGGATTGCAGGACTTCGCACATGACTTCAACACCTCACGCACGAGGAACTTGGCAGCGTATGTGGCATTGGGCTACATGCATGGACCTGCCTCGATCCATCTGGAAAAGGGACACACTACTACCAGCATGTGCTATATCCGTTGCATACTTGTAACATAACCACATAATCTATATTTAGATGCTGAAATGGACCATTGGCCTATAGATTGCTTGTGTCACTGTTCGGAAGATGTGCCCTACTGCATATTTCTGGCACACAATGCTATTTACAATAAACTGTGCCATATATGCTATTAAATGTGGTGTGAACCAGTCTTCTGCGTTTGTTGCAACAAGACTCTCTCTGTTGGTGTGCACAGGGTAGTGAAGCTGCTCCAGCACCACCTTCAATAATGCAAGAGGCATAACTGGCTTTCCAGTGCTGTCCCATCTCCATAAAGCTTCAATGGGGGATAGCGAACACCCCCATCTTTTCCATAGGTTCTGCTCTTCCTGTGGGGGTTCAAACTTTTAACTCAATTAACTGTACAATGGATAACATATGAAATCCTTCCTGCATCAATATGCATTGGTCTGATCCTTGCATAACATCTTCCAATTCAAAATCGGAAATATTTGGAAAGTATGCTGCTCTTTTTGCCTCTATGTCTGCAGCTTAGTTTCCACAAGAAATTAGGTCTTCCCCTTTAGTACGGGCGGCACATTTTACCATGGCGATAGCCAATAGGAGCTTTAGTGCTTTAGTAAGCTTGCCGAATAGAGACACATGTTGCACTGGAGTGCTATCTGCACAGAGGAAACCCCTCCTTTTCCAGCGTGGCAACCCCTCATGTACAGTTGTCATCAAATAGCCAGAGTCAGAATACACTGTAACTTCCTCATCTTCAAATCTCTGAAGCACGGCGATGAGCACAACTAATGCTGCACAATGTGCTTCAACAATGTGAAGGCAATATCGCACTCATCACTACTTCAAATTCACCATTCATTTTTAACTTCACTACTCCCATCGCAGTATGCCTTTTGCCAGTTGTTTCATCAATTTTCAAAGAACCACCAATAAAGAGAACCCCCACCTCCGAGAGCATTTAAAACACAGTATATGTTGTGCAGTCATGTACATTGTCCTCCTTTACGACTGGTTCAGCTCTGAATGTTGCAGGATTCACTATTCTACATCTAACAATTCTGACTGCTCGATTCGAAATAATCATCTCATATCCAGGCGCTCTTTGTGTAGTTAATGTACTTTTGGGTTTCTCGAGCAAATGGCGAATGGGGAATGCTCGACAAACAATGTCTTTGAGCATCCCATTGTAATGCTGGCAGCTTTTTCAATTGTGAAAGCAGCAGCTGCTGAAGCTTGTTCACAAGGATAATATCCTTTCATTGCTGGATCTAGAATCCAACTATAATAAGCTAGTGGTTTGAGTCCATGTCCTAAAGACATCTTCTGTGTGTGTACTGCTGTCATCGCCTTTTCCATTTGAATTTAAGAACAAGTAAAACTCTTCACTATACTCTGGTATTCCTAACACTGGGGCTGTTCAAATCGCCCTTTTTAATTCTTCGAATCCTTCAGTAATGTCTTCCCATACTATTTTACTTTTGCCTACCTGTGTTTCCTTGAGTCCTTTTAAAAATGGTCGAATATATGTGCTGTAGTCAAAAACCCAGGCACTGCAATAATTTCATAGGCCCAGAAACTGTTGCAGTTCTCTTACTGTCTCAGGCTTTGGAGTCTTCATGATTGCCTCTGCTCTCTCTGTGTCACCTTTCTCCCCTCTTGAGAGATAAGCTGTCCTATATACAGGACCTTTACCAGACAATATTGTCATTTTTATTTTTCTACCTTGTATCCTTTTTCGGCTAGTATTCTCATTAGTCGAATGGAGTCCAGCCTGCACCATTCCTCTGTTTCACTGCACAACAAAATGTCATCCACATATTGGATTATCGTGCTTTGAGTTGCACATTGCCCAAGTTCATCTGAAGATCCCTATTCAAGATTGATGGGGACTCACAGTACCCCTGATGCAGCCTTGTATGTTTCAAGTGCTGGTTTCTATATGAAAACCAAGTTATATCTGTCATGACCCTTGCCCCTGGCCCTCACTAGCAAGTCAGCCTTCCAGTTAGGGCCAGGTCAAAGTCATTAAAACCTCATCCAAGACTCTCTTGGAGTCAGTCCTGGCGCCTTTGGCGCCAGGGCCATAACCATCATGAAGACCAACATTAGAATGGGACTATTTACTTGGGACTATTTAACTTGGGGGGGGGGGTTCAGCCAACATGGCAACATGGAGGCACACACTTAGCTCAGTTACAAGGAACTGAGCTATGCGGTCTAGTCTTTTGGGTGTGGCAGGCCTGGGTCTACTTTACCTGGACTACTTTGGGTGTGGCTGGCCTGGGCCTATTTTACCTGGACTACTTTACCTGAGACTATTTAAACCGCACCCAAACAGCAACATGCTTTGCGTTATTCTGCTGTGGGCAGTGTAACGCTCACTGTGTCCAGTTCTTTGATGCCAGCTTACCTGAAACCAAGGACCTGCAGAGAGAGAAAGAACACTACGAAACTTACATGGAACAGTATCCTGTCTTCAATCCATCGCCAACTTCATTTCCACTCACCTGAAGGTACAAACTCCATCATCCGGCACCGCATGCATCCTGGAATACCATAACCTGGAAAGAGGAAAAAGACAGACAGCATTAGTAAGTGTTTACTCACGTTTCCTCCCGAATGAAGAAAGCCACACAATTCTTACCTGGGTAGTCATCTCCTGGTCAGTATCATTGCTGTAACATTACGGCGCTCGGCGAGGAACATCGCAACCTGCAAGAAGAGAAAAGACACAGGTTAGCAATATAAAAGGTGAAACAGCACCGTGTATCGCGCATTAGTCACCGGACAGCATCGTGCACACCACGCTTCCGCCTACCGGCCCATGCTCATCTTCAAACTGCATGACAACACCAAAATACCTTTCCATACCTAAAAGGAAAGAAGCAAGACATTATTATTCGAACTAAGAGGAACATAAGTACTGCATATAAAGACTGTAAAGCACCAAACCTACGGAGCCGCAGCAGGCCTGGATTCCCACAGGGGGGCTTGCACCAGTGAAGTAACTTGGTCACTGCTCGCCCCCCACATCTACGCGCCCCTGCCATGAGGAGCAGGATGGAGAATCCACCTTTTACAATATTAAGACCCATCTTTAACCAGAGGCCTTACCAAGGTACCGGGAGAGGGTTCGAGAGTGCAAATCATCCAACCAGGGCTGGGTGGCATCCCCGTGGATACCAGGTGAGTTTAACAAATCCTGTGAGTCTTCATGAAGGGGAATTAAAAATAACACATTCTTTAAATCCATGAGTGTAAAATAGTTGGCTTTAGCTGGGATGTTACATCATATTGTAGCTGGTTTCGGGACCAAAGGAAACTCTGCTTCAACAACATTGTTTAGGGGGTGGAGATCATGAATAAAGCTCCACAACCCCCCAGTTCACTTCTTCACTGTTTACACAGCCGTGTTACATGGGGACTCTAATGGCACTAATATTCCCTGCTTTATTAAAGCAGAAATGGTCTCAAATATGCCTTCATCTGCTTATCTAGACATAGGACACTGCTTGGCACCTTCTCCAAATCTTCCTGGAAAAATGACTGTTTCTTTTTTACCTATGCCATTCTCTGTGGTATTTCTCTATTCTCAATCCTCATCCAATAAGTAAGACTTATGAAAAATATTAATTCATCATCTGAATATTCATCTCTGAACAAATATTCGCCTGTCAAGTTTGTCAGTCTATATCCTTCTTTAAGGGGTGTTACTGTTCTCAATGCTGTTCCATCATCATCTATCCCTTGGACAACCGCCCTTTCTCGATTTACCAGAGCTGCGGAATTCTCAATATTTTCCCTGTTCGTCCAAAAAGCCATGTCAACAAGATATTCACTCCATACAAAAATATTTCTGGTTCTAAAGGAACTTAATGCTATCTGCGCCATAAAGGCTAATATAAATCCTCTCATATTCATGTAATGTATCCCTGGAGTGGAACACACTATCCCTTTATCAGTAAAGGATATTGTCATGTTACATTTTGTCATCAAGTCACATCCTAATATGTTAACCGATGTCTGTATGAACCAGACGTGTGGCCCCAGAGAATCCCTGCACATTGATGGCGATCCCAGACATTGGGTATTTTCCCTCTCAAACACAGGAACGAGTTGTTCCTGGGTCCACAAGGAACGAAAATGTCTTGCCCCCCATCATCACTCTGACCATTGGTTCCTCTTGTGAGTCTGGTGTCACAGATAGTACTGAACACATCAGGTTGCTCTGTGCGCTTTCCTATTGTGGACATAAATTCATCCCTGTACCCATAAAATGTTTCCCTTCCACTACTGTCACACTCCCTATCCTGTGTGTTGAAGCCTGTGGAGCTCCTGTGTTTACTTTCCATTGTGGCATCAATGCTTGTTGCACTGGTGTATACTGTGGTTGCTGTGCTTGTGCTTGTTGTGTCTGCATGGGTGCTTGCTATTATTGCCCTTGTGGTGAATGCATTTGCCGTAGAACCTGTTGTGCTTGCTGTATTGCGTACTTGTCCGATACTGTGATCTGGGCATAATATTCCTGTGGTTATGTGTTGTACTGCGGAGAATAGCCCATCCCCCCTCTTGGAGCTTGCCAGTTCTGTTGCATACCTCCTCCTCTGCTCCTACATGTTTGGGCTATGTTTTCCAGCCTCCCACAATTCCAACATTGTTGGTGCTGTCCACCATTAACTCCTCCTCCCCCTTGAGAGTTTTGAAATCCTACTCGCCCTCTAAGTGCATTCCCTCTACCTCTTGGCCAAAAGTTGTATTCAGTCTCCTCCATAAGGTGTTGTGAGAAACCGGAGGGCGTGCTCCCTTATGATCTCCACAATCCTCCTCTCAGGGGGCCAGGGAAAGGCCATCGCTATTGGATCCTGACCCCAGGGGAGGATGTGCGAGGGAGGATCACCTGGGAGGATGAGACTTAGAGGGAGGGAGAAACCCTTAGGCGAGATGTGGTATATACAAGGGACAGTAGGAGAGGAGGAGGAAGTCCCAGGGGCCTTTATGGGAATGCCTGGTCCGTTGTTCCTAATCCAAAGGAGAGATGTAAGAGGTACAAGTACATGAAACTGGATAAAAAGGAAGAACAAAAGAGACAGAGGCATGGTGTTAACAATAATATCCCTTTATATCCCACTAACCTAGACTTGTGCTGGCAGAACAGGATGTCAAGGGCAAGCAGTGATCTATCACAAAAGAAATGCACTACATTGGGTAAACACAAGGCTAGGGGATGCCTCTCTCTCCTCTATCAATCATGCAATAATGTTTCAGTACATAGACCTACCCTCCAATCTCATTCCATCTCCCACTCCCCATTTTCAACTAATACTGAGACAAAGAAGAGGCAACCAAGAGTAGTGAGGATTACCTATAGAAAAAACATTGAGAAACAGAGGGAAGACTACTACCAACTACTTTTGAATTGTTCCACTAATAGAGTCAGGCAGAGTAAGGCACGTTACTATAATCTTTTACACCTGACTCCACTGAGGACTATAAAAGGTGTGATTCTGCACAGGTAAAAGAGGGAGCTGGAGATGCAGTGTGGAGCATGGGAGGCAAGCAGCAGAAGGAAGCAGTGAGGAAGACTGGGTGAACCTGTAGAAGAACAGAGTGCTGAGACGCTGAACCTGGTATGCCAGAAGGGGTGCAGCGTGGCAAGGGAAGTTTGTCTCCAAGGAGCCAGAGTGAGGTACTCGACTGCAAGCTGCTTGTCGTGTTAAAGGGACTGCTCGTTCCCTTGGGAAATATGCCAGTCCCAAGGGTGTCGGGGGGCAGGTGGTGAGACTCTGACATTGACCCAAGCAACTGGAGGAAGATGACTTACCAGCGCCATGATTACCTGTAAGTTTCATGAGAAAAGAGAGAAACTCAGTAGCATATGAGTGGCTGGAGTGGAATTGAAATGTTGTTGCAAGTGGCAAGAAAGTAAAGAAAGTTTAAAGGAAAGTGTATTGTAAGCGTTGCGAAAGGAAGGAAGACAGAAAGGAAGCAAGGTTTAATGTGCTAGAGGCACAGAGTTAAAATGAGAAATGTACTTTAAAAGTGAAAGGCGCTAGAGGGGCAGAGACAAAAAAAAGAAGGGAATTGTAAAGTGAAAGAAACACAGAGAGGGTGCAAGCAACACGAAAAAGAGTAGAAGGGTGTGAGCGACTCCCGAAAAGCAGAAAAGGCTGCGAGTGAGCATGATAAAAAGGAAAGAGTGTGCAAGAGGCACAGCAAAGTGAAAAGGATCAAGAAACAGGTGCAATTGTGCACAGTAACGCCAGAAGAAAGTATGAGAGACATCAAAAGTGTGAAAAGGGGTGCAGGAAACACCAACACAGAAAAGTTAAGAGACTTGTGAGAGTAGAAGAAAGGGAGAGGGGTAGTCATCACAGTGGTCGAACTAAGGAGGAGCAAAGAGCCTGGCATTCTCGAAAGTCTCTGATACTGCCCCTGAACGAACTGTGATTAACAATGGGCACATCCTGACAAGTGGAACCTTTGTGTGTCATAAAAGGGGCCTAGAATTGGGGAAGGGAACCCTGAGAGACCTACAGAGTCATTGGAAGCTAAACCTTTGTGTGTTGCATTAAAGGGGCCTAGGCTTGGGGAAGGGAACCCTGAGAGGCTTGCTGGATTATTAGAAGCTAGACTTCTGTGTTTCAGCAGAGGGGGCCTAAGTATGGGGAAGGGAACCTTGAGAGGCCCAACAAAGTTGAATACTTATTTTGAAACAGAGAGGCATACGCTTGCTTGGGGAAGGGAACCCTGAGAACCAATGAGGAACTGGGTTATATTCTTTGAAACTTGGAAGAATTGAAGCTTGGGGAAGGGAATCCCAAGGTACCAGAGACCTTGAAAGTTGTTTGAAAATATTGCAAGAACCCTGAAGAGAAGGTTTCACGAACAACCCTTTTTTATGGTACTCATTTTTCTGACATTGGCAGAACTATGCCTGGTGTGAAAACCACCGGAAGCCAGCCTTGGCTTATATTTCTTTTTTTAATCTACTATTTGTATTTTAAGAAGAATTCCCATAACATTTTGTTAAAGAGTGAGGGTGAGCACAGGTTTAGACACAGACTGATTTTGTTTTGGACTTACAGACATTGACGGCCCTTAGAAACATCAGTGGAAGGAACAATCCCTTTAGAGTTAGGACCAGTTAGGTATTGTAAAAAGGAATCACCCAAAAAGACAGAAAAAAAAATATGGCATATTTGTCTGAATTTTGGCTATACTAAAATCTTGTATGGCCTAAATATTTGAACAAATATGCCATACGGAACATTACAGTGAAGAAGGGCATCAAGGGCTGCAGGGGTGTCCCCCACACCCTTCTTCAATGTAATGTGAGCGAGGGTTGTGGGGGTGTCCATCACAACCCCACCCACAGGTAAGTAAGGGGGTGAGGGCAAGGTCAAAGTATGAAATGTTCAGGGAAGAGAAGACCGAAAGTTATTTTCAGAAAAGTTACTTTAGATCTTTTCTCCCTTCAGCAAACATCTTACAACCTATATCCTTATAACAACCCCAGAACTTTATAAAAATAAAGGTTTTTGAAACTGTTATCCTTGATTCTGTGTGTCTCTTGATACCATGCCATTCTCACAGTGTACTACATTACTTTGCTGTACTGACTGTGCTGCATGTGTGGCCACACCTTCACCACTCATCAATTCTGCTCCTTCTATAGCGAACTTTGACAATTTCTTTTGAACTCATTTTGCTTCCTCCTGCTTTTTATTCTCATCGTTCTTCATATTTTTCTCTTGTAAGAGTTGACAATGATGTACAATCATCAACTGTATTTCTGCCCATGGCTTCGCTTCCATCCCTACCTGTTTCTTCATCTGCCGTTGCACTGGCTCGGGCAGTCCCTGACATAAAATATGATAAAATAATGACACTGTTTTATCCCATGGTTCTCTCATCTTGAGACACCATCACTCTCTTGAATAAAGGCAACAGGATCTTCATCCTCTCCCATTTTCCTAGTAATAATTGCACTCATGTCGGATGTGTCAGGATACTGTACTCTAAACACCCTCTATATATCTGCCCTGCAATTATTAAATGACGCTCCGTCATGTGTCATGTTCTGTGCAATTACACTTACATACCCTGCTTGTCTCCAAATGTTTCCAGCTTTCTCTCCTAGAATGGCTGCCAGTAGGCCTTTTATGTTGCACAATACTAACTTAATTCCCGCTGTCATTCTCAATAACTCATAAATCCATTTTCCTGCACCTGCAGTCAAACCAGATAATTTACATTTTAGATTTTTCTTGTCCATTTGTGGCAATGGAATATAGTGTGGTTGTCCTCCCCCTTTCTCTAATAACAGGAATATTGTAAACCCTGGTCCAAAATCATATCCCCCTACACTTTGCATCTTCCAGGTGGGGCTAGTCTTGCCCATTCATTTTCTTCCTGGCAGCGACCTTAGCCTGCTTACTTAAGGCTGGGACATATGCCTGCACTGCGCGACTGTGGTGGCGGTTGTTCAGAATATGGTGTTGGCTCTGGCATTTTCTCTTTCGGGTCTTCTAAATCTGACCATTTACCCCCTCTTTATGTTTGGGGTCTATCGAAAAGCTGCATGCACCTTCTCTTCACACTTTCTCATTCTCCTCCCTTTCTCCATTTGATATCATACCCTGAATGGTGTGACTGTCATCTCTTTCCTCGTCATCAACATCTAGCCTGCTTAGGGACAGCATTCTATGACCGTCCATCAACTTGTTATCTGCTCTATTTGCTATTTCCTTCGTTGGAGATCCTGCGTATCTCCCCATAGCCTCATAGCCATCTTTCTCTCTCATCTGTCTTTATAGATCGCCAATGCTTTTCCCTATGCCTTCTGCCTCATGCTCCTCAGCCCGTGTCTGTATTCTTGGTATCTCTTGCAGCTCCCTGCGGGGCTCTTATGATCCGCTCTTTCTTCCCATTGCTCTCGTGCTTCAATGGCTACCATGCTCCTGTTGAAAGTATGATCTATTTTGTCATCTCTTTTCCCCTACTCTTTCTAATTTCTTCTTCACTTCTCCTCATCCCTCTATTTTCTTCTTCCTGTCGCCTTCTTTGCAACCTACATTCTTTCAATCTTTGTGCTTCTATTTCTTCACGTTTCTTCTCTTCTATTCTTTCTTCTTTTCTTCATACCTTCTCCGTTCTTCCTTTCATTTCCTTTCCTTCTCTTCCTTGTATGGCTTTTCTCATTACTTTCCCTTATTTTCTCTTCCTCTCTTTCTTCTCTCTTTAACATTGTCAGTGCCTTTCCCATCAAATTTCAATAGTATCTGTCCTCCCATCCACTTTTTCTGTACTTTTGTCATTTCACTTGCCTTGTCTTTCTCTTTTTTTTGTCTTCTGGCTTCCTCTTCTATTTCTATCTGTCTGTCCTTTCTCTCATTGGACATATATTTACTTTCCTTAGTCTTATTTCTTCCATGCTGTCTTTGCTGTTGTATGCGGAGGTGCATATGTTAGATTAACATACCCTGCTGCTGCTTTTCATTCTGTTTGTCTTCTATCATGCTATTATTTTTAGGAGGAGAAAGAAGAGCTGAGGGCGTTACGCCCTGCTCTTTATGCTGCTTAAGCATCGTTCCTTGTCTGGCGGATCTTCTCTTTTACTCTGGTACATCTTCCAAGGTTATAAAACAGCTAACCTTTTCTGTAGCTTCTTTCCCGTGTATGTAGCATGCAAGTATGTTGTCATGTGTCGCAGTACTGCCTTTGATAATGAACCTTCTTGAGGCCACAGCATAAGTGTTTTATTAGTCGTGGCCTTTACTCACTCTGCATGGTACTTCCTTATTTTAGGTGTGCATCTTGGTAAAGTTCTGCAAAGATGTAACGGGGGAGTGTTGCCCATAATGACAACTCGTTTTTGACTGTCACTACTAACCAGGCTTTTTTGTTTATTATTTAATTAATCACACTTCAACAATCACTCTGGGACAGCCCCTTCAATCACTGCCCATATATCTAAAATCCAATTTCTCCAAAGAATAACCAAACCTATGTAACATTATACATTTTTATCTCTTCATTTATAGTTTTTGTCAACTCATATTATCCTGTTATTGTTTTTATAATTATAAGAATCTGTTTTATCTTATTTTTTTCAAATACTTCCCTCCTGAGTTCTGTTGGTGCCAATCACTTTCTTTTCGAGGGTCTAAATGTCAAATTTTATTGCTATCGTTCTTATATTTTTTAAGCCTTGAACCTATTTTATCACCACAATTATAAAACACGTCAATATATTTTCTACACTGATATTTTACCAAAATCCCCCAAAACACATGTGCACACTTTTTCTACCATTGTCTTGTCTCATCCTCCTGATAGACGTATCTCATCTTCATTTTACTTCTATTAGGGGTGTGTAGCGCACCCTTCCATGGCTGCAGTCGCAGGAATCCCTTAAATAATACTCTGTTCCAGAGTGTGGTGCAGTCCCTTCTCCCTCCTTCAGGACAGGTATCAAGGTATCGCCTTTTCCCTAATAAATCCTGTTACGTTCTCCCACTATGTACATGCAATATGACCCCTCTCCTTTTATTTGCCACTTTTGATGTTTCTACCTAAATCCATTGTTCAGCCTGAGGCCTTCGTTATTGACTCTTCCCCAATCGACCAGTTCGCTGTCAGTCCACAGAGCGCCTGCAGGGACCGGACAGGAATTTCTTCAATGGGGCCCCTGCCAAACATCTCAGCTGACATGTGTTACAGCCCTGCTCCTCGCAGGAATCTCTGCGGTCTTCCGGCTAATGGTGGAAGACGTTTAGCATCCAAGGACAACCCGCACCGCTACCAAATGTGAAGTAGCTGTTTTTGGGCATATCTATATGCATAATGGAATTACCATAACAAATACTCTTGGAGCCAAATAACCAGACAGACTCACAGAGTATGGCAAAATACTACTTTATTATGAAGTCAATAAAGTGGGTCAATCTGGCAAACAACAGTTTGTAGTCACACACTCACACTGCAAATTAGTTATGCAAAGGTTTTATAGCTGAAAGTGCATCAGCTATGACATCATCTTACATGACAAATAATAAAACCTATTGGGTTTAGGGATTGGTTAGGGCAACATATCTACTAATATAGTCTATAGGTGTTAGTTACATTATTGTATGCTCTTCTCTGATAGGCAACCCTCAAACTGCCTTCTAACTACATATAATACTGATTATAACAGTACAACAATAGTGGAGTGGCTCATGCAACATAGTATGCTAATCGTTGCATAGGGCCTCATGATAGGTTGGCATCCTCTCCCAACCTTGAACACTCGGCTCACTAGCAGCACGTAAGCAAAACAAAACTCAGGTGCGGAGAGCAACGTCACACTACTGACCACTTGCTCAATTAGTTCTTCCATCTCATCAGCTAAGCCTTCTGCCAAGGCCTCTTCTTTTTAGTTGACCTTGCAGACTGTTCTTTTCTCTAGGGCTTTTAATGGAATGTAGGTACACCACTATCTTTGTCTAGAGCTTAATGAATAGGCCTTGTTTTCGAGTTCTGAGTCACGTGTGAGGAGACCACCATTTTGTTCATTTGGCCTTCTATTTAGTGCTATTTGATTCAATTATTTCAGGTGTCATTACCTTCTTCACCTCTGGAGACTTGTTTGCTCTACCTCGAATAGGCTTTTCTGCATCTTTTATTGTCCATACTTGGCACTTGCAAATGTTCCTTCATTTACTTAATCTAAGAGAAATATGTCCTGCGTACATTGCTTATCCTCGGTAACTCCCCTTGTACCCTTCAGTACCTTCTCACTGTGGCATCCTTGTTCTCTGGCCAGCAGTTATTCTTTGTTCATGCACACATTTGTATTTCCAGCCTCTGTTGTCTCTACAGCTCTGGTATCTCTCCTTTGAGCTCTTTGCTTAGTATCATTGAGAGCCAGCGTCCATCTTTTGAACATTGCTGCTTCACCTGTCTTATGTTTTCTACTGCAGCAAGCTTCTATATGGCTCATCTACCTTGCATTTCTGTGTCTATACATTCACGACTCCTCTGGTTACTTATCTTCTCTGTATATATTTTCCACTTTATTGTGCTTCCTGCACACCCTCTTTGTCTGTCACGCACACTTGCACCTTCACTTGCCTCTACTACTTGCCTCTTGCACTCTCTATATTTCTTTCGGGTCACCTGCACCCTCTTTCTCACTTTCTAGTTGCTTGCTCTGTCTGCTTTCCTTCTCGCTGTCTCTTTGTTATCTCTATCAGTTGCGGGTTGGTTGAACCCCTCTCCTTACTTTCGGGTCTCTCGCGCACCCACTCTTGGCTGTTTACACACAGCAAGCGCTCTTTTCTGTCTTTCATTACTTCCACGCCTCTAGCGCACCTTTTCTGTCATTCCGCTTTGCCTTCTTTCACTGCTTTCCAACTTTCTCTTGCTTTGCTTTTTCTTTCACTGCTTTCCAGCTTTCGCTTGCATTGCTTTTACCTTTCTTTTGCTTCACTTTAATTGCTTTCAGCGTTTTCCAGCTTTTGCTTGCCGGGCTCATCTCTCTACAATGCTCCTGCATGCTACTGAGTTTCTCTTTGTCTCATGAGACTCACCAGCAGTAGCGCAAGCCGGCCAAAAGGAATTGGATCCAGGTCAGCGTTTCACCACCCGCCCCTCAGAAAGGAAACAAGCATTTCACTGAACACTGCCAGCAGGATAAAGACTGCCTCGCTCTGGCTCCCTGGAGACACGGCTCCCTACCCATGCTGCAGCCCCTCACGAACACCGGGATGCTCCCCTCTGGACCCTCCAGGCTTCTCTTTCTGCAGCTCCCGGCTCCTTGGCTCCTCTGGTCCAGTCAACATCCCCAGCTCGACCTGATTCTAGCAGAACCACCCGTTTTATACTGCAGGTGAGAATCAATTGGAGTCAGGTGTGCACAGTTGGGCAAATGTGCCTGACCTTGCCTAACTCTATTAGTGGGGAAATTCACTAGATTTAGATGGTAAACCTCACTTTGTATCCCTATGTTGTTATGTTGTTTCTATGGGTAATCCTCATTGCCTCCGGGTGCCTCTTCCTCATATCAGTATTTTTGGAAATGGGGAGTGGGAGATGGGGTGTGAATGGAAATCCCCATTAGGACTGAGGGAGAGTGGGCTAGTGTATCATTGGGAAAGGGGGAATACTATGTCTGACCCTCAGGTATTCTCCTGCCAATGCCCAAGACACTCCACTCAGGAGAACATCCCTTGTTTGTCCACCCCAAGGGTCAGGCTCGAAAGGCGATGGCCCTTCCCTGGCCACCTGAATTGCAGATCCTGGAGGAGTAGGTGGGAGAATACTGTCCGGTTTCTCACACAGCCTACTCCTGTCCATTTCACTCTGAGGAGTCCAAAGTCTACAACCAACCAGCAACCAGTATAGCCACATAAAATATATGGCACCACAAACCTTAAAAATACACTCACCGTAGTGCTGCCAGGATTGGTGTTACATTAGACAGGTGATGTTATTCCATCCACTGTACAACCATCAAAAGGAAACGGTTAACATAAAAATATCATAAACGAATGGCTTCTAAGGGCAATTACTTAAAAACACTCTAAATCCATTGATTAAAAAAAAAGATTTAAACAGTTCAAATTCACCTGCTGGATCCTCCTTACATTCATGTGTCTGCTTATGTGAGTTCACTTATTCTGACCAGGGTACTCTAAGGGGAAATACGATGTTTAAATGTGCTTTGCTGAGACTTGCCGCATATCAAGCCTCAGTTTTTTCCACACACCATAGAATAGAAGCTAACCTAACAAAAGTACATTATGTGAATAATGGGCAAAAAGGCTTAATTCAGCACCAAAAATATAGCAGATGCTTTTTATACTCCTCGGTCATTAGTCCTATGCAACTCTGTGGTTCTGCTCTGCCTGCTAGCCTTACTACCCCCACATGGAATCTGCCGACCAGAAAACTCAGAAAGCTCTGCGAGTCAGCTCTTCTTTGGAACTTACTTCCTAGATTAAAGTCAGTCTTTTCTAAACTGCTCCTATTTGCTTAGCACTCTACCCTTACTGAGGGCATCAGTGTCATAATCTTAGTGTGGATCTTTTGAAACAGACACCCGTTCCCTTTTCCATAGGCTGTGCACTGATTTTCAAGAAGAGACAGTGGACATATGAAACATGGTGTTGTCATCTGTGTCTGCTCCCAAATCTTAGCCAAACCCACAAAGCAGTGCAAACTGCCTACAATCAAAAACTGATTGAGCCATCTGGCCCTTTTCCCATGATTTTCCCAATGATGTTTCCATCCAAAGTAACACCTTCAACATTCATCTTTATAATAGGGAAATGCAATTGCTTAACAAAAGGCCATATGTGCACAATTCAAGGGCACATAGTGCATGACATTTAAAAAAAACAATGTTTTATAACTGGAGGTCATCAGACCACAGTCAAATTGCTTATATTAAGGCATACTCCTGTTATATTAAACAACAAAATCTTGTATTACATGATTTTCTTTGTGAACCCAGCAAACTGTTTGTATGAAATGCATCATACAAAAGTAAAATGGAGCACACGTTTAAAAAGAATACATAATCTAAATAGCTACCTATCGTCTTGATGAAAGATAGGTAGGTGTAAAAATAAGATATATAAACACCCTCCCGCACATTTGTACAAATTGGTTTTGATTCCGTGAATACTTAATTTTGAAAACCAAATGCCGATAAAGTCACTCCTTAAGCCCCTTGTTTAACAATGCTGCAGAGCAATGTCAAACTATCATTCTAAATCAGTGTGCGCTCAGCTGTGCCTAGCCACAAATACATTCAATGAAATATTACCTTGCTAGCTCAGGCCCGCGAATGCAGGCATTTTGAATGAAATAGAACATTTCAATTGTGACATACATACGTGCGCATTTACGATTTCTACGTGTAAAAGCCAGTAGTAACAAGATTACATAAGTTCAGATGAATGGCTTGCCTTAGTTTGCAGGTTGTTCAGACCTTGCTTACATAAAATATGCAACAGTTGGAGAGGAGAGAAACTGTCCTTTTGAGATGTATATTTCCCTGTAAGGTGGACATGGTTGAGGAGCTGGGACTTGGCACTCTTGCATTATGTATTGTAGGATACATTGTCACAATGAATCAACGTTATTGTTCACAAAACTCAAGTAAAGCTGTAGATCACACTCTTGATCATGTACTGTATTATTCAGTTCTGTGAGTCACGTCTTCTATCGGATCGGAGTATACCCTTCACACTAGATCAAGGATGTTAATGGCTGTAATGGATATCCCTTATTCCTTTATATCGCTCATCATCCTCTAGCGATAGGTCAGTCGGATATGTACGTGGTAACTCGTATGATTTTCAAACCCTCACGTTACTAGTTATAATTGAGAAAGATCTGTGATCATTTATTTCAGCCATTTCAAAGCATAGATGTTCCAGTGAGGAGAGAGTGTCTAGGGTGTCTATGTGTGAAACAGATAAGTCTTCAGTGCGCTACGTCCTTCAGACAGTCCAGTCTGACCCAGAGATGGAAGGGGAAATTAATTCCAGAGGCAAACGTGTGCATCCTTAAGGTGATAGGAATTCACCAGATTTTGGGAAGTCCCTCTTGGCCAACTAGTCACCTGGTAACACAGTAGCCCTTTTGTGAAGTAAAAAACAGTACCTGTCCATTTCCACAAGGCTCAATGGCCTGAAATGCGTTGTTTGGATCTGCAGCCCATGTAGCACGTGCATGATGTATTTTCTCTTAGCTGAAGGTGAGGTGGGTTTGCATGGTTCTCGGCCCTCTGCATATTTTGCAGGGATTAAAGGGGAGACCCGGATTAAATATGAACGCAATTGCTGGGGCTGGAAAGGGCTACAACCAGAATACATGTGATAAACCAGGGGCCTGCAGAAGGGGCCAGTCAGCACGCAGAAGCTTTATGTAAAGACTGCAGGTAATGAAAGGACAGTATCAGCTCTAGACTGCCTTTTTTCTTGGGAAATAGTGGAAGGTCCAAAGAGGATGAGGTCGCTTCCAAAGGCCCCAGCAATAACATATCAGTAACATGCACATGTTTGGCGTCCCCCACACAGGGAGTGCCTTTGGATGTGGAGTTCTAGTTGGTTATCATCAGCATACAAATGCAACCCAATCTCATACCTGCAAATGATCTTCACCACTGGGTGTAGATAACATTGTGTTGTTTTGTATTGTATGAAATATCAGATAATAAGTGTTACTCTGAAATAGTAGGCATGTTCTTTGCTTTTTTTTTTATCTCTGTTAGTTTTTGTAAGTCATATTGTGCTTGGTGTGTTTTTGAATAATGTGCATTGCATGTGTCAAGAGGAATTGTGTATTTATATGTTTTAACATTGGTTAAACAAAATAGAGTTGGTACAACATTTATTTGGAGTAGTGGGCTGTGTACTTTGCATGACCTAGCTCTGCCTGATACATAGGCCTTGATCATTTTTGTTGTGAACGGTATATTCAAACAGGGAGTACAACGGATATCAACAGACGTTCGATCAAGTCTCCCTCGAGAACTCTCAGATAGATAATTACATTTATATAATAATAATGTGTCATCACTGACGTCATACTACATGGCAAAATAAGGAAACCTACTTGTGGTTGTAACAGGCTTAAGGGGAACATCTAGGTATACTATCTATGGGGGATAGGATTGTGATTGGCTCTCTAAAGTCAGCTGGACAACTATGCCCACCCCTAGTGGAAGTCATCTTCGCCATCATGAAATACACAATGTTTCATTGGCTTTCAAACTACAGGGCTCTTCACTATGCGGCCCTCTATGATTGGTTGGCACGCTTGTACCCTTGTGGAATATTCCACTCGCCAGCAGGACGCAAGCTGGTACCCCAGGTGCTTGTGGGTTGGTCTTGACCATACCTGCCCACCCAGTTAGCCCATCACCCATCATCACTCCTGCTGTCTGCCATTCGAATTGTCTTTGAACTCGGCCTTGCAAAGTATCACTGTGCCTGAGAATTAAAGGGACTGAAACAATGCTCTTATCTTCAAGTCTCGGTGTAGCTTGCCCAAAGTCTATTCTCATCTAGACCATATGACAGGAGACCGCGTTTGAGCTCTTTCTTTCATCTTTAACACTATTAAATGAATAAAACTTGGCACTTCTAGTGTTTTTCCATTATACCTCAACAGGAGCTTGCCTCACTTATCACGTTCATTTTATGTTCTCAAATAGATAACCAGTTTCTTGGCTGCCCCAATCCTTGACACTGGCCCAGACAACCTTTCTTTAATCTTCCCTCATCATTAGCTGTTTTCTTCTACTGCACCACACTTTCACCCTTCTGTTCATGGGGTCGTAGTTTGCTAAAATACGTCGTGGAATATCCAGATTCTATATATTGGCGGCACTGCCTGCTGTCTATTCACTACTTATGATTACTTAGTCTACTTGCGTTTCAGCATCTGTACAATTATAAAACGGCTTTGCATTTTCTTCAGTGCTCTCCGCACGTGCAATCTTCACTTCGCACATGAAATTCTTTACTTCGCCATCAGATTCTATAAGGTTTATATACTCTCTTCATTGGCATCTCCGCTGGGTGTGTCATTTCTGCTTCATGTTACGTCACCAGTGTTCTCTTTCAATAATGTTCACACTTCTTCCGTAACCTCCTTTAAAAGACTGTAATTTCTCCGCTGGTAGATCATATAGGGTTTTCTCAATGGATGCCTTGTTCCAAGGATTCTTCGCAGTATAGGTACGGTCACTGGCATTGCGAGTGTCGCAATTTCCGGTTTCCAACATATAGGAAGAAAGGGGGCGGGACTTCCGGTAGGGGCATTTGTCTCCTCCTTTACACATCAAAGCCACTTTAAATCATGTCCAGGCAGTGGTGCACCCAAAATACTTTTGGTAATGCAGTGATTTATAGTACATTAAGGGATCCATATACACGCTCTACAGTAGAAGGCTACCAGGGTAGCTCAGCAGATTGACAGACCGTTGCAGAGATGTTATATATTAAAAACCTGTTGTTAATCGACTTTTGGATTTCCTTATTAAAAACAAATGCTATAAAATGTGTTTGGCCAGGGCATGGGTTTAGTGCCCCTGTAGTGAATATCACAAGTTGCCAACCATGAACCCACAGTTTAATTTCCTAATAACTGCTAAGCATTTATATGGAACACACAAAGGAAGGGGCAAAAGAATTACAGGGTATTTGTGTGGTAGTCCGACAAAAAAAGAAACACATTTCATAGAATTCTCGTGAATGCAAGTGGAAGCAGCATTTTTGAGTTCGGAAAATTACTTTTTTATTTTTCTATGAAAGTGTAAGATACACATTTGGAAAACAATAGTGTGCCCAGCACATAGAAAGCCTGATTTTAACAGTGATGGTTCCCACCCCAGGGATAGCCATGACCCATTGACTCCTGTGGTGTCCCTTTCAGGCCAGAAGAAAGGAAACAGGCTGAGCATATAGAACCTGCAAACGTGTGAATGACGGCTGGAGAAAGGAGCACAGAGTAGATTAGCTAATCGAGCCCCAGTTTCCCTCAGCGGAGTGGGGCCATGGTAAAGACTTGTCAGGGAGAGGTAGGCCAGGTCCGAGATCTTCGGAGACATCTGATGCCGGATCTCAGACCTGTTAAGAGCTGGCCCATTGACCACATTGACCACCACTGGGTACACTGACACCAGTGTTCAACTAGTTGTTGATGTACACAATGGCTACAATGGCACAGGGTCGGCCCCCTCACAATGGTTTTAAGTGCAGAGCAGGAAGATTCAGTGCAGCCCTTCAGCTGCCGGCCATTTCGGTGTGGTGCTGTGGCTACACTAATCCTTTTGGAGCATGGTGCAGGAACCTAGGAACACTGTATGTTTCCAAATACACTTTCTATCAAAACACTGAACAATCCAGTGGATAGGATGACAGTATACTTTAGGAATACAGGGCGCTCAGTAAATAAAAAAAGCTGCATTTTTTGTTGTACTCTTTTTTATTAGATTCCGTTGTTTGAACAAAGTGGTACATCTTTTCAACAAGCAATATAAACTATACTTTAACAGAAGGTTGGTGTATCTGTCACGTATGCAGCATGCATGACGTGCAGGACACAGAAACCTCCAGTTAAAGTACAGCTTTATTTTCTGAGCGCTGTGTTTTCCTTAAGTATACTGTCATCCTAACCACTAGATGTATTAGTATTTAGGATAAATGTGTGTTTAGGGAACATGTGGTGCTACTAGGGCCCTGTACCTGCTTGCTGCGGCCAACGAGATACGCCAAAAGGACCCATGTGGTCAAAGCTGTGAGGAATTCAACCATCCACATGGTGGGCGTGGGTGCACCTGGGCTTTTTTGAAATTATTAAGTAAATGGATGATGGTAGACCTGCCTCAGGAATATGTGGGGGTCAATCCACACTAATTTTCCTATACTCACACCACAACAAATGCATAGAACGGTTTACTCCGGCATGGACACAGCCTACATGTACAGTCTACCCCTGTCATATTTAGTTGGAATATGACAGGAGAGGAGAACATGATGTCATTTCAAGGAGTTGGAGGGCTTCTCTCTGCCATGGACTGCCTGATTAACTGACAAGGGGCTCCATGGAACCGCCCAGCTCTTTTATTAGCCTTGCAGCTGGTGGCAACAATTAACATAGCAATAGAGGGTACTTCAAACAGGCCCCCATGGGTCCTGGCTGCAGAGGATAACAAAGGAGAAAGGAAACCCAACAAAATTGTCATATTTAAATGTGTCAACCTGAGGCCAGCTCCTGCCCTGCAGTATCAATGACAGTGAACTGAAATGTTTGACTATTTTAGCAGTAGACAACCCCCCTGTTCATAAGATACAATAAGATACAAGCATGTGGGTTTCAGAAGCCAGAGAGTCTGGGCTCTCAGCATCTTCAAGGGGGATCGGCCAATTTTAAAAAGGAACTACACAGGGAGAACCATTAACCAGAGAGACTCTTTGATCAGAGCAGATAAGAAGGTGGGTGGGACCTAGTAGCACAAGGCAATGAGCCCAGACCTCTTTCCGTTGAGAGAAGGGTTCAGCAATATTAGTTCTGGGACACCCCTTGTTCATGTAGGACCCCCTTACCTTTTCCTGTTGCAAAGCAATCTGGTTATGACCTCACACATACAGAAAAGTGTTGGTAGGGAGCCCAGGACTGTGGCCCACGTGGCTTTCAGTGAGGGCTGGAGCCCCTCTTTCAGGCAGATCATCTGAAGACTTCACTTGAAACACGAAGAAGAACTCATCTATGGTCCATGGCTAAAGGTACATACAGTCTGTCTTGCAGCTTCCGCCAGTGAAGGAAGGCCAGGAACATCCAAACAGGGAAGCAAGATCCCTCCCCTTAACTTCTCGGAGGGAACAGAGGGAGAAAAGCACTTAGAAGACCCTTTAGCCACTTCAGAACCGGTACCTAGCCAGCACCTTGTGTGCCCTGCTAGGCTCTGCAGCAAGCTCCCTGGACAGGAGTGCCAGAAGGTTTCTGAACCCAAAACCAAGGAAAAGGCAGCTAGCTACAACACACTACCTAGCTCTGGGCTGTCTGCCTTAAAGGACAATGCAAGCCCATTGAAGAGATGGGGAGAAGTACAACAACAATCACCTGTCACCGTCCACCTTAAAGGACATTCTCGAGCCAGTCAAGTTGCTTGATACTTAACTGCCTGCAACGCTGACCGCTGTCAAGCCTTGAGCTACTCACATCAAGCCACAGCCGCTGAAAGAACCTGAGATGTCTCAACCAGTGCTTCAGAACCAACGATCAGCACTGGACAACAATTCATGACCCCCCAATTGACAAGAAGGCCTGCCTGCAGCCGTTCGCCAAGCTTTATTTGCTGAACCATCTTGTTGCCTGATACCCGCCGCTGACTCCTGTCTCGAACACTATCGCAGAAGCCTGAAAAGTCCCCTGAAGCCGACTCAATGCTGTTGAGCACCAAGAACAACTACAACAAGACCTACATTGTGGTTTTGTCTCCCTGGTCTTTCCCAGAAGCCCCCTATATACATTTTAAGACCCTTTCTCCCTTTTTGCTGAAGCCAAGAAGCCGTTTAAAAAACAATTGTGGTTATTAACCATACTAACTACCCTCCTGCCAGTATCCAGAGTGCATCCCTTTTCCTTCTTAGAAACTGTCTGTTCTCTGCATTGCTTTACACGGTGAGTTGTATTTAGTAGTGTTATTAGATTGTCTGTTGTGATAATAATAAAATTGATATGTTTATCACAACCATGAGTAGACACCGCTTTTATCATTGTGTAATAAATGTATTTTTCGCTGTGTTGCAAATAACCAACAATCCATGATCTTTCGGAGATAAGCCTACCGTTCCATCAAAGCTACCAAAATTGGATAGGGAGGTTTATAATTTAGTTGTTGCTGGTTTAATCCAATCTGTTTGGATCAATTCTTCTGTTTAGAGGTGTAGGGCTGATTGATGGTTTAGAAACTTATATTCACCCCTGGACCACTGTTACCCCGGAATTTGATTTGTCACAAAAACGCTGAACTGTAACAGCCATGCCTAAAGAAGATGCACTGTTTTAAGTAAACTGATTCTGCAAATGATGTATCACACTACTTATAAATCAAAGGCCATCTGCGCTTAAAGCCCCTATACTTTCAATGAGACTTCCTAAAAATGTGTCAATCGGCACCACCTGGGAAAATCAAAAGTCAGCTCACCTCAGGCGCGCAACGCCATTGTGCTAATTGGGCTTCACCACTCTCCCCCAAAATGTAAGCTGAGGGGCGGGGCTGAAGCCTGATTAGCTCCATGTTACTCAGGGAGGGGAAATAAGCCTTTCCTTAAACAGGCAACTTTAAAGTTTTACTGTGATTGTGCAGACAAATGTATTTGCAGAAAAGCAGCACAACTTTAAAGCTGCTAGTTTCACCTCTCAGCCTAACAAAAATCAAATGGACACATCAGCCCATTGTCCACATTATATGTTCTTTCAAATCTGAGGGTAATGGGTTTATGTGCACGTGCACGCTTGCTTTTTGTTAGGCAGAGACGTGAGGTAAGCCCTTTCTGAAACTAGCAGTGCATATTAGCTCATTGTGTATACATGTGTGCAAGGAGGGTGCATGTAATGTGTGAGTGAGTGTGTGAATGAGTGTATGATGTAAGCGGGGCTGGGTGTGCATGTAAAAGAGCAAGTGTATGGTAAATGGGATGTTTAAATGAGTGAGTGAATGTGTAATTGTGTGTGTGTGTGCGCCTATGTGTAACGCTGGCCTTGGTTCTTGGGCCCCATGCCAGCCAACCCTTTGGGTAGAACAGCGGGAAGGACCTCAAAGTTTCCACGCCCAATTTCTAAAGAGGCTCCTGCCATCACCAGTTAGCGCCCACCCCCCCCCCCCAACCCCAACCCCCCAGTGTAGGTTTTGTTGCACCCTGGCTCCCCTGATTCCAACTGGGTAGACTTTGATGGAAACGAGTGTCTCTGTTTACTCCAGCTCCCCCATTCCTGCCGCTTCCTATTTCTGTTCAACCGTAACATCAGTTTAGGAAATGATAACTGTGTGAAGAACTATTCCCGCTCGAATTACATTCGCGCCTTATTTGCATGTCCCACATGAAATCAAAAGTGTGAAACATCAGAGAAGGCGCGTTCCGCCGCCCACTCACCACTGAGCGCAGAAACATGAATATTAATAGGCGTAAACGGTTACAACCCCAGTGCGTGACTGGAGAGCTGCTACCTTGGATATTTTACACAGGCAGCTGCAGCGCGCTATCTCAAAGGGAACCAACTATTTTCGTTTTGAAGAAGTGAAGTGCCAGTCACATAATCCACCACCAGAGGGCAGTCACGCTACGTTCTAATTGAAGAGGCCCCTAAAGTTTGCTGTTTGCCTGGTTTATTATTATTTAAAGGGGGTTTATAAGTATTTGATGGAGGAGATGGGGGATCAATTAAAATACAGTCTGTTTTGTTCTTTCTGTTCACCGCTCACGTGCGTCGCCACAGGGACAAATATATTGATGGAGCAGACTTTAGTTTCTCCGAGGCGCAAAACACTTCTCAACTGCGATTAGATGTCGGATAAAGTACGCCTTAGCTTGGCTCCTCTATTTGGTTACAGAGCTCCTCTGTGACTTGCAATATCCTTTTTGCATATGGTAGGGGGTATTTTATACCATATAATACATGGCTACACACGTTCAGCCCCCTTAATATCTGGCCTCTTGCTTAATCTTCGAAATCTTCCTTTTGCTAAGCCAAATATTCAATGTCGAATCCGATTCCATTTAAAAATGTAATATGCAGAAAAATAATTAAGAGCGTTTAATAAAATGCATACAAAAAGGTTTTCTTTTGTGCTTTAAAATCAGATTCTTGCTCGCATTCAACTCCATCAGTGCCCCACGAATCCTTCTACCATAAAAGGTTCCATGTCACAGCAAAACGATTGTATAAGCAAGGCATTTGAAAAGCCTGTTACATATTTAATTTAGGGCTGCAGTGACAGCTGGAAATGTGATCTTTGTTGGTTCCAGGCATTGTGACATCACAACTGAAGCATAATATTGCAGTGCAGTTGTGATGTCATTTTCTTATTACAGGTCAGTTGTGATGTCACAACTAGCCTGTAATGAGACCATTTTTTCCAGGTTTTTATTTGCAGGCTTGCATGTATTATATGTTCACTTACAGTTCGCGATAAGCAGTTTGTTAGAGGGGTGGGGTCCGAAATATTGGTTCCACGCATCCATCATTTTGCATCTGTGTGAAATGCTGTAGCGAAGGTTCAGATCAAAGACAAGACAAAAAAAGAAGCTGCGATCTTGGTTCTCAACTGTCGCCCCCGCTCCTACCACCGTTCGACCACCAGAACCTCGCAAATGAACCAATCTCCTGGGATTCCGATATGCCTTCCAGATTTACATCTACCTTCAGGCCCAGTAACTTCCAAATCCTTGGCGCCATCCATCCTTGCAATGCAAAATGCGCAACCTCTGCTTGAAAGCATTAAATGGTCAATTGAAAAGGCGTATTATGCAATACGATCATGTGACCTGTGGCCCCCTCCAATGCATCCAGGTATGCTAATCCTGCCAAAGAACCCCAACGATGGCACCCATTTCAGAGTGTGGGGAGGATGGTTCAATCTCAATAAAGGGACTGCCCTCGAGATAGCAGTCAACTGACAAGTACAAATGCAGTGAGTGAGCAGCGCCCTTCTGAGCACCGTAGTGGAGATCTGGTAGGCAACTGATTTTCCAGACCTGGACTGGCCTTTAGGCAATGTCCGAAGTACATGGCCCATTTGATGAGCTACTTCACTGTTCAGCTGGTAGATTTGCCCTGTGTTAATGAACAAATGTACTTAATAATAAAAGGCCCGATGTATGTCTGTCTGATGCTGTCATGTGCAGGAGAGGCTGCCTGGATATACAGAATGCTCTGCTAGAGGGAGCTGTTGCCTTAGGATACACAGTTAATTTTTTTATTTGTTCATAGCGCCCAGACCCTGAGGTATCACAGTGCTAGGCTGGTTACATGATAGTAAATGCATTTTGATTTTAGGGTTATAGTATGGTCAAAGTCAGGAGACAATTACTTACAAACAAATTGACAGCAAGTTTACTTTCAGGCTCAGTAGTTACAGCTACCAGCATTGTAACAGTGAGCAGTGGAACGGTAGATATGTGAGGGCGTGAGCTCACCTGTTTTCGAGAAGCTGATTTCCCAGGAGAGCTTTGTTTCTGTTTGTGCTGCAGCCGGGAGTCCTGCAGGAAGGGGCGGTCCTCTCGGGACACCACACCATCCGGTGGAACGCAACTGAGGAGTGACACCCGGAGCAAACCCCCAAAAAGAGGAAAAAAAAACAACAGGGAAAAAATCTCAGAAGTACTCCCAGGTGAATCCGTGCCAGACTTCATCTTGAAGAGGGAAGCGAGATCCAGAAGTTTACACGAGGAGCTTCGGGTCAGAGAATTCACAAGAAGGTAAGTATGGGGGAGAATCCAGCTGACAGTGCGGAAGGAGAAGGTGTTAAGGAATAACAGGTATCAGAAAACAGGAGGCAGCACCGAGGAGCAAAGAAGAGAAGGACATCAGGCGAAAAGACTGGAAAGGTCAATAAACAAATAGCGCTGAGCTAGGGTGAAAAACCATAGCGTTGAGATGCACGCAGACTTGCCTTTGATCTGCCTTTGAAGACGCCGGGAATCCTTGGGCGGAACCTGTCAGGGACACGATGTTCCTGGATCGCCGAAACAAATAAAGGACTAAAATTCCTAGGGATCGCGGCAGCCATTTTGGTAGTTCCAGCAACCTTATGAAAAACTGAGTGCATTACAGTGGGGCCAAGTCTCCACCGCTGCCAGAAGAACCAGCGTGGGATACAATGAGCCGTGACAAGATGAGGACAAGAAGCAGCCAGTTTTCATTGTAAGCAGTACGGGGTGAAAATGGTTAGGCATATTTGTTGAAGAGACCGTTTTTTACCAGTCCGGGGATAGGCAGAAGATGATAGAGAAACATTGTATCGGTGATGGGTAGGCAGTCATGGTTAACATTTGTCTGCGGACGATTCAAATACATATCCACAGTCAGGGGCATTGAACAGAGGCATCTTTAGACATTGACAGGTTATTGTGCATGTCAATTATCAGCGGTAGTAAGTCAGGTGCAAACACAGCCAGAAAATGGTTAACATGCAGATCAACAATTATATGCAATAGATTAGGCTCAATCTTGAGTACTTTGTCATTAAAGTACAGATTAACAGTGGTAAGCAACAGATGTGGAACGGTCTCACTGCCTGGGTGTGAGTCTTGCAATGTCTTGAGGTCTGGTATCGAAAGAAGGCAGTACAGGTGGTGGGGGCATGAGGGAGTGTGGCCTGGGGTATGACATTGTCAGCCTGCAGTATGGTGAGCGAGAATGGGTAGGTTTCCTCAATTTTGGGACTGCAAGTATGATTGGCAGGGGCAAGGTTGGCAGCGCACAGGTCAGGTGATTGGGATATGGTCTCCCCATAGTTAGATGTTGTGGGCGGGAGGCGATAGGCACAGGGGGCTTGGGTAATGGGGGTAGTACTCCACATGAGAGATTCAGGGGCAGCGCATGTGTGGAGATGCAATCCAGGAGCTAGGGTTAGGCTGTGGCTGCGCAGGGTAGCAGGGGTGTGGGGAATGCATGAGGAGGCTGTTGGAGGGCTCTAGTGCAGCTAGTGCTGTTTGTCAAGGGATCATGGTTAGTTTTAGCTATGAAGGTGTAGAGAATGAGCCAAGTACCCCCACCTCAACCACTTTGCACATATTGCCTATATGTTGGGAACCAGAGTGTGAGACACGTGTGGTACCAGTGAAAATACTGATACCGAAGAGAATCCTGGAAGAAAGGTTCCCATTGAGAAAGCCATACCTGCATATGAGACAGTATGATGGGCATTTGAATGAAATCCCGCAAGAAGCAGGACCAATGAATGGAAGGGAAGAGTGGCGACCTCACATGAAGAAGCTGATATACATGGAAGAGATGCAGAGACAAGAGAATGCAGACATTCCATAAAGCATCAAGAAAGGATCAAAGATAAGTGACATCTTGGGATCAAGATGAAGAAACATATGCTGCAGAAACAATGAAGATATCAAGTGTTTTTTACTCGTGTACAGATGCAAAGAAACGCAAGCAGACAAAGTATTCTTGAGGCTAGCTTTATAGTGAATAGATTGTGGCATGAGCCTACATATATATATATATGTATTGAAGTGTGTAAAGAATGGATGTTTCCAATAGGTATTATAGCAGACCTGGACAAGAGAAGGAAGGCCTCATTTCGAGTGTGTCGCAGTTATAAAAGCAATTGCATTACAGAAGCAGATCTCAGAAAGGCAAGACTGGACGAGCCCCAAGAAGCCAATCGAGATAGTAGGCTTTGGTGTCTATTCAGCTGCAAGGATGTGAAGCTCCCTGTAGATAGCGGATATTAGTTTAAAGCAAGTCTTGCAAGTGAGGTTAGATGGGTCCCTTGTTTTCAGGCAGGAAGCTGAATACATGGAAAGTTGAAACGGCTGTTAAAGAGGTGCACGATCCCAAGAGTGTTAAAAAAACGAATGGTGAGTAAAACTGAGTGAGGAGACAAAATTGTGAATGGGCAGTGGGTGAAGAAAGTGATAAGGGAAAAACGAGTTAAGGAGGGAGGTTGGGGTGAAGTAACTTGATAATGTTGAGCATTGCACTATTAGGCAATTGACTTGAAGAGATGCCAAGCAATTAAAAGGTATTGTGAGGGAAGGTGGCACAGTAAAGAGTACGCCCAGTTTACTGCATTTTTAAGACGTTTGTTTGTTTGTTTGTTTATTTTGTTTAGTATAGCGCTCCAGACCCAGGGGTAAATGGGCGCTTAAGGACAAGTTACAAAGTTACAGTATACACGCAGTTATACAATTGTGGCGGGAATATGCCATATATGGTATGTACAGGCAGGTAGAAGAAGCATTTCAGATTATGTACAATATATACAACAAGAACTAAGCTGATTCTATCTAAGGTTTCCTTCTCCAGTAGCCAGCTAATGACTAATTTTCTGAACAATTGGAAGGATTTGACCAGTTTAATATTCAGTGGCAAGGTGTTCCAAAGTTGAGGGGCGAGGACAGTGAAGCTCGAGCCCCCCGCTCTTTTGGCGGTGAATCTGGGCACGATGAGGTTGAGGGTATTAGATGATCTGGTGACTCTTGTGTTGGGTTTAAGAGTGAGTTTGTTAGTCAAGTATTGGGGGGCTTGGTGGTTTAAGGCTTTGTAGGTGAGGCAAAGGGTTTTTAGGTCAATTTTCTGCTGAATGGATAACCATTTAAAAGATATTCTTGTGTGGGAAATGTGCTCCCTCTTGGGAATATTTAGTGCTGCTCTCAGCGCATTATTTTGGAGGATCTGAAGTTTATTGATTATAGCTTGGTTGGCACCAAGGTAGATGCTATTGCAGTAGTCAAGTTTTGATTGTATATGGGCTCTCGCCAGAATGAGGCAACTGTTTGTAGATAGGAACGGTCTACAGGCCCTGATTATTTTTCCCGTGTAGGCGGTGGCTGAGGCAGTCATATTAACTTGTTTGGCAAGGTTGGTATTGGCGTCCAGGTAGAAGCCTAACGTTTTCACGTTCTTCACAACTGGGATGATGTTACCATCTATGGTGAAGTTCGAATAATCGGGGCTGAGTTTCTGTAAATTATTGGGGGACCTGACTAGGAGGAGCTCAGTCTTCTCATCATTCAGACAGAGGCCGTGTGTGGCCATCCATGCCTGAATGATGGCGAAGATTTCGTTAATCCTAGTGTCGTCAAGAGTTGTAGTTACCAGAGATGGTAAGGAGTATCTGGGTGTCATCTGCGTAGTTGGTGTAGGTGACACCCAGGTGGTCCAGTTTGTCAAAGAGGGGCTTCGTAAAGATGTTATAGACGGTAGGGGAGACACAGGAACCTTGTGGGACACCACAGGTGATGGGGATGGGGTCAGCTACTGCCACAGAAGAAAAGACCCTCATGGTTCTGTTGGCTAGGAAGGATTGAATCCACATGACAGCAGGGGGGGAGAAGTGGGCAGCAGAAGAGAGGTGGTTGCAAAGTATTTTGTGGTCAACCAAGTCGAAGGCTGCTGAAAGGTCTAGGAGGAGTAGGATAGCTGCTTTGTTTTTGTCCTTGATGTCATCAATCTGGCTTTTAAGGTCAACAAGGGCAGTTTCCGTTCCATGTTGAGGGCGAAAGCCAGATTGACGCAGGCCTAGCAGTTGATTAGACTCCAAGTAATCCTGGATTTGCAGATAGGCAACTCTGTCGAGGATTTTTAGCCGGAAGGGGACCGTGGTAATAGGCCTGTAATTGGTGGGAATGGCTGGGTCAAGAGACTGTTTTTTTTTAGGAGAGGGAGAACCCAAGACTGTTTTAGGTTGTTAGGTACAGAATTAGTTGAGAAGGATAGGTTTACTAGTTTGGAGATAAATGGGGCGAGGTATTGCGCCGCGTCTTTGATGATCTGTGCAGGGCAGCTGTCCCCTTTACAATTTGAAGGTTTAAGGGATGCTATGATTTTTTGAATTTCGGGTATAGTAACCGGTTTAAATGTAAAGCCGGAGGTATTGCTAGTAGGGGTGGGTGTGCTAGGTATGAAGGCGTTGCTGTTTGATAGTTGTAATGTTTTGGATTCGATTTTGTTTTGAATACCAGTGACTTGTTAGCTAAGGCATTTTGGATGCTGGTGCACCACGCCTTGTCCTTCACGCAGGTATCGGTTGGAGGATTCGGATTTTCTAATTCCTTCAGGATGGTGAAGAGTTCTTTAGCAGAGGATTCGGCATTGTTTATTCTGACATTATATGCTTCTTTTTTGGTCCGCGTTATCTCCTTCTTGTAGTGGGAAGAAATGGTCGTATGATTAGCTTTGTTTTCTGCAGAGGGGTTAGTTTTGCATAGGGTTTCCAACTTGGCTTTCTTTCTTCTAAGAGTTTTGAGTTCCGGTGTGTACCAAGGGTTCAGGTGAGCTATAGGCTTACATGCTTTAATGGGGCAACGGCATCAATAGTGCTAGTTAGGGCATCATTGTAGGAGTCGACCAGAAGGTTAAGGTCGGCGGTAGCTGGGATTGGGTTAAGACGTAACAGAAGGAATCGTTCCTAGAGTCCTACTGACGGGTGACGGAGACTACGAACTCGGTTAAAGACGAGTTTAAAGAGGACGATTCAGATCCCTATCGGGGTATTTTTAGGCGTAGGTAAAGGTCGATCTTGAGGAGAGGACTGAAATATATGTGGCCGGTCAAGTATGTCAGTTTGTCTGTTTTATGTGACTAAATGTGGTGAAAAAACAATAGAGGAATTGATAGATGTGAAAAGAAAACACTAGATTTGAGAATTATTTATTTATTTAGTGGAAATTGAATTGATCATGTTTTATGAAAAAGTAGATTAAAGTAATAAACATGATATGGATGGTTTGGAGCCTGCGACGATTGGTGCATGCTCATATTGTGTTCTTTTTCTGAAACGTATTTTTGAAATCTGCAAAGTGTAAGGGTGAGTATTGACAGTCAAGTGTGACGAGTCAAAATGTAGGATATTACTCTACTTAAGCACCTCTGCAAACAGTTGCCGAAACATACACCCTAGCTTAAGCAGTACAGTGAGGAATGGGTGAAAGGGACGTCAGACAAAATGTTCATGCCATGGCCACAAGCGGGATCTTTATCAAAGGCAGTTTTGCAGCATATACAGGAAAAAAGTTAGATAAACAATTAGCGAGCTCAGAGCTCTGGAAAATGTACCAGGAGGAGAGAGAAGAGCCATCTCCTGAAGACTTTATATTGAATATATGCAAAGAGGGGGGTGAGGAGAATTCTGCTCCACCCGCTGCGCCTGAAGCAGACAGAGATAGTAAGAAAGATGATGGGTTATACGGGTTATACCCATTAAAAGAGCTTAAGGCAGCAACAGGGTACAGTAATCCGGCATATAATAGTTGATATTATCAGTCACAAAGCAGCAATGAGGACCCAGAGAAAATACCCAAGAGAGATGCAATCTCTAAGGTCCCAAGGGACAAGGAGAGACTCAACAAAGAGAGAAGTGATCATCCAAGTATATCCTTAGAGATAGAACGAGAAATAAAGAGATGGAAAGGAGAAAAAGATAAGACTGATGAGTTAGCACTTATACAGAATGAATGGATGGGTGGTCAGATATTGCTCAAACTCGACGGTAAGAGCATCGAGGACGTAAGGCAAAGGGAAGATCGAGACAAACAGTATAAAAAGGTTAGAGAAAGAGAGAGGAGAGTGAAAGAAGACAGTTAAAAGGAAGGATAGACAAAATGGGAACATTTGTATCAAGAGGTGCAACTAAGAAATCAGGAAAGAGCAGAGGAGCAGAGAAATTATGACAATAGACAGAGCGCAATCGAAGAATGAGAAAGGCAAGACAGAAAGAGAGATGAAGAAGAGGAACGGAAATTAAGGGATAAAAGAATACAAAGACAAAAAGACGAGGAGATACAAAGGGCAAATGAGAGGAGAGATATGAAAAGAAAAGTTGAAACTAGAGTAAGAGAAGAAGCAAGGAAACAAAGAGAGTTTGATGAACTAGAAAGAAAGAGGTGGCAGAGTGCATGCTATCTTGAACATGTGGGAGAGGAATTAATAGATCCTAATCCAGTAGTGGCATGGGAAGACATAGATGAGTTCTTCCCAGCATATTAGCCAATAGCAGCTCTGTCTAGAGCAATTCTAGATAGATGAAGAGTTTGACTCTAGAAGCATTGGGGACGCTATCAATAAAGTCTATCATGATAGGAGGACTAAGAAAGTGCTGCAAGGGAAGGGTAAAAATGATTGACTTGAGAGTACGCAGTTGTATGACAAAGAAGGAGCCTCATGCAGTTTTATGCCATAGGAGCTGTCTTTAGATAGACAGCTCTGAATAGAGATGAAGAGGAGAGAAGTCACAAGAGTTGGGGACAGGATATGTCAGATGAGGACAGGGAAACCTTCCATGGGGAGGAGGAAGATAATGCATGTGGCCCTGAAGGATGCTTTCAATGGATATGGAAGTAAGATGGTCGGATCTAGAGCTACCCAAATCTCGGGCGTCTGAATCATTGACATTGCTAGATCCACCTACAGGGCGATCCCATGGTGAGATCAGGGACTCGCCACCTTATGTGAATAGGTTAAGATCACTGCCAGGTAGAAGGCGGAGCAGAACCATTGTCCCTGCTGTGGATAGACAGATGATGGGAGACTAATGTGAGTTTGGGATCTTGCAGTTTCTTTTGTTAGAAAAGGGAGGAGCTAGGCCACAGTATATACCTTGGCCACATACGGATAAGGATAATTTAAGATGTAAACTCCCAAGTTTAACTTCTGGTGCTTGAAAATGGATACATGAGTTGGAGAAAATGACAGTAGGAAACATGTTAGCTATAGAGGAAATTAAAGGTCTCCTAATCACCATCTTTGGGGAAAAGACTGATGATATATGGTCAAGAGCAGGCTATTCTAGTGTTACCATGGTAAACACTGATCATGATGGAGCACTGTTCAATAACTGTAGGGCGATGGTCTGGAAAGCGCTTAGAATACTGTATCTGGACATGTCCGACATGGGAGCTAAAATGGCAAATAAGATGCAGAAAGCGGAGGATCCTCTTGTTTACATTCAGAATTTCCAAGAGCAGTGGGCTTTGGAGACATGCGAGGCTTAGGGGAAATCCATACCTGTATTTTATCATATATTGTGCAAAGGGCTGCCAGAAGCAGTACAAAGGCAGCTCAAGAAATTAGTGGGCATGGAAGCAAAGCCATGGGCAGAAATTCAGCTGACCATCGTGCATTATTGCAGGCTGCTGAAAGAGAAGAATCGAAAGAAAGACAATTCTAGGAAAGGTGAAGAGGCATAGTTAGTGCAGCAAAAACGATTAAAGTATGCCATTGAAGGGGCAATGTTAACAAGTGGAGACGGATCGGGTTCGCAGCAAGCAGCAAGCATGCCGCAGGTGAATAACCAAAGGCAGTTTGATCAAGGTAATAATGGATTTGCACCACGTGGAAGGGGAGGCTTTCGAGGTAGAGGATTCCAGAATAATCAGGGAAACTTCCAGAGCAATCAAAGTGGGTTTCAAAACATTCAGAACAATAGTCAAAGCATGCAGGAGGGGCAAGTTAGGAGACCTCCTCCTATATGTTGGACATGTGGTATGTCAGGGCATTATGCTCGCACATGTAGAAGTCAAGGATTCATGCAGAATGGGTTATTCTCAAGAGGGGGGACAGCAAACCTGCCTGCATATTTGCAGCAGAATGGAGATGAGTTTGCTCAGAATCAGACAGTGCAGAAAACACAAGCGCCGAGAATGCAACAAGATTTTCAAACACAGCAGGCAATAATCAATCCGCCACAAGGGCTGTCACAACAGTCACCTATGCAGATACACCAGAGTACAAGTACAGGTCAGTTAATGACTCCTAAAATAGGGGGTCGAAGGAGGAAATCCTTTTATCGGTATGGGGATGAGAATGTATCCACAATAGGACAGCTCACTAGGGGACTTGATGTGTTCAATACTATCAGTGATGCCCAATCCTCAAGAGGAACCAAGGGTTGACGTCAATATAGGAGGCAAATCTTTTTCTTTTTTAATAGACACGGGTGCAACACACTCATTTATACGAGAGGGGACATTTTTGATGACTGGAAATGCCATGAATAGTCAAGGGTTCACACAAGCCACAAGCAGAGTTCCTTTTACTGAAGAATTGCCAGTCTCTATAGGAGAGTGTGACATGTTTGTGCCGTTGTTATATTCAAGGGAGACACCTGTCAATTTATTAGGTCGAGATTTAATGACCAAGTTGACCATGATAATTTCATTCACTGATAAAGGCATAGTATGTTCAATACCAGGAATGCATTATTTAAACGTGAGTGAATTTATTATGGCATTTGCAGGACAAATGGCCATGCAAGGATTACCGTTAGAACCAGACGTTTTTCACTATGGGTACGCATTCTGTTGACTTGGCTGACAGGTGTAGTGGGCAGAACTATGAGAATACCTGATGAATTCCTATTCAGGCCAAAGATACCTATGGATGAAGAGGAAGGACACATATTTCCTTTAGAATTACAAGCAGCAATAGTGTGAGGGGAAATGGTTTTGCTTGATGGGAATGATTATGAAGGCAGACAATGGTGCACATTGATTGCCATTGAGGAAGGTTACAGATTGACTGACGTCACTGATGAGGATATGTTTGGAGACCATCCATCAGATGATGAAGTAGTATTGAGATGAAGATTACTTACTGGGTAAGAGCAATTAAACGTGAGGTTCCTCAGAAAATTATGTTAGCCCAGAAACGCCCCGAGTATTTCAATGAAGACATGATGAAAGTGCCAGTTTTATTATGGACAACATGGTCTCTATGACACAGGTCTATTGAAGGGAGTTTGAGATGTGAAGATTAAATTGAAACCAGCAGCAATTTTACCTCGAGCACGACAGTATCCTATGTCTCTAGAGGCAGATGAAGGTATTTTTAAGACGGTATCTGCCATGCTGGAACAGGGCATCCTAGTGACATCAGAGTTACTGTGTAATACTGCAATTTATCATGTGAAGAAAGGGGATTGTGGCCTTTAATTCAAGATTTATGCCTGATTAACCAGATTGTAGAGGCTGAGTTCCCTCTTCTCTCTAGTCCTGCGACTATCTTATGTAATATCCCTGTTGAAGCACAATATTTTACTGTGATTGACTTGAAAAATTGTTTTTTTTTGTCATTCCCATTGCATAAAGACTCGCAAGATCTGACATCATTTACGTTCAGACAGACTCTTCTGAAAAGTACTTGCCTACCGCAGGGGTACTGTGAGTCTCCGTCGATTTTCAATATAGTCCTACAGATGGACCTAAGCAATATTGATTTGAAAAGTGTTGTGTTGCAATATGTGGATGACATATTGGTCTGTAGCACCTCAGAGGAAGAGTGCAGATGCGATTCAGTTCAGCTGATGATTATTGTTGCAGACAAAGGATATACAGTTGACAAGGAGAAATTACAGTATTGTCAAAAGGAAGTACTATACATAGGTCAGTAAATTTCGCATGAGGCAAAGCAAGTTACTCCTGGAAGGGCTGAGGGTATTTTTAAAACAGTAAAGCCACTCAAGATAAAGGACATGTAGAGATTTTTGGGATTGTGTAACTATGTAAGAGCGTGGGTCTTTGATTGCAGTTCATACATAAGGCCCTTATTGCCAGCTCTTAAGAAAGCACAGGCAACTCAGGAGAAAATTGTTTGGACTCAGGAAATGGAGGAAGGGTTTGATGAGTTGAAAAAGGCAATTTGCACAGCTCCAGTTTTAGGGATTCCCAATTAAGTGGAGGAATTATTTTTGTTGTTGCATACGAATGGCACAGTTATGACAGCTGTACTTACGCAAAGAACCATGTTGGGATACAAGCCCCTTGCATATTAAAGTGGGATTCTAGACCCAGTAATGAGGGGTCACTTTCTGTGCAAACAGTCTTTGGCTGCCTCCACGTTTGCCATTGAGGAGGCTGCTAGCATAGTAATGGGGTGTTATTTGTTGAACATGCACTGTTTGCCATTTTGGAAAAACCTAAAGGTACCTTGACTTCTCAAAGGGATTCTGCCTATGAGGTAGTCGTATCAAGCCCAGCGATTAAAATAGTATGATGTAAAATTGTGAATCCTGCCATGTTTGTAGCAGAACCCATGGCAGAGGACAAGCATACACATGATTGCTCGAACTATGAGGAAATCCATGATGAACTCCCGAGGGTGAAGGAAAATGCATTGGCAGCTGCAGAGATTCTTTTATTGACGGTTCTTCTAGAACCGATCAGAATGATGGACAAAGATACACAGGTGCCGCTCTGGTGAAGCACATGGCAAATGGTGAGTTTGAAGTACTGATAAGTGCACGACTACCGTCTCAATTATTGGCACAGGCTGCAGAATTAGTGGCGCTGATTATCGCACTCGAGAATCATGCAGACCAGGAAGTCACAGTGTACAGTGACTCCGCCTATGTGACGTTGACAGTACACAGAGGGCTAGCACGCTGGAAAAGGAGGGGCTATCTCTGAGTGGACGGCACTCCAGTGCAACACGCAGCCTTATTGGGCAGGCTTATTAGAGCACTACAACTCCCAGTAGCCATTGCATTCGTTAAGTGCGCAGTGCACACTAATAATGCAGAATTTATCTCACTTGGAAATCAAAAAGCAGATGAGGAAGCAAAGCAAATTGCATGTTCAGAAGTTATCATGTCATTTGACACGCCTGATGGGAATGAAAGGATGGTGGTGATGATGAGTGTGTCGGAAAGTTATAATAATTTGTCTAGGACTCAGCTAGCAGAGATACAAGGGGAAGCGCCCCAAGACGAAAAAAGACTTGTGGACACGGAGAGGGTGTTCTTTAAACCCCTCTGAAGCATTGTGGTGACAAGACAGCACTGGTAAACTGTTGATGCCTCTAGCCTTATTAAGGGTGGCGCTGGAACATCTACACTACCCGGCGCATGTTACTAAAAAGAACCTCGCCGCAACAATTGCAGAGGATGTGATCGTTCCAAATATAGTAGAACACGTTGCATTTTATGTAGTAAATTGTATCGTATGTCAAAAGTTTACTGCTGGGCACACATTGCGCACAATTAGAGGAGTTATTCCGAGACCTAATGGTCCCTTTCAGCATTTGTATATAGACTATATCGACATGCTGCAAGTATGTAATGGATACAGATATATGATAGTGGTAGTATGTCTCTTTTTGAGGTGGATTGAAGATGGACCGTGTACACATCCAGATGCCAATGGTGCAGTCAGATTTTTTGTACGAGAAGTGTTTCCTAGATGGGGAATATGTGAAGTACTGACATCAGACAATGGCCCTCATTTTGTAAATGAAGACTTTGAGTAAATAGGCTTGTTGCTTAGTATAAAGCACAGGTTTTCATCAGCGTATCACCCACAAAAGATTGGTGTCTGTTCAAATGCTTGCTTAAAGAGAGAATAGCCAAATTGAAGCTTACCTTGAAGAAAGGATGGTTGCATTGTCTACCACTGGCATTGTACATGTTGAGGAATCCACCAGGTTAAGACCACCATCTTGCCCCCATGAAATAGTGACAGGGAGGCGAACAAGAACACCTCTCACACCTCCGTCTAGAACTAGAAGTGATGCCCAGACAACAGGAGAATTGTTAGGAAAGGTGTTACGTAATCAGGTATCTGTCATTTCAGATCAGTTCAAGCGGAAGGGGTGTGGGGCAGCTCAGAACACAGAAGGAGATGCTGCAACAACTGGAGTTGAAAAATTAAGTCTTCCCAAACCTTTACCCAGTGATTCGGTCCTTATCCAAAATTTTACAAGGAGGTGGCACGAGCCACGTTTCAACGGTCCCTTCATAGTGGAAGACGTGACACCGTCTGCAGTCAAAGTGCAGGGCAGATGCACTTGGATATTTCTCTGAGACATAAAAATCTATGCTGGAGAACCCCCTTGACCCCCATCCCTGTCAGAAGCAAGCATCGGGGAAGAACCACAGAATGTGCAGACTAGATCTATGACGAGGAGGAAGGACGCAGAAGCTGTTGAATAAAGATAAAGAGTACATTGGACTGTGGCTTATTTCGGAACACTCTTTTCAGTCACTAAAAAGGAGTTAAGGGAAGCTACTTGTTCTTGAGCCACAGGAGGTTGTTGACATTCCACTAAGACATGTTTAAGTCTTGATCATAAAGGAGAGCATGCCAGATTTAGAGTTCCTTTTTGACAACTGGAAGAGGGAACAGTTCCCCGATTCCTTTCTCACTGAATTTCTTTTCTGAGGTGCCCATGGTGGTGCCCCATGACAACGTTTCACGGATCGTTCTTGCAGTTTTCCTGTTCATTTTGCGTGCATACCCTGCACTTGTGGGGAGAACTACTAGCGTTCATCTGTTCCTGCAAGATCCTAAGAATGGTCCAATCGTGAGGAGATTGCTTGCAGCTATCATTGAGCAAAACCTTCAGCTTCCTGAATGCAGTGGGGAAAATGCAAATGCCCCTATTAGTGGATAATGCACATAGACTGGTCAGCTTGGTATTCTATTATCTGATTGAGGAATGCCCGCATCTCGTTGGGAGATAAACAGATATCCGAACGTTCCTGAGGGATCCAAGGAATAATGCTGCACTTAATGAGATACTAAGAGACATCATCACGCTGATGAACCTTTACTCTGAGAGAACACTGAGAACTGAATGAGACTTTTGAGGGGAGAGATCCAAGAGACTGTGAATTAAAGTACTTTGTTTCATGCCAAAGGAGAAAGTTCATGGGTCGAGATACCTATCTCAAATGGGCAACTGAATGGACAGATCCAGATGAAGATGATTATATCCAAGACACAAAGACAAGAAACAGAGCGCATACCAAGAACCATGTGATCAGATATGAAAAACCTGGAGTGAAAGGAGCTCGAATCAGATGAGAAGTAAACAAAATACTGGAGAGTCCAGGAAAATCTGCAGAAGAAATTCATAGATGGAAGAACAGAGGCCAAATGCAGATCTGGGGACCAGTGCTATCACTCTGAAACACTTGTGTACGAGCGCGGTATAAATAAAATATCATATCATATCACCAGATGGATGGGAAGAAGGAGTGGTGATCTGCAGAGCCTGGGTGGTAATTGGTTGTTATCAACCAGCCATTGACATAGTGCAGACTGGCTGCAAACCTCTATGGCCAAGACTTGCTAAGTTACTGACCTGGGTCGAAGATAGAGGAGGACCCTTGCAGAAAGTGCCTTTGGAGAGTGCAAAGCTGTGCTTTAGAAATAATGGCACAAAAAAGGTTGGAGAGAATCAGAACTGTGGTCGAATTTTTTGGTGTACTAGGAATGAAACTTGGAACAGCAGTGAACATGGATCACTATTGGGCTTGTGGATCCAGAGCATATATGAAGCTCCCCAAGGATTGGGGAGGACGATTCTCACTAGTGAATGTTCATGTTCTAGCGTTGGTGATTCCTAAAAGTGACTTTAGTCTTGACAGTTTCCCGAAAGCAGATGCTCACATGAGGAAAAGGAGATCTGTGGAGCTGATTAATCAAATTAAGAGGGAGAACTATTTCTCTGCCAAGTCAATAGAAGCTTTTGACTCCATTCCGTATGAGCACAGACTGTTCAGCCAGACTTCGTCTGTATTCACACTGATCTTCATGCTGAGAATCCAGGTTGGAGCAAATACCAAATGGCTGCAGATTACCAGATGGGAATTGCTACAGACAATCAACACTACCATAAAGGGATTCAATGCTATCAGAGAAGAGATGAGAGCCATACGACTGATGACTCTTCAGAATAGATACGTCCTGGACATGATTACAGCTATGGATGGAGGTGTTTGGCCAAAAGTCGGAGAATCATGTTGCACGTTCATACCTTCTCAAGACGAGGAGAATGGCACCTTGACAGAGGCCATAGAGATGCTAATGAAGCTACACGTCCAAATGATAGACGAAGTAGAAGATATTGCTGATGACAGCTGGTTTGGATTGCTTTTTTCTCGGGTTCCACAATGGATGGCAGACATGTTCAAGTTCCTTGGAGCCCTGATCATGTTGGTATTGCTTGGATTATGTGTGATTAAGATAATAATCACACAATGCAAGAAGACAGCAAAGAAAGCCATAGGGATGGAAATCATTATTGATGTTGAATCAGGATGGAAGGCCAGAGATTTGACAGATGAAGAAATCAGAGATTTTGTGAAGGCCAGTATCCACGCACCTGAAGGAATGAAGTTGCTGTATACAAAGAATTATAAGAAGTATGTGGGAAAGTGGATCTATTGCAGCCCAAGAGGATCGTGCATGCCTAATAACTGGAACAAGGATGAGTATGTGAAATCAGCTGGATGCCTGATGGGAGTCCTAAAAATATGCATCCCAAAGAAGCATTTCTTCAAACAAGGATGTCTAGATATGAAAGATGATGCGAGAGTAATCAATGAATCGCCCAGAGGGGGGGTGTAGAGAAGGAGCAAAGTACCCCCGCCTCAACCACTTCACCCATATTGCCTATATGTTGGGAACCAGAGTGTGAGACACGTGCGGTACCAATGAAAATACTGATACCGAAGAGAATCCTGGAAGCAAGGTTCCCATTGAGAAAGCCATACCTGCATACGAGACAGTAAGATGGCCATTTGAATGAAATCCCAGAAAAAAGCAGAACCAATGAGTGGAAGGAAAGAGTGGTGACGTCACATGAATAAGCTGACGTACATGGAAGAGATGCAGAGACAAGAGAATGCAGATATTCTATAAGGCATCAAGAAAGGGTCAAAGGTAAGTGACATCTTGGGATCAAGATGAAGAAAGTTATACTGCAGAAACAATGAAGATAAGTTATTTTACACGTGTACAGATGCAGAAATCAGAGGTCTATTTGAAATTAGTATTTTTAATGCTCTGGAGCTCGATTTTGTGGTCTTCAGCCATGTGGAAGTATGAAGTTGGACGAGCACGATGGTCACACCTACGCATGACGGCAGAGCATGCCTTCACGCCCCTGAATTCTCCAGAGCAAAAGAACACTCCAAGGACAAGTTCAACTCCTTAATTGACAGCAGACCACTGAGGTGATGATAGATGAATATGCTAATCGGTGGGAAGCTATGGCTAAGACTAGCTCACCAGCACCTGGAAGACCAGCCTGCGTGCTGCTAACGTAGGTGGAAAAGTACTGATGGATGTTAGAGTGCAACCAATGGTATGGGGCCGTGTGATTAAGGGTCCTATAGTCTGTGTAACCAATGGGACATTGTGCATTTAGTGACGTTCATAGTGACCCATTTAAGGGGAGGGCTTAGTTGCCCCACTTGATGTTAAGAAACCTATCACTTTTCTTCACTCTCTTAGACGAGTTGGTTTGTGTAGTTTGCCACGTAGGATGACGTTAGTAATATGTAGGTTAACGTCATCAATGATGATTTTTTGCTATAAAAGAATGCTTTTTTTTTAAGATGCATTGAGAGATCTTGCGCTGAGATGTCCGTTGATTTCTGTTGTACTCCCTGTTTTAGATAATTGATATTAAAACAGTTACCGTTTTGCCAACTACCTGAGTCGTTTCGATTATTGATGTTTGAGTAACTTCTGCATCCCCATCCATCTCAAGGGTATTGCTACCTCGTCTAAAAAAGGCTGGAGTCCACCAGTTCAATGGAATTGGCGGAATGGTCTCTAGTCAAGGGCAGCATGTTTATCCGCTGGGGGTCTGCGTATTGGGATGTGCTTGAGGGAAGGGGCAAGGCATTTGTTCCCGGAATCTGTGGGCTTGGGGAGCACAGCACAATCATGGTCTTACGTAGGTAATGGGTGCCTTTGTCGCCATTGCGAGGGGGATGAGGAGCGAGATGGACAGAATGCTGTAGCCAGGTCTCTAGGCCCTGATAGGCACCGACAGGACTCGGCCTTGCTTGTGGGACTTGCTTTGCTGTGCCTGCCAGCAGCGCCTGCCGACTTAAGGTGTTTGCTGATAATCGGCTCTCCGCCAGTCAATCGGGACACCGCTGAGGCAGGAGCATATTCAGAGCTCTGGGGGATAGCTCACTGTGTTGGAAAGCGGCGGCCATCTTTTCCTTTATGCATTTCTCGTTTTCGTTACTGCACACTTTGGAGTCTGTAGCTTCGTTTTCAGGTTTGCAGGTTGCCAGGGTGTATGCTGCAATTTTCATCGTGTCATTTTCATTTGTGGTGCCATCTTTTTCACTTGTGTCCAAATTCGAACACAGATGGTCGTAGGCAGTGGATGCAATGATTCAGTGGCTGGCATCATGTGGGGGGAGAGATGGTAGTTACTTCATCGTGAGGGACACAGGGGTCACAGTTGCTTGACAGTAGTCCAATTCGCATAGCTTTGCCTGTTGCCACCACTAGAGTAAGATTTAGGCTTAGGATTTTAGGGGTCCTACTGTGTGAACGAAAACCTGCACTTTTTGGCCTGTGTACACGGGTCTGTACATTAGTATCCTTTATAACAATTTGCAACTCAGTTCACCAAAAAGCTTCCCATTGGGTACTACTCAGACAGTCTATCACAAAACAAATGAATTGCCATTTGCGACTGGGGGCCACTTTTTCTTTGGTGCACAAAGCAATTTTAGGCTCCAGCCCATCCCTGCCCTTCTCCCTTGGCTCTGTGCTCTCCTTGTGCTTTCAGTCATCCTCAAGGGTGGGGGGCGTTGTGCGTGTCATAACTCCTGTTAGCCCATGGAATTAAAGAGGAAACTACATTTTACCTTTCCCTTGAGAAATTTGACATTGGTTCATGACCTAGTCCACCAGTCCATGGGGTCGTTGTTTCTCTCCTGAGTCTTGGGAGATGCCCTTTCATTTCTCAATTGGGAAAAGGGGGTTCCTCGCCTGGGGCTTCAGCAAGTTTGTCCTTGTTCAGGTTCTGGTTCTCTGATGCTGCAAGTTTCCTCTTACTGCTGTGATTCTTCTTGGTCGGGGTGATTTGTTGGTGATGTTCCTCGCATTACAATGTCGCTAATATTCTTATTTTTTAAAATTAAAATGATACAGTGTATAACTAAATTTTTCATTTATAGACATATTGTTACTTTTCAAAGTCTCAGAAAGAGAGCAAAAAAGAAAAATGACAGGAAAATAAATATGAACAAAAAAGGAACAACAAAACCGATTTCATGCCTCATTCATATTCCAACTTTTCCATCTTTTTCTGTGATACTATTCCAGAATTGAACAATCGTATATACCAATTTTTTGTATATACCAATTTTTTGTTGTTGCCCAACAGAATTTGAGCCCATCGTTCATTTGGCTCTATCTGTGTTGTTGATCTCAAGAATAATTCCTTGAATAGATTGCGCTTCTCAGACAGAGCCTTGCATTACATTATTACATGAAACAAAGATTCTGTGATTTCGATATTCTACTTTTTCTCTCACCTCAGCTCGTTGTCTTAGTAGCCGCTCTACGATTGATGCTTTCTTGTCGGCCATTGTGAGATACGCCTCTCCTGCCTTGTCCACGTGTACGGGTTGTTCAGCTTCAAGAGGGTGAGCCTGTCCTTTTGAGGCCGTCTTAAGCATACCCATTTGCTGGGTGCTAATTTTGGGGCCGTTGTTGACATTCTGGCATAGTGCAAGGACTTCCTGGTGTCTTGTTCTTCTTTCACTTGCTACTGAATCTGTTAGGGTAAAATGTTCGCATTCCGGTTTTGTTTGTTTAGCCATCTCGGGTAGAGGGGTGCGTTTTCTCAGATCTTCTGCTCATCAAGGAAAATGGGGCGACCACTGATGTTGTATGGAGTGACCTGATGTGCTGCGATGGCTTTATAGACTTCTCTGTCGCCCAGTTCACCAGCAGCTGCAGCCTGTAGGATTCCCAGTATATATATCAGCTGGCCCTTTCTACTTGACTATCACCTTGTTGTTGGTATACGGGGCCGATTTGTGATGCTATACGCATGCCTGTTGTAGATCCTCTTGCATCTCTATTGTTGTACATTGTTGTCAGGTTCTATTTTTTCAGGGCGCCAGCGTTGATCGGTAGCCAGGATAGCCTGTGGTTCTCCCATCCCGATGTGTTCAATTGAATTTCTGGACTTACTATGTTCACAAGAGGTTTGTGGTCTCTCCATAACTTGAATTTCCTGGCCCAAAGGTACTGCCAGAAGTGAGTGACTAAGTTCATACCAGATTCTCGTGGGCAATGAGAGAGTAGGTGCCTTTCTGTATCCGTTAGGGCTTTTGATGCGAACGAAGCTGAATTATTTGACCAGGCGTCTTTTGTAGGAGAGCCGCACCTAACCCCTACAACAGGCTTATACTATGTCTCTTCTGGCGTTTGAAGGTTTTCAGCAAGGAGCATTGGCTATGGCACTTTATTTGGTGGAATATGATTGTTGACATTGGTCAGAACACATCGTTGTTGGTATTTGGTCTTTGTTGAGAAGTTAGAGATGAATTTGCCCTACTATCCAGCCATTTCCATTAAAGATTTTAGTTTTTTTTTCTCTTCTGTGGCTCCCTGAACGACTTTCACTGGGCTCTCTTTGTGAACAATGCCTGTGGTTGATATCGATCATCACACCAGTAAAACCTGACAATCAGTATCAAGGAAGACAGGCTGAGCCAGGACTTCTCTTCCTCCCTGAAAGGCATGCTCCCAGAAATGGCATTTTAGCAGATCTTGTGAGCACTTGGGATCTCCCAGAATTGACCTATTCACCACAAGTATATCATGGTGGTGGACAAGTACTGCTGCCATCATCCAGACCTGTCAGCCATGGGTACAGAAGCCTTTTCCCCCCTTTCAGCTGACAGCACAAGTTCTCATGAAGTTCACAAGGGAGAACTTTGATCTAATAGTTAGGGTGCTGTGGAGGCTGAGGAGACCATTGTCTCCTATTCTGGTGAATTTGTTCATTTTAGAGAAAGTGCTGTTGAATTTGATACCATCTGCATTGGCACACACCAGGGTCAGCCTAGATGTTGAAAAATAAGGGCGTATGAAACTGGGTATCTCCGACAGGGCAGCAAGAGCTGACCAGATTTCTAGATATCTATCAATCAAGAATTCCTCAATCTCACTCTCATCAGTAGATTTATTTGGAAAGGTGTTTTGCATGAAATGTTGTACAATGGATTGTGATCGTCAGTTGATTTTGATATTTTTGCTGGATGGATTTCTTAAAAGCACAGTGGTTTCTAGACTTGAAGTACTGTGATCTGCCATAAAGGCACCACTTGGGGTTTTGTCAGTGTTGGACCCTCTGGCACGCCAAGTTGTTCATAGGCTTTCTGCAGCTTAAGCCCCCTGCAAAATCTGTCATATCTCATGGGGCCTCCCATTCCCTTCAAGGACCTTTCTTTGGCCCATGTGGGTGTCTCTCATAAACCTGCTGTGCTACAAGACTCCTGTTTCTGGTGGCTTTTGGTTCTCGAAGGAGACAACTAATGTTGGGGCTTTGGTATGCAGTCATTATCCTTTAGAGTTCTTTTGTTTTATGTACTGGTCCCGATTACCTACTAAAAATGTGTTCGTCTTTCCGTGTGGACCAAGTAATGGCCCTACTCCTGTTATGCTCTGATCCCCCTTCCTGGGGAAGAAAAGTAGCTGCACACGCTGGATGTAAAAAGGGCAGCGTTGTGCTATTTGGATACAGCTGGGTGTTTTCAAGATGCATTCACCTGTTGGTGTCATTTAGTGGGACGCAAATGTTTGACACAAACTATGTTTGCCTAGAATTATGAGGTGCAGGTTGAATTTGCTAAAGAATACAATGCATGTCTGACTATGATTTGGTCTGTTTTAGTACCGTAATTAAAGTGAATCCGGATAAACTGAATACATCTTAGGTAGCAGTCAATGAGATTGTGTTGTTTTCTATTTGGACACTATAGGGAATATTTGGTATATCCTTAATTATTGATGGATGTGGCAGAGGAAGAGGTGCAGAGGTATTGCTAGATTATGTATGGTTGTCCTCATTATGCTGGTTCACACCGCAGTAGTCACGTCCCTCCCCCCACCATGAGCCGTGTCATCAAGTCTTCTCTACTTAAAAGTGGATAGCACAGAAGGATACATGGAGAAACAGTTCCTCACACCAAAAGGTAGGAGAAAAGGGGAGGGACACACAACACGCCATGAGAGAGGAAATATCGAATGGGTAAACGTTCTGTCGGAATGGCCATGTCTCGATTATTGAGGACTGTGATGCGGAAGAAGTCGTGTGTATTGAGAATTACCATAAGTAATCTAAGTATTACTCCACGTCGCAGTCTTCCTCGTCAAAGTCCTTGCAAATGAAGAGTCCCCTCCTGACTCCGGCCTAATCAACATAAGATATGCACTGTTTTAGCCCTAATCTAGCCCCCTTTGATTTCAATCTTTCTTTGTACATTCTGCATTAAGGGTAAGTAGTCATAATCCTCCTTGTGTTGCATCCAAAGCACAGCCTTGTGTATTCAGTCCGAGAGAATGTAGGATTATGACGAAAAGTCGACGGGTTGGAGTAATGAATATCATGCAATCTGGGTATTGCGTTCTCATCCGCTTTCCTCGTCACAGGCCTATGAATACAGGATGTACTAAGCGAAATACTCATAACTAATAAGGCAGCACTCTCTCTAGTGATTGCACACTAAATGGCATCTTTGGTGCAGTTATGCAGTTTTCAGACAATTCAGCCGACTAGACCTTGGCCCCAAATTCAGAGTATTGAGTGGCACTCAGAAGGGGTTGTTGTGTTTTATGAAGGTTTAGGGGGGCGAGAATGTCATGAAGGAATCAATTCCCCCCATTGAAGCCACCATCCCACATGTGGAGAGCTCTTGAACTTGTGAGGGGAAGTCAGCACTCAGGGCGGGGTATAAAGTGTGAATACTTAGCTTTCCACAAAAACGTTCCCACTGCTGATTTTACTCTTTGTTTGGAATTGCCAAAAGTTACAAAAAAAGGGCATTGTCAAAATGCTTATAAACTTTCAAGGTAAACTGGAAAATCCCTCTCCACATTATACAGGTGATTCCTTGGAGACAACAGGCATCATGATGTCCTGTTCCTCGTGAAATCTGGTTGAACCTTTGGGCGGTATTTGGGGCTGGCACGAAGAGCCACATAATCTGGAGTAACTTGTAAATGTGGGACATGGTCTAACAATGTGCAAAATTCTCTTAAACATCGGCTGGAATTAATGGCAACATTGAAAATCGATCCTGCTGTTAAGGCGTCGAGAGGAGCCTCCTGATGATGTTGAAATGGTGCCTGCTGGAGACCTACCAATAATCAAGGGAGAGTCCAAGATGGAATAGGAGAATGTATTGATGGACTTCTAATGGACTAAACTACAGAGTAACCTTTGGACGTTGGTCTTTGTAGACTATATTTAGGGGGCAACCATTAATGCAGTGAATTCCTTCCATTCCCTCAATCAAAAGTGCCACACCAGTTTACCAGATTCAGACTAGTTCTGCCTTTGAGAAATATCACACCACTATTATCCCTCACCCCATTGTAATAGGTAAGCCAGGAATCCAGCCTGTGTGTAGAAAGAATAATATACATATTTATTTATCAATAGGCAAAAACAACATCGCACAATAATCATCACAAAGCATGCCACCTTACACTGTGGCACAAAATCCTTCCTCCCGACAAAACTTTGATAGCAACAAGTTTAACACCATTCACTTTTGGTAATACAAATTTGCAAAATATCTAAGACGCAACAACATATACATTTTTCATTTTTACTTTCTATTCCCCCCTGTTAACATGTAAAAAGAAACCACAGTTCTAAAGAATACTTCAGAGACTTGGCTCACTCATGAAAATACCCCTGATGCTAGAATAATTAATGCAGCACTCTAGAACCCGACCTTACAATTGTGCTTTACAATATACTTTGAATGAGGTCAAATTTAGGTAAAATGTAGCACTTTCCAATTGGGCAAAATAAATTGACATACGCAGTGCTCTTTATTTCTAACTTCCCTGCACACGTTCCCTTCTAACAACATTAATTAGCAGACTCTTCTGAACAGATGCTGAAACCCTTTTCCTTTTCCAGTGAAAGCTTTCCCATTCACTTTGGAGTACCTTGTCCCCTCTGTTTCTAACGGATGCTTTTAACTAGCTAGTTCCACTTTGCTTAACCATGAAGTCACTTTTCTGCACAGCAAAGACCCAGATATTCTGTTACCATTTGGAACCCCCTGCTGTAAAGCAGGGTCCGGGGAATGGTAGAAAGCTTGGAATTTCGTATTTTTTGCACCTCTTCCCTTAAGTGGAATTATAGGGTTGGTAAAGATAATATAGTGATACCCAATTGCTTTAAATGTCTATATCTATGTCATCACTTGGATCGATGTTGGAGATTGTGAATTTCCCCTAAATCACTCCAGAGTACGTTTACTATATGGGAATTAATTAAATTATTAATTAATAAAACAACACTATGGATCTACTTATGGATGCCCACCCTGTATAAGGGAGGACATTAATTTAAATAGTGTCCCACCAAGAGTTTGTTCTGTTGGAGTCATGGACTTACTTTACAATATCCGTGGGTCCTGCACAGGTGCATCGGGCCTCCTGGGTCATCTCCTGGGAAGTATAGGGATCTGATTGGACTGTCTCTCCAGACTCAGTTATTCTCAAAATCAATCTTGGAGAGTAAATGCAGTGTAGCACCATCTTGGGGGAAAGACTATACCGTCAATTTGACTTGTTGCTTAGCGTGATGGCAACACAAGATGCAACCACTTCCAATGTTTCCAAAGTGTGCAATGTGGTTAGCAGCACTTAAGCCAAGACCCAGGTGCAGGGACATAGGACATAAAGCTACCTCACCACCCAATTAGCCCAACATCTCATCACCCATGCCTTCTGCCATGAAATTGTCTTTGTACTTGGCCTTGCAGAGTATTTTCATTGTGAAAATGCACGGGAGTGAGGACACTCGCTATCGTGCCTGGAACTCCAAGTTCTAACTCTATTTCAATCCTTGGCTCACATGACAAGAGACCATGGTTTGGTCCACAGCTTTTAAATGTTTTAAATGAATCCAAACTTGCCATCCTTTGTGTTCTTTCTTGCACTTTAATGTGAGAGGATTCACCCTCTGCACATTCGTTCTCATCAGAGTAGATAGCTGACATCGATTTCTAGGATCTTGACTTCAGGCCAGACAGCCTCAACATACAAATTCAGCAGCCTGTTATTCCACTGCGACACAGCTTTTCATTCCCAGTTCATGGTTTTTGGTTTACTATTTCATGATACCAATGTCCAGTTTCTATACAATGGCGGCTTCGCCTGCATTCTATTCACTACTCATACCTAGCCTATACGATGACTTGATCTACCTTGCGTTTCAGCATCTGTACATTCATTGAACTTCTGTTTTCTGCAGCTCTTTGTTAATGTGTAATCCTCGTCTTTTCCACATTAATAGTCCACTCAATTAATTACTTCGCCATTTGTCCTCTAGGATCCATACATTATCTTAATTCAGCATTTTGGGACGTTGTGCACACTTTCTTATGACATCATCAGTTACTTTTCTCAGCTCTTTCTCATATTCCTTCAGGGAGTTCCTCCTGTAGGTTGTCATCAACTTGAGGGTACATTCGATAGGGTTGTCTAAATGGATATCTCCTTCCAAATACTCGCTGTGGTATTGGTACGATAGCTGGTGTCAGGCAAGGCACGGTCTCATGTCTCCAATACAAAGGAGTTAGGGGGGCAGGATCTCCTGCAGATGTATACATCTGCTCCGCTATAGTCTCCAAGAAGATGGTAAACATAATTTGAAGGCAACAGGATTTATCCTTTCCTTGATGTGAATGGACCAATATATCGGGGAGATAGTTTCGATGTGGGCGGATCCACCAAGGTAGAAAATAAGTGGATAGCCAAACCTAGTCTCCTACACCCCACTAAGGGTCTTTTCTCTTATGTTGGTCGGTGTACCACTTGTTTGTTCCTTTGCTGGTCTCAAGATTAGAATAAGCAACTTTATGGTTCCTGGCTATGGATTCTACTAGTATGTCTACTGAAGGAACCGAAGTGGGAGGTGGTATAGAACTAGGAGAAGACAGTGGATGTACTCCTGTTAGACGAAAAAAGGACTCATTGTTGTGACTGCATATATGGTATTAGTGTAGGCAAATTTGGCTGTTGGCAATAAGTCTACCCAATTGTCTTGACTGGAAGTGATGAAACAGAGATATTGTTCAAGTGTGTAATTGACACCCTCTGTCTGACCGTTAGTTTGTGGATGATATCCAGAAGAGAGGGCTTGTTCAATGCTGAGTGGATTTCATAAAGCCTTCCAAAATAGCAAAGTATATTGTGAACCCCTACCGGAAATGGTAGTTTCAGGAAGTCCATGCAGTCTGAATATTTTGGTCAGGAAGATCTTAGCCATTTCAGGTGCTGAAGGTAGACTGGTGAGAGGAGTAAAGTGTGCTATCTTACTGAAAGAGTCAATCGTGACCATGACAATAGAGCAATTTCTGGATTTAGGAAGTTCCACAATAAAATCCGTAGAAATATTTAACCAAGGTACATTTGGGGTAGGTCCTTGTTGAAGAGTAACCAATGGTTTAAATGCACGGTATTTCCCTTGATTGCATACAGGACAAGTAGAGACATACGACTGTATGTCTCTCTTAAATGTTGGCCACCAGAAGGAACGTGAAACTAGCTCAGTGGTAGTGGATAAACCTTTATGTCCTGCTGCCCCGTAGTCATGACACCAGGACATGACTTCCTTTATAGCTAGAATCAGAAATCACCAGCTTGTCCCCTAGGAACTAGAGTCTGTCGGTTCTTTGAAAGGTACGTTCACTTATGATAATATCTCTTGTCTGATATCCAATCAATGCCTTCCGTACTTCCTGTAGAAAGTTGTTGATGGTGAACAGGAATTGTTTGTTTTGTAGTATTCTTTTGGAAGTCTGAGGCTTGTCAAAGGCATCTTGATAAGAGCGAGATAATCTGTCAGCGATTATATTTTGGCTTACTGATAAGTAGGTAATAAAGAAATCATATTGAAAATAAAATAAGCCCAGCATGCTTGTCGGCTGTTATGACAGTCCATTTGTTGGCATACCCTAAATTTTTATGGTTGGTGCGTACTTCAAAAAGAAAATGAGCATCTAGCAGGAGTTGTTGCCATTCCAAACATGCTTGACGGAAGGCTAAAAGTTAATTCTCAAGGATGGAATAGTGATCTCGCTGTCGTTAAGGTTGTTAAGTGTTCTTCAGTAGTGAGCAACCGTGTGTTCTTGTCCATATGGAGCCACTTGTTTGACTACCAGCCAGAGGGCACGATGAGAGGCACCAGTCTCAACTATAAATGGCTCTTATTGATTAGGCTGCAGAAGGATGGGAGCAATACAAAATTTGGTCTTGAGCAACTGAAAAGCTTGTTCAGTTTTATCCTCCCATGAAAGTTCACGTCTTTCTTCAATAGGGTAGTAATAGGTAGAACGATCTTGGAAAAGATTGGTATAAACCACTGATAAAGGTTTGCTAGGCCTAGAAATCTCTGAATATCCTTAACTGAAGCGGGAGTGGGCCAATTAAGAATAGCTGTGGGTCTGTGGATCATCTCGATCCTTTTGGTTAAAAGAATGAACCCCAGATTTGTGACTGAGGTAGCCTCAAAGATGCGTTTCTCAGGGTTGATGACAAGGTTGTTTCTCAAGCATTGTAAGACCTCATGTAAGTGCTTTTGATGATCTTCTAGGGAGACTGAAAAGACAAGTATGCCATCTAAATAGACGATAACCGTATGGTATAGGAGATCTGCAAAAATATGGTCAATAAATCTTTGGAAAATTGCTGGGGCATTAACAAGGCCAAAAGGCATTACTCTGTATTCAAAGTGTCTGAAGGGCATTCTGAAGGTGGTGAGCCCCTTGAAGATCTAATTTCGTAAAAGTCCTAGCCCTTTGTACTGCTTCCAGAATGTCCTTGATCAATGGCATTGGGTATCTGTCATGTACAGTAATCCGATTAAGCCCACTGTAATCTATGCAGGGTGATAGTTCTTTTGTATCTTTCTTAGGTACAAAAACAGAGATGCCCCAGCAGGGGAACGTGAATCTACAATGAGTCCATTATGTACATTTGTGTCCAAAAAGATCCTCAGGGCTGCCTTCTCTGGTAATGACAGTGAATACATGCGGCCAAAAGAGACCACTGAATCGGAAAGTAGATTGATAGAATAGCCCTCAGGTCAGTGAGGAGGGAGTTCTCTGGGAAAGACATCCTCAAATATATCAGCAAAGTCCTGGTATGCTATAGGTACACAATTTACTCTGACAGGATACAACTTCCTGATCAGACTGGGTGAACCAGTTTGGGGATAACTCTGTTTGAAGTCCAATGGGTTCCTGTGAAAAAGTTTGAGGTTCACCCATGGATCAACAGTTAGGGCCCTGCGAGGTAGGGCAGGCTGATGCCCTCCTCCACAGGGCCCTATAACATACCCCACTCCCCCAATCGGATATGATCGGCAGTGGGGCATATTAAAGTGCTTCTTCCTATTTCCAGTGCACTTGCACAAGATACAGAACGAAGGGTCTTCTATTTGTTGGGGTGCTGTGAGGATGGGGCAATGTGGTGCTGTGGGGGAGGGATGGAAGAATGGAGCTCATTTTAGCAGTGGGTTTGGCTGGGTGACCTGCAAATATTAGCGGGTCACTAAATTTCGAAGCAGTGACCTGTGAAAATGTGCCTGTTATTAATGAGGAGGAGTAAACCTGGTAAACTCCTGATTTAAGGGGACCTAAACAGATCTACCCATCATGACATGCATGCCCCTGGGATCAAGGAAAAGGCCTGGATTAAAGGTGGCATAATGTAATTGGTTCTCCCTTCTTTGGGAGAAAGGCAATGTGGGGTGTCATACAGCAATTCTGGTTCCATGTATACCTGTGGCCAGCCCAAGTAGACACTGTGTCCACCTGAAAGAGCCTGAATATGTCCATTGGTCACAGCCTACTGCCAGGCCCAGTGGACACTGTGTCCACAGTGCACCTCAATGAGCGTGATTGTGTCCATTGATCACAGCCTACGGCCAGGCCCAGCGGATACTTTGCCCAAGTCAGAACCTATGGTAGTGCCCAGGCCATGTCAAAGAGCTCCAATATGCCAAGTGGGCCGGTGCTCCCTTCACACTGTGCCTGGAAATCAGCCTTTGGAGTGTAAAGAAATAGGCATCCACGTGGACTACACATGCACGTTTGTGTGTACACACACAAGCGTGGACAATATGCTTGGAATATGGATAGGAGGGCACAGCATTGGGGATCATTTGGTACACTCCCACTTTGCACATGCAGGTTCAAGGAACACTACTCTCACTGAGTGTTGGAATCTGTCTCTTAGTCCTGTGGTAGGTCATTATCCTTGCGGTAACTGCAGTGCGTGTGTGTGTGAGTTCAGCTTGACCACTACCACCTTTATCATGAGACAAATTGGACTTTGAAAACGCACACACTAACTGCAACTCTAGGAACGTGGCCTATATAGTGCAATGTCCTTGTCAAAAGTTATATATCGGGATGACCACCAGAAAAGTGTCCACTCGCATATGCGAGCATAGGTCTAGGATACGGAATCTAACCCCAGCCCCTTTGGTTCAGTGCTACCCTGATCATGGTCATACTGACTGAGACATGAGATGGATGGTCAATGATCACACCATTCCTGATCTTATCAATTTCAGTATTTACAATTGTGTGCTCATCCTTGAGCAACAAAGGCTTCTGAGATTGAAGACCCGCGAGTCAGGCCTCCATGAGGAGATCCTTTGGGTTGCAGCAATGTGAATTCTACTTTTAGCTCCTCACTTACCCAGACAAGTAGGCAACGTGATTCATCCGCGAGCTGTTGTATACTTTCGCATGGGCTTGGAGTATTGGTCAGCCGCTTGTTTTCGTGTACAATATGGGATTGATCTTTTCCATCATGTCATTTTTATGTGAATTTGTTTTTACACTCATGCCATCGGCAACTGCAGTGTCATAACTAGTGGCAGTTAAGCCGCAATGATGACATTTAATGCTATAAAATGGCCGCCGGGTTTGCCGGCGAGACCCTTTGCCAATGAGGGCTCTGTGGATCCTTCGAGTGAATCATGTGACTCTTCACATGTTTATAGTTATTTCTAGCCTGGGCTAGTTTGCGGAGGATCGCGGATTGGCGCCCTTCCCTCCATGCAGTCTATATCGGAACTCTAAGGTGAGCTGATGTATGGAGTATCCATGTGCTATGAGGACTTTGTGATTTCAATTATACTGTCAAAGGCAGAGTGGGCATATATGTTTATCCATAGTCTTTCTATGTTTTCAGCATCATCATTCATTGGTAGACACAGGGGAATTGCCAAGATTAAGTACATGCAGTTGCGGTTCTCGTTCTAGAACAAGGTAATTTGCCCACTCCACTTTGATACACATGCATACAAATATACGGTTACGTATGCCGTTGGATGGCTACCGTTAAACTCGGTTTTCTTCCTTAGTAGCATCAATTGTAACCGAAGGCTGGTCAAGATCCAGCTACTGTCAAACTTGACCCTGGTGGATGCTGGAGCACAGATCATTGTCCAATTTATTATGATGTTTTCCTAATATGGAGGGTCACGTGTATTTGAATTCTCATTTTTGGGACCAATGTTTTTATGTTTTTCAGACTTCCCCATAGTGCCCCGGCAGCGTTTCTAGGGTGGGAGGGACATTCTTGAAGGTTAAAAATTAATGCTCAATAACTAAGAAATTGTTGTGGGTGCAAAATGTTGGTAAGTTCGTGTTTTGGTTAATGCTACTTCGATTGGGGAGTTAGGTTGTGCTTGGACAACAAATTCAGTGCTGTAGGCCATGTAATTAATGTTCCCTTTGTTGCATTTTTTTATAGATTGTTATACTGACCATCTCTTGAATGCACACGCCTTGAAGAAGACTTGGCATTTGAACTTTTCGGCCCTTGTTAAGCCAAAACTCGAGTAGGCGACTGTTGAATAATGTCTAGTTTCTCTGCAGATTTATAACCTGGGGATACAGCAGGCAGATTGGGTTTCGACATCTACCCCATTTTATTCTGGTTCAGTATAGAGCAGGCCAATGCGAGGCAGGGCTGACATGAAAATGCCTTCCTAGGTGTATGACCCTTATAAGGTTTCAGGGTCAGTTCTTTTTGATGTTTTTTTTTAATGTATTCCTGATACTGTCTGCTTGGTAGTGTTAGCAGTTGTGGCTTTTCTTTGATTTGGAGAGTTTTTTTGGAAGAATTGCAATAAATGTTTTATGTTAAATTTTGACTGTTGTTTACATTAACTGTGTAGGCTAACAAGGACCTTCCCTTTTCTAGTGTATGAATATGGATACACACAAACAATAAAATCCGAATGAGCATACACAGACACCCCCAAACACACACCCTACACATGTAAACAAAATATCAATAAGACCATACATGCGCCAACTACAAACAACACTCTTGGAATAAGGCCATGCAAATGCAATATGCTCAGAATATAAATAAGCAACATATGCACACTGTCACAGATGGCTTCAATAATTCAAAGAATCGGTACCGTGGTTTAGGTGTTTTATTTTCATTTTCCACTATGTTGCTAATGATTGACTGCAGGAAGGCCAGACTAGGGGGGCGGGGGGTGCATAGTCTACCCCTCACCCTCTTGTGGGCTCCCTCCACCCTAGCCCAGGCTTTCCTATAACCTCACAGACCTAACGTCTGGCTGTATCCTGGCCTTCCGATGAGGGCCTATCAGGCTTACTCCCTGCGGGACTTTCTAGGAAATCCTCACTCTAATGATGTCCCGCGCTATAACCAATCATGTTCAAGATGGTGCCTTCTCCCTATCTCCTTTCCCTGATCTGTGCCTCCCCTCCTTCCCGTATGGCTCCCCTTCTACTCTCTCCCTCTTCTCTCTCTCTGTCTCCCTATCTCCTCCTCTCTCTATGCCTCCTGTCCTCCTCTCTCGCTCCCTCCTACTGCTCTCCCCCCTCTCACTATATGCCTCTATATTCCTTCGATTTTCTATCTCCCCTCTACTGCTCCCGCCTATGTGGCTCCAACCACCCTTCTGCACCTGCCTCCTCACTCCTATTCTCCCACCTCTTTCACTCACACTTCCTCTCGCTCTTTCGCTGCCCCCGCTCTCTCTCTCTGTACCAATCTCACCGTCCATTCTCTCTCTTCAGTCTCTACTATCCCTCCTATCTGCCCCCCAGCCCCGCTCTCTATGCTACCATTCTCTCCCACATATGCCCTCACAACAATCACTCTACTCCCTCAAGTTTGGCACCATTCTCTCTCACACACAATACCTCAACTGCGCTCTTCTCCAATATTTCCTGCAACTCCTATGCACTCCACTCCAACTTTGCTCTCTGCCTGGCCTCTCGGTCCTCTTCTAACTCTCCTCCTGAACTCACGCCAACACCCTTCATCCACGCTTGGGAGCGTGGGTGTTTTGTTCCAGGGCTTTCCTTGCTCACTGCCTCCTTCCCCTGCCCATTGGTCTCTAACTGCACCTGACTGCTCTGGCCAGTCTACCACTACGCTTTCCTCGTGAGTCAGATTACCAAGGCACACCACATAAAAAAACCCACTAGGCCATACCATCTTTTTGCTCAAGAGCATTTGTGAGACTTCTGTGGCCTGGTCCGGTCGGCGTTTGCTTTGTGCATCTCCTTCCTTCAGCCCTTGGAAGTCTGTCCTTGCTGACTGGTGTTGGATGTGCGAAACTCACAGTCCGCATCCCTGCTTCCGTGTGCGGTGTGCTCCCTTGCTGACAATTTTTATTCTGGGTACTGTGGTCCTGTAAGTACCAAGAAAGACAGCTGGTCAGAAAAAAGGCCGTATAAGAGGCACGCTACCCCCCCCCCCACCCCACTCAAGTCACTCACCATACCTCTGGGTAGGATCGGTTTTGGCATACGCCCAGGTAGGCCACCTATGCCAGGATAACAGGGGTCACCATTCCCCGCTAACATGGTGAGGGTCCCCTGTCACATAACAGAATACACAGAATATAAATGAACACTGACAATTTGCTCACGATCTGCATATTAAGCACAAACTACGCACACACAATATACATTAATGTAGCTAAGCCCGGCCAATACGCTCGGGATATGCATAAGCAGTCACAGTTTCCTCTGAACAATGCATATGCATAACCACTTCCACAGAGAGAGAGCAAGTGGTACACACACACCCTGAACACCCTACCTATACATATTGAGAAACACACACGCTAAACAAAATATCTACAAATACAGACAAAGAAACATCAGTAAGAACATTTGGAAATCAGTGTTAAACATGTGTTAATAAAAAGTTAAAGGCTACTTACCTGCAGAATATACAATGATGACAATAGCTATAAAAAAAAGGGGCAGGCTTGAGAAATGAAATGTATACACAAAGGCAAGACAGAAGCCAAAGCGATTGGCTTCATGCATTCTTGTTTAACTAGCAGCAGCAAGGCCTACCCATTATTTAAAAAAACACAAATAAAATGAAAAAAAAATCTTATCTCGTATAACCGAGCAGCATTTTATACTTCCAACTACAGCTTCAAAATATCTGACCAAACATATGAGCACTCTGGGGTTTGATGGGAAGGTACCACGTTCACCCATTGCCTGTTTTTTTTCTTTTTGCTGAACTTTTAGCTGAACATGTTTTGCCGAATCATCATCAAAAAATATGGAGAGTGGGGGTGTAAGGGCATATAAGGGGGTAGGGTGGGTGGGGCATGGGGAATAAATAGTAGGGGAGGGGGAGTTTGGGTGGGATCCCTCAATAAATGTTTTTTAAATTAAATTATTTTTTTCTGCAATAAAATGTTGGCAAAAAAATCTGTGAAAAGAATACTGGGGATGAATGAACATAGAACCGATGGGAACACCAGACGGGAGTGCCTGAAGGCAAGAGATATAATATCAGAGCAATAGCTGCCATCTGATGGGAGCGTCAGGGCAAGTGATACTAGCACCATGATTTTAGGTTATGCGATTATGATTTATAATGCACAGCACTGGCATGGGTGCTCTGGCGCATCTGAAAGGGAGGGCTGGTAAGTTTGGTCCCTGGGGCGAGTGGGAAATGCAAGAAAGCTCTGCTGTTCTGTGGATGCGCGCGGGTCTGTTTCTAGGTGTTGAGTGTCAAGAGCATGGAGGCATGTGTGTCCTGAGAAGAGCCCTGCATGCCTGCAGCGCTGGGATGGATTGGCCAGAACCATGTTATATAAGTTTAGTGGAGAGGTGTAGCTTTTTCTTTGATGAATGTCGAGAGGGTTTTCAATTGCCACGTGTGAGTGGTTTAGTTGGTATGTGTATTGTGCATTTTATCGTAGATGTTGAAAACGTTAGCGCAGAGGATTAATGGAGGGACTGGTGGTCCAAGAGACCATCCGCCCAGTGTGGTAATGGCTACAGAGCATAGTGGTGGCTTAGGTGGCTGAGTAGAGGGGGTCGGGATGCCTTTCTCTTGAAGAGATTGGTTATGGCTCAGGCAGTTGCCTTGTTCTCCAGACTGGATTGCTGGTTGTTATAAAATGCCAGTCGGTTTGTGGGAGCTCGGTGCTTTATTAGTTTATAAAGCATTCAAAGTCCATGGCTTCAGTGGGTTCTTGAAAATAAGTGATAGTGCAAATTTCATTTGGAAGACTGTTCCAGAGTTTGAACACCATGTTGGAAACAGCCAATCATGTCTCTCTATCGTTTGGCGCACAGTCTCTATAAAAACATTGCAGCTGGATTTATGGGTCCTTCTCAGTTGGTAATGGTTGATCTTTGTTCAGATTAATTTGGCTGCATGACTGTGAAGGGCTGTGTGTGCAATGCAGTGTGTTTTCAAGTATATTCTTTATTTAACCAGTATTGAATGGGGAGTCCTTAGTGCTGGAGTTGGGTGTCCTCACCTGCCAAGTCTGAGCAACACTCTTGCAGCAGAGTTCTGTATGTGTCAGGTTCAGTCCTTACCTCTTTGCTTGTGGACTCTTTTGCTGGGAAGAGGTAAGGCCTATCCTTGCAGGTCGTCACTATGCAACCTGATTACAGAATAACAGGTAAGCACTTCAGCCACCCCGACAGTCAGGTCCCAGGGGAAAAAAAACTTGTGGGGGGGGGACCCTAAGGTGCAGAGAAGACGTTCCAGGTAAGTGTGGAAATCTGGGAACTTGTCTTTGAAGAAACCAGAAAGAAGACTCCAGTTATCAGGTCCTGTTGCAGATCCAACAAAGAGGGAAATACCCCGCCAGTCCTCAGTGTAGCCAACTGAAGGCAAGGGCAGCTCTGCTGACAGGCTGAGCGATACTGACGAAGATCCCCGCCGGTCCGTATCAAAGAGAAGAAACAACAAAGGGAGCGGAGGCTCTGATGAAGGTAAAAAACAGAGAGAGAGAAACCGAGCTCGCAATACCAGGGATGAGGAATGGCAGAGCCGTGCAGAAGGGAAGCCAGCGCAGCACTGAGGAAGCGCAAAGGAAACAGGAAACCAGGAATCCCCAGGTAATGAGAGAGAGAGAGCAAGTAGACACAAGGTCGCAATAAGGCAAATTAGCGTTTCCTCAATTTCGTACAATTGCAACGCGAAGAGCATTCCGTGAGCTCTCTACTTATTTCCAGGTATCAGACACCTCAAAGCGTGTGAGCGTGATGATGTCACCGCATGGCATGAGCGTCTGGGTGACATTTTGGATTGGGACGCAATGTGAAAGCGTTTCCGAAAAGAAACCCAGTCAGACAAGCGCCAGGAAGGCAAAAGCATGACAGTATGCGTTGAACTTTCTTCATGAGATAGTCCGACATGCTGAGGTATAAGCTGTTGGCGCAATCTATTCTTGATAAGACCAGCACAATGAGCCTTATTACGAGTTTGGTGGTAAACAACTGAGATACAACCAAATGGTATTACAGTTACCACCACTTGGTCTGGTGGTATTAACACTGGATTACAAGTGGTGGTAGTCCCCATTAATTGGATTCCATATGCCTGCATGGGGATTTCAATGGTATTAACACTGGCTGAAATACTGCTCACTTGGACATCAAGCACAGAGGGGTTTGCTCTGATTGCCTCCAAACCTGTACTTCGGCGATGTGGTAATGCAGCAGTAATGCAGTGGAAACTGTTACCACTCCATTAACACAATATTTTACCACACCGCCAAACTCGCTGTGATGAATCAAATTCCGGGGCACCAGTGGTCCAGGGAAGAATTTCGGTTTATAAACCATCAGTCAGCCCTGCACCTCTAGTACACCACAAGGGATCCAAACAGATTGGAAACACAAGAAAATCATAAACCTCCTTGTCCAATTTCGGTAACATGGACGGAACGGACGACTTATCTCTGAAACGTAGTGCATCGTTGGTTAATTGCAAAACAGCGAAAATTCAATTATTACCCAATGATAAAAGGGACTGTCCAGTCAAGGTTGTATACAAAATATGTACTTTATTTATATCACAACAGACAGTTCTAGCAACACTATGAATTAGACCCCACCTGTAAAGGAATGCAGACAGTTTCAAAGAAGCTCAAGGGATGCAGACTAAATACTGACATGAGGGTAGTCTGTATGGTTAATAACCACAACAGTTTAGGGTTACTTGGCTTCAGCACAAAGGGCACAATGGATGCTCTAGGGGCCTTCTGGGAATGACCTGGGGAATGACCCACAATGTGCCTGGTGCCATAGGTGTTCTTGATGCTCAACAGGGTCGAGACAGCTTCACAGCACTTTGCACGTTTATTTTGACAGAGTTCAAGATGGGAGTCAGCTGTGGGTATCAGGCAGCAAGACGGTTTGGTGAGCGAAGCTGGACGAATGGCTGCGGGCTGGCCTAAACGGCAGCTCAGGGTCAGGAATCTTTGTCTGAGTGCTGGTCGGAGGTTCTGAAGCACTGGTTGAAACACCTCAGAGGTTTCTTTAAGCGACTGTAGCTTGACAACGGTCATCGTTACAGTCGATTGCAGCTCGAGGAACTCGGCTGGCTCGAAAATGTCCTTAAAGGTGGTCGTCGGTAGATGCTCATCAAGGCACTTCTCCCAGTTTCTTCAATAGGTGTTGTGTCGTCCTTTAAACAGACGACCAAAGGCTGAGTGTTGCAGGCAACGGCCTTGTCCTTGATTGTAGGTTGAGAGACATTCTGGCACTTCCTACCTAGGAAGCTTGCTGCAGAGCCCAGCAGGGCAGACTGTGTGCTGGCTGGGTACTGGTTCTGGAGTGGCCTGAGGGTCCCCTGAGGTCTTTATTTCCCTCTGTTCCCTGGGAGATGTTTTGGGGATGGATTTTGTTTCCATCTTTGGAGGCCCTGGCCTTGCTTCACTGGTGGATGACATAAGGAAGACTGTACCTTCAGCCAGGGTCCAATGATGAGTTATTCTTGCTTCTGCTTGCAAAGTCTTTGGATGATCTGGCGAAAGAGGGGCTAAGCCCTCTTTTAAAGTCAAGTAGGCCACAGTGAATTGTGTAGACTAAGACTACCTTAATGAACCAATACTGGGGTCCCTGCCAACAATCTCCTGCATGCCTGAGGTCATAACCAGAGTGCTTTGCAACAGGAAAGGTAAAGGGGTGAAAATGTGTAATACTAAGTCCCACCGATCTTCCTGTCTGCTGTTGATCAAAGAGTCTTTCTGGTTAAGTGATATCTATGTGGTTCCTGATTAAAGCGTCAGGTTTCCCTTGAAGCTGCATCAAGACTAGATTATCTGGCTCCTGCACACCTCATACTCCCACCTAATGAATGGGGTGCCCCTACTGGGGAGTCCTACTGTAAACATGGAGTTCCACACATGACAGCTCACTGTCACTGATACTTGGGCAGGAGCTGGCTTCAGGTTGGCACAGTTACATGTAAAAGGTTGTTGGGGTTTCCTGTCTCCTTTGTTAACATCTGCAGCCAGGCCCCATGTGGGTCTGTTTGAAGTACACTTGGTTAGTATATTAATAGCTGCCACCAGCTCAACAAAAGAGCAGGACAGATTCATGGAGCCTTTGTTAGTTAATCAGACGGGCCATGGCAAGCAGAAGTTTGGTCCTCCCCCTTTCTGGAGATGTCATAGTGTACTTCTGGCTGTCATATCCCAACTAAATAGGACAGGGTGGACTGTGCCTCTAGGCTGTGTCCACCCAGAGTACACGGGTCCATGCGTTTATCATGCTGTGAGCATAACATTTCAAAAAAGCCCAAGTGAGTGCACACCCACCTTGCGAGTGGTCGAATTCCTCCCACTCGTAATAAGGCCCAGTGAAGGCAATGATAGCTGCTTTGTCCCGGTGAGTCTTAACCGGCACAGTCTTAAGTTGATTGTTCCCATCCTTATACAATAGAAGAGAAATGGTGAAATGACTGCAAACGTGCTTATACAATGCCTACACAAAAGTCACAAATGGCTTTCTCAATGATTTTGAGAAATGGGTTATTGACACCAATATTCCTTAATTTCGGAGGTTCAGGCGCAGCAAATATGTGGCCCACAACATCGCTGAGGAGTGGCGGGCATAGACAATATCGCGCAGGCAATTCCTGCTGAAACCCGTTGGTCCAGTGGAAGGACGTCAGGTGAAGCAGACCCCAGCCGGGAGCAAAGGCAGCGCCCTCCGGTGGGTTGCCAAACTTCACAGAATGCAGAGTGTATCAATCCGAGCGGCCTCGTCCCTCTCTGCCGAAAATGCATCCATTATACACCCACTGACACATTTAATTGGAATCAGAGCTACCGAGAAGCATCTGAAAATTCCTCATGCTAATTGGGGGGAAAACAATTAAGGACGTGTTTTTCAACTTAGACATTTACATATTCCCTTCCCCCACTATTTTAAACATCAAATCTTGCATTGAGCTATGGGGAGAGACACAAACTCCGGAAAGGTAACATTTCTGCTCTCAAAAAATCCTTTCATTAGACTAGAGTCATAGACAGCTGCTGACAAAAAACCCCACAGCGTTTTCAAAAGAAAATCGACAATACGTGTGGTTGGCTCCCTGCCGTGTGCTCTACGCGCTTTTGTCAATGGTTATAACAGGGAAGTTAATTAGGGCGGCGGCGGGAATAAAAGGTGCTCCCCTTAATTAATGATGTGTTCGCGATGTGGGTGCAACAAGCCGCGGTAATGGCGGCGAAGCCCGTGATAACGCGTGCAGGGCTGTTCTTATCTATTTCCCGTGAGCGCAAACACACGTTTTCCGGGATGTACGTGCTACACGACTATACTTCACTTCATATAAATATATGTGCATCGCTGGTTTATCTCGGCCACTGCCCGTCAGTCACCCCTGCCTCCACCCCCCAGCAGCCCCGCGGCTCCCACTGGAACCCTGGGGGGTTTTCAGGGTGCATTTGGCAAGAGCTCTTAGGACACAACAAGATGTCAGCTATACCGCGCGCTTTACACAACAAGTGAGATAAGCGGGTGCTGATGGCGGCGCGACACTGTCACGCCCGGGAACCCCAAGAGTGTGGCCCAGAGTCTCATTCATTTTGGGGGTGATCTTAGGTCACAGACAGACACTGGTATTGTTCTCGGGGTCACTCTCCTTTCTCCCAAAAGTAAGTTACTCCCCTACCCCCCCCCCCCCGCACCACGCAGCTTTGCAAATCTATAGAAAAATGTTTCATGGTAGCCACAAAAGTAATGCTTTATGATTTAATGTAACTGGCATGTGTATAGCGCAGCATCTGCCATTTGGGCTCCATCGTGGCGCTAGGCTCCGTAATAGAGAGGGAAGCTTTGGAGTTAGTGTGGGAGAGGAGGAGGAGGCAAAATGCGAAACATGCAGTCCGGATGTGTTCAGTCTGGCAACATTCTTCTTTGTCTGCTCTTTGGAGACTAAGGGCCTCATTACGAGTTTGGCGGTAATTTTGCCAAACTCGATTACTGTTACCACCACTTGGTGCCGTGCGGTTACCGCAGGATTACAAGTGGTGGTAATCCCCCATTGTTGGAGTCCCTAGGACTCCACAGGGATTTGTGGTGGATTTACCGCCGGCGGAATTGATGTGCTGTAAATCCGCCGATTTTTGGAGGAAAAGTGGCAGATTCACAAGCTGGAATTTATTAAATCCGCCACTTTTCCAAGCGGTAATTCCACCAGCAGAAAATTTGCCAACATTCTTTTTTGGCAGTGCAGGGAAAAACTGCGGTAATTCAGTTACCACACAAAAATGTGTCAGTAATTAAATTACTGCAACTATTTTCCTGACCCCACAAACTTGTAGTGAGGCCCTATGTGAATTGTGTTGGTGCAAATGGGATGTGTTTTGCAGGGGAGGACCCAGGGCAGGCTTTAGCGGCAGCAGCGCCCTGTGCAAATTGGCACCCCCCCCAACCCTGTGTGCCTCTGGTCAACCGGGGGAGTGGAGGTGGGGCAGGAGCACCACTTGTTTTAAAAAACATTAATCACTGGACTAGGGCGCTCATGCTAATGCATGAGCGGCCTATTCCAATGCAAACCGCCTGCTCTTGTGTCGGAGCGAGGAGGTAATCATCTGGAAAGTGGGGCACGCTATTGTTATTAAATGCACCCCGCCACCTCAGGTGCATTTAATAACAAAAGGGTGCCTGCCGTGCCTTCTCTTACTACGACAGCTCGGGGGAGCCCTTGAAAGACTCCGCTGAGCTGGCGTGGCAAGGGGCTAATGGCGCCCTGGGGGGCATGGCGCCCCGGGGTGTCGCCCAGCCCAGTCTTGCCCTAAGGCCGGCCTGGGGAGGACCCCTGGTATAATCCTGCTAGAGCAATATGTCGAGAACATTGTAACAAGTTACATCATTTATTTGGGTGTGACATATTATACCACTCCAACTTGACGAGCCCAACTCATTTGTACAAAAAGGACACTTTAAAAAAAAAACACATTTCAGTGTTACGGCACACCCCGACGTCCCCAGGTGTGTAGACTGCATGAAGCCCTGTGCAGCGAGTGGTGAAGATTCGGAGTCATCCCCATCAAACAACTGCTGATCTCAGCCATGTTGGAGTAATGGCCAGCTCAGACTCCCATTGTTTCTTTTCTCTTGCACACAAATTGCATTCTGCCCCGAAAAATACCAAATTCATTGGTTCACTTTTCTGAAGCCAATGCACAAAACATGGCGCTTTCCTGGTGAACATTTGCAGAATTGTATAGCCTTGCATGCAGAATTTGGAAATGTTGGCACCGTGTGCAGGATTCCTTTAAAATAATTGTGCAGAATGCTTTTAATCAGGATGCAGAGTTGCATGCTGTTGAGGGGGCCCCTGTACACCCCCCCCGCTCTTGCATTGACAGTTTCCCTTGTGAGAGGTTGCCTTGGGTGCAGGTGGTCGCTGGGCCCAGGTGCAGGTCACCCTCCCTGGCCCACATGGAAATATTGCTCGAGTTATTGAAAATCATTCACACGTTCTCTGGTGATCATCCAGGCCTCGCCCCGCCGCCTCATCCCGGCTCTCTCAGAGTTTCCGCCTAAGTGATTCCAGAGCGCGGGGACTGTTGCGGCCCAGAGGTGATTAAATAATCATGTTTGATTTGAGCTGCAGTGTAAATTGAGCTTACCCGCTTTTACCCATTACAGCTCCAGTGGAGCGTCCAGACTTTTTTGACTGGGCTGGCCCAAGTGGGGCACTGACCTATGCAGGGGTGGCATGAAGTACGAGCTCTGCACGCGCAGACACACCTCTAGGGGGCACGTGCTAAAAATTAAAGTGGGGGGACTCATCAACAAACGCAATGGGATGTGACGTCGCCAGAAATTAGCATCAAAGCGAAAAGGCGTCTGCCATTAAATTGGCTTTGCATAACCACCCAAATTGAACAGGACGAATGGCATTTGCCTTGCTTAAAATCAACACACACACAAAACTAAGACAGGATATTTTCTTCTAATAGTGTTTTTGAAAACGTAAAAATGTGTGCATGTTTTAAACTCGAAGAACCAATACAAATGTTTTCCCTGGGAACTACTGTACCGAAATGGGACATTTCACATTTAGTTGTTTGTTATTTTTGATCAAGTTATATAGTGCAATGGTGAAGTGTCTGGCCTACAAACCTGACGACTGCTGTTCCATCCGAGGTCAGCTTTAATTCATAAATTCAAAGAGGACATTGAATGTTTCTATTTTAGCTGGGGGGGGACTGAGTCCACCCTCTGAAAAAAGTGGGGGGACTCCATCCCCCCACGTGTACCCTCCACTTGAGCCCTGCACACCTCTAACTAGCATTATGATATATTTTATTTATATTGCGTTCCTACACAAGTGTTTCAGAGAGCAACGAGGCAAGGGAGGACAGAACAATGATCTTACTAGGCCCTTGACATTGAGAGTGCGCAAGTGCAGCGGAGAGGGAAGAGGAACGTGTAAGGGGCAGGGGAGGAGTGGAAAGTGCAGAACACAATCAAAAACAGACACAAACAGCTAGTGTGACCAGCAGGTGGCAAGTTCAAGAATTAAGCACAGACAACGGGTGCAAAGTAAGTGCAGGTAAAGGGACTGTAGGGTTACATATCCATACCCAAGTGCAAGGGTTGCCGGGAGGCAGTGCGGCTGTGCAACTGGGCGGGCAGGGACCTGGGCCTGAAATCAGAGGGTAGCCAGGTGACCAGTGCAGTATCAGACAGGAAATCAGAAGGGGAGAGGAAGAGAGAAGGCAGAAGCAAAGAGGAAGTCTTGAGTTGCTTCCAGAACCAGAGATGGTTCTCCTCGTTTCAGAGAGGCAGGGAGACTGTTCCAGAGGGAGGCCCCAGCCAAAGAAAGATATCTACCACCAACTCGTTGCTTGGAGAAGTGACTGACCCTGAGGGAGTTGAAGGTGGAGGAGCGAAGAGCTTGAGTAGGAAGGTATTTACTAAGAGAGTGTTGGAGGTATTGAGGACAGAGGTGCCAGAAGGCCTTGTTGACAATGCAGAGGGTCTTGAACTTAATCCTTGCAGCCACTGGGAGCCAATGCAGAGATTTCAGTGCTGGAGTAATAAGATCCCTGGGCTTGAGGCCAAGAACAAGTCTTGCAGTCCTGTTCTGGATGAGTTGCAGAGGGCAGAGAGGAGAAGCAGGCAGATTTACAAAGAGCCTGTTGCAGTAGTCCAGCCTAGAGAGCACTAGAGCTCTAGCGACAGTGAGCTTCTGGGGGAAGGAGAGGAAAGTAAGAATACCTCTGAGGAGGTGCAGTTGATAGTTTGACTTCTTAGAGATGTCAGAGATGTGAGGAGAAAAGGAGTGTGTGGAGTCGATGATGACCTCAAGGTTCTTAGCCTCACAGGTGGTAGCAGGAAGGGGCCCGAGGGAGGTGGGGTGGAGTGTTCAGCCTGCCCTCTGAGGTCAGATGAACCAGGGCACTGTCTCTCTGTCTCAACATGAGGGTATCTTCTGAATGGCTGTTAGAGTGCATATCGTCTTTCATAAAATCAACGCGGTATGGACATGTTGCAAAAACTTGTGCATGTGTTCTCAAATGTAGCTCATTGTCTGCTACTCCAATACAACGGTTGTGAGGGTTGTGAGAAAGATATCCCCCTAGCTAGTACCCACAGGTCGGCCACCCAGGTGGCCAGGACACGGCCATCGCTATTGGATCCAGTTCATGGGGGTGGACCAGTGAGGAAGGAACACCTGCATGGGGGGGTCCTCAGGAGTGGGACCCCGACGAGTGAGACATGGTATCCACTTTCGTTCAGCAACCTTTCCCCATCCAACCACATAGGGCATTAAAAACCACTGCCCACTCCACCCCCCCTTTCTGACACAAACACTTTCACGCAACACACCAGAGAACGAACTAACACCAGAGCCATTTACATGTCCCAATACAAGGGTCAGGCAAAGTCAGGCAATTGATCAGAATCACACGCATGGCCCTTTCCCTTCCACAAAAGGATAAAAGGTGCAGCAAGAAAGCACAGTACGAGCAAGGCAGACCTCACAACTCCACAGATATCCAGACACAGCAGTTCAAGAGGAGGAGAAAGGCGGTGAATATTGAGATGCTGACATGGAGAGATCCAGCCTTGCCCTTTCTGACGAAGACCCGCAAAACCTCTGCAGAATGAATCTTAAGACCGTGCACAATAGCCCAAGTGTGTTGCAACATATGTCAATGGTACACAGAGCGTGTCGACGCTGATAAGCGGGAGCGAGGGAAATTCCTGCTACTGTGGTAGCAGCCTCGACTCCAGTAAAGAAGAAAGCCAAGTGGTTCATCACAGTCGGTGAGTCAAGGGGAGAGCTGATAAGAACCAGGTTGTGGTGAATGAAAGGGAAGCGAATTGGCAAAGTCAGAAACTGTAAAAGTGTACAGAGGGGAGACGAGCTGCAGAGGGGGACGGCACCATGTGTGTGCTGCTCCAAGAAAGTCTGGTTGATACCCATCTGAGTAAAACTACAGAAACCAGAAGGCCGTAGGAGAGCCACCAAGTTAGGTCAAAGTGGTTATACAGGAGATCAAGCAAAATCCCGGTACACTCTAAAGTCTTTGATCTACGGACTTGAGAAAGCAAGGAAAGGGAATCCTGCAAACATTTATGAATGTGAAGTTGGCAAGAGTGAACCCAACCGAGCGATACTGACGAGAAGGGGGCAAGTCTAAAGTCCCAAGAAACAGGGTGTCAACAAATGTGTAACCGGCCGACAGATGTCCACTATGAACTGTTCAAAAAGACATTGACATTTGAGAAGGGTGAGAGCCCAAACGAGGGAGATCCAGGAGTGAATCCATCACCTACAAAAGCCAGAGTTAACCTGGTGCAGGGAGGCTGAAACTAGAGAAGTGGTTTGCGGCCAGAAGAGGGAGACCCAAGGGTGAAGCCATCAGCCGAGAAATGTGTAAAACAGAACTTTGTGTTTGTTAGTTAGTTTTTCGTATAGTAAACCTATCCCTCGGGACCAGGAAACCATCCACCAAAGGCCTTGATATTGAAAGGAACTGTTTTAGGATTCAAGCCCGGAAGAAGGAGATCCAATGGGTGAACAGCGATCACCCAAAACTCAGAGAAGCAGCGGTCAGAGCCCGGGTGAGGGGGACCCAGAGGTGAAGAGCCCTCACCCTAAATAAAAACAGGAAACACATTTTTATTTGTTGAAGAACCATTTGCTTTATTGTTTGAATACTTCAGGCCCTCTAAGGCAAAAGACTTTCAAGAGAAACAAGACTTGGCCATCGAGGCTCCTGATTAACTGGAACAGAACCGTCAACTCATGTTGGAGAAGCTCGAGTGTGTGCTGTGCTCCAAGATCCCAACTTACCCCATGTTCAAAACTTGGGGGAACGAAGATCCAGGCAACCACATCCTGACATATTATTTGCGAACACTTCTTTCTTTTCTTGAGAACGATCCCACACACCTTTTTGTATTAGTTGTAAGGTTTGGCAATAGGTTTCTTTGTATGGCCTTTTTATTTTGACACACCGCCACTAGGAGTGCCTTATTTTCATTTGATGGTCGACGCTTGCAACCATCTTAGATTTAGATTTAGATTAGGCATTTTTCTCAACCATTATACAGTTTAATAGACACCCTTGAACTGTGATCACTTCTGTCTGTCGTTGCTGTTTCCACCATGTGTTCCTTACAGGGGACAGGGACTAGAGAAGAGGCATCCACCTGCTGTAAGGAAATATGATGGGATTTTATTGCCAACATACAATATACAGCAGAGAAATACAGCCAGGCCCAGTGTAAGGACATATATGGGATTTTATTGCCAGCATATAATACATAGCAGAGAAATACAGCTAGGCCCAGTTTTTCAAACTGCCGGAATTACTTCAATAACAGCCAGTAACAGCCAGCAGGCAAGTTTTCAGAATACTGAGTAAAAAAAAAAACGTTTTAGCATGGTGCGCTGCCAGGTTAAAATAAGGAGGTGCCCAATTTTATATTGGATGGTTCATGTGTTAAAACTGCATTAGAATACATAACTGATTAACCTTGTACTAACCTTACTAAAGTACTAATATCAACTTCTCTAACATTATAATGCAGTCTTCTGTGCACAATGAAATACAGCCCATGTTTTGGGTGCACTGTTTGAAGGTAATTTTTCATGAGGAATTGCACACTAGCGTTTTCTTCATCTTGTGGAGAACAGAAATATGTAAAATGCAGGAAATGAGAAGAAACAGTTGCTTTGCAGATGAAGTCGTCATTGTCTTGAAAACGAAGGCTGGCACAGGGCACATTATTGTTTTTCTGATTGGTAGGGATTGTAACTGGATAAGCCACGCCAACAGTGGGCTGAATTAGAGTTTTCCTAAGGAATGAGGAGAAGGGAGTTGGCAGTTCGTGCTGGGACCAAGTGACAGACGGGGCCATATCTGCTGAACTCTAAGTAAGTCGGGCGCTGGCTACGGACATAATCAGCTGGCAGCTCCCCACACATACGGGGGGGTTTGGCACTGAGTCTGGGTCTGCGAAGACAGCGAGGTCGTGCGGGGACTTCAGATTTCACTGGTCTTGGTAAAATTAGTGCCAAGTGAGGAAAAAAAAATAGAATGATGTACATGTGTTGCTAGAATTTATTTCCAGTGCAGGGAGGTTAGAAAAAATTGTATGTTTATTTTTCTCTCTATGTTCAAGGTGTGAAAACATAAATTCGTGTTTGCAAAATATCTGCTTGTTTCTTTTGTTCTTTTATATCTTGCAGACGATGCTATAAATACCATGTGGTAAAATGTTTTGCGGTTTGTAACTGTCATGTAATACAAAGTGCAGAAAAAAAACAAAACAGAGACTTTGGTGTCATTCATGCATCTGTGAATCATTTATATATATATATATATATATATATATATATATATATATATATATATATATGAAGCACCACAGTGATGTTTATGTCAGTGAAGTAGTGCATTTACCAATTTACCACTGTAGTTAAAATAGTAAACAAGAGCAAGTAAGTAAATATCTACCAGGTAGGAAGGTGTGTGTGTAAATGGAATGAGTGATTCCTTCCTTGCATGCGGAGGGGAAGGATTGCCAGATGTGGCACATAGATTACTGGATGTACATAAGCCATTAATACCAGCTACAAACTGTAGGCAGTGATCTGAATAAACTCATTGGGTTCTCTGAAGTGTCATAAGTCTGGGAGTTCTCTACAGGTGACTAAAATACATTCTTATAGAAAGGAAGGGTTTGTTTTATGATGGGGCTGTAGTATAAAAAAAAACATGCTCACCACTATACCACAAGAATAAGATAATGTATAAAATACCACTAAAATGACCACCAATACAAGCTAACAATATATAATCACCAAAACAGAGTAATACCAAACCCACTCTAAATGGAAGGCCAGTTTACCACCAATTTACCACCAAAATTCAGGATTTACGGTAAGAAGAATACAGCCAAATCCCGAATTTACCTCAATAAGACAAAATATCTTACATGCTCCTCTACAAAGTGGTGTAACTGCGTTTTGGTGTACATTACTCTCAGTCGCCTCTTCCTCAGCCCAGTACTGTCAACTGTCACACGAGGGAATTTGAGGGGACAGTCTTATAATAGCCCACAAAGGTTGGGGGAAGGTAAGGTTTGTCATCCATAGAAAAAGTGGAGTGCCATGTCTCACCCAAATGTTTCCCACCCTCAATCCTCAAGTAACCTCCACCCAGGTGATCCCACCTCGCTTCTCCACCCCCAGGGTCAGGATCCAAGAGCGATGGCATTTCCCTGGCCACCTTCACAGAGGATCCCATGGCAGCAACATTGGGAATACCCTCAGGTTTCTCGCAGTATGCATTTGTGTTGTATCAGAGAGTGTCTGCGTGTGTGTTTATTGTGTGCGTGTGTATGTGTTTGTATGATCTCTGCAAGTGATTTACAGTGACCAACCATACAGTTTGTGATTAAACGTGTCCAGTACTGCCATACATAGGTTGTGACCCACCTATCTATGCCAGTGCTAACAACTCATTTTTTTATTGGGCTTCTATCATAGATGCAGAGTAAAAAATCATCCTTTCTATCAACCATCGACTGAAAGGATGTTGTGTAATTATTTGGCTGGAGTAGACACTTTTATACAGTGGTATGACCTTTTATCTTGGCATCTATGATAAACCAAGCATGGAATATGTTATTGCATGCCTTGATTGATTCAAGCTCCCACACTACGCTCGGTCACTGTGGCATATTTGTGGGAAATATTCACACCCCTACAATTAAAACTTTCACAAGCCACCACTGGTCTATAAAGTGAACATTACTGGCATTGATCTATGCCAAAAATGGTCACTTTAAATAATATTCATGAAGTGCTTCAGCCTTCATGCTTGTAGTTTAAAGTGACCATTGCTGGCATGGATAGATTGCTGTATCTTTGCTAGTAATGATCACTTTAAATCACAGGCATGAAGCTGCTGCCACAGCCTATCTATGTACTGGCCATTTTAAATTGTATACATAAAGACCATCATGCATGTGATTTAAAGTTATTATTTCAGCACATTATTAAAAAAAAATGTCCCCATTTAATTATTCTGTGCGCCCTTGATATGCTCAGTCGCTGGTGCGAATTTGAGGAAATATTTAGGCCCCTCCACTCAAAATATTCACCAGTCATGACTGCTCATGAATCATGAAATGTACTGGATATTTTTGTTGTTTCCATGGAGAAGCAATTATTAAATGTATGCATTTTTTCATTAAAATGGTGCTACAAAATGCATCATTTCAGCACATTATTTTAAGATTTTCTCAGGTGGGGGCCCTGCCGGAGCCCCCATCCCGTTCATTGTTTCGGGCGCTTGTTAATTTGAGGAAAATTGTAGGACCCTTCACTGAAATCATTCAGCACCCCTGTGAAGGCGCACCCATGAATCATTTAGAATCTTGGTGTCCCTTCAGGAGCCATCAGGCCCCTGCTCCCCCGTTACCTTCCCCAAGCACCAAAAGCTGCCTCCACCACTGGCATGTACTCTCTGACTACATCTATCCCAACCTCTATATCTACTACTTCTAAATATGAAATCCTCTCAAATATATCGAATATGACTTTGAAAAATCTATTTCTAAATACAATATAACAAAAATCACAGCACAGAAGGGTTGTACTGAAAAGTAACTTGTGGAGGGAAAGATAATGGCTGTCACAAGCTTTAAACAACGGGTTTCTTTTTTATTTGGGTTGACTGGGAGAGAGAAAATGGTTTTTAAAAAAGTTTCACCAACTGTTTATAACTGAGGGTTTCCCAAATGGGGAGTGAAAATAGGACATAAATTAAAGGGCATCGAGAATCAAATGCCTGAACTACTCTTCTAGTGTGGATCATCCCTGTTCCTTCATATTATAGCCTAAAACAATCCACATAAAATCAGGACGCTAACTCTGCCTTGTAAATGGTCACTGATTCGCTGCCGCCGGAGTCATGAATGTTCTGGTGCCCGGGAATGGGTAATTACCGGGGCATTACAGCCCCAGCGTACCCGGTAATTGCCCATTCCTGGACACCAGAAAATATTACACACCATTACCATTGAGTCCCTTTGGACTCAATGGGAATGGGGAGGACGGATCGTAAAGACTGGAGGGGGGTGTCTGTACTCCTGCTCTCTATATGGGGGAGGAGAGGCACAGAGGACCCCAGCCAAGATTCTCTATAGGGGAGCGTAGGTCGAGCAATCTAGGCCTAGCTTCTCAGGAGGTGATGCTGGCTGGTTCTTAAGTACAGTGTAGTCCCCAGGCACCCACAAAGGAATGTCCGCACACTGTATTAGTGAAAACACAGACTTTCTATAATTAAGGTTCCAGTTATATACACCATCACAATAACTCACTTTGTGCTCAGTTAATCTACAATGGCAAATATATACAGTTCGAAGTGGTACCACAATTATTTTCAGATTTCATTAAAGTGCATCAACTGTACTCTGGTTCAATGTCACACAAACCAATTAATAAAAGGTAACCAACAATAGAAATAGGAGGAAAGCAGTTGGTTAGTTGGCCCCTATCATTAGGCAACCTGTAAAATAAAGATATACTACAAGCCCAGTCCATATATTGTTCAATGAGTCTTATTTCCTTCTAAAGTGTTTCTACCACCCCAAAGTACCTGGAATAGCAGAGTTCCTCAAGGAGGCATCGATGGATCCTTCTTGAGTGACTCCCTTTAAAGCAGGAGTCATGGATAGCCGATGGACCTCAAAGAAGGTGAACTTGGCGTCAATGATCCTCGATGAAAGGTTTGATAAGTCAAGCAGTTCCCGCTTCTAGGCAACTAACTTCGACGGGCCTCCAGCGGTTATAGCAAACCTGCGAACCCTGGTCGAGGACGGTGGACGGAATGTCCGGTGCTTCTCTTCATTCTCCTCAGCGGTCTCTGTCTCCGGTCGGCAGCCTGTTGAGGGTCTGACTTCCAGTGAGCTTCGGTGAAGGTCAGCAGTGCACGATGGTCCCTCCTAGCTCGGGAAAAAGTATGCCTAACCAGGTCCTCTCTGGGTCAGTTCTTGAAGACACAGCAGCTTTCAGATCGACGAAGTAGAGCAGCAGCACTACTTCTCTTCCAGCAGGGCTTCAAGATTAAGCTTCAGTTTCAATGTCACTTTCAAATCCAACTTCTGAATTTCTAGCAGTGAGAGGCCCCCAGATATACTGTTGATCTCCCATTCATTCTGCTGGGTCACACTCAGGCAACCAATCACTCAGAAGGACATTCAGGCAGTCAGTCAGCCAATCAGGCGCGCGGTGCATTCAGGCAATTCTTCTCCATCTAGACACTCACAACTCAGAATGTGGATTCGGACAAGTACCACGCCATCAGGGTTGTCTCAGTTATTGTGTCAACCACCAGATAGTAGACATCCACAACACAGAATGTGTATTCGTCACACACTCCATTTCCCCATGTCCCACCCACAGGCGTACCCACAACATACGGTCGTTGGGAAGCCTCCAGCCAGTCTGGTTGGCACTTTGACACACTACCATATGCAACAGCCAGTCAGGGGGAATGGACAGAGCCAGGGCTTCCCGGGACTTCGGGAAAACCGAGGTAACAGGCAATGGAAGGCAAGATGCCCCAGAGGCCATCTTGTTTCCATCAGGAATCTACTGATTCCAATAACAGGGCCTAGGTATCCCAAAATGGAGGATACTCAGAGCACCTGTAAAATTCAGCATGGAGCTGCCACCAGCCCATACCCTGCTCTGTGGGCCACACACAGGTGCCCAAAACATACACTCGGGGCAGAGGGTTGTACCCCCAACCATGGGTGCCATAAGGATATCCCATGGGTCTGTACACAAAACCATGGGTCTGTACACAAAACCAAAGGAGAGAGCTGCACCGCCAGGAGTCCCACATGAACTTCTGCACAGAAAACACGACAGAACACACAGTAAAAAACAGTAAAGGATACAGAGGCCCTGTCCCTCCAATGCATTTCCAGCATCACAAGGATGGACCGGCACCATTCACAAATGGTGCCGGTGCATCCATCAAGGTCTGTGAGCAGGTGCTGTTCCGCCCACCAGGTCAGACCTGGCGGGCTGAAAGGCACCCGTTTGCAGAACTTGTCGTTTGCCGGTGTTAGGAAAGATTTCTTAATTGTGGGTAATTTTCCTTCCATGTGGCAACCCCTAAACATTTTACTGTTGTTTTCACCATGATCTAGACTTTGCCAGAGAAGTGCAGCCTTCTGCCGCACTCCTCTGGGCTTTCGCTCCATTCTTACGGGGAAACTGACATGCCCTTAAGACAGTCAGTACCGGGAAATGTTGTTTTCCGTAGTTTCTTTATCATGTTGCAGCTTTCGCGCAACATGGCACAAGAGGGCATTGTAAGCTAAGTTACTGCTCTCTTGGGTCTCTAGTCTTCTATAGGCCCTAGCTACTCTCTTTGGATTGTAAATGAACGGTGCAAGTGAATCACGGACGGGATTGGTGGCAGTGATCGTTTCTTGTGTTTTTGAGCTCCTTTTGGCGTTTTAAGTGCGTTTCTCGTGCTTAGCCCAAAATGGTGGTTGGCTTCCAAAATGGCCAGACTACGAGGCTCTTTGTCCTGTCCGCTGACCGTCTTGCCCCCTTCACCTCCCCCAGGTCGAGCCGACCTGGGGCCTTCCTTATTTGGGCATGTACTTTCCCGCAAAACACAGTTGCTTTCGCGGGCTTCTACAGGCCTTGTGTGTGCCTCCAGGATGTCTGGTCCCAATACACATCCTGGGCGCCAGAGAGTCTAGGGTGGTGTGAATGCCTGGGACCCCCGTGGTCCGTGATAGGTCCACATATGGTGTGAGTGTTTTATGAGCGGAACTCCCATTGGGTCCCCTCCGTTTTGGCGCGAAGGGAACCGTGGATAAGAGGGGGCTGGAAACGCCACTACCATGTTGATCTCCTGAGTTCTCACGAACAAAGGAATACAGGAGCCAAGTATCCTGCAACCACGAGGCTGAACTGAGGAATCGCTGGTGACCCGCTGAAGGACTGCTCCTCTGCACTGCTGTCGCTTTGTGAAACCCTTTCTACCTCGGATCGAACGAGAAGGCCTGTACTGGTACTTCGACCCTTGGAATAGTGGGAACAACTATTCTCAGCATCTTGACCATCTCCTCCACGTAAGCCTTCGGAAGTGTCTCTGGGCCATTCAGCAGACTGACCAGCCTACCCAGAAGTCTTGCTCTGTAACCGCCGTCTGGTTGTGTTTTATTACGAGTCCTTGTCACTCTCACACAATTCGTACACTTGGCATTCCCAAGTCTGAAGTGAGTAGTGTGCATTTCGCTGAAATACACCCGGCCGCTCCGTTGCCCTGCTGTGGTAACAAAGTGTGCGGGTTCACTGCGTTTGGGACATCCTCAACTCAACTTCTGCTGCTGCGGAATCTACACGACGCCGAGACGTCCCCTGCTCGTATCTGAACCTGCCAGCACAGAAACTGACGTGGAGAAGCCTGGGTCTGCTTGCATCGGGGGACCGGTGAGTAGCATCGCTAGGAACTGGTCGCCCTCCTGCAGGAGTCCATAGCTTTTCCCCGCTGTGTCTAACAGCACACCTTTCTGTATTCGCGCTCTGCTTCTGCCCACAGTGGAGGCTGCGCTTGAGTCGCGGAGCTCTGTTCATCTTCATTTGTTCACCGAACTAAACTGCCTGATTCCCTCGAAGAGACTCCCCTTTTTGCCCGTTGGCACCAACGTGTGCAGGTACTTTTGAGCACAAGGCTCCACTCTTCGTAGGGCTTAGACTTCCTTTTAGTTAGGTGCCTCTGAAGGCGGACTGGGTCTAATTATTATTCGCACTGCCTGTTTTCCTCCCCATCTAGGTGGTCTACACATTCCGTGCGTCTAACTCGTTAGACTCGTTTGTATTTGTATATATATTGTATTGGTTTGGTATGTGTTGTTTTACTTGAGTTTTATTGTGATTTCTCGCTACGGTCAATGTTACAAAGGCCTTGTAATAAATGTGTATATATTTTTAATATACCACCTGCTTGGAGTAATTTGTAAGTGTCCTTGCTTTGTGTGCTCATTGCGGGCTTTCAGTCACCCTCACCCCTCTTGAGACCTGGTCTTGACCGCTGCGATCGCTACCCTGCTTGGTCTGGCTTGTCCAGAGGTTACCCTGTTCCAAGAAACTAGGCTGGCCTTCTGAACCTCTGCCCCTCCAGGACAGAGTTCAGAAATCCGTCTTAACAGCCGGTCTGGAAACAACGGTACCGGCAAGCTTACTGGTACTGTTGTTTCCGGGCCAACAAACTTGTAATGAGGCCCAATGTCTGTGATTGTGATTCAGCAAGAAACCCTTTGAGTGTGTACTGGAAATTTGGCTCTGCTCTTTTCCTTGGTAACAATATTCACTATCAAAAACGGTAAACTGAAAGGCATGCATGCCAATTTGTGCAGTTTTTGAATGGAGGTGATGGTTTGTCTGTTTCTGTACTCAGTGCCAAGTCTTATGCAGTGCTGGCTGCTCACGGATGAGAGCTCAGTTTGGGAACAGCCCAGGCCTTGTTGGCAAGTTTTGCAGTTCCTTGCGTGACACCTCGAGCAAGTCCTGCTTTTTGTTTCCAATTGCATGCTGGAACTTGTAGGTTTGTTTTTTCCCATTGCAGCAATGGGCCTACAAGTCTCAGCATGCAGTGCACAATAAAACCACAGGACTGGCATGGAGCTGGGAAACCAGGGTTGTAGAAGGTTTTTCTATTTTTGTATTTTTCTTTTACAGCGATTAACACCTAAGCGCTTCATAGGACGTAAGTGAAAATGATAAAAAAGGTATGAGAACGTAGACCTCAAACCAACAGATCAATAAGAAAGTAGGTGGGCCTTGAGACACATTTTGAAGAGGTGCAAGGAGGCTATGGAACGAAATTCCAGTATTTAGGAGTCAGCAAAGTAAAAGAACAGAAACAAGAAGAGGTGCAGGGGGCCTGAGAAACAAGTTAATAGAAAAAGAGATTGTGAGCATAGGAAATGTGAAAGAGACTACAAAGAGACCAAGGAGGAAAGATAGTAAGGAGCTAGACCTTAATGCATTTAAAAACAATACAGAGGAAGTTAAAGAGGAGACAGAATTCAAAAGACAATGTAGAGAATGCAGAGCAAAGGAAATAGGATCACAAGGAGAAAGTAAACAAAGCACATGAACAGAGGAGTGATAGATGGATCAAAGGGGGGTAAGATGTGAAGAAGGAAGGCCAAAGAGAAGGGATGAGCAGTAAAAAAGCAGAGAAAGAACATGAGAGGTAATAAGTAGTTTAGAAGCAGAGAAAGTTTGAAAACAACAGGCTTTCCGGATATTGAGTAGTTGATCACAGCAAGAGACTAGAGATGTATATGTGGAAAAGGAGAGTGAAGAGTCAACAATGACATCCAAGTTACGGGCAGAGGAGGAAATAGGCAAAATGGAAGGAGTAGAGGAGATCGAAAGAGGAGAGAGTGGAGGAGGAATAGTGCTAGCAGGAAAGAAAATAACATTTTAGTGGGGTTAAGGTGGAGGTAGTGAGAGGACATGCAGGTTTGTATTGCAAGGAGACAGTCAGACAAAGAGGCACGTATTGAATCAGCTGAGGAGGAGAAAGGAGAAGAACAGAAATATTTGGGAATCATCAGCATATAGGTGATAGGAGAACTCAAAGAAAAAATGACAGAACCAAGAAAAAAGGTGTAGAGAGAAAAGAGGAGGGGACCAAACACCAAGCCTTGTGGAACCCCATGAGAGAGAGCAATGATGGAAGAAGAATGACCATCACAGGAGACTGAGAAGGTGTGGCCTGAAAGGTAAGAGTAAAACGAGTTAAAAACAGAGTCCGGTAAACCAAGACCAGCAAAAGATGAAAGAAGGATAGAATGGTCCACTGTGTCAGAAGCAGCAAAAAAGTCTTAGTACAAGAAGAGAAGAGAGGTTGGAGTAACGTGAAGAGAGGAGTATGTTAGTGACTGACAGAAGAGCAGATTCCATAGAGTGGCAAGATGTAAAACCAGACTGAAAAGGAGGTAGAAGAGAGTGTCCATCAACAAAACTCTGAGTGGACACAATATGCTCCAGAGGTTTTGACAGAAAAGGGAAAAGGTAGATAGGATGAATGTTAGGGAGACAAGAAGCAGTCAGCGAAGGTTTTTTTTTTCAAAATAGGGCGTATGGAGGCATGTTTGAATGTAAAAGGAGCAGTTGCAGAAGAGAGAGAGAGAGGAGTTAAACAGAGCTGTAAGAAATGGAAGAAAAGAGGAATAAAGAGGTAGAATACAGGAAGAGGGGAGAGAGTAATCTCAGGAGAAAGTAGGATGGACTTTGAGCAGAGCCAAGGAACTGTCCAAGGAGGTGAGCATGGAGAAGGAAGACATGACAGATGAAGGCAAAGTAACACAGCCTGGGGAAGCGGGGTAAAGAGTAGGAGGGGAATTGATGAACGGAGAAGACAATGTTTTGTTGAGAAATTGTTTGCAAAGTCTGAAGCAGAGAGTGAGGAGGATAAAGCAGGAGAAGGAGAAGGGGGAGAATGGGTATGACCAAGATTTTGAAAGAGCCGACAGGGGTGAGATGCCAAAGAGGTGAGAAGAGTGTTAAAATAGTGTAGCTTGGCTTTATAGGTAATGCCCGTCTTTCGAGCCCTCTGACTGGATGAGGTGCACCACCAGTGTGCTAATCCAAAAAATAGTGTGCTGATAGGTTGAGGTGCTATGCAAGTGCTACTTTTATCAGGCCTTCCATTTCAGCTATCACCTTTGAAATCACAGCACTTTCTTGGGTTGGCCTTCATGACCTCGGTGGAATGTATGGCAAGTCTTGAGGAGTTACTAAAATCACTGGGTAGGAACATTAATGCAGTTAAGAACCTATCAGCAAGCATTAAGGGATAACTGCTTTCACTGAAGCTTCAAAGATGGGATCAAGGATAGCAACAACCTATGTGTGCCTGCTAGGAAACAGTGTGACAACAGTGATCAGTTCTAACAAACATTTCACTAATTTGGGAAAAGGCTTCTGTGGCAATTAATAAAACATGTGTTACCACAAACGCCATGGTTTTAAACTTATTGGTATTGTTAGGGTGGCTGTTAATACACTACCTATTGAGGTGTCACACAAATCACCATAAGCATCACTTGTCACAACATCATGATCCTAAGATATAGGGAACTATGGAATCTAACAGCCCAGGGAAAAATACTCCTCTACAGGATCCTGCCAGTAATTCAGCATGACAATACTGGACGAATTGGAGAAAATGTCATTCACGTTATCAACAGTGGAATTCAAGAGGGAGCCTTCTTGGCGTCATCTCGACAAAATACTTGCAGCTCTAGTCTTTTTCCAACATGGCGACCGCATCCAACCGTTCTATATCATTCCTCTCTATGATCGGGTAAGATGCAACGCTTCTGATCGCTGCACAGATCCTTGCCTGTGTTTCCTTGCGTTCCAGCTACTTTTCTTATCTCACCCAGTTACCTGTCTTCTTCACGCTTTGCCGCAAATCGACTATACTGTTTCTCTTCTCGTCTAAACCTCTGCTCCTGTTCCCTTCCTGCTTTCTTATATTCTTCTGCTTCTGCTGCCTTCCTACATCGGAGCCTCCTCCTGAGTGTTTCTGTTTCCTTACCTTACCTTTTTCTTGCGTTCCTTTCCTTACTCTTTTTACCCTTTTTTCCTTCTTTTTCACTCTTCCTCCGATTGTTCTGTCTGTCATCCGGCATGTTTATCTGCCGGGCTCCTTCCAGTTCCTGCTCGCAGCCACTCCTTACTACGTGGGCTTACTCTCCCGCTAGCTTGTTAATCAGCGGACTTTCATCTGTTGTCTCTGCGCCTGGATCCAAGCCTCTTTGTCTACGGTCTACGAAACCTACCTTCGTCTACTGCAGTGCACGTTGGAGTGTTGGCTGGAATCACCATCTTCCAGGAATTACTATTGGGTTTTCTTCCCCATGAGGGTTTCCCAAGGGTGCAGCCCCCGAGGTGCACTGAGCCCAGTTTCTGGTCTCTGGATGCCTTGGGGGACGCATTCACTACCTCTGAACCATCTTCTACAGCATCTGCTGCTAAGGACAATCGTGTGTACTGTTGGATTGTAATAGATCCAGTAGCTCTCTAGCTTTTCCATCAATCTCAGACATGTAACATCTGGCACACTCTTTGGTGTGGTTCTAGCATTATTACGTGCAGGGACCTGTTCCGATGACTAGCACCAGGAAATACCTCTACCGCCAGGGATCCCACACCCAATATCTCCCTTTCACCATCAGGGACATAGCTTCAAGCACACATCATTCCTCCTCAGTTTCAAAGATATGATGCATAGTAAGCTTGACTTAAGTTTCAGCCGAGAGTTAGAGTGTAGCATGTTCCCTGACTTGGCATGCAGGAACATAGTGCCCAGCTCACACTTGCCTCCAAGGATATAGTGCCAGTGGCCCATGTGTCCAGTGAAATAGTGGACAGCTCACTATGCATATTTCACATATTGCCTCCAGAATCTTGATGACCTGCTTTCTATGGAGCTCACAGTGTCTTCATGGGAATAGCTCCCAACATGCTAGGCAACTCTCAGTCCTACAATGGATATATCGGCTCAGCTCGATCTGTATCTGGCACTGTTGATCCCGGGATATAGGGCCACTCTTACTACGTATGGTGCAAGAAGGCGCTGTCCTTACTGATCTTCTTTAGTTAGTCAACACATCCGTCAACAACAGTACATTACTAGATACCTCAAAAACAAGGTTTATATGACCACTCCTGTAAAAACGCACCCTCAACCTGGACAATCTAGTAAACTGTTGGTCGATCACAAGCCTCCAATTAATCAGAAAATTGAACAAGACAGTAGTTGCTAACAAACTATGAAAAATCAAGCAACTCAATCTGTTCCAGGATTACTATCCGGGTTCCAACCCAACATTCACCATACAGAGGGTTGATGACCCCCTTCAGATTATTCACAAATGGGACTCATACTTGCTAGGCCTATGAACTGCTCAGATGTGTTCCACTATTACACACTACTCACCCTTCTTGCACAGGGCTTCTCTGGTACCGCCCTAAAATGGTTCACATCCTACCGATCTGGCCGACACCAGGCTGTCCAGAGGGCCTTCCCTGAACAGCCCCTGTGACCTGTGATGGCCCTCACGGTGCCACTCTCTACCAAATCATCTTTAACCCGTCTGTGGAACTGATGGGGCCAATTCTACATAACCCCCCACATTGCAATACACCAGTTCCTAGAGGATAACACAGTTGTACCTAAATGTCAAGGGCCAACAAGATATTGCACACCCTTCTCTTGTGACTTGCACCCATTCAAACATGAATGTCAAATACCTACTTAAAGATTAACCCCACCAGGGCTGAATTTACACTCCGGTGGCCCCCCGTTAAGCAGCAACCCACTCAAATTTTCCTGGTGGAAAATGTGCTTCTATGGGTTCAACACTGAACACACCCACTCGACAAAACACTTAGGCCTTATTGTTGGTAACTATCTATCCTTCCAACAACACATAGCAAAAAGCTAAAATCACTTGGTATCAGATCGCTCTAGACCGCAAGATCATGTCCTGCGCCGGAGCCTGGACTTTCCTTCAGGATTCAGCATGGCCATCTCATGGACCTCTGCCTCCCTCTTAGAATCCACAGTCAATCCCCCTCCCTGACCTTAGCTTACTATCATGGTTATCAATAGGTCTCTCCTGGACCTTAACTTTCTCTCAGATTGTAACTGGTTAAAATGGGAATCCCCCTCCACCCCTCATTAGGAACCATTGTCAGACAGCCAATATTACTGTACATTTGTGCTAGGGGTACAGTCCTTCTACCTTGTTACTTTAGGGTCACTGGTAGATGGTCCTTGAGCTTGGATTTCCAGTTACCTCTAGGTGTGAATGTCGCTGGTTGAGCGCCCTGGTTATATTCCTTTTCCAGGGTCTGCAGGCTTTTCTTGCTTTCAGCATGGCTCCCCCCAGCTTTCTGCAACCTTGCTCTGCCTTCTTCCAGACAGAGGTCGGTTGTGGATACCTTCCTTCAGGTGTCTCCGCTTATAGCAAGGGGATGCATGTAGACGCGTCTGTCTCCTGGACTTGCCCAGTCCTTTCTCCGTGGGAAGGAGCTTGAGTTCGTATCTCTCTCCTGATAGGTTATTCTTCATTTCAGTTGTGCCTTTGGCATGCACCACCATCCTAGAATTTCTATATTCATGGAAAGCAGCTTCACTGTGACCAGTAGCGTGCCTGCATTGTTGACTTTTGGAATGCGAGGAGAGATCTTGCATTCTGGGTCCACGATGCCTCGCTCGCTCATTTTCCTACAGGTAAGACTTCACTTTTGTTTCACCATGATTTGCGAACATCGCTGGTTTACGGACTCCTTGCTCTCCACGATAACTTAACTGTGGCTCTGGGTTCTACTCTACTACTGTCTAAGCTTTCTGGATATCGTAGTCCTGTTGGGACACCTTCTTTGGCCTTACTCATCTCAGAGTGAGAGCGTGCCAGTGAGATCCCTCCTCATCCTCCTTCTGGGAGGTACATCAGATAGCGGCTGAGCTGAACATCCACACGAAAGGAGTAGAGGACTGGTCTATGTAACTAACCTTATATTTATCAGAGAGGATAGCAACCTCTAACCACAATCATTTATTGCAACTATTAGGTGTGTTCAGAGTTGGTAATAATTACTCTGCATGATTGTGTGAGGAACTGACCAATTACATGATAACATCATAACCCGGGTCCAAGCAGAGGTTGCCATATACCCGACCGAGTGACCGCACAACAGAGGGGGATATCTGTGAGGTAGAGGGGTGACTTTCTCTGAAATCAAAAAGGGGTCCTTTCAAGCGCAATACAAGAGGGCAAAACTGGCGAGGGGTGATTTGATGCTTTTTGCCGAAAGGCCCAAAAGATTCTATTGAAAGGTGCATAAAAATGCACAACACAACAAAGATGCTGTTGTGAAACCTATGAAGGACTAGAAGATGATACAAGCCCTCAGTAACACGCATTGGCAATGCCAACAGTTTTGACTTTTGTGCAGGCATGGGAAAGACATTTGGCAGGTACTGCCATAGTGGTATTTACTAGCCATAGATGGTAGCAGCTCAAAATGGTGCAAGTACCCAGGCATATAATGGAAGTACCTGGCAAATGCCTTATACTTATACACAAGCCAAAACTGTTGGCTTTGATGATACTTTATTTTGACACAACTTCACTGAAGTAAGCGGATACTGCTTATAAAATCAAGGGGCTGAATGCATTAACTCTCAGAAGTCTGCTTTGAAAAACACTGGCAGGCACTTTGAGCACAAAGTATGATGGTAAGGCTTGAGAAAGATAGCTCAGAGAGATCCAAAGAGAATGTGTTTTGGGCGGGGAGGGGCAGGATGTGGGTGGGAATGGCCATAGGGATTAGCATGGCAATGGACAGTCAATGGGTTGGTATATAACCAAACAACACCTACAAGCTTTGTGTCCCTCATATGCCATTCCTCCATATCTGTACTCTAACGCAATCGTTTCAGCTTATAGGTAGTGCTAAAGCGCCACCTAATAGCCAAAACTAAAATGCCATATCCACAGCGTGAATGGCAAAAACTTCAAGGAGCGGGACACACTGACATTTTGAAAATCTGTTGCTAAATTCTTAAATAAAAATGGAAATAGGGCGGCAGAAGGAAGGGACTCTTAACAGCGCGGTGTACTGCGTTTCCCATTTTGAGTCTGCTTATCATTCAATGGTTGCATCTGTGGTGCTAGATCCAGCAGCAAGGAGTCAAGGACCAGATGGTATGGTGGCATTTGAAGTTACATTGAAAGAAGAAGAGCTGGCATGCCGCATTGCAGCAGTTTATGAATCCTCAGGACTAGATGGAATAATAAATGACCCCCTTAACAAACGCCTCTAACGCTACCACGAGCAACGGATGTTTCCCGGAATGTTAAGAAATCTACTAAACGTGCCATTTTTTAAAGCGATAGAAGACAGCCGGCGCGTTTATGTCCAGTTTCTCTTTCCGGTTCCTCTGCAAACATCCTGGGAAGAATGTTGCAAAAGCAGGCTGCTCTGTTGGTCAGCTGCCAACAATTTGTTATGCGATCCACAGCTCGGGTTCAAATGAAGGACATAAATCTGTGCAAAACTGTGCACATTTACAATAGCTGTCCACTAAATATGTTAACTGCAAAACAGCCTTTGTTTTTCATGCGTGTGAGCAGCAAAAATAATGGCTGCCCCGAGATCAACTGTGAGTGGACAGGGCTTAACTTGGGTGAATAAATACTATGCATCCAGGATAGCAGAGCAGTTGAAGGTATACGATCCATTAAATGCACAGATGTGGCAGTGTGCAATAAAGAGCACCCCAGTTATTATTGTTTTACTCTGTGGAAACTACCCACAATTCACTTAGGAGTGGGAGCCACGTTTTCTGCTTTCTTTATGCGGGTGACTCTCTCTGCTTGTCCGTAAATGTACCACGCTGCAGGAATTGGTAGATGCCTATGTGGAAGACATGTCTGGCATGGATCTATAGGTTAATGCTCCCAAAATGTAATTTATTGGCAATCGAAGGATGTGCACGAAAACAAAACTCCCTGTTGGGGGCAACAGGAGATTTTAATGCAGCAGAATTAATCAAATTCGAATTGGTCGAATTTATTTGGATTAATGTGGCCGTAAATATATATGGGTAGGGTGGGTAATCATCATAATAAAAGATAGGGTGAGTTTGGGGGGGATTCACTCAACATATATTTTGAGGTCAAATAAAAAAATGTTTAAAAATACAAAAATAGAAAAATCGACAATCAAATTCGATAAAATAAATTCGATTAGATTACCTGGAACCCTCTGTGGTGTGAGACGTTACGTACCTAGGGGTTTGCAGTAACAAAACAGTGACTTGGGGTACTCTGACTTTTGCCCAGGCTGGATACATGCCGCAGACCGTAGTTGGACTGTTGAGATTCATATCACGCTATGTGGGGTGATGCCATTGAACCAATGCTACAGCAATATAGAGCAAAGGGTGTTGCTGTTGTCCGGCATGGGGTGGATATCGGCAATATAAAAGCTTAGTAATTCATTAATATAGCAGTATCTGCCAACATGGCTGCCGTACAAAAGACAAGGGAAGGCCTCCTTAGATGTTACTGTGCTTCATCCAACATCTTCCCATATTGCTCAACAAGAATTGAAAATGCAGTATTGTGAGAAATTCAACCATCCGCACAGTGGGTGTGTGCTCGCCTGGGATTTTGGAAATTTTAAAAGAAATTGAATGAATGTAGATGAACCTCCGGAAAATGTATGGAGCTAATCTGCACACATTTTCCTATGCTCACTGCACGACATACAAATAGACATGTGTACTCTGGATGGACATAGCCTACAGGCGCCACCCCCTGTCATATTTAGTTGGAATATGACAGCCAAGAGTACATCAAGGCATCTCAGAAGGGCGGAGGGCAAAACCTTCTTCCTTTCTGGCCAGACTAATTAACTAACAAAGGCTCCTGTATCCGCCCTTGCCTAATTAGTTGCTGGTGGCAGCCTTGCATACTAATCAGAGTTAATTCAAATAGGCCCATGGGAGGCCTGGTCGCAGGACTAACAAAGGACAGGAAAACCCCAACACCCCTTTTATATGCACTGCGTCAAACTGAAGCCAGCTCCCGCCCTAAAATATCAATGACAGTCAGCGGTCATGTCTGGTACATGTGTTTACAGTAGGCAACCCCCGCATGCGGACCCCATTCAGAGGGTACGAGTATCTGATATGATGGAGACAAAATCTGTTCTCACCACAGCTTCAAGCAAGACCGCCGCTTTAATCAGGAACCAGAGAGAGCTTAATTAACCAGAGAGACCCTTTGATCCACAACAGACAGGAAGATGAGAGGGACACCCCCAACACAGGACACAACACTGGGAACACAGTGGAAGGGTAGAAGGGTAAACCATCTCAGGGACCTATTTGTTAATAAACAATTTGTCAGCTGGGATGTGATCAAGGCGACCATAGGCGATAACCCAATACACAGGTTGCAATATCGCTGAATGCTCTCAGCAGTGTCAAGCATATGGGAATACTTTCCAACAGAACCGCCATCACACCCATGCCTTGGATATATATTCAACCCAAGCACAACTAAGACATCCGCTTCCACACTGTACAAAATTGCACCGTCAACCAGGGAAGCTCCGACCTCAGATGTTAAAGGAATGTGGGAACAGGATTTGGGACATACCCTTACAGACACTCACTCGTCACAACTAGGTGGACTGACGAAGAGCATATCTTACAACTCATGATACCATCTGATAGACTATAAGCTATGACACAGGACCCACTTCACACCGGCCAGGCTCAAGAGCATGTACCCCGCAGTGAATGGGAAATGCCCCAGATGTGGAAGTGAAGAGGCAGACATATTACATATGCTGTGGTCGTGTGCAAGGTTAACTGAGTACTGGATAGACCTATGTAGTGGACTGGATGAGATGTCAAACCGGCCTATGGACTGTGACCCGGGTGTATGTCTGTTGGGAATTGTGCACAGAATGAACCCTGTATGGTGTAAGTTTCTCAATCTTAGTTTGCTACTGGCGAAGCGAGTCATTTAATGTGTTGGAAATGCAAGGAACCACCCGCACTGAGTGACTGGGAGAAGGACATGACATGGGCGAATGATTGTGAAGAGGTGTATGCAGGTCTATTGCCTGTGGCAAGTCGCCCCAAAGATATATGGGGCAGGTACAGGCAATATATTGCTCATAAATGTGGAGAAGAGGAAGACCCAGCCGAAATGTAATTATAACTGTGAAGTGCTCCCAATATGCAAGATGTTGAATAACTGTAACAATAAGCATTGCAAAGTAATAATATGATGTTGTAAACTGTGGCAGTTAAATAAAAGTAAAAAAAAAAGATGGGTGGGACTTCCTATTACATGTTTTCACCCCATTACCTTTTCTGTTGCAAAGCATGCTGGTTATGACCTCATGCATGCAGGAGATTCTTGGTGGGGACCCAGGAATTGTTCATTAAGGTAGGCATAGCCTACTCCAATCACATTGGCCCATTTAGCTTTATAAGAGGGTAGATCCCCTCTTTTGGGCAGATCATCTGAAGATTTCTCAAGGAGTAACAAGAAGAACTAATTTCGACCCTGGCTGAAGGTTCCATCTGCCTTACAGCTTCCGCCAGTGAAGGAAGGCCAGGATTTCAAAGAGGGAAGCAAGACCCTTCCCCCCTTAACATCTCCCAGGGAACACAGGGAGATACTGGATCCAGAGGACCCTCCAGCAGCTCCAGAACCGGTACCCAGCCTGCACACAGCGTCACCTTCTAGTTTCTACAAGCAAGCTTCCTAGGTGGGAAGTGTCAGAGAGTCTCTGAACCAAACCCAGGACAAGGCTGGTGTCTGGAACACTCTCCTCAGCATTGGGCCATCCGCCTTAAAGGACAACACAAGCCCAGTGAAGAAGCTAGGAGGAGTGTACGGACAAGCATACTTTTTTCAAGCCAGTCAAGTCCCTCGAGCTGCAACCGACTGCAGTCCCTAAAGCAGTCCGAGATGCATCAACTGGTGCTTCAGACCCACCAACCAGCATCTAGACAATGATTCCTGACCCCGAGCCACTGTGTAGGCCAGCCTGCAGCCATCTGTCTAGCCTTGCTCGCCAAACTTGCAGTATCCCATCTGAATGGCCACCTTAAAGGGGGCGGGGGGCAGTGGGTGTGTGTGTGTATATATATACACACACAAACACACACAAACATACGCATGCTCGTACTTCAGCAGGCCACCCCTGCATAAGTCAGTGCCTCACCCAAAGAGTCTGGACACACCATTGGCCCCACCAGGGGTAGCCAGACCTGCTGGAAGAAAGAAGATGAGCAGGGGCAAGGTAAGAGGATGAGAAAGCTGTAAATACATGCCTTATATATATTGAGGGAGCAATGCGGGGTGGTCTTGCGATAGCCTGGGTGGTTAATCCTTTTAGGAGGACCATGGTTCTGCAAAAGGTAGGAGGTGGATATGTCCATATGTATTGTAACAATTGGGTTGTATTGCCAAGACAGATTTGGAGAATTTTAACATAGTACACAATGTGATGTTGTTCTATAGACCTTCAATTGACTCTTATCAGGGGAATTTGCTTCCCCAGCCAGGTTTTCATTGCATCGTATAACTTGCAGTCACACATTTGTAATTCAAAAAGCAAACATACATGTGCCAGAATACAAATAATAAAGCAAGACTCGATTTGCTACTCACACCTATTTCCCTTGTAACAGAGTTATTAGCAAGCGATTTAGGCAGTCGGCTCAGACATTGAGCCAAACAGCACATCACAAAGTGCAAATCCTGGATGTGCTGATGTAGCCCTTCAACCTTCCAAAGACAATAATTTGAATACCATTGAATTCGATAATCAGATCATACATTATAACGGTGCTTAGAAGCTGTAGGTGTCGAGCAACAAGCACTACATGAAAGTGCATTTTCACTCCCTCTCTCTCAGTGTCCTCATTCCAGGTGTATGCTGATCACTGCATGTCCAAGCGAATAGCTCATGGGTTCAGCACTTGCCTTAGACATGGCGCCAGCCAGCACTTTGTATGTTCAAATCACATTGCAGAGCAGACTCACCAGAGCCGGGCTCGAAATTAAGGCGAGCTACGAGCTATTTAGCTCCTTCTTGTAGCCTAGTAGAGCCTAGTTAGCTCAACACCAAAAACTATCAGGAGCTAATATTGGCCCCTCAGGTCAACTCAAGCTGAACACACACACCTATGTGAATATAACTCTGCATTTGGGGTAATCAATAGATAAACATCAGTGCACACCTGTACAATATTTATTGCATAACGTGGGTCATAATTAATAGAGGAAATTATAAGTTTTCAATGTACATAGAAGTTAAATTTGCGCAAAGCTGTATACTAGCTCCGCGTTCTCAGTGGTAGCTCTTGGACACAGGTTTTTAGCTCCTGCTTATACAATCTTAATTTCGATTCCTGCAGAGTTCCATTAAATTGGGTAATGAGAAGCCTTTTTAGAGAGCTTGGTAGCAAGGTGAATCTGGTATGAAGTGCTGTATAAGAACATACATTATTTAAGCAATATTACACAGGAAGAGGGGGCATTATCGGGCAAGGTAATGCCCCAGGGCCATAGTTAGAGGCCTGAGTGAAGCGAGGGCCTTAACGAAGCCCAGGGGAATTACCAGGACAAGTAATAAACCCCCCTGCCCATGTAATATTGCTATTAGTACCCTGGCACATTGTACTGGAGTACTAATAGTATTTTCTCTCGAGTTGGCAAATGGTTTGGAAACCGTTTCGCAATGAAAAATGGACACCATGGATCAGAGAGAAGCAACAACATGTAGTCCCTTCTGCCTTTCCATGGGGGCCACGAAAAAGATATTTTAAAAAAGTAAACATTGAAACTGGCCACCATGGAACGGAGCAAAAGGACTACATGTATTCCCTTCTCCCTTTCCATTGCAGCAATGAAAAAGATAGAAAAAAGTAAACAAAGAAAATGGCCACCATCGAAAGGAGTAAAGGGGCTATACATAGTCCCTTCTCCCTTTCCATGGCGGCAAGTCAGAGAAATGGAAGGAACTTAGCGGGGCACGGCACGCGTCAGGAGCAGGTAAGTCTTTGTGAGGTGGGTAACGACCCAGCGAGGGACAATCAAATTGATTGCTACAATTGGTGTCACAACCCTCGCCCAAAACCCTGTCTGGCAAACCCATTGGCCAGGTGGAGTCAGGACTCGGGCCTCCAGAGCCTGGCATCCTCTTCAAAAGCCCTCATGGGGCCAGTCCTGGCACCTATGGCACCAGGCTCATACACCATGAAAAACAATGTGCTTGGGAAATACTTTATTGTATTGTCAGCAAACATGGAGGCATCCACATAGCTTGGTTCCTAAGAACCAAACTATGCGGTCTAGTGTTTTGGGTGTGGTAGCCTAGGGACTACTTTACCTGGACTATTTTGTTGGGGCTATTTAAACCACACCCGAGCAAGACAACACGCTTCGCGTTACTTTGCAGCTTGCAACGTGACGCTCACCATGTCCAGCTATTCCCTCGAACCTCGGAGAAGCGGGAACCTGCAAGGAGACAAAAGGAACATCCTTAGCAGCAGCATCTTACCTGCAGTCTTCATCTTCAAACACTCGCAGCTACTGAGAACAGCTTCCTCGAATCTGCACACCTCCCAGACATAACGACCTGAAAGAGGAAGATAGAGGCAACATTAAAGAAAGCAGTAGAGACATTTACAAATTACGAACTGCTCAAAAGGCTTACCTGGCTGGTCGCCTCTCGGGTGGCACCACTCCGGACATTCCACTCACGCTGAAGAACACCGCAACCTATAAGGAAGGAAAACACAGGTTAGCAAAGGCAAGACTTCGCAGCGCTGCACATAGTGCTTACTTACCGCATCATAGCACTTTTAATGCGCCATCATTTACCAGAGGGCTCAACCAAGCCAGTTCGCCACGGTGAAGCTCTGCATACCTAAGGGAGAAAAAAAGAGACATTTTAAACAAAGAAAGGCATGCAGGATAGCAACAAAACTAAAGAACAGCAATAAGACCTACCTGAACAATCTCAAACGGGCCAGCATCAGTGAAGTAACTGGACCGCGCTCGCCCATGAAAGACAACGCGCCCTTGCAAAGAAGGCAGGACAGAGAGCATGCCTAATTCTACCACAAACAACAAAAAAGTGAGGAATCTATTTTTTGGTACTAATGTCGAAGAACTCTGCGCCCTTTTTATCTTTTGTGTTCATACAGTTAAGGTCGCATGTGTAATTAGGGTAACTGTGGAGTCCTATGATTCCTCTACTCCACTAGGAAAAGACCATAACACAAAGTGTTACCCTTATGTGTTGCTCATGCGCCCAAGTTGTTTTTACTCCATACAGATGGAGAAGGAAATAAGGTACCACACAAGATTTGTGTTTTGATTCACCAATATTTATATAGAAAACTGTTGCCCTTTAGTGATGACACGTGTTTCAACGTAACCAACGTCTTTCTCAAATCAGGGCTGGTATCAACAAATGACAAGTAATATCAAAAACAGTGCATAATAAATTGATTTAAGTAAACACCAATGTGGTCCACAAGAACGTTTGCACATGCATGAATTAAGAAATAATTAACAAAATCATAATAACATGGCCATGTTTGGGGGGGGGGGAAAGGAAGGAGGTTTGTGGGAAAGCGAGAAGAGAAAAAAATATAAAAACACATGATTGTTAAACAATATGTCAATGGTGTTAATCCTATTTTTTTAATGAGTACATTGGTATATTTAGAATAATTTATTGTATGCTTATGTTCATTGTATTTCTTACCCAATGTAACCGTCCTCTTAAATGTTCTCAAAAGCTTGAATCAGTCATGGGTTAAATCCCGTGTCCCTGTAGGGGAAGCATTTACATATGCTCGTTTAACTGCCTTGTATTATGGGCACAGATTGTGTCTCTATATAAAGTCTATCCAATGCTGTGTTCATGCTTTAAATACGTGCACACAGAAATTACAAGGATATGCTGTTCTCACCACGTTACATTGCATTCAAAAACTCTAGGGGAGGGTGTTTGTCCTTTCCTATTTTTCCTTTTCCTTTTGTTTGTTATATCTACAGTCGTAAAACACGCAGGCCCACATGTCCGTGAACCTTATTCCTTTCCCACCTGGTGGGCTTTCCTGCTTACCTCTATTTCCTCAAAGTCGTCCCTTTCAGTCCTTGTATGATTGTGTCTCCCAATCTCGTCTTTTGTTTGATCACGTTACTAGGTTACCTATGTCCTACTTCTGTTTCTATGTTGTCTGCCATATTTTGGGGCTGAAAACCTATGTCCTACTTCTGTTTCTACATTGTCCGCCATATTTTGGGCTAAAACTCTATATCGGTATTGTGTTTTGTGTTTGTTTGGACGTACGTTCACGTAATCGAAAATAGTTGCGCTCTTTTAAAGACAAAATGTTCTAATACTTTTTTAGTTTTTTAGTCTTAATGAAGCGGTGTGTAACACCAAACAAAGTTCATAACAAATGTTATTCTAAATGTTATTACAAGGACACTCCCTAAATCGTTGAAGACTCCTCCCCTTTTCTCCTTTTTTGACGCAAGTCATGTCAATGGGACACAAGTTACTGTATCTCCAAAAAATGTATTGGCATCTGATTAATTCTTGCGTAATGTGACAAAATGTGTCTTAATCAGTCTTGTGATATTATAAGACACAATGTATCATGCCTCCGAATATCATTATGTTAATCTTTTTGATCAATGTTGATGCCTCTGCCTAAGTACATTTCGGTGTGTATGTTATGGGACATGTGTACCTTTTTGTGTGAGCAGACACCCTAACTACGAAAACCAGAATCAACAACCAAACAGAGGAAGTGACTTTCATTACGACTTACTGTAAGAATAATGGAATTTTAAGGAAGATCCTAAAAAGGAATTGGCATTTGCTACAATTGGACCCACACGTCAGGAACTACATTAAGGACAACCCGACTATAATCTTCAAACGAGCCAAAACCATAAAAAATGTATTGAGTCCATCTCTGCTCCCTATACTAGAAATTGGGAGTTCGAATACTTGGTTACCTAAACAAACACAAGGTTTCAGAAGATGTGGGACTTGCACAATGTGCAAATACACCATAGACAATACTGCAAGTTTTCAGGATACATATGGCATTAAGCAGCAAATTTTGGAACACATCAATTGCAGAAGTAAATATGTTATATATGTCATTATATGTTTATGTCACAAAATGTACATAGGAAGTACGATAAGAGAATTAAGGATTAGAATAAGAGAACACCTTTCAGGAATAGGGAATCCTAATTCTAACTCACCATTAGCACAGCATTGGCAAAAAGAGCATCAGTGCGATGAAAAAAGACTTTTAAAATTTTTGGGTCTAAAAAGAATAACCTTAGGACCAAGAGGAGGAAATTTGGAGCTGAAATTACGACAAGAAGAAGCCAGAATGATTTGCAAATTTAGAACTGTTGAAAAAGGTTTAAACTCTGACAATGAGATGTATTCTTTTCTCTGAAAATATTATAAATGTAGTATCCTGTTTTGTGGGTTTCATGAAAGAATTATCACCTCAGAAACATCAACACACAAAAAGGTACACATGTCCCATAACATACACACCGAAATGTACTTAGGCAGAGGCATCAACATTGATCAAAAAGATTAACATAATGATATTCGGAGGCATGATACATTGTGTCTTATAATATCACAAGACTGATTAAGACACATTTTGTCACATTACGCAAGAATTAATCAGATGCCAATACATTTTTTGGAGATACAGTAACTTGTGTCCCATTGACATGACTTGCGTCAAAAAAGGAGAAAAGGGGAGGAGTCTTCAACGATTTAGGGAGTGTCCTTGTAATAACATTTAGAATAACATTTGTTATGAACTTTGTTTGGTGTTACACACCGCTTCATTAAGACTAAAAAACTAAAAAAGTATTAGAACATTTTGTCTTTAAAAGAGCGCAACTATTTTCGATTACGTGAACGTACGTCCAAACAAACACAAAACACAATACCGATATAGAGTTTTAGCCCAAAATATGGCGGACAATGTAGAAACAGAAGTAGGACATAGGTTTTCAGCCCCAAAATATGGCAGACAACATAGAAACAGAAGTAGGACATAGGTAACCTAGTAACGTGATCAAACAAAAGACGAGATTGGGAGACACAATCATACAAGGACTGAAAGGGACGACTTTGAGGAAATAGAGGTAAGCAGGAAAGCCCACCAGGTGGGAAAGGAATAAGGTTCACGGACATGTGGGCCTGCGTGTTTTACGACTGTAGATATAACAAACAAAAGGAAAAGGAAAAATAGGAAAGGACAAACACCCTCCCCTAGAGTTTTTGAATGCAATGTAACGTGGTGAGAACAGCATATCCTTGTAATTTCTGTGTGCACGTATTTAAAGCATGAACACAGCATTGGATAGACTTTATATAGAGACACAATCTGTGCCCATAATACAAGGCAGTTAAACGAGCATATGTAAATGCTTCCCCTACAGGGACACGGGATTTAACCCATGACTGATTCAAGCTTTTGAGAACATTTAAGAGGACGGTTACATTGGGTAAGAAATACAATGAACATAAGCATACAATAAATTATTCTAAATATACCAATGTACTCATTAAAAAAATAGGATTAACACCATTGACATATTGTTTAACAATCATGTGTTTTTATATTTTTTTCTCTTCTCGCTTTCCCACAAACCTCCTTCCTTTCCCCCCCCCCCAAACATGGCCATGTTATTATGATTTTGTTAATTATTTCTTAATTCATGCATGTGCAAACGTTCTTGTGGACCACATTGGTGTTTACTTAAATCAATTTATTATGCACTGTTTTTGATATTACTTGTCATTTGTTGATACCAGCCCTGATTTGAGAAAGACGTTGGTTACGTTGAAACACGTGTCATCACTAAAGGGCAACAGTTTTCTATATAAATATTGGTGAATCAAAACACAAATCTTGTGTGGTACCTTATTTCCTTCTCCATCTGTATGGAGTAAAAACAACTTGGGCGCATGAGCAACACATAAGGGTAACACTTTGTGTTATAATTCTACCACAAGGCAGAACCTTCCCTGTAGACCACATCAGGGCAAAGCTGAGAAGCATACCAGCGAGTAACCCGGCCTGGTGGTGTCCCTGTGGATACCAGGTGGGTGTAACAATTGGATTGACCGTCGCTGGGTACTAATGTATGTTAGAATTGCAGTACTGCTTTTCTTGTATCTTGGAATGTAAGTGCAGCACAAGTTGGAAGACATTAAGTAACATACCCATGTCTTATCCAAGATTCCTATTACGTCAGACACAGACTTGCATCATATTTTCAGAGGTGAGCAACCCCCAGATGAGACTTGGGAGGAGGAGAGGCCTGCTCCCTTTATACACAGTGTGTTTTGAATTGCACACTACAGCTTGCTACTTCTTCTCTGGTGGTCCCTGTCCTGTCTGCTGACTGGTCCGCAGGCACTACAGGGTTGTGAGCCCCATGTATTGTAAATGGAGGATTTCCTGGTTCTTCCCAGGCACATATGGTGCACCCTTAATGCCTGTTCTTCAAAGGTGTAGTGTTTGAAGGCAACCGTAACTGAAAGATCATAAGAATAAAGAGGGTTATGGTGTTGAATTTGAGATTTTAAACTTAAAAGCGGGATAGGGGAGTTGTAGGTCAGGCCTGGTCCTAAAGGACCAGTCTGGCTTGGAGATCTTTACAACTCTAGGACCAATGGCTGAGATTGGTGGCAAATAGGCTTTATTGAGAAGACCAGGTCGTCAGGATGACCAGAGCGGACATGGGAAAGTGGCGAAGAGGTCAATGAGCGAGGGTTGAGTGTTTTAAGAATTATGGACAGGGGGAGGCAGAAAAATATTATGCATTTGTTTTGATAATAGTTTTATTTATTCAATGATATTCTTAATTGTTGCATGCATTAACATGCAAGGTGGGGGTCTGAAATATGTGTTTTATGTAGACTCTCACCTGTCTTGAAATAAAGCAGCCCTTTCTCCACGTGTCTTATAACACTGTGGGTCTCAATGGCATCACTGAATTTGCACCTCCCTCGATTTAAGCCCGCTTCCCTTCCCCTCATCCCCACCACACCTGTGATCGACACCATGGGAAATTGATCCACGTCTTTTCTTAAGTGTTCTTTTATTTCCTGTGGACATTTATTCGGTGCTGGATTTGTTAACATTATTTTTTATTTTGTTTGAACTTTTTTTCTTCTCCTTTACTGCTTTCCTTACCCCCTTTCCCGTCTTTTTTGTTTCTTAATTTGTTGCGTTGAAATGTCCCAAATTCTTAATGTTCCATTTAAAATGCCCACAATAGAAAATCCAGTAATGTTATCGTGTGTAGCCCTATGAAAGGGAACTGATTGAAATATACGACCAGGAGTGAATTCTTCTTATTTTCCCCCTGAGTGAAAATGGAATAAAAGTGGCGTGATGCAAAAACACTAGGGGACGGCATGATTTTATGGCCCATAGACGCAAATGCAATAAAATTGATTTAAAGCCCTAGATCTGCATAGGAAAGATGTCTGGCTCAGCATTTTCCTTCCCTCGGTACACCAGGGCATGGATCCTGCCCTGAATGTACAACTAGGAACTCAAAAGCAGAAGGGAGAGCTGGGAGAGAATCTGGAAGACGGGGAGAGGAAGAAATAGAGGGGAAATTGTGATAGTTGAGAAAAAGAGATCATGATTAAGAAAGAAAGAAGGGCGAGGATAGGACTGGACGGGCAGTGGAGCAAGGGGACAAGTCGGGGTGGAGAGCACAGGAAAACAGGGTTAGGAAGAAATTGATGGAACATTGTGACATTTAAGAAAAATAGATGAGGATTCTGAAAGAAAGAAGGGAGTCAAGGAGAAGATGGAGCTGGATAGGCGTGGAGCAATGGAACTGGTTGGGATGGAGAATAGAGGAACAGATGGGAGGAAACATGTGAAGGATTCAGGAGACAGGAGAAAAGGCAAATGGGGACTTAGAGGGAAGCAGAAAGGGACGTGTATTAAGGAAAATGCATAGGGTGAAGTAAGGAAAGCATAAGGGGTAAAATAAGTGATTGAGAGGTATGTAAATACCATGAAGGTAAATAATATAGAAGGCGAGAAGATTAATAAAGAGAACCGAAAGTAAAAAGCAGAAGAGGGGAGAAGAAGGTGGTAACTTGTATGAGAAAGGTGGGAGAAAAATCGAAAGACGGGGAAGGGAGACCGTGAAGAAAGAAGTAGATGAGACACAGGAAAAATCGAAAGTAGAGAGGGGAATGAATCAGTAAAGAAAAGCGGAAAAAAAGAGATTCGTTCTAGCCAAGAAGGGAGGAGGGAGAAATAAATGAAAGGAAGTGAATATGAAGTGATGAAAGAAGGTTTCGCCATCAAGTGGACATGTTTCATTTTTCTTTTCACCCAGTTATCTAATTACATAAGGGAAAATGTATGCTCATCAGTTTCCGTCTCAGCCCTAAATGTAACAGTCCAAAGTGCTAGGTGATAGGAAGCAACAGTCCAAAGTGCTAGGTGATAGGATGCAACAGTCCAAAGTGCTAGGTGATAGGATGCAACAGTCCAAAGTGCTAGGTGATAGGATGTAACAGTCCAAAGTGCTAGGTGATAGGATGCAACAGTCCAAAGTGCTAGGTGATAGGATGCAACAGTCCAAAGTGCTAGGTGATAGGTATTCCACTGTCCTGACTCCAGAGACATAGCCAGTCATTTTCATTCAACTAGAGGTGACACACTCGACGGAAAAACGATGGAGGAAAAGTACTCAACAGGGAGGTGACACGCGGCGCCTTCAGACAGGCCTAGCCCCGTAGCCAGCAGCAGCGTGCATACCATACTATTGGCAGACCAATGACGAGCAGGAAGTGCTACGCATGAAAAAAGGAAAAACAGCGGAGGCAGAGGAGAGAAAGAAAGGGAAATATGTGAGTAAATATATGTGAGTTGAGTGTGGAACAGAATGCAGAGAACGAGAATGGTAAGAGGAGAGGATAAATGAGGGAAGCACGAGCAACTGATGAGTGCACTGAGGCGTGAAGAAGCGAAAGCGAAGAGAGGAAAATGTGTGAGGGTGCAGGAAATGTGAGCAGAAGAGGAAGAGGTCAAAGGGGAGGAGAGGGCAAAGGTGGGGGCAGAAAGAAAATCGAGGGGCAATTGGAGTGGGGGAGAATGCGAAAAATTGTACCCTATAGTAAGCTTAGTGGATATCGTCAAAAGGGTTGCAGGGCTACGGGAGAGGGATGACAAAAAGTAACACATAATCTAAAGGAACGGAAGGAAAACGTAAATATTTAAAGATGGTGAAGATAGAAAGAGGAGAAGGAAAGGGGCAATAAAGGGGTGGGAAACGGGGGTGTTGGGAAGTAAAGAGAAGTAGTGCAAAATGAAAGTAAAAGAGGCGAAGAAGGGCAGGGAAGAGAGACCAGGAAAACGTTGTTGATACGGCATTTGATTAGATAGGTAGAAGATGGTGAATGTGGTAAGGATAGAGAGGAGGGGGAAGATATGGAAGTTGAGGCAGATAATTAAAGGTGGTGGTTATAAGAAAAGGGCACGCGGGAATAGGAGGTGGGGAAGGGACAAACAGGAAGCATAAGCGGCAGATCATGTAAAGAGCTCATGCGCCTGCGCACAGCAGAGCCCTTTTGGTTCTGGTTCACCAACAGGAAGTCCGGAATGACCACAAGTGAAGTAGGGGAAGGTTAGGCTCACCAAGGACCCTCTCAAATCTGTTACGAAATAAAGGAATAAAGGTCCAAACCAGAATATACAAAGCACAAAGGTTTGGAGCGAAAACTGGATAGATTTGTACAAAGTAGTTTAAAGCTTTTTTTGTCATAAAGGAAGGTTTTTCCCCCATGGATGTTACTGCACACATTGCTCCCTGCAGACTAAGATATGAATAATTCTGACCTGGACACATCTGCCAACCTTCGAGCTATCCTCCCTTTGTCTTGGGAGGATAGTTCAGGGGCAACGCGCTCGCGCGGAGCAACACAGGTTCGATCCCTGGGTCCGTGGTTAGAAACCCCTGGGTATTAAACGTGTTATACATAAGCAATTATAAGCAAGCGTAGGCACTCTAGTATGGTGGCGATTTGGCACAGTATGAAAGCCTCTTAACATAACAAATACGGTTTGGAGACAAACAACGAGGAGCCAAGGTCTCAGCTGAGTTCAAAATAAAAGTATTTAAGGGCATCTGATAGCACAGAATGAAGCGGACACTGTGTCTCTGCAACTCAAAATGGCGCCCATGCAGCCCCACAGCATAGCCTGAAGGCTTACTCATTGTCAATCACCATATGACCCCACCTACCAATCAGGCCGTCAAGCACCAGACATCCCTGACTCTCCAACAAAGACAGCAGGCACCCATGCAGCCCCTCAACTGCTCTACCGGCCTCATCTTGCCCATCAACTGAGCTAGTATTCCTAACACGGCCCCCCCCCAAGTAAAGCCAATAATTCTCCATGTGGACCGTCAATGCAGCAAACAAGCTCCATCTTATGGAGCGCCAGAGCAGTGTGAGACTGCACCATCATGGTTAATAGGCAAAGGGTGCCTGGATCTTACACAGACATCACCAGGTTCCATACAAAGCGCATTAGGCATGGGGACACCCCCAAAGTAGTAGACAAGCCATCAGGCAAACCTCTCAAGTTGCTGCATAACATTCATTCTCAAACTTGTTATGGTGCTTTTCCCATTTTAGATTAAGGACAAATCCTCGACTACAACAAAAAGAAGGACTGGTTAGCATACTCACATGTAGAATGGGGAAACTTGAGAGGTCGTTGCATGCAGTCCACTACGGGAGGCTCATCTTTACCCCCAGGACCTCTGTACATGGGGAACTCTTATTTATTTTGCATTTTTAAAGCGCTCACACAGCCTGCGGGCATCGAGGCGCTGTTACAGGAATTGTTTGTTTTTTAGTTCGTAATTGTTTTTTTTTTCTCTTAGTTGCGTATGGACCTCTTATTACGTATTTATAACGCGCTTAAACACCCAGAGGTTTCTAAGCACGGACCCAGGGATCGAACCTGTGTTGCTCCGTGTCGTCTTGTTTCCAAGGCGTGCACGTTGCCGCTGAGCTATCCTCCCAGGACATTGTGATCTGCAACTCTACATTGCAGATCACAGTCGGTTGCCTCATCTCCCCAGCCCTGCCTCCATTTTAGCGCTGAACATCACCTGGAGCAGGTAGAAAACAAACGACCCTGTGGTTCAAATGCCTAAAACTGATTTTATTTATTTATTTTATTTTCTGCGCATTTGTTAGTCGCCTATACAACAGAATGGGCTTTCCAGGCGCCGCAAGACCAAGTGGGGAAGTAACAAGGGGAGTAAATAACATTGGCAAAAAACACTAAACAATCGTGGTCCTACTAGGCCTTGTGACATTCAGATGTGCACGTGAAGTGAAGAGAAGTGCAGGAGATAGGGATGGGAGGGGGGGACAAGGAATGGACAAGTGCTGGAGGAGGCACGGGGGGAGTGCCAACGGAGTCAAGAGGGGAGGCCTCCGGCTAAGTGCTAGAATGAACGAATCCCAAATGCTGATGGGGGGGTGTTGGTATCGACTGGGTAGAGGGCCTGGTATCCCTTGAGATTCATGAGGACCAGGCTACCAGTCTCAGCAGCAGTGGGGTGATTAGCAAGGCAGGGGGTGAGGAAAAGAGGTAGAGAAAAGCAAAGTTTTGAGAAGTTTCCAAAAACTAAGGAGGTCCGACTCAAGTCTGAGATCTGCAAGGAGGCTGTTCCAATGGGAGGCACCAAGCGAAGAGAGAGACCTGCCCCCCCACTCTCTGCTTGGAAAAGCGTTTGACAAGCAGAGAGTTGGAGTTAGAGGAGCAGAGGGCTCTAGCAGGGGGGTATTTAGGGAGGGAATGTTGGAGATAGGGTGGTCCCAGACCCCAGAAAGCCTTGTGGAGGGTGCAGAGGGTCAGGAGCCATTGGAGATATTGTAGGGCTGGAGAGATACAGTCCATGGGTTTGAGGCCAAGGATATGTCTTGCAGCCCTATTTGGGATTAGCTGAAGAGGGTGAAGGGTGAAGGGAGGAAAGCGGGATATGGAGGCAGAGGCTAATGCATTAATCCAGCATAGAGAGGACCAGAGCACTGGAGACATTGAGTTTCTGGGGGAAGGTGAGGAAAGGGAAAATGCCTCTACGGGGGTGAAGCTGGAAGTGGGCCTTCTTGGCAAGGTACAATATGTGAGAGGTGAAGGCTCACAAGATGGTGAATGTAGAAGGCCCAAGGATGGTGTTCAGAGGGCAGGAGGAAAGAGGGTGCAGGTGTCCCAATAAGAAGTATCTCTGTTTTACTGGCATTAAGACAGAGGTTGTTAGCTGCACACCATGCTTGGATGGTGGTCGGACAATCGGGGAGGAAGAGGAGGTAGTAGAGGGAAGTTTGAAGGAAAGCTCTGTGTTATCAGCGTGACACTGGAAATGAGGAGAGAAGGAGGAGATCAAGTGAGCAAGAAGGGCGAGATAAATATTGAAGAGCCACGGCGATATGATAGAGCCGTGGGGGACGTCGCAAGTAGAGAGTGTGGTGGTGGTGGTGGAGGAGAAATGACTCAGTTGCAACTGGGAAGGGCTGTTATTGAGGAAAGAGGTCAGCCATTCAAGTACCCTGAGATGCCAAGGTTCTCACAGAGTCATTTTATGAGGATAGAATGGTTGACCGTGTCAAAGGCAGAGGAAAGATCGAGGAGAATGAGAACAGCAGGAGAGGTGGAGTCAGGATTTGTGAGCATATCTTCAGGGGTGTTCAGGAGAGCAGTTTACATGCCTTTGGATGCCCGGAATCCAGATTGGTGGTTATGAGGGCATCCAACAAGTTCAGTGTGGAGGGTCAGTTGGGGGAGGACCAGTTTCTCCAGTTTACCCAGGAAGGGGGTAGTGGAGATAGGGCGATGGTTAGCCTGGCAGGAGGGGTCAGCAGACAGCTTCTTAAAAGAGAGGGTGCACAAGGGAGTGCTTGAAGGAAAGAGAGGAAGAGCCAGTGGCAAAGGAGTGGTTACAGAAGTCTGCCAGAGCCGTGGCGAGAGAGGAGATGCTGTCCTTAATGGTTCTATTAGAGCACAGGAGCACCTGTTTGGAAGAGAACTTCATAGAGCGGACAACTTTAGAGACCTCATCCGGTACTATGGAGAGGGGGGAAAAGAGTACAGGGTGAAAGGAGGGGAGCCAAGGGAGGCAGGGGAGCGAGAGTGGAGATGGAGGTGGTGGAGAGTGAGAACAGGATATCCTGAGTTTTAAATGTGAAATGGGAGACCAAAGCGTTGCAGAGAGCCTGGGAAGGAAGGAAAGAGGTAGAAACTGCAGTTGGATTGGCGAGTTCCTTGTAGATTTCGGAAAAGTTCAGCCGTGCTGTTAGTGGATCCAGAGAGGCAGGCTTGGATGTGTGTCCTTTTTGTGCATCGGATAGAGAAACGATATTGCCTTTGGAGCATGCGGCAGGCCAATATGTCATAGGATGAACCCGAGGTCTGCCACTTCCATTCAGCAACTTTGAACTTACGTTTCAGAGATGCTAGATCGGAGTCATACCAGCCATTGCACTTGAAGGCAGGTTTTAGGCAGATCCTCATGACAGGGGCAAGGATGTTGTCGAGGGTGTTAGAGATGGAGAGGTGCAGATTAGCAAGGACAGAGTCAGAGGGAGAGTCAGAAGCAGGGGTAGCAGGGTGGAAGAAGTTGAAGCAAAAGCAGTGACTGACACTCGCTTCATCGGTCAAATGATGGTGAAGGAGGCTGGCAGTGCTGTGGGTGGCTCAGAGAGAGGACAAAGGGTCTCCAAACGGGAGGAGAGGAAATCGAACCAAAAATGACTTATATACCAAATTTTCCCTGGCTCAAATTTGGAATCAAAGTATTTCAAATCACCACATCCCTGGTAGTTGCAGTACATTGGATTTTGACGCCACTGACCAGGCCCTCACAACTTTGTTCTGCTCTGATTCCAGCTCAAACATTGAATTAGGCACTTTCTGCATAATCCAAAGGCCGCTATCAGTCCCACCTCTGATACTGGACCATGACCTGCTACTTCTCCAAAAATGATAAAGCACCCAGATCACACACTGACCATTATTGATGCATGCATCCACCATCATCGATGCATGCACCACACCATTGCCATACCCCTACAAGCTTTCATCAAAATGGACCAAGTACAAGAGGCATCCACCAAGCAGGCTATTATGAAGTGACATATCTATCAGCTCACCATGGATCTCTGTCCAAAATTCAATGACATGCACAGGCCACGCGCCCAAAAAACAAACAGCTTCCTGCATCCTTGATCATCCTGTGCTCCGAAAGAGGCCAAGCTGCACCGATCGATCAATGTGACGGTTCTTGACCAAACCCCTCTCTGTGCTATGCCAGAGATAAGCCGTGTAGAACCTGCGGGACGCTAATATCCCAGCAACTACCGTTGCCCAGCCATCACCCAACACAGTTCTCACTCCATATTGACAACTATACAATGGTAACCTCCATCTAACTCGCATCTCTATGGTTATGCCACCCCGACTCTGCCTGCCCATGGGTAGCATAGCATGGTGGAGAGGGAATGCCAATAACACATCAGCTAACTCTGACAGCAGAATGAAGGAACACAGACACTCATAGAATACACATTGTGACCACAGTAATGTTAAACATACCCACCCACTTAAAGAAGGGTTAGTGAGAGTGTCCAATGCAGGGAGGAATGAAGTGCTTGGGTACACTGAGTCAGCATGTACCACCTCAAAGACAACAGAAGGGGTGGTGGCCATGTTGTGATCAATCTTGGCCAGCCACTGTGTGTCTCTTACTCTGCTATCTAAAAATAGACCAATTTTAAAGAAAGTAAAATGGTGGAGCAGTGGCAGAAAGGGGAGTGGAGAGGGATGAAGAAAGAGATATGATATATAGGAAGTGGGGGCAGGCAGGAAAAAAAGGGAAAGTTAGAAGGGAAAGAGAAAGAAACGAAGGCAGGCAAAATTAAAGGGACACTCCAAAAGAGAGAGATAAGAGGAAACAAGCATTGGCTATGCCAACAGTTTGGGCTTTTGTGTAGGCATGGGAAAGGCACTTGCCAGGCACAGTCGTAGTGGTATTAACTGGCCATTGATGGTAGCAGGTGAAAAATGGTGCAAGTACATGAGCATCTAATGGCGGTATTGCATCCTTTTGCCGACACCAATTTTTCCGACAGGTGTTTTGCCGCAGGAGTTTTGGCGAAAATATCCATCGAAATCTTTTGGGGGTGTGGGAAAGGGTAAATAAAGGTTTAGGGGGGAAGGGAAATATAAAACAAATTAAATTAAGATGCTTGGGGGGGACACCCCCAAAAATAATTTTTAAAAAATGTCAACTCTTTCTGCAAAACTCCTGCAGCAAAATATCCATCAGAGAAAAGGGGTCGGCAAAATGACATGGAACCATAATAGCAGTACCTGGCAAATGCCCAATACTTATACACACAGCAACACGTTTGCCTTTGCCAATGCTAGGTTTTAACAGGACTTTAGTGAAGGACAGGTATAGTGCTTATAAATTGATTGGCTGAAGGCAGACCTGGTTAAGACATTTTTATAACACCAGTAGAGGGTTTACTGCTCCAATTAAGGCTTTAACGCTCAGAAGGCTGCTTTGAAAAAACACTGGCAGGCACTTTGAGTGCAAAGTTTGATGGTAAGGCTTGAATAAAGCAAGCACAAAAAGTTATCGCAAGGAGGTGTTTTGGGCAGACAGGAACAGGAACTGGGTGGCATGGCATTGGGATTACCATGGCCATCGGCAGTCAATGGCTGGTCAAATAACCAAACAACACATAAATGCTTTGTGCCCCTTATCATATGCCAATTTCTCCCTATCTGTACCCTTAGCACCACCTAATAGCTTGAACTAAGAAAGGAAAAGGTGAAGGGGGAGTGAAGCAAAGACGAAGTTGAAAAGAGGGGATGAGGAAAGAAGAGGTACAAAGAAAGAAGAAACGATTGGAATGTAGAAGAGGAGGGCAAGGAATATGGAGAGGCAAGCAAGGATGTTCAGAAGTGAAAGTGGAGGGAAGAAAAGGAACAGAGTGGGAGGAAAACGATGCATGAAAGGAGGACATTATAAGAAAAGATTAACAAAAGATAGGGAATTAAAACAAAAGAGGAAGAGAATGGACGAGGAAAGAAAAGAAGCCTGTGAGGTACTGCAGGCAATCATCTCTGCCTGTCCTTGAAAGGCTTCATTCGCCTCTGTGTTTACTTGTGTGTGCTTTAATATTTAATTTTGTTGGGGTCTTCAAAGCTGCAAGCCCAGGGTGTCCTTTCAGGACTGAACAGTGCATTTTTTCGCCTCATTAAAATTCTTGCCAACGAAATATGCAGTCGCATTTCAGGAGGTATTGATTCTCTGAAAGGCACCAAAGCAAACCGGCCAAGTCTGCATTGATTATGCCTGCCCCCCCACCCCCCTCCCCGAGCCTAGAAATATCCCCCGGCTTGCTAGAGGATTTCTCTCACGTTCCTTCTTTCAGCATCTCTCTTCACATTATGATTCACACTGCGTTTTCCAATGGGATTGCGCCATTATAAATTCTTTCTCTGAATCAGGCCCTATGTATCCATCGCTTTTCTCGGTCAGTCTGCTTATCTAGTCATCTACCCATCACATATTTACGCATCTATCCATTCATCCATCCATCACTCGGTCCATGTAATCATACATTCATCTATCGATCTATCTGAATACTGGCCTCTCTTTTTGTCTGGTTCCTGGTCTGCCTATCCACCTCAGATCAGACATGGCGGCCGGCGTAGACGGTTTGTCCCCGTGGATTACTTTGGTAAAATAGGGGTTCACATACTATAGTCGCAAGCAATTGTTGCAACTTGCACCTTCGTCTACAGTATTGCCAGGCGCCCTTGCTGAATATGATTTTGCCACAGCACCATATAGCCGCACCCAGTCTCTTACTCAACGCACGTTTGTTTGTTTGTTTGTTTGTTTATTGAATTTCTAAGGCGCACCAGACCCGGGAGTAGCAGGGCGCAGCAAGGATATGCGAAGCTTACACGTTACATAATGTACAGGCAATATACGAATAGTCACATTACACAAGAGGTAATACAATATACAATATACATATCAAGTTGCACAGAGAGGAAGAGTTATTTACAACTTAGTATGTAAGGATATACAAAATGTACAATCTAGCAGCAGGTCGTACTAACGTACCAAAGTTTCAAAGGAGACTAATTTGTCTCACTTTCAGCTCACAGTATGCAGGGTCACAATGGTTTATCTGATTATTGCCCTGATTTTATGTGTGTCACCGAAACATGGCTGGGTGATTCTTCAGGCTCTGCGGTGGTACAACTTTTACTGGCTAGGTATAACATATTGCGTTGTGATCAGCCCATCCTCGTATTGGTGGTGGGGTAGCCATTGTACTTGTAATTGGTTATTTATAACGCGCTTAATACCCATAGGTTTCTCATTTTTTTATTCACATCACGCTGAACCATCACAACGAGATGGAAGCATTGTTGGCCCACTTTACATTGGCCTCTGACCACACTATCCATCTCCTGGTTGCGTACCGCCCCGCACCCCTGCGCCTACTAGGATGTGACACAGCATTTTGTGACTCCTTCCCGGATTTAGCTGCCGATATTAATCTTCGACACTCTTCCCTGGTGATTGTCAGGGACTTTAAATGTTAAAGCAAATTCTCTTATGGACGCTGTTACAATTCAGAATGTTATCGCTGCTATGCATGAACTAGCACTTTCCCAGCTGGTTGGGTAGGCTACCCATACATTAGGGAATACGTTGGACCTAATATTCGCCCCTACCTACAAGACAGTTGTATGTCCGGCCTGGTCGGACCACTTTATCGTCCCTTTCTCTTGGGTGATTACATCTGCCCAGTTTACCCCCCAAGCTTCGGCAGCCCCTAGCGGTCACTGGTGGGCGATGTCGAAAGATGACATTATAACTCAGATCAAGGCATGCCATGTTAATCTGGCTCCCCTTGATCTCGACACATTATCTTTCACCTTTGTATCTGTAGCCGATCGGGTAGCACCCTTAAAAAATCTGAGGCCACGGGTTTGGCCTGCTGAACCCTGGTACACTGATGATCTGCGCAACCTGCGTCTTGCAAATGGCACCGCAAATATGATCTGGCTGACAAACTGGTGTATCAGCGTGCTTGAGCTGTATACCACAGAGCCATTTTTGCTGCTAAACAGACTTATTTCTCCTCTCACATTGAGGCTTTGATTAACCACTTTAAAGAACTGTTTATGGTGGTGCACTCTCTCCCCTCTGCCTCCCCTGAACATATCCCTTCTTCTCAGGATCTCTGTGACTCTCTGGCCTATTTTTATGTTGAAATGAGTAACAAAATTCATGCTGGCATTTACTTCTCAGGCCTTACGACAAGACCTTTATCTACCTGTGCTTTAATTCCACCAGCCACTGGGTCCTGGTCAGTGTTTGCCATTTTTACTATGAATAGAATTATTGCGGGCGTATCGAAGATGAAGTCAGGATCCTCTAAAGATCCGATTCCCCTAGGCATCCTCAAATATCCTTCACCGCACATTGCCCATCTTCTTCTGGCAGCCATTAACAATTCTCTCAGAGCTGAACTGATTCCTGCTCCCCTGAAACATGCAACTTTTATACCACTGCAAAAAAACAAGCCTTCTCTGAGCCCTTTCTCCTGCTACCTTCCAGCCTACATCTCTTCTTTAGTTTCAGATGAAGCTCCTGGAATCTCTGATCCGTCCACGTCTTAGTTCATTGCTCGAAGAATCTCTTCTTTCACCCCTCACAATCTGGGTTCCATCCGGGTCAGCGCACCGAGAGCGCGCTGTTCTCCAAGCTGGATGATCTGGCACGGATGCAGGAGTAAGGCATCATTGGCGCTTTGGTGCTGCTTGACCTTTCCGCCGCGTTTGACACAATAGATCATGCCATCCTGCTAGAACGTCTATCCGGGTCTGGCCTCTCTGGGACTATCCTAACCTGGTTCTCTTTCCTTTCTGATCGCTATCAGATGCTCTCCCTTCCTGCTTTCTGCTCTCAGGTGATGTCTCTCACTTGTAGTGTTCAAGAGTCTGACATCTCCCCTGTATTGTTTAATGTATATGTCCAAGCTCATTTCCGCACATGGCTTCCTCTGTTATTCCTACGCTGATGACACCGAGATTCTAGCTCACCTTGACCATATTGAACCTGAGTCAGTGGCCAGGTTTACAGTATGTCTGGAGGCCGTGGGGGAATGTGTAACCACTGGCTCAAGTTGAGCAGTGAGAAAATTGAGGTGGTGGTGTTTAGCCCTCCACCCGCTTCCTCGCTTTGGACATCTAATTTCAGGCCATCCTCTTTGGGTCCCCTTCCTGTCCCCACTCCTGTAGTGAAAGATCTTGGTGTCAACATTTCCTCCACTCTCTCTATGGAGTACCAAGTCAGTGCAGTCTACCAGCGGGGCTATTTCCAGATTAAATTGCTTATGAAACTCCCTGCTCAGCTTTGGGCACCGGTAGTGTCAGCCCTGGTTACCACCTCCATCGATAACTGAAATCCTCAATTTCTGGCATAGTATGGTTACCTTCTGTGGCACCTCCAAGTACTTCAGAATTGTGCAGCACGCTTAGCAACCTCTACGCCATGTTGTGCCCACATCTAGTGTTATATCAACTCCTCTGGCTTCCTGTCAAGCAGTGTTTCAAATTTAAAGCTCCGTGCTTAGTTCATCTGGATTTTTATCGCATCATCTCGTTTGTGGCCGCCTCCATGTAGAATTCTCTTCCCCCGTTCGCTTCGCTCCAATCCTACCAAGTCGCTTTTCGTCGGGTCCTCAAGATATATTTGTTTTAAATTAGGTTTTTCCCTCTGTCCTGTGAGCAGTGCCAAGATGCCTCTGTGGTGAACGTGCACTATATAAATTACATTATATAGATTAAATAGAGATAAGGACACCATAATCCCTATATGGGTCCTTAGGGGAGGCCTGCCCAGGCAACCGTCCGACCGCCTTTAGCCCCCAACCATGCCAGATGCAGGGAGTCTTTCAAAGTCTCTCCAAGCTGGCGTGGTGGGAGAAGGCGTGGCAGATGCCCTATTGAAATAAATGTCCCTGCACTCGGGAGCGGGCGCATTTAATAACATCAGTGCCTATTGAAAAATGTCTCCCCGCACCATGACCACGTTGCTTCCCAGGCCGCTGATGGAGCCGCTCAGTCGTGCCATCATGGGCACCGGGCATGAATAACGCGCGTGCAGGATGCAGCACTAACGGGGGGGGGGAGGGGGAGAGAGAGAGAGAGAGAGAGAGAGAGAGAGAGAGAGAGAGAGAGAGAGAGAGAGAGAGAGAGAGAGAGAGAGAGAGAGAGAGAGAGAGAGAGAGAGAGAGAGAGACGCGGACTCTGAGGCTGCGATGCGCCTTTTAATGACAGGGTTTACGAACACAGTGCAGCGCAATTTACAGCTAGGCGGTGTGCGTGTGTTTTTGTGTAGGATTGTACATCCAGGACATCGAATGATGCACGGCAGTAAATCTGGACCATGTTGATCCTGGCTGGTGGAACACATGGACCGCCTCGTGGCCTAGCTGGAGGCACCGCCACACATGGAGAATGGTTTTGCATGTCAGGGTGTGGGCTGTGTTGAGCTTCTTTGTGCATGCCATGGAAGCCATAGAGCCATGATCCCTTCCAAGCATGTATGGCTGTGTTCAGGCATGTTGACAAGCATCTGCCTGGCGCGAGCCAGAATATGTGGCCCTGATTCATGAAATGTTTTCCTATGGGATTGCGCCATTATAAAACACTTCCATGAATCGGGCCCACCGTCTGTGCCTTTGTTTTGGCTCCTGGTTACAGTTGACACAGAGAAACCCTACTCTGTATGCCACTTAAGCCAACATCCACACAGTAGGGTGCCCAATGGTGCCTGTCAGAAGACTGCAAGCCAATGTCTTCCTGTCTTGATAACCCTCCTAGGATGATCGTGTTTTCAGAGGACCCAGCTGGTGGCTAGGCATGTCAGGACAAAGTCACTCGACTGAGGTTACTTTCCTGTTCCCAAACCTGTAGATCTGCCGGCACCCCCATAGACACCATGCCTCTGCCTAGGCAAATGCATTGCTCCTGTTTGGATTGGCGAGGAGGAAGGCAATATATCCATTACACTGCTCTTCTGTGTGCTGTGGTTAAGTACGTTGTCTCAATTTGGTGATCTCCAGTGGGGAGAAAAAAAGAGACTGGATGCTTCCCGAAGCAAGCGCATGATGGACCTAGGAGTGGTATAGAGAGGAGCCCCCTGCCACACCCAGTTATTGCCCTTCTCAGGCAGTGGAGAGTCAAAGAAGAAACCTATATGAAGCATCTCTCCAGGTGAAAGGGCCTGAAAGTCACACTAGCCAGACCCAAACCCTCAGAGAAAGAAGCAACTGTGGGGATTCGTTGACAATCAGTTAGCACTTAAGATACTGTTAAAACCCACACTGTTACTGTTGCCAAATATCGCTGCAGGGCCGCTGGAACTTCCAGGTTATGGTTGGGTGCCCTTAAAACCGGCCTGAACTTAAACATACCAGAGAGTTGCTATGGTCGTTTTGTCCGACCCTGGCCCACCTAAACTCGATGACGGCTATAGATTTCCAACACCCTGGAGCCCAAAAACGTAGGAGAGCTCAAGTAACTCTTGTGGAACCAACTCAGCTGGCCGACGTGGATCTACTGAGGAGAGATAGTGACTTACTTCTAAAAGAAGCCTTGCCACTATGTGAGAGGTGCCTAGGAAATGTGTGCAGCCCAGTCCAAATAAGACCCTTCCATGGACCAAGAGAGTGGAAGTGAACGTTTCATTCCTTACGAAACCCAGGGGTCTACTGAGAGGGCAGTGTTCTACCCCTGGGCAGGTGGACCTCCATTCTCTCTAGAGAGAGTCTGATGGGGACTGTTTCGAGGAAGTCTTCCAAAGCATTGGTGCAACATTTCACAGCTGTCCAAGAGACCCACCACATGCAAATCACTGAGAGAAGGGCACATCTGGGCCTGGGAGAAACGAGAAACTGCCTGCAAAGAAAGGTATAGCCAGTGAACCAGCCAGAGTGAAAGAAGGCGGCAGTCCCGAACATGGCTCATTGAAGGTGGGAGAAGACCATGGAGAAAATTCATAAGAACTGGTGTATTTTTGCTACTGTACCTATTTCCATGACATCAGTCTCACGTAATGCAAAAGCGGAAAGATGCAGGAAAACTCTATCCTCTGGACCAGAGTATTATCATAAAACGAGAAACTGAAGAGATGTCCAGAGAGCAAAACACTATTATTTACAAAAGTATCAAATTATTTTAATTATCATGATACAAAAATTTAAACAAGTCAATTAATGGCATTCTACTTTGTAGAGCATCAATAAATCACGTAACAAAACAGCCTAGATGAACAAATAACTGTGACTAAAATACATCCATCTCAACAAACATTCATAGTGCAGCATCCAAACCATACATCATACATAGTGACATTCAACCAACCAACAATGGCTAAAAAGATAACTAAATTAATTAACATTATTTGCCAATTGGGAGTGGGACAAACATTCATCACATCCCATTTGAATATTTTAATGTTTACAAATATATTAGACAAACAGCAATAGAATTCATTAAAAACAATCTATCACAAGGGCGGATCTGTGAGGAGAAGTGTTGTGTAGATCACATCCCTAAAAGAATAAACTCAACCGGTTTCGACGTAGAGTGTGTAGTAAACAACGTCTTCATCAGGAGATACAAAGCGAGAAGCTTATATAAGTAGCCATTAATATGCAAAATGCCAAGGATGGATCGTATGCTGGAATCGTATCGCCAATGGAGTTATGACTGTAGTTAACATGACACTGCTCTCAGTAGCCCCCTTCAAGGATTATAATACGGTGGCTTTCTGAAGGGTGATGCAACGAAGCAAATCGTGTCAGCAGATGTACGCCTAGTGTACTGAGCTTTCTTGGTGAAATGTATGTTCCAACTGCTTCGTCTCTTTTTCTAGCGTTGTGGCTAAATGTCTTAGCCTTCCAAAGAAGTTTTCAGTTAAAGAGTCAGCCATAATATGTTTTCTGCCTGATGCTTCCTGGAATCAGGAAATTAGTTTCGTAAAGGGAGGCCCTTACGTTGCTTTTATTAGCAATTACACATTTAAAGTCCCTATGAGACCCGACAGCATAGTGTGTTAGTTTAAAAGTCTACTGACACTTTCTAAAATGCCTTTCACCCTTCATGCTATATTTCTGTTGAGTCTCGGAAGGACGTCGCCTACAAACATTTTCAAACCCGCGTAAGAAAGGACACTAGCGCGCCATGACTGAGTGAATCGTCATTGGTCTAGGGCTGGAGCCGAGCTGTGCTTGATTGGCTGTCGATCGTCCGGAGGAGGAGCGCGAAAGCCCGGACATTTTGAGACGTCTTGTGTCTCTGTTTACAATTGTGGACGCACGGGGAGACAGGGAATTAGGGAGGAAGGAGGGTGCACGGACGACTGCGGAGACAGAAAGAGTAACTACACGCTCACTTCGGTGCGTCGACTCCAGCCACAACACAGCCTTCCCACCATGATTCTCTTTCTGTCTCCGCAGTCGTCCGTGCACCCTCCTTCCTCCCTAATTCCCTGTCTCCCCGTGCGTCCACGATTGTAAACAGAGACACAAGACGTCTCAAAATGTCCGGGCTTTCGCGCTCCTCCTCCGGATGATCGACAGCCAATCAAGCACAGCTCGGCTCCAGCCCTAGACCAATGACGATTCACTCAGTCACGGCGCGCTAGTGTCCTTTCTTACGCGGGTTTGAAAATGTTTGTAGGCGACGTCCTTCCGAGACTCAACAGAAATATAGCATGAAGGGTGAAAGGCATTTTAGAAAGTGTCGGTAGACTTTTAAACTAACACACTATGCTGTCGGGTCTCATAGGGACTTTAAATGTGTAATTGCTAATAAAAGCAACGTAAGGGCCTCCCTTTACGAAACTAATTTCCTGATTCCAGGAAGCATCAGGCAGAAAACATATTATGGCTGACTCTTTAACTGAAAACTTCTTTGGAAGGCTAAGACATTTAGCCACAACGCTAGAAAAAGAGACGAAGCAGTTGGAACATACATTTCACCAAGAAAGCTCAGTACACTAGGCGTACATCTGCTGACACGATTTGCTTCGTTGCATCACCCTTCAGAAAGCCACCGTACCATAATCCTTGAAGGGGGCTACTGAGAGCAGTGTCATGTTAACTACAGTCATAACTCCATTGGCGATACGATTCCAGCATACGATCCATCCTTGGCATTTTGCATATTAATGGCTACTTATATAAGCTTCTCGCTTTGTATCTCCTGATGAAGACGTTGTTTACTACACACTCTACGTCGAAACCGGTTGAGTTTATTCTTTTAGGGATGTGATCTACACAACACTTCTCCTCACAGATCCGCCCTTGTGATAGATTGTTTTTAATTAATTCTATTGCTGTTTGTCTAATATATTTGTAAACATTAAAATATTCAAATGGGATGTGATGAATGTTTGTCCCACTCCCAATTGGCAAATAATGTTAATTAATTTAGTTATCTTTTTAGCCATTGTTGGTTGGTTGAATGTCACTATGTATGATGTATGGTTTGGATGCTGCACTATGAATGTTTGTTGAGATGGATGTATTTTAGTCACAGTTATTTGTTCATCTAGGCTGTTGTGTTACGTGATTTATTGATGCTCTACAAAGTAGAATGCCATTAATTGACTTGTTTAAATTTTTGTATCATGATAAATAAAATAATTTGATACTTTTGTAAATAATAGTATTTTGCTCTCTGGACATCTCTTCAGTTTCTCATCAGTCTCACGTAAACCACTACAGGCCACAGACAAGTTAGAGAACATCCAGATTTTACCAACAATGGCAAGATCAAAGGAAGGTTGCAGGGCAACGCAGAGCCACAAACAGGTTGAGGAGCAAGATACCTGGGAGTGGGCCCCACATTTCTTTCCTATTTCCTTAATTCCTCTGAACCTTCCGGAATAGAGCTTGCAGTTGCTGATTTCCAAACAGGTCCCCTCAAGGACCCTTTTCTCCACAATCTCCAGGGTAGTTGCAACTAGAGGGAGATACAGGAAAGCACAGAAATGTGTGACTACGTCCCCTGCCTCACTCTGGAAACTTTCAGGAAGATAACCAATGGGGCAGGGTGGTATGGGGAGGATTTCCCTGTCACCTCCATGTATTCCCCATTTCAGGGCAGGGCACAGACAGATGAGGAATCTATAAAGACCCCCCCTCTCTATGTGAAAGAGCCTGCAGGTCCCACTAACCAGACCCAAAATCCCCAATAAGGAAAACAAACATACTGATTCATCAACAGTCCACTTTACAGCCAGGATACTGTTAAAACCCACACTGTTATTGTTGCCAAGGTAGAAAGTAACCCAATTCAAAGGCCCGGTGAGATTCTTCCTGAGCTCCAAGTTCTTGCATATGACTCAGTGCTGCCAGTTGACAGTTTTGTGACAGCATGTCTACCTGTGAATGATACAAACTTACCAACCAATCCAATGTCTAATGACAGAGTCTTCCTCTTTGAGTGAAACAAAGTTGCAATTCTACTGATAGCAGGCATTCCTTTCACATTCAGAGGGATTAAAAAGAATGCCAAAGTATTTTCAAATATCGGATTCACACCCCAGTGAAGCAGTGGGGCTGGATTCTTACCAAAACGTGCTCTGCGGTAACAGGAATGAGTAAGTCGATTCCAAGATGGCAGACAGACTAGATAAAGGTTTGGTCTGACCCGTAATGCCCATAGTAAGCTCAGGAAAGCCTATGAGAAGCAGCACATCCAAGCCCTTCCCAAATTCTAGGATACAGATACAAACCCTCTCACAATGCTAAAAATAGGGGGAGGGAGCTGTCAGGAGTCAGGAATGAAACACAGACACAGATTTATGGTTTTGGTCAAAACCTTTTATTAAAATTAAAAGGGGTGGGGAACATGCCCTGCTCTACGAGATGTTTCCCTGCCAAAAACCAAAACTAAGGGTCTGTCCATGTCAGAATGTCCAAAGCACAACCTGTGTCCAAAGTGCTATTCAGAGCCTTACGATTTGACTCTAAAGTGACAGGGGTAATGTCTTTGGCCTGGAATGGTGTATACCATTTTTAAGACAAAGGAAATATGTAGCTTCAACACAAAAGTTTCAGAAAGACAGAATTCCTCACTCCAGAGGGTGGTCCCTGTCCCCTGGATTTCTCTTCACTCTGGTTTATGTTCAAGAATATCAGTTCCTTGAGTTCCTCTTGTCCACCAATAAAATTGTTATGTCAAAATCACTGAGCTCAGCTGTGTGGTTGTACCTTTTCTGGGGATACCTGATGTACTAGGCTTTCCCTTCACTTGAATATTCTCCTACAACCTTCTTTTCAATACCGGATGATGACTTCCTTTCCCTGGATTTCTCTTCTCTTCAGTATTTTCTCAAAGTTATTTCTAGTCCTTATGTGTCTCTTTTAGGACTTCTTTGGATTAGATGTTTCACACACAACGTTCAACTTGTCCTTGTCTGATGCATTTCCATACCAGGGCTTCCTTACTCTTGTTGCCCACCACACAAATGGTAGATACAACAATTTGATTGTTATTCTTTGTCTTGTCAGGATACCTGCTATACTTCACTGCCAGGTTTTCTCTCTTTCTTTCAATATATTTGCACAGCCTGATAGATCCATATCAGGCCTTCCTAGGGCCTTTATATAATGTACACTGTCCAAACTTTGACAATGCCTGGTATGTTTTCCAGTCAGGGCTTTCTTGTTCAAACACACTTGAAACTTGTATTTGCCTGGTATACTCTCCTGCCAGGGCTTCTCTCGCAGGTATTATATATACACTCAAAAACCTGATAGCCATGTCTATATATTCCGTTATGCCCCTTTAAGAGAGTTTCAGTTGTCCTCTCTTTCTTGTCTGCTTCAATTACATTTGTTGCATTTTGCCAAACTTTCTGATATGCCCCTGAGTCCCTTTTTCACCGGGGTGGACTCTCCAGCTTTGGCTGGCGTCTCTCAGTTCACCCCCTGTAAGCCTGTTGTCTCTCTGCGTTCTGCTTTCTCATGCCGTCTCTGCTCCTCAGTTTCTTATGGCACCTGCCTTTCAGTTCTGCATTACTTGGGGCTTTGGTTCGGTAGAAGCCGTCTTGCAGTACCGGTGTATGCCCAGAAGCTCCCCGTCTGCTTCTGGCGTCCTCTACACGTACGTTCACCTGCAGTTTGCTTTCCTTTCCATTGTCACAAAGCCACTCCGCTCGACGGGCACCACTCCAGCCCTCCGGTGTCCGCACCAAAAACCTGTCAAAACACTAGAGCACAGTGTATGCTCTTGGCTTCCACTGATCCTCATTACTCAATTCATCTTTTTCTTCCTGGTATGCTTGGGTTTATGATAATGGTAGTCAGTGTTTTACAACTTATCTTCAGAGTCTGAAAGAGTGTTTCTAATGGTGTTAAAAACCACATCTGGTCTTGATGAATTCATAGAGCCTGAAAGTGTTCAGTATCCTTGCTAGGTTGATGAGGGGGGATATGACCTTAAGCCATGAATGCAATGGGAATGGCAGAGGTATCCTCAAGAGAAACAGGGGGATACCACATCTCATCCAATGAAGCCATGATACCCTCCCGAGGGCTGCCCCCCCATGTGATCCTCCCTCATATAGCCACCCCCAGGGTCAGGATCAGGTAGTGTCTGTCGTCCCCCGAGCACATGTGGAGAGGCCACATCTGGAAAGGAAGTGATGAGTCCATTGGATTCATCACATGCCCTTCTCCTTAAGGCCGGGTTGCGGAAGCGAGTGTGGTCGTCTGTGGAACCTTACCCTGCAATCTTTTGTCAGCGTTTTTTCGTGGCTGTCGTGCAGGAGAAGGAGCCCCCACCACACACCTTTAAAAACAGCACCGCGTGGAGCTGAGTGCAGGAGCAAGTGTGGTCATCTGTGGAGCCTTCCCCTGCAATCCTTTGTCAGGGATTTTTCCGTGGCTGTTGTGCTGGAGGAGGAGCCCCCACCACACATCTTCAAAAACATTAGCACCGCACGGAGCGCAGCGCGGAGTACGGGAGCGAGTGTGGTTGTCTGTGGACAGCTGTGGGGCTTGTGGAACCGGCACCAGTATTGGGACAACACGCAAATAAGCATTTGCTTTTTTAATTCTTCCAAGCCCTCAACTTTTGCAGCTGTGATTCTCGCGGCTCCTTCTGAACAGCTGGACATGTGCTTACTTGGCAGCCAAGAACATCCTATTTAAGAAAGCTAACAACCTTTCTTTCCCACATTTCTTGACGTGTGTATTGGGATTGTTTGAATCTACTCTCAATATAATATTTTTCGAAGTGACAGTTGCCTTGCAAAACGGCTCGCACTTGTCAATACAGCAGAATCGCAGATTTGCGAAAAGTGAGTGGAAAGAGCTGTTTAGGTGCGTAAGTCTCCGTGTGTATTTGGCTTTCTATTGGAAAAAACCAACGGGAAGTGGCTCAGCTGCTAATAATTCAAACGTCCTCCCATCTTCAAAAAGGTGACTTTACCTTGGAAACCTTTTGGACTCTCCTGCTGGTAACATTTATTAGGTTACGTTGCTAATATTCAAGTAATAAGAAATAAAAAATGACAAAAATATACAATTTGCGCAGCGGACCCTTGTGGGATGATTTAAGAGCACCTGTACTTGATGACTTGCCTCAGCAGGAGAGGTGAAATATTCAGCAAGTAAAGTCGCCAATAGGGTCTTTGAATCAGGTAACTACTGCACCACAAGTTCATGCGAATCAATCAAACCACGTGGCCCTTGAATGGTCAGATTATGACAGTACAAGAGAAGTAATCATCTCTCCAAAGTAGTCCAGGATTTGAGGGAAGCCTTTGAACGGGGCATAGAGTACACCTTAACAGCAACAAACATAAAAAGGAAAATACATGATTTCTTCAAAAAGAGCAAGTGTTGGAGCCTGGGAGATGCGGACCTTTATGAAATGAATGAAGATAATAACTTGTCGCGTAGTACCGAGGTTGGGCTTGGTGGGTTCCTCTAAACACGTAACTCCTGGGGGTAAATGACAGATCCCACCTAGAAGTCCCTTCATACAGTCTATCACAATGAGCCCTATATTAGCTCCTGCAATGCAATCTCAACTGGTAGAGACCCCATCACAATTCTTGTCTGGCAATGGTACTGCACGATTACCAGAGCCTGGAACGTAGAAAGGTATACATCATTCTACACTATGAGCGTTGAATTTCGCATTGACTTCACTAGTGAACGTGTTTGGATTATTGAAAGGAGAAGTGCAGGCACATTCAGGAATTTTAATGGGACTAACCAAAGAAGTTGGTGGATGCGACTCGTCGCCGGTAGGTTTGAAATCTGTGCTAAATATATCAGTAACTGACTCTGTCAAAAAGTTGAAGATGGAAGTAAAAAAGCTGCAGCTTAATATAATGATTTGCATTTCAAAATTATTGAAATCAATCAATTGATGGAAATAATGAATGGAAATGTATTAGTCCTTTTACAAGGCACGACAGTACAATACCTAGGATGATGCAACCGTGCGTCTACCAATGGCTGAGGGGTCTGCTCAGGGGTTGGATGATACTCCTCTTTCAGAATCTGTACGGGAAGAGTTCAGGAGAATGGCTCATGCAGCCAATGACTCTGAAGGGGATGGAGAAAGTAGTGTGGATCTAATTGAAACTGCTGAAATGTCGGCCGCCGGGTGTCCTGGCTAACCACGTTGGTCTGTCTCACTTGCCCCTGAACAAAGCTCTGATTGGGCAAATCTGTGTTGAAGAAGCCGATTGGCCTGGAACCCAGCAGGAGAGTTCTGGCCCCCACCAAAGTGCCTCCACTTAAGGGCAGGCCGCCCTGGCTGACGCTCACTTTCTTCTTCCCTGAGGGGAGGGGCACCTTGTTTGCTGGACTTCGAGATTGTGAGATGAGGGCTTTCTATTGTCATCCCAGGCCATCCAACATGGCCACCGGGTGTCATGGTTGACCACGTTGGTGTCACTTGCCCCTGAACAGAGCGCTGATTGGGCAAATCTGTGTTGAAGAAGCCAAATGGCCTGGGAGCCGGCAAGTGAGTGCTGCCCCCCCCCCCCACCAAGGGCCTCCACTTAAGGGCAGGTCCCACCCTGTCTGGCCCTGTCCATGCCTGAGATGGGTGCGAGAGCCCTGGGCTGCCACCTCTGCATGTCTCATCTACCCATGATGACTGTCTCGCATCACGCGGTAAGTCCCGTTCCCACCTTGCTCCTGCATTGCGCTAGCCTCCCTCTGCTCCTGTCAAACTAGAAATTATATCGTGCCTCCTATTGCTATGAATATATGTATATTGGCCTACGCCAAGCTGCTAACAAGCTGCTTATAAACTACATGTGAATAAACTCGCATTGCAAGGTCCTGACCTTAGAAACCATGTACACTGTCATTTTGGGTCAAGCCGCCATTTTAGGTTTTCTTGCTCTATAAAGTCACCATGTGAGCTAAAATGGTAGCCTATGTTATTCAGAACAGAACTTGATTGTCATGACCTCTGTACAGCTAATGTATAATTTGCCTGCAGGCCACTTGTTAGGGTCATGAGCTGAGACCTTGTCCTTCTACTGACCTGTGTGCAATGGGTTACCTGTATCACCGAAACTGATCTATAATTGAATGAAAACCCCTGCTTAACTACATTGTTTAAACTAAGTCCTGCATTATAATGTTAGGCCTAGAGCATACATTATTACCATTTCTTCTTGTTAATGTATAAACCTAAGATGAACTAGATTTGACCTGGCAAGGGACCCTAGAGCAGTAACTTATTTATGGAATGGTTAACCTACAGAAAGGCTGGACAACAGGCTGGAGAAATGTATAAAAGCCTGACTGTTTCAATGAATATTTGCACTCACTGAGCACACCGAACCACGCCGGAGTTCGCTGTGTTGTACTCAGGGTCGATAGCTATCTGAATTTTGTTCTGTTCTTTTGTAACTGGATTCAGTATAAAATAAAGTACTTTGTATGTTCCTTTGTAACCTGTGTTTGGTGTGTTTCCTTTTTGGTTACCCTGCCTCATATTATTTCCTTGTTTTCACAGTTGGCGCTGTGTTGTACTGAGGGTCGATAGCTATCTGAATTTTGTTCTGTTCTTTTGTAAATGGATTCAGTATAAAATAAAGTACTTTGTATGTTACTTTGTAACCTGTGTTTGGTGTGTTTCCTTTTTGGTTACCCTGCCTCATATTATTTCCTTGTTTTCACAGTTGGCGCCCGGAATAGGGACCCTCAAGATTGATGCCGGATTATTGAAGGTTGACGCACGCTATCGGACCGGGATCGGACGGTGTGACATAACGGGCCCGACTGAACGAGATGCGACACCTCAACAGCGCTGCACGATCCGTTCCCTGGACGATAGCCGTGTGGTCTGAGACGGCACCTTGACGAGGGTCCATTTTTTGAGGCGGGCAGATTTGCCGAAATCACCATACACAAGGTAAAATTTGTTAGGTAAGTCCTTTGTAAACCGATCGGTCCTCCTTAGGTTTGGTCAGGTGAGTCGTTGCCCTTAATTCAACCCATACAATTTGAATTTGGCACATTCTATCTGCAGACACAATTATTGACCAGGTAACACCGAGTATTTGAGAAATGCCTGGGAAATTGTCTAGCTGCTTTAGGGCATTATTCCGCAGCGATAGACAATCTTTGGAATTTAGCTGTCCGGCACCACAGGAGGGGTCGCCGGCATGTACTATGTACTGTAAGCATGGCATTGGAAGTGTAGTATTTAATAAAATTTGGCACAGACAAACCAGACATGCCTCCGAACTTCAGTGGCCAGTCAATGCTAGTTTTGATATCCCTCGTATTGAATATTTAGAGTCAGTCTTGTTAAAAAAGAAGGTCAGACCTGCAGCATTTGATGTTTTGCAAAATTGGAAAAGAGAAGCATTGCAGCAGCTTAAAAGTAGGGAAAAACATGTGCGCCGTCATAAAACAAATGCTGAAAAGGCGTTGTTATATGATCAGGACAAACAGTCTGAGTCGGTTAGGAATATGGACAGGGCTTTCTCACTCGGTATTCAGAAAATCTATCCTTCTAAAGATCTTCATGTTTCTGATGAGTTTAACGACAAATTATTAAATGAACGAAGGCCTGGTGCCTCTGCACCACCTCCGTATGTTCCTCTTCCTCCTGCTGTACCTCTTCCTGCTGTTATTCCTGCTCTTCCTGCTCAACCTGTTGTTCCTATTCCTCCGGTTGTTGTTCCTCCACCTGCTCCTCTGCCTCTTCCCATTGCACCAGTAATAGTACCTCCATTGAATTTGCCTGCAGCCTCACTCCCAAGTAGTTCTGTACCGCTTGTAGTTGATCAGGGTGTGGGGTCGAGGATTGTTACTCGTAATACTGTTCCTACAGAAAAGAAACAGGATTTGTTTGCATGGGCTAAGCATTGTATGGAGAGAGATGATCGAGCTAATGTTCTTGCCACACTTTCTAATATGGATAATTTTCCTGAGAAAATTTTTTTCATTGAAGGTTTAGGGATTCATTTATGTGTAATGTGGGGAAAATTAAATAATGCAGATCTCTCACAAGGGTTGAGGGACCTGAATACTTTAGCGTTTTCGAGAGACACTCTGGAGAAGGTACATGAGCATGTTGAGAGGATATTTGAGTATAGAAAGGAGTTGGAAAGTTTACGGAATGAGGATGACAAAGAAGAAAGTATGTATGTACAGAAACAATTTCTTCTGTGTCGCAAATCGACATCTGAGGAGGCGCGAATTTGTACAAAAGATGCGATTAGATGGATTTCAGACATATCGATAACTCCAGTTGAGGTATATGACACATACAGTCAATATACGCTAGAAATGCAGAGGAAAGTGATACAGGTAATGGTAGAGTACCTGCAGGATGAATGTTTAAAGAGAAAGGTTAGTTGTCCCACAGAGTTATTGAGCATTTATAAGAGAGCTTTTTCACTTGACACTTCTTCGACTGCTTTAGCGCTCGACTTAGCTCTGTTGCTTAGTAAGCGTTCGGAGAGGCCTACATCTCAGTTGCCTATGAGAGAGGTTCCTCCGACATTTGTCCCAAAGGTTGAGATTCCTGCTAATGCTGCAGCAGGTACACCTGCTGTGGACATTCCTGCACATTATGTATCGCAGTTTGTTCACGTCCCGTTTTCACAACAGGAAGTGAATACTATTAGACAAACTATTCCTGACATTAGGAAAAATCTGACAGGGTTCTATAAAGAGATAGAGCCCGTTTTGCAGTCCTCAGTGTTTACCCTAGGCGACATTGATTTGCTATACCCTGTACTCCTGCCTGTAGATTTGTGGAAACAAGTTAGAACTATAGACGATGTCCCACAGGGTTGGGAGATACATGGGCTAACATAGTTAGGCTTGATGGGGAAAGGCCAGCTGGTGAGATACCACCTCAGGTGATACTAACTTTGCCTGACAAAATCATTGCAAAACTGAAAACTATAATCCCCGAAAAGAGAATTATTTGGGACAAGCTTACGGCCTGTGTCCAAGGAAAATCTGAGGGTGCTACCGAGTTCTTTAATCGGTTCGAACAGGTATTCTCGGATTTCAGTGGACAAGACTTAGGCACAGAGTCTGGGAAAAGATTATTTGTGGACAAATTTGTACGTGGATTGCTGCCTGACATCCAGTCACAAATTATGTCTTCTGAGAGCGCTTGGCAGGCGAAATCCCAATCAGAAGTACTGCACATGGCTCAGTACTACGAGAACCGTGTCAATAATGAAAAAGATAGAGTCGAGAAGAGAAAAGGTGATTTGAAGACTAAAGTATTGTTACAGCAAATTGTTAGAGGCCCCAGAGGGGGTAGTTCGCAGATTAGAGGTCAGTATGTTCCACAAGGGAATGTGCCCTTGGGTCCTGTGAATATTAACCAGTGTGCCTATTGTCGCCAGGAGGGTCATTGGCGTGCACAATGCCCCGTCCTTCGACAGAGGTCGAATAACACATTTGGAAATATGGGTAGACGATCCAGAGGTCGCCCGGGTGTAGGGGGGCCCTGGTAGAGGCCAGTTTTCGCAGGATCCCCAACAACCTTTTCCACAGGATAATCAGACTTCGAGTGTGGATACTAGAAACATATTTGATCATCCTTCTGCTGCATATCTATCTCAAGAGCTTCCTTTTGATGATATTTTGTTTCGTTAGGATTGCCCGAAGCAGGGTTTGGAACCTACACCTATTCCCGTTAATCAGAAAAGTCCCTACGTTGAAATGGTAGTGGGAAATAGGAAACATCAATTTTTGATAGACACTGGAGCACAGAAGTGCTCCATTGATCATTCTCGGGTTCCAAACATTCCACTGTCAGGGCAAACCAATGTTTCTGTAGGGTTTTCTGGCACACCAGTGGTTTGTCCGGTTTCTTCACCGGTACCTTTTTATTTGGGTCCCTTTATGGACCACTGTCCATTTCTCTTGACTTCGAATTGTGGAGAGAATTTGCTGGGGTTGAATCTGTTGAAGGAATTAAATGCGGTAATTCATTGTTCTTCTGATGGAGTGCGTTTGACGATTTCACCACAGCAATGTTCTGTTTCGCAATTCTTGACTAGACCTTTGCCGCCAGAATTCAGTAATGTACCAGAGTGTTTGTGGGCAGTTGATGACAATGATGTCGGTGTTTTGCAGATTGAGCCTGTTAAAATAGTTTTGAAACATGGAATTAAGCTGCCCCGTATTCCACAGTATAAGATCTCAGTTGAAGGCGAGCGAGCTTTGAAGAGCATTGTTTCCGATTTTGTGCATCGTGGGGTGATTGGGGAGATTGCAGGAAGTTTGTGCAATAGTCCGATTTTACCCGTGTACAAAAAAGGTGATAATGCAATTCCATTTCGTTTTATAATTGAATTACGTGCCATTAATAAAGTCGTCGCTCCGCAATTTCCAATTGTGCTTGATGTGACGACAATATTAACCATGATCCAAGCTACGGCTACTCACTTCAGTGTTGGGGACCTAAAGAATGCTTTCTTCAGTATTCCTATACATGAGGATAGTAGATACTTGTTCGCGTTCACCTGAGGGGGACGCTCATTCACATTTACTTCTTGCACCTCAAGGTTATACTGAGAGTCCTAGTATTTATAGTAGGGCTTTGAAAGAGCAGCTTGATACCCTTGGATTGCCCCCTACTTGTACGTTGCTTCAATATGTTTGCTTTTAGCCGCTGACTCTGAGAGCTCTTGTAAAGAGGGCACTGTGTTGTTGCTCATCCATCTAGCTAAGCATGGTCACAAAGCTTAGCTCAAAAAGTTTCAATATTGTTGCCAGGAGGTCGCCTATTTAGGCTATCTCCTGTCAAAGGAGGGAAGAAGATTGACACCTGAAAGAATAAAACACATTTCTGGCATGTCTGTCCCAAATACACAAAAGGAAGTTAGAGCCTTGATAGGTATGGCTTCTTACTGTAGGTTATGGATCCCAAACTTCTCACTAGTGATAAAACCGATGTTGGCCTTGACAAAGAAGGGTATTTCTTCACCATTGCCATGGAATACGGAGCATCAACATTCATTCGAGTTGCTCAAGACTGCATTATGTTCGGCACCAGTTTTGGGCACACCGAACTATGAGAAGGCCTTTGTGTTGTTTGTGCATGAATGTGATGGATGTGCTTTGGCTGTATTAATGCAGGAACATGGAGGGAAGAATAGGCCATGCGGTTACTACTCTTCCGCCCTTGATCCTGTTGCATGCGCTTTGCCAAGATGTTTGCGCGCTGTCGCTGCTGCGTCTGTAAAACAGAGTGAGGGAATGGTCCTAGGCCATGATTTAACCCTGATGGTGCCTCACTCTGTAGATATTCTATTGAACAAAACCCAAACGCAACACCTCACTTCCGCACGACTGACAAGATATGAATTAATCTTGTTTGCTCCCCACATTCAAATTAGGAGGTGCTGCATTCTTAATCCGGCTGAACTCCTACCTTTCCCGCAAAATACTGTTTGCGGTGACGAAGAGTCACATGACTGCCTGTATACTACTGAACAAGATACAAAAGGCAGAGTTGATTTGAGGGACACTCCTTTGGATAACCCACAAGGGGTGCTGTTTTGTGATGGCTCCTGCTTCAAACTACTGGATGGTACATCCACAGCTCCTTATGCAGTCACTACATTAAGTACGGTTGTGGAGACCAAGATAAGTACGCATAACTCTGCGCAGGCCGCAGAGATTATAGCATTGACTCGAGCTTGTGAGCTTTCCGAAGGGCTAACAGTAAACATATATACTGATAGCCAGTATGCCTTTGGGGTGGCTCACAACTTTGGGAGACTTTGGTCAGAGAGAGGGTTTTTAACTTCGCATGGCACCAAGATCCAACATGGCTCCCTGATAGTACAATTGCTTTCAGAGCTTGCGCTCCCTAGTCAGTTAGCAATCATTAAGTGCGCAGCACATCGCAAGATTATAGATGATGTAGGGAAAGGGAATGCTTTCGCTGATCAAATAGCTAGACAAACTGCCTCTGATCTCTTCACGGAGATGTATGTTTCAAGGGAGACTGTAGATGCCTATGCAATGGATGAGGGTGTTGGGTCTGTACGGGATATCCAAGCCGATGCCACATTAGAAGAATCCAAGAGGTGGGCTGAGGGCTTGGGGAAACTCGATGATGATGGGTGTTGGGTGGACATGGTTGAAGGGAAATGGTTGCTTCCTAATGCCTATATAGTAATGATGGTTACCATGGTACACGGTCCCACACATGTGTGCACTCAACAGATCACGAGAATGTTAGAGAATGTCTGGGTAAATGATAAGATTTCAGAAATTTCCCAGCATTATGTCCAAAATTGCATGATTTGCCTACAACACAATGTGGGAAAGGGGACAGCAACTCCAAGAGGTAGCTTTGGGCCTCCTTCTGTCCCGTTTGAAGTGATTCACTTTGACTTTATTGAAATGGAGCGATGTAACAATCTAAAATATGTCCTTGTGGTCATTTGCGCCTTTAGTAAGTGGGTCGAGGCTTTCCTTGTTAAAGACGCTACAGCCATGACCACTGCAAAGACCATGTTAAAGGAATTCTTCCCACGGTTCGGTTTGCCGAGAGTTATCTGGTTGGATAATGGTCCGCATTTTATCGCTGCTGTAATTCTACAGATATGTACGGCATTGCAAATTGACATACGATTCCATTCGGCCAGACATGCTCAGAGCGCCGGATTAGTGGAAAGACACAATGGTATCATAAAAAACAAGCTCGATAAAACGTGTGCCGGCACCAAACTAAAATGGCCGGACGCCTTACCGATCGTGTTACTTTCAATGCGTACAACCCCTCAAACTAAGACTGGGCTCTCTCCATTTGAGGTGGTAATGGGGAGACCTGCCAATATCTGGGGTCTTCCGAAGCCTAGGGCATTGAGGAATGTAGAAAATGTATTGCTTTCAGACTATTGTAGCCAGTTGACTAAAAAACCTGTATTTCATTTATCACCAGGTACGAGACGCTTTACCCGCGTGATACGAGGGCCCAGGCCACAGTATACAACCTGGAAGTTGGGTTTTGGTCAAATACTAGACCGATCTTCCTGCCTTGCACCTCGGTGCGGGGCCCGTTCCAGGTCCTGCTGGTCACCCAAACAGCAGTGCGTGTCGCAGGCCGGAAGCATTGGATCCACGCGACGCATTTCAAGAAACTTCCTCACCTGGTGCCACACATTACAGAAGAAACAGAACCCCTTGCTAACGCTGCAACCAATGATCCCAAAGCAGTGAGCACCACTGAGAGTGCGTCAGAGAATCTTTCTGAGCCCGTGAGGCTTGGGGAAGCTGCCATTTTGTCTCTGCACTCTCCGAAAATTTTGCTCCTGGAAATTGCTGTTCCAACTTCACTTGCCTCTGATACATTGCTTCCAACGGGAAGTGACGACATCTTGTTCTCAGATCAAACAATACCAGGCACAACAAGATACAACTTCCGGCCACGAAGATAGACATACGGCACGGTTTTGCTGTGCATCTGATAGACATACAGCACTGTTCGGCTGTGCATTCAAGGAAGTAAAGGATCATCAAGGGTTTGCTTTTGCCCAAAAAAGTTGAGGAAGGGGATTCTGTTGGCTAGGGGTTGTGGAAGGACTAAGAAGCCGCGCGACCATAGTGTCGCCAGCAACGAACATTGGGGTCGTCAATTGAAAATCTACAATGCCTGCTACCGCCACCGCTGCTGCTCGTATTGGACTTATAAATAAGGGGGTGACCAACTCGGACAATGAACAATGTGCCTGGGCCCCGAAAACGTATTGCTGTGTTTTTATAATAATATTTGGTTTTATAATAGTCACTGTCTTAGGCCTTTGGTATTTCGAAGAAACTCATCCTTTAGAGTCTTTGCTACCGACTGAAATTGTACCCACTGTTCCTACAGCTTTTGTACATTTGCATACTCTGTCACCTAGGGACTCACAGCATAGACAGAAGTATCACAATAATACCTTGTTGCTTATAATGAATGCAACACATGCCATTTTTAATAAGACTAATTGTTGGGTCTGCTCACATTTGCCGCAACATGGGGATAAGGGGCTAGGTTGGTATATTCACCCTTTACCTTTGACAACTGCTTGTTATGCTTCACTTAGAGCACTGTTCTTTGGCCGATGGAACGATAGCATCTCGGGGAACTTTGATGGAACTAATTTGAATAGTTTCGAGAAACGTGTTCTGACTCCCCTGGGATGCTCGCTTTTCGCAAATAGGAGTAAGCTCAATATTGCTTCTATTAGGCCTTCTGATAGACTGTCTCGTCCTTTCCAATATTTGATTTCCTTTAAAATGGCTCCGAAAGGCAATAAGGATGCCGTGCCTCCTTCTTAAACTGTTAATCATAGCCCCGATTCAGTTTCTTTCTGCATACAGAGGAATGGCACTCGGTCAATGGGAGATTTTAAAGGTTGTGCCAACGTTGCAAATTTGACCGGGGAACGCAGACCTTTGTATATAGGCGAACCTGTCTATTTTGTTTGCGGTAATGTAGCATTTCCATGGTTGACCAGGGATTGGCAGGGAACTTGTTATCTAGGAATCCTGTTACCTGGGGTGTTTATGGCAAGTACTATAGAGGTTTCGAAGGCTCGTCCACGGCGGGACGAGAATGGCGACACTCCAGCACAGGTTTTAGGAGATGTAGCGAAATCATTCCTTCCATTCTTTGGGCAGATAGCGAATTCCGAGGATATCAGGAAACTAGCGAGAGTACTGGAGAGAACCATCAACCGGACCACAGATATACTCTATAATATGACTTTAGAGCAGAAAGCGATCAGATTGGTAGCGCTTCAGAACCGGATGGCATTAGATGTCATTCTGGCTGAACGTGGTGGAGTATGTAAACTAGTGGGGTCCGCTTGCTGTGTTTTCGTACCGGATTCCTCCCCAACTAGTTTTAAGGCAATACAGAATCTGCACATTCTTAGTTCAGAAGTGCATGTTCCCGAGGAAAATTGGGATCTTAGCGCTTGGTTCTGGGACTTCTTGCGGTCTTGGGGTTGGAAAGTGCTTTCAGTCTTGCTGATTATTTTGGGAATTCTGCTATTTCTTTGTTGTTGTATCCAATGTCTACCAAGTATATGTTCAATGCTAGGGGGATGTTGCGCTCAGGCGATAGGTACAATAGGACATAAAGTGTATGCCCCGGATAAAACCTCTAAGGAGTATGTACTGAAAGAGATCTTAGTAAAAGATCTAATGGCGATAGATATTTCTGACAGCTATTCAGGGTGTATGGATGATTACACATGGAGTTATTTGCAGGGAGATCAGAAGTAGTTTAGCACTTGGCATAGGCCAAAAGGAGCGTTTGTCAAACTAGAAATTATATTGTGCCTCCTATTGCTATGAATATATGTATATTGGCCTACGCCAAGCTGCTAACAAGCTGCTTATAAACTACATGTGAATAAACTCACATTGCAAGGTCCTGACCTTAGAAACCATGTACACTGTCATTTTGGGTCAAGCCGCCATTTTAGGTTTTCTTGCTCTATAAAGTCATCATGTGGGCTAAAATGGTAGCCTATGTTATTCAGAACAGAACTTGATTGTCATGACCTCTGTACAGCTAATGTATAATTTGCCTGCAGGCCACTTGTTAGGGTCATGAGCTGAGACCTTGTCCTTCTGCTGACCTGTGTGCAATGGATTACCTGTATCACCGAAACTGATCTATAATTGAATGAGAACACCTGCTTAACTACATTGTATAAACTAAGTCCTGCATTATAATGTTAGGCCTAGAGCATACATTATTACCATTTCTTCTTGTTAATGTATTAACCTAAGATGAACTAGATTTGACCTGGCAAGGGACCCTAGAGCAGTAACTTATTTATGGAATGGTTAACCTACAGAAATGCTGGACAACAGGCTGGAGAAATGTATAAAAGCCTGACTGTTTCAATGAATATTTGCACTCACTGAGCACACCGAACCACGCCGGAGTTCGCTGTGTTGTACTGAGGGTCGATAGCTATCTGAATTTTGTTCTGTTCTTTTGTAACTGGATTCAGTATAAAATAAAGTACTTTGTATGTTCCTTTGTAACCTGTGTTTGGTGTGTTTCCTTTTTGGTTACCCTGCCTCATATTATTTCCTTGTTTTCACACTCCCTGCTCCCTTTTTCATTCACCTTACCCTCCCATACTGTGATCAGAACTTAGTCTGGCTCTCCTACTTCAAGCGGACCTCTGAACTTCCTCATGATCGCCAGCACCCCACCCATTGCACTGCGGACTTCCTCACCCTTTCAACCATGCTACGTTCCTCTCACTACACTGTACATTTGTCTCTCTTCCCAGCTATGGGTGTAAACAATGACTTGCCCTCAGTATGGTTGCCTCTCTCACTTCCTCACTTCAAATACGGATGCTCTGTATCCTATCTGTTTCCTTCTGAGTACTCATTTCACTGCCTCCTCCAAGGCATTTGTAACATCCTTGCCCTGAAAATTGCTGCCTTCCATGTGTGCTGATAATCCTGCCACCTAGCTACAATCTTGGCCTGCATTGCTTATATGCTCTACAACTGTGGTATCTGGATGTAAGCCAGTCAGCTACCTGCATTCTAGTGCTATATAGAAAAGTTGAACTTCGGTGTGCTTTTATACCTGTACATCGATTGTCTTCCATTGCACACCTCCACCTTCTGTGCCCGCATGGCTGCTAGGCCACTTGTGAGCTCCTGTGCACTGTGCAGTCCCCTTGCTTATCTCTCTCTCTCTCTCTCTCTCTCTCCTCCACTACTCTCATAGCACTCTACTGTCCCATCTATTCTAACCGTTCAATGCTCATAAACGAAAATATCGTAGACGAGCAGAGCACATTATAAAAGGGTGCATTAGAGCAAATTGAACAAATTCAAAACTATATATTAATGTACATACAATGGAAATATTAGTTTTAGCAAGGATACGCTTACCGATCACAAGCTGTAACAGTAAATCAATCAGGAAGCTGTTATACAATAACAATGCGAAATTGCGCAAGATCTTGTTCACGAAATTCCAAAATGACACAAACCTGGAAGTAATGCAGGCAAATGCGTAGATTGTTCTTTGTGAGAGTAAACAAACGTTTTGCGACGGAGATCCAAACCAAAGCGTTTAAATATATTTATTTTAATAACAAATATCAGAAAAAGTAGACTGTTACAGACAATTGAGGTAAGTATATGAGCGAACTGGGGTGAATTTTGTAAAGATAATAATAGTAGTGAAGAAAAAAATTCGATTTAAGCATTCAGTTATTTTTTTCAAATGTTGCTTTGTATAGAGAAAAAAAATATTGGAAGAGGCAAATTATATCACACAAAGGAAAAAGACAACTCTGCCATAAAGGGTACATTTATAGTGAAGAACGATCAAAAAATGAAAAAGCATGGTGGAAATGCATAATGTACAAAATAATGACTGTATAGGAAGGGCAAGAACCGTTAATAATCTGGTCAAATTTACAACTGGCCATAATCATGAACCCAATGCATGTAAAATAAAAGTAAAAGAAAATATTCATAAGATGAAAGAAAAATCACTAAATAGTGACGGAACATCAGGAAACATTGCAAGAGAAATCCTGGGAGAACTTCCCCCATATCTTGCAGGAGATATGTCAAGTTTGCATTCATTAAAGCGCTAAATAAAAGTAAAGATTCGTAATAAAAGTAAAGAGCCAAAAAGAATGGAAGAATTAGTAATACCTGAGGAAATGTGGTGTACCAAACAAGTTCAGATTTTAACAATTCGATAGGGAAACAAAAGAGAATAGATTTTTAATTTTAGCTTCTGATCAGAATCTAGAAAGACTATCGAGGAGTGCCGCATGGATGATCATTTAAAAGTTGCCCGAAACCTTTCGCGTAACTATATAGTGTCCATGGAAATATTGATTCGGATTTCTTCCCATTGTTGTATATGTTAATGAGTAATACAACTGAGAAGGCATACAAGGAAGTATTTGGACAATTAAACACTGATGCAAGATAAAGAGAGTCAACCACAAATATACATCGTAGACTTTCAGTTAGCAGCAATCAAAAGTGTGTTAACAATTTTTCCTGAAATCTTAGTACAGGATTGTTTTTTTAATTTTAGCCAAAGAGTATCAAAAAATAAACAAAAGTTTGGGTTACAGAATAAATATGTGAGTGACTGTACATTTCAATTTCACGTCAAGAAATTATGTTCCTTGGAATGTGTATCGAGAGAGGAAGTAATACACGCACACATGACAGTATTAAATCAAAAGTATTACAAATACAGTGAAAAAGAAATGAGTAATTTTTAAACTACTTTGAAGATATCTGGATTGGAAGCCAAACACAATATGGTAGAAAACAACCTAAAGTAAAATGAGAATCCTGGACCTGCCCGAGGCAACACTTCATGGAACAGCAAAAACAACAAGTTGGAGCTATGGCAACATGCCCTAAATGTAGCCAGGGGAAAACAGAATCCAACAATTTGGACATTTTTGCATGTAATTATTTTGGAGCAAGGAGTGCAAGAAACAGCTATTATACAAAAACTGATTGGCAAAAATGTGCAGACTAAACAAAAAAATGTGGTCAGAATAGACAAACTAAAAGGAAATTGCTGAAAAATATACCATGTTAAATATATATATTATATTATATTTTGAGCCTTGCCTTCAATGTTCCGTTAGTTGTCCTATACATTAGAGGATAAGAATGGGGTGAAACATGGAAATTAATTGAGAAATGTAGCATTTAAAAATGTGGTTGTTAATAATTTTTTATTGACCAAAAAGTTGTTAAATACAATATTTGTTAGGTTATTATATTGTGCAGAAAATCGAAGTACTCAAAGTACTCTTATTTTATTGTATTGAATAAAAGTTTTAATTATAACTAATTTAGCCTTTGCAATTGTAATTGAAGGTGCATGCATATTACTAGTCAGTAGATGGCAGTATAAACAAAAACTAAATGAAATTGAACAAGAAGAATAAAGAAAGGTAAGTTTTATTATTAATTTGTCCGTATTCAATGTAATAGTCATTCCATTTTTTTAGTAGTGGATAAATTTGAAAATAAAGTGGATTCAGTATTTTATATATGAGATTTTCATTCAATTCTCTATTCCATTACCTATCTCTCCCACAAAGTCTGGAAGAAAAAAGCGGAATAAAAGCTCTTGGTTTCTAATCCAGGACTACCTATTGCTGACACTTACGTCAATGCCACTTCCAGGCAGTCTATCACAGACATCCTCTTCTCAGTCCCCCTCTCCTGACCTATGGACCCCTTAACTTGTTCTCCACTATTTCCCCTTTCCCCTCCTCTCCCATCAATGTTGGCACTAGGTGGGAAGTACTCCTGGCATACTTCTCATCCTCTTGGTGCATCATTAATGTCTATCACAATGGCACTATCATGGCCCAAGGTTATCTATCTACTCTTTTCCTTTTTGACAAGTGTCTGCCCTCTCTCATAAACTTCCTTCCTTCTCCCGCAAATCCTTCCTCCTCTCCTCTCCACCACCACCAATGGGAGTATCATGCCCCTGTACCCACCTCGGAAAACCTTCAAAGGTGGTAACCAGCTTCACTTAGCCACCCTGAATGCGCACTCTCCTGTCAAACACTCCTCTGAAATCTGTCTCATTCTCAAAGACTTTGACCCAGACATGGTCCAATGCCAGCTCTGTCACTGCTCTTGACACTGCTTCCAGAAGGCTACAAAATCCTCTCCAAACCCAGACTTAACAGAACTGGAGGTGAGTGGCCCTGATCTTCCCTCAATCATACCTACTCAATCCTGCTCCTCTTTTGAATGCCTTGTCTGCAATCGGTATTTTTTCAAAAAAACTCATCGATTTTTTTGGGGGGGGTTCAAAAAATTATATAAATTGGGTGTGGGTGTATGGGAATATAAAAAAAAAATTAATGGGGATGGGGGTTTTGGGGGTAACCCCCCCCCCAAAAAAAAGAAAAAACATTCAATGAGTTTTTTTTGCAAAAAAATCAGCGGTCAAAAAACCTAGCTAAAAAACATCCCACAATGGAATGACATGGAAACCTGCAATCCTGGGGTCTCATCTACTCTCTCACTCACCATTGACACCATCTACAGGCCCCCTGACCCCATCTCTCTCTTCTTCTCTAAATGGACTGACCTCGCCACTGCCCCTCTACTTCTCTTTCCAAATTCCTCCTCCTTGGCGACTTCAACATCCACCTCGAATCCCTTGGATCATCCACCTCTCTGTTTCATATCCTCTGTGATCTCTCTGTGATCTCTCTATATCTCTCTCTCTTTCTATCCACACACACATACACACACACAAACTGGCCTGCCACCTGCTCCAAAAGCAATATTGCTTCTCTGCTTCAAGAAGCGGGAGCCTCTAACAACATGGCTGAACTTTTCAAAATCCGCTCTTCAAGATCTATTTTGCCCCTCTTGCTCACCTGATTTACTCCTTCTCTCCTCATTTCCAGTGTTATGCCAACGACACACAGCTTTCCTTCAAACTTCCCTATACTACCTCCTCTTTCTCCTCCTCTCTGATCCTGAACTGTCTGTCTGCCATTCAGGCATGTTGTGCACCCAACGATTTCTGCCAGTAAGATGGAGATCCTTCTGATTGGGACACCTGCGCCCTCCTTTCCCCCTACCCTCTGGCCACCCTCTTTGGGCTCTCTACACCCACCATCCCGTGAGGCCAAAAACCTTGGGGTAATCTTTGACTCCACTCTGTCCTTCATCCCGCACATCATGGATCTTGCTAAGAAGTCCCACTTCCAGCTCGACCTCCTTGTTATGGAGAATTCTCAGAAATGTGCTAATTCCCTTCACCTTAGAGACTCCCAGCAAATTTGCTTAATTTTGTGGACTTGATTTATTTACCTGGAAAGAGTGTGAGCCTTTTTTTCCACTTTTTCATGTATTTTGATGTGTGTTTTACTCTTGTTTTCTTTGATTATGGAGTTTTAGATAACTCCATAGGCATAATCTTTTCATGTGTGTTACACAGCACCCTCAGTGCAGTGACACAGGGATGTCTTTTTAGATTTCCAAAAGGTTTAAATACCTTCTCTGGGATAAACTACAGTTTTCCAGAGAATGTAAGGTTAAATTGACTTTATTAGTCTTTTTAAATTCCTAGACCCAGCACACACTATCTTCCTATATAGTGCTGGAGGGGTTACCTAGTATCCCCTGTGTCTAGATACTCATGTAGCAGTCAAATGCTACCATTTCCTATTGAAATGGCTGGTGGCAGTGGTTTTACAATGAACTACCATGATTTTTAACGACCGCGAACACTGGTAGCTAAAAATCGCGGGAGCCATGTTTTTCAAGATGGCGCTTTAAGCCCCTTTGTTTAAACAGGTCCCGGTCTTCTTTGTTCACTGTTTCTTTTTGGAAAGGTCCTTCTAAAGTTTGTCTCTGGGCACCACACCAGGTTTGGTCCCTTTGTTCTTCCGCCTTTGGCGGGCTTCAGGACTGAAGACCGACTCTGGCGCCTGAGTGTCTGGGGTGGGCAGGAAGTGAGGCAGGTGCCCGAAACTCTCTGTGCTTAGTCTCCTAGGAGACTCAAATGCACTCTGGCGTGATTGGCTGGCTGACTGTCCATGAAGGACAGCCACCCTGCTGGATGAGTACAGCTAGGCTGGAATGAAAGGGAGAAAACTGTTTAAAAGGCAAGTCTCTTGGCTTGGAAGTCAAAGTCGACCACTGGAACGAAACAACCAAAGACGTGCTGCAAGAAGACAGCTGCTGCAACTCCGGGACCGTTGGTTTGCCTGGTGAAGCCCTGCTGCAGGTCCGAATTGCCAAGTTCATCTTGACAGAGAAGCCCCTTCAAGGATGACTTCTTCCTTTGAGTTGGTGGGACCAATCAACTCGTATGCCACCTGGATACCATTCTCTGAACTGGTTAGGTTTTACCAGGGGGAAGGACACCAGCTTGTGTGCTTGACTACAGCTACTCGAACCGAAGATCTTCCATTTGCCAGCTTGTTTGACCAGTCCCCGTGCAGTGCAGGAGTCCCCCAATGTCCTCCCTCTTGTCCCCACGACTGAGGCTCAGTAACAGTGAGACCTGCAGGAACTGCCAGGAACCAACGTCTTCAGCTGCATCTTTTCTTCATATTAAGGTACTGTGCCAACCCGATTGAGAGAACTTACCTCTCACGGTGAAAGTTTGTGAAACTTTCCCAACTTACAGGCCTAATCAGCTTGTGACCCAACATATGATTCTTTTTCGTACAAACTACTTCTGAGAACTTTGGCAAAGACTTTACTGTTTACTACAAGAACTGCTCTTTCCTACCCAAGACACTAGCCCATTGACTTGGACCTAGGCCTATTGAACTGAATCGAGTCCTCTAGTGAACTAAAACTATTTGCACTGCCTAAGAAAGTATTTGTGATCTATTTTATTAACTTGTGCCTTTGTACTCCTTTTTAACATGACTGAAATGCCATTTTGCTCCTATTTCAGGGGAGCCTAATTCGTTCAGAAACTTATTGGTTTGGTACTGTAGTGTGTTTGTGTATGATATTTGTGTATGCCTCCTTGTAGTGAATGTTTTCGAAATGACTGTGTAAATTAATAAGTGTTTTACCAAGAAACCTTGACTGTAAGTGTCTACTTGAACCACTGTGATTGTAAGACCTCTGTGTAACCTCTTTTGCTGCTCACATTCCCATCTTGAGATAGCCTGGCTGCTCAGCTCGCTACCAAAAACTGTGTAGTACAGACTTATACCAAAGGTTGGTTTTGCTTACACCTGTAGTCTTAATTGTATGTGGTGGTCCCAGAGAGTACTGCATGCAATTCTGCCAAACACTCCTCAGAGGCATTCTTCCTTGACCCCACCTTACCCCAAAAGTTCAATGTCTCAAGAGCCCTGGTCCTCTCCAGGTTGGACTACTGCAACAGCCTCTTTCTCATTCTCCCTCTTTTCTCCCTACGCCCCCTCCAGCTAATCCAGAATATGGCTGCAAGACCTATCCTTGGGCCCCAAGCCCAGGGACCATATCTCTCTAGCCCTACAATCTCTCCATTGGCTCCCGGTGGCTGCAAGGATCAAATTCAAGACTCTCTGCATCATTCAAAAGGCCTTCTGGGGTCTGGGGCCATATAATCTCCAACCTCCCCCTAAGTACTCACCTGCTAGAGCCCTATGCTCCTCTAACTCCAACTCTTTGACTGCAAAATGCGTTTCCAAACAGAGAGTAGGGGGCAGGTTTCTCGCCCCCCCTTGAAACAGCCTTCCTGCCCCGAGCCGGACCTCAAGTTCCATAATCTATGCAAAACTCTACCTCCTTCCCTCTTTCCCTTCCCAGCTCATCTCCCCACTGCTGTTTTGAATGATGGCCTGCTCCTCATGAGTCTCAAAGGACTCGAGGCCTTTCTTCCCAGTAGATACCAGCAACGCCCCCCCCGTTGCACTGCCCTGTGGGCCCCTGTTTGGAGGCACTGCATCCCACTCTTGGGAACCGCCTGCACTAGCACTTACACTGAGGTTCTCCTCTTGGCTCCCCTTAGCACTTCCCTCCATGGTCCTCCACCAGCACTTGCCATTGCTCTGCTCCCCCACTCCCTCCCTATACCCTGCACTTTTGCTCACTGAACCTGCATGCCCGAATGCCACAAAGCCTAGTAGGACGACAACTGTATTTTACTGTTTTGCTATTGTCATTTTTCCCTGTTCCCTCCCCATTCAGCCTTGTGGTGCTTTGAAACACTATTCAGTTGTATAAGCGCCTAACAAATGCTCAATAGATAAAACGTAATTTAACTGATTTGGAGCAGAGATCAGCATGTGATCCAACTAACTTTTGGCATGTTTTGTGGGACCTAGACCTGCCAGGAACTCATGGCCCCATTAAGCACCACATTCATCAACATTCCTTTGATGAGGAAACATGGCTCAGAAAAAGAGCCCAGAGGAAGTCAATTTGTGGTTTAAAACATGTGACTGCAACATAGCAAGCATATCAATGAGAATTGAAGATCTTGCGTAACAGCTTTAACTACTGGTCTCGGTCGCATGAGCATTTATGTCACCAGCAGGATGGGGAACTAATGTTGGGAGTTCTGGCAAATAACTCACAAAATGTTTGGTCCCTAGTTAATTGCCCCCAGGATTCACAGAGTCGCCTCCAAAGCAATGTTATTGCAGAGGCAACTTGGTGAAAATACTTTGGTGCCTTGTATACGAGACCCTCCACATTGGTATTCAAATTGAAATCTTATATACTTTGGAGGCTGAACCTGTGCGAATATAATATATCAGATTTAATTATAAGATCTTCAACCTCCAGAGCAGAGGGCCCGAATGGTTTGACTGATTCCATACTTAAATCAAATGTAGAGCTTTGGTCCAAAACTCTGCTAGCTCTTTTTAGTGAAGTTTTGAAGATCAGGTTTCTCCCAGAATCTTGGAAATCGGCCATCATTATCCCCATCTATAAGAAGGGTGATCGGGCAGATCCTGCCAATTTCTGCTCGATCGCCCTCTTGGATGTGGTTAGCATAATCTTTGCTAGGGCTGAATTGAGGGAGTTGGCTGTATTGAGTTACACTTGTAGCCCACCACACAGCTGGTACATACAACAATGTGATTGTTATTATTTGTCTTGTCAGGATACCTGGTATACTTCCCTGCCAGGTTCTCTCTCTTTCTCTCAATATATTTGCACAGCCTGATATATCCTTAATAGGACTTCCTTGGGCCTTTTTATAAAGTGAACTGTTCACACTTTGACAATGCCTGGAATGTTTTCCAGCCAGGGCTTTCTTGTTCAAACACACTTGAAACTTGTATTCACCTGGTATACTCTCCTACCAGGGCTTTTCTCACGTCTGCTCTGTGCACACCCAAACACGTTTTAGTGTCTTATACTTACTTTGTCTTCCTTAATTTGCCTGGTACACTATCCTGCCAGGGCTTCTCTCACAGGTGTAATACATACACTCACAAACTTGATAGTCTTTTCTAAATATTCCATTATGCCTCTTTAGGAGAGTTTCAATTGTCTGCTCTTTCTTGTCTGCTTCAAGTACCTTTGTTACATTTTGCCAGACTTTGTGATATGACACTGTGTGCCTGTTTCCCTTGGGTGGACTCTCCGGCTTTAGCTGGCGTCTCTCGTTTGTCCTCCTGTAAGCCTGTGGCGGTTTCTTTGCATTCTGCCTCCTAATACCACCTCTGCTCCTCAGCCTCAGGGTTTCTTGTGGCTCCCACCTTTCGGTTCCATGTTTCTCTGGGTTTAGGTTCGGTGAAGAATGCCTTGCAGCACCAGCATATGCCCAGAAGCTACCTGTCTGCTTCTGGCATCCTCACCGTGTCCATTCACCTGCAGTTTTCTTTCCTTTCCCTTGTCGGAAAGCCGCTCTGCTCTACGGTCACCACCAGCCCTGCAGTCCCTTGGTTCGTACCAAGAGAAGTAGCTTTCTCAAGCCAGTAAATTCTGACACCTGCCAGAAGGACTGGGCTTCCATGGTAGTGCTGGGGAAAATTGAGCAAGGCAGCACAGGATCAGGGAGCAACCACTGAGAAGGAGCAAGGCCAAAAGTTCAACAGGACAGAACACAATTCTAAATGGGTTCCAGCTGCAATAGGTTCAACAGTGAGTGACTAAGCAGCTTATAAGCAATGCTACCTGGAAGTTAACCCAGAGTGGAATCATGTGACTGGACTACACACAAGCAGTCATGTGTTGTTAGTTGCAATCACTGACACATAGTCTGGGAGAGGAGCCAGTGCTTTGAACCTTAGGAGTTTCTGTATAGAAATAAAAGCACAGCAGTTAACATTATGTGTATCGAAGTCCTTTAAAATATACTTTCCTTCTTCTGTTTTTTCACAGATCAATGTAAGAGGGTTTCTCGATTAGATTGCCTGGGTTTCTGGGTACCCTTCGGGTACATTATGGGAATGGTACTCCATCTTTCTTGAAACACAGATACGTACAATGAGTGGTTGCACTGTGATCCAGAGTCATCTCTTGTGAGTGGTGTCAACACCCAGCTGGTCTGCAGATGGTGCCAACAAAGGCAGTAAAATAGAGATGTGAAACGCTCACACTCACTGTTAAACTTGCTATCACTGACATTTACGAATACACTCAATATCATACTTGCACTCAATGTCCACACTCACAGTCACCCTTGCTTTCTTACTGCCACACTCACTGTCACACTCACAATCATTCACTCCTGCACTCACAATCACATGCGCACCCTCTTTGCCATCTGCTATCCCTTACATTCATTCTTACACTCACTATCACACTCATGATCCCACCTTCTCACGCCCACACTCATGTTCACTGTAAAACATCCCACACACTTACACCTGCTATATATTACTTCCACATTCATGACCATGCTCACGCTAATATCTCGTGAAATTCACTCTCATACTCACTGCCCCACTTAAACCCACTCATCTCACACTGCTATCAAACACACACTCACTTTCACACTTGCCATTGTTCACTCTCTCTCATACACACACACCCTACACATCACACACGCACGCACGCACGCACGCACACACAGTCACACTTAAAGTCCCTCTGACACAATCTCACTCACATGATTATTCTGAAACTCACTGTCACACTCAAAATGTGTCACTCACTGCCCACTCACACTCACTGTCAAACTGACTATCCTACCCACACTCACTCTCATACTCACTCTGTCACTCTCTTTCATGCCCACATTCAATGTCACAAACAAGGTCACTGTCACTAACACACATATTTACACTCGGGTGCACACTCAGAAATTCAATCTCGCACCCACACTCACTCACTCTAACAAACTAACGTTAATGCTCACACTTACATTCAAACTCGCAGTCTCACTGTTGCATTTACCCGCACTATCACATTGCAAGGAAGTTTAACATTCCCAGTACGCTCCCAGATCGACATTTCCTGTAAGCCCACAATTCCAGTACACTTCACTGAGAAATGTTAACAGATTCCTACACCGGCTCGGACTGGCCTATAGGGCAACAGGGCAATGTCCGAACCAAAAACACAAAATGCTAGTGTAGGCCAGTTTTTTGGGTCAAAGTGGGACACTTTTTTGGTCAACGTGGGCCAGTTTGATGATGGCTAGTAGTTTTGACCATTATTGCATACATATTCTTTAAATTGCACAATTTGGATCACATTTTATCAAAAAACTCCCCCTTGGGTACTATTCAGTCTGTCACAAAGGAATAAAATGCCATTTCCAACTGTGGGTCACTTTTTCGTTGGTGTCCGAGACAATATTATGCCCCTTCCCGACCCTGTTCCTACCCCGCACAGAACATAATGGCAGGGAAAGTGATGAGGTTGAGGACTCATTACACTGAGAATACGCTTTCTTGATCCTTGGGACAAAATGGGTACTCAATTATACAGTGGCGCCCCCAGACATTTTTCATAGGGGTGCCCTGATGAGGTCACTGGAAATCTTGAGGTGGCACACCAAAACACATAACCCGGCAGGCGGGCCGGTGGGGGTGGGGGTGGTTTTTTAAGGGTGGCTGTGGCCTCACTTGGCGGCGCCTCTTTCAAAATCACATAAGTTAACACGAACGTTTCTGTTCGCTGCTAAAAAGAGCCACCAGCATCTATAATTAATGTAAGAGTTCTACAATAAACAAAATAAATACTATAAAAGGGAAACAACGCTGCAGAGTGCTTTTCAGCAAGTGGGTAATTTCCCAACATAAATGCTATGCCACGGGCAAGGAGGGAGCTGAGAAGGGGGGGTGGGGAGGAGGAACTGAATGGACTCTAGATGAAGGAGCTCAAAGTATAATCAGAGGGCCTTTTTTAGTTTGGCCTATTAGGTGGCACTTTTGCCACCTATAAGCCAGAACTATTGCATTACAGTTTGGATAGTGAGAAATGGCATATGAGGAGGGACTCAAAGCTTGTAGCGGCTGTTGGTTATCTGCCTGCCCATGGCTATGCTAATCCCTATGGCCATTCCCACCCAGTTCCTGGCTCTCTCTGCACGAAACACTTCCTCATGGGAACTCTTTGATCTCACTTTAATGAAGCCTTACCATCAAACTTTGTATTCAAGTGCCCCTAAGTGTTTTCTCAAAGCAGTCTTCCGTGAGTTAATGACAACAGAGTGGTAAACCCGCTACTGGTGTAATACAAATGTCTTAACCAGATCTGCCTTCAGTCGCTTAATTTAGAAGCCCTGTTAAAAACAAGCATTGCCTTGTGTATACATATTGCACAGATACCCAAACCATTTCGCACCTGCTACCATCAATGGTCCGTTAATACCACTACAGCAGTACCTGGCTAGTGCCTTTCCCATGCCTACCAAAAAGAAATAACAGTTGCAATTGCTAGTGCTTGTTTCACAAATGCTGCCTCTTGATCTATCCGTTGTTGTGCTACATCATTTACTCGGTATTGGTTTTACAGGTAGACCCTGGAAGGTTGGACTGATGTCTAAGTGGGTGGACGTTGACTGGTGTGGGTTCATCGTGCCTGGTGGGGGGAAGCATCACAGTGAGTGGGCAAAAGTGAGGGGAATGCAGACAAGAAAGAGAGGGAAGAAATGAGAGATGGAAAGCAATGAAAAGAGAGGAGAGAGTAAGGTTAAGGAGCAGATGATGGGAGCTAGAAACAAGAAATGAGAGGAATAAATTAGTGTGTTAACTGCACTGGATCTTTATTTTATGTTATAATGTGGAAAAGCAAGAAAATACACTTTTCACATAAAACATTTTACATCAATAATTACATATCTTTACATTTACAAACAAGACAAAAGAGTTACCCCTTACAACCAGACCCATTACCACTGTGCCCTTCCTCCTAAAAATCCTCGACAGAGCTGCCTACGTTCAGAATCAGAATCACCTAGAGAAAAACAATTTACTTGGATTAAGACAGTCAGGCTTCCGCCCCAAACACGGCACTGAGACAGCCTTGATAGACCTTAAAACACAAATGGATAATCTCAGAGATAACGGCAAACTAGCCCTCTTGCTCCTCCTCGATCTGTCGGCCACATTCGACCTGGTAAACCACGACATCCTCTGCAATCACCTAGCCTCAGCAGCCAACTTCTCCGACAAAGCCAATGCCTGGATTCAGTCCTTCCTGAATAACAGATCTATGAGGGTCTTTGCTCCTACAGCCTCTGCCGATCCAGCACCCGTCACATGCGGCGTCCCGCAGGGCTCCTGTGTTTCCCCCACATTATATAATGTGTTTACTAAACCTCTTTTCGACATTTTGGAACGCTTGGGCGTCATCTACACGAACTACGCAGATGACACCCAAATACTCATGCGACTGACAGGCGACTACACCACTGACAACTCAGTTCTCAACAACATCTACTCCATCATCCAAGAATGGATGGCTAAACACGGCCTCTGCCATAACGACGACAAGACCGAAATTCTTCTCCTAGGCTCCCAATCCAGACTCAACAAACTTGACAAACCCTACCAGGCATTCACCATTGATGGAAGCAACATCACAGTCTCTAACAATGTCAAAACTCTAGGGATTTACCTTGACTCCTCCCTCACATTGACAAGACAAATCAACGCCATCTCTTCCGCCACCGCTTACACCTGTAAGCTCATCAACGCCAGTAGACCTTATCTCTCCACCTCCAACTGCATCACATTAGCCAGAGCACTAGTACTCTCCAAAGCAGATTACTGCAACGCCCCCTTCCTGGGCTCTAGCCAAAAGAACGTCAACAAGCTGCAAGTTATTCAAAATAACGCTCTTAGAGCAGCCTTGAACATACCCAAACACGAGCACATCTCTGACGCTAGACTTTCCTGCCACTGGCTTTCCATACCTCAGAGAATCAAATATAAAACACTCTCTCTCACACACAAATGCCTATCCAACCAAGCACCTAGATACCTATCAGACAACTTCACCCACCATACCACATCTCGCCCAACCAGATCAGCACAAACACAATGTCTACACATCCCCAGATTCAAGCTCCAAAAAGCAGGAGGCACCAGCTTCCCAGTGCTCGCCGCTAAACTCTGGAACTCTCTACCAGTCGATCTCAGATCCGAACCATCCTATCACCGCTTCAGACACATTGCCAAAAACTGGCTTTTGACCAAAGAAGTCTAAAATTCCAACTCACCCGACTACTGCATTACTACCTGCATAAAGGGCATTTTGCCCAAAGCGTGTAAATATGTAGGATGTGCATATTACCTACAACTGGTTTTTTTTCTATCTAAATGTATGATGTAACATATTGGCTACTTTGTAACTGTACTAAGCGCCTGGATGCCCCTGGGCCTGGCGGCGCTATACAAATAATAAACTAAACTAAACTAAACCAATCCCCAGGGACCTTCTTTATACAGATCCAACTTTTTAACCATTTTTATAAGTTCCATTGTCAAAAAATATTCGTTCCCCGAGGACAGTCAGTGCCAAAAGTCCATAGTCTGTAGCCACCTTTGATCACTGACAAATCCAGCAAAAACGTGCTTTGCCATAACTCTTGTTCCTTCACATTCAATCAGGATATGGTACAAAGACTGTCTTACCTCTGATTTACACATAGATCGCATGTATTCACACACTCCTTCTCTTTCACTTAGTCTACTGGATTGGATCTCTCCAGTTGGGAGCATATTTAGTCGAAATCTTAACATAACATCTACACTTCTTCCGTCAGGATAACGATTCAGATATCTAGGTAGGTCCCCCCTTGACTTTTTAGCGATCCCATTGCATTCACTGTTCTTATCCAATCAAATTAATTTAGGGCTCTCTTTACCTTGCTCGGATTTAGCACTTTCCTCCACTGATTTAAAAGTATTTGTCAAAATGGTGGCGACAGTTTTTGTCAGCCCTTTCAACAGGGGAGTTGCTAGGTCAGGAAAAGACCCGGGGCTAAACTGATGTCGGAACTGTTGGGACTGGTAGCTAGCTAATCTTTTGGCTGTAGCTCCTGAGATTCTATCCGGGGCTACAGCCAAAAGATCAGGGGCTATAGCCCCCTTAGCCCCCCCCCTAGCAACGCCCCTGACCTTCAAAAAGGGATTAAACTTCCTCAAATCTTGCTGATGGATGTGCATATATAGTGAGTTAACTCTAGGTAACTTAATGCGCCTATATAGTTGCAGGAGTCTCCGCTCCATACTTGCCTTCAGGGATAATGCATGGCTGTTTCCGGCCATTGACAGCTCACAAGGACAAATGTGTGCATTAACTCTGCTGCCCTTTAAACACGAGCATGTGCAGCCACGTGTAAGCATCCTTGTGCGAAGCAACCACCCGAGTCATAGTATACTTGTTTACAGTGCACGTACTGTAACAGTGTTGCACGTACACACAATGGAATGATTGCAACCTCATGGCTCTTTTTATAACCTGAAGAAATGGGTCAAAACCTACATGCTTAGAGTGGCTTGGCAGTAACTCTGCATGCGTTGGTATGTGCTTACAGTGATCTGGCAACAACTCTGCCTTTGGTGCTATGCGCTTAAGTGGCCTGGCAGTAACTCTGCATGCATTGTTATGTGCTCACGGTGGTCGGGCAGCAACACTGTCTGCGTTGCTATGTGCATGCAGTGATCTGTTATGTGCTGTGATGACTCAAGATAATTAGGGAATTTGTCCCTTCTTCCCAAGGGGGACTACCCAATGGGGACTCCACCCTGCAGCCCCTCACTGTGAGGCTAGGGAGGTGAGCCCGCTCCGCAAACCTCTCCCTATGGGTCGAGGCAAGTATGACCTCACTGGGAAAGACTCCCCCTCTGAGGAACTCCCTAACCCACTTCATATGATGTCATATATGGGACAATCTAATTGTCAGATCCCTTGGTTTCCTCCCCAGTATCCCAACTCTCCTCTTCCTCCTCATCTGAAATACTTCACAAGTTGTCTTCAGGATCTGCAGTGCTTTTTTATGACGGTAGGCCTACCTCGGAAGGAAGCCACACTGACTGATTGCAGAAGTGCAGACCTGTGGCACCTCTCCCGAGATCGGCAGATGGGGAAAAAGCCTCACATCGGCATAAAAAAAAAACAGATGTCCGGTGGATTCCCAGTGGTATAATGGCAAGGCTCTCCAAGTAGTCTCTGCACAGTAGCGAGAAACAGAAGGATTGTGGAACTGGAGAAGGCCGAGCAGAGGGGAGATATGACTCCTGGAACTGAGAACGAAAGGTAAGAGAAGAAGCAGGATAGAGGAGCGGCGAGGGGCGCACGCTCCGGGAAGCACCGAAGGGAAAAAACAACAGAGCAGGAGAAAGAGGCTGAGCGTACTGCAAATGGTACGTAAACCAATGCAAATAGGAAGCAGCAACAAAACAGATGGAGCGCTGGAGAAAGAGAGAGAGCGCTCTGGACAGAGGAGCCGAGAGCCGCAGTCGAGGCCCAGGGAATACAGTAAAGAGAAAGCATTCCAAAGTGGAATGTAAGGAAAACTAGCGTGGCAAACCGCAAAGCAACGAGGGATCAATCCTTCAGGGTTGCAACGCGCCGGGTGCCGGAATGGTGAATGATTAAGTATCTCTCGGCAGCCGCCACCATTTTAGGAACAACTGGACTGCTAGATGTAAAACGGAAAGAACGTGATGGAACATCTTAATGGCGGCCCAGTCTCCATCGATGCCACAGGCGTCATCGAGCAGGGCGCAACACACTAATACACAAGATAATTGCAAATTCCAAGACTTGGCTGAAGAAAAAGTTAACATATGCGATTACCAGAAAGAAAGCAATGTTGTATCTTTAAATAACAACATTTTCCAATCAACTGCAATGAGTATGTTGAAGAGGGAGGACACTCTGAATGAAGAGAAAGAGAGAGTGAGGAACTCAGACCCATGCATTGGAGGGCCCCTGCGAGCTGAAAACCTGAAGGACGTAGAGCTGAATCGAGCTGCAAGGCCTGTGATGTTAAGAACTGCTCAGAACAGGAGAAGGAAATTCTGGAGGTCCGGCGTATGCCAGAGGTGAGAGACAGAGGGCTGGAGTGCAAAACACAATGGTGGCGTGACCACGAAGCAATCCTGTTGGGCAGGCTGCCCATCGAACCATGCCGACACCACACCATGGAAGAAGCAGCAAACAGTCTGCATACAAATAGTGGTATCGAGACGCAGAGAGTCGCAAGAAGTGGACGCCATGGAATCAACCAGAGCAGGAATCGGAAAGAAGGAGAAGGTCCCAAGCATCTTCGGGCCCCCAAGATGTTCCCCTGCAATATTGAAAACAATGGGGATAACGGAAAGACCGGATCTCCGAAAGGGATTCGTTATTTAATCAGAAAGACTTGTCCCAGTACAAAATATTGTTCATTTAGGAATTTCTAATGCTGATCCCTAAGCACTAAGTGTCTGGACTATTTTTGATATAAGGTCATATACATTAGTTGGTTGAAGTGTTCCAACCTACAGACCACTGCTGCTGTAGGGGACATACTCAGGAAATAATTCTCTGTTGGGGTAAATAGACTCTTTTTTAGGGGATTGCGGTGTCCCATGCCATAACACTTCAACGTTATATACATAAAATAGAGTATACATTTTTCTCCAACTGTATAAAGCACTAACCTGGCAGGATCTCAGCAATCAGATAAGGATTAGATATTGGTGCATGAAAATGTTCCTTGCAGGAGTTGAGCACTGTCATAGTTGTGTCCAGCCAAGTCTAAAGCATATTAGTTTTGTGCGTAATAGATCATTGCGGATGCCAGCTATGCTAATGGCGGCTTGTTGTACACATATGTTGAGCTATCCAATGATACTGAAGGAATATGTGTTCTCTGACTAGAGGGACCTTTCAGAAGCATACCAAATACAAGGTGGTCCTTTGCATAAACATGTTTCATAATCTAAAAAGTCTACAAAGCAAATGTGTCTTGTTATTCAAGCAAATAACGACTATGATGAAAATCCTCTCAGGCTTCTGATTTTCTCTTGTCTCTCTCTAAGAAGTGTTTATAGGTGCCAGTTGCTTGAAGAGATGGGAAGCAGGACCCCCAGTTCATGTGATGCCCAAATGTGGGGCCCTAGGTCTTTCAAATGATTCAGGGACAACGACCCAAGACCCTTTTTCTTGATGTTGTTGTTCTGGTCGGGCTTGAGGAGCTGCCTGAAAAGATGATAGGTGAGTGACAAACTGCAGTATGTTCTAATTTCTGTCAAGAGCATGTCCTCATGACCGCCAGCATAGCACACCCACCATCTATGGATTATGGTATGTATTGTGAAGGACAGAGGCAGGAGAAATGAATAAACATGTTTATGTACAAATTAAGGGGATTGTGATATTTTGAGTAAAGGGAAATATTGTGAAAATAGAGAGACTGCCTAGGAGTCCTAATTCAAGGGAAGTAGAAGGAGAAATTTCAAACTCCGATGGGAGTAAGGGATAATGAAGAAAATGCAATGGTCAGGACCGTGTAAGGTGATGTCTCAAACCCTATACAGGGGAAAAGTAAAGGTGAGAGAAGAAGTATCCCGTATTTATAAATGAGACATAAATAAGTGGGAAGGTGATCACAGTGTTTATAATGTGTAAATGGCTGACTAGTCTCAATGTTGTTTGTTGAATAAAGTATTAAGGAGCGATAGAATTGTGAAGAGTTGAAAAAGTAATAGTGATTAAAGATAAAGTGTAGCAAAATGATTGGCGCCAATCAAAAGAATAGATAGGTTATTGAAATAAAAGGATTGAGCAGCAATTGCTGGTGCTTGCTCATATTTGTTGTTTTAAAATGTTAAAAGTGGTGATTTAAGTTAAAAGTAAAAGGTTTATTTAACGATCTGGCAAGTATTGACAGTCAATTGAGACTTGTCATTATGGAGGACACTCCTCTCATGCACCTATGCAAGACACAATTTCTGTTACACATTTTAAACAAAAGATTGACAACAAGTAAGGGATTAAAAATAAATTAAATCAACATATGCATAGAAATAAAACTCTGGACAGATTATAAAACCAAGAACGATATAAATCTGACAAACAGAATATGTAAACAAAGGATGACATAAGACAGGAGTGGAAAAACTCTGCAAGCATTTCTCTCGCTAGGGAAGCATGCAGTTAAAAGAATTCCAGACTGGGTTGTGAGCTAAAACAGTGATTCTATTTTTTCTTTGAACAAATGTTATGTTGTCATGTTTGGGCATGGCGTGCCCTTTGAGTGAAAGGAAAACAAAAGTGTATTTATTTAAAAGCTCGATGTGTGCACAGTTGACAGAAACCACGCATATTGTGCAGTGTGATATTCACTCCAAACGGATACAGCATTCTGTTGCTTTGAAGTAAACCAAGGCTCTTTTTTTCAAAGCTGAGATAAGAAGCGGACATGAAACAAGAAAGTGATTAATAGTTGCAGGAGAACAGAGCTGCTTGTATTCCTTGTGAAAGACAAGAGATGAGCGAAAACATGAGGTAGCTTGGTGTTGTAGCAGCTGCGGATCAGTTCTGCATGAGAAATTAGGAATATTCTGGTTTTCTAATAAAGTGACATACCTTTATAAGACACCAGAGAAAATATGGGAAGCTTAGAGAAAGGACAAGTGTCTGAATTAAGAAGAAGCTTGGTGTAGATGTATATATGTGTATTAACATTGAGACAGAAAAATAAGAATTCATGAACAATTGATCAAAATTAATAGGAATGAGTAGGGCTAGAGCTGATGGATGTACGACCATGCATAGAAAAAATTGAGAGCAAAGACATATTTTTTAAAAATAATTCTAACTTTGTTTTTTAGAACAAAATATTATGTTTTGTATAGTAGTAGACTGATTTTGGATCAACATTCTTAACAGAGTATTATAATGATAGACATATGTATTTTGAAAATATTCACATTTTGTGTACAAGGTTGTAAGTGAGCCAGGGCTGACTCATACCCTTATGAAAATGTAGCCTTGAACCAGAACTCATTGAATTGACTTTGGTTTTTTAGGGTTTTATTTACACACACATGTAATGCTTGTGTTTCTTGAGCAGGGAAGCTCTGCTTTAGGTCCATAGTACAAACACCAGTTGAAGAAATTGAAAATGGAGTAGGTTTTGAGGAGAGCATTTTTTGTGATATTATGCATGTTGTGTTGAATTCATGTGCTAAAGGGGCACTTGATTGAATGATATGAAATTGCGGGGGTAGCTAAGCCCTTGGTTTAGTTAAGTAAAGCTATATATTTTGAAACATTGTTTTGCCAAGAAAGCTATATGTGACTAAACCATATTGTGAGCCTACTGATTTACACTAGAAATTGTCCCCAGTCATTACACATATGTAATGCACATAGAGAGCATCTCCCCATTGCACAGCATAGAGGCATTAAAAAAAATAAAGTGCCCAAGATCACACAATTTGAGATATGCGCTGAGAATTAAAATGTTATTATGAATGCAAATTACATTAAAAAATAGGTTAACAAAATAGCAAATGATACTAGATTAAGCACAGTAAACATTTATGGGAAACAGCAAGAATTAATAAAACACCTTTTTTTCAGCAACAATGTTAAAAGTGCATACCTTGATGCAAACATTTGTATCTAGAATGGGGTAGCAACAAGTAATGAGAGGAAGTACTCTCAAATGCACCAGGGCTAAGGTTACACATATTATAGATAAAAAAGCATGATACATTTTGTAACAAATTAACAGTTGTATTGAGGAAAGATCTCAGTAAGTAACTAGGAGATAGCATGCACGCGTTTTAAGGAATAATTATGTAGATAAACACAAAATCACACTTGTATTTTAAGGCCTGAACATGTAAAGGAGTGCGACATTAGGTCAAATTAGTATTTTTATAGAGCACACACCTGATTACTTTGATTTTCTAGAATAAAGAGTATATTATTTAGAATTCTTGCCAGGTTTGTTTAGATGAAACATATTAATGAATAAGTGTAAGCAGGCTGGCAGCTGGCAGTGAAAAACAAGGAAGGCTTTGTACAATTATTGAACACTATATGGATTACTATTATGCATGATAAATTGATTTCTTAGAAGGAGTAGAAAGAAGTGGAATTTGGAGCTATGAAAAGAGAAGACTTTCTTGAGAGTGGGGACAAAATAGAGATAATGAGGTGAGAGTCCCTGTCATGATATGCTTACAAAAGGGGGGTGATACACACACACACCCATCTACATACACATACACACACATATACACACGCACAATCTGGTGGAAGCACAAGCAAACAAATGGATCACAGGCTCAATTCACATCAAAACACATTTAGGTAGTCAGAGAAGGAATTCAATACTGCAATGAGAGCACACACACATACAGGCTGCTTTCGCTTCACATTAGGAACACCAGTTAGAAACATTATGTCCTGCCGAAACACAACATAAACACAACATAAGAGTAGCTGGATTTTTTGGGACTATAAATGGAGGATAGATAGGGATACCTTGAATTTACAGGCTCAAGAAGAGACTGGAAGGGTGCACACTATAAAACTTCATATAAGAGTGGTAAGCATTCCTAGTGGCAGGGCCAAGTAGAAGAGTGTGCATCAAACTCCAAGAAGGGGTCATAAAAAAGAGAAGAGGATACATCTACTAAGACAGTGGAGGAAAACTGTACATAGGAAACAAAATAAAAGTACACATATGTAAGGGATTAATGTCAAGTAAGTAAGAAGTTCCTAACCAAACGATTGACGTCAATCCAGGGAGTGAAATAAATAAAATAAAAATGAATGAATATTAAAGCAACAAAGAAATACAGGTTGATAGAAGGTGTAAATAAAGGTATACAAATAACATTATGACACAAGGTTGAATGAGGAAGGTGTGGATAAATATTCAGATTTCCAAACAATGAGCAGCAATGGATGGTGCCTGTTTAAATTGACCAGTGTAGTATATTTGATAAAAAATAAATGCAATTAATGAATGGCCATGAAGTTTTAGATGGCCAAGATTGATCTAACGGTATGGGATAACTTCTAGCACAATTTCACAAAATAACATATGAGAGTAAGTAACAAGAACATTGTTTATCTTTATATGGAAATGTTGATTTATGTATTACAGATGACAAAATGGTCATTTTTGGATTGTGCGAGGAATGTCTATATGGCCTTAGCGGAGTATATCGATATAATGGGAAGAAACATTATGACAAAGGTAAGTACTAGTGGACAAGTAGAAAAAGAAAAGGTAAGTACAAGTGGACAGAGTAAGTTTGTGCATAACCTTATTGATCATTATCAGGAGAAAGAGGACCCGGGTGAGTAAAGAAAAAGGTAGTCAGGGCTACAGTCTTTTAAAATAGATAGCATTGTTCCCAAGAAAGGTGTAAACAGGTGTGAGCACAGAATAGTACATACATGTGAGTATGGCCATATTTAATGAGGAGAAGGAAGAAGACTTTTGGATAAAAGGGTGGAGTAGCTTTTTGTAATCCTGACAATAAGGAATGTCAAATATGTACATTTGGCATATGCATGAAACTTTAGGGATAGGCAAAACATTGTATGCCTATATGCCACATTTGCATGCACTTAATAGGATCAGTGCTTATTTCGAAATACCATGGGTAGAAAAGATTAGTGAGGAAGGGCAACAAAAAATGTTAATTGCCTTAACTAAATAAATACAGCAAAAATAAAAAGAGAACGCGGTCCCACGCCATCAAGAGGAGGACTGCCAAAGTACAGAGAAAATGTTCAGCAAAGCAGAAACAATTTAAAACAGGCCTGCCTCTATATTTATGATAATTCAAAAGAAAAGACTAGTTACAGTGCACCGCAGTTTCCATTTTTTAAGAAAACAAGTTTTGCATTTTATTGAGCTGAGGACACAAAGATGAACCCAGCAACATCATATTAAAGGAAAAACAAAGGCCTATTTTAAGGAAATAACTTGTTCGCTTTGCTAGCTTATCATGACTTTGCATCTATTTTGGTTTCTACATGGAGCAAGAAACAATATTAGCTATGGATATCCCAAGAAGAAAGAAGTGGAGTGGCTGAAAAAGACGATTACTGTTTTTTTGGGGGAGGGGGATGTTTTGAATTTGTTTTGTTGTTTGTTTTCTTTTATTATTGTATCATAAAGAAGGAAACAGTTTAGCTCTGGTGGTGTGAAGAATGACACAACCACAGAGAAAATGTTTCCTTTGTCACTTAGAAAATAAGCACACTATAAAAAAGAAATGAAGTGTGAGCCCATGGGGCAATTGAAAGAAAAACAATGATGTATGTACTTTATGGTCTCATTTCATAGACACACCCAGGTATCAGCCAGTATATATATAACATAGCTGACACTAAGATGTGCATGAAAGGGAGAAAGAAGCAGCCATTCTATTATATTTGAAAAATAGGAAATTCAGTAGCAATTGTTTTTAGGAGGTAGGCGTGCTTTACGGAAAGGGACACAGTTATTATAAATGTTTACGTTTGAGGAGAAGGTACTGGTGATAAAAATGTACTTATTCTTCAAGAAACTCACCCAGTGCTTATATTATAGATGGACGAGCAGCCCCTGCACTCCATGTGATTAAAGGCAACTGATTCTGCGAGTCGAGAGAAAAGTTCTAATCACGAAAAGGGTTTTTGAGGGACAAATATAAAAAACAGAAATGGACTAAATTGAGAAAGTTTTGGACTTGGAATAAGGGTGTGCAGATGGAAGACAAATAAGATGAAGGCAAAACCAAATGTGCATGGGGAGAGGGCAGGGACCAAGGACGTTTTGGGGGGTGGGAGGAATAAGAAAATGTGTATATATGAAGGAACAAGTTACTTACCTGTAACTGTTGTTCTCCAGCATGGGTCTAGCATGGATTCACATGCTCATGAATATTCCCCGTCGTCAGGCTGGGAATCCTCAGTAAAGAAAATAATCAGTTTCAGTTTCGTTTCTGAACTGTCTTTCTCCTAATAACCAATCACTGGTCTCTGGGTCATACTGCCCCCAGCCAATGACTGCCCCCTACCCAAGCCCCTCCTCTGGCAGTCATCTTCGGATTTGGTAGCACGTGAAGTGGCAGTATGACCAAGTGAAGAGCCGCAGAGGGGTAGGAGGGAGGGTTCGCATGTGAATCCATGCCAGCCCATGCTGGAGAACAACAGTTAAAGGTAAGTAACTTGTTCCTTCTCCAGCATGGGGTCTGGCATGGATTCACATGCTCATGAATACAAGAATACATAGCAGTACACACATGCACAGTCACGGTAGGTGGCAAGGCTCAACATTAAGCATTTCATCAACTCAACATTAAGCATCTCTTACATCCTCACCAGGCCCACCTTCAGGCAAACAGGTTGCGCAGCACTGCCTGGCCGACTCTGGACTCCTCCCTGGAATCCCGGTCAATACAGTAGAATCTCGTGAAGGTGTGCGTCGACCTCCACGTAGGAGCCCTGCAGATGTCCAGCAGGGGCACACCAGATAGTAATGCCGTGGTAGCAGCGATCGCTCTGGTCAAATGGGCTCTCGGATGTCCGGGCAACGGTCGGTTTGCCAACCGGTGACAGTGCATGATATAGCCAGAGAGCCATCTAGAAATGGAAGCCTTCGAGAGGGCCTTCCCTTGGTTCACAGGTCCAAAGTTCACAAACAGCTGTGATGTCTTCCAAAAACTCTTCGTGCAGTCCACGTAGAACTTCAGCGCTCTAGCCACATCCAGCGAGTGCAAAGTCCTCTCGGCCGGCGACAAAGGTGATGGGAAGAAAACAGGTAACATCAAGGGCTCGTTGAGATGGACGTCTGACGGCACCTTGGGCATGAAGGAGAGGTGCGTCCTCAGCACCACCCTCGTCTTGTGGAAAGTCAGGTATGGGGGCTTGCAGGAGAGGGCCTGGATCTCTCCCACTCGTCGTATGGAGGTGATGGCCACAAGGAACGCTGTTTTCCACGACAGGAACTTCAACAGTGCCGAATGCAGAGGCTCGAATGGCAGGCCCATGAGCCTGGTCAGCACCACGTTGAGCTCCCACGCCGGGGCCGGAGCCTTCGTCCGGCGGGAATGATCAGAACAGTACCTTCACTCCTTCACCAGGCAATGGGACCACAGGGATGAGCGCCCCGGAGTTCTGGTGTAGCAGGAGATAGCCGCTAGATGGATCTTGATGGAGGCAAGGCCAGCCCTGTCTTGGCCAGCGATCGCAAGTACGGCAGCACTTGAGGGGCCGTAATCCGCAGAGGGTTAATCTTTTGTGCCTGGCATCAGACGGAAAACCTCTTCCATTTGTGTCCATAGCACTTGAGAGTTGAGGACGCCCTGCCCTTTGCAAGCACCTCCTTGCAGTCTGCCGAGATATCGTACCCCCCAAACTCTAGTGCTGCAGGAGCCAGGCCTTCAAGTTCAGCGACCCCGGGTCATGGTGGAGGATGGCGCCTCCTTCTCTGGAGAGGAGATCTGCGTCCATCAGCAGTTTGACTGGGGGGGGCGCTGACATGTCCAGAAGGTCCGGGAACCAGATCTGTCTCGTCCATGCCTGTGCGACGAGGATCATCCTGTACCGGGACCGTCTGAGTTGGTTGATGAGTTGCAGCAGCAACGGCGGGAACGCATAGAGGAACAGGCTGTCCCAGGTGAATGAGAAGGCATCGCCCATGCTCCCCGGCTGGGGAAACCTGCTGTGAACCTCCGGCACTTGGTGTTCGTCGCCATCGCGAATAAGTCAATCTGGGTATTGCCCCATCGTTGGAATAGCAGATCCACTTGATCTTGTTGCAGCTCCCACTGTTTGCACGAGCGTAGCTCCCTGCTGAGTGAGTTGGCAATGGTGTTCTTTATTCCTGCCAGGTGGAAGGGTACCAGAAACATCCCTTGGCCGGCGTCCCAGTGCCACAGATCCTGGGCCTCCTTCGATAGGGCTGGGGATCTGGTGCCTCCCTGCTTCCGGATGTAGAACATCGTGGTGGTGTTGTCGGTGAAGATCCTCACCACCTTGCCCTTGAGGGACGGAAGGAATGTACTGAGGGCCCAGAACACGGTTCGGAGCTCCAGGACGTTGATGTGTAGTGACCTCTCCTCCGGGAGCCAAAGGACTCTTGCGTGGAAATCTCTGGTGTGCACTCCCCATCCCTCCAGGGAGGCATCCGTCGTCACTGTCTCCTGATGTGCCAGGGTCTGGAAGTCCATCCCCGCGGCTAGATGCGCGTGGGTGCCCCACCACCGGATCGCTTGACGGAAGGTCTCGTTGAGAGAGATCCTGTCTTCAAAGCTGCCCGCCGCTTGCATCCAGCGGGCGTCGAGGAACTCTTGCAGTGGACGCATCCGCAGCCTGCACAGGCGCACGAGGTAGACGCACTAGGGCATCATGCCAAGAAGGGACTTGATGGATCCCACCCTGGCCATGTCCATGGTCGTGGTCGACAGTGGTTCCACCTTGCCCAGGATGGCCTTCGTCCTTTCCTCTGACGGAGAGGCCAATCGTGCCACTGTGTCGAGCCTGGCTCCCAGGAACAGTGCGACTTGCGACGGAAACAACTGGGATTTCGCGAAGTTGATGGAAAATCCCAGATCCGTGAACAGCTGGATGGTCTTCACTGTGTGCTCGATGTTGAGTTCTCTTGTCCTTGCTCAGATGAGCTAATCGTCCAGGTAGGGGTAGACGTGGTAGGCATCCTCCAAGTCCAGCGACGATAGGAAGTCGCCCTCCTCCAGCTGCCCCAGCACGTGCTGGAGAGTGAGCATCCGGAACTTCTGGGACTTGATGTACTTGTTAAAACAACAAAGGTCCAGGATGGGTCGCCAGCCACCGGTCTTCTTTCTTACTAGGAAGTTTTGTGAGTACACTTCGGAGCCCCGGAGCCTCTTTGGGACGAGCTTGATGGCTCCTTTCTTCAGCATCGCCCTTACTTCCAGCAGCAGTTGAGGGACGTGGTTTTCCTTCCCAGCCACGGGTGGAATGCGGGGGCACTTCTTTAGAAACTCGAGAGTGTGCCCGCGGGCCAGGGCATCCAGCACCCATCGGTCGGTGGAGATGGACTCCCACACGCTGACGGACTTCGCCAGCCGGTCTTCCACCGGGGGGCTCAGGTGGGGGCCCGACGCTACGGCCGGGTCAGTCCTGCTTGGTAGCAGCCTTGCTGCCTTGGCCTCCTTGATGACGACGAGATCCTCCTGACTTGCCGTGTCCTCTGTAGGCCTCCTGCAACGAGGAGCGGGCCGCCTGGCCGTACGTCGAGGAACTGCCGCCAAATCCTTTGGAGGCAACTTGCTTGCCTCCGGAGTTCCGAAAGGGCGGCCGTCGTTGCTGCAAAACTCCCAAGGCCCGCGCCATCTCTGTGTCAGCCTTGATGGCCTGCAGTGACTCGTCCACTGTCTTGCCAAACAGGTTGTTTCCATCGAAAGACATGTCCAAACCATTATGGTGTGGTCCGACGCCACCTCACCTTCCTGCAGGATCTCCAGGGCCTCAGCCCTCTTGTCATCCGGGAGGAAGTCCAGCAGAGGAGCAATCTTAAACCACAGCTCCCTGTCGTAGCGGGCCACAATCGTGAGGGCGTTGGCCCCTTTAATCGTCGTCGCCGCCGATGAGATGACCCGTCGTCCCATGGCGTCCAATTTCTTCCCTTTGCCGTCTGGCGGGGAGGTCGAAGTTGAAGACGTCGCCCCCGCCGCTTTCTTCTTGGCCGCCGCTGAGACGACCGAATCCGGGGTCGGCTGCGCCCTAAGGCACATGGGGGCAGAATCCGGGACCCTGTACTTCTTCTCGTATCGGTCTCTCTTGGCAGGGGTCATGGACGGGTTCTTCAGGGGCGCCAGCCCCTCATCCCAGATGTCATCAAGTAACGGGACCGAGAGGACCGTCTTCGTCTTGGCCTCACGCCGTTGATAGTGGAAACATTCCTTCTTCCGTTCTTCGGGGCAGAGCTGGAAGAGCTCAGATGCCTTGGCGATCATAGCGTGGAAGGAGCTATGGCGGAGAGGCCCGAGGAGGTGGTGGTGGAAAGCCCATTCTGTCGTCACCCCAGTCGTCATCCGTCCCCTTCGTGGCCTTCTCTGTTCCCGTGTCATCCCTGGGATCCGGGGAAGGAGAGGAAGGCAGTGAGGGCCACGCAGGCTGTAAGGGCGGTGGGGGATGAGTTCTCCTTCGCTTGCTTGGAGGGCTTCCTGACGGTCCAGGCTCCGCTGGGTCGTCCACTGGGGGTAAGGGCAACCTTGTCCTTATCTCTGTACACAAGGCCTGGATCGCCATCAAGATTGCTCCTGAGTTGTCCTGTGGCCCAGGTACCTGCTGCGATGGGCGTGACGGTTGGGGAGTGGAATCCTCTGCCTCCACGGGAATCTCGTCGGCACCACCGTCGCTTTCTTAGTCCGCCTCATCGGGATCCCTCCTGTGGCACCGGACCTCCTCGAACCTCTTGTCCAGGATCCTTACAACTCTAGCCAGCTCCTCTTCAGAGGCTGTAACCATGTCCATGATGGCCACTGCCCCCCCTTCTTTTTCCACCGGGGTTCTCACGGGGGTCTTATCGATGGGTTGAAAAGAGGATTCCCTTCGCGGTGGCAAGGAAACTCTGGTCCCCGAGGTTGCCTCCTCTGGGGTAGCCTCCACAGGCTTCACCAGGGCCACCACGACTCCCTCGATAGAGGCCTTAGCCGGGTGAATCAAGGCCTTCACGACTTTGGACGCGCTTGAGGCCTTCACCTTGGGGAGTGGCTCTCCCTCGGCTGTCTCCGTCAGGATCAACCAGGACTTCTCCCGAAGCTTATCCGGGTTCTCCGACTTACTCTTCCCCGAGCCAGAGTGTTGGCTCGTGGTTGATGGCAACGGTGAAAGTGCGCCCTGCCTGGCAGCCGAGGAGCCCGACTGTTCAGCGCTCCCGTGCCCGCGGACTCACAGTGCTTTGCCTTTTGTTGGGCCCCCGTCGCCAGAGCGCCCAAAAAGGTCTTAGAAGACCGCTCGGAACTCTTCTTCTCACCTGTTGCTGGGCTCTTCCCCTCCAGCCAGTTGGTGAGGCGGATCCGCCGATCCTTCATGGTTCGCTCCGACATGTTCTTGCAAAACATACAGTCCTTCTCCACGTGTGTGTTGTCTTCGTGAAGGCAGTAGAGGAATCTAGAATGCTCGTCCTCCTTGAAGACATTCTGCAATCCGCATCCAGGGCAGCTCCTGAACAGCTTGGATCCGGGCATCGTGCTCCCTTTGTCCTAGGCCATGTCCACGCGGGGTAGGCCTCAAAGATCTTCTCGAATCCTCCAAGAAGTGGAATCGACGAAAACTTCACCCTTGAGGGGCATAGAAAATTCAGAAACGGGTCCCCGTTGATCGGAAGTAGAAACGGTGGAGCTTGAGGCTCGATTGACCGAAAAAATGAGATTAAACTCTTTGAAAAATCGCAAAACACAGTAAAAGCTCGAGAGCTATAGCAGGAGGACTCCCAACACTTGAACGTGCAGTAAAAATCTGAAGATGGCTGACAGAGGAGGGGCTTAGATAGAGGGCAGTCATTGGCTGGGGGCAGTATGACCCAGAGACCAGTGATTGGTTATTAGGAGAAAGACAGTTCAGAAACTGATTTCTTTCTTTACCGAGGATTCCCAGCCTGACGACGGGGAATATTCATGAGCTTGTGAATCCATGCCAGACCCTATGCTGGAGAATAGAAATGTTGCAAGTGGAAGGAATCGTTGAAAATGGGCTGGTAGGTTCCCTCAAGGAATGAGCAAATGTTCTAATGATTTCTCCCGATTCTCGTGGTGGCCGAAATGACTTGCTGTACATGTTATTTAACGTTTTAATTGGGTAACAGGAGTGGGAAGCATATGGGAGCAAACAAAGTTATTGTTTGGGGATACGTATATACAAGGATTAAAATAGGGCAAAACACATGCCATAATCTTGACAGAAAAGAGATAAATATATATCTCAGATTAGGAGAATACAATATGGTTGAAGACACTATTGATTCTTTTGAAGTGTCTTTCATGATACCTCCCATGTTGAGATACAGCATTGCACTGAGGGGGGGTGACTGAGATAGGGATGCATAGGTGCACTGCATATGGGGGAGGGTGGACACTGGGTGTAGTGGTCGAATATTGAACACTGGTCAAATATCGACCAGAGGGGGGAAATGTATAGGGTGTGCCAACCCTTCCCCCTTAACTGAATATCGATAACATGCTAGGCAGATGAAATAGTTCCACCGTTGAAGAAATCAGGATTACACTGCCTTTATTGAAAGTAAAAAGTGCACATGGCACTGCGCATATTTGGGTTGGGATGGCCTAGGAAATAAGGGGTGCTTTAAATGTTACACACACTCCTGTATCAGGATATATTATGAATAAAGGATACAAAGTGAGAAATGCCTAATTAAATAAATAACTCCCTGAAGAAAAATACAGTGTCAGACAAAAATATATTTCAAAAATGCACACTCAAGTGCAAAATGGTTTCCGGTCCTAAGCCAGGTGTGGAAGACTATGAACCATGCCAAGAGTTTTTAGACAAGCAGCAGAGGCTGATACATTTGGAGAGAGTGTTTGGCAGCATCTCACAGTGAGATGATTAGGTTTGTCAGCATAAAAATGGAAATTGGCAGAAGGGCAGGCAAGATTGTGATAAGGCCAGATAAGTAAGGGAATCTTAGATACATTTATCCATGTTCTTACTGAAGAGGGCACAGCGTGTGTCATGCAGACTATTCTGAGAGACCAGTTGTATAATGTTGGCAACCATAAAATAGAGTATATATATTTCTCCAACAATATAAAGCAATAACTTGGCAGGACCTCGGCAATCAGATTTGGATTAGATATCCGTGTGTGAAAATGTTCTTGGCACGAGTTGAGCAGTCACAGTTGTGTCCAGCTAAGTCTAAAATAAGCATATCAGTTTTGTGCGTCAGAGAAAACTGTGGATGCCAGCTATGCTAATGTCGGCTTGTTGTACACATAATTTAAGCTATGAAATGATACTGAAGGAATGTTTTTTCTCTGACTAGAGGGACCCACCAGAAGCATGCATGTACAAGGTGGTCATTTGCATAAACATGTTCCACCAGGATTGGAGGATCCGCCTTCTCAACTTTGGCTCCAACTCTATGGAATTCCCTCGACTCACACATTCTACATACCCATGACTAGATGGCCTTCTGCAAAGCACTAAAAACCTGGCTCTTTCCATAATGCTGATAGTACCTTCTAAGGCCACTGAGACCCTGCAACCTGCAGACAAACTTTCAAGGAGATACTGAGCAATGACATCACTGAAAGCAACTATTCAGTCACTAATAAGCTCACTTTGAGTGCAACAATCACAATACATGTAAATAAAATCCAGAACAGTGGGCTCATAAGAATAAAACCTCCACCCCAGACACTCACCTCTCCCATCACTATGCTCACTCTCTACTCTACATCAACACACAATAGAGCGCAGCTATACCCCCCCCCGATCAATTTCAGCCTAGCTGCTCACATACAAACAATTCTCCATGAACACATCAACACCCTGCTAGAACGCAGTTATACCCCACGAAAAATCGGGCCAGCTGCATCCATAAGCGTCCCGCAGAGGCCTATCACAGCCAGAACCCAGTCTCGGAGTCCAACCTCCAGACTGTACACATTCAACTGATCTATAAACCACCACACCTAATGCTAGGCTGCTGCTTCCATCAATCAATCGCATCAGCTGCGCACATAATGAGTGGACCAAGCACCCTATGATACCCTACTCTTTCAACTGACCTGGACTTCGGTCCCTGAGGGCGTTCAACCCACAAGCACTTTCAGGTCATACCAATGATATAAAGAGCACTATATAAATGCCAAATAACATAACATAATCTTAAAAGGTTATAAAGCAAGTTAAAGGCAAAAATGTCTTTGAGTGTGTCTTCTTATTCCAGCAAATAAAGACTATGAGGAATATCCTAAGAGATGGGAAGCCCCAGTTCAAAGTGATGAAAACTTGAAATGTGTGACGAATCAACTTCCAGGGCACCAGTGGTCCAGGGATGAATATCGGTTTCTAAACCATCAATCAGCCCCACACCTCTAGTGCACCAGATGGGATGCAAACAGATTGGAAACACTAGTCAATTATAAACCTCCTTGTCCAATTTTGGTAACGTGTATGGAACGGCAGGCTTATCTCCGCAAGGTCGTGAATCTTGATTAGTTGCAACACAGCAAACATACTATTACCCAATGATAAAAGGGACTGTCCAATCAAGGTTGTATAAAAATATCTACTTTATTATTATCACAAAAGACAGCTCTGGCACACTACAAAATGCAACCCATCCTGTAAAGAAATACAGATTACAGACAGTTTCAAGAAGGAAAGTGGATGCACTCTGGATACTGACAGGAGGGCAGTTAGTACATTCATTAATCACAATGTTCACAGATGCTTGCTCTCAGCACAAAGGAAACAATGGTTCGTAAAATGTCACTAGGGGCCTTTGGAAAAGTACCAGGGGGACAGTACCGCGATGTAATTTATGCTTGTACAGGTTCTTGGTGCTCAACAGCGCCGAGTCGGTTTCATGGTGCTTTGCAGCTTCTGGGACAGAGTTGAAGATGGGAGACAGCTGGGGGTATCAGGCGGCAGGCAGTTCGGCGAGCGAGACTGGATGGACAGCTGCAGGTTGGCCTACACGGTGGCTCAGGGACAGGAATCGTTGTCTCAGTGCTGGTTGGTGGGTCTGAAGCACTGTTCGATTAGTCTCAGACAGCGTGAGTGACTGCGGCGGGGAAACATTCAGCGGTACAGTCGGTTGCAGCTCGAGGGGCTTGATTACCTCAAAAATTGTTTAAGGTTGTCCCTGGTTGATGCTTGTCGGTGAACGTCTGCTAGGTTCTTTGCTGAGTTTGTGTCATCCTTTAAGGCGGATGGGCCAAAGCTGAGGAGAGTGTTACAGGCAACTCTCTGGCACTTCACACCTAGGAAGCTTCCTTGCAGTGCCTATCAGGGCACGCTGTGTGCTGGCTGGGTACCGGTTCTGGAGCTGCTAGAGGGTTCTCTGGATTCTGTATCTCCCTCGGCTCCCTGGGAGATGTTTTGGGGAGGGATCTTGCTTCCCTCTTGAGAATCCTGGCCTTCCTTCACTGGCGGAAGCTGTAAGGCAGACTGCACCTTCAGCCATGGTCCAAATCAGTTATTCTTGTTACTCCTTGCAAAGTCTTCAGATGATCTGTTAAGAGAGTGGCTCATCCAAATGGGCCCCGGTGATTGGTGCAGGCTAAGCCTACCTTAATTAACCAGTCCTGGGTCCCCACCAACAATGTTCTGTTCTGCGTGAGGTCATAACCAGAGTGCTTTGAAACAGGAAAGGTAAAGAGGTGAAACATGTACTACTAAGTCCCACCCATCTTCCTGTCTGTTGTGGATCAAAGAGTCTCTCTGGTTAATTGAGCTCTCTGTGGTCCCTCATCAAAGCGCTGGTCTCCTTTGAAGTTATGGCGAGAACAGACTTTCATCAAATCACATACTCGTACCTTCCTGAATGGGGTTCCCCTGTGGGGATGACCATTGTAAACAGTTGTCCCAAACATGACATTCACTGCCCTTCATACTAAGGGATGGGAGCTAACTTCAAGTTGACACAGATGCATATCAAAAGGGTGTTGGGCATCCTGTCTTTTGTCAGTCCTGTGACGAGTACTCCTGCAGGCCTGCTTCAATTAACTGTGAGAAAGAATCATAGAAACCCCGAAGAGGTAGATCAATAGAATTTGTGTATCACTACCCCGGGAAGAGGGGAGATGTACCTGTTATCCCAGAAGGAAAGAGTGGAGCATAACAGAGAGAATAAACTATGAACTGAAGGCCAGAGAAGCCCTTAGGATAAATGATATATAAGACAAGCCATACCAGGAAAAGGTGAAGTGCAATTACCCAGAAGGCAATAATCCCACAAGTACACTCTAGAAAGATTGCTCAGAAACCATTAACCTTTAACACAGATCGAAGGATTCAGAAAAAGGCAAGGAAAGCCCACACTAAAGAGGAGAGAAGAGCTAACAGTCCCATGAGGAAGCTACATGAACTGATACAGAGGATAAGGAGAGAGTATCTAAGAATTGCATATTAGCAAATGCAAAACGAAATCATCAGGCAAAGTGAGTCATTCTCCTGACCTTAGATAAAGAAAATTGTCGTAGCGTCAGTTACTATTCGTTTTGGACAGAGTATTTATTCCTTTGGATATTTATTTACGAGTGAGGAGCACATTAGTTAGTAATATTGATACCACATAGCTATAGGGAAAGTTAGGCCTATTGTTCTTTCATAAACACATCTTGGAGTGTCTGCATCCTTCTTCTGACCTGCCACAGTTATCTTATGTTAATTTGTTTTATAAAGCGCACGCGCGCCGAAGGTTGAAGATTTAGCTAACGGAAAAAAAGGGAATTCAAAACAGGTATTTTTTAACAACCAACAAAAGGAGAGAAGATTCTCTGTAGCCCTCAAATAGACAGGGAGGGAGTTCCACAACTTTGCTGCCGCCACAGAGAACGAGCAGCCACCCACCAGCTCCAACTGGTAGCGGGGGATCAAGAGCAGACAAGCGCCCTTAGACCACAATTTGTGAGCGGGCACATAAGGACAAAACGTTTCCTGGAGATATTCTGCACCGAGACCATAAAAAGCATGATGCACTATCACCATAGATTTAAATTGAACCCACTGGAGAACCGGGAGCCAATGCAGGGAACGAAGGATAGGAGAAATATGAGCACCATATGGGGTACCAGTGCAAATACATGCTGCATAGTTTTGGAGGAGCTGCAAAAGATGGAGGAGACACAGAGGTTGAGCAAAGAAAAGAGAATTGCAATAATCCAGCTGACTTAAAACCAGGGAAGCTGTGACTAAAGGCCTAAATCATACAGGAAGAAATGGCAAAATCTTACAAAGCACCCGAAGCTGAAAAAATCCTGTTTTACAGATGGCCTCAACTTGACCCTCCATCAGCAAGGAAGCAGAAAAAAGTACACCCAGGTTCTTGAAACCGGGGAGAGACATGGGCCAAGTTCCATTGGCCTAAAGGCTAGAGACGAGGTTGGAGCAAGTGAAGAAATAGCTGCCCAAGGGCATGTGGGGGGTACACCACCAGGACCTATATCTTGTCCCCATTCAATTTGAGCCAGTTGCTGCCCATCCACCTACTCACGACCAACAGGCAACTCCTAAACTGAGATGTGAGGCCCGGTTGGGAAGAGTCCAACCGGACGATGATTTGCGTATCATTAGCATAGGAGTAATACCTGAAGCTATAAGAGCGGATGAGCAAAACAAGAGGCTGAATATAGATGTTAAAAAGGGCAGGGGACAAGGCTGATCCCTGGGAACCCCACACAGCAAGACCGAAGCAGGAGAAAAAAAGGAGGCCAGTGTCAGTGTTTGGCTGTGGTCGGTCAGAAAAGAAGCGAACCAAGCCTGAACCTGACCCAACAGGCCAGCCGCTACCAAGCGATCCAGAAGTACCTGATGGTCAACTGCATCAAATGCTGCCGATAAGTCTAATAAATTGAGAGATCCTATTCCCCCTTCATCAGCCAGCAAAGTCATCAGCCAGCAAACAAAGGCCATCATCGTGCACAGAGACCAGGACACTTTCCGTCTCTCGGCCCGTTCAGAGCCCAGACTGAAATGAACTCAAAAAGGAAGATTGCTCCAGAAAGGAAGTGAGCAACGGGGAAACAAGAGATTCCAGCAATTTCATAAAAAAGGGTAAATATAGAAGTAGGTTGAAAATTAGCTGGAAGCAAGGGGTCTCAAGAAGGCTTTTTCAAAAGTGGAATAACAACAGCTCAGAAGAAATAGGGCCAGTTTGACAAGAGTCATTAACCGCTTATGTCAACCACGTGGTGATATGTTTAAAAATTGGTGACAAGGCAGGAGCTCTGCTGCCAGTCAAGTTTTCCTGCATTAGCTTCTCCTCCAAACGCACGTTTTCATGACTCCATCAATCTTCAGGGAGGCTGTGTTTCTTTGCTTTTTCAGGTGTGTCTTCATTTCCTTTTCAGGTGTGGCAAGTTAATTGACTCTAAGGATTCTGGTACTTGTATTTTTCGCACTTCATTTTTCTTGCAGGTGGCTGGCGATATGAGTGATGACTTTCAAAATTCTCAAAGGAATGGCATCCGAAGGTGAGGCAGACTTTAATTTGCCAATCGCAGACTCCACCTCCTGAGTTGAAAAAATGGTAAATACCGAACAACTCTGATTTAATGGCAGAGAGAAGGCTGCTGCTCTGGAGCTCGGAAATCAGGTAGACAGATCTCTTCCTGTATCCAATTAGCTTTATTAGCGAAAAAGGCTACCAAATCATCACAAAATGCATGAGAATGGGCGACCTGGGCTGCAGTATCCAAAGGAGCGGAGAGAGACTGAACAACAGAGAATAGTTCTCGAGGTTGGTTCAAAACATTTTCAACCTTATCAGTATAAAAAGCTCTTTTGGCCGTCTGAATAGCAAGATGATAAATATTACAGGCCAAAGTGAGTATACTTTCTCTGCCATTGCTGCTCAGCCTGCCGTTTTTTACTCGTAAAGCCTTGAGTTTGTCCGTGAACTAAGACTGAGAGGGACGATCCCTCAGATTGTGGAGAGAAAGCGGAGCTAAGGCATCTGCCACCCCAGTAAAGAAATGTGTTAATGTGGCAAAATGTATTGCATCAGCCAATTGGCAGTGTGCTTGAATGTTGGAAACAATGTCCATATTAGAGGTGTTTAGCCAGTTTTGGCAAAGTTGGTATTTGCCTTCCACCGGTGCGCAAGCAACCTGTGCCTGAATCAAGAACGGCACAACTAGGTGGTCAGACCATAAAATAGGAAAAGGTGAAAAAGTAGTGACTAGAGGAGTTCTAGCGAAGATTAGGTCAAGAGTATTACTGGCTAAATGAGTCAGAACAAACGCCAGCTGAGTCAAACCCACATTCTTCATTGCTTCAAAACACTGCTTCTCAGCCATTGTGGTAGGGCAATTAAAATGGAGATTAAAATCGCCTGTAATAACCAGGTGCAGATAACTTAGTTCCAATCTGTAACAATCTCAAAGAATTGGTCACAAAAGGAACCATCTGCTCCAGGAGGACGAAAATCCACCAAAATATGTCAACTAAGATGGTAAGAGGTAGTCATTTTAACTAGAATAGCTTCCATTTTTATAGAATGGATCAGGGGAATATGACTAACATTCAACTCAGACTTAACAATCACTGCAGTCCCGCCCCCAGCTTGCACTGTTGGGCGGTCCATTCAGCAAATCTTTACGAGTCTGAAAGAAGTTGAACCATTACCGGGCAAGAAGTGTCATCAACATGTCTCAGTGACACACAACAGATCAGAGGCCAAGTCAGCTAAAAAGTCCGAACAGGCCGCAGCGTGTTGGGCAAAGGAACGAGCGTTATCAAGTAACCCTGTCAGTGCATTACCGGGTGAATTAAGAACAGGAGTACCTCGATCTCCTAGGGCTTGCAAAACTGTACCCAGTGGTGCCAAGACCAACAACTTCTCCCTAGACCAGGTGATAGGACCCCCAACCTCCATACTATCACTCCATGGCCCAGAATGCGCACCGACAAGCACAGACGGGCTTAACTTTGGCGCAATTTCGGCGAGCTGAGCCCTCGCTCACTGCGCTTCCACACATGGTCTTTTATACCAATACACATAATTCGAATGCTAGTCCCCACCCACTTGGGGAAGGACATAGCAAACAGACCGCCGAGCGTGTCTGAAGTGAGGCAGCAGGAAGACAGGTAACTTCGCAACTGCCAAGCGCGGTAAATACAAGGAAAGTAAAAACACTAACCATGGGTGCCCAGTCACTCTCCCAGCACTGGAGTGTGCTTAAAAGGAAATAAAATGACACAGAAAGACAGGACGTACCTGCCGGTACCAGTGCTGACATTGGTCTGGCAGCAAGTCTACCTGTGTTGCTATGTGCTAACAGTGGTCTGGCAGCAACTCTGCTGTGTTGCTATGGCCTTACATTGGTCTGGCAGCAAGTCTACCTGTGTTGCTATGTGCTAACAGTGGTCTGGCAGCAACTCTGCTGTGTTGCTATGTGCTAACAGTGGTCTGGCAGCAAGTCTACCTGTGTTGCTATGTGCTAACAGTGGTCTGGCAGCAACTCTGCTGTGTTGCTATGGCCTTACATTGGTCTGGCAGCAAGTCTGTCTGTGTTGCTATTGGCTAACAGTGGTCTGGCAGCAACTCTGCTGTGTTGCTATGGCCTTACATTGGTCTGGCAGCAAGTCTACCTGTGTTGCTATGTGCTAACAGTGGTCTGGCAGCAACTCTGCTGTGTTGCTATGTGCTAACAGTGGTCTGGCAGCAAGTCTACCTGTGTTGCTATGTGCTAACAGTGGTCTGGCAGCAACTCTGCTGTGTTGCTATGGCCTTACATTGGTCTGGCAGCAAGTCTACCTGTGTTGCTATGTGCTAACAGTGGTCTGGCAGCAACTCTGCTGTGTTGCTATGTGCTAACAGTGGTCTGGCAGCAAGTCTACCTGTGTTGCTATGTGCTAACAGTGGTCTGGCAGCAACTCTGCTGTGTTGCTATGTGCTAACAGTGGTCTGGCAGCAAGTCTACCTGTGTTGCTATGTGCTAACAGTGGTCTGGCAGCAACTCTGCTGTGTTGCTATGGCCTTACATTGGTCTGGCAGCAAGTCTGTCTGTGTTGCTATTGGCTAACAGTGGTCTGGCAGCAACTCTGCTGTGTTGCTATGGCCTTACATTGGTCTGGCAGCAAGTCTGTCTGTGTTGCTATTGGCTAACAGTGGTCTGGCAGCAAGTCTGCCTGCGTAGGTATGTGCTTACAGTGGTTTTGCAGCACTTCTGCCTGCGTTGCTACAAGCTTACAATGGTCTGGCAGCAACTATTTGTCAGGGTAAGCCCGCAATTTGGGGTGCATTTCGACAGTGTGGCAGATTTTTCGGCATATTCCAAAAGGAAAAAAAAAAAAATTGTGTTTGACTTTGCGAGCTGGCTGACGATTGCATGAGGAGAAATCTCTTCTTTGTTTTAAACCCATTTCCTGGGTTTTTAATTTCAACCTTATTGCCTCGCATTGTGTGCCTATATCTTTTGGCCTTCTCAAGATGGCTGGTCCACAATCATCTGTGTTGGCTGTTCTGGTGTGGCCACAGTCCCCCTCCCATTGGCTGACTTGGTCTACACAGGCCAATCATGGCAACCGGGAGGCGGGAGCCGGCCCAGTATACGAAGGCCCACATCGAGGCCCTGCACTCTTTCCTATCTTCTTCACTACAAACAGAGCCCTTGTTGACCTTGTCCTGGAGCCCTGTATTGCCTGCCAGAACATCAGAATTGTCCTCATATTTGCCAGGGTAAGCCCGCAACTTGGGGTGCATTTCGCCTGTGTGGCGGATTTTTCGTCATTTTGCAAAAGAAAAGAATTGTGTTTGACTTTGCGAGCAGGCTGATGATTGTGTGAGGAGCAATCTCTTCTTTGTTTTAAAGCCATTTCCTGGGTTTTTAATTTCACCCTAATTGCCTCGCATTGTGTGCCTATGTCTTTTGCCCTTCTCAAGATGGCCGGTCCACAATCATCTGTGTGGGCTGTTCCGATGTGGACACACTCCCCCTCCCATTGGCTGCCTTGGTCTACATAGGTCAATCATTGCAACCGGGAGGCAGGTGCTGGCGCAGAATACGAAGGCCCACATTGAAGGCCCTTTCTGCTCCCTGTCCGCAACAGGTATGCCTATGGTTGCCTGTGCTGTGGCGAGTGCCCCCCACATCCCCATGGTTGCCTCTGTTGTGGTGAGTGCCACCCAACCCCTCTATGGTTGCCTGTGATTTTTTTTGTATTGTATTTGCATGCTACCACTGCCCTGTAACATGGGGTAAGCACCACGCATCTGCCCACTGATTTGACACTCGCATTTATGTGCTGCTGCCATGCAACATGGGGTAGGCACCATGTATTTGCTTATTTCTGGACTCTCTGCACGTGTGTGCTGTTGCCATCCTGTAAGGTGGGGTAGGCATCATGTATTTGTCTATTGCTGGACCTTTGCACTTGTGCTGTTGCTGCCCCTCAACATGGGGTAGGCATCATACAATTGCCTACTGCTGGACTTTTGCATGTATGTGCTGCTACCCTGCAACATGGGGTAGACACAATGTATTTGCCTATTGCTGCACTTTCTGCATTTGTGTGCTGCTGCCGCCCCCAACATGGGTCAGGATCAATGGTGTAATCACTTTGTACTTCTCTTTTTGCACTTTGCGTTACCTGTTGCACGTTCTGTGATGTTGTAATTCACCATGCACGCTTCCTTTTCTGTAACCTGAAGCACTGAAATGGAAGTTTAAGCGCCTAGATACCTCAGGGTTTTGTGCGCCATACAAATAAAGAAACAAACGAACAACTCTGACTGTGTGCTGTGTGCTATGTGCTTACAGTGGTCTGGTAGAAATACTGCCTGTGTGAATATGTGCTTACAGTGGTCTGGCAGCAACTCTGCCTGTGTCTGCTATGTGCTTACAGTGTTTTGGCAGCAACTCTGCCTCTGTTTCTATGTGCTTATAGTGGTCTGGCAGCAAATCTGCCTGTGACGCTATGTGCTTACAGTGGTCTGGAAGCAACTCTGCCTCTGTCGCTATGTGCTTACAGTGGTCTGGCAGCAACTCTGCTTCTGTTGCCATGTGTTTACAGTGGTCTAGTAGCAACACTGCCTGTGTCGCTATGTGCTTACAGTGGTCTGGTAGCAACAAGAACAAGTTACTTACCTATAACTGTTCTCCAGCATGGGTCTGGCATGGATTCACATGCTCATGAATGTTCCCCGTCGTCAGGCCGGTAATCCTCGGTACAGAAAAAAATCAGCATCAGTTTCGTTTCTGATCTGTCTTTCTTAGTAGTAACCAATCACTGGTCTCTGGGTCATATGGCCCCCAGCCAATGACTACCCTCTCCCTAAGCCCCGCCTCTGGCAGCCATCCTCAGATTTGGTAGCATGTAAAGTGGCAGTATGACCAAGTGAAGAGCCACAGAGGGGTAGGCAGGAGGGTTCGCATGTGGATCCATGCCAGACCCATGCTGGAGAACAACAGTTACAGGTAAGTAACTTGTTCCTTCTCCAGCGTGGGGTCTGGCATGGATTCACATGCTCATGAATATAAGAATACATAGCAGTATACACATGCACAACCACGGGAGGTGGCAACAGGCTCAACATTAAGTAATATGAAAAAAAACTCAACATTAAGCATCTCTTACCTCCTCACCAGGCTCACCTTAAGCGAAAAGGTTGCGCAGCACTGCTTGGCCGACCCTGGACTCCTCCCTGGAGTCCCGATCGACGCAGTAGAATCTCGTCAAGGTGTGTGTCGACCTCCACGTCGCAGCCCTGCAGATGTCGAGCAGGGGCACACCAGATAGGAACGCCGTGGTAGCAGCGATCGCTCTGGTCGAGTGGGCTCCCGGACGGCCGGGCAGCGGTCGGTTTGCCAACCGATGTCAGTGCATGATGCAGCCGGAGAGCCATCTGGAAATGAAAGCCTTCAAGAGAGCCTTCCCTTGATTCACAGGTCCAAAGTTTACAAACAGCTGTGATTTCTTCCGAAAACTCTTCGTGCAGTCCACGTAGAACTTCAGCGCTCTAGCTCCGTCCAGCGAGTGCAGAGTCCTTTCAGCCGGTGACGAAGGAGATGGGAAGAAAACTGGCAACACCAAGGGTTCGTTGAGGTGGAAGTCTGACGGCACCTTGGGCATGAAGGAGGGGTGCGTCCTCAGCACCACCCTCGTGTCGTGAAACGTCAAGTATGGTGGCTTGCAAGATAGGGCCTGGATCTCTCCCACTCGTCGTGCGGAGGTGGTGGCCACGAGAAATGCTGTCTTCCACGACAGAAACTTCAACGGTGCCGAATGCATAGGCTCAAATGGGGCCCCCATGAGTCTGGTCAGCACCACGTTGAGCTCCCACGCAGGGGCAGGGGCCTTCACCAGCGGGAATAATCGGAACAATCCTTTCATAAATTCCTTCACCAGTCGATGAGACCACAAGGACGCCCGTCCCGTAGTCCTGGTGTATCGTGAGATGGCGGCCAGATGGAAGCATGAGCTAGTCCAGCCTTGGCCAATGACAGTAGGTACAGCAATACTTGAGGGGCCGTAATCCGCAGAGGGTTAATCTTCTGTGCACGGCACCAGACAGAGAACCTCTTCCATTTATGTCCGTAGCACTTGAGAGTTGAGGACGCCCTGGCCTTTGCAAGAACCTCTCTGCAGTCGGCCGGGATGTCGTACCCTCCAAACTCTAGTGCTGCAGGAGCCAGGCCTGCAAGTTCAGTGACTCTGGGTTGTGGTGAAGAATGGCGCCTCCTTCTCTGGAGAGAAGATCTGCGTCCGTCGACAGCTTGACTGGTGTGGACGCTGACAAGTCCAGAAGGTCCGGGAACCATATCTGTCTCGGCCACGCCAGTGCGACGAGGATCATCCTGCACCGGGACCTCTTTAGCTGGTTGATTAGCCAGAGCAGCAACGGCAGCGGAGGGAACGCATAAAGAAATAGGCCTCCGGCACTTGGAGTTCATCACCGTCGCAAAGAGATCGATCTGGGGTTCGCCCCATCGTCGGAAGAGTCGATCCACTTTATCCTGGCGTAGTTCCCACTCGTGGCACGAGCGCAGCTCTCTGCTGAGTGAGTCGGCGATGGTGTTTTTTATTCCTGCCACATGAAAAGGCACCAGAAACATCCCTTGGGCGACGGCCCAATGCCACAGATCCTGGGCTTCCTTGGATAGGGCAGGGGATCTGGTTCCGCCCTGCTTCCGGATGTAGAACATCGTGGTGGTGTTGTCGGTGAAGATCCTCACCACCTTGCCCTTGAGGGACGGAAGAAAAGACCTGAGGGCCCAGAACACTGCGCGGAGCTCCAAGATGTTGATGTGAGTGACTTCTCCTCTGGGAGACAAAGGCCTCTGGCGTGAAGATCTCCGGAGTGTGCTCCCCAACCTTCCAGGGAGGCATCCGTCGTCACCGTCGCCTGGTGAGCTGGGGTCTGAAAGTCCGTGCCCGCCAACAGATGGGAGCGGGTACCCCACCACCAGATAGCCTGATGGAACGTCTCGTTGAGAGGGATCCTGTCCTCGAAGCTGCCCGTCGACTGGACCCAGCGGGCGTCGAGGAACTCTTGTAAGGGGCGCATCCGAAGCCTGCAAAGGCGCACCAGATAAATGCAGGAGGACATCATCCCGAGGAGGGACTTGATAGATCTTACCCTGGCCATGTTGTGGCCAGCAGACGCTGCACCTTGCCCAGGATGGTCCTGGTCCTTTCCTCTGACGGAACCAGGTGGGATTTTGGAAAGTTGATGGGGAACCCCAGGTCTGTGAGCAGCTGGACGGTCTTCGCAGTGTGCTCCACGGCGAGCTCCATTGTCCTTGCCCGGATGAGCCAGTCGTCCAGGTAGGGGTAGATGTGGATCCCCTGCAGGTGCAGCCGTGCCGCCACCGGTGCGAGGCACTTGATGAACACCCTGGGTGCCGACTTCAATCCGAACGGAAGGGCCTTGAACTGGTAGTGCCACCCTTGGACCACGAACCTGAGGAACTTTCGGTGTCTTTTCAGAATGGGGATGTGGAAGTATGCATCCTCCAAGTCCAACAACGACAGGAAATCGCCCTCCTCCAGCTGTCGCAGCACGTGCTGGAGGGTGACCATCCGGAACTTCTGTTCCTTGATGTACTTGTTCAGTCGTCGCAGGTCGAGGATGGGGCGCCATCCTCCTGTCTTCTTTTTTACGAGGAAGTACCTTGAGTAAACTACGGAGCCCCGAAAACTCTTTGGGACGAGCTCGATGGCACCTTTCTTGAGCATCGCCCTTACTTCCAACAGTAGTTGAGGGACGTGATTTTCCTTCCTGGCCATGGGTGGAACGCGAGGGCACTTCTTCTGGAACTCGAGGGTGTGCCCTTGGGCCAGGGCATCCAGCACCCAACGGTCGGTGAAGATGGACTCCCACACGCTGACGAACCTCGCCAGCCGGCCTCCCACCGGGGTGCTTCGGCGGGGGCCCGACCCCACAGTCGGTTCAATCTTGTTTGGAGGCCGCCTTGCCTCCTTGACCTCCCTCTCGACGACAACGGGCACCACCTGACTTGCCGCGTCCCCTGTAGGCTTCCTGGGACGAAGATCTTGCCGCTTGGTGGTACGTGGAGGAGCCACTGCCGGATCCCTTGGAGGCACCTTGTCTGCCTCTGGAGCTCTGAAAGGACGGTCGTCGTTGTTGGAGCACTCCGAGTGCCCGGGCAGTCTCCGTGTATGTCTTGATGGCCTGAAGGGACTCATCCACTGCCTTCCCAAACAGGTTGTTCCTGTCGAAGGGCATGTCCAAAACCTTGGTTTGTACGTCCTGGCGGAAATCCGTCACCTTGAGCCAGCCTCGTCGTCTCAGGCAAACGCTGTTGCCCAACTGACGGAAACCGGTGTCAGCGATGTCTGTTGCCACCGTGATGGCGTGGTCCGAAGCAATCTCACCTTCCTGTAAGATTTCAAGGGCCTCTGCCCTTTTGGCGTCCGGAAGGAAGTCCAACAGAGGGGCGATTTTGAACCACAACTCCCTGTCGTAGCGGGCTACGATAGCCAGGGCGTTGACCGCCTTGATAGTCGTCGCTGCGGATGAGATGACCCGTCATCCCATCGTGTCCAGCTTCCTGCCCTCGCCGTCCGGCGGGGAAGTTGATGTCGAGGCCGATGCCCCCTCAGCTTTCTTCTTTGCCGCCGCCGAGATGACCGAATCCGGGGTAGGTTGCGCCCGAAGGCACACGGGGGCAGCGTCGGGGACCCGGTAGTTCTTCTCGTACCGGTCCCTCTTTGCCGACGCCATAGCAGGGTTCTTGAGGAGGGCGAGTCCCTCATCCCAGATGTCATCAAGAAGTGGTACGGCGAGGACCGTCTTCCTTTTAGCCTCGCGCCGTTGGTAAAGGAACCCTTCCTACTTCTTCTCTTCAGGGCACAGCTGGAAGAGCTCGGATGCCCTGGAAATCATGGCATGGAAGGATCCAATCTCGTGGGCGGGGACGCCCGAGCAGAGGGCGACGGGGGACACGTCCCGTCCTCGCCTCCGTCATCATCTGTACCTGTCGTAGCCGTGTCCGTGCCTGTATCATCCCCGTGGGTAGTAGACCGGGGGGAAGGCAGAGCAGGCCGCATAGATGGGAGAGGTGGCATAGGATGCGTCCTCCTCTTCTTATGCGGTGGACTTTCCGAAGGTCCCGGCTCCGGTTCCCCCGTCGGGTCTGGCTCAGGTACCTCCGTCGGGGGGAGGGGCAACCTTGTCCTTATCTCCGAGCATAAGGACTGAATTGCTGACAAAATGGCCGCCGAAGTGTCCTGCGGCACCGGAAGCGAGGGCTCTTGGGGAACATCGTCGGCGACACCGTCGCTCTCGTCGTCGGCCTCGTCGGGATCCCTCCCGATGGGCTGGGCCTCCTCCATGACTTCGATGAGCTCTTCTTCAGAGGTTGTGCCCGTATCCACGATGGCCACCTGCCCCTCCCCCTCCTTTTCCAACAAGGACTTCGTGGGGGTCTTCTCAATGGGCCTGAAAGACGACTCCCTCCGCTGTGGCAGGGAGACTCTGATCCTGAGGTCGCCTCCACTGGTGTAGCCTCCACAGGCTGAGCCAGGGCCGCTGCGACATCCTCAATTGAGGTCTTAGCAGGGTGAATTAAGGCCATCATCACCTTCTGTACGCCTGGGGCCTTCACCTTGGGGGGAGGGTCCGAGCCTCGCTCCCCCTCTGCCGGAATCTTCGAGATCGACCTGGGCCTCTCCAGAAGCTTCGCCGGGTTCTCGGACTTCCTCTTACCCGAGCCAGAGCGTTGGCTCGTGGTTGATGGCGCCGGGGAGGTTGCGCCCTGCCTGGCAGCCAAGGAGCCCGACCGTTCGGCGCTCCCGGTGCCCGTAGACTCGCGATGCTTGGCCTTTTTTTGGGACCCCGTCGCCAGGGCGCCCTCACAGGACTTAGAAGACCGCTCAGACTTTTTTTTCTTCTTCTCACCTGACGGGCTCTTCCCTTCCAGCCAGTTGGCGAGACGGAGGTGCCGATCCTTCATGGTCCGCTCTGACATATTCCCACAAAACGCACAGTCCTTCTCTGTGTGCGTCTTGTCCTCATGGAGACAGTAGAGGCATAACGAATGCTCGTCCTCCCTGAACACATTCTGAAGCTAGCATCCAGGGCAGGTCCTGAACAGCTTCCCGGGCGTCGAGCTTTCTTTCTCCTGGGCCATGTCCGGGGTAGGCCTCGGAACTTCTGGAATCCTCCAAAAGCGTAACTCAACGAAATCTTCACCCTTGAGGGGCGTAGAAAACTCCGAAACGGATCCCCGTTGATCGGATGTAGAAACGGTGGAGCTTGAGGCTCTATTTAACCGAAAAATGAGAAAAATCTCCTGAACAAGTGCAAAAACGCAGCAAAAACTCGAGAGCTCCAGCACGAGGACTCCCAACACTTGAACGTGCGATAAAAATCTGAGGATGGCTGCCAGAGGCGGGCTTAGGGAGAGGGCAGTCATTGGCTGGGGGCAGTATGACCCAGAGACCAGTGATTGGTTACTACTAAGAAAGACAGATCAGAAATGAAACTGATACTGATTTTTTCTATACCGAGGATTCCCGGCCTGACGACGGGTAATATTCATGAGCATGTGAATCCATGCCAGACCCCATGCTGGAGAATGTCTGTGTCGCTATGTGCTTACAGTTGTCTGGCAGCAACTCTGCCTCTGTCGCCACATGCTTTACAGTGGTCTGGCAGCAATACTGCCTGTGTGTGCTATGTGCTTACAGTCTGGTACCAACGTAGCCTGTGTCGTTATGTGCTTACAGTGGTCTGGCAGCAACACTGCCTGTGTTGCTATGTGCGTACAGTAGTCTGACAGCAACTCTGCCTCTGTCGCTATTGCGTACAGTCGTCTGGCAGCAACACTGCATGGGTTGTTATTTGCGTACAGTTGTGTGACAGCAACTCTGCCTCTGATGCTATGTGCTTACAGTGGTTTTGTCGCAACACTGCCTGTGTCACGATGTGCTTACAGTGGTCTGGACAGCAACACTGTCTGTGTGTGCTATGTGCTTACGGTCTGGTTGCAACACTGCCTGTGTTCGCTGCGGATGCACAAGCTGCGCATGACGAACTAGAAGCCTGATCCCCAGTGTTCGTTCCAGAAGAGAAAAGAAACAGTGGCAGAACGTCTTTGCCACCGGCAGCTCCAACACCAATAGAAATCTGAGCATGGAAACCAGAGAACGGGCTGAAGTACTCCTGGAGCTGTGAGCGCCTGGCAGCCACCATTACCCTAAAGTGAGGCCCGCCTACTCTCCCCGCCCCTAAAGGGCTCTCTCTAAGCCATGAACCCACTCAGCGCCGAAGAAGCTGTGATATATGAACGGAAAGCACACCCGTTTTTGAGCCGGAGCGGGGGAACAAGACCAGCGGAGTGGCCCCCTGTGAGGAGGCCAGCACCACCCTTCCTAGAGCTCCAACAGCGGACCGACAACGGAGACGGCAAACAGCAATCACTGCTCCTCCCATTGCACCGGACCTGCAACAGTGGCGGAGTCTGACGGGGCCGACATTGATCCTCCCCAACGCCGGGTGCAACCTCAATCGACACTGTGGCATCAAGGTGGACACCTCTTCTTAGGAGCTTCGGCAGCCACAGAGGTTGCACCCAGAGCTGAGGCACTGGCGAGCCCGGGCCAGACTTGCTTGAAGAGACCACTGCACCCCCCCACCTGCTGACGCTCCAGCGAGATGCGGCTGCTCCAGTGACCCGGAAAGCAGCCAAAGGGAGCAGCACTACACGCAGCCTGTGACAAACAAGGTTGCCTAAGCGGACCGGCACTGAGTGGAAGGTGCGTCCGGAGCACCGAGCCCGAGTGGGGGCACTGTGAGGCGAGAGGGGAGTGGAGCGGGTCCAAGACAGTGTGAAATGGTCGCCACAGGCAGCACCTAGCCCGGGGCCCCATACTGCAAACGTGCTCAAACACAGCACTACTTATTGTTAGAAGACAGGCCATCCAGGAGTATGTGCCCCTCGCACACAAGTTGCTGACCTGCCCCTGCGAAGACAAACTGGGCAGCGCAACCTCTCATGGACTTAGCCGCGCAACAACGCCCCACAGACAACTCGAAAGCAGTGTAGCGTGGAAATGCCCCTAGACACCGAGCGGGATATCCCACAAGGAGCAGACAAGAGACAGTACTCCCACCCCTTGACCTTGCCCCCTCCCTCAAAAAACACTAGAAACACGAGGCTACACTGACACAAACGCGGTCTGTACAGACTAGCCCCACGGATCCGTGCCCCTAAAGAACACCCACCATCGCAGAAGGGTCCATACGCTCAAGGAACTGCAGACCATCAACACCACAGCACCCCTTGAACCGGGCAAGGCAATGGGCAAAGACATAGCCAAAAGGTAAACCCTCCAGAGCAAGATGGACCTCTATACGGTCGGGCTCCTCCAGGCCCCCCCCCACCCACAACTCCTGAAAATGGAGAGACAGGAGAGGATGAACTCCACATCTCTTTGACAGATGTCATGAAAGCCACCAAAGAGTCACGGACGTCCTTCAAGGGGAAAATAGGAGACCTAGCCATGTAGGTGTCCTTTCTACGGCAGGACCTCCATAACCTGTCCTCGAGGGTAGGGGAAACAGAACAGAGGACCCCATAGGATGGATAGAGAAGCAGCTCACCGCCATAACCCAAAAAGTATCACAACTGTAAAACAGAGCTGAAGACAGTGAGTGGCATGTGAGGAGAAACAATATCCGGATCCTCGGAATTCCTGAAAGAGAAGAGGGCCCCAGCGTTGAACTGTTTCTGGAAGACTGGTTGGCCGACGTATTTGCACCCAAGAAATTCTCTACGTTTTTCTCCATTGAACGAGCCCACAGAGTTCCAACCGGTCAGCCCATTCCCGGCACACAGCCATGCACAATCATTGCAAAACTCATGAACCACCGGGACAGAGATGCAGTTCTCCAAATGGGCCGCACCACTGGCCCCATTACATACAGCGGTCATTGCATCGGCTTTTATCCGACTACACAAGGGAGGTGCAAAAGGCACGACAATCCTTCAACTCAGTCAAAAAGAAGTTACACTCTCTCTTGATGAAATACGCTCTGTTCTTCCCAGCCTACTTAAAGTGCACCACGAAGGCACCACCCATCTGTTCCACTCACCCAAAGAAGCCTGGGATTGGATGGAGACCACATTCTGAGCAGACCGGAACACCAAAGATCCCCACGAGAACCCCCGAGGCGGATGCCAGAGAAGGACGGCTCTGCGCCGCAGCAGAGCCCACGAGGTTACGACCACCCGCACTGTCACAAGACAGCCCAGACAGAGAAGGGACCGGATGAAGCCTGCCGCAATGACTCCGCTCTCACATACGATGCAGAAGTAAGGGGACCACTGTCTGGCGGCCGCCACGGGAAAACGGAAACCTACTCGCAGTTGGCGTAAGCTCCCTGCTACCTCCATTAATGTTTTGGTTACAGGTTATGTGCCCAGCTGGCACACAGTTCGGGCTACAGGTGCTTCTGGTTGGGGGGGAAGTACAGGGTGGACACAGGGAGGGTGGGCCTGCTACAAGGCAGGGAGCACAGAGAGCAGCCCGGCTAGGCTACTCAGGGAGCTATCAAGCACGGCACATGTTCAAACTCATAGACACAAGGTCAACGTCTGAACACCAGGTATGGTTGAAACCAAAGGCCCAATATAGCACGTGGAACACAAGAGCACCTCATAATAAACACTATGACACTCAACACTCTCCCCACACCTGACCATGGCCCCACGTAACACCACCAGCAGGAACCTTCGGTTCCTGACATGGAATGTAAATGGCCTAGGAAACAGAATTAAACAATGCTTAGTTGTGCAACTTCTGAACAGGCATATACCAGACATAGGATTCTTGACCGAAACGCACCTGTCAGGCACAAACTGTACCTTATTCAAACGTACAAACTACCGATTACCAATCCATGCTGGCTTCACTATGGGCTGCCACGGTGTACTGATACTAATACACAAGAAACTCCCCTTTCACTTAACTAATGTCACCCAGGACATGGGGGGTTAGATACACGTACATAACAGGGACACTATGGGAACAATCTATTTCACTGCTAGCAGTCTACACGCCACCAACTCTGCTACCAGCGCTGCTTACCGACATCTCCCCCCTGATCACCTGAGACATGTCGGATGTCATGGTTATAGGAGGCGACTTCAACAAAGTCATGAATGTAGAGGTGGACTGAACACATCTACGAGGTAGAAACCCTGCCACAAACACAAAAGTGGCCACATTCGCATGGCACCCTAGGACTGCAGGATGTTTGGAGTACTGTGCACCCTGGTCGCAGAGAACACTGCTACCATTCCGGAGCCCTTGCTTCGCTCTCAAGACTAGATACTTTTTTCATACCAGCTATAGACATGCACAAAGTATGCGAGGCATACCTGCTCCCCAGAGGAATTTCGGACCACGCCCCCCCCGATATTAGAAATTAGCACCTCAAGAATGAACCCCCCACACCCCTGCTGGCGCCTAAATAACTATTACCTGGGATTCCAAGAATTAGTAGAAAGGATCCAAGACTCCACTAAAACATACTTCGAACTAAACACAGGAACCGTAACCGACCCGGGAGTACTATGGGAAGCCGCCTATAAAACAATGCTGAGGGGTGATATCATCTCTTGGACTACTGCACATAAAAATAAACACCTCCCCACGCTACACGAGGCCGAACAGCAGGTCAAACAGACAGAGGAAACTCACCTGTCCCAGGCTATGCCCGAAACACATCGGGCACTAACACTGGTGCAGAAATGCCTCCAAAACGTAGCTCTGGACAATGCCAGGCAAGCGCACAGAGCTCTACGCGCCAGAGTGTATGAGACGGGGGATAAAGCCAACAAGATGCTGGCATGGTTGAAACGCAGGGATGAGGGGCACAACCATGTTAGACGACTCAGTAAAGGTGACTCTGTCCCACTGACGTTGGATAGAGACATAGCAGAAGGCTTCGCCACATACTAAACAAACCTATACTGGGCACCCACTTCCCCCATAGAGAGATCAATCATGGCAGAAATCACCCTGCCCACCCTCGCTAACGAGCAGCAGACCCTCATGGAGAAAGAAATGACTGACGAGGAAGTGATAGCATCCATGTCAGGACTCCAATCTGGGAAATCTCCAGGACCGGACGGCTTCCCAATAGGGGTATGGCGGAAGATAGGGGCAAATGAGATTGCCCCGCATGTACCGGAATGCACGCGACCAGAGCTCCCTGTTCCGGATCTCAGAGAAGCCACAATAATAGTGCTGCCCAAGGTGACAAAACCCCCGAAAACTGTGGGTCGTACAGTCCCATCCCTCTCATAAATGGTGAAACCAAAATTCTCACAAAGGTGTTAGACGATCGACTGCAATTGGTTATCTCATCCCTGATCCACCCGGACCAATGCGGTTTCATGCCGCAGAGGTCACCACGTATGAACCTATAGAGGCTACACTCTGCTTTGGAAAGAGCCAACACACTCTGAGGTCCTTTGGCATCATTTGCCATCGACTTCGAAAAAGCCTTCAATTCGGTGCACTGGGAGGCCATATGGGAAATAATGCACCGCATGGGTTTCGGTCACCAATTTCTGGCATGGGTAAAGCTCCTCTATAATTGCCCAAGAGCAAGAACTAAAGTCAATTAATGGTAGTCAGACCCCATCGTCTTAGGGAGGGGAATGAGACAAGGTGTCCCCTGTCAGCCATGATCTTCGCAATAGCTATAGAACCCCCTGCAGTGTTACTGAGGGAGTCTGAGTCATGGGAGGGCTTCCGATGGTCAAATACATAGGTAGATAAGGTCTCGCTGTATGCAGACGACTTGTTAATCTACTTGAAAGATCTGGTTAACTCCTGCCCCACAGTCGCACGCCTGCTAGAGAGGTGTGGAGCCTTCAGCGGACTACTCGTCAACTGGTTGAAATCCATATTCTTCCCGATAGGGAGGGCGAATGACATAATTCCTGTAAACTGTCCGTATTGCATGGAAAAAGGACAATTCAAGTACCTAGGCATTCAGATCACAAAAAGCCTCACGGTTTACATACCCGCAAACTTACATCCCATCACTATGATATTCACAGAGGACACCCAGCACTGGGCCTCGCTACTACTAACCCTACTGGGCAGAGCAGCCCTCTTCAAAATGATCGCCCTTCCCCGTTTCCTGTACGTCCTTCAAAACGCCCAGCTATACATCCCAAGGCACGAATTTCCAAAAAATCGATAGTGCCCTCCGGAAACTGTTATGATGTAATGGGCACCCCCGTATAGCACTTGCCGCGCTCCAAAGATCCATCTGGGAAGGAGGAATTGGGCTGCCCAGGCTACAAACATACTACTGGCTAGTCAGAAGGTGGTAGTGAATGACATGCTACATGAGGACACAACAATGCCACAAATCAGAGCGATAAATGCCAACAATAGAATGCCCCCATTGAACTCCTATATTGTAACATGGGCATAACAGCCCCCCCCCCGTCCATGATATTGCATCTGTCACAAATCTGGGTAAAACACACAGCGGCCTTTGATTTGGTGGATCACAGAGTCCTCTGTAGCCACCTGGACTCCGCCGCTCATTTCTCGGCAGAAGCTATTGGATGGATCAAGTCCTTCCTGAGCGAGAGAACGATGCAAGTCTTCTCTCCCTCCGCGGAGGCAGATCCCACCCCGATCTCGTGTGGTGTCCCTCAGGGCTCCTGCGTATCCCCAACTCTATACAACATTTTCACCAAGCCATTGTTCGACGATCTGGATCATCTTGGTATCACCTATACTAACTACGCAGATGATACACAGATCCTCCTCCCGCTTTCTGGGGATCATGCTAAGGACACGGAATTGGTGAACAAGGTATACCTTATCATCCAGGCATGGATGGCCACTCATGGCCTTTGTCTAAACGATGATAAGACAGAGTTGATCATCTTAGGTACCCGAGCCAATATCAAAAAACTAGGACAGGAATTTGCTCCTTCAACATAGACGGGAACATCATCCAAGTATCCAAGGATGTTAAAACCCTGGGATTCTATCTTGATTCTACCCTATCTTTTGACAAACAGCTAAAATCCCTTGCCTCCTCCACGGCCTACACGTGCAAACTGATTAGAGCCAGTAAACCTTTCCTCTCCAACAAGAGTTGTCTAATCCTGGCCAGAGCCTTAATTCTTTCCAGAGTAGATTATTGTAATGCCCTATACTCTGGAGCTAATAAAAAAATAACCCAGAGACTACAAACATTACAAAATAATGCCTTGAGAGCGGCACTAGGCATTAACAAACAGTCCCATATCTCGTCCACCAGACGACATCACAACTGGCTGTCTACAGAGAACAAAATAAAACTCAAGATGCTATCCTTGACCCACAAAGCCCTCAATAACTCTGCCCCTAGTTACTTGTCTGACAAACTCCATAGGAGAACATCTTCCAGACCCACCAGAGCTGGTAACTTCAACTGTTTGACAATACCGAACTTTAGACTGAACACTATCGGAGGAAATAGTTTCCCAGTAAAGGCGGCTAAAACTCTACCACAAGACCTGAGAGCAGACATGCCCTACCGTTGCTTCAGGAAAAAAGTTATTCAACTCCTCACCTCGACTGACCTTTGCTGACCGGGGGCTCCTACTTCCTACGAACATCTTGACCCCCTTGAACTTGTATACTTGCTGTAATTACTGTATGCCTGATCTGTCTAACCCAATGTAATTTTAATGTACATTTTGCCATGATGTAACCTGTAAGTTTCGTATTTCCTTGCCACTGCGCCCTGTTACCCCTTGGTCTGGCGCGCATAAAAAGTGAATAAAACAAACAAACAAACAAACAAACAAACATGGAATGGGACATGAAACTGACACCTGGGCAACCACTATGGAACAACAGATACCTCCCAGAAATGAACAAGCTCCCTAGATGGCCCACCTGGGTGACACATGGGATAAAGAAAATCGAGGATGTCATAAGGGAGGGCATGATGGTCACATTGAAATCCCTACAATCCCCTTTCTCCCTTCCACTAACAGAACAATACCACTATACTCAAATAAAACACGCCCTACAAAATCACCTGCCGGACATGAGCAACATGCATGAGTAAATCCCGATAGAACACAACATAGTCCCGGAGCAGATCAAACACAAAGTCACCTCAACCATGTACAATTCGATCACCTCTTTTGCCACAAAGGAACCAGTTAGCCTTAAGGCCAAATGGGAGCAGGATGTGGGAGCATTGCAACCAGAAGACTGGACTACTGCGTTGATGTAGCCACGGGAGGTAGCAATATCATCTAGGCTCAGGCTCGTCCAGTATAAGATCCTACAGCGAAGTTACTACCCAAGAGTGGCACTTTTCCAGTGGGATAAAGCCTCAGATTCACAGTGATTGCGCTGTAAGAATGAGGACGGCACCTTCTTTCACATTATATGGGAGTGCAACCTCATGCAGCAATATTGGCAAGTATGTTGCGATGAGCTAACAAGGGTCATCGGCAAAGCGATACCAAGAGAGCCAAAGCAGCTGTTGCTGGGGGTAGATGACGAAAGTGATCTGACACAATAGGAAAAGTTGTTTCTGTCGACTGCCACGGCAGTACTTAGGAGAAACGCTGCACAGCTATGGGGGTCGGAGGAGACACCCAGTTTCGATCAATGGGGGATGGATGTTAACATATGTGCAGCAATGGAACACCAAGTGTATACCGCAAGGTGTTGCCCTGATAAAGTAAGTAAAATATGGCAAAAATGGGAGGACCTCCACTGACTAGTTTATTGCCTATCCAAACATATCCACCTTTTGGAAAAAGTGCGAACATGTAAATGTCAATGAAATATCATCTAACTGCCAGTGATTTTGATTCATAGCCAGTTTGCTGATGCTCAGAGTGCAAGGTGGTTTGGGGAGTTTGCATCGTGTCTATCAGTAGATGCACTGTTTATTTGTATGTATGAAGAAAAAAAAATTTTGATTAAAAAAAAAACTGCCTGTGTTGCTATGTGCATGCAGTTGTCTAACAGCAACTCTGCCTGCATTGCTACGAACGTACAGTGGTCTGGCAGCAACTCTGCCTGTGTTGCTATGTGCATGCAGTTGTCTAACAGCAACTCTGCCTGCGTTGCTACGTACGTACAGTGGTCTGGCAGCAACTCTGCCTGCGTTGCTATGTGCGTACAGTGGTCTGGCAGAAACTCTGCCTGTGTCGCAATGTGCTTACAGTGGTCTGGTAGCAACTCTGCCTCTGACACTATGGGTGTCATTACGAGTTTGGTGGTAGCCATGGTGCTATTAGCGCCATAGCTGCCTCCAAACTCGTGTCCGGGTTCCTTGAATGGGGATTTACCAAGTCATTCCAACCTTGGAGGACCCAGTAAGTCCCCATTCAAAATACCCATTCCCATTCGAGCCCCCATGGGGCTCAATGGGAATGGGGAGGGAGCTAATAACGGGACCGTTATTTGCTCCCTGGTCCCTTAGCGGCTACCACTAAGGGACCTCGTAATGCGGCAGTAAGGGGTTAACGGCACCGGCATCCTTACCAGCGCCGTTAACTCCTTACCGCTGCACTCGTAATGACCCCCAATGTGCTTATAGGGGTGTGGCAGAAATTCTGCCTCTGCTACTTTGTGCTTACAGTGGTCTGGCAGCAACTCTGCCTGTGACGCTATGTGTTTACAGTGGTCTGAAAGCAACACTGCCTGGGTTGCTAGGTGCGTACAGTGGTATAACAGCAACTCTGCCTCTGATGCTATGTGCTTACAGTGGTCTGGCAGCAACTCTGCCTCTGTTGCTATGTGCTTACAGTGGTCTGGCAGCAACTCTGCCTCTGATGCTATGTGCATAGAGTGGTCTGGCAGCAACTCTGCCTCTGACGCTATGTGCTTACAGTGGTCTGGCAGCAACTCTGCCTCTGACGCTATGTGCTTACATTGGTCTGGGAGCAACTCTGGCGCTATGCGATTACAGTGGTCTACCAGCAACTCTGCCTTTGTTTGCTATGTGCTTAGAATGGTCTGGCAGCAACTCTGCCTCTGTCGCCATGTGCATACAGTGGTCTGGCAGCAATACTGCCTGTGTGTGCTATGTGCTTACAGTCTGGTACCAACGTAGCCTGTGTCGCTATGTGCTTACAGTGGTCTGGCAGCAACACTCCCTGTGTCGCTATGTGCTTACAGTAGTCTGGAAGCAGCACTGCTTGTGTGTGCTATGTGCTTACAGTCCGGTTCCAACATTGCCTGTCTCTATGTGCTTACAGTGGTTTGGCAGCAACACTGTCTTGGTTGCTATGTGCGTACAGTGGTATGACAGCAACTCTGTCTCTGATGCTATGTGCTTACAGTGGTTTTGCAGCAACACTGCCTGTGTCGCAATGTGCTTACAGTGGTCTGGCAGAAACTATGCCTGTGTTACTATGTGCTTACAGTGGTCTAGAAGCAACTCTGCCTATGTTGCTTTGTGCTTACAGTGGTCTAGAAGCAACTCTGCCTCTGACGCTATGTGCTTACATTGGTCTAGCAGCAACTCTGCCTATGTTTGCTATGTGCTTAAGTAGTCTGGTAGCAACCCTGCCTGTGTCGCTATGTGCTTACAGTGGTCTGGCAGCAACTCTGCCTGTGCCCCTATGTGCTTAAAGTGGTCTGGACAGTAACACTGCCTGTGTTTGCTACGTGCTTACGGTCTTGTTGCAACACTGCCTGTGTTGCTATGTGCATACAGTTGTCTGGCAGCAACTCTGTGTGCGTTGCTATGTGCGTACAGTGGTCTGGCAGCAACTCTGCGTGCGTTGCTATGTGCTTACAGTGGTCTGGCAGCAACTCTGCCTGTGTCACTATGTGCGTGCAGTGGTCTGGCAGCAACTCTGCCTGTAATGCTATGTGCTTACAGTGGTCTGACAGCAATTCTGCCTGCGTTGCTATGTGCTTAGTTGTCTGGCAGCAACCCTGCCTGCATTGTTCTGTGCATACAGTGGTCAGGCAGCAACTCTCTGTGTTGCTATGTGCTTACAGTGGTCTTGCTGCAACTCTGCCTCAATCGCTATGTGCTTACAGTGGTCTGGCAGCAACTTTTACGGTGTTGCTATGGCCTTACATTGGTCTGGCAGCAAATCTGCCTGTGTTGTTATGGCCTTACAGTGGTCTGGCAGCAAGCCTGCCTGTATAGCTACGTGCTTACAGTGGTTTTGCAGCCCTTAAGCCTGCGGTGCTACAAGCTTACATTGTTCGGGCTGAAACTCTGCCTGTGTGTGTCCAGTACCAAACCTGAGACCCTTCCAATAGGATGAGATTTATTTTCTCGCTCCTTCCAATATCAAACTCGAGACCCTTCCTATAGGATGAGATGTGATATCTCAATGCTTCTAATACTAAACCCAAGACCCTTCCAATAGGATGAGATTCGATATCTCACTCCTTCCAATACCAAACCTGAGACCCTTCCTATAGGATGAGATTTGATATCACAATGCTTCTAATACCAAATCCGAGACACTTCCAATAGGATGAGATGTGATATCCAACTCTGGACACAGTGGTCTGGAAGCAACACTGCCTCTTTTGCTATGTGCTTACGGTCTGGTAGCAACACTGCCTGTGTTGTTAGGTGCTTACAGTGGTCTGGCAGCAACTCTGCCTGTGTCGCTATGTGCTTACAGTGGCCTGGCAACATATCTGCCTGTGATGCTATGGGCCTACAGTGGTTTGGCAGGGACTCTGTCTCTGATGCCATGTTCATATAGTGGTCTGGCAGCAACACTGCCTGTGTTGCTATGTGCTTACAGTGGTCTGGCAGCACCTCTGCCTGTGTTGCTATGGGTTTACAGTGGTCTGGCAGCAACTCTTCCTCTGACGCCAAACCCAAGACCATTCCTATATCATGAGATGTGAAAACTCACTCCTTCCTTTTGTAATCCTGAGACCCTTCCAATAGGATGGGATTTGATATCCAACTCTGTCCCATTCCAATCATCCAATCAGTTCAATCAGTCTGGCAGCAATTCTGCCTCTGTCGCTATGGGCGTACAGTGGTCTGGCAGCAACTCTGCCTGTGTTGCTATGTGCCTACAGTGGTCTGGCAGCAACACTGCCTGTGTCGCTATGTGCTTACAGTAGTCTGGCAGCAGCACTGCCTATGTGTGCTATGTGCTTACAGTCCGTCCCAACATTGCCTGTGTCGCTATGTGCTTACAGTGGTCTGGCAGTAACAATGTCTGGGTTGCTATGTGCGTACAGTGGCATGACAGCAACTCTGCCTCTGATGCTATGTGCTTACAGTGGTCTGGCAGCAACACTGCCTGCGTTGCTATGTGCGTACAGTGGTATGACAGCAAATCTGCTTCTGATGCTATGTGCTTACTGTGGTTTTGCAGCAACTCTGACTGTGTCGCGATGTGCTTACAGTGGTCTGGACAGCAGCACTGCCTGCGTGTGCTATGTCATTTCAGTGGTCTGGCATCAACTCTGCCCATGTCGCTCTGTGCTTACAGTAGTCTGGCAGCAACTCTGTCTGTGTAGCTATGGATTTACAGTGGCCTGGCAGCAACACTGCCTGTGTCTGCTGTGTGCTTAAAGTATGCTACCACCATTGCCTGCGTCTCTATGTGCTTACATTGGTCTGACAGCAACACTGCCGGTGTTGCTATGTGGTACAGTGGTCTGACAGCAACTCTGCCTGCGTTGCTATGTTCTTAGTTGTCTGGCAGCAACCCTGCCTGCCTTGTTATGTGCGTACAGTGGTCTGGCAGCAACTCTCCATGTTGCGATGTTCTTACAGTGGTCTGGCAGCAACTCTGCATCTATCGCTATGTGCTTAAAGTGGTTTTGCAGCACATATGCCTGTGTTGCTACAAGTTTACATTGGTCTAGAAGCAACACTGCCTGTGTTTGATATGTGCTTGCAGTGGTCTAGCAGCAACTCTGCTTCTGTCACTCTGTGCTTACAGTGGTCTGGCAGCAACTCTACCGATGTCGCTACTTGCTTACAATGGTCTGGCAGCAACTCTGCCGATGTCGCTATGTGCTTACAGTGGTCTGGCAGCAACTCTGCCGATGTCGCTATGTGCTTACAGTGGTCTGGCAGCAACTCTGCCTCTAATTCTATGTGCTTACAGTGGTCTGGCAGCAATTCTGCCTGTGATGCTATGTGCTTAGTTGTCTGGCAGCAACCATGCCTGCCTTGTTATGTGCGTACAGTGGTCTGGCAGCAGTTCTCCGTGTTGCGATGTGCTTACAGTGGTCTGGCAGCAACTCTGCCTCTGTCGCTATGTGCTTACAGTGGTCTGGCAGAAACTCTGCCTGCGTTTCTATGGCCTTACAGTGGTCTGGCATCAACTCCGCCTGCATAGCTATGTGCTTAAAGTGGTTCTGCCTGTGTTGTTAAAAGCTTACATTGGTCTGATAGCAACACTGCCTGTGTGTGATATGTGCATACAGTGGTCTGGCAGCAACTCTGCCGATGTCGCTATGTGCTTACAGTGGTCTGGCAGCAACTCTGCCGATGTCGCTTTGTGCTTACAGTGGTCTGGCAGCAACTCTGCCGATGTCGCTTTGTGCTTACAGTGGTCTGGCAGCAACTCTGCCGATGTCGCTATGTGCTTACACTGTTATGGCAGTAACAATGCCTGTGTAGCTATGTGCGTACAGTGGTATGACAGCAACTCTGCCTCTGATACCATGTGCTTTTTTTTGCAGCAACCCTGCCTGTGTAGCTATGTGCCTATAGTGGTCAGGACAGCAGCACTGCCTGTGCTGCTATGTGCTTACAGTTGTCTGGCAGCAACTCTGCCTGCGCTGGTATGTGCGTTCAGTGGTCTGACAGTAACTCTGCTGATGTTGCTATGGGCTTACAGCGGTCTGGGAGCAACTCTGTCTCTGACGCTATGGGCTTACAGTGGTCTGGCAACAACCCTGCCTGGGTTGCTATGGGCTTACAGTGGTCTGGCAGCAACTCTGCCTCTGTCGCTATGTGCTTACAGTGGGCTGGCAGAAACTCTGCTTCTAATTCTATGTGCTTACAGTGGTCTGGCAGCAACTCTGCCTGTGATGCCATGTGCTTAGTTGTCTGGCAGCAACCGTGCCTGCCTTGTTATGTGCGTACAGTGGTCTGGCAGCAATTCTCTGTGTTGCGATGTGCTTACAGTGGTCTGGCAGCAACTCTGCCTCTGTCGCTATGTGCTTACAGTGGTCTGGCAGAAACTCTGCCTGTGTTTCTATGGCCTTACAGTGGTCTGGCATCAACTCTGCCTGCATAGCTATGTGCTTAAAGTGGTTTTCCAGCACTTCTGCCTGTGTTGCTACAAGCTTACATTGGTCTGGTAGCAACACTGCCTGTGTGTGATATGTGCTTACAGTGGTCTGGCAGCAACTCTGCCGATGTCGCTATGTGCTTACAGTGGTCTGGCAGCAACTCTGCCGATGTCGCTATGTGCCTACAGTGGTCTGGTACCAACACTGCCTGTGTTGCTATGTGCTTACAGTGGTCTGGCAGCAACTCTGCCTCTGTCGCTATGTGCTTACCCTGTTATGGCAGTAACAATGCCTGTGTAGCTATGTGCGTACAGTGGTATGACAGCAACTCTGCCTCTCATGCCATGTGCTTTTTTTGCAGCAACCCTGCCTGTGTAGCTATGTGTGTACAGTGGTCTGACAGTAACTCTGCTGATGTCGCAATGGGCTTACAGTGGTCTGGGAGCAACTCTGCCGATGTCGCTATGTGCCTACAGTGGTCTGGTACCAACACTGCCTGTGTTGCTATGTGCCTACAGTGGTCTGGTACCAACACTGCCTGTTTTGCTATGTGCTTACAGTGGTCTGTCAACAACACTGCCTGTGTGTGATATGTGCTTACAGTGGTCTGGCAGCAACTCTGCCGATGTCGCTATGTGCTTACAGTGGTCTGGCAGCAACTCTGCCGATGTCGCTATGTGCCTACAGTGGTCTGGTACCAACACTGCCTGTGTTGCTATGTGCTTACAGTGGTATGGCAACAACTCTGCCTGTGTTGCTATGGGCTTACAGTGGTCTAGCAGCAACACTGGCTCTGACACCATGTGCTTAAAGTGGTCTGGCAGCAAGACTACCTGCGTTGCTATGTGCGTACAGTCGTCTCGAAGCAGCTCTGCCTGTGTCGCTATGTGCTTACAGTGGTCTGGCAACAACTCTGCCTGTGTTGCTATGGGCTTACAGTGGTCTAGCAGCAACTCTGGCTCTGACACCATGTGCTTAAAGTGATCTGGCAGCAAGACTACCTGCGTTGCTATGTGCTTACAGTGGTCTGGCAGCAACCCTGCCTGCATCACTATGTGCTTACATTGGTCTGGCAGCTACTCTGCTTGTGTCACTATATGCTTACAGTGGTATGGCAGCAAACCTGCCTGCGTTGTTATGTGCTTACAGTGGTCTGGCACCAACTCTGCCTCTGTCCCTATGTGCTTACAGTGGTCTGGCAGCAACTCTGCCTCTGTCGCTATGTGCTTACAGTGGTCTGGCAGAAACTCTGCTGTGTTGCTATGGCCTTACAGTTGTCTGGCAGCAAGTCTGCCTGCATAGTTACGAGCTTCCAGTGGTTTTGCAGCACTTATGCCTGTGTTGCTATGTGCTTACAGTAGTCTGGTACCAACTTTGCCTGTTTCGCTATGTGCTTCCAGTGGTCTGGCAGAAACTCTGCCTGTGTTTCTATGGCCTTACTGTGGTCTGGCATCAACTCTGCCTGCATAGCTATGTGCTTAAAGTGGTTTTCCAGCACTTCTGCCTGTGTTGCTACAAGCTTACATTGGTCTGGTAGCAACACTGCCTGTGTGTGATATGTGCTTACAGAGGTCTGGGAGAAACTCTGCCTCCGTCGCTCCGTGATTACGGTGGTCTGGCAGCAACTCTGCTGGTGTAGCTATGTGCTTACAGTGGTCTGGCAGCAACACTGCCTGTGTGTGCTATGTGCCTACAGTGGTCTGATACCAACACTGCCTGTGTGTGCTATGTGCTTACAGTGGTCTGTCAGCAACTCTGCCTCTGTCGCTATGTGCTTACAGTGTTCCGACAGCAACAATGCCTGCGTTGCTATGTGCGTACAGTGGTATGACAGCAACTCTGCCTCTGATGCCATGTGCTTTTTTTGCAGCAACCCTGCCTGTGTAGCTCTGTGCCTATAGTGGTCAGGACAGCAGCACTGCCTGTGTTCCTATGTGCTTACAGTTGTCTGGCAGCAACTCTGTCTGCGTTGCTATGTGCGTACAGTGGTCTGACAGTAACTCTGCTGATATTGCTATGGGCTTACAGTGGTCTGGGAGCAACTCTGCCTGTGTTGCTATGGGCTTACAGTAGTCTGGCAGCAACTCTGTCTCTGACGCCATGTGCTTATGGTCTGGTAGCAACACTGCCTGTGTTGCTATGTGCTTACAGTCTGGTAGCAACACTGCCTGTGTTGCTATGTGCTTACAGTGGTCTGGCAGCAACTCTGCCTCTGTCGCTATGTGCTTACAGTGGTCTGGCAATAACTCTGCCTGTTTTGCTATGGACTTACAGTAGTCTAGCAGCAACTCTGGCTCTGACACCATGTGCTTACAGTGGTCTAGCAGCAAGACTACCTGCGTTGCTATGTGCGTACAGTGGTCAGGCAGCAACTCTGCCTCTGTCGCTATGTGCTTACAGTGGTCTGGCACCAACTCTGCCTCTGTCGCTATGTGCTTACAGTGGTCTGACAGCAACTCTGGTGTGTTGCTATGGCCTTACAGTTGTCTGGCAGCAAGTCTTCCTGCATAGCTACGTGCTTCCAGCGGTTTTGCAGCCCTTATGCCTGTGTTGCTATGTGCTTACAGTGGTCTGGCAGCAACTCTGCTGATGTCGCTCTGTGCTTACAGTAGCCTGGTAGCAACTCTGCTTGTGTTGCTATGTCCTTTCAGTGGTCTGGCAGCAACTCTGCTGATGTTGCTCTGTGCTTACAGTAGTGTGGTAGCAACACTACCTGTGTGTGCTATGTGCTTACAGTCCGGTACCAACTTTGCTTGTGTCGCTATCTGCTCACAGTGGTCTGGCAGCAACACTGCCTGCATTGCTATGTGCGTACAGTGGTATCAGCAACTCTGCCTCTGATGCTATGTGCTTACAGTGGTTTTGCAGCAAGTATGCTTGTGTCACTGTGCTTACAGTGGTCTGGACAGCAACACTTCCTGTGTGTGCTATGTGCTTCCGGTCTGGTTGCAAAACTGTCTGTGTTGATATGTGCTTACAGTTGTCTGGCAGCAACCCTGCCTGCATCACTATGTGCTTACATTGGTCTGGCAGCAACTCTGCCTGTGTCGCTATGTGCTTACAGTGGTCTGGCAGCAACCCTGCCTGCGTTGTTATGTGCTTACAGTGGTTTGGCACCAACTCTCTGTGTTGCTATGTGCTTACAATGGTCTGGCAGCAACTCTGCCTCTGTCACTATGTGCTTACAGTGGTCTGGCAGCAACTCTGGTGTGTTGCTATGGCCTTACAGTTGTCTGGCAGCAAGTCTTCCTGCATAGCTATGTGCTTCCAGCGGTTTTGCAGCCCTTATGCCTGTGTTGCTATGTGCTTACAGTGGTCTGGCAGCAACTCTGCTGATGTCGCTCTGTGCTTACAGTAGCCTGGTAGCAACTCTGCTTGTGTTGCTATGTGCTTACAGTGGCCTGGCAGCAACTCTGCTGATGTTGCTCTGTGCTTACAGTAGTGTGGTAGCAACACTACCTGTGTGTGCTATGTGCTTACAGTCCGGTACCAACTTTGCTTGTGTCGCTATCTGCTCACAGTGGTATGGCAGCAACACTGCCTGCATTGCTATGTATTTTGTTGCCTGGCAGCAATCCAGCCTGCGTTGTTATGTGCGTAAAGTGGTCTGGCAGCAACTCTCCATTTCGTTATATGCTTACAGTGGTCTGGCAGCAACTCTCCATTTCGTTATATGCTTACAGTGGTCTGGCAGCAACTCTGCCTATGTTGCTATGGCCTTACAGTGGTCTGGCAGCAAGTCTGTCTGCATAGCTACGTGCTTATAGTGGTTTTGCAGCACTTATGATTGCGTTGCTACAAGCTTACATTGGTCTGGTAGCAAGACTTATTAACAAACAAATGGGGCAATTTCTATAAATTGACAGGGTATTGCCCTAGATAAGTAATATTCACACAAAATGTTAGGCAACACACAACTGTGTAAAATCTACTAGCAGCCACCTGAGAACCCAAGGCTAGGTCCAGTTTGTAAAACCAAACCCGAAAAGGTTTTTTTACTGTGGGGTGGACTCAAATCTATTCATAAGGAGAAAGAATAGAACAAGGTTGTGGCAGAAGACAGAAGGATAGAGCGAAAGAAGGGGTGCTATCCCTGGCGAAAGTGCACTCTTAGCTAGGTTGCGGTGTTACTACGCCTTTCTAATAGTGACAGAATAAGAATGAAATTACCACTTCTATGATGTGTAATACATTCAACCTTGAGAGTCCCAACCCACTCTCTTCCAGATTGACTTAAATCGGAAGAGACTACCAGTAAAAACAAGGGACGGGAAAAGAGAGTAAACCCAGGAAAGTGAAGAGAATCAATTTTGCTCTTCAAAACAAACCATGTGTCATCTAATGGGATAAACAGTTTTTTAATAACCCATTGATTGTCACACTGCTCCTGGGGTACTCAAATTTAAAAATGACACAACTTGGGGAAATAGGATGAATTCCCATTCCCAAAAACACAAACAAAGACAATACAATCACCACTTCCCATGTGGGATCAACTTTTTGCTCATGGAAAGTGGGACAAGGTAAAAACTTTTGCTCAAACTAAAATGGGGGCAGATTGGAGCCCTTTTGATGTAACAAACACCGTCGACCGGTTTCAGTGGCCTAAATTTAGTAACGCCACATTCCTCAGGACAGTCTCAGCTCCTCAAAAGCTGGTGTATTTCATTACTCAACAACCAGTGTTTATGAGGAAAAGGGTTAAAAACGGAAGATGGCATAGTACATACCACCCTGCCGTAGGTGTCATGGAACTGGAACAGTCTGGAAAGGAACCTGTGGGATCAACAAAATGAACCATAGTTACTAGGTAGCTGCTACATTCCACATATTGGATTTAGGATGGCACAACACTAGTATGCCAACCAAAACAGACACGGCTCATGGCTATCACAAAACACCACCTCATTTCCCAATCTCGGTATCAAAATCTCTTCTCTTTAGTGTCAAAAAAATGCCACCTGTATTAGTTAGCCACAATGTTATTTAAAACAATTAAACACACCATGGGCCTCATTAGGACCCTGGCGGATTTCGCGGTGCTAAATGCACCGTGAAGCACGGCGGAAAGCCGTCGATAGCGCCATGGGGGTTGGCGGATTTACCGCCCCATTCCGACCTTGGCGGAGCGGTAAATCCCCAATCCCCATTCTGCCCTTCCCCATTCCCATTCTTGCCCCATAGGGTATAATGGGAGTGGGGAAGGAGTTAATTACGCCACCGTAAAATACGGTGGCGTAATTAACAACGAGGTCCCGTAGCGCCATGGTTTTCTCCGCCTGGTAAAACCAGGCGGAGAAAACCTCCATGGCGCTAAGGGAACTCGTAGTACGGCGGACGGGTCCGCCGCGATTAGCGCTGGCGGAAACCCACTCCGCCAGGGTCCTAATGAGGCCCCATATGTGGTACTTCTAGCATTGTTATGGAGTGCTCTTGAAAAGCTCTTAAAAAAGTGTTGACAACAGAGAGATCTCAACTCACCCTTGATGTTCACTCCCTTTTGTTCTAAAGAATGGTGTGCCACAATTTAGTGCCCAACTTTACTGTCCAGTCCACATGTAATGCATCTGTGAATAATTACACGATTATAAGGATGTTAAAAAAAACTGGGTTTCAAAGACTATCAGTTTAGAAACTCCACAGTATAAATCATGTGGACAATTATTTAGGGGCAAAGATGTTTTATGGGACAGAAAATCACAGTGTCCCAAACAACAATTGCAGACATGCTTTGTTTTTGAAAAAGTCTGCAATCAAGGGGAGGGTTTATGCAACTGCTAAACTATCCCAAAGGCAAGTAGAGCATTCAGACATCCCTTCAGTCAAATATCCCCTGTAGTTCTAATCTCCGTGTGTTAAGTAGGAGAAGAGAGGGCGGCTGCCTTTCCTTAGCGTATCACGTGACTCGCATTCGCGTGTCACGTGCACATCCGCCTGCCTCCGTATTGGCCGGCTCGTGTCCATGGGTGTGTCACGTGACATAAACGTGTCACGTGCACGTTTCTCCTGCCTCCGTATTGGCCGGCTCGTTTTCATAGGTGTATCACCTGACATGTGTCAGCGCGTCATGTGTTCGTTCGTCGGCCTCCAAACCTGACCCACTCAGGGCCAGAAACGCCCCCTGCAGAGTGCTTGCATCTTACCATACGCCAAGGTCAGGCGGAAGTATCTCAGCCCAGTCAGGCATCTCACACGGGGCTGGGAACGCCCCCTCTGGCGTACGTACCGCTCCATATATGTTGTAAATAGGAGGGGGAGACCGAACTGAGTCAGGTACCATACGTTGAACCCTAGTACTGGGCGGCAGCGCCCACAGAGCCCACGTGCTCAAGTTACATGCAGCCACAGCCCACCCAAGGGGAACCCCATCCCTACAGTGCCACTTATTTAGGGAAATAAAGTTCGTATTGAAGTACATTAGGTCCCACTAGGACATAATATACACTCACAGGGGACACAAGGTCTAACATCCTGTGAGTGTTAACATATATCCAGAACACCTTCGGGGTAACTTCAGTCTAGGTCATTGCTCACAGGTGTTTACGTGAATGGCTCAGGACATCATGGCCAAAGAATGCCAGGGTATGTTTTCATTGAGACCCACTTTGTCAGTTTTTAAACGGAAACCCCATTTTTGTTCCCGTTTCAATAAAAGAAGGCTCATATCCCCTCCTCTTCTCGGACATTTTACTTTTTCTATAATGGTCCACTCGATTTCCGAGGCCAGATGTTTGAACCTCTGAAAATAGTGCACCATGGGGGTATTCTCCCGGTGAGTTCTAATACATGATAGGTGTTCCTGGATACGTTTTTTAATTGGCCTTGTAGTCATGCCAATATATTTTTTATCACAGGGGCACCGTATCATGTAAATCACATTTGATGTATTGCAATTCGTGAAGGCAAGTTGTTTCCACAGTGTCTTTAGGCAAAGATCTAGTGTTTTAGTGAGTTTTGTGAGACTACAGACATTGCACTGGCCACATGGTGTATGTCCTTGTGGGGAGGTGTTGTTCCACAGGGTGGTTTGCCCCGTTATCTCCTGAACTGGTATATATGAGTGTATTACGGTGTACCTCAGATTTTTTCTTTTTTTCATGGCAAATCGGGGTAATGGCAAATTAACCTGCCCTACATTAAGTATGGGCCATAGCTTAATGATTTCCCTTTTAATCAAATTGATTTTGTTGGAATAGCTAAAAACTGCTGTGATCGTACTATCTCCCACCGGTCGTACTTTTTGTTGTAAGGTTAGATCCCGTGGGATGTTTTTGGCTCGTTTCCTTGCCATTCTCACAGTTTTTTTTAGGATAACCACATTCTAAGAGACGGTCTGTAAGTCCCTGTGCCTGTAGGTTATACTCCTGAGTGGTAGAACAATTACGCCTATAACGCAAAAACTGCCCAAAGGGTAAGTTTTCACGAAGGCATTTCGGATAGAAGCTAGTGTAATCCAGAAGAGAATTGCGATCAGTGGGTTTTCGAAAGATGGTGGTAACTAGGGCACCCATACTTGGTTTGATTTCTACATCAAGAAAATGTATAAATCTCTTTAGAGATACAATGTGTAAACTTAAGATATCTATCTCTAGAGTTTAGCCAAGTCAGGAATTCTTTAAATTGGTCTTCAGTTCCTGTGAAAATGGCCAGGACGTCATCGATATATCGTGACCATAGGGTGACATGTCTCCTGAAAGGGTTGGATGCTTGATATATGTGGGTCTCCTCGAATTCGGCTACATACAAGTTCGCCAGGGAGGGTGCAAATGTTGCGCCCATAGCCGTCCCTGAACATTGCTCATAGAAGGACTCTTTGTAAAGAAAGACATTCTTAGTGAGTGCTAGTTCTGCTAGATGTATTATGAGATCGATGGGAACCTCAGGGGGAATAACTAGATCTCTAAGTACCTTTTCCACTATCTCCACGGTCGCTGTCTGCGGAATATTCGTATATAGGGCTTCTATGTTGAGTGTAACCAAATATTGGGTGGTAGGATCAAATGTCTGGCCTTGAAGTGTGTTCAGTATACTCATAGTGTCCTTCGTATATGAGGGCATTTTTGGGATAAGTGGCCTCAAGAAGAAATCCACAAATTGCGAGAGGGGCTCCAAAATGGAGTCGATACCTGCAACAATGGATTTCCCAGGGGGAGGAGTTAAACCCTTGTGGACTTTCGGTAAGGCATAAAATTCCGGAATCTTTGGAAATTTTGGCATAAGAAAAGCTGCTTCTTTGTTGCTAATGTGACCTTCACATGCAGCTTCTCCCACAATATTGGAAATAAGTACACAGAGATTTTCAGTAGGGTCACCAGTAAGGATTTTAAAATGTTCTTCATTGTTTTTGAGCGATCTGACCATGGTATCATAGTCGACCAGGTCCATGACAACCGTGGCCCCACCCTTATCCACCTGCTTAATTATGATGGCTTTGTTAGTACTGAGATCACGTAGGGCTTTACGTTCTTGAAAAGTAATATTCTGAAAGGAGCCTTTTTCTTGCTTCTCAATTTCCTCCAATTTTTTCATTATGGCCTTCTCGAATGTTAAAGATTCTGCAGAGGCGATAGGTGGATAGAAAGTGGATCTGGGATGTAAGCCCGTGACATCAGTTTCTCTCTCATCAGTAGATCCCTGGTCTATCATGCCAAAGTGTTGTCTCAGTCTAAGGTTACGCATTAGCCTAGCATATTCGATTTGCGTTTGGAAATCGTCATGTGTTGCTGTAGGAACAAAGCTAATACCTTTTTGTAGGACTTGTTGTTCCATATTAGTTAAGACATGGGTAGAGAGGTTAATTACTAATAGTTCTCGGGCTGGGGGAGGCCTCTCCCTCTGCTCCTCGTCACTATTGGGGAACCTAGATCTTGTCCTCTTCCTCTGCCTCCTCTCTGGCCTTGGTATAAAAAAAGCCTTTCTATTGGTATTCTGTCCTCTTTGGTTTTAGTTGCCCTGGAACTGCACCCTTCTATCACTAGATTGATCGCGATTATGGGAGCAGCTCCGTTGGTGTGTACCACTTCTTGAGGTGCCTGGTCTGCTATCTTCATCAGAGCTACCACTCGAGAAGGTCCACTGTGCTGGTGTATTCCGTTTCTTATTCCTACTGTTATTTTGTCTAGGGTACCAGTTTTTCTTATTCTGGTGAGGTTGTTTTTGTCCCAATGTCGGCTATGGGTCGTCATAATAACTAACCACTAGATACGGATAGATCTTTTCATGCGAAAAAAACGAGATATCTTTCTTAAGTTTCAAAATTTTTTTGTTCAAATTGAATTCTTTAAAGTCTTTAATCAGAACATCGATTTCTTCTAGTTTTTTCTTGAAGTTCTCAAGGACCTCAGAGGATTTAAGTAGGTCAATTTTTGATTCGATTTCTGCCATGAGTTTGATTGAGACCGTTTTGGCTGTATTGATTATTAGAATAAGGCAGTCTCGTGTACATTTATTAGCTATGAAACTCCAGTCCCGACGAAATTGGACATGGTCTAAGAAAATTCTCGGTTCAATTCGGATGACAAGACCATCTGGAGCTGTCTGTGCACGCAGATATCCGGTCATAATAAGGTCATGAAGCTCCGTTCTAATTAGCTTTTTTTGGAGGCCCTCGAGTTCATTCCAGGAATCACCATTGGTATCCACTAGGGGTGCCGACGTATTTCCTATCAAGGAGGGGGCCGCTAGAATTGATTCTACTAGGTTCTCCGCAAATTCAAGGAAATTTGATTCCGTCATCATATTTATGCTGACGTCCGCCATTTCCAGATGTGTTTAGGTATGCACACGTGAAGACAATTCGAGCTATGATGTATGGATTCAAAGAAAAATGCGGTGTGCCCAGAGAAGAGAGATTTTTTCGGAAAGGGAGAGAAGAAGTGTAGGCCACAGCTTGATGCTGTGTTGTAGCTGTGTTGGTATTACACAGACACAAAGCCTTCTTTTATTGAAACAGGAACAAAAATGGGTTTTCCGTTTAAAAACTGACAAAGTGGGTCTCAATGAAAACATACCCTGGCATTCTTTGGCCATGATGTCCTGAGCCATTCACGTAAACACCTGTGAGCAATGACCTAGACTGAAGTTACCCCGAAGGTGTTCTGGATATATGTTAACACTCACAGGATGTTAGACCTTGTGTCCCCTGTGAGTGTATATTGTGTCCTAGTGGGACCTAATGTACTTCAATACGAACTTTATTTCCCTAAATAAGTGGCACTGTAGGGATGGGGTTCCCCTTGGGTGGGCTGTGGCTGCATGTAACTTGAGCACGTGGGCTCTGTGGGCACTGCCGCCCAGTACTAGGGTTCAACGTATGGTACCTGACTCAGTTCGGGCTCCCCCTCCTATTTACAACATATATGGAGTGGTACGTACGCCAGAGGGGGCGTTCCCAGCCCCGTGTGGGATGCCTGGCTGGGCTGGGATGCTTCCGCCTGGCCTTGGTGTGTGTGGAGATGCACGTGCACTGCAGGGGGTGTTCCTGACCCTGAGCGGGTCATTGACAACATACACGGAGCGATATGTACACCAGAGGGGGCATTCCCAGCCCCGTGTGAGATGCCTGACTGGGCTGAGATACTTCCGTCTGACCTTGGCGTATGGTAAAATGCACGCACTCTGCAGGGGGCGTTTCTGGCCCTGAGTGGGTCAGGTTTGGAGGCCGACGAACGAACATGTGACGCGCTGACACGTGTCAGGTGATACACCTATGAAAACGAGCCGGCCAATACGGAGGCAGGTGAACGTGCACGTGACAAGCAAATGCGAGTCACGTGATACGCTAAGGAAAGGCAGCCGCCCTCTCTTCTCCTACTTAACACACAGAGATTAGAACTACAGGGGATAGATGCGCTTACGCAGAGCACCTTGCCTTGACCAAGAAGGTGCCCGTATCATGCACTTTTCTGGTGAGTACATGTGATTTTTTGACTGAAGGGATGTCTGAATGCTCTACTTGCCTTTTGGATAGTTTAGCAGTTGCATCTACCCTCCCCTTGATTGCAGACTTTTTCAAAAACAAAGCATGTCTTCAATTGTTGTTTGGGACACTGTGATTTTCTGTCCCATAAAACATCTTTGCCCCTAAATAATTGTCCACATGATTTATACTGTGGAGTTTCTAAACTGATAGTCTTTGAAACCCAGTTTTTTTTAACATCATTATAATCGTGTAATTATTCACAGATGCATTACATGTGGACTGGACAGTAAAGTTGGGCACTAAATTGTGGCACACCATTCTTTAGAACAAAAGGGAGTGAACATCAAGGGTGAGTTGAGATCTCTCTGTTGTCAACACTTTTTTAAGAGCTTTTCAAGAGCACTCCATAACAATGCTAGAATTACCACATATGGTGTGTTTATTTGTTTTAAATAACATTGTGGCTAACTAATAAAGGTGGCATTTTTTTGACACTAAAGAGAAGAGATTTTGATACCGAGATTGGGAAATTAGGTGGTGTTTTGTGATAGCCATGGGCTGTGTATGTTTTGGTTGGCATACTAGTGTTGTGCCATCCTAAATCCAATATGTGGAATGTAGCAGCTACCTAGTAACTGTGGTTCATTTTGTTGATCCCACAGGTTCCTTCACAGACTGTTCCAGTTCCATGACACCTACGGCAGGGTGGTATGTACTATGCCATCTTCCGTTTTAACCTTTTTCCTCATAAAAACTGGTTGTTGAGTAATGAAATACACCAGCTTTTGAGGAGCTTAAACTGTCATGATGAATGTGGCATTACTAAATTTAGGCCACTGAAACCGGTCGACGGTGTTTGTTACATCTAAAAGGGCTCCAATCTGCCCCCATTTTAGTTTGAGCAAACCTTTTTACATTGTCCCACTTTCCATGAGCAAAAAGTTGATCCCACATGGGAAGTGGTGATTGTATTGTCTTTGTTTGTGTTTTTGGGAATGGGAATTCATCCTATTTCCCCAAGTTGTGTCATTTTTAAATTTGAGTACCCCAGGAGCAGTGCGACAATCAATGGGTTATTAAAAAACTGTTAAGCCCTGAGGAGAGAAGGGCTGAGAAATCCCTGCTGTTTGGCTGTTACCCGGAGTGGAGAAGAGGAGGTGCGTGTGCCTTTAAACAACTCAGCTGACTCTCAGCAGCTGACTACAAGTGGCCGCCTCCACCGCCCTTGCGGCGTTAAGCACTGAGGAGAGAAGGGCTGAGAAATCCCTGCTGTTTGGCCGTTACCCGGAGTGGAGAAGAGGAGGTGCGTGTGCCTTTAAACAACTCAGCTGACTCTCAGCAGCTGACTACAAGTGGCCGCCTCCACCGCCCTTGCGGCGTTAAGCCCTGAGGAGAGAAGGGCTGAGAAATCCCTGCTGTTTGGCTGTTCGGCGAGTTGGTGAGCCAGGATACATCAATCATGTCGGACTCCATCCCAACTGCCCTGCGAACAAGGGCGCAAACACGACGCGAGGAGAAGGCGCTGCCTGAAACCACTCCGCGTACACCGGTAAGAAAAGAAAGCCGATTTTTTTCATGTTCATCAATCTCTGACTTTGTTATGGATGAGCCGCTCTATGCTCCCCAAGAATCACCTGACGCCGAAGATCTCACTTGCACGTCCGAAAACTGTATACACTTGAGAATCCGTTGATTGAGAACGTGATATGTGTCGAGGGCCCCTCGGCAGCTGCACAAGTGGGCCGGTTATCCGTGGGCACTGGCGTATGTGATGGCGACTTGCGCACTGCTGTTCAGGACGCGTGTATAACGTTCGAAAAACCGGTCGGCTTACCCGCTGCTGGGTCGTCTGTTCCTCCGCTTCAGGATGGGGCGGAGGTGCAGGGCCCTGGAGCTGGCGATGTTGGCAGGCGAGCCGTCGTTGCTCCGGCGGAGGCCCATCTGGGGGGAGGGCCTGAGGGAGGGAGCGCCCCCTACGGTTTGGGAGATGTGTGCGTTGCTGTATGCGCAAACCGGGTAGATGGCTGGAGTGATGGAGTGCTTCCGTTGTCTGCAGTGACCCCTGGTGTGCTGCAGTAAGGCAGTAGCCTTGCCCAGCCTACTCCACTAAGCGCTAGCTCCCCGGTTCATCTGTCCCGCATGGCTCTCTGTCGTTCTTTCTCAACTGATGAGACTGCTCACTCGACACAGTCTGTGATGAGCTGGGGTCAGGACCGTGTCCAATACCAACATGATCACCACTCCGACAGACCTGTGTGTACGACACAAGTGGACCCAAGTGCGCCTTTCCCTGAAAACAGGAAAAATTCCCTTAGTGTCATGACAAAGGGGTTGGAAAATTCTGCAGCAACGAATAAAGAACGTCCTGTTAACACTAAGAAAGGTCCTACCTCCCCTACGTTGAAACCCGACAAACATACCACAAAAAGGCAAATATCACAATTAAGTGGCGCAAATGAAGACATATGGTCTAAGGTGTGCTACAAACGCCTCAAAATCAACAACCTAACTCCAAGGAACTGTGACCCACACGAGGAACTCGAACACGTGTTGACCTCTCAGAAAAGGTTGAACACGCAACAACATCACCCAAATAGATCCCTCTTGTCTCTTACTCATACTGCACAGCGCTCTGCCACCAATGACTGTTTGTCGGACGACTCACAAGACTCCTCGCTGATGGAACGTCCATTCCCGAAAATACGCCACATCAGAGAAATGTCGGAAACGGCCAACCGACTTCAGCCACCTGTGCTCAGTACTGAAAACAGAACTATTATGCCTCAGACTGAGCTACAATCTCTAATAATTTCATCTATGACGATGTCTATGGCCCCCTATATGAAATTATACGAAGCCTTGCATGAAGCCACTAAGGACCTGACAACTGTTGTGGCCCTAATGCATTCGAAACTAATCCGGATTGAACAAGTCTGTGACCAATCTTACAATGACCAACAAGAAGGTTTGAAAAGACTTGACGGATCATGTACGTTGTTAAATGAGCAAAGGAATAACGACGCAATCGATAAAAAACTCTTGGCCGAAGTAGCGAGAGAGGCGCTAGCTTTGTTCAAATATGATGGTCCAACCGCAAACCGGCAAAAGCAACAAATCACTCAATCAATTGTGAGTAAAACACTGATCCGATGTAATAATTCCTTAAAGGAACACTGTTTAAAGGATGTAATCCAAAACACTCAAGAGCCTTCAGACGTGATTGTAATCCACGAAGATGTGCACCCTGGACCGTCGGTCTCGACGGATCCGACACTGGGAAAGCTAGCAACTGCGCCAACCATAAGTGAGGTGATTCCCCCAAGTCGGACATACATAACGGAGAATCTGCCCACGCAAGAAGCAGAACCCTTGCCCACAAAAGATAATACTTCTGACCTCTCATTTAATTCTGCATTTGAACAGGCGAGGGGCAATCTTAATCAAGCTCTACGCGATTCCCAGGTGGCATCTTCCTCCCAGGGAGATCTGGGCGCTGAAGCTTCTACATCTATTCCTTCTGTAATATCTGCAGTGACCGCAATACCCACTTACTCAGTCTTCAACAAGGCGTCTCAACCCAAGGTGTCGACCTCAAAGCCCTTGGCTACTCCACCTACAAAACAGGTGAAGAAAACAAAGAACCAAAAAGGTCTCAGAAACAAGGCACTACACGGTGCACGGAAATTTGTACGTAACATAAACATGGTCCAGAACGTGGCATGTAACATTAACAAGTGCCTAAAGGCAGCCTCTTCAATCAGTGGGAAATCGCAAAATAAACCCTTAGACAGAGTAGTCCCCGTAAGTCCTGATGCAGTGGCTGCTTCAGGCTCAAACTACGAGTTATCAAGTGAGCTGTTGAACTTATCAACATACGACGATGTAACACACGATATCGAGGATGCAGAAGCCATCTCTTCCCATGACAACCAAGAGGGCAACGTCGTCCACACCGCGATAGACATAGAGAACGCCAAACAAATTAACATTGACGCTCCAGCACATGGACCGGGAAACAAACTTCCTGTTAACCAAACTGTTCCAAGTATCATCAACTTAAGCCCTTGTTCCGTGTCTGGCACGCAAACGACTCCTAATGCATGGTCCTCCGCAAGAAGAACCTGTCAACTAATTAATGAAAAGGAAGCCCAGCAGGGGCTGCTGAAATCGCCGATCAGTCCAGTGTTTATGACCCTACATGAAAAAAGGATGCGGGTCTCTAAGGAACCGGGGTCGTTGGCCCCTGGAAACACTCGGAGTAATCCGTTTGTCCCCGCTAATCTGGCGGTAGCAAGGCTACACAATGACACCGTAAAAATCTTAGATACGGATATGTCTCTCCATGGTGAGTGCCAAGTTCGCAACTCAAAGGCTTCCCTGAACGAAGCCCGACTGTCTCAGCCCAGAACGTCGGGAGGTGCCAGATGGAAGTGCCCTATCTACAAACTGGTCATCGAAAGGTTAGACTCCTCCGATAAGCTAATACTGAACCGAGGCAACACAATCAGGCTTTTACACCTTGTACCTGCCCTACGAGCCATAAGCTCAAACGATCTGATGATCGTGGAGTTTTTCAACAAAAATAGGAACGATAAGGTGGCGATTCACGTTTCGTCACCTATTGTTGCTTCAACAATTCTCGACGCCAATATCGCCCTGTTCTCCCTTGGCTTTGAAGTTTACAAATACTCTGAAGCGGCTCATAAAACTCCGAATGGAACTGAGGTCCCATACACCCACAAAGCCACAAGCAAGGACGCGTGGGTGAGAATGCCGGAACCCATGGACCAGAGTGTCTTCAACGTTCAAGCACCCCCTCATTTATCAACTCAGAAGGCACCCTTGGATGGAACCAAACAGATCAAACCGGGTAATTCTTGTCACAACCAGATACTGGAGGTCTCTGAAAGGGAGTTTCAAAAAGAGAATATACGAATCACTATACTCGGCAACGCCAAACAAGTTGGAGCGAGCGTTGCTGGTAACAGATCCTTTAGCCCCAATGGCGGTAAGCACGAATGGCAATGGCTATCTGCAGCCTTGTGCAGCAAAAACCGCCAATAATGCCGGAATGAGGCCCCTGAAGCGCGGTGTAGATTGGCTTCGTGGAATACCCGTGGCTTTTCACACCTGTTCAACTCAAACTGGCTTACAGCAATTGACATCGCTTGTCTCCAGGAAACATGGTTACGAGAAACCCCAGTAATGGACGACTTTGAGGTGGCCTTAAACCCTGCTCCAAAATCTTTAAAAGGACGTCCGACGTCGGGCTTGGCCACCATGATTAGGAAATCCTCAGGTTGGAGAATTGTGAGTTCAACCAATTACTCCCCTTTCATCCAAGCAACGCAAGTGTCAAAACTAAAACACGAAGGGTCACCCACGGAACTGGTGTGTGTTGTAAACCTGTACTGGCACCACACGAATGCTGGGAAACAGATTTTCATCAATCAAACTATGGAAATAGTCGATGAACTGCTAGAAACAAATGGCTGGCCGAACATTCTCATCTGTGGTGACTTAAACATCGACCTTTTTAAACCATCAGGCCCAGAAAAAACTTCTCTTGCCAAGTCGTGGATGGAGGAATTGAACCTTAGAAACGTACAACTTCTAAATGGTAACACGTGTGATGATATGCCGCCAGCCCCCACGTGGCATCGTGATGGGCAAAGGTCAACAATTGATTACATATTTCTATCAGAAGCCCTTCATCCTCGGATAACCTCGCTGAAAATTATTGAAAAGACAGAAAGCGACCACAACATGCTAATAACTGAATTTACAACTATGACAAAAAAGAAACCTGACCTATGGCCCCATCAACTCCACGTGGTTTCCAACAGAGCAAGACTGAGCCTCGAAATACAGGATGTGGAACATCTGGTAAATCTCTACTGCAAGACCTGCCCAAACGTCGACTATGATCATCTGCTGGCACACTATAAGCCCAAGCAAGTGGGCTTTAAAAATATGGCCTTTGTACGCCAACACTGCTTTGACCGGGAACTGCTGACACAAAAGCGTTGTATGCGTCAAGACATCCGAAGGCTGAAGTGTTCAAAGGGCTCAACTTACTTACGCGACGTAAAGGCGGTTAAGCAGAGATATAGAAACTGGCTAAAAGCTCATAAGCATGTAATGGCCCAAAACGATGCAGAACTGATATTGACGGTATTAAAAAATAAGAACTCTAGAGACTTTTGGAGGCTTATGAACATTCAGCACGCCCCCCAAAAAGCCATTCAAGGGTGCATGGTGTCTGAAGCTGATTGGATTAGCCACTTCGAAGGTTTATACAAAGCACCTGTTCCAACCGACGGCCCTGTCATATTAACACCTAAACCTTGGGCCTTGTCCTTTTCAAAAGATGAAATAGTGACCGTCATCAAAAAATCAAAAAATTCACGGGCACCTGGTCCAGATGGCCTGACAAATTGCACTATAAAACAACATCCAGAGCAATGGGCGGAGTTCTGTGTAATGTTGTTTAATCGAGTAAATTTAAGTGGCCAGACGCCCAAATCCTGGAAGACCGCGATAGTGGTACCTATATTCAAAAAAGGCGACAGAGCAAACCCAAAGAACTATCGTCCAATTGCTCTATTAGACGTCCTGGGTAAGATCTATGCCTCGATGCATCAACAAAAACTCGTAGCCTGGTCACAAACTTCGAACCACGTGGATAAGCGTCAAGCAGGTTTCGTGAAGCAGGTGGGATGCTCGCTGAATTTACTCCTGTTAAACATTATCAAAATGGAAGCGATAAAGTCTAACACGAAGGTCTATCTAGCTTTTATAGACTTTTCATATGCCTTTGATACCATCAATAGAGAGATCCTGTGGGGAAAACTGAAGCGTTGGGGATGCCCGTTAGATCTATTAGCGGCAATTAGAGAACTGCACACAAACACCTCCATCCGTGTAAGGCTGGATCAATTAGGGCAATTATCCAAAGCAATAAACACCTTCAAAGGAGTCAAACAGGGGTGTCCGTTAGCTGCAGTACTATTCGGCCTTTTCATCGCGGACATAGGCGAAGCAATTGGAGTAACAAAATCATTTCCGCCGAAAGTGGCCAAATCACACTTAAATTGGCTACTATATGCTGATGACTTGATCATCCTGGACCGGACTCGTATTGGGCTGCAAAGAAAGCTAAATGCAGTTCGACAGTATGTTATTTCTAATCAACTACTGATCAACACGAAAAAATGTGAAATTCTGGTCCTGCAAAATCTAAAAGGCGGCTGGGTGGCGCGGAAACGCACCCCCAACTGGACGCTAGGCCACGAACCCTTGCAAATATCTGCCAGTGTTAAATACCTGGGAATGACCATAAGTTCTTCTTTAACGGATAGACCGTGGCAGGCTGACATAAGTAGAAAATGCAAACAACTAGCTAACCAGGCACTAATTATCCACAAAAGATATGGAAAATTCTCGTTAAAACCTGTGCTGGCCTTCTACCATCAGAAGGTAATCCCTGTACTGACATACGGGGCTGAAAATGCTTTTGGCTGTTCTTACGAATTCTGGGACTCTTTAGAGAACTGCTTTTGGTCTAAAGTGTTAACACTCCCGAAAGGTGTGAAGACTGCCTGTATAAGATATGAACTGTCGATAATATCGATTCATGCCAGGATCTGCTGGAGTCTACTAAACTTGTACCGTAAGACATGTTCTAGAGCACAAATTCCTCAATTTGACATCTTCTATGATGGCTCAGTTAGTAACTCCAACGTCATCACAATGTGGTCAAACAGGTGTGAAGAGTTACTACAAAATCTCGACATCAAGAGCGAATTGCTCCATGAAAATCCGGATGCGGCAAAGCGTAAAATCTGGCGAGTCGACTGGGAGCTTACATGCACAAAGAGAGCGATGGCCAAAACGATGTGTGATGTGCCACTGGAAGCACGCGCCTTCAATACCCAGCAGCGCTATATCACCCTGTTTCCAGATCCACAAGCAAGAAGGCTGTTCTTACTGTTCAGGCAAAATCTGTTCAAAACTACTGATCGTCTTCGCTTATGGAAGAACAATGTGCACTTAAAACCTGAATGTCGATTTTGTCTGCTAGCCAAAGAGTCACTAAAACACCTAGTGCTATTTTGCCCTAAGCTGAAACCTGAAAGATCAATCAACCTGGGTCCATGGAGCGTAAACCATCCATCATTTTGTGCCGATGACTGGTGGAATCAGATGTACCAAGGAACCGACTTGAAACTGATACTTCCACTAACACGTTTTTTGGAGCAAATTGAAAAACATCTGATGATGGCACCATTTGGGGAACCAAATTAGTAAAACCTGTCACGGTATAACCTGTACAATAACTTTGTGAATGGAACTCGCACAAAAGGCTAATACGGATGATTGTTTACTTGTATTGTCTAAGTGTTGTTGTTTTGTTTGTACATGTGTCGTAACTTTAAAGGTTTGAAAAAACCAATAAAATAAAAAAATACAAACTGTTTATCCCATTAGATGACACATGGTTTGTTTTGAATAGCAAAATTGATTCTCTTCATTTTCCTGGGTTTACTCTCTTTTCCCTTCCCTTGTTTTTACTGGTAGTCTCTTCCGATTTAAGTCAATCTGGGAGAGAGTGGTTTGGGACTCTCAAGGTTGAATGTATTACACATCATAGAAGTGGTAATTTCATTCTTATTCTGTCACTATTAGACAGGCGTAGTAACACCGCAACCTAGCTAAGAGTGCACTTTCGGCAGGGATAGCACCCCTTCTTTCGCTCTATCCTTCTGTCTTCTGCCACAACCTTGTTCTATTCTTTCTCCTTATGAATAGATTTGAGTCCACCCCACAGTAAAAAAACCTTTTCGGGTTTGGTTTTACAAACTGGACCTAGCCTTGGGTTCTCAGGTGGCTGCTAGTAGCTTTTACACAGTTGTGTGTTGCCTGGTAGCAAGACTGCCTTGTGTGCTATGTGCTTACAGTGGTCTGGCAGCAACTCTGCCTGTGTCGCTATGTGCTTACAGTGGTCTGGCAGCAGCAATGCCTGTGTCGCTATGTGCTTACAGTGGTCTGGCAGCAGCAATGCCTGTGTCGCTATGTGCTTACAGTGGTCTGGCAGCAACTCTGCCTCTAAAGCTATGGGTTTACAGTGGTCTGGCAGCAACTCTGCTTGCGTGGCTATGTGCTTCGTTGCCTGGCAGCAATCCTGCCTGCGTTGTTATGTACGTAAAGTGGTCTGGCAGCAACTCTCCATTTCGCTATGTTCTTACAGTGGTCTGGCAGCAACTCTGCCTATGTTGCTATGGCCTTACAGTGGTCTGGCAGCAAGTCTGCCTGCATAGCTACGTGCTTATAGTGGTTTTGCAGCACTTATGATTGTGTTGCTACAAGCGTACATTGGTCTGGTAGCAAGACTGCCTGTGTGTGCTATGTGCTTACAGTGGTCTGGCAGCAAATCTGCCCATGTCGCTCTGTGCTTACAGTGGTCTGGAAGACACGCTGCCCATGTTGCTCTGCTAGGCCCTGAAGACCCTTGCGCATGGAAACAAGGCACAATCACCATACACAAACTGATACGACAGACACAAGGTTCAATTCCCAAAATCTAGGGTTTATTGCAAAGCAAATATTCTCAGTCGGCCGACCGGGTCTCACGTCTTGCAACTTGTGTCACCCAGACCTCGTGAGATGCAAGCGAGCAAGCATTCTACAGCAGTATCATATATACAAAAAGACAATCGTACAATCTGTTTGTGACACATCAAAACCACCCATAATGTATCTTCTTGAGCTAGGGTTCGGTGATTGACAATTATGACAAATATGACACGGTTTTCTTAATCTATGTTACTTGGTTTAGCAACAGTTACAATTTGCAGTGAGCAGACATGTTTCTTTGTTATGGAGAACATAAAGCACTTGTTTAGCGAGCAAACTGTGTTCGTAGGAGAGACACATTCCAAAGCATGCTATCGTCTAGTTTTCTATTCGTGAACTAGGGGTCAGCCTGATCTAAGAAGGCCCCAAAAGGGGGGGCCACTAGAAAAGTATAATTCATGCCTTTAACGGCATGTTTCTGCAGTTTCAGCGAGACCGGCTGGCACCTGGCTTGGTGATTAAATGCCTCTCTGCTCGCCTTCAAGGACTTGTGAGGGAGTAAAACAATGTATTTCTGTAGTGCTTGGCATCTATGTCTGGGCCAGTCTCTCAACATGTAACTTGTGGCCTTGCTTCGTGTTAGAGCAGAACAAAATAAAATACATTTTGCAAAGCATTTGAACAGAAAGGCAAGGAAAGCAAATGGCGGATTTAGAGACAAAATGGACGCTCTATGGTTATGCTGACGATTGTGTATTGGCAATGTAGGGCATATGATGCGATTGGTCTACGGCCAACATAATATACCATCTATGCTTTGGTAGGGTAGTTTCTAGACTTACAGCTCTGTGCTTACAGTGGTCTGGCAGCAAGTCTGCCTGCATAGCTAGGTGCTTATAGTGGTTTTGCAGCACGTATGATTGTGTTGCTACAAGCTTACACTTGTCTGGTAGCAAGACTGCCTGTGTGTTGCTATGTGCTTTCAATGGTCTGGCAGCAACACTGCCTGTGTTGCTGGGTGCTAACAGTGGTCTGGCAGCAACTCTGCCTCTGATGCTATGCGCTTATTCTCAAATTAATTGTGAATTCTAAAAAATATGTTGGGACTTTAATCCGGTAACAGTCCTTTACAATTCTGCATTGGACTGTCTGGAAAAATCCTGGCAAACCCATAGCATGTTCTGAGACTAATTGGAACTGGTGTTTGCCGTTTTTGAGGTTCGGATTAAACCGACTGCCTACGGGAGAGATTCACATGATGGGAGAGAGAGGAATTCCTGAACCATAGTTGTGAATACTGTAAAGAGACTGGAACTGTGGTAAGTGTACGCAGCATATTGTGCTGTAATGTTTGGGATTGCTGCAACTAAGACAATACTATTTTAATAAACTGGTGATAGATATGAGCTGGCTGAATACAGAGCGTTACCCAGGTATTTAAATAGTGAACCTATTGAAGCTAAAGGCATTAATGGCCTTTACTTTCTTCTCATGAGAGCATGGGATTTTCACTAGCACTTTATGTAATTAGTATTGTATAATATGAAAGTGCTCATTTGGCTTAATTTTACTGACTTTCTCTAGGGCAGGATCTTGTTTTACTTATCTTTTAGGAAGTGTAATCATGATCATTTTTGTAATGTTATTTAATTGTGTATTTATATATGAATGATGAATTTTTTTATGCAAAAAGTTTACATGTTAAGCTAAAGCATGTTAAATAAACAAAATAAGGAAGTCTGTTCTCTTGGAAAGCCTTGCGGTCAAGTCCCACTAGAGGTCTGCAACTTCTGGCTGTCCAGATGTTTTGGACTACTACTCCCATGATCCCTCACCATTAACTCTGTTGACTAGGGTTGATGGGGGTTGTAATCCCAAATAACTGGTGAGCCATAGGTTTTAGACCCCTGCCTTACACTGGCAGCCAGGAGGCGTGGCTGCTGCCCAGTCTCTTGTACAAAGGAGCATACACGGCACCTAGAACGAGCAGTGATAAGCTAAGGAAAATTGAGTCGTACACAAATCCGATATATATCCATTTCTCCATTGAAGTAGCATCCTAGGAGGAATCGTGTCCTGTACGAAGATCATGTCCTACTGTGTACTATCCAGGATGGAAGTTGGGCTACCAGCCAGCGATACGTAGGAGACATGAACTCTGCCTTGAATTTGGACCTCCAGTGTCATGAAGCCATGCAGCCATGCAACAGGGCCTCCTACATGTGGGCCCTCTTTGTCTCATTGAGTGGCGCATGATGAGTGCTAGGGATCATTGAGTGATTTGGGGAGACGAGCTATAAGCCGAGGCAAAATGTCCTGAGGAAGCAGGAGGGTCTGGACATTGGTGCATCCCAACTGGTGCTAGCCAATTGCGTCTGGCAGCAAGTTCTAAAAGACCTAAGCTTTCAAGCCTGACTTCAAGAGAACCAACAGGAAGAGATTGTTATGTTACTCCTGGGGCATTGCACCCTTATCTGCATCTACTATCACCTAACACCATTTAACGCTGTTGGAACAGCATGCAAACCCTGTGCCACAAGTCCTATGTGAGCAGCGCCGAGCTTGCAAACTGCTCATCAGATCCTGCCTTGCAGTCAAAGGCTACTGAGATTACCTTGAGCGCCACACCAAGGCACCGTGCTGTGATAGGCTAGTAAGTCAATCGGAAGTCCCCGAACCTCAGAACGGAAGACCTGGCCATATTGCTCATTCTAGATCAGTGAGTGGATCAAGCCTCAGCTGTGTTCACTCAGACTTTTTTTCTTTTTTTGCCAGGGTTTTATGGACTCTTGATGCTACATTCTCCGTGAATGATTCAGCTTGATGTCAGAATTCCATGTCCTAGCTGAACCACCCATTTGCAGCTATTCGACAGTCTCTTCTCTGCACCTATCTATCCTCCCTGTGCACCACTCTATCCCTCTGGACCTCGCTCTTGTCCCATCTGCTCTTCTCTAGCCTCTCCTCTACACATCTCCCACTTCTCCTCAGCACCTCTCTCTTCACCGGTCTTCACTTCTCCGGGTGCACATGATGACATAGAAACATGTTCGTCGATAAACCGGCACACATAAACAGGCATGATGGGTGGATGAATGGATCACTGGTTAGTGAGCATACAGACATGTCTATTGAAAGACTGAAAGGGAGGTAGACAGACACGATGCATGGATGGATGGACGGACGGACGGGTGGGTTGGTGGATGGATGGGCTTGTGGGTGGACAGATGGATTGGTGGGTGGATGGATGGATGCATGATGGATGGGTGGGTTTCGGATGGATGGGTGGATGGACAGATTGATGGGTGGGTGGATGGATGGATGGGTTTCGGATGGATGGGTGGATTGGTGGATGGATGGGTGTGTGGATGGATAGGTGGGTTCGAATAGGTGAATGGATAGGTGGGTTCGAATAGGTGAATGGATGGATTGATTGATGGATGGATTGAGATGGGTTGGGTTGAGTGAATGGATGGACCAATGGATTGGTGGCTGGGTGGATGGATGGATAGATGGATGGATGCACACACTGACATACAGACATGTCCATCAATAGATTGATAGACTGGGATGATTGCGTGTAAATGTGCATCAATGGATAGACAGAAGGACAAGCATACATGTATCAATAGACAGCTCCATCAATGGAGAGGTGGGTAGATCGATAGCAGGGCAACATGGAATGATGGATGAATGGAAAGATATTGCTCAGTGGGGTTTAATTCCTTGGCAAGCGTGTATAGAGGACATTCATGTTGTACAGTTCTTGTGTATCCTCATATGATGATGGGTTCCCCACGAGTGGGGCGTTCTTGTGTTCCTTTATTGCTGTTTATATAGGATGAGAGCCTCTCTTCCATCTCTGTCCTCTCCTCTGCATCCCTCTATGCTTCCACCTTTGCCTCCCACGTCAACGGCTTTATTCTTTCCTCTGCACATCTCTATCCTCTCCTCTAAACCTCTGTCCTCACAATTATCCTCTCCACTACACCTCTCTATCCTCCTCAACACCTCCGTTTCCACCTGCACCTCTCTATTCTTCCTTCTACACCTCTATTTCCCTTCTGCGCCTCTCTATCCTCCCATCTGCACCACGCTGTCCTCATATTTGGTCTCTCCCCTCCTCTCTATACTCTTCTCTACACTACCCTAGCCACCTGCACCTCTCTATCCTCCCATCTGCACGTCCCTTTTCTCCCCTATGCACTTCTCTTCTTCACCTATTTATCAACCTCTATCTCTGTTCTCCCCTCTTTAGCCTCTCTCCCTCTAACCTCAGCCCCTCCCCTCCCTTATGCACCTCTCCATCCTTCCTTTTGGATCCCCTGAAACATACCCTCTGCAGCACTCTTCTGCGTCTCTGCCCTCCACCCCTCTCTATCCTGCACCTATCTTTCATCATCAACTCTCTCTATTCTGCACTTCTCTTTATCCTCTCGTCAGCACCACTCTCTCCTCTGCACTTCTTCATTCATTTGTCTGCACCTCTCCCTCTTCTGCACCTCCTTGTTCCACAATCTGCACCCTTCCCTCCTCTGCACCTCTCTATTCCCTCCTCTGCTTTCCTGTCCCCTCAGCAGCTCTCTATCCTCTCCCCTGGACCGCTATCTTCCCTTCTGCACCTCTGTCTCTGTCACTCTCTCTAATGTGCACCTTTTCTAGATCTGCATCTCGCTTTCATCCGTACCGTAGTATTCTCTCCTCTGCATTTCTGTCCCATCAGCACCTCTCTATCCTCTCCCCTGGACAGCTATCTTGCTTTCTGCATCTCTCTCTCTCTCTAATGTGCACCTATTCTAGATCTGCATCTTGCTTTCATCCGTACCTTAGTATTCTCTCCTCTGCATTTCTGTCCCATCAGCACCTCCCTATCCTCTACTGAGACGCTATCTTGCTTTATGCGCCTCTTTCTGTCTAATGTGCACCTCTTCAAATCTGCATCTTGCTTTTATCCGTACCTCAGTATTCTCTCTTCTGCATTTCTGTCTCATCAGCACCTTTCTATCCTCTCCCCTGGACCGCTATCTTGCTTTCTGCATCTCTCTCTGTTTCTAATGTGCACCTCTTCTAGATCTGCTCTCGCTTTCATCCGTACCTTAGTATTCTCTCCTCTGCATTTCTGTCTCATCAGCACCTCCCTATCCTCTACCCTGGGATACTATCTTGCTTTCTGCGCCTCTCTCTGTCTAAGGTGCACCTCTTCTAGATCTGCATCTCGCTTTCATCCGTACCTTAATATTCTCTCTTCTGCATTTCTGTCCCATCAGCACCTTTCTATCCTCTCCCCTGGACCGCTATCTTGCTTTCTGCATCTCTCTCTGTCTCTAATGTGCACCTCTTCTATATCTGCATCTTGCTTTCATCCGTACCTCAGTATTCTCTCCTCTGCATTTCTGTCTCATCAGCACCTTTCTATCCTCTCCCCTAGACCGCTATCTTGCTTTCTGCATCTCTCTCTGTTTCTAATGTGCACCTCTTCTAGATCTGCTCTCGCTTTCATCCGTACCTTAGTATTATCTCCTCTGCATTTCTGTCCCATCAGCACCTCCCTATCCTCTACCCTGGACCGCTATCTTGCTTTCTGCACCTCTCTCTGTCTAAGGTGCACCTCTTCTAGATCTGCATCTCGCTTTCATCCGTACCTTAATATTCTCTCTTCTGCATTTCTGTCCCATCAGCACCTTTCTATCCTCTCCCCTGGACCGCTATCTTGCTTTCTGCACCTCTCTCTGTCTAAGGTGCACCTCTTCTAGATCTGCATCTCGCTTTCATTCGTACCTTAGTATTCTCTCCTCTGCATTTCTGTCCCATCAGCACCTCCCTATCCTCTCCCCTGGACCGGTATCTTGATTTCTGCATCTCTCTCTGTCTCTAATGTGCACCTCTTCTAGATCTGCATCTTGCTTTGATCCGTACCTCAGTATTCTCTCCTCTGCATTTCTGTCTCATCAGCACCTTTCTATCCTCTCCCCTGGAACGCTATCTTGCTTTCTGCATCTCTCTCTGTCTCTAATGTGCACCTATTCTAGTTCTGCATCTTGCTTTCATCCGTACCTCAGTATTCTCTCCTCTGCATTTCTGTCTCATCAGCACCTTTCTATCCTCTCCCCTGGACCGCTACCTTGCTTTCTGCATCTCTCTCTGTCTCTAATGTGCACCTCTTCTAGATCTGCATCTTGCTTTCATCCGTACCTCAGTATTCTCTCCTCTGCATTTCTGTCTCATCAGCACCTTTCTATCCTCTCCCCTGGACCACTATCTTGCTTTCTGCATCTCTCTCTGTTTCTAATGTGCACCTCTTCTAGATCTGCATCTTGCTTTCATCCGTACCTCAGTATTCTCTCCTCTGCATTTCTGTCTCATCAGCACCTTTCTATCCTCTCCCCTGGACCGCTATCTTGCTTTCTGCATCTCTCTCTGTCTCTAATGTGCACCTCTTCTAGATCTGCATCTTGCTTTCATCCGTTCCTCAGTATTCTCTCCTCTGTATTTCTGTCTCATCAGCACCTTTCTATCCTCTCCCCTGGACCGCTATCTTGCTTTCTGCATCTCTCTCTGTCTCTAATGTGCACCTCTTCTAGATCTGCATCTTGCTTTGATCCGTACCTCAGTATTCTCTCCTCTGCATTTCTGTCTCATCAGCACCTTTCTATCCTCTCCCCTGGACCGCTATCTTGCTTTCTGCATCTCTCTCTGTCTCTAATGTGCACCTCTTCTAGATCTGCATCTTGCTTTGATCCGTACCTCAGTATTCTCTCCTCTGCATTTCTGTCTCATCAGCACCTTTCTATCCTCTCCCCTGGACCGCTATCTTGCTTTCTGCATCTCTCTCTGTCTCTAATGTGCACCTCTTCTAGATATGCATCTTGCTTTCATCCGTACCTCAGTATTCTCTCCTCTGCATTTCTGTCTCATCAGCCCCTTTCTATCCTCTCCCCTGGGCCGCTATCTTGCTTTCTGCATCTCTCTCTGTCTCTAATGTGCACCTCTTCTAGATATGCATCTTGCTTTCATCCGTACCTCAGTATTCTCTCCTCTGCATTTCTGTCTCATCAGCACCTTTCTATCCTCTCCCCTGGGCCGCTATCTTGCTTTCTGCATCTCTCTCTGTCTCTAATGTGCACCTCTTCTAGATATGCATCTTGCTTTCATCCGTACCTCAGTATTCTCTCCTCTGCATTTCTGTCTCATCAGCACCTTTCTATCCTCTCCCCTGGGCCGCTATCTTGCTTTCTGCATCTCTCTCTGTCTCTAATGTGCACCTCTTCTAGATATGCATCTTGCTTTCATCCGTACCTCAGTATTCTCTCCTCTGCATTTCTGTCTCATCAGCACCTTTCTATCCTCTCCCCTGGGCCGCTATCTTGCTTTCTGCATCTCTCTCTGTCTCTAATGTGCACCTCTTCTAGATATGCATCTTGCTTTCATCCGTACCTCAGTATTCTCTCCTCTGCATTTCTGTCTCATCAGCACCTTTCTATCCTCTCCCCTGGACCGCTATCTTGCTTTCTGCATCTCTCTCTGTTTCTGATGTGCACCGCTTCTAGATCTGCATCTTGCTTTCATCCGTACCTCAGTATTCTCTCCTCTGCATTTATGTCTCATCAGCATCTTTCTATCCTCTCCCCTGGACCGCTATCTTGCTTTCTGCATCTCTCTCTGTCTCTAATGTGCACCTCTTCTAGATCTGCATCTTGCTTTCATCCGTACCTCAGTATTCTCTCCTCTGCATTTCTGTCTCATCAGCACCTTTCTATCCTCTCCCCTAGACCACTATCTTGCTTTCTATACCTCTCTCTGTCTAAGGTGCACCTCTTCTAGATCTGCATCTCGCTTTCATTCGTACCTTAGTATTCTCTCCTCTACATTTCTGTCCCATCAGCACCTCCCTATCCTTTACCCTGGGATGCTATCTTGCTTTCTGCACCTCTCTCTGTCTAAGGTGCACCTCTTCTAGATCTGCATCTCGCTTTCATCCGTACCTTAATATTCTCTCTTCTGCATTTCTGTCCCATCAGCACCTCCCTATCCTCTCCCCTGGACCGCTATCTTGCTTTCTGCATCTCTCTCTGTCTCTAATGTGCACCTCTTCTAGATCTGCATCTTGCTTTCATCCTTACCTCAGTATTCTCTCCTCTGCATTTCTGTCTCATCAGCACCTTTCTATCCTCTCCCCTGGACCGCTATCTTGCTTTCTGCATCTCTCTCTGTTTCTAATGTGCACCTCTTCTAGATCTGCATCTCGCTTTCATCCTTACCTTAGTATTCTCTCCTCTGCATTTCTGTCCCATCAGCACCTCCCTATCCTCTACTCTGGAATGCTATCTTGCTCTCTGTGCCTTCTTTCTCGCGTACACACCTCTTTCTGTTCCCTCCTCTGCACCTCTGTGCCAAATGCACCTCTCTAGCCTCTCCTCTAAACCGGTATCTCCCGGCCCACTTCCCTCTCACGTGCACCTCTCTGTACTATCCTCTGCACTTACGTCTCTTCTCCCATATGTGCTCTTCCCTCCTCTGAAACTCTTTATTCACTTCTCTGCAAGTCCGTCCCATCAGCACCTCACTATGCTCGCCTCTGAAATGCTCTTACCTTCTGCGCCACTCTCCCATGTACACCGCTTCCTCATCTATATACCTCTGCCCTCTCCTCTGCACCTCTCTCTTCTCCTTTCTGCACCCCTCCCTCCTCTGCACCAATGTCCTACCTGCATCTCTCTATCTGTACCGTCACTTCCCTTCTACACCTTTCCGTTACGTGCACCTCTCCCAGTCCGTCACATGCACCTCTCCCGTCCGTCACGCGCACCTCGCCCAGTCCGTCACATGCACCTCTCTGGCGAGCCTAGAGCGAGCTGGAGACCAGGCTCGCACATGCCAATGGACAGAACGCCAACAGTTAGGCAATTTCCTTTTCCCGCAAACATGAAAAAACCTCACGCTCTATAAGTACGACCCGAATAATCGCCCCGCCCCAGTGACCGCGACAGCCGCGAGCCCAAAACAAAGGTTCCGCTCGGAAGAAATCGATCATAAATCGTAATTGGAGGAATAGGGGGTGCAGAGCTCCCACGGCAGCAGGTGGGATTTCAGGAGGGGTGGATCTCTGAACTCACACCCCGATCCTGCGGTATTGCCTCCTTTGTTGTGTTTTTTTTAAAGGTTGTAAGACATAAAGCCGGGCTATATTCCAGGGCGTGCTCCAGGCTCTGCAGCTATTTGCATTCAATTAGTCAGCGCGGAGATTGATTCAGGGGCGAAGGGAGGGGCGCCGGGGGCCCGGCTGCCTGTTCAGAGGCGCAACGATGTGATGAATATTGCATGGCACGTGTGATGGGGTCCCTGCAGCTTTGGCACACTCCTGCTGGGGGCTGGGAGGGGCTGCGCGCCGCCGACGCTCGCGGGAGCGTGCGCAACTTAGCACAGCAGCAGTAGGAGGAGGATGGGGGAAAAGACACTACATCCAGGCAGCATGCGGACTCCGGGGCCGGGGCTGGAGACTGGGGCTCTAACATGGGGTGCCCCCAACTGGGTGTGAGGTTGCGGCAGGAGAGGAGAGCCGGGTACCCTCCAGGGGCAGTGGCATTGGTCGCCTGCAGCGCAGTGCCAGGGCGTGGCTGACCCGTGCAGCCCAAAAAGGAGACTGGACTGTGAAGGTGGGCAGAAGGTAAGGCGCACCCGAGAGGGGCATCGCACACTCTGCCAAGGAGGGAACACGGCGTGCCGGGAGACCCCGCGAGCCCCCGCCGCCCCGCCATGGCGGGAACTGCGGGGGGCGAGGGTGCACAGGACATCTGAGGTGGGGGTGCGCTGGACACCTGGGGCGGAATTGTAATACACGCTTTTATATGATGTATTTAGAAACTAAGTAACACGCTAGGAAGCCCCACTCTTTCGGAAACCATCATCTTATGGGCACGGCAAGAAGTGTACAGCATTGACCAACTACACCCGAACGTCTGCTTTACAGGTGTGTGGAGGAACAGCACATCTCCAGGCGCTATCTATCTGTGCATCCGCCCGCCCACGTGCCCGCTGTCTATCTACCCACCTGTGCATTCATGGGCCTGCCATGGGTCCGTCCGTCCATCCGCCTCTGCGTGTTTGTCTGTCCATATGTCAGTAAGTGGATCCACCTGTTCGATCATTCATTCATTCATGCATTGTGCCTGTTTATCTGCTTGTCTGTCCATCCATAGGTGTGTATATGTTAACATGTACATCCACCCCGTCATCCATCCAGCCACCCTACCTGCGTATCTGCCCTTGATCACATTGTGTTTCTCTGCTAATTGAGCCTTCAGCCATCCACCTGCCCATCCATCCATCTATTCGCCAGTCCGTCCACCCATCATTCTGTCAATTTACACGTGCATCGGAAGATCCAGTCATCCATCCTGCCACAACACCTGCTTATCTGCCTTTCAAAAAATGGTGTCTCTATGCTAATTGCACCTTCAGCCATCCACCTTCCCATCCATCCATCTATTCATCTATTCATCTATTCGTCAGTCCGTCCACCCATCATTATGTCTATTTACAGGTCCATCAGAAGATCAAGTCAACCATCCAGTCATTCATTCATTCCATCCATCCATGCATCAGTCCGTCCACCCATCATACTATTTGCATGTCCATCAGAAGATCTGTCTGTCTGTCTGTGTGCCCATCCATCCAGCTACCCAGCATCCCAGCTTATCTGTCTTTTAACAAATGGTGTTTCTATGCTAATTGAGCATGCAGCCATCCACCTCCCCATATATCCATCAGTCCGTCCACCAATCCAGCCATTCATCTGTCCATCCATCCATTCAGCCTCATTCCGACTATGCCACTATCCTGGCGGTAGAGCTGCCAGGATACTGCCATCTGGTACTTACCTTTACCAGCACCCGGTCCGGTGCAATTGCTGCCGGATTACAGGTGTCAGCAGTATGGTGTAAATTCCCATTCATGGAGTCCCAAAGGACCCCATGAGGGGATTTTCTGTCATTACCACCCGATGGTGGTAACAAAGGCTTGTTTGGCTGGTAGGGTAACCCATGTGCCCTACCGGCACTCCTGTACTCAGGCGGTCCAGTAAAGGGCCGGTATCCACAGGTACCAACACTTTTTTATAGGACAGCCCGACTCGGAATGAGACCCATTCATCCTTCCGTCCACCCTAACTCCGTCCCTCCCACCCAGTCTTCCACCAGTCCATTTCCGAGGTTCATTGAGCTTATCCATCCATCCATCCATCCATCCATCCATCCATCCATCCATCCATCCATCCATCCATCCATCCATCCATCCATCCATCCATCCATCCATCCATCCATCCATCCATCCATCCATCCATCCATCCATCCATCCATCCATCCATCCATCCATCCATCCATCCATCCATCCATCCATCCATCCATCCATCCATCCATCCATCCATCCATCCATCCATCCATCCATCCATCCATCCATCCATCCATCCATCCATCCATCCATCCATCCATCCATCCATCCATCCATCCATCCAGTTTTTAGCCGTATACTGCAGTCTCTAGTGGGGCGCGCACAGACTATTTTGCGCTCCAAGACTATTCAGCCAGGTGGCGTCTTGGGGTACAGCAGGTTCTGTGCACTCTATTCTTTTACGAGACCTTGTCAGGTGGGGCGCTTTAAAAGAGCCAGCGTTTTTGACCGGAAATAAGCCCTAGGGCGTTTCAGCGGACACAACACGATCTGTAGTAACATCTGTAGTAACAGGGGGCCGAGCAGCGCGTAGAACAAAAGGGCAGTGTGGTTTGTGTGATATGTACTTATGCAAGCCCGTCTGCATCACTGCTAGTGCCACTTTCGGGCACTGGACGGGAAAGGGACAGTAAAATATACATGGAAGAAAAAGAAAGAAAGCGATGGGAAAGAAAGATAAAAAAAACATGAGAAAAGAGGGAGGGGAATAAAACAAGAGAGGGAAGAGAAATAAAAATAAAATAAGGACCACACGAAAGAAAAAAAGAGGCAATCGATAGGAAAGGACTATGATAAATGGAAGAAGCCAAGTAAGATAATAGGAAAACATGGACAAAAGAGGAGAGAGAAAAGGGGCGGGGGTGGTAAGAAGAGAAAAGAGGGGAAGAAAGATAGGAACAGAAGAGAACGAAGGAAGCTGGAAATAGCCAACGACAGGCAAGATAAAAGGTGCAAAGGACGGGAAAAGACAGGACATAAGCAGGAGGAGACACAAGAGATAAAGAACAGAAAGAAGGGGGAACAAATGAGAGAAAATACAGAAACAAAATGATAAGAAACAAAGCAAGAGGAAAGAAATAAAAAGATAAAAGGAACACAGATAAAGCAGGGAAGATAAAAGGAACAGAGATAAGGAAGGAAGAGAAAGGGAAAAAAGAAAGAAAGAGAGAAAGAAAGAAAGGGAGAGAGAGAAAGAAAGAAAGAAAGGGCGAGCCATGGCAAGTAAGATCAAAGAGAAAAGAGGGTTGTTAAAGAAAAACATAGCAAAGGGAAGGAAAGAAAGAGGATGAAAGAAAAGACAACGGGGAAGCTCAAAACACACAGGGGAGTGGCCATGAAAACCAGTGAAGGAGGGAAATGCACTTTAATTAGAGAAACGATGGAAGTTGCTCTAAAGGAAACAAATAAAGGACGATATATTGCAAAAAGAGAGATAGAAGAAAAGAAAAGCAATAGCCAAACGTTGAAAAACGACGATAAACAAAGAAGCGATTAGGAGAAAGAACCCGCGAGGTAAAAGTGGTTATATATGAATGAGTAGGGTTGAGTGGGAGAGAGGGGGAGGGAGAGAGGAGTGGGGGCGCAGACGCAGTACAGCTCCTCGCCCTTTCTCTGCTTCTCGTACTCTTCATTTCCAGGTGTGTCAGTGTCACTTTTGCTTTCGTGTGACCTCTAATCCTTCGAGCCCCGGATGCACGCGGGCCCCACCCTAGTTACTTCTCGCTGTTCTTCCCTCTTGAAGCGCTGCTTTCTCTTGTCTCCTCTTGCCCCTGTCTCCCGGCTCCTTTCTACCTTATCCGCATTTTCCTCGACACATTGCCCTTTTCCCAGAATTTCCCCTCCTTTCGATATTAGCCCACCTTCTTCCTAACACCCGTTGCTTTTCGTCTGTCACCCCCTCCTTCTCTTCTTTTTTGACACCTAGCTTGTGTTTTCATTAGTCATTTCACACTTCTCTCTCTCTCTCTCTCCCTCTCTCTCTCTCTCTCTTTCTCTCTCTCTCTCCTACCACACTAACAGGTTCACAGAAACGCACACTGACAGGGACATACATAAACTCGCACACAAACAAATGTTGCAACACAGTGACATACTCACACACCGTCAAACACGTGCAGCAGCACCCACCGACGACCGCAAAACAAAACACGACTCACATGCTGACACACACAACGTCATAGCTGCACTGAACACACAGACACGTATACAAACATTGACAATCAGATATGCTGACAGACACACACTAGAGCACATCTTGACACACAGATACACTCGTATGGTGACTCAGTCCCGGGCAGAGGCGTTACTAAGGGGTTTAAGGGGGCTATAGCCCCTGGTCTTTTGGTTGTAGCCCCCCTCCCCCATAGAATCTCAGGAGCTACAACCAAAAGGCTAGCTAGCCCCCAGTCCCGACAGTTCAGACATTAGCGTAGCCCCCGTTCTTTTCCAGACCTAGCAACACCCCTGGTCTCCGGCACATGTGCTAGAGAGGGGCGGAATGGTTTAAATCAGACTCACACGTTCGGGAAGCAATGGGGAGTCGAATCAGTTCGAATGACTCCAGCCACACGGAGCTGAAGCTGGAAATGACTCGAAAGGTCAAGCGCCTTGAATAGATAAGAGTACCCATGGGCTTCACCACGCTTTGGCATTTTTTTCTATGTTCTCTTAATCTTTTTTGATGTAATACTTCCTGTTGTTTGATTTAATTGTATCTGATATGTTGTGCTTTAAGATATTCATTCGGATCCAGGCGGGTCCAATCCGATTGGAAGTCACAGGGACCTCTGAAATGATAGCATTGACTCAAGCCACAACCGAGGCAAAGCCACACGAAGACTTGGTTTCAGTCTGCTCAACTCTCTAGGGGTTCAGTTATGCACCACTCGTTATCGCACTTCAGTACTTTGGGGCCTGCCCGCCCTTAATCCAGGCCCATAACACAGCAGGCAGCACTATATTATCCCAGCCTATTATTATTATTAATGTATTGTGCATGGACCTAGCTTCGAGAAGCAATGGAGCGCTTTACAGAGGTATAAAACAGTAGAAATACATAACAGAGCACTTTTCAGAAGTAACAACAAAGGAGATATACAGTGTGGGTTGGATACAGTGGGGCACAGAGGAGGGGTTCAGCTGTGGCTGGGAGGAGACAAGCGGGCAGCGTATAGCGAGTCGGGTGGCACGAGGGGCAACATGATGGCCTAGGTGTTGAGGATGAGAGACTCCTTGAAGAGGTGGGTCTTAAGTTCTTTTTTGAATTATAGGCCGGTTGGGGCGGGTCTGATGCCGACGGGGAGGAGGTTCCATAGTCTTGGGGCGTAGGCAGAGAAGGCTTGTTTTCTGGTCCTTTCCTTTTTGCAGCGGCGGATTGCAAGTGTGCACGTGTCCTGCAACTGATATCCTATGGTAAATGGGTAGAGATGCACTAACACCCTCACCACACAACACAACATTGGCCCATGCTGTGCATATTTGTGTTAATATACCCACATCATGGCATATAGTCCTATGGGTTAACATGTGCAACATATAAAATGGTCCCTCAAGTTATGCCTGTGTAAATATATGCACACGCATTTGAAGCTACTGTGTCAGTTATGTGCTAATGTACCCCCAAAACATTGGGTGATAGCCCCTTTGATATGCGTTTACATATCTGCACATGCAGGATGTGACACACTGGATGGTATTGGCTTATAGATGCATAGGTGCTAACAGACCTGCCACACTGCATACGCTGCCATGCAGATGAACGTGTTAATGCCCCTCACATCCACACACACACACACACAATGGATGATACTGTGTATCTGTGGCAACATTGGCACACCGTGGATGATATCCTATAGAAACGGTGTTTATGTTCTCACACATTGCCATATACATACCATAGGTTATTGTCCGAGAAGCATATTGGTCCCCATATTAGGCATATGCAGCCTTTCATCCTATTGGTGTATGCTTAATATTCCCACACATATTGGTGGATATTACTTGCTAGATATATGTGGGATTACAAAATCATGATACGCAGAAACCACCATCACCATAGGGGGCTGTCTTAAACATGTATATATTAGCACCCTGAGGACTTTGGGCGTGTGGCGCTATATACAATTTAAATAAAAAAGAAATAAAATAGCATACCCACACAGACCAGGATATTACCCAATAGGTGTCGGAGTATCTCAAAGCATGCATACTAACAGGAGAGTTCTGGACTGTATATGTGTGTGCTAATGTATTATTGTGCACCAGAGACTGTACATGTGTCTCTATATGTATAAACCCCTCACATACATGGGGCTGTTGCCCTCTAGATATAGTATTCATACTATTTTTTTTTTTTTATACTGCGCCAGCTCACCACCATCATAGTCTCAAAGCGTGTAAGCCTTGTCTGAGTTAAGGTGCACTGAGTTCCACTCAGCGACAGCAGGACCTTGGTCTGCTTAGGATGCATTCACTGGAAAAAGGTGTGATATAAGACAAGAGAGCTGTGCTAAAGTAAAATCCTGTGAGAGGCATAGTAAGGAGTTAAAGAGGGTGATAGGTGCACCTTACTTTCATGTAAATGTATATGTAACGTCTACAGGTAATATACTCCCTCTGCACACACCCACACATATACATTGTCCTATAAACCCATATGTATAAGCACACCTAGGTGCATTCTGCCCTAGTGACATGTGTGCTCACATATCAAAAACACTGAAGGATAATATCCAAGAGATTGCTTTTTATTCCTCTACACACTGCAGGCTCTGGTCCTGTAGCTATTTATGTAACCATGCCTACGCAACGGAGGCGGATATCCTTTGTACATTTTATTATAGCAAAACCATGGAGTCTGCCTACACCAACAGGTGTATATTGTCCATTGGATACATGTTATGTTAGGGTGATAAGCTTTTATGCTGTGCCAAATCACCCTAATAGCAGAGTGCCTAGGCGTGTCCTAGAGTGGTGTACTGTGCCCTCGCCAGGCATATCCAGACCTTAATCTGCCGGAGGAAAGAAAATAAGGAAGGGGACGATAAGAGGATGGGACGCAGGCAATACATGCTACGCACACAGGGAGGGATGCAATGGGAAGACACTGTTTTGTGTTGGAATCAGTGCATGTCAGTCCCGGTACTCAGATCATGTTCTGCAAGAGACATGAAGGGTGGGTGTCCGTAAGTGTTGTGATAATTGGGCTGCGTTTCCAAGGCAGACATGGAGAATTGTAGGTTAGCACACAATGGGTCTCATTCTAAGTTTGACGGCATTCCACAAGTGTTAACAGCGGGATATTGGCAAACTGCCCTTACCATCTCCACCGCCCGATAACCCGGTATTACCGGAATATTACGGGCGGCGGAGTGCCAGGAAGGTCCCATTCCCATGGAGTTCAGTAGGACTCCAAGGGATGGGACTGCTGCAGTTACTGACACTTGTATTACCAGTGCCAGTAATTGCAGCATTTCTTTGCTGATAGAGGCCTGACAAGCTGGCATGTCAGGCCTGCCGGGAGATCCATGGCACCCACCGGCAAACCGGAAGTGTGCCAGTCCAGAAAAAAGGACGGAGCCAGTATTTTTTCCAGACCAGCACATTTGGGATGCATGAGGGTCTCGAGAGCGTGCTCAGGCAATCCTGAAAGTTTGACTTAGCATGAATATATACCTGTGTGGATACTGCGAGTAGTCTCACTCATGTGGATATTGTCCCAGACATGTGTGCTCATATACCTATACATACTGTGCAGTAGCATGATATAGGACACGTGGTAATAAATCCACACACAGTCCTCCAGGTTTGCAAGATATCCACAAGAAAAACGTATGAGAAAAAGCCCGTTTTCTCATTTCAGCTCAGATTACTTGCACCTGCTTGGGCTATTCTACAGCCTTGGAGTAGGTTTCACTTTTCTTTGTCTTAACACGCCCATCCCCTTTGGTGATTATACTCCTGCACATTTCTGAATGTTACACATGTGATATATGGGTCACATTAAACACATACTGAGCTGCAGTGCACTCCTGTAATTGTGGGTTTTTTAAGGTGCTCTCTACATAGTGGGGGGGGCATATACTATAGATGGGTTGGTTGAGGTACCCACACACTGAAGGAACGTGTGCTATGGATGTATATGTCAATGTACCCCGCTCACTGGGGCATCGTAAAATAGTTGTATCCAGTCACATTGTTCCACAAATGTGTATTTCAATCTACTTGCACACACCGATGGATTCTCTTCTAGGGGTGGATGTCTTAAGATACCCAGTCACACTGGAGGATATTACTGCACGCAGCTGTGTGTTTTTAGATCAGACAGACTAGAGCGTTTTGTAATAAATGGGCACAGTTTCGTTTCTACACCTACACAATGGTGGATGTTGCTTTCAGGATCCACATTTTTAAATGCTAAGGCCAGGAGAGGGCACAGCCATATGAGGTTAAGACCAGGATCAAGTATGGAGCAGAATTGTCTATGCCTGAACTGTGGGTGAAGAGAGTGGTCAACAACTTACATGTCCCCACTTCAAAATATCTTGGACATATTGGTTTAATATTTCTCAAGAGTTGCTTATTCAAAGCCGTCTCGGACTGGCCTATAGAGCAATGCCCAAACCGAAAACAAAATGCTAGTGTGGGCCCGTTTTTTTGGTCCAAGTGGCCCATTTTCTGGCCAATGTGGGCCAGTTTGATGAGTTACTTCACTATTCGGCTAGCAGTTTTGACCAGTGTTGCTGAAAAGCTTTCTAAGACGTTCAATTTGCATCACATTTGATCAAAACACGTCCCATCAGGTACTATTCAAAGAGTCTGCCACAAAAGGAATCAATTGCTATTTACAACTGTGGGCCACTTTCCATTGGTGCCCGAGACAATTGTATGTTCAAGTCTGACCCTGATTCAAAGTCTGCGCACCCTATATTGTAACCCTTTTTGTTTAATTTTGAAATATGTGATTTAAGCCAAACCTTTTCAAATGAATAAGACTTGTCCCCTTTCTGGTTCCTGCAGGTGACAGGATGGAGCCGCTTCTTCTCGTCATCATGGCAGCCTTTCTGAGCCGTGCCCGAGGCTGCCCTGCTCCCTGCGCCTGTGTGGACAAATACAACCAGCAGTTTGCGGACTGTGCATACAAGGACCTCCAAGTAGTTCCCACTGGCTTCCCATCCAACGTGACTACCCTCAGTCTCTCCGCTAACAAGATCACCACCCTGAAGAAGGACTACTTCGTGGAGGTCACCCAAGTGACCTCTCTATGGTTGGCCCACAATGAGATTAGTCTCGTGGCCAAGGGCACCCTGGCCATCCTGGTGCAGCTCAAGAACCTGGACATCAGCCATAATCAGATTGTGGATTTCCCGTGGGGAGATCTGGCCAGCCTCACCGCCTTGCAGCTTCTCAAGATGAACAACAACCGCATGACCAACCTGCCTTGGGATGCCTTCCAGAATTTAAAGGACCTGCGCTCCCTGCGAATCAACAACAACAATTTTGCCACCATTGCAGAGGGGACCTTTGATGCCTTGAGGGCCATGTCCCATCTCCAGATCTACAACAATCCCTTCAACTGTACGTGTAGCCTCCTCTGGCTCAAGAACTGGACCGAGAACACCCTCATCTCAATTCCAGAGCAGGAGTCAATTGCCTGTGCCAGCCCACCAATTCTCAAGGACACCCCGGTCGGGAAAATCCCCAACTTGCAGTGCTCACTTCCATCCGTTCAACTGACCTACCATCCCAACTTGGACACCACTGAGCTATTTGATGGCCTAATGCTGCTGCTACATTGCAACGCCACAGGAAGCCCTCAGCCGGCCATCAAGTGGAAAATCCAAACGTACAAGAAGGACGCAGAGGTCATAGAGCCAAATCTGGAGAGTGAAAGGAACGATCTGCCACTCCAGTTGGGGAAGCCAACCAAGGACCGTTTTCTGGCCTACAGGAATGGGACGCTGGTCATCCCTCACCTAAGCAAACGTGAGGAAGGGACCTACACGTGCAGGGCTACCAATGAGCTCGGTAGCAACCAGACTTCTGTCAATGTGGCCGTGGCTGGTGGCCAAAAGTATCCCTTAAACCCCAAAGGAGACCCAGAGTTGGGTAAAACCCCACTTGATGACAAAAATCCTGGCACAAAGTCCTCCAAAAATAATGTCATAAACTTGGCCTCCCCTGAAGAGAAGACCAAGGTGAGCATCCCGACAAGACAAAGCTACACAGCAGGCTCTGAGAGGAGCGGTGGGGACACAGTGTTGAAATTGCCACCCTACCAGAAGAAATGTGGGCCCAGCGATACCACACAGTACATCTCCAACCATGCTTTCAACCAGAGTTCCGATCTAAAGCAACATGCCTTCGACCTGGGGGTCATCGCCCTGGATGTTTCTGAACGCGAGGCCAAGGTCCAGCTCACTCCTTTTTCTGTGCAGCCGGACAAGGTGCACCTGCGTATCCTCTACCTCTGCAAGGACAGCGGCCAAGGCCACTCCCTGGTCCAGTGGTCCAAGATTGAGGAAGGCGTCAATTCATATTGGTTTCAAAATTTGGTCCCGGGCACCAACTACTCGGTCTGTATGACCTACGTGGGGGAGGACTGCCAGGTCCAGGTGGTCTTCACGACCAAGATAGAAATCCCCTCCCTCATCATTATCATTGTGGTAAGCATCTTCCTGCTGGGGCTGGCCACCATCCCGCTCCTGGGTGCCACCTGCTGCCACTTGCTCTCCAAGTACCACGGGAAGACGTACAAGCTCTTCATGAAGACCCAGAACAACCAAGACCAGATGGAGAAGCACATGGCTGCTGACTTCGACCCCAGGGCCTCCTACCTGGAGTCGGAGAAGAACTATGACCCAAGTGAGACTGGGGATGCAGGGGTCGAGGTGGAGGAGGAGGAAGGGGAAGGGGAGGTTGCCGAGGAGTGCAGCATAGTGGCAGAGTCCATTCCTGAATCTCAATCCAAGACCAACCAGGAGGAGTTTGAGGTGGGCTCCGAGTACAGCGACCGGCTACCTTTGGGAGCCGAAGCCGTCACCATCTCACAGGAGATCAACGGCAACTACAACCAACCAGCCCGCTGACCGCTGCCTTTTAAATCATCCCTTATGTCCCATAATTAAAGAAGACAACATCGATAGTCACAACTTGTAAAGTCTGGGTCAGACCCTAATGATCCAGGGGGCCAATAGGACCAAATTTGAATGTGATTACAAGCTCTAACCCGAAGAGCATCGAAGCGCTGGTTATAGACAGTGGTATGAAATGATTCAATCCTTTGTTTCTTAGGTTTGGCCGGGCCAGTGGCCAGACAGCGGTCCAGGGTTACATCAATAGTATTTGGTATCAACATGCAGTCAGACGTTTTTCTTAAATGAGAGCCTGTCCTCATCAACAAGCCTCTTCAGTCCCATTGACCACGACCTCCTCTCTTAAAGTGCAGAAACACACATATTCCAGTGTCTATGCAATAAAAACAGGCACACGATAGATGCTGTTGCATTAGCTTACTAAGCATTCGTGATCCAAGGCACTCTCGAAACCAGTTCCCTCCACCCACCGTGTCCCAGGCTGTGAGTCGGTCATGCTGGAGGTTTTACCGCATCTAGAAACATGAGGCATGAGGCGCTAGGAAATATTCTAAGTCATGGCAGTGCTGGCAGTGCTGGCTATTGGACCTGACTTTCCGGGTTCCGCCTAAAAATGTCTCGCCGGATCCATTAAATCTATTCGCACCCTTCATTTATTTTAGTGCGTTTAGACGGGTTTTACGGTGCTACCGAAGCCGGTAAACCGCGGGCGTTAGGGTCAGGGACCAAACACTTACCCACAAGACCACTTCAGCAACTGATCCGGAGCTCTGTGAAGTCACATGTTAGGATTGTACACTGCAGGAAATCAGTAAATATTTAAGTGCAGATTTGTTGTAAATGGTGCGCCCTTTTTATTCTCTGCGTGCACCATTTTAGGAAACCCTCATCTCGTGGGTCCTTTTCCAGGGGTTCATGATTAATCTTTTGAGAGGCAATTGTTAATGTGGGGGCAGTGAGAAATGTCCACCTCGCCCCCAATCCCTTCCGCCCTTCCCCTCTTCAAACTGTTGGTGGCACCCCACAGTAAAATAAAAGTCAATTTCCTGGGCAGGCTACGGAAATGCAGCTGTATTCTGTCGGGGTCGGGGTGGTTCAGGAGCTTCCGCCGCTGGACAGCTCCCTGCTTGTTGTGCTTACAGAGGGTGGGGCCGGGGCTTTAAAATGGCCAAGAAGGCCTCGCCTCATGAATAATCTTCCCTACATGGGCAAGGGTGCGGAAAAAAGGACCCCCTGCCCCTGTTCTTCCGTCCTTCAGCCACTGCGATCCTCGCTTTCTACCTTGCAGGATGTTTTCAAAGCATTCCCTCAAAATAGAAAGGGTTGCCCCTATACACGCTTGGAAGCCCTACTCGGCATTTTAAGTAAGACGAAAACCGTTTTAATCACTGTTCACATGAAAACTCCGCCATAATCATTTTTTTGTATTCTTTCAATTTCAGTGGAAAAGCGAAATGTCACTATTTTCCCCATGGGTAGAATCCACCTTTATACGCATAAAAAGAATGGCTTCTAAAAAAAAAAAAAAGTAAAAATCAAGGAATGATATGTGTTCAGCGTGGGCTCATTTTTCGGTGCGATTTATGCAGCGGAAAATAATTCCAGAAATTGAACTCTATTTTCCAAGCAACCCACTACGCCACCGAGAGACATCCAAATTCGAAGCCCCTTTCTTCGTTCACCCACCAACTGGTGTGAATGCTGCCCGAGAAATCGGATTTGCAGCGAGCGAAATGCGCGCCTATTGACCTCTGCCAATTGACCGCGACCGATTTCCGTACACTCTGGCAGATTGCGGTCAGAATAAAAGGAGCGCATTTTTTATTCCGCAAGAAACAAAACAACCGATACCAGAACTCGCACCTTGACAACACGCAAACAGCAGATTTGAAAATATGTTACACGAATCAAACATGTATATTTATGGCAACCTCGAGGGTGGGAAGGGGGGGCAGGAAAGGAAACACGCAATTGTAATTGTTTCAGAACACATCCAAGTGCCACTTCTTGTCAAGGCGCTTGTTGAAAATATTTAGCAACGCCTCGTTAATGTTGTGTCCTGTCCTAGTGTGCATAGCTAGACGGCGTGTGTAGTGTAGAGATGTGAGTACATACTTCACCGTTACAATTGTTTTTGGGAGAGCTGAAGCTAAAAATGGAGGGTTATGTGAAAACGCATAGGTGACTTTGTTCCTGTACTCCCTCTCCCCTGCACAATGTAAACATCAGTGTTTGCAATTTTTTTTATTAAAAGCACACAGGAAAATGTATGCCTTGCCAGAAGTGAGCGACGCCACTTCCAGAAATACTCCAATTGTTGTATATACCGCGTAAAAACAGTCAACTGGTCGGGTTGTATACGCGCTCCTGTTGTGATGTGTGTGAAAATCAAAAATCAAAATAAATGGTGATTAAAAATTGATTCGGGTGTTGTCTGAACACAGCACTGCGGCGCCACTGTGACGTGTTTGCAACACTATGAATTTTTTGATTGGTTATTTTATTTTCAAGAAAAGTGTATAACCCCAAAAAATCGTTGTGCAAACTCTAAACAATGAGGACGACTCTGAATAATGCTTTGATGGTGAGTCTGAATAATTCGAATTAAATCGCTTTGACCGCGCGCTGCAAATCTGAAAATGCAAAAAAACGTACCCCAGCCCTTGACCCCGAAGCTCGACTCATTTTATTTGGCGGCATCCTGGAGGTTTATTGAAAGCAATATGGACAGGGCGCCGCCACCGATGTCCTCGAATTACCATCACACGGACTCGGTTTAATTCATGGAAAGTGAATTAAATAGGATTTAAACGAATTATGGCGCGCCCTGAGTGCAGAGCGAGAGCGGGTAGATTTACAGAGGTTCGGCGCCTGCGCTTCAGCGCCTATAATCCATCGCAGGGCTTTTAAGCGGAGCGTGTAGGAATCCTCGCGTATCATGCTTTCCGCAAACGTATCTTGTAAAACATAATTTGATATTGAGAGATAATGGGGTGACACGTTCATCCATAAAGGGGTGAGGAGGGAGCATTGCCACGGATTTGTTTGAATTTCACAGCGTTGGCGCCCTTCAGATTCAGAAGGGCGGCAGGAGCCACACAGACAGGTAAAGGGGGGGGGGGGGGAGAGGGGCACGCGCCCTGGCCCCGGTTCTGTGTTGTTGTATCGTCGGTTCGTCCCGTCTACTTCTGTTTTAAAATTGGGCCCCGGGAGTGGGCAAGGGAGCAAACTCTTCTCACATTGGTCAGCCCAACAGGTCGGTTGGTGTAGAATTCATATCCCCGAATCTCGCTGTCTATCGTCTCTGTCTCCAATCGCTTGCTCCTAATGTGCTCCCCCACAGACCCCAAATTACATTAAAAAGATCTTTGACCATCCTTCCTTTCTCCCTCCGCCTCCCTCATTTTCTCTCCCAAACTTCCTCCCCCCTCTCATCCATCCTCCCACCCTTCCTTCTTTCCTCCCTCCTCCCTGCCCTCGTTTGTCCATAACGTGTCTCCTCCCTTCTCCTGCTTTCTTTGTTCTCCTCTCTGCCTTCATTCCTTCTCCTCTGCCTTTCCTCTTCTCACCAGCTTCCCTGCACCCCCACCCGTTCCTTCCATCCTCCAACGGCCTGTTGCTCCATTCCTTCGTTCCCTTCTTCCTTTTATTCTCCTCCCTCCCATTCTTATTCCCTAACCCTCACCGAGTTCTCCCCTCCATTTTCCCCCCTCCTCTCAAATTCTTCTCCCATCTTCCCTTCTGGAAATGTCTTCCTCCTTTCCTCTCCCCCTCAATCACCCCATTCCCTTCCCTTCTGCTCACGCCTTGCACCAACCTTCACCCCCCTTCCCACGCCTTGCTTCCTCATAGCCACCACTCCCTTTCATTTCTTCCCCACTGTTCCTTCTCCTCTCGTCCTTCCCCTCTCTCTCTCTCCCCCCGCCTTTATTCCCGATTTCTTCCTCTTACCGTCTCCCTTCTCCGTCCTGCCTTCACTACCCCTGACCCCTTCCACCCATCCATCCATCCATCTCGCCATGCGGTTTGCCCTTGGCCCCTCCATCCTGCTGTTTCCCCTCACCCTTCTCCTCCCTTTAATTTCATACCTTCTCCTCCTTCCTTTCATTTCTTACCTTCCCACTTCCTCTCCCCCTACTTTCCCCTTCCTGGGCACCCTTCCATCCCTTTCTTCCTTCCTGTATTCCTCCTCCCTTCCCCACTTCAGATCTATCCTTTCCCTTCCTTCCGTTTCGCGTCCTTTCTTCCTTCTGCATCCCTTTCCCTTTATCCTCCGTTTCTACATCCCTCCCTCCCTTCCGGCCCACTTAAAGCCCTGCCTTCCTCCCTCCCTCCATCCCATTCCTTCCATGCACGCATTTCCTGCTGCCCCTTCCTACCCACCCAACCCCCCATCCCCCGCCCCCCGCCTCCTATATCGTGCAGTTATGCAGCTGCATTGCACCGAGTTGGAGGAGAAAGGGCCGGGAGCTAGGCGGCAGCCACGCCTGAGTGCGCTCGCCAGGTGCCATGCAGAATTGGCCTCGTGTTTGATCTGTGCTACCGCACGGCATGCCCCGCGCCTATGTTCTAGGAGCAGGCTGTCCTCACGCGGTGCAAGCGTCTGCAGTGGGGTGGACCAAGTAGGGCACCGATTTATGCAGGGGTGGCACCAAGTACGGGCGCACACAGACTCATTTTAGGATAATGGGGTGGCACATCAGATTCCAGGGGTGGCACGTGCCACCCCAGGCCACTCCCTGTACACGCCCATGAGTGTCTGTGGTGCCGTCGTCGTGCAAGAACAGACTGGAAGAGGTGGGAGGGTCGCATGAGAGGTTAGAACCCCGAGCAACCACACTTATGTCTTGGGGTTGTGCCACCTATGTTTCTTAGTCTTAATTTTGTCTGCCCCCTAATTTCCCCAGTTGAGGTTTTGACAGTATCACTGTGTACTTTTACTTGTCATTGTATACTGAGCTATTCCACTAGTCAGTCGTCTCCTCCGTTTCTGTAGTGTTATTTCTTTCCGTACCGGCTCCCCTGGGTTTCTGTGCCCTCTTTGCACTCCTTGGATTCGTGGTCTCTGTACCACTTTCTCCTGCATCTACTCTCAACCAATAGCTATTCATCTGTGTTAGTGGTGTTGCCAGGAATCGAATTTAGGAGGGGCACAGAGGGGGCCAAAGACAAAAGTAGGGGGGGACCAAAGGCAAAAGGGGGGCACCTATGAAAGGCAATGTGTGACGTCGCAAGCACTCCTGCAGAGAGGCTTTTGTGCACACCAACTACCCACATGTCACTGCACTCTACCCTCCAATTAGAATGCAGGCACGAAACCATTCAGTAACTAATGGCCCATCATTAGCAGTTTCGTGCCCTACATTCCCCCCATTCCTCTTAGGCCCTTTCTAGCTAACATCCATTTATTGGTTCCCCCTAAACCACTTTCAGTTTCACATCTGTTTCTGGGTTCCCCTGGGTCTCCTTCTGTCTCACATCTGTTTCTTGGTTCCCATAGGCCAACTTCTGCCTCACATCGGTTTCTTGGTTCCCCTAGGCCACCTGTCTCACATCTGTTTCTTGGTTCCACTACACCTCTTTCTGTCTAACATCTGTTTCTTGGTTCCCATAGGCCAACTCCTGTCTCACATCTGTTTCTGGGTCCACCTAGGCCACCTGTCTCACATCTGTTTCTTGGTTCCCCTATGCCACTTTCAGTCTCACATCTGTTTCTTGGTTCCCCTAGGCCACCTGTCCCACATCTGTTTCTTGGTTCAACTACACCCCTTTCTGTCTCACATCTGTTTCTTGGTTCCCATAGGCCAACTTCTGTCTCACATCTGTTTCGCGGTCCACCTAGGCCACCTGTCTCACATCTGTTTCTTGGTACCCCTAGGCCACTTTCAGTCTCACATCTGATTCTTGGTTCCCCTAGGCCACCTCCTGTCTCACATCTGTTTCTTGGTTCCCCTACACCACATTCTGTCTCACGTCTGTATCTTGGTTCCCCTAAACCACTTTCTGTTTCTTGGTTCCCCTAGGCCACTTTCTGTCTCACATCTGTTTCTTGGTTCCCCTAGGCCAGCTTCTGTCTCACATTCATTTCATGGTTCCCCCTAAACCACTTTCAGTCTCACATCTGTTTCTGGGTCCCCCTAGGCCACTTTCAGTCTCACATCTGTTTCTTGGTTCCCCTACACAACTTTCTGTCTCACATCTGTTTCTTGGATCCCCGATGCCACTTTCTGTCTCAGATCTGTTTCTTGGTTCCCCTAGGCAGCTTTCTGTCTCACATATGTTTCTTGGTTCCCCTAGGCCACCTCCTGTCTCACACCTGTTTCTTGGTTCCCCTACACCTTTTTCTGTCTCAGATGTGTTTCTAGGTTCCCATAGGCCAACTTCTGTCTCACATCTGTTTCTTGGTTCCCCTACACCACATTCTGTCTCACGTCTGTATCTTGGTTCCCCTACACCACTTTCTGTTTCTTGGTTCCCCTAGGCCACTTTCTGTCTCACATCTGTTTCTTGGTTCCCCTAGGCCAGCTTCTGTCTCACATTCATTTCATGGTTCCCCCTAAACCACTTTCAGTCTCACATCTGTTTCTGGGTCCCCCTAGGCCACTTTCAGTCTCACATCTGTTTCTTGGTTCCCCAACACAACTTCCTGTCTCACATCTGTTTCTTGGATCCCCGATGCCACTTTCTGTCTCAGATCTGTTTCTTGGTTCCCCTAGGCCACTTTCTGTCTCACATATGTTTCTTGGTTCCCCTAGGCCACCTCCTGTCTCACATCTGTTTCTTGGTTCCCCTACACCTTTTTCTGTCTCAGATCTGTTTCGAGTTTCCCATAGGCCAACTTCTGTCTCACATCTGTTTCTTGGTTCCCCTAGGCCACCTGTCTCACATCTGTTTCTTGGTTCCCCTAAACCACTTTTTGTCTCACATCTGTTTCTTGGTTCCCCTACACCACTTTCTGTTTCTTGGTTCCCCTAGGCCACCTTCTGTCTCACATCTGTTTCTTGGTTCCCCTAGGCCAACTTCTGTCTCACATCCATTTCTTGGTTCCTTCTAAACTACTTTCAGTCTCACATCTGTTTCTTGGTTCCCCTAGGCCACCTCTGTCTCACATCTGTTTCTTGGCTCCCCTACACCTCTTTCTGTCTCAAATTTGTTTCTTGGTTCCCATAGGCCAACTTCTGTCTAACATCTATTTCTTCGTTCCCCTAGGCCACCTGTCTCACATCTGTTTCTTGGTTCCCCTACACCACTTGTCGCACATCTATTTCTGGTTACACCTAGGCCACCTGTCTCACATCTGTTTCTTGGTTCCCCTAGCCACCTTCTGTCTCACATCTGTTTCTTGGTTCCCCTACACCACTTTCTGTCTCACATCTGTTTCTTGGTTCCCCTAGGCCATCAGTCTCACATCTGTTTCTTGGTTCCCCTAGGCCACCTTCTGTCTCACATCTGTTTCTTGGTTCCCCTACACCACTTTCTGTCTCACATCTGTTTCTTGGTTTCCCTACACCACTTTCTGTTTCTTGGTTCCCCTACACCACTTTCTGTCTCACATCGGTTTCTTGGATCCCCTACGCCTCTTTCTGTCCCAGATTTGTTTTTTGGTTCCCCTAGGCCACTTTCTGCCTCACATCTGTTTCTTGGTTCCAATAGGCCTCCTTCTGTCTCACATCTTTTTCTTGGTTCTCCTACACCACTTTCTGTCTCACGTCTGTTTCGTGGTTCCCCTAAGCCCACTTTCTGTCTCAAATCTGTTTCTTGGTTTCACTAGGCCACGTTCTGTCTCACGTTTGTCTCTTTGTTTCCCTATGTCGCTTTCTGTCTCACATCAGTTTCTTGGTTTCCCTATACCTCTATCTTACATCGGTTTTGTTGCTTTTTGTATGGCACTTTCTGTTCGTTTCACTCTTCTACTTTTTCCATGTGCACATTTTGTCTACTGATTTGGTTTTCTGTTGCCCCTCGTTTCTTGTTTTTAACTATCAATTTTCTCTTTCACTCTGTAGAGTGTATTTTGTGTCTCCCCATCTCTTTTCATGATTACACTACGCTTTATTCTATGCCTTCCCTATGACCATTTCGGTAATCTTACCTCAACAAATCCCCCTGTTCTCGTCCTTTCTCTACGTATTGTTCTCAGTTTCTATTTTGTCTCTGTTTACCTCTTGCTTGGTTTCTCTTTGAGTCTTTTTGTCTATTTACTGCTTTTCACTTTGCCTCTTTCTGTTTCCATGTTTCGTTCAGTTTTCCCTCTGCTTTGCTTTAACATCTATTTTTCTGTATCTCTGCCCCACACCCCATCAATTCATGGCTCCCAGACCGCTATCTTTGCTTACCCTTTGCTTGGTTCTGTCTATAGAGTTCTGTTCGACCTATCGCTTCTCGTGTCCCTCTTAGCGGTTCCCCCACATTTGTTTCGTTTTCTCTATCGCCTCCTCTCTTCCCATCCTTCTTTCTCACCGGTTTGTTTGTGTATATATTGTTTCCTATATCTCTTCCTCTCCCCCAATCAATCTCCCTCCTGTGTTTGTTTCTCACCATATCGTTGTGTCCCCTGTATCTTCTTGTCTCCCCATCTCTACTTCTCCTAGGTTTGTTTCTGACATCTTCCATTTCCCCCGATTTCTCTCCCCCTATCTCTGTTACCCCCATGTTTGTTTTCATCTGGATCTTTCTGTGTCGCGGACTAGTTTACAGGGCAATATGGCATTTCCCGAAGTGCAGTAACAACACGCGAGGATGGGCCTGTTTTTTGGGCAAAGTGTGTCCGTTTTATGGCCAAAGTGGACTGGTTTGATGAGTACAGATGGTTTGACTATTGTACAGATGGCAGTTTCAACTGCTGTTACTGAATGAATATTCTATAAAAAATTCACAATTTCCAACACATTTTACCCCAAAAAACACACCCCCTTAGCTATTACTCAGTTTGTCAAAAAAGGAATGAGTTGCCATTTGTGCATGCTGGCCACTTGATGCCCAAGCCAATTTTATGCACTCAGACCATGTCACTTTCTCTGACTTTCTGTTTCCCCTAGATCTTTGCCTTTCCCATCTATTTGCATCTCCCAGTTTCTTCATTGTCCACCCATAAGATCTTTCTCAGCCTTCCTATCTCTTTCTGTTCCCTGTATTTACCATGGGGCATTGCCCCGAGCCAGCAATGAAAGGGCTACAATCACATTCTTCCTCTACTTACTTGTATATAAGGTAGGGCAGCACTATCAGCACTCAGTTTCCCTGCCACAGTGTAACAAGACCACTATATTATAGGTTGACGATAGCCGCTCTATAGATAAGGTGAGTCGGACTCCCATAGGAACCCCTCAAAATTCTATTGTCAATAACTTTTGATTCGAGTAACGGTTTTAGCCGAAATTTCAAAAGTGATTAAAAACCCATGCCCCCCCAGACTGCAAAGTTTCGTGAAGATTTGTTAAAAAATAAAAAAGTTATTAAGCGTCCAACATTACTTTTTTTTCTCAAAAAGTGTGACCTACTTCCCATTCATTTTCCTGTAGACAAACAAAGTACATTTTTGGCAAAGCGCACAGCCGAAACCGTGGACTGATTTGGACCAGATCCGAAACAACTTGGGCACGAAGCTTTGACCCATTATTCATGCGCAGTTTGGGGTTATTCCGTGCAGTAGTTATTTAAATATCTGGCGGAGAAGGGTGCCCACTTCTCAAAAATAGATAGCTATATCTCAGGGATTTACCTGAAACCGGGGTTTTTAGAAATGAAACGACAGCCATCTTATTTTTCTCTTGATGCGAGAGGTAACCGCGTATATAACCGAGGATATGGGAAAATGAAAAGCAGGAAAGAAAAAAGCTATTTGCAGGTCAAAAACATGCCAATACCATTGGGCTAGGTAGGCCCGAGGGAGTGGCAAGAGGGAACCATGTGAAATCTGGGAGTTGGGGGAGTCTAGGGGACTGCGATTGCAACATAACGCTTTCTGTAGCCTCGGCTATAGCCTCGAATAGCCAACATCTGAAAGCAAACTGCATCACAGCAACAACGAGTGTTGTGGGGGGAAAGGTAGCGAGCAGGGGAGGTGAGGAGGCCATCTGGGGAGTTTGGGGAGCTGGCACAGATGAGGGGGGCACTTGATGAGGGCATGGGGGGCAGGAAATACTTTTTTCTCCAGCCATTTTGCAGATATTTCATGGCTATATAGGACTACGGATAGCCAAGGGTATGTGTAGTTAAGTACCTGCAGTTACAGTTTTTAAAAAAAAAATTCAAAGACATTTTTACAGCTATAGTGGTGAAAAAAAATCATGCCCCATGGCCATTGACCTGATTGGCACAAAGGTCTCCCATCCATGCAGTAACCAGGACAGACCCTGCTGAGCTTCAAAGTGAGGAAGGGGTCAGCCTCCTCAGGCTTTGTTGCCTGATAAATGAGCAAATGTTGCAAGACCACTTAGAGAAACGGGCTGGCCCTTTCCTTGCTTTGAAGCTAAGCAGGGTCCCTCCGGCTTTGAAGCTAACCAGGGTCAGTCTCGGTTACTGCATGGATGAGCGACTGAATGGGCATCCACATTTATTTTTTAAAAACTGTGCTACTGTCAGCCCTTGAAAGTTTTGCACTCTGAGACAATTGTTTGCTTTTTGCTGAATTGCATTCTGGTAGTTGTCTTCCAGTCAATAATTTTAAAAAGTTATTTTTGCAGCAACAGCAGGTTTCCCCATGCCTGCAGTAACTGAGACATACCCTACTTACCTTGAAAGCGAGGAAGGGGTCAGCCCCCTAAGGCCATGTTGCCTGATAAATGAGCCCACCTTAGTGGACCACTTAGAGAAACATGGCCTAAGGGGGCTGGATCCTTTCTCACTTTGAAACTAAGCAGGGTCGGTCCTGGTTACTGCATAGATGGAAGACAGTCCACAGTACGGAATGCTGTGTGTTTTCTTAGTTTTAAATACCTCACAACAAACAGCATCCGCATTCTTAAAAAAAAAAGTGCTACTGTCATACCTTGAAAGTTTTACACTCACAGACAATTATTTTGCCTTTTGCTGAATTGGATTCTTGTATTTGTAGTCTCGCAGTCAAGATGGGGGGGAGGGAATAATGCCATAATTGTACACTTTTTGCCTAATATAGTTCTATAAGGATTTATATATTTGAGTGACACTATGGTATGACATGCATTACTTGTCGTAAAAGCATTTCTGATGGTTGTAACTGCTTAGATTCACATGCTGTGCATAGTCCGACATCCAGTGGTCAATGCGGAGTATTGCATCTTATTTTTCGAAAGTCGAAAAAGGGGACATCAACCATAGGCGTGTCTGTAATACTATCCCTATAGTGACGTGTAGTGTACCCAAAATCCCTCAGGCGTCGAGGTCCCTCTGTTTGTATTTTTCTGCCATGAGGGAGCCTTATCATTACGTGAGTGAGTACAGAAAAGAGAGAAAGTAAAAAGACGTCTATGTTCCTTCCATCCTAGCGGGGAGGAAGGGTGGGCGCATGTGAATCTAAGCAGATACAACCACCAGAAATGCTTTTACAGTAAGTAATGCATGTCTTCTGATGTTTGTTAATCTGCTTAGAATCACATGCTGTGCACAGACTAATGAGCAATACCGGGAGTTGGAGTTGGGTTGTGAGAAGGAATAGAGAAAATATGTCTTAGCACTGCTTGTCCCACTTGGGAATCAGATCTAGAATGGGCATCTAGACAATAGTGTTTTGTAAAGGTCTGTACAGAACTCCAGGTTGCTGCCTTGCAAATGGACTCAAGGGGAACATTTTCAATGAATGCTATGGATGCCCCAGTGGCTCGAGTAGAATGTGCTTTTGGCTTGAAGGGCAGTTCTCTCTGAGCAAGAGTGTAACAGAGAGTGATGCATTGGACAATCCATCTAGATATAGTGGATTTGGAAACTGCATCTCCTTCTCTTCCTGCCGCCACCGAGGCAAATAACTGATTAATCTTTCTTAGTGGTCTTGTCCTTTCCATATAAAACATGACCGCTCTGCGCACATCAAGTGTGTGCAGGCTTTTTTCTCCCAGGTTAGATGGGTTTTGAAAGAACGAAGGTAGTTCTATAGACTGGTTGACATGGAATTTTGAAATTAACTTAGGTGCAAACCTAGGGTGTTTGCGTAGAACCACCTTATCTTTGTGAACTGTTACAAAGGGATCTAGCATAGAGAGCGCTTGTAGTTCACTCACTCTCATAATGGAGGTGATAGCTATCAAGACAGCAGTTTTAACAGTGAGATTCTTAAGGGTTGCTTTATGCATGGGTTCAAAGGGGGAGCCCATTAGCCTGGCTAGTACCACATTCAGGTCCCATCCCGGAGCTGGGTTAGATATAGGAGGGTGAATTCTTTTCACTCCTTCCATGAAGGCTTTAATAACTAGAACTTTCCACCATGCCACCTTATGTTGAGACATAGTGTATGCGGAAAGTGCAGCTAGGTGAACTTTAATAGAATTAAAGACTAATCCTGAGTCCAACAAGTGAGTCAGGTAAAGAATTTGTGTGGGAGAGCAGTCAACGGGGTTGATGCTCTTTGACTTACACCAGATGACGAACCGTTTCCACTTGCTAGAGTTGCAGTAACGAGTGTTCGGTTTCCTTGCCTCTCTGAGAATGTCCAGGCATCTCTGGGGGAGCTGCAAATGTCCAAATTCTATGACTTTAGGAGCCAGGCTGCCAAGTTCAGGGTCTGTGGGCATGGGTGCAGCGTTCGGCCCCTGTCCTGTGACAGCATGTTGTACGGGCTGGGTAGGTTCACCGGAGGAGACAGTGACAGCTCCATCAGATGAGCGAACAAGGGTTGTCATGCCCACATGGGGGCCACCAGTATCATGGTAACTGGTTCCTGGTGCATCTTGGGCACTATTTTGTTGAGAAGGGGAGTCAGGGGAAATGCGTAGACAAATTTCCCTGACCATGTTATCCAGAGACCGTTCCCCTTGGAGCGGTTCTGGGGGTACTTGGAGACGTAATCTTGGCATTGGGTGTTCTCCAGAGTTGCGAACAGGTCGATCTCTGGCCCATTCTGCGAAAACGGAGACAATGTCTTCGTGTAGTCGCCATTCGTACTCTGCGGGCAGAGGAAAATCTCTGCTGAGTTTGTCTGCCAGAAGATTGTGTTCCCCTGGTACATGTTGAGATAACAGGAACATGTTGTGTTTGAGAGCCCACTTCCAGATTTTCTGGGACAGCTTGGACAGTCCTGGAGAGTGAGTGCCCACTTGCTTGTTCACGTAGTACATGGATGTGGTGCTGTCTGTGAGGACCAGCACTGTTTTCCCTTGTAGGTGCATCTGGAAAGCCTTCAGTGCCTTGAAGACCGCCAGCAGTTCCAGCAAGTTTATGTGTTTGGATGCCACACTCAGAATCCAAACTCTGTGTGCAGTCTGACACAAGGTTTTCCTTCGACCACCATCGCAGCGAGAGAACTAAGGCCTGAGAGACCACCACTAGACCGTCCCATTGTCCACTGGCCTGACACCACTGGCTGTTCAGCCACTCTTGCATTGGGCGCATGCGCAGGCGCGTGTGAGGTACCAAATAAATACATGACACCATCATTCCTAGCAGTCGCATTGCTTTGCGTACCGTCACTTCTCAACCGGCTACATATTGTGGGATCTGAAACAGCATATTTTGGACCCTCTCGTTGGAGGGGAAGACGAGGCCGTCCTTTATTTGAATTAGAGCCCCTAGGAATTGCTTGACTTGGCTGGGGTCTAGACTGGACTTCGTCTCGTTGATGGAGAAGCCCAGGTGGAACAAAACGTCTACAGTCTTTTGGGTATTTGAGAAGCATGTTTCAAAAGAATCCCCTGTTATGAGTCGTTGAGGTAAGGGTAGACTGGAATGGACAACCTGTGCAGGTGTGCTGCTGCCATTGCCAGTACCTTCGTGAATACCCTCGGCTCTGAAGCTATGCCGAAGGGTAGCACCTTGAACTGATAGTGTTTGCCTTCTATCATGAACCGGAGGAATTTTCTGTGCACTGGCAACATTGAAATATGAAAGTATGCATCTTTCATGTCCAGTGTTGCCATGTAATCCCCCTGTGTGAGCAGGGCAATTACTTCCTGTAAAGTCACCATACGAAATTGTTGAGGTTTTAAGAATTTGTTCGCTGGGTGCAGATATAGTACAGGGTGCATGGTTAAGTCCTTTTTGGGTACAAGGAAGTACACTGAATAAATACCCTCCTTTACCTGTGATAGAGGCACGACTTCTATTGCTCCTTTTTCCAGTAGAAGTTCGACTTTCTGAAGAAGGATGGCAAGGTGTTCCGGTGACAGGCGTCTTCCAGTTGGGGGTCTGAATGCAGGGGACCGACTGAATTCGATGCAGTAACTGTGGGCTATTGTTGACAGTACCCAGCGGTCCTTGGTAATTCCCTCCCATGCTTGTAGGAATGATGTTAACCGGCCCCGACCAGAGATGCATGGGAGGGGACCTGAACTTTCGGGTCATTTGGTGTTGGCAGCCGGGGAGCCTCTGGAAGTGGGGCCCCAACTTCCTCCCTTGCCACAACGTTGTCCTCTCTGTGCATATTGTCCACTGATTCCCCGAGTGGAGGACTAGTTGCTTGCTGAGGAGTATTGTTGTTGTTTGTTTTGTCGTTGGCCACGAAAAAAGCATTTGTTACCGTAACCACGCTTACAAGGAGGTCTTGTGATTTGGTCCAGAGTCTTTAGGGTTTCAAATTCCTTCTTAGCTGTCTCCAGTGCGTCGTCAACCGCCTTGCCAAAAAGGTTTCAGTCTTCAAGTGACCAGCCAGCCGTTTCCGCAGCATCTAGCGTGTTCTTAATGATGCTTTGGTTTGCCTGAGTACCTTCTGCCACAATGGCTAACAAACGGGTTTGTAAGGGCTCAGGAGCTTCTTGTAGGCCTTTGCGTAACATTCCCCATTGGGCATCAGCATAGCTTGCCAACAAAGTATTGTTGTTGGAAATCCGTGTGGAGAAAGCTGCTGAGGATGTAATCCTCTTTCCCAAGGCATAAAGCTTCTTCCCCTCCTTGTCTGGGGGTGCTTCGCTAGTAGGTAGCGGAACCCCTGCCCTTTTCCTCGTGGTTGTTACTACCAAGGAATCAGGTATGGAGTGACCCCTAATATATAGGGGGTCTAACGGTGAGGGGTTAAAAAGCTTCTCAATTCTCGAGTTGACACCTCTAACCAATGCAGGTGTGGATAAAGAAGGAACGAGGCGTCTCTTGACTGAGGCAAGAAGGGGTATGGCCTGACTAGTAGGTGGTTTTACCTTAATTATTTTCTCCACAAAGTCTACTTGTGGAGTAATTTCAATATCAAAATGGGCTGCCGCCTTGCGTAGCAGTGGATTGAAAGTGGGTTGGTCATCCACAGGTGACGGGTCTCTGACCAGTGTGGTCTGAGGAGAGGACAGATCTAAAATGTCAGGGTCTGTTGACGCCCCTGGAGAGTGCCAGGGCTCTGATCCACCTATGTCTGGGTCTTCTTCAAAGTCCCTTCCACCTATGTCTGGGTCTTCTTCAAAGCCCTCTACAGGGTCTTGGAGATCCTCAGCATTTAGTAACTCTTCATCTTCGTGAAAATGTGGGTCCTCTTCAGTGAGGTCATATGTATTAATTTCCTCTTGAACTGGGTCAAAGAGTCTTGGATGTTTGGCCCTAGCGTCTTCATGGAGTATCTCTCTTGGCCTTTTGGGTGTAACGTGTTCAGGGGTGGACATAAACCTAACTAGTTTGTCCATACACGATTGAAATCTTTCCATAGTCCACTGAGATAACCCTGAATGGTCTAGTGGTGGAAAGGTGTGCTCCTCCGTCTCTAGGGGTCGAGATCTCTCCCATAGCGTCGAGGATATACCTCCTTCGCCCTCTGAAAAACCTTCTCTTGGGCCGGACACTGGGGATTTATCTTTAGGTATTCCTTTCGACGAAGGGGGAGGTTCTGGCGTACCTTCTGTAGATTTCAGTGTCTCTCTGGCCTTATGAACGGGTGTCGGCGACTCTTTCGCCGTCCGTCTGTGAGCGTCAGTGGAGACTATCCTAGCCAAGCTTTCGATGACTAGTTTGTCAGTCGAGGGCTGGTCATGAAGGTTTTCGGCGGCACCGGAACCTTTTCGCCGATGGTCGCTCTCTTATGAGGCGTTTCGTCTGAAGTTTTGGTGGTAGCGCCCTTAGTTGTGGAAGGCCCAGTCGCTAGTCACACATGTGGCTGCGGGGAGGGCTGGCGACCCTTACGGTTGCCGGAGGCTGCCGGTAGATTCAGCGTCTCCGTTGGCGCTGGGGCCTTCTTCGACTTGGTCGAGGAAGGGCCGTGGGTTGTGTGTTTAGTTATAACTTTTCCGTGTGCGTCGGTGTCGCCGGGATGTACATCCCCATAAGTAGGGCGTGAGCCGAACTTTTCGGGGCTGGGGACAAACACGGAGGAGCGGAGGAGCGGGGGCACTCCATAGAGGGGTCGACAACCTCTGATAGGAAGGTAGCATTATCACTGTCCCCCTCGTCACATTCGGCGGCGGCGGGTGAGGAATCAGCCTTCGACATAGCATAGGCCGCCCACCTTTTGACCCTGCGGTCCTTCAAAGTTTTTGGACGAAGGAGTTTACAGCCCGTACAGCCGGCCTTGTTGTGGTCGAGGGGTAAGCAGCGTTTACACCGCTTATGCTTATCCTTCCACGTGAATTTGCTGTTACAACGAGGGCAACATCTAAAAGGAGTCCTCTCCATAGCTGAGGATGGGTTAATAAGTGATAACGACCCCGAAGGAAAGGGGGGGAGAGAAAGGCATTCTAGAAGAAAAAAGAAATGTCCACAACAACCCCCACTCTCCCCAGTGTGTAGGCCGGCGAGGCCGCGCCACTTTTTCGGCAGCGCTGATAAGATCACCTCCGTCGAAACCACCGCCGCCGAAGATCTTGACTCAGTGGGGAAGTTGCTTAGCCATCGAAAGAGGGCTGGAGGTGTACGGATTTAACGATAATTGACAAAAAACGACCAAGGGTCGAATAAATGGTAATGGCAATGTCTCTTACGAGCTCCACATAAGGCGACCAGTATTCTGGTTGGAAAAAAACAATCTGAGGGACCTCAACGTGTGAGGGATTTTGGGTACACTACACGTCACTATAGGGATAGTACTACAGACACGCCTATGGTCGACGTCCCCATTTCGACTTTTAAAAACCAAGATGCGATACTCTGCAGTGACCACTGGATGTCAGACTATGCACAGCATGTGATTCTAAGCAGATTACCAAACATCAGAAGTTTACATTTCAAATTAGCTTTATAAAGCAGAGTATTGTTGAAAGCTAGACATGGGGGTTGGGAGGGGAAAAGATGGGAGGGCAAGTAAGTCATGAGTATTTGCCCACAACGTGGCAAGAGAGTTTGCAATCCTGGACACTGGTGAGGTTATTTTCCCTTGATTGTGGCTGCTTTTCAGGGCACCAGTAAAAGACACATGGGTGGACAGTGTAACTTTTTATCAGAGGGCAGACGCAACCCCCTGGGTTTTTTTTAAGGCAGGCAAGCTTGCTCAAGTATTTAGCTACCCAGATTTTACTCAGGTTGTCATGTTTCCAGTGCAGACGCTTAACAGAAAAACCACAAGCACGTGTTTCATATTGGGATTCTGTTTTCTGTGGAGTATTTCAATACAGATTGCTTGGTTTAAAAGGTGACCACCTTTTATACTTTGCCAGCATATTTATTGGGACAAATAATCTCTCAGGTTATTTTTCTGGTGCTCATTACCTTTTTTTAAAAGTCCAATGCTATTTTGTCTTGTACACTTTCTTTTAAGGACAAGGTCAATTGAAATCCTTTTATATATTTCACTTTAAAATGTATGGTCACTTACTGTGCGTATATGCCATCTTTTGATTTTCGCTATGTGTCCAGTAAGTGCCTAGATTTGTTATTCTTGCAGCCAGTCATTTATTTCCCATTTCCGTGCTGCTTCAATGTGGTCTGTTGGGGTTGTGCGATGTATCACAACAGTCACCAAGACCAGGGGCTTGGAGCACGCGGGATAGTGCACTCAATATTGGCTCAAAAGATGGGCTATAATCAAAAATATATATAAAAAATATCTTTAAAGAAAATTCCTATGTTAAATTTTGAGCAAATGATGCTCAAACTAAAAAATGTCAAGCACTAGGAGGCATCCATTTTGTGAAATGGGTGAGCCTACTGTGCTTGTGTTAATCTCTGCCCTCGCGGCAATAATGAAGTAAAAGCCACCTACTGGTAGCTTTTGTTTATTACAGTCGGCTTTTGCTTCATTATTGCTGGAAAAAAGAGAATGCAGTCAGGATCCTTCCTGCCATCTTCTGCTGGAAAGTGCCGATCATAATTTCTTTTTACTTAGTAAACCATGGCAATTATAAATACAAACGCGTTGTATTTATGATTGCAGTGGCTTTTGCTTTCAGCCAGGGGAGCCCTGGAGACTCAAAGCGAAAGTACCGGCATTTAAAAACACACGTTGTTGTAGTTATGATTGCCGTGGTTTTCTTTTTAAGTTTCCGTAACTCTGCACCCGTCGCAGGGACATTATTACATTGAACATGCAGGGGACACCCCCGCAATCGACAAAACCTTTTTTTTTCTCAAGGGGACAGTGGGACCCGCCATGTAACCCCTGTTCCCCTTGACCCCCTATATATGGTCACCATATATAATGTTGCCACAACCTTTTCCTGTCGACATTATGTATGGCGACCATATATATGGGGACATTATTACCGGATACCATTGGGGGGCCAGCACACAAGCAACCACATGGGCAGCATATCGCACCTTGCTAAGTATTTGAACAGGCTGAGTGCTGCTTATCTGCAACTGAAAGATGCTCTTAGGCTTTCTTTGAACAGATGTGAGAGAGAGACGCAGTGAGAATGGATGTTTGTTTGGAGGCCATTAGTACATGAAGCAAATCTATGTTAAACATGCAAGCTAGGGCACGTTCACAGAGGACAAATTCTGGTGACCGAGTCAGTCATGAATCTACTGACCACCAATTACCTATGATGTAAGAGAAACCTGCAGAACCACAATGGCTGTCAGTGAAAAATGTAGCCACCAAAGGAAGTACTGTCATGAGCATATGTACAGCCACAGAACAGAGCTGCACGAGCACTCATAAGCAAACAATAATCGTTGGGGAGGACTTTGGACCTGGCAGCAGGTATTCTCAATGCAGATGGTAACAAGGGAAATAAGGCTCCAGATAAACAAGCAGCACATAAATTTGGCAGTGGGCAAGGCACAAATTGGCTAGGCAGCAGTGCAAGGGTTACCCAATGAAGACCCTCTTAGTGGATGGAGAAAAATGAACTTGATCTGCTGTTTTATGTGGCTAAGACAGCAATAAAAATGCGAACCAAAGATAATTGGTGAAAGCCTGGTCAGAAGTCTTGGGGGTGTCAGACATTTCATTTAAATTGTTCCCCACTATAAGAATCCTTTCAGATTGTATATTTTGTAAAACGTGCAATGTCCGTTTCAGTTTTGCAAATCTCAACTTCCGGCTCTGTATTTTGAATTGCCGTGACGCGCTAGAAATGAAGCGGATTGAAGTGTTCGAGGGCATTAAAATCTGTAATTTGCATGACTCGTGGCGTCCATGGTGCACAAATATGGCTGAAGGGGTGAGCTTGGTGGAGAGGGACAGGGCCACGGGGGACCGAGGGCCTAATGAAAGCATGCCAAGGAATATTGACACACATTGCTTAGTAATTGATCTGACAAGAGCGAAGTTAGAATCAAGTATGTGCCAGTTCGAGTCTGACTGTTATTGGCCCTCCAGGTTTGCCTTGGAACAAGTATACGAATGCGCTATCCAGGTTCCTGTGACAAATCAACTTTCAGGGCACCAGTGGTCCAGGGATGAATATCGGTTTCTAACCCATCAATCAGCCCCACACCTCTAGTACAATAGAAGCAATCCAAACAGATTGGAACACAAGTAAATTATAAACCTACTTGTGCAATTTCGGTACAGTGGACGGAACGGCACAGATCTCTGCAAGGTCATGGATCATTGGTGTGTTGCAATACAGCGAAAATACAATTATTACCCAATGATAAAAGGGACAGTCCAGTCAAGGTTGCATACACATATCTACTTTATTATTATTATTACAACAGACAGTTCTAGCACAATACAAAATAGATCCCACCCTGTAAAGGAACACAGAGAACAGTTTCACAAAGGAAAGCGATGCACTCTGGGTACTGACAGGAGGGTAGTAGGTAAAGCAATCAGTCTCAACTGTTCACAGTGATTTGATTTCAGCGCCAAGATAGCAAGGGGTCGTACATGTCACTAGGGGCCCTTCGAGAAGGACGAGGGGACAGAACCACAATATTCCTGGTGTTTGAGATGGTCTTGATGCTCGACAGTGTCAAGTCGTTTCCAGGATGCTTTGCAGCTCCTGCGACAGAGTTCAAGATGGGAGACAGCTGCGGGTATCAGGCGGAAGGCAGTTCAGCTAGCCAGGCTGGACAGACGGCTGCAGGCTGGCCTACACAGCGGCTCAGGGTCAAAAATAATTGTCTCTGTGCTGGTTGGTAGATCTGGAACGCTGGTCGAAATGTCTCGGACGGTTTTAGTGACTGCAGCGTGAAAACAGTCAGTAGTGCAGACATCACGGTTTGAAGACTTGATTGCCTCAAAAAAGTTCTTATAAAATGGACACTGGTTGATGCTTGTTTGTTGTGGCACTCCTCCCAGCTTCTTCACTGCGAACGTGTTGTCCATTAAGGCGGATGGCCCAAAGCTGAGGAGAGTGTTTGCAGGCAACAACCTTGTCCTTTGTTCAGAATCTCTCTGGCATTCCCCACTTAGGAAGCTTGCTCGAAGAACCTAGCAGGGCATGCTGTGTGCTGGCTGGGCACCAGTTCTGGAGCTGCTGGATGGGTCAGCTGTGACCGGTATCTCCCTCTGTTCCCGGGAGATGTTTAGGGGAGGGATCTTATTTCCCTCATGGGAATCCTGACTTCCCTTCTCTGGCGGAAGCTGCAAGGCAGACTGTACCTTCAGCCAGGGTCCAACTGAGTCCTTCTTCTTACTCCTTTCGAAGTCATCGGATGATCTTCCTAAAGAGGAGCTGAACCCTCTTTTAAAGCCAAATGAGGCCCAGTGATTTGTGCAGGCTAAGCCTACCTTAACGAACCAATCCTAGGTCCCCACCAACCATCTTCTGTTATGTGTAAGGTCATGACCAGAGTGCTTTGCAACAGGAAAGGTAAGGGGTGACAACACGTACTACTAAATCCCACCCATCTTCCTGTCTGTTGTGGATCCAAGTGTCTCTCTGGTTAATTGAGCTCTCTGTCACAACTGATTAAAGTGCAGGTCTCCCTTGAAGTTTGTGGTGAGAACAGACTTTCTGTCTCTGTCAAATCACATACTTCTTCCCTCTGAAATGGGGTTCCCTGTAGGGTTTTCTTCTGTAAACCATTGTTCCAGACATGACATTCACTACCCTTCGTACAGAGGCATGGGAGCTAGCTTCAAGTTGACACATTGCATATCAAAGAGGTGTTAAGTTTCCTGTCCTTTGTGTTAGTTATGTGACCAGGCCACTTCACAGACCTGCTTTCCTTTAATTCTCATCAGTATGCGCTGCCACCACACAGAACTTTGACAATATAACAGTGCGGATCCATGGAACCTTTGATACTTAATTAGGCTGGCCATGGCAGTAGGAATGTGCTGCCTTCCCCCTTCCTGCACTGCTTTAATTTACCTATGGCTGTCACATTCCAGCTAAATGTGACAGGGAGGACTGCGCTGTAGACTGTGTCCCCCCGGAGTACACTTGACTAAGTGTTTGTTGTTCAACCAGCATAGGAAAATGTGTGCCGATTAGCGCCACACATTTTCTGAGGTTGATCTCACATTCAATTTCTTACAAAATTTCAAAAAATCCCAGGCGAGAGCAGTCTCCCCGTGCGGTTTAACAAATTCCTCACAGTCCCTGCCCCCCTCCGGAATCATCTTTGATGACCCTACTTGAAAGAAACAGGGCGGCGGACAGGGGCCACGGGAGGCGATGGTATAGACACTAACCCCAAATGGGCTGGTGGAGGCCAACACTACTATAAGGGGAATACTTGGTCACCGTACCCGGGCTCCAATTGACCATTGTAGCACAGAAGAATATAGTATTCTTCCGTCAGAGGGCTGGGGGGGGGGGTGGGAATAAAAAACAACTGGTCACACACTATATCCAGCAGGTGTATGAAGGAATGCATAGAACATATCCATGTTATCATGGAACATAGCTCGGTTTAAAACGAAAATAGCTGAACCTGCCACTGAGGATAACCTAAACAAATATGATGTTATACTCCTCCAGGAGACATGGTTGGAGAGGATATAGTGCTTGATGGATATCGGGCCTACCACATAAAGGTCAAAAGAGGCAGAAGGGGCCGACTGTATGGCGGGCTGGCATCACTGTTTAAAAGCACTCTTATTTGCAAGTTAGTAAAGCTGGAGGGGTCGGCTGACGTTCCATTACAGGTATTAGAACTTGAAACAATAGATGGCGCATCAGTATTTGTAGCCAAGGTATATAATAGGGCACCTTCTGCAAAGGTGCGAATCCTCCTCCCGGCAATACAAATGAGTCTCAAGGGTATATGGAAGAAACAGCACGGGAACGAGGTAGGGTTGATATGTGGTCAGGAATGGAACCTCAAAATGGTAAATGGGCCCACAGATGGGGCTATACAACTGGGTGTTCAATATCCCTGCACCAAGGATGAAGGACCCCAGATCATGTGCAGAAGGTCTGAAACTCTGGCGCTGCTTAGTTGAGATGGGCATGAGATCGCTAAATGGTAGGATAGGTGATATTCCAGGTCAAGCAACCTTTAGAAACACTAGACGGTGCTGAACATTATTTTATGGTGACAGGTAATTTGTGGAATCAGATAGTGGATTTGGGCACACAGCCAGCCCTCTTCAGTGACCACTACGGCTTGGCTGTGGTCCTTAACGTAAAAGTAATGGCACCAAGCAGTTAATCACCTAGAAGGGTTGACCTGCAGGGGCACTCTTACTAAACACGTAAAACGGTAGTTGGCTGACAAACCCTGGGTAAGGGATCAGATCCTGAAATTTAACAGAACAATTCATGCTGTTACTGGATGAGGTGGCAAGCCTGAATCAATCTTCTCGAACTATGAGGACCTTACGAGAGTTATCCAGGGGTTTGTTCTATTGAAAAGGGCAGTGAGAAGAAAGAAAGGATCCCCAAAAGGCTGTTTTGATGAGCAGTTCAGATCAGCAAAAAGGGTGCCACTTTCGTTACTGAAGAATAATGTTGTGCAGAGGTGCGAAATTATACGGCCAAGATCCTCCTATAAAAGAGCCATAGAAAATTTACAAATTGATATTAATGCTTGGAAATCATTGGAGGCGTGGAAATTAATTCAAAGCCTTTGGGCAGCAATGAAAAAAAATCCCTGTATATCGGGCGCAAGCATCGGGTTATGAGACTGATTCCAAACAGTGGCTGGGTTTAGCATTTTTCAAAACTTTATAACACAGCCATGAATGCAGGAGCACACGAGGAGATGGGAAGCATGGATGCTCAGGCTACTTGGGGGGAAATATGCTGCAAGCATTGAGTAACAACCATGTGAAATGTGACTTTCTAGATGCATTAAAGGCTATTAAGATGTCAAAAAGGAATAGAGCACACGGCTGAGACGGAATTCCAGTAGAGTATTATCAAGAATGAAGGACAGCAGGGCTGTTCAATGCGATAATGGTGACAGGCATGGTTCCATAAGAATGGAAGAAGGCAATCATTGTCCCTTTATTCAAGAAAGGGAGCAGAAAGTCTCCTCAATATGATCGCCCCTTTTCACTTCTAAATTCACGCTGCAAAATCTTTGGGAGATGCCTTCTGAAGATAATAGAGAGCCGGGTGTCAGAAAATTCTATTTGATCCCCAATCCAACTTGGATTCCATCCATCTCTGGGCTCTATTGGCCAATGCCTAAACCACCATCTCATTATTGCACATTCATTGCATATAAAGAAAGAGGCAGTGTACCTTGCGTTTATGGACCTTAGCACTGCTTTTGATAAGGTCAACAGAACGAAGATATGACAAGTGCTGAGGTCCTACAATCTTCCACCATGAGTCTTGGCTCTCATCTCCCTACACGAAAAGAATGTGGCATGCGTAAGATCAGGGGCAAAGGGCAATTGCACGTCTTGGTTTCCGATCAAGCCCGGGGTCAGGCAAGGATGCGTACTTGCCCCGAATTTTATTTTCCCTGTATAGCAACAAGCTGCACAAGGTCCTAGTAGACTGTCATACAGACGTCCCAAAAATAGGGGGGCTGCCACAACGATTCTGTGCTTTTAGTCCAGATCCCAAGAGCTTTGTAATGTCTGGTCAACAGTGTTGTAGCCTTTATGGGAGAATAAGACCTGCAGTTGAATTCTAAAACATCTGCAGTAATGTACTGTGATCCAACTAGGAAGAAGGGGAAGTGTAGGACTATGTGGGGTGGGACGGATCCAATTCCTCGGGTCGCCTCATTTGACTATCTGGGGGTATGTTTTTCTGAGGCTTTTTCTCCTGATGCACATTTAAAAAAAAAAACTTTGCAGTATGAAGGGGTATTTTTTGATTTATGGGGCTATACAGGCAGCAGCCGCTGAAGATAGTTAGAATGATCTATATGGCTAGGACCAGAGGAATTACAAAATATAGTGCTGCAATTTGGGGTTATGCAAATCAGAAGGAAATTCAAGATGAAGAAAATACCTTTTTGAAAAGGTTTTTGCCCCTACCACCGTCGGCACCGAACTTTGCAGTCCACAACTAATTGCGACTGAGCTATATTGTGGTTGATGTGGCAAGAGAACCGATTTCCCTGTGGCTCAGGGTTTGGGCAAACCCTTCTGCTTCCTCGTACCAGCATCTTATAATAAACATTTCTAAGTGTAATGGGGCAAATTAAATTAAATGGCTCCACTACATACAACAAACATTACAGAACTTACATTTGGAGGAGCACTTTGAAATGGCAAGCCTCGTGACTAGGGTGAGGAGTCGTGAAATGGGAAAGAGAGTGACAGTCTGGAATTATGGCAAAAGAGAAATTGTGTTTTGTACTTTTATGGATATTGGTATCCAAATAAAGTTTATTTCTACTGCAATCTCTTGCAGGGCCAGCAAGACGAAAGTGGTTTACGGATGGCCAGCAAGAAGACTCACTTTCACACATGGTAGGTACTGTGATGACGGGAAGGGAACCTCAATTTCATGCCTTCGCTGTGATAACCGCCTAAAAGCTGCACATGCACACAGGTTAGGCGCTTTGATGACTGTCAGTAAGCCTCACTTTCAAACAGGTTAAGCCCTGTGCCGACCATCGGGAAGCCCCCACATTTACACAGTTTAGGTACTGTGATGATCCGCAGGAAGCCCCACATTGGTTAGGCCCTTTAATGACCGGTAGGAAGCCTCACTTTCACACCGGGTAATGTACCCGTGACAAACAATTGTCATGAAAACATGCAAAATTGGGAATGCTTCATATTTCTCTCAGATACACAGGCGAGTGGGACATCTGTGGATAGCTATGTGGCTGCTCTTGAGGCCCACAGGTCAGCTGATAGATTCCAAGGTGTGCGGGTTGGATACACCAGGGCGAACTCATGTCGAAAATGGAGAATTCCTGCATTCAGGAGAGGGCATGGATGGCTAGAAAGCCTGTGTGTAACTTTACTGCAGAACTGTGGCCTGCGAAATGGTGACACGTAGAATAATGACTCCAATTCGGCTAAAATCCGGCTTTGTTTGAGGCCAAGGACATAGAAGCCGGTTCATTGGAAACATCCTCTAAATGTGTGGGGACCAGGGAGCACTGATGAAGAGGTGGTGGAAGAGGGGGCCAAAAGAATTATAGGCCGAACGCATGCTAAGAGAGCTTTAGAAGTACTGGCACCTAGTGCGGTTGTGCTGGACACACCTCCAGCGCAATGCATATGCTGCCACCAGCGTCTCTGGGGCCCTGATTCACGGAGGGTTTTCCTATGGGATTGTGCCATTATAAAAGACTTCTGTGAATAAGGCCCTGGGTCTCCATGCGCTACATTTCAGCGGGTTAGCAGAATACCCTGTTAAAGGGGGCACAGGCATTAAATTCACTTGCAATTATTCTGCACGTATATTAGGTGCACTGCCATATAGGCGAAGGGGCATGAGTGGGCAGGCTTACCATATAAAGACATGTGTACATGGTATGTTGGTGAAAAGGGGTCTTGTGGGGATGGTTGGATGGACCAAGTGCCACTTCTAATTCAGCTCGCACCGGGCATAATTCTGCTTATGAGGTGGTCACGATAGGCTCTTTGGCACAAAGGTATCCTGAAATTTTCTTTGACACGTTGTGTGTTTCCTAGAAAGATTTGCCCATAAATTCATTCTACAAAAATGCTGCGCCCATGATCCACAAAGAGTGGAGGCAGGGCTGTCAAAGCACAAGGAGGGTTGAAGGGCGAGTGTGACACATTATCGCAGACCTTAGTCATTGACGAGATCGACTCATTGGTGTCTCGATTGATGCAGGACACGAAAAGGAATGCCCCCAAGAATGGCCATATTTTGCTGGATTGCCATCCTTGGATGAACATCTTTGAAATGCTGGCTGCTTTGGGTGCAGCTGATTGGCTTTTGACTTTCAATGTATGTTTCGCATGCCATCAAATAAACTTGCATCAGGACTCGTCGTGTTGTGGTTTTTGTCACCTCCTTTTGTGCATTCTGTTTGTCTGTGTAGAATGCCTTTCTGTTTGGCCTCAGCATCCTTAGTATTTGAAGGTGTTATTGGTGGTAAACTCTGTGTAGAGGTCACCATCCTAACCCTTGTGGTGGGTGACGGGGCAGCCAAGGAGGCCGGGGCCGCCAGCAGCAGCATGATGCTGGGCCCGAGGTGATATCGTAGAATCCCCAGACTAGCCTACTGATACAAACATGTGAGCGGCAGGGGATGGCCACATGGGCAACTTGATAGTAGTTGGCAATTTAAGACAACTCAGAGCTAGTGACGTACAAAACTCCTTGGGATCTTTGACAGGACCAATGGTGTCCATACAAAGAAAATTCATTTGATGCCTCTGACCACTAGGAAACCAACTAGCTTTACCTCTAGTTTATCAAACGGGAAGGACAGAGTGGCAGAGACCACAGGCCTGGTGACTCCACTTGCAGGACTGGCATCTACCTACCTAACAGCTCTCAGATGGCAGACCAACCTCCTATAGGTTTGGTCCGCCTTTCTATTGCAGCCAGGGAACCGTTGCGTTCTGACCAAAGTTCAATAATTATTTGTCACAGCTACAAATCTTTGAGAATTACCCTTCCAAGGGGGGAAGAATTGACACCTATAAAAGCCCAACCAGAGAAATCAGCTGGAAGGACGGGGTTGGAGAGACGAGACGATTGCAAGAAGTTGAAGAGAGGAGGGGAGTGGAGGTGAGAGGAAATAGGGGCTGGGAAGTGGTTAAGTGGAAGAGCAGAGGAACATTCCGAGTGAGAAGGAGGAGGTGGGGAGAAATGTGCTGGAGGAGAGGAGAAACATCAAGGGAGAGAAGCAGGAGATGGTAGAGAAAGACCTAGGTAAGTAGCAGAAGAGTTGCGAGGACTAAATACAAAACGTTATAACGCGGGCAGGGTGGAAGAGCAGTAGTGAGGAGGAGCAGCAGCAAGGAAGATGTGGAGCGTGGGAGAGGCTTCAAGCCAAAATTTAGAGGAGAAGTTGATGAACCCAGCAGGGGCGGTGGAGGAACAAGCACACGATGAGGCACAGAGAAGTGGCAGGACGGGGTATAGGAGGGAAAAGGGTATAGGCAGAATCCCTCAGCATCAATAAACTGGCATGTTGTTGAGAAGAGAGGGTGTGGGTTGGAGGGGAACATACCAAGACCCTTAACATAGGGGGTGGCTTGTGGGTCAAACCCACAGCCAATGGCACACCTAAGGGCCTAACCTGCTGGAAACTCTAGGCAATGTTGATCAAAAACCTGCAAGACTGTGCTGGATCGTTGCCTGATACATCTGGCTGGAGGGACAGGAGACATTGGCCCACTTCATACTCAATCACCAAGATCATCACCCAGAAGCTCCAGAACGCCACCAAAGGTTTGCCTTCAAGAGAATGGTATAAATGGGTATTTTGCTTTTCGAGGCACATATAGGGGCCTCAGATTTCTGCACCCTCTTAAACCGACTAAAAGCAAAAATGTAGACTCGGAGAGGCAATAAAGCACACATGGACTACTGGTTAGAAAGATAAAATAAATGGCTTGTTACAGGCCCTTTATTCACACCCAATTGCCATACATATAACTATGTCCTCCAGAGTCACAAGGAGCAAAGGACGAGGAGCAACAGCAAACCCGCCCTAGTGAGCAGGAAGAAAACAGTAACATGGGGAAACGTGGAAACAACATTGAGAACAGAAGCCACAACCAACAACACTCAGAATACCCTGGTTGGTGAACCCATTCCACTGCAAGAGTCTGAGCAAAATATGCTAGACAAACCGGCGATCTCTCTAGTAATGAATCTCTCCCAGTATACACTCAGCAGGGACCAATACACACTACTGGAAAAAGGCCTCAGTTTTTGTACTGACTACACAGCACAATCCTTTTAAAACACACATAGAGGTGGCCCAGTTGGTCAGGAAGATACGTCTTAAACAGTACTTCAGCACAAGAACACAAAGGGATGAAGAAAAATCTGCAACCAACCTTAAAAACAAATCAGCTTTCTATCCACCACCCAATGAAATCTCATCAGAATCTATTACCTTTGATAAAGCTCTCATAAGAAAAACTGATAACTTTGAGAGAGAGGAAAAATATACATTCAACAATTTTACCAAAAAAGACTGCCTATCCCTAAAGAGCCTGACGGAAAATGATGAAATCACAATAAAAATCGGCTGATAAGGGAGGTGCTACAGTGATTCAAAACACAGTAGACTATAACAAAATGGTGCAGACGCTCCTGGATGACCACACCAGTTACAGACAACTTGGAAAACACCCTACAGAAGATATACGTAAACTTATTCTACCTATCATAGAGGAAGCTATGGTTGAAGGCCACATTAGCCTGAAAGAATATGAGTATCTTAATCCAAAAACACAGAGGAAACCAGCATTCTATACACTTCCAAAAGTGCACAAAGGTACAACACTGGTACCAGGAAGACCTATGATAAATAAAATGAAATCACATCTAAAAAACACAACAGCTGTTTTGAAATTATTGAAAGATGTTCCTTTCGACCATGGACAACAGATTCTACTGACAATGCACATTGAGGCTCTATACACGAAAATTCCTCAGATTGCTACTTTGCAAGTTGTAGAAAAGGTACTGAGAAATGCACAACCACCTGTTGAAAACACCTGTCACTTTAATCATGCAACTGGCGGAGCTAGCACTTACTAAAAACGTCTTCCTCTTTGAGAAAACATTCTATGAACAGACTTCTGGAACTGCAATGGGGGCACCATTCGCCCCGAGTTTGGCGAACCTGTACGTAGCAGACTTCGAGGAACAAAAGATTTATCCACCAACAAATCCATGGCTTAGCAAAATAGACCTGTGGAAAAGGTACATAGATGACATCATTATGATCTTCAAAGGAACAGACGAGGAGCTTGCAGCATTCCTGATATGGCTAAATCAACAAAATCCATATTTGTCCTTCACTGAGACACATAGCCATACAACCTTACATTTCATGGACCTCAGACTGGAAATACGCAATAACGTTATATCTACTGTAACTGTATACGTTTGTGGAAACAAAAAAACCCTAAAGTGGGTATGCACACATCAAAAGGAAAATAAAAACTGGTATATATGAATGTTGCAAGCTGGCTGCAGCCGTGTGGCGAGTTAGGCGATTTTCCACTACCGCCTATATAATAAACATATGAGGGGAAAAGCTGACCTCACAGGCTGCACACTACCATCCAATCATTTTCTTGACGGTACAAGTAAATAGTAAGGAAAAGGCCCTGTAGTCAGAGTAGTTATTTAAACTTCTGTATTATTATTCATACAGATTAGCAATTATCAAAATCAACAAACATGTTTTTTCTGTATTGTTATTCATACAGATTGACAATGTCAAATTCAAAAATTCAACAACATATTTTATGGATGTGAATAGCACACACACCACGTCTGGTTTTGATTTTGATAATACTTGCGGTTATACCCTTGGGCCGCCAGTTGTAATAAAAGACATTTGCACCTCTCCCCATCATCCTCGCAGGGAGGGCCTACACGTAACATCTGCTGTATGTGTGTCTCCTGTGACAAGGGCAAAAACGTAGCGGCATCTGTGGCATCAACCCGGAGGCCTGCCGCCCCTCCATTAAATATTCTTACCATCCAAGTTAACAAAGATTCACCAGCCCTTTTTTTCAGTCAGCTGATCATTTCCCCCACCTCCTGCTGGGAATAGTCCTCTATTGTGGTTAAGTCAACCATCTCCCTTCCGGGATTGTTGGGATTAGGAGCAGCTCGCCTGCGCATCACTGGTTTAGCTGTTACGCCCGCCCGACCAGACTCTGGCCAAGACACAACCTCTGGCTCTGAACCACTCTCTGTACTTGTACTGTCAAAGACATCGCCATCTCATTGATCAGGGTCCCAATCAACCCCTGCAGAGGCAATCACTGTTGCTACCTTATGGGTATCCACCCTCCCTCTTTGCTTTTGATATTTGTATTAAGCAACTCTTACAGCCGCACGCTCGGCCACCGCCAGATATTCGTCGGCTTTATCATGATACAATTTAATTTGGAGTTGTTGCATTAATGCAATCTGCTTCTCCGCCGCAAACTCCTTTTCCAACCTCAACACGCTTGCCTGCAGCTCCATGTTCTGTTGATGTACTTTTCGGAAAGCATGCAACAGAATCCAACCCGTTCTGCCTAACACAGAATACTCTTTTCCTTTCTCCATGGGTACCTGTTGCAGGCAGCTCACTACTTCAGCCGTGCTTGCCTCTCCTATGCTATTATCGCAGTTCTCACTCAAACCTGCACCACACGCCCAGGTTTGCGCTACTTTATCTTATGGACTTTTGGGCCACCCTGGAATAGACACCTCAGGACAATCTCCACCTGCAGAACTTCCTTTTTTCCTCAACAGGGAACTCATGATATCGAATGGAGGTTTCACATTCCTATCACCAATACCACAAAACACCAATTTTTTTGTCAAATATTCAGAAAAGCCAATATTGCCTCGCACAGTCCGATACTTCAAATTTGTCAATTTAGCAGGGCATCTTTGGCATCAATGGCAGCACAAAGACCCTACTTAAAGCACCAAATGTTTTGCTTTTCGAGGCGCTTATAGGGGCCTTGGATTTCTGCACCCTCTTACTCCGACCAAAAGCAAAATTGTGCACTCAGAGAGGCAATAAAGCACTCATGAACTACTGATTAGAATGAGAAAATAAATGGCTCATTACAGACCCTTTATTCACACCCAAAAACCATACATATAACTAAAACATACAAATGATTATATATATATATATACATAAAGCAAATACATCACAGTTTCAGCAGCCGCAGAAAACACCTTCATCTCAGCCTTCTCAACACTGCTTTGTCCCAAGAGCAGGTAGGCAGAGAGAGATCACTCGTGCTAACTGGATCCGGAGTGGAGCGTCCTCCCTCTCAGCGAGACTCCATCACCCGTGGGTCCAGTTCTATCTCCCTCCACTGAGCAATATCTCAGCTCTTTATTGGGATAAATCCCCGCCCCTTAAGGTTGCATTTGCCCTTGGCCAAAGAGCAGACATTGGGAGCACAGAGTCGAAAATGTAGACAGAAGTGAAAAAACCCTGCTTTTCCCTCACGTCTCCATTCCCAGCACCCCTTATCGCTACACCTGTGGACCCCCACTTTCTCCTTGGCTCGTCCTTCAGTGGACGAGACTACAAGCATTCCTTTCTGCTAGCTCATCTGAGGTCATCCTGACCTTGCAACCGTTTGCAAAATTCATGTTTACTTACTGAGCCCACGAAAACGTAGGCTTTCATTGTGGTGATGGAAGGGAATGTCCAAAATGGCCACACACTGGCGCCATGTTATTTGTCTCTTTTTGCGCACATGCACTACAATGGGCAAGGAGCGCACTGAGATTCCTAACAAGACTGATGAAGAGTTTATTTTGATCTAAGTAATTATTCTCTGATGCCAGTGTTGAGATTTTATTTGGCTAAAATTGTGCCAGCAATAACTTATGGTTTGGATACTATATTACATGATTTGGCTATATTATTTGATTTGGGTGATTTTTTGAACTCTTTACAGGGCACTTTGTGGAAAATAGAAATAAGGAGTTTATGCAACAATGGTTGATCCTCCTACCAAATTGCTTTGTGTGGATTTAAATGCGGCTTTCAGAGAGAAACCGGTTTGTCCTTTCATCACCTTTGGCGATGAAATGTGTAGGCTTTTAAGTATGACATGCTCAGAAAAGGAGGGCGTTGATTACCAACCCAAACAAAAAAAAAGTATAATTATATGACTGATTGGAAAGCGACCATTAGTCAGCTATGTCAGTACTCTATGTATTCTCAAAATTCAAAAAATTATTAGAAAGAGAAACACCTTGTCAAAATATAATCGACAGATTCCCCTCAAATAAAGTTTGTAATGTGTATATTAGGTCAAATTGAACCTACTTCCAACTTTAGAATGCAAAGGTCCCATATTATGTCTAACTCTAAGCAGAGTCGCAAGCACTTGCTGTATAGGCACCTAACAAGTGAACAATAAATAAATAAGTATCGAGATACCTTAGAAAATCTCAAATACGTGGTTTTATATTGTATGGAAACTGGGAATATTAGAAAATTCCATTTTAAAACCCATGTGTATTGCCGTTTTGAAAATGCAAGCAAATCTCTGGTCTCGTTTAATGGAAGGAAATAGTGTTGCATTATTAGAACCTCATAGGTTTTTTATTAACCCCTTCGATCTGCTGCAAATGCCTTATTTTAACTTATGGAACTAACTATGATGTGGTATTGAATGACTACTGTATTGTTATTTGCAGTTTATATTTGTAACAATATTGAAGAAATATAATTATAATTAATTTGATTGTCGTTTAGGGTAGGTATGAAATTAATTGTTTTAAAGTATTTTTATATAGTCTTATGAATTGTAATGTTTCTATCTTAGTTGGTTTGAACGTAATTGTGTAAGGTTTAAATGAACAAACCAAATCACAGTTAAAAAAAAGACTGCTTTGGCATCACCGAGAAAACATCCTGCAATACTTGTTATTTGCTCTATTGTCCAATGAGCCCTTTTGCCAGAACCTGAGACAAATCTAACGCTACTTCCCGTGTCGAGGGAGAAATAAAGTGGTAGAATTGGAGGTTACTGAGTTACCGCCAATTTTACCACTCCTGCAAATTATGAGTTTTGGTTTTGAGTGGAGGATTTACCTCCAGCAAAACCTTGGCGGTAAATCTTCCAACTCAACGCCAAAAAATCGTCATTCCGCCACGGTAATTCTGCAAAAAAAGCCCCATTGGGCCCAATGACTGAAAATAAATGGGCAATTACACCACTACCACCACTTGTGATCAGTTGGAAATTTCGCCTGACCAAGTGGTGCTAACGGTAATTTCTCTGGGCTATTTTTCTGGCGGATTTACCTCTTAATTTCAGCCTAACTCGTAATGAGGCACATTCTTTACAGAGCCAATCAGGGTTTAACACCTCAGAGGGAATGAAAAATGTGATGCAAAAGGGAAGTGGTGGGGGTTGGGAGGGGTTGACCTCACCCATCCCAGGGCAAATTGATGCTCAGTTACTGTGGCATGTCTCATCACCAATAGTGTCCTTCCTCCTTGCTCACCACCGCCTCCTTCTCACACAATCACTCTAGGTATTATAGCAATACAGTTCACAGGAGAACAAAAATAAGTTTCAGGGAGCATTTATCCCCACTGCGCCTCATGACAAATTGCAGGAGGGATTCCCGGAGGCTTGTCGTCAAGCCCCAAAATCCCCAGCCTGACCTAGTTTAGCTTTGGATTCCTTCAGAGGTCCTGCAGCTCACCTAGGGTAACATGTCTGAGCCACCAAGGCACAGCTCCCAGTAGGGTGATAGAAATACAGAATATCAATGCACTGTACAGAATAAAGGGCGGTCATACAGAGTTCATTAGTTATAAATAATTTGTGTTATATTTCCAATCAAAGTGAAATTTAACTTGGAAGGCTGCACGTATGTTTGTGAATTTTACAAGAAGTCTTTCGTGAGGACAAAGGAACTTTTATAATTGACACTGGTGCCTCCAAGTGACCCTGTACTTTCAGTCCAACCCCTAGTCAGGGCCAGCTTTTGTGGACCAGTTAGGTATAAGGACTGTGAGCTGTTATAATGATTGGTAGTTCTTATGGGTGCTTTTTTTTGGTATGTGTCTTTATGTTGCATACTGGAATGTTTCCCTCTAGTTCCAAACCAATTGTTTTACACTTCTTATTCAAATCACAATCCGTGTGTAACCGTGTCAGCCTTATGGGATTTTAAACTTGTACAGGGAGGGAGGTGTTGTAATGTGGTCTGGGTACGCAGTGACCAGATCCACAGTATTATAGCGAGTGGCTAGTGAATGATGGTTCCAACTGCCACGTGTGTCCGTTTGGAGTCCTTCTTCCGCCATGGTAGTGGGCCCTCCTTCGAATCAAGCGTAGCATTAAACTCATCTGATTGCACCTGTATCTTAATTTCTACACGCATTGTTTTCTGTAGATAGTAGGCATTTATAGGTTTGCGCCATGTAGACACTATGACGCAGGGTGGCCCATCAAGGCGTGACTGTTACGATTTGGATGATCTGGTGTCAGTTCATCCTTTTTCAGCCAGAGATACATGTGCCTCTTTTTTGTGTTCATACTTCGGTTTCTGATGTTGCCCCAGCGACATCCAGAATAAACACTGAAATGGGTATCCACTGGAGGGCAAAACCAAAGGCTAAATAAAACAGGATCAGCAAGAGAGCCCAAACAGAAATTGTATGAAAACAAGGAGTCTGACGAAACCAAAGAAAGACTGCTGGCTGAATACGATACCGTATCCATGTGACAGGAAGAAGCCGTACACCAGGTTTGACGAACTCTGGGCCTTGAGGGCCGGCACCCTTACGTGTTTTCAGGATATCCTTCATTAACATTCATGAGGCAAATTCATCAGTGTATGCAAATGAATCTCATGAATATTAATGAGGGGTATCCAGAAAACCCTGCATGGATCCAACTCTCGAGGCTGCTGTACACCATTTCCGACCATATTGGAACAGAAAACGATTTTTTAAAAAAAGATCATGCGGTCATCCATGTTACTTAGGTTTAACGGTACGAAATCGACAGCCATCTTGAAGTGTAGCAACCAAAAATGTCTAGTCCTACTGTAATACAAAAGCTGCCTTCTAGCTCAATTCTGACTAGGGGCCAAAGACTCCAATCCAAGTCATACTTGGTAGAAATAAACATATAACCTGAATCCCCACAACACAATGCTGGATCTAATGCCTAGCTTTCCAGTAGGCACTGCCACCCCACACCATCATGTTGACATGGGCTCCCCACTGCACCATGAAGCTCTTAGTGGCCTAGAGTGCCATTTACGTCTAGACTGCCGGGCCACCAGGCTGGTCGTGATGTCCAGGTATGAAACTGTCCTTCAGCCAACCATAGTATAAAGTGTGTGTCAGAAGCAAATGTAAAGTATCTGAACCTAAACAATTCAATTAGAACTTCAAATGGACATAATTACACCATAGGTTAGATGAGAAGTGTGCCAGAGCTGAAATCAATGGAACGCCACAAGTATCTGTGATGGCTCTGCACTTGCCTACTCTGAAGCGCTGGTTGTGCGAGATCCGACGACTTCACATGCGCCCCAGGCGGCAGGCGACGCAGCTCCACCAAACAAAATGGTTTTGATGAGAGCCATCCCAGGGAAGCTCCTTTGGTTGATGGTACTGGGCAGGCGACCATTACAGCTGACTACTGCCCCAAAAGGGATGAGGAGCCAACATTCGTTTGTGATGACAGCCGGCAGGAAAACGCCTTGCCAGCTGCCTCATGAACTCCAGATTCCCCATTCATGGCAATGGTGGATGCAGGATGGGGCGGGGCTTCAGGACTCAATCACATTGGGTCATAGGGGAGGGGCCAGGGACATACAGGCATCTCCATTGGAGCAGCAGCCCATCTGGAGAAGGAGGAACCAATGAGGAGAAAGGGAGGGGAATTTAAGAGAAAGGGAGGGGGAGGAATTGGTAATGGAGTGGCCAGTGTTGCCAACCTAGCGACTTTCTCGCTATATTTAGCGAGAAAGTACGCCCCCTAGCGACTTTTTCATTAAAAAGCGGCTAGCGAGAAATCTAGCTACTTTTTTCAATTGGTTTGGAGACTTGCTCATTTATGCAAGTTTCCAAACCAATTGAAAAAAGTGTGGTCATTCGCCGTTTTCTAACGGGAGTAATGCAAAAACACACTGATAACTTAAAAGGGAGGTGTTAAAAGGGGAGGGGGCCACAGTAAAAGCCATAAATCGCAGGGGGAAAGAGGAGGTAATTATGCAAATTAGGCAGTGACGTCATCTAGCTACTTCTGGCGACTTCTAGGGGAGCCAATAGCTACTTTCTTCACTGAGGAGTTGGCAACACTGCGAGTGGCTCTAGTCGATGAGGAGCAGGAGGTCTTTATCCGAGCATACTGATCTAGAGAAGAAGAAAGGAGGACTGTTTTTCCAACCCAAGACACAGGTGAAGGAAGAAAAGAGAAGAGTGGGCAACACTTCCGAAAAAAAGGAGGGAGTGAGACTATACTGGACACTGAGCAGACATCATGCTAGAAATTTAATTGAGAAATAAGAAATTGAGACTGTATTTGGTTTTGGTACTTCTTCACCGTTTTCACAGTATCAAATGACACAATAGGTAAAGCGTCACATATTGCGACCAATATATTGTATTAAAGTCCGCTATAAGAATGTGAAAACCATCAAGGACAACAGTAAATCCAAAGGACGCCTTCAGATAACCCTGTGCTCACTAGTAGATCACGTTAGCAAACTCATGTACATAAAGTTCACATAGTTCGTCGCAAATCGATTGCACCACTTCATATAAGTCTCCTCCGATACCAACATACCTTTTAAAGTGGTAACTCGTCCGCGAAACGAGAGCCGGCATGACGTCATTGCATGAGGACGTAACGCACGTCTCCTGACGCAGTGCGATAGTGAATGAAGTTCGGTTGCACCAAACTATTATATCGGTAGAAAGTTCGCTCTTCAGATGTTAGTGTGCACCAAAGTATAGTGTCAGCTCTACGTAAACGGTATTCTACTTAGAAATGTAATACTCCCATCATCATTGTTAGCGGGCAATCCCGCCGCCCCCGTGAGTCCCCCACCCCCGTGTACACAGAGACACACGGAGACCGATGCTGTTCGTGTGGGCTCCCCGGTGGCTCTGCTGCCGCCGGGCGACGCCCCTTTATTTATATGGCACGCGACGGAGTGAACGTCACTCCGTCGCGTGCTTGCCCTTAAAGGGGCCACGCCACACTCCTCCTTTTCCATAACAACAAACACAAAGGAGGATACAATTGTTCTACTTTCTACAGCACTCAAAACTGACTAATCACTACTTCGCAGCATGCACATTAGGAATCCCCCATTTATTAGCAACCACCCTGGATCCCACAGCGGTGCCTTCACACGGTCCGGCGACCCATCGCCACCATGACCCCAGATCAGTCCGTCACATAGTCACTCAGGTGGGCAGGTTTCCCACGCCCTGTTCTCAGGGGGTACCTCCTGCCACTGTCCCTTACCGGAGTACTTGAGTCGGTTCTTCCGCGAACAGGCGAGTCCATGGTGGGGACATCTCCTCCACTCTCGTCGGGTAGTTCTTCGCCAGCCTCTCCTCGATTCGCTCCTGGTTCACCCAGTCTCCTAAAGAAACTGGCATTTCTGGTCACCGACGATGTCCCATCTGATGCAGTCACCATAGACCCCTTCACCGCTACAACATCCAGGGAGGCGGGCTCATATGTGAGGGAGAGCTTGCCCTGCGGATGACGGTTCCTCACTAATACCTCATCCACTGGGGCAATGTCGGGCGGCCTCAGGCCTCTTCTCATGTTCTCCGCCCGAGTTCTTGCCAGCCGATCTTCCTCCACCTGCTCATTGTCAATGATGGCGGGCTCTCGGGCCCCTACCTCAGGTACGACATCCCGAGGGCACCTCTGGAAGAGGGCCTCCGCCGGTGCTACCCCCGTCGATGAATGGGGAGTGGTTCTGTATCCCCGTAGGAACACATACAGGGCCCTCTGCAGACATTCACCTTTGCCTTGGGCGATCCGGAACACCTTGTTAAGGGTGCGCATCATGCGCTCGGCCTCCCCGTTTGCCCGGGGCCAGAGGGGTGTGACCTTCCTGTGCTGAATGCCATAGTTCTTTAAAAGTTCAGCAAAACTCTCACCCTGATACGGTGCTCCATTGTCAGTGCACACAACCGATGGAAGGCCATGGGTGGCGAAGATCTTTTCCACGGCGATCACCACGTCACCAAACGCCAGCGACTCTACAAATTCCACCTCCGGGTATCGCGACCACTCGTCGACCATCACCAGGAAGTGCGTCCCTCTAGATGTAGAGCCGAAGTCAGCATGCACTACTTCCCATGGCTTGGTTCCCCTAGGCATTGTCTCAATGGATGGATCCCGCTGGGCTGGGGATGCGGCCTGACACCACAGACACGAGGCCACAAACTCTTCTACCCTCCGCTCTAGCTCCGGGAACCACACCTTCTGGCGAAGCCTAGCCTTTGTTTTGGGCGCCCCTTGATGGCCCTGGTGGGCGAGAGCGATTATCTGTGGGATCTTCGTCTGTGGCACCACTATTCTGTCGCCTCTCAGCAGGAGTCCCGATTCCGAGAATGCAAGCTCTTCCCGCACCTTCCAGAGCTGTTCCAGTGCCACTCTGGCTTCGCATGTTCGACGGTCAAGCGCTTCCAGCACCGTCTTCCACGCACCTTGTTGCATGGCCAGTCTTAGAATGGCGAAGCACTCGTCATCCTTCGATGCCAGCTCCAGCTCCTCCACCTGCACGGAGTTGGGGGTGGCAGACTCAACGACGAGACGAATGTATTCATCAGCCTCCTCCGCGGACACAGACGCCCAGGCATCCCCACATGGGTGACGTGACAGATAGTCTGCAGCGTTGCTTACCCCAGGCCGATACACCAGCGACACGCCGTATTCAAGCAGGGCAAGCATCCAGCGCTCTATCCTTACTGGTGGTCTGGAGGAGGAGCCCGCCATGATGGGTAGCAGTGGTTTGTGGTCAGTGATAACAGTCACAGGACGCCCCAAAATGTATAGGCGAAAATGCCTGCAACCCCACAATACTGCCAGGGCCTCCCTCTCGATTTGCGAGTAGCGTTGTTCAGTATCCGAGAGTGCCTTGCTCGCATAGGCTATTGGCCGAACTTCCTGCTCGCGCCCCACTTGAGTGAGGACCGCCCCCAGACCATAGGGACTGGCGTCCACGATAATTTCCGTCTGCAGGCTAGGGTCAAAGAACGCCATGGTGTCCTCTGCCGCTAGGGCACCCCGGATGTCATCAAATGCCGCCTGCTCGAGGGGCCCCCACTGCCACACAGAGTCTTTCTTTGTTAAAGATCTTAGAGGCTCAGAGCGGGACGCTAGATTCCTAATGAAGCGGCCACAATAAGTGACCATGCCCAAAAAGCTCCTCACCTCAGCGACATTTTCAGGTGGGCGGGCCTCTCTAATGTCCTTCACCTTCCGGGGGTCGGGTGACACCCCATCTGCCTTAAACACGAACCCAAAGAACTCAATTGTTGTCCTGAGGAATTCGCATTTCTCCTTGTGTAAGGTAAGCCCCAAAAGACGAAGGCGCTCAAATGTCTTTGCAAGGCGGGCCATGTGTTCTGCCTCAGATTTGGAGTGTACTAAGATGTCGTCACTGATGTTGATGACCCCATCCAGATCTGCTAATGCCCCTCTTATGATATTTTGAAAAACTTCCGCTGCAGAGGACACCCCAAAACTCAGCCTCTTATACCGATACAGGCCCCGATGGGTGGTGAAGGTGGTGATGTATCGGGACTCAGGGTGCAGAACCACCTGATGATACCCTGCCCTCAAGTCCAGCTTGGAGAAGAACCTCGCCCCCTGTAATTCTGCAATGATGTCGTCCATGGTGGGGGTTAGGTGTCTCTCTCTTTTGATCGCCTTGTTGGGCAGGCGCATGTCGACACAAATCCTTACTGCATCTGGTTGTTTGGGCTTTCGTGCGACGACAATGGGTGAGACCCAAGGAGTGGGGCCTTCCACCTTCTCAATAATGTCAAGCTGGACAAGGTTGTCCAATTCCTGGTCTACCAGATCTCTGAGGTGAAATGGTATGCGCCGGTGCTTCAGAGCCACAGGTTGTATGGACTCATCAATGTGCAAGCGGACTGGTTCCCCCACCAACTGTCCAATGCCTTCAAAAAGGGATGTGTGCTTCTCCAGGAGCTCCTGGATGTCGTCCAGATACACGTTGTATGCGAATGTCACAATCCCCAAAGCTTCAGCAGCTGCGCAGCAGAGGAGCGTGTTGGTGCTCACCGGCGTGACGTAAAACCTTGCCCGAATGCCTGAGTTGCCATATTGAGTGTCAGCCACAAACACGCCATCCAGTGGGATTGGATGGTTGCCTCCAAATGTGAATATGCGCGCTCTCGGTACCGCCAGCGGTGGTGGTGCCTGCATGGCATCATAGTGTTGCCTGGCCATCACGTTCACGGACGCCCCCGTGTCCACCAACATGGGTACTGAATCTCCATTGACCAGCACGTCACATCTGGGCTGTCTCTTGGAATGCGATTTCAGCATTTTTATGCATGACACGAAGAAAACATTCTCTTCATCTTCTTCTTCCTCCTCACCTTCTTGAGGGGGTCCATCGTCGGCCTGGTCCACCTGGGCAACGTTGGATGTTCTCTGGGGGCGGAAAGAGCCAGCCCGGACAGGTCCCCTGGGGACCATTTTCGGGACCGTCGATCTGCACACTCTTGCAAAATGGTCTGTGCCCCCACATCGTCCACACTTCACTCCCGCTGCTGGACAGTCTGCTGGGTGCGGGAGGTCATATCCACACTTTAGGCACGAGGACTGCGCCACTTGGGGCCGTGGACCTTGAGTATTCATGGGGCGTCTTGATCCGCGACCTCTTCCGACTGCGCATACCTCTTCCACCCTACCAGGGCGCACACCCGCTTCCATCCTTGATGCCCGCAGCTCCGACACCTCGTGGCACCTCCCCAGTTCTAGGATGCGGGGTAGTGTTATACCAGGCTCACGCAGGATTTGACGCCTCAGCTTACCAGAGGAACAGCCCTGAATGAGGTGGTTGCGAATCATATCATCAGGGTCATTCCAAGCACAAGGTGCCGCCAGCCTGCGCAGCCGCCCATAAAACACATCCAAAGTCTCGTCATCTTTCTGTCTGGTGTTGCCCATTAGGAAACGTTCGTAATCCACATTGGCCATGGGCAGGAAGTGATTGTGGAGCGCAGTTTTGGCGGCATTAAAAGACCCATCCGCCGGTTGCAAAGACAAGAAGATCTCATGCACAGCAGGGCCTGCAGAATACAGGAGAGTGGCCAACTTACTGTCGTCACTTGTCTCCATCGTGGCCCTAAAGTACATTTCCAGCCTGTCCATCCACATCTTCCACCTCTGTCCTAGGCTTGATGGCGTGCCCGTGACATCAAACTCTGGCATTGGCTGTAGGGTACCGGGAGGTCTCTGCAATGGTCTTGGTGGAAGGGCAGGCAGGGGTTGGGCTGGAGCAGCAGCCTGCTGTTGGGCCCCGGCGGCCGCGGCACCTTGATCCATGGTGAATAGCGCACAGGCACCCCGTGATGGGGCCGCAACTTAGACACCAAACACACCCAGTACCTTGATGAGGATTCCAGCCCCTCAGGTGATTCAGATGATGTCCAGGTTCGAGGGTTTTCCAGGCAAATGTAGGACTACCAGGTTCCAGACTTCAGCCGGTGTAGGATGGAAGAATCCAAAAATCGAGCAGGGTAGGCCCCAGTGTGCATCCAGTAGGCCTCCAGGTAGCTCCACCCGTAAACTCGGATGAAAAACAGTGAAAATGCAAATGACTTGCATTTCCACCAGCACGTGTTGCAAGCAGTGACTGTCCGCCACTGGAATCTCCAAAAATTGGGTCCGGATCTCTCACGGATGCTTCGTTATGAAGCCGCGAGTTTCCGAGGCCTTGTCGTCAAAATGGCCGCCGGCCACGCGTGTCTCTCCCCTCTCCGCGGCCAACATTTACGGATGCGCTCACACGCGATCATCTGCGCAATGCGAAAATGTTGCCACCTGTCCCAGGGATGGATCTGACCTCGTCGCCATTGTTAGCGGGCAATACCGCCGCCCCCGTGAGTCCCCCACCCCCGTGTACACAGAGACACACGGAGACCGATGCTGTTCGTGTGGGCTCCCCGGTGGCTCTGCTGCCGCCGGGCGACGCCCCTTTATTTATATGGCACGCGACGGAGTGAACGTCACTCCGTCGCGTGCTTGCCCTTAAAGGGGCCACGCCACAATCATGAACACAGAAATAGAGATTTCCCATTTGCGTCATGCCCTCAGAAAGCTACATCAGCATTGTGTAAAAATTGTTATGAAAAATTGCTCTCTATTAGTGTGCCCCATTTAGAGTAGACATTAGCCTAGAAGACGGAGGGCTCGCTCATTTAAACTGTGCATTTACTCCCGACTCAGAATGCTACGCTCATACCGCTGATTTGAAATTTCCAAGAAGAAAAACACGGACCCGCCCGTATTCTCATTATAACTCAACTAAAGATGGCACTATCAGAATAGTTGATGTGTGTTGGCACCACCATGTGGCAGACAGTTTTTACCGGTCTGAGCATATTCACTATTCCATATTAGAACAATTCAAAGGAACGGGGCATGACACTGCTGTGAAAAAGTTCTGCCTATTCGTGTAGCACATTTATATTCTGTCATGTTGACAGTTATGTTCCAGGGCAGGAGGGCGTGAGGGGAGGCAGGGAAGTGATGGTGGGAGGGAAGGGCCGAGGTAGTACGTGCCTGGAGTACAAGAATAAACACGTGTGTAAGGAGCACTCCGGCTCCGTCTGATTCTTGCGGCACAGAATGCGGAGATTGAGAAGGACTGGGCCATGGCGGCGGTGAACATGTTCAAAACAGTGACGGAGGAGGAGGGAACAGAAAGTGCGGTGGTGTTCATGCCTTGCAGCAGCAATGCCCAGCCACACCTCTGACATGTAAGCCTTCTAGCAGCCATCAAAGACACTCACAGTGCTCGTGCCTCGTTTGGCGGCCGTGTGGAGTAATGGTCAGAAATACATCATATTTAAAGGGCCAGCACATAGGAAAAGGAACATAATGTCAGATCAGGAATCACCACAGGCAATCATCAGAACATGCAAGCAAGGGGTCAGGATGCCCCCAGAGGCCACAGCTCCTTATAGACTTCTGGATTCACTGGCTGTCCAGTTGCCAGGGGCATTTGATGTGTCTGACATGAGCAATATAGGGTCGAGATGAGCCAAATGGATCAGGGACTTCCCCATATACATGGGGGCCACAGTGGCTGATGAAGAAGGGCAAAAATGCTTGCTCAAACTGGCAGTGGGACCGGTAACAAGAGATATCATTGACAAAATGCCAGCAACCTCCATTGATACCATTCAGGACTTGGGTGCGCTGTCTGCTTACTTCATACCACATACTAATGTTGATTGTGAACGCAACCTATTTCACAGGACGAAGCAGGCGAAGAGCAAAACAATGGACGCCTAAGTCATGCGCCTGCATATCAAGATAAAGCACTGACTTCGCCAACTATCCGAACACAGAAGCCCTGCACTCCCAAATTATTGCAGGTTGTATGCCAGACCTTCAGAGGCAAGCTACTCCAGAATGGCCAAACTCTAAATGAGGTCCGAGTGCTTGCAAGAGCACAACTGGTAGTGGACACGCAGTTCGAGAGCTTCAACACCACCATGCCTGCTGAGTCCAGACACTGACTGCAGAATGACCGAAAGCAGGAATAACCTTTTTGCTATTGATGCGGTTATGAGTACCCGCACGAGGGAACCTGTCCAGCCATAGGTCAGAGGTGCTCCGCATGTGGAGAAGGACACTTCAAGTCAGTGTGTTGCCTAGCGAGAGAAAGAGGGCGAGACAGAGGGAGGGAAGTCTACCTCTTGTTACAGGCCAAGACCCCTCCCCACTGCATCACAAATATCTGAAGCGACCGCTCACGCTCAAAGACCCAAGGATTTGGAGATGACAAGTACAGGAGAGACCGGAAAGAGAGGAGGTTCATCAGACGCCCACTGCTAGAGCGAAGATCAAGACCCCACGTGCATTCTCTAGATGAACAGTCCCCCTCAGACACTGACATCAACTCATCAGAAGGTGAACAGCGGAATAAGGGTTACGTATACGCACTGGGCAACTCGGCTGCGATGGAACACAGCCTGACACTGTTGATGGGACTGAACTAAAGACCAACAGAATTCTTAATAGAAACAGGTGCCACAGTAAATGAGATAAGTGAACAGATTTACAAGGAACTACAGCGATCCCTGAAACTGAGACCGGCAACCAGCGACATATACCCGTATGGCACAACCTCTCCCCTAAAGTGTCTAGGTCAATTTGAGGGTACCTGCCGCTCCAAAGCACAAGTAAAGAAAATACTCATACACGCACTGGCTACAGAGAGAGAAAGCAGATGCATTACCAGTTTCAAGACTACCTTTGACATGGGCCTGATACCTTTGCTATAAAACTGATGGTGCACAAGTATATTGACCCGGTGCACATGATCAAGGAACTACATCTAAATCTATTCAAAGGGATAGGAAAACTACGTAACAAACAAATGAAACTGCACATAGACGAGAACGCCTCGCTGGTAGCACAACACTAGTGGGGCATACCGGTCAATATTCAGCGGAAAGTTGAAGAGCTGCACAAGTTACTGCAACAGGACATAATAGAACCAGCGAGGAGGCCTACAACCTCGGTATTGCCAATTGTACCACTTCCTAAGAAGGGATCAGAGACTTTCAGTTTGTGTGTAGATATGAGAAGACCCAACCAGGCCATTAAAAGGGAGAGACACATTGTGCCGGGTATCACGGACATGATACATCTGTCAAATGGAGCCAAAGTCTTCTCCAAACTAGATTTACAGAAAGGATACCACCAGCTTGTACTGAGCCCAGGAAGCCAGAACATCATCACTTTTATCACGCACCTCGTGCTCTACAGATATAAAAGACTGATCTTTGGTGTATCCTCTGCCGCTGAAATGTTTCAGGCGGAGATCCATAATGTCATTAAATACATACCCATCTGTATAAACTACATTGATGACATTCTAGTGATTGGGACCAATGTCGGAAAGCATGACGAGACTCTGTCCAGGGTGTGTATGGCAGTGGAGGCAGCCAATCCTACCTTTAACCAGCAGAAATACGAGTTTCGAAAGGGCACACTGAAATTCTCCGGTCAAATTTTTTAGAGAAAGACATGACCCCAGATCCGGACAAGGTCACTGAACTCAATGAGACACCACCACCAACCAACATCTCCGAGTTGAGGTCATTCTTGTGCCTTGCCAGTTAGTGTATGCAATACATTAAGGACGTCCCCACAGTCAGTGAACCACTTTGGACGGTAACCAAGCAAAACGTTGTATTCAGCTGGTCGTAAGAGTGTCAACAGGCCTTTACAATGATCCACTACAGGGTGGCTCGAGCCGAGAACATTACCTATTGTGACGCTAGTCGCAAGTCAGAATTGACAGTACACGCAAGCCCAGTTGGGCTGGGTGCAATCTTAGCTCAAATCGACCCCAATGATCCCAATCGCACCCACATTGTTGCCTATGCCAGCCAAAGCCTCCAGACCATGGAATTGGCCTACTCCCAGGCGGAGAAGGAAAGTCTTGCAGTAGTGTGGGCGTGTGAACACTTCATCTGTTTCTTTATGGAAAGCTGTTCAAAGTGGTGACAGACCATCAAGCTCTACTATTTCCTTATGGCAAACCCCAAGCCAAATTGCCACCCCAAATTGCCAGGTGGGCCTCAGGCTACAGGACTACTCTTTCAAAATGGTGCACCAGCCCAGAAAGGAAGAGAACCCGGCTGACTTCCTGTCCCGGCATCTGAGAAGTGGCAGTGCCCCAGAGCCATCGATAGCGGACCATAATCTCCTATATCTCCTCCAGCAAGCTACACCCAAGGGCATTGAGCCGGCTCACCTCGCCCAGGAGCTGGAGGTGGAGACAGCATGCCAGATAGTGTGTGAGGGACTACGATCGGGACTGTGGGGAAGGGCCAAAGAGAGAGGTCTTCTTGAGTCGGAGGATGTACAGAGGGGAGTAGACAGGCTCCTACAGGTGAAGGAGGAACTAGCCCTCTCTGAGAACAACATATTGTTGAAAGGACACAAAATGGTAATTCCAACCTCTCTAAAGAGGAGAGTAGTGGAACTTGCACATGAAAAGCACTGAGAAGTCATCTCCACAAAGCACATTCTGCGCCAAAAAGTGTGGTTTCTTCATTGGACACCCTAGTGGAGGAAATCCCGAGGGCGTGCTCTACCTGCTGTCTTATCACAGCGAATCAACACCCCAAACCGCTATGCATGTCAGAACTTTCAGAGGGAGTATGGGAAGGAGTAGCTGCCGACTTCTTTGGACCGATCGAAGGCCATCATGAACAAATGCACCCGGTACCCGGAAGCTCAACTTGCGTCCTCAACAGCAGCCCATCACGTCATCTTATTACTGGACCAAATCTTTACTGCATATGGCTTTCCCGAAAGGTGAAAACAGACAATGGGGCCCCCTTTTACAGGCCAAGACTTTGAACGGTTCAGTAAGAACATGAGATTCCATCACCACAAATCACGCCACTCTGGCCACAGGCGAATGGCATGACTGAACGATTCATGGCAAATCGCAAACGGGCACTGCAGGTGGCCTGACTCATGGGTCAACCGTATGAACAAGTACTCCACCAATTATTGAGAAATGACAGGAGCACTCCTCATAGCTCCACAGGGAAAAGCCCAGCTGAAATCATGTTCGGGAGGGACGTGCATATCAGGCTACCTCAGTATGGACTCCAAGACCGTGAGCGACCGTCTGATGCAGAACTGAGAGAACAAGACAATACGCCAAACTCAGGATGAAGGAGTATGCCAACGTGTGAAGGAAAGCCTGAGGGTCCAAGATGGAGGTAGGAGAAGTGGTCACCGTGAAGCAACAGACACATAACACACCTCCTGTGTTCAAAGAAGATGAACCACTAATCATCACTGAAAAGAACGGCTTGATGATTACGGCCCAAGGTGACCATGGACACACCACCCGAACCTGCTTGCATTTCAAACGGTTCCACCAAACCAACCCCCGGAGGTTAAGCGGAAGAGCGGAGATACCGGATGAATACTTCTCGGATGAACCGTAGGATGGAGATCATGAAGACTCAGGCGCTTCCGTTAAGGAAGACAGAGCCAGATCAGAGGAAAAGGTGTTCACCAGGAATGGCAAACTTCAGACCTCAGAGAGCAAGGAACAAGCCTTGACGCCTCATTGAAGAAATGGGCTGATCTGTATCATCTCAAGTTCATGTTAGACCCCTGTTGGGTAACTGTTAAATTTGGGGGGGATGTCACGTTGACAATTGTTCCGGGGCAGGAGGGGGGATGGGAGGCGGGCAGTGAAGTGACGGTGCGAGAGAAGGGCTGAGGTAGTACGTGCCTGGAGTACAAGAATAAAAACGTGTGTAACAAGCGCTCTGGCTCTGTCTGATTCTTGCTGCGCAGCGTGGTGTGCTGAGCGAATCCAGGCTTTCCCTCAATAGGGTGCCGCCTCTACATATTCGATATTTCGATATTAGTGTAACTAAACGAGAGGAAGGGCTTGGTAATTTACACTGCTCAGGTGTTTATCTTGAACCCTACGTACTGAACGTCTCAGTTGACTTAATAGCACCTGGAAGAAGAATAATTCTAATGTGCTCGTCTTCCCACTGCAGCACCACTTCTGATAGCATTGTAAGATTGGTTAGGGTTATGTATATGCGCCATGATGCGAGTGACTGACCTTTTCTTACTGATACGGGCTCTTTTCACTATTTGGAACATTTGATAGGTTTTGAAATAGCCCATATAGTCTGCCCCCATGCGCTCATATTCCCACAGTACAACTTCTAATAGTCTAGGGATAGTTTGTATTATGTATTTGCACCATAATGAGTATCCAATCTGTATAGTTGCACACCCTTTAGATGTACATTATGGAGGGTATGTGAATATAGTGATGGAAAACCTGGGTGCAGGGGAGGTAACACAACCCTGACACAGGGTTGGAGGGACGTGAACAAACAAGATGGTGACTGAAGTGTATCGGACACTCCCGTCCCCTGCACACCGCTTTTGCTGAAAAACATTTGATATAATGTTAAGTAAATGTTAATCCAAAACTTCTTTTATCGTTGAAAGTAGAAAGCACAGCATGTTTTGGGATTCAAAATTCCCTTCATAAGGTGCAGTTTAAAGAGTGTAAAGAATGATATATATATATATATATATGTTACATGTCAGATCATCATTGTTTCAAGTCAGTGTATCACAGTTTTCACAATTCATCATGAGCTAATACATTAAATCAATGTACAAGAGTGGCAAACGTATGTTAAATTCAAATAAAACTCGAAGAATAGGCTAAAAAAATAGCTCCTTCGAAATTAGCCACTGATGGATTAATACACATTTATTGAACAGGTCATCTGAAATCAGAAAGGGTTCCAGTGTGTGAGTTATGAGAAGCAGGTAAGTGTGCATGCAATAATGGTGTGAATCCCATGTAGATTTCATCCTTGTGACTGCCAATTAAAAGACTCATGAACTAGGTTCAACGAAATTCTGAAAAAGGTACTTGTAACTTAGGAAGTGCCCAGCACAGGATAGAGAAAATGTAAATAATGACAATCCTAGAACACTGCAGGGGGCCCATACAAAAAGAGAAACTCAGAATGCAAAAAAGTAAGCTAATGCACAAACAGATACAAAATGTTATTGGGAGTTAACTATAAGGAATGTTGATATCCAAAGTCCACGGTACATGTGTACAAAAAGAACGTGTGCTCATTAGTCTTCTCACATCTCATTAAATGCGGTAGCCGACTCTCAGCATAAGACCTCACTCTTGTCAAACGGTTACCAAGCTGTACATGCAAACCAACCTTTGTAAATAACAGACGGACGTGTGTCTAACAGCATATAGTGTATAGCGTAGTGTACGGGGGAGTACAAGATAAGAAGGCATATATACCCGAGTGGTGACTGAGCAAAGTCATACAGTCGTGATTGTTATACAAGAGTAACCAAGACAACTAGAGAGAACATAGAAACGGACTATAAACAGTTGAACAGACAAAGAAATGGGACAAGTGCACCAGATGTAAAAGGGGTAGTAAAGGGAACAGAACTTGAAGTTGACCTTATTTTGGAGAAGTAATAAAGTGGTCATAAAGCAGAACAGAATAGAGAACCCACAATTGAATGAAAAAGTAAGTAAGAGAGCTGCTGAGGTGTTCAATTAATATGGGGATTTTCACAATAGATTCACGTTAATGGCACCCAGGGCTGCATATAGAGTGGAAATAAATGCAGTTGTGAGTAACAGTATGTAAGTGTTCAACATTGTGATATTGGAAGTCGAATGACTCCAATTGTTATAAAACGTGAAAAATGTCACTGTAGGGTCACTGGTAATAGTCAATACATAAATGTGTAATGGCTGTTCAATATTTAGATAAACATCCAAACTAAGTAAACAAAATCAAAGACAGGATGACACGAATTCCATTGCTCAATTATCACATTAAAAAATGATAAGCATGATAATCTAACCTCACATCAACATATTATCTACACCTCTGGAGATCCTAGGAGATAAATTAAATCAAACAGTACAATTCGAGATAGATGACTTTGACTGTTGGTAGAGAAGGTTAAACAAAATTATTGAACATTGATAACCATGGGAGAGAATAACATTCAGTAGCATTTAACAGCATGGATAAAAAATGGGTAACATTAGATGCTTTGCCCATTAATAGCATTAGATAGATCAAAGTTACATAGCTCACTCCAAAATACTATGGGTAAACAATCTATAAGTCATACAAAACAGTGTAGATTGAACTCCTTGTTCATCCCTCTTGGATGCACAGTGAAGGGGATCCAGTGCATTTCTGTCAGAGCAAGTCTTCTGGATGCATTGCCTCCTCTATGAGGAGTCTGTACCACTGCCAGTATAATGAATATGGGCTAGTTTGTGTCTGTATTTTTAAAATGTCGAGCCACTTGTGACTTGGGATTTTGAGTACAATCATGCAGGCATATAGTATGGTCCAAAACATAGACAACCATGTTTTGTGCCATTCTAACACTTGTTCTTTCTCTAGAACCATGCCAGCTTCCAGGTTACTCATTCTTAATACAATTTGTCAAATTATTTTACACTTGCAGTTGCAAGATCTTTTCAAGAATCGCCATTAGCAGCCTTCTAGTCACAGGGCCATTTTTAGGATCCTGTAAAAAAAGTGTGAATATCAACATCTCCTCTGACAAGAGCAGGATAAGCTTGAAGTGTACATAAAAAAACAGCAAGCACACGCCTGTGCACATCACTGTGCACATCACTATCAGTGAGTACCAGAGCGTTCACTTCTTAGAACAGATATGCACCTGGGATTTAGTCCAAACTAAATCTGCATCATTAACAAATTGTTGCTTTTCTTCTTTGTCATCTATCGAGTCGGCACACGCTGAAATTTTTCTTCTTGCCTTGCTTCGGGAATGGCAACGGTGTGAGGTTGGGTCTCACCTTTATAGGCCTTTACGTCTCCCAAGTGAAGCCAAGCTCGTCCTCCTTGGACTTTTACAGCAGAAGAGGTTATATTTTCAAGGCAAAAGGGGCCATTAAAGAGTGGCTCATGCCACTTACTATTGAAGTTCTTAATTAAGACAGAATCACCAACATATAACTTTGGTGCTGATAGAAGTTCAATTGATCTGGTTGTTGAATTGTCTTCATCTGTGTTCAGAGACCGACCCCCCCCCACCGACGCTTGAGTTGATCTGAAATGTGAGAGATGCTGGAGGTCATATATGTCAAATTGTCATGCAATTCATCACCTAACATTTTAGCTACACCCTAGGCATCACTTCTACTTCTGGACGGAGGTGTAAGAGGTGTTCTCATTTGCTGCCTTACCACCAGTTCATGAGGGGTGAGGTGGTGGTCTGAGCCAAGCTTATTCCGAAGGGCATATAAAGCTAATCCTGCATTTACGATTGACGTCACATAGGCAGAGTTACTGTACACTGTCACTTCCTGCCCTATGTTTCTCGAGTGTGACAATAAGCGCTATCAATTCTGCTGCTTGCGCTGAAAAGTGACATGCTAGCCTTGCACTTGCTACAACTTCAAATTCTCCATTTAATCTGTGCCTCACTACTGCTGCGCCTGAATGCCTTTCCCCACTAGTCTGATCAATTTTCAAAGAACCATCAATAAAGAGAATCATCCCACCTGCTAAAGCATTTTCCTTCACTCTGGGTATATCATCATAAAATTCAGCATAATTTGCACAGTCATGCTATGTGCTCAGCTATAAACGTGGCAGGATTCACTATTTTACATCTTACTATTTTAATCGTTGGGTTCAAAATCATATCATAAACTGAAGCTCTTTGGGATGTCAACGTACCTTTGGGTTTCTCTAAAATGGCAGATAGAGCATGATGTATGAAGAGAGTCATAGAGCAGCCCAGCACAATACTTGTAGACTTCTCAATTGCGAACGCGGCAGCTGCCAATTGGCTGTTTGCAAGGGGAGTGTCTTCTCATAACTGGGTCAAAAATCCCTCTTTAATATGCTAATGGATTATACCCCAATGTGGTTCTCTGTGTAAGTACTGTTGTCACGACTGTCCCATTTGTGTACGAAAACATATACAATTTCTCAGCAGAGTTGGGAAATCCCAAAACAGGGCCGTACAAATTGCTTTTTTCAGCTCCTCTAACCCTTCCTCCATTTTCTCAGTCCTTTTCATTTTTACCTTGTCTACTTGTGCTTTCTTTGAAACGTGCAAAAGAGGTCTTGTGTACGAGCTATAATCAAACACCCAGGCTCTAACATAGTTGCATAGACCCAAAAACTGTTGCATCTGTTTCACTGTATTTGGCTATGCGGTTTTCACAATTGCCTCAGCCCTTTCAGGTATCACCTTCTTTCCTTCATGTGAAATCAACTGCCCTATGTGGAACAGTATGTTTTAGTCGAATTTGGCGGAACATAAAGGAAGTCAAATCTTGTGAGTCTTTGTGCAACAGGATCGAGGAAAAACACATTTTTCAAATCGATCACTGTGAAATATCGAGATTCTACTGGGATACTGCACATTATCGTTGCTGGATTAGGAACTAAAGGAAACTCTGCATGTAAAATCCGGTTAATCAGTCTCATATCTGGTATAAATCTCCACAACCCTCCTTTAGATTTTTTTAATCGTATAGAACGCGGTATTACACGACGATTCCGATGGCACCAAAGTTCCTTGTTTCATCAGTGCTGAGATAGTATGAAATAGTCCCTCATCAGCCTCTTGAGACATGGGGTACTGTCTTGCTCAAGATAAAATCGCTACTGGCTTCAGCTTTATTTGAACTTCCCCTCTCCCCTTTAATAAACCCGCGTCATTAGTTCCTATGGTCCATAGAATGCTTGGCACCTTCTCCAAGTCTTCCTGAAAATATGCAGGATGCTACCGCATTATTGCCATTCGCTGTGGGACCTCCTTTTTCTCTATTCTTATCCTGTATGCAATGCTCATAAAGAACACTATTTCATCATCTGTTCGGTCTTCCCTAAACATATCCTCAGTTATGTCAGTCAATCTGTACCTTTCCTCAATAGCTATCAATGTCCTCCATGGTCTACCCTCATTGTCTACTTCAAGCATTCTCATTGCCCTTTGTACTATGGCTGCTTCTAATTCTATAGGGATAGTCTGTCCCCCCTCTTCGTCCATAGATATTCACGGTCGAACCAAAAACTCGTCAGGCATCCTCACAATTTTTCCCACTAAGCCAGGTAACCATGTCAGTAGAATGCTCACTCCATATAGAAAAACCTCTGCATCTACTGGGACGCCTCGCAGAGCCACTTGCCCTGTGAATGCCAGTATAAATTTGCTCACGTTTAAATAGTGTATTCCTGCAGTGGAGCACTTGATCAGTGAATGAAATAGTCATTTTATTTACATCAAATCTCTTCCCAAAATGTTAACCTGTGTCTGTCGTGAATATAACAAAGGAACAGACATATCACACTCTCCTATAGAGACTTGTAATTCATCAGTAAAAGGAACTCGACTCGTAGTTCCAGAGAACCCTTGAGCATTCATGGCATTTCCCGACATTGGAAATGTTCCCCCTCGTATACATGAGTGAGTAGCTCCAGTGTCTACTAGAAGAGAAAAAGATTTGCCTCCTATCGTCACATCGACCCTTGGTTCCTCTTGGGGGTGTGGTATCACAGATAGTACTGAACACATCAGGTCACCCTTTGAGCTGTCCTATTGTGGGTACAGGCTCATCCCTGTCCCTGTGAAAGGATTCCCTCCTACTATAGTGACATCTCCTATTCTGGGTGTCAGCACTTGTACTGTATTTGCATATTGGTGTATCTGCATGGGGGCTTGTTGCGACTGCCCTTGTGGTGGATTCATTTGCACTTGCTCTTGTTGCTGTTCCTGCTGTACTCGCAGCGCTTGTGTCTGATACACTGTGTGATCTCGGGCAAACCTTTCCCTAGTTTATGTGCTATATGGTGGAGGATAAGCTGTCCCCCTCTTGAGAATTAGGCATTTTGTACATTCCCTTGTCTCCCACCTAGTGTGCAATGTGCCATGTCATCCCACAAATCCAACATACTGGGGCTGCTCGTGTGACAAGTCCCCCTTGGTTAAATCCACCCTGGGTACTCTGATTCTCATTCTATGTATTCAGAACCAACCTTGATTATTCTGGAATCCTCCTCCTCTTCCTCTATAGCCCATACCTCTGCCTCGTGGCACAAACCCATATCCACCTTGGTCCATCGGCGCTGATTATTCGCCTGCAATGTACCCATTGCTTCCTGCCTTCCCAATCCTTCTCTGCTTGTCAATACTGCCCCATCAATGGCAAATGTTGAAAAAAATGTCTGTACTAACTTGGCTTCCTCAATTTTTCTAGTCTCATCTTTCTTCCTATTCTTCTCTTGCAACAACCAACAGTGATGCACTATCGACAACTGTATCTCAGCCCACTGTTTCACTTCCATTCCCACTAGTTTCTTCATTTGTCTCTGTACCGGCTCAGGCAACCCCTGACATAAAATGTGGTCAAATAATGCCACTGTTTTTTTTTCCCCACGGCTCGCAAGTTTCAAATTGCCATTTCTCTTGAATATCTTGAATGTAAGCAATAGGGTCTTCATAATCTTTCATCTTACGTGTCATAATTGCACCCATATCTGATGTATCAGGGTATGTACCCTGAGAGCCCTCCATACATCTGCTCTACAATTATTAAACAGCGCTCCGTCATGCGCTGTGTTTTGTGCTATCACACTTGAATACCCTGCTCTCCTCCATATTTCATCAGGTCTTTCTCCAAGGATAGCTGCCAGGAGATCTTTTATGTCCCCTATGGCCAGTGTATTTCCTCCTGTCATTTTCTCTAATTCCTAAATCCATTTCCCAGCGCCTGAAGTGAAACTCTGAAGCTTACACCTTAAATTATCCTTGTCCATCTGTGGCCATGGAATATACTGTGGTCTTGCTCCCCCCTTTTCCCGATAAGGGAAACTGCGTAAACCCCAACCCACAGCCGGTTCCCATCGAGCTTCCCTGTCCGTCTCCTTGACGACAGTGACCTTAATCAGCTCACATATGACGTAGATTCTCCCTTCTTACTATACCATCGTCCTCAGGGAAGCTCTGGATATGGTATGGGATCTGGCGTCCTGTGCTTAGGTTGCTCCAGATCCAACCATCTTACTACTTCGTCTAATTACAGGCTTCCTTCGGGGGTGCATGCACTCCCTCCTCCTGCCTCGAGGATGGACTCCCTTTCCTCATCTGACATGTCTTGTTCCAACTAGTAGGACTATAATCCTCTTTGCCTTTGTCTAGGTTCAGTCTGCTTAGGGACAATGATCTATGTTCATGACTGAACAGAATTCCTCTTTGCTTCATGATTGAAATGCTAGGGATTGATCCCTCCTACCTCGACTTCCAAAGCTGCTACATTCCTTTAATTCTTGATAGGCCTTATCAATCCTCTCTCAGATGCTTCCTGCATCAAATCATTCCTCGTCTAACGCAACTCCTGATGCTCCTAACATTACTTCCTTTATCAGAAGGAAGTCTTCTGTTCTGTCTCATCGTATTTCCAGGCTTGGCCCTTCTTGTTCTTTATGAATATGACTGGCATCAAGACCACGCTGTATCCTTCCTCCTCCTTTTTCATCTAGTTCTCTTTGCTTTCTCACCTCTCTTCTATTTCTGTCTTCCTCTTGCCATTGTTCTTCCCTCCTTACTTCTTCCCTTTGTCTCTGTATTCTTTTATCCCTTAATTTCAGTGCTTCTTCCTCTTCTCTTTCTTTCTCTTCTATCCCTGTCTTCTATGGCTCTCTGCCCATTGTCATATTTTCTTTGTTCTTCTGCCCTTTCTTCTTTTTTCTCTTGCTCCTCTTGATACATCTGTTCTCATTGCTCCCTGTTCTTCCTTTTCTACTTGTCTTCCTTCAATCTCTTCTCTTGTTCTTTATCCCTTCTACCGTGTTCATCCTTATCTTCTCTTTGTCTAACTTCCTCAATACTTTTCCCATCGATTTTAAGTAATATCTGTCCTCCCATCCATTTGTTCTGCATGAGCGCTATCTTGTAAGCTTTTTCCTTCTCTCCTTTCCATCTCTTAATGTTCCTTTCTATTGCTGTTGATATATTCGATTGCTCACTCTTTTCTTCTTTGTCTTACATGATCTTACAGATCTCTTCTTTTCTCTTATTCTCCTCTGGACTATCTTTGCTGCTATAAGCGGGCGGTTCGTATACTGGATTACTATACCCTGTCAATGCCTTCAACTCCTTTAAAGGATACAACCCTATTTCATCCATACTAGCCCCTTTCCCCTTTTTCTTCAGCCGCGGTAAGTGGAGCAGAGAGCTCAAAACCTTCCTCCTTTCTCTGACTAAGCAGCCACTCCTCAGGTGGCAGAACCTCTCTCTCTTCCTGGTGCATTTTTCAAAGCTCTAGAAGAGCTAACCGTTTCTCTAATTTCGTCCCCGTGTACGCAGTGTGCAAGTATGTGGTCATGTGTTGCAATACTGCTTTTGACAGCGATTCCCCCTTGTGGCCATGGCATGAACATCTTATCTGCTGTGCCTTCCATAAGAGGAGTGTCTCCCATGATGACAGTCTCAATTGACTGTCAATACTTAACAGATTTATGAAATATTCTATATACTTTTGCGCAAATCAACACTTTTTCAACTCTTTAACCCCTACAGTGCCAAGGATGAGGTATCTCGCCTGTAGAATTGCACACGCAGTGCCAAGGACGAGATAGCTTGTCCTTTTTGGCACCTTGTTTTGAGCGATCCTTGCAAAGCAGGGATCGCTCAAAACTGTAATGCAACCCCCGGGCTATGTGAGGGGGAGGCCCCCCCTCACTGCCAGGGGGCTGCATTACCTTCAGTTTCACATCAGCGTGCGTAAAGCACGTCGGCGTGAAAGTAATTTTCACCGCAGCAGCCATTTCGGGCTGCTGCGGTGAAAATAGAAGGTGAGTGTTCACCTTTCTCCGCCTCAATCTCTGGCTGTATTTCAAGCCGGAGATCGAGGCGGGTATCGTTGGAAAGGGGAGAGTCTCCCCTTTACAACGATACCCATTGTGTGGCATTGCTGCCCGTGGATCGGGCGCAGGGCGCGCAATCCGTGGGCAGCAATGTCACCGGATCAATGCAGATCCGTTTGTGACGCAGGGGGGGGGGCTGCTTACTAGGTAAGTGGCCCCCTTCCCCCTCTGTGGCCCCAAAGCATGGGGCCACAGCGTCAGAGACTCCTGGGGGCAGATGATCACTGCCCCCGGGGGTGAAGAAAAAAAAAGAATAAGTAAAAAAATTCGAGGGATGGGGAGGTGGGAGGTGCTTTGGGGCCCACTAGGCCACCAGGGATACTGGAAAAAGTGGTGTCCTTGGAAAGGGGAGGTTCTCCCCTTTCCAAGGACACCACATATACGAGGCATTGCTGGTCACGGATTAGCGCAGAGCGCTGATCCGTGACCAGCAACCCACTAGACCACCATGGATCCGTTTGTGACTTGGGGGGCTGCTTCAAGTAAGCAGCCCTCTCCCCCCCGGCCCCCAAAGCATGTGGGCACAGCGCTGGAGACCCTTGGGGGCAGATGATCACTGCCCCCAGGGGTGAAAATAAAAAAAAGAATAAGTAAAAAAATTTGAGGGATGGGGAGGTGGGAGGGGGTTTGGGGCCCTGGGACCCACTAGGCCACCAGGGATACTGGAACAAGTGGTGTCCTTGGAAAGGGGAGGTTCTCCCCTTTCCAAGGACACCACATATACGAGGCATTGCTGGTCACAGATCAGCGCAGAGCGCTCGATTGACCAGCAAACCACTGGACCACCATGGATCTGTTTGTGACTTGGGGGGGGTAGAGGGGCTGCTTCAAGTAAGCAGCCGTCTTCCCCCCCGGCCCCCAAAGCATGGGGGCACATATGTGCACAACCCTGGGGACAGATGGCTGATCATCTGCCCCCAGGGAAGGGGACAAAAAAATAAATAAATAAAACGTGATGGGAAGGGGGTAGGGGGTTTGGACGCCCTAGCCACCAGGGATTTTTTTGGAAATGGTGTCCTTGGAAAGGGGAGATTCTCCCCTTTCCAAAGACACCCTGTGTGACAGCATTGCTGCCCGCGGATCGGGCGCAGGGTGCTCGATGTGCGGGCAGCAATGCACACTAGACATAGGTATGTCTTTGAATGGGGGGAGGTGGGGGCTGCTCACAGTAAGCAGCCCTCACCCCCCCTGACCCCCAAAGCATGGGGGCACATATGTGTACAACCCTGGGGGCAGATGGCTGATCATCTGCCCCCAGGGAGGGGGCAAAATAAAAAACGAAAAGCACAAAAACAAAAAGGGAATTTTGGGTGGAGGTGGGGGGACCACTAGCCACCAAGGATATATTTTACAGAAAAGGGGGGTGGCCCTCTCCCCCTCACCCCAAGGGGTAATGGGGCACCCCTTGTAGCCCTCCCTGGGGGCAGATATCTGCTCCTAGGAAGGGGCATCTGACCCCAGGGAGGGCTGCATGAGATGGCCCCCTCTTATCTGCCCCCAGGGAGGGCTGAATGAGATGCCCCCCTGTATTTGGTGTGGGGAGGTAGAGGGTCACCCCCCCATTCATTAGAAAATTACCTGGCGGTTTAGGGTGCCCCTCAGCCCGCCCTAAAGTGTAGTGTACCATTTTTCATTTTGTTTTGTTTACGAAACTTGCCTTGGCGCAGAGGGGCACATTGGTGTGCCAATCTGGTGCCGGGGTGCCCAAACCTTACTGCCCCACCCACTGGGGGGCCTGTCCCACTATTTTTGGGGGCCCTCTCCCCCCAAATGGAGGGGGGTTGTACCTCACGCAGCCGTTTGTAGGAGGCCTGCATGAGGTGCCCCCGCCACCCATTTGGGGCGAAGGGGGAGAGGCCCCCAAAAAATGGTGGGACAGGCCCCCCAGTGGGTGGGGCAGTAAGGGTTGGGCACCCCGGGGCCAGATTGGCACACCAATGTGCCCCTGTGCGCCAAGGCAAGTTTTGTAAACAAAGAAAAGAATGGGAAATGGTGGAACGCTTTTTAGGGGGGCTGTGGGGCACCCCAAAGGGTCTGGGAATTTTCTAATGGGATGGGGCATTGACCCCCTCGCCTCCCCAGCTGCAATGGAGTGGGTGCCATGTCATGCAGCCCTCCCTGGGACCAGATATATACTCCTGGGAACGGACGTCTGAGCCCAGGGAGGAGTGCAGGACAGCCCCCACACCCCCCCGTTATCTGTCCCTGGGGAGCACTACATGAGATGGGCCGCCCCTCCAATTTGGCTATGTGTGGATTCCCATGGGTGTCCTCTTTTTGGGAAATGCATGGGGTTCCCTGTTTGCCTTGCTGGCTTCGACACACTAGGCCCAAATCTGTAGGTTGCCCACATGAACAAAATGGGCAGTGGCGAAAGTCTTGGGGTTACCAGTGGGTTACCTTTTTCCTTTTTTGCGCCCCGGTAGGTGCACCCACACATGTGAGGTACGGTTTTCATTGGGACACGTGTGGGGACGCGGGAAGGTAGGCTATGTGTTGTTGGCGGTGTGTTTCGATGGGTGGCCAGAGCGAAATGTCTGAGAATTGTCTTCATTTCAGCCAATTTCAGAGACATTTCCCTGTGTCCACTCACCGAAACACATCGCCAACAACAGATGTCATACCTTCTCGCGTTCCCACAGGTGCATACTTGCCAACCCTACCGATTTAGGTGGTAGGATACCGCTTTTTAAGCAGTCCTACCGCCTACCGATTTTTTGACACCAAATACCAATTTTTGTTTTGTAAAAAAAAAAAATATATATATATTTTTTTTTTACATTTTTAGTCTTTCAAGGGCTCCCCCGAGCTGACGTAGCGGGAGAATGTGCAGAATGCAGGCTGTTAATGTCAAAGGCACCCACGTCAGTGGGCTAAAGTGCCCCTCCGCCGCGGGTGCCATTGGCAAAAGGCGCCATTAGCCCCCCACCACGCCAGCTCGGGGGAGTCTTTCAAGGACTTCCCCGAGCTGGCGTAGCGGGAGAAGGCGTGGCATGCAGGCTGTTAATGTCAAAGGCACCCACGGCGGTGGGCTAAAAGCGCCCCTCCGCCGTGGGTGCCTTTGGCAAAAGGCGCCATTAGCCCCCCACCACGCCAACTCGGGGGAGTCTTTCAAGGACTTCCCCGAGCTGGCGTAGCGGGAGAAGGCGCAGCATGCAGGCCTTTGATGTAAAAGGCGCCCACGGCGGTGGGCTAAGGACGCCCCTCCGCCGCGAGTGCCTTTCACAAAAGGCGCCATTAGCCCCCGACCACGTCAACTCCGGCAAGTCTTTCAAGGGCTCCCCCGAGCTGGCGTGATGGCAGAAGGCGTGGCAGGCACCTCATTGTCATTGAATGCACCCGCGGCGGCGGGCTCATTCAATGACAATGGGCTGCTGACGCGCCCTATTCCTATCATTACCTCCTCGCCTGACTATTTTTAAAACTTTAAGATTCCTACAGATTTTTGGTCACAGAATGCTGGCATGTATGCAGGTGTCCCGACAAAAAAGGTACCTCACATGTGTGGGTGCACCTACCGGGGGCGCAAAAGGAAAAGGGTAACCCGCTGGTAACCCCAAGCCTTTCGCCACAGCACAATGTGTTCATGTGGGCAACCTACAGATTTGGGTCTAGGGTGTCGAAGCCAGCAAGGAAAACAGGGAACCCCATGCATTTCCCAAAAGAGGACACCCGTGGGAATGCACACAGGTCTGACTTGCGCGAAGCGGCCCAGAATTTATTACCCAGAACCCAAGACAAAGGGAACATTGTGGTTTTTTTCACCACCAAATATCACACTTTGTTGGGGATTGTGGCTAACAAAAACTGGGGCAATTTGCGCAAGGCAGACCTCTGTGGATTCCCACGGGTGTCCTCTTTTGGGAAATGCATGGTGTCCTGTTTCCCTTGCTGGCTTCGACACCCTAGGCCGAAATCTGTAGGTTGCCCACATGAACAAAATGGGCAGTGGCGAAAAGCTTGAGGTTCCCAGTGGGTTACCCTTTTCCTTTTGCACCCCCGGTAGGTGCACCCACACATGTGAGGTACCGTTTTCATCTGGACACGTGTGGGGACGCGGGAAGGTAGGCCATGTGTTGTTGGTAGTGTTTCGGTGGGTGGCCAGAGCGAAATGTCTGAGAATTGTCTTCATTTCCAGCCAATTTCAGAGACATTTCCCTTTGTCCACTCACCGAAACACGTCGCCAACAACAGATGTCATACTTTCTCGTGTTCCCACAGGTGTCCCAACGAAAAAGGTACCTCACATGTGTGGGTGCACCTAACGGGGGCGCAAAAGGAAAAGGTTAACCTGCTGGTAACCCCAAGCCTTTCGCCACAGCACAATTTGTTCATGTGGGCAACCTACAGATTTGGGCTTAGGGTGTCAAAGCCAGCAGGGAAAACAGGGAATCCCATGCATTTCCCAAAAGAGGACACCCCTGGGAATCCTGCCTTGCGCAAATTGCCCCAGTTTTTATAAGCCACAATCCCCGACAGTGTGATATTTGGTGGGGAAAAAACACAATGTTCACTTTGTCTGGGGTTCTGGGTAATAAATCCTGGGTCGCTTCACGCAAATCATACCTCTGCGGATTCCCATGGGTGTCCTCTTTTCGGAAATGCATGGGGTTCCCTGTTTTCCTTGGTGGCTTGGACACCCAAGACCCATATCTTTATGTTGCGCTTGTCTGGAGAAATTGTCAAATTCAGGTGTGAAAACAGACTTGGGATTATCTGTGTTTTAGGCTTTGTCCTTGGCGCCCAGGTAGGTGCAGCCACACATGTGAGGTACCGTTTTCATCGGCACACCTGTGGGAATGCAGGAAGGTATAACATTTGTTGTGTTTGTGTGGTTTTCATAACGTTTTGACCCATTTGCTGGTGCCCTTTGTCACACAACCCTTTCATTTCCCAAATGTGACCTACATTTAGTCACTGCTTTAGGCACCATACACTTTTGTAACCTGCACAAGTCACCTACCCTTGAAAAGGTCTGCCTGTGCAAAAAATGTGTGCTTGCCGTTCCTCACCACATTGGGTTTCCCGATTTACACATGCAAAGTGCATCTGTTCAGGCCGTGAGCGTAAAACTCCTGTGTACCATGGCTCAGTTTTTGGCTTGTGGTATTGCTTGTTTTGTAAAACACTACAAAAAATGTGTGCTTTCTTAACTTCAAGAGTTGGGGGAATGTAGCAGAGCATTGCTTTTCTCAAAATTCATAGAAGCCATTGCCGTACCAAGCCAACCATGTCCAACACATACCTTTTTTTTCGGTCATTTTCCTGCTTTTCCCCTACCTAGTGTTTGCCTGACCTACGCAAATCACCCCTTCCTAAACTTGGAATTGTGTCTACTTTTCAGAAATATATGCCTTTCTGTCCTCCAATTCGGCTTTCCTACCCTTTTCTTCCATTCCGTCCATGCATGTCCAATTGGCAAAAATGGTCAAAATCGCCTACCTCTCACATCAAAATATATTTTTATTTAGTTTCCGCTCAACCTGTTCTTGAAAGCTGGGAAATTGGGGAATTCAGCACAGCAAACCATTCGTTCCTAGCTCTTACAAGGAAAAAAAACACAGGCTTCTTTGTACATCATTTTATTGGCATTTTTTGAAAAAACCCAAAATTTTCGCCCTTTTTGCTTATTTTCTCTCACCCCCCTATAGCAACTTAGGATTCCAGGATGGCGTTACGACCGCCTACATGTGGGAAAAAAAAGGAGACAAATTTGGCCGAGATATCTCATGTAACAAGAAAGTTACAAGCCATTGAATGGCCACATACCGAAATCGCCAAAAAAGGCCCTGGCACTGGGGGGAAATACCCATGGCAGTTAAAGGGTTAAAACAAATATGAGCATGCAACATCAATCGCCGCTCAATCCTCTAATTTCTCAATTAGCTATCTCTACCTTTGGATTGGTACCAACCTCTTCACTCGATAGTTACTATTGCTCCTCATCTTTTCTTAATGACTTCACAATTTCTAACGGTCTTTGATATTTTTGCTCAACAAACAACGTGCAGACTAGTGGGCTTTACACATTAATAAACACACAGTCATCACCTTCTCCTTCTCTTACCTTTACTTAAACCCTGTAGAGGGTTTGAGACGTCACCTTACATGAACCTGTTCATGCGTTATATATTTCACTCTATTCCAATGGGAGTTTGAGATGTCTCCTGAGCTCCCTTGAGCTAGGATTCTAGGTGCTATATTTTACTCACACATTATTTCCTGTTGCTCAAAAAAATGATCACAACCCCATCCTCTTCATTTGCCATTCCCCTTAGTCTACTCACCATTTGTTTGTTAATCTACTCGAAGCTGGTATCGATGACTCCTCCAATTAACCACTTCGCCTTCTGTCCACAGAGCGCCTGTGGAAACCGGGCACGGATTTCGTCAAAGGGGGACATGCCCACCGTCTTGGTTCTTCTTGCAAGTTTATTTCTATTTGGACACTCCACAGGAAATCCTGTGACCTTCCAGCTAATGGCGGAGGATACTCGATCGTCTGAAAGTCTGGGGGCAAACTAGTTTGGATCTTGAAACCATCTGCAGTGCTACCACATGAGCTTAGGGCCCTTCGGATTGCATGCTTGCAATGGATGGGATGCAGAATAACTCTGATACCAAATAATCAAACCAACTCAGGAAGTTGGCAACATTTTCTGTTTTATTATCAATTGTCTAAGACAGGGAGTTACAACAGACATCAACGGACGTTCGCTCGAGCTCTCCCAAATTTCACATAAAAACACATTTATATAATAAAAAGTCATCATACGTGACGTCATACTACGTGGCAAATGAGAAAAATCTATGAAGGGTTGTGATAGGCTCATGGGGAACATCTAAGTATACTTTCTATAAAGGGTGGTATTATGATTGGATATCTACTGTCAGGTGGACAACTTATGCCCACCTCTAAAGCAAGTCCTCTTCAACACAGTTAAGTACACGGTATATCATTGGCTCTCAAACTAGAAGGCCCTTCTTTATATGGCCCTCTACAATTGGTTGGCATGCTTGTGCCATGTTTGGAACATTCGGTTCACTTAGCAGCATACAAGCTCATATCCAAGTGCCAGGAGGTGGACTGGACTTTACCTCCCCACCCAATTAGCCCAACGTCTCTCATTACCCATGCCTTCCATCATGAAGATTGTCCTTGAACTTGGCCTTGCAGAGTATTCTTGTCTCTGGGAATATAAGGGAGTGCGAGCACGCACTATCGCTGTTCTAGAACTCCAAGCTCAACTCTATTTCCATCCTTGGTTTATGTGACGGGAGACCAGATCATGCAGTCATTGATGTTAGATAGGCTTAAGGGTACAAACTCGACAGCGAAGTATAGCAACCAAAAATGTCTAGTCCTACTATAATACACAAGTGGCCTTCTAGCTCAATTCTGACTCGGGACCAAAGACTCAAATCCAAGTCATTCTTGGTAGAAATAAACCTATAACCTGAATCCCCACAGCACCATGCTGGATCTAATGCCTAGCTTTCCAGTAGACACTGCCACCCCACCCCACCCCATCATGTTTAAACAGGCTCCACTCTGCACTTTGAAGCTCTAAATGGGCTAGAGTCCCAAATAGGTCTAGACTGCCGGGCCACAGGCTAGTTGCGATGTGCAGGTATGAAACTAGCCGTCAGCCAACCATAGTATAAAGTGTGTGTCAGAAGCGTATGTAAATATCTGAACCTAAAAATCCAATTAGAACTTACAATAGACAGAATTACATCATAGGTTAGATTAGAAGTGTGCCAGAACTGAAATCAATGGAACGCCACAAGTGGCACAAGTATCTGTGATGACTCTGCACTTGCCTACTCTGAACCGCTGGTGGTGCGGGATCCGACAACTTCACATGCGCGGCAGGCGAGGCAGCTCAACCAAACAAAATGGTTCTAATGAGAGCCACCCCGACTGCAGCGAGGGAAGCGCCACGAGTTGATGGTGCTGGGCAGGAGACCATGACAGCTGCCTATTGCCCCAAAAGGGAGGCTGAGCCAACATCAGGTTGTGCTGACAGCCGGCAGGGAAACGTTGTCCCAGCCGCCTCACAAACTCCAGATTCCCCATTCAGGGCAATGGTGGTCACACGATGGGGGTGGAGCCAGGGACATACAGGCACCCCTATTGCAGAAGCAGCCCATCTGGAGAAGGAGGAACCAATGAGGAGAAAGGGAGGGGGATTTAAGATGAGGAGGAGTTGGTAATGGAGTGGTTCTAGCTGATGAGGAGCAGGTGGTCTTTACCTGGGCATACCGAACTAGGGAAGAACAAGGGAGGACTCTGTTTTTCCAACCCAAGAAACAGGAAAAGGAAGAAAAGAGAAGAGTACCAAACACTTCCAGAAGAAGGGAGTGAGTGAGAGACTATATTGTACACTGTGCAGACATCATGATAGAAATTTCATTGAGAGCTAAATATCGAAGTGGCCATGTAAGTGGCTGTTGGGCTTCCCTGAAACTCTGCTCCACAGTGAACTGCTCAGACCTGACAAACCGCTGCCTCGCTGCTCGCGCCGTCTGCAAGAGGAAGTTTCTTGCCGGCGAAACTCCAGCAGCATTGGACTGAATTCAAGTAATGAACAAATGGTTTATATTACTTTGAGCCACTTGTGCTCAAATACTAGCTGCGGCTTCGCCGCGGCTATCTGTTTACTTCAAACACTGTTACACATTTCTCAAGTGTAACTGCTTCTTCTCTTCTTTTTCTCCCTTAGCCAATCTGGTGATTGGTCCCGCCTCTCGCCCGCCTTCTCCAGCCCCCAGCCTTGCCTCACTTCCTACAAAACACCAGAAGCATGCGCATCGAAGTGGCCATGCAAGTGGCTGTTGGGCTGTTAGGATGAGAGGGTGAGGAGGTGGGTCCTGCTTAATGAAAGATTGTGATTCTGTACTAACACTGTTCTAAAATTCGTTGCATTTTTTTTGTGGTTTAAAGGCTGCTTTTGGTTGATTGGAGCGAACTGATCATAAATGGTATCTAGCCTTCGCAGTGGTCGTGCCTACACCTCACCTGTTTTAAAAAAAGCAAATATGACCAAAACACAACTAAGGAAATGAATGGCGCTGTCTAAGCATGTTGGTAATGACACTGTGCCTATTCCCAGTAAGGTATCTTGTTTGTCTGCAATGGGGGGCCCCACTACTGGTCAGGAATTGGTATGCCATGAGGTAGCATTTTCCTATGCACGTGCGCAAGCGGCTGCAGTGGACAGTAAGGCCTCTCGGCCTAGCACTTCCACTTCAAGCAATGTTAATGTTGCCATAAAGCCCGTGCGCAAGAGCTTCCTTAGCATGCGCATGGACGATCCACTTTCTGCAGATAACCGTCTAAATGAGGAATTAGCCTCTTCTCCTTCTGACAATTCTATTATCGCTCCAGTTGTGCTTGCTGCACTTGAAAAACGGGTACGGCTCTCGGTAGGTCCCTCTACTCCTGTCACACTTCCAAGTTGTAAGAGAGCCGACATGCATATTCATTGCAAGGAAGCCGTTCACTCTGATGATTTCAATATCCCCCCTGCATTAGAGGTTCGCAAAATGAACTCTCAGAATCTTCCCTACTCTACTTCTTGTCCTTCTTCTCCAACTCCAAACCCAACTGCGGCTTTGGATCCTGCACTAGGTCTTGTATTTTCACGTACCAAAAAACACCTGAATCATCCTTTGGGTTTTGATTTATTGGAGCCATCTGAGGACATGCAATCCCTGGAAGCCTCTTATCCTGTACTAACAAAGATATTGAATTTATTAGATAGAGGACATGAATACACGCATTATGAGATCAGAGATTGCAAGTCCTCCTTGACTCAGATTCTTCTAAAAATCAATACATTGGAGGGATTTATATTTGCAGATAGTCTCAGACGTGAACCTGGTGATCAGCTGCCTCTGAAAGCGACTGCGCCTTGTTATGCTCCTGTGACTACGCAAACAGATGTCATATCAGCTGCTGTCCATGAAATACCGAATCAGGAGGCACCTCGTGTCATTTACACATTTCCTCAATCATTTGCCCAGACTGTAGTTGCTCCACTGGCTGAAACATCTTGTCATAGTCTTACTCACGCACAGCTATGCCAGGAGGTCGCTCTACATGCTGAGAAACTAGAACAGGTTTTATTCTTCTTACAACCTGAACCTGACAAACAGAAGGTGGGATCTCTCTCAGGCAACATCGAAGATTGTCAAAGTTTCTACCCTGATAGTCCTTCAGCCCTAACAAAAATGTTGGACGCAAATGTTCAAACCGATTCTATTACTGCCAGCACTGCTACCGCACCTACCGTAGTCCCCTCGACAGGTGCAGGGCATAATTTTACCTCGAGGAAGCAAAAAAGACTTTTCTTTTGAGCCCTAGAAAGAAAAGCTGACAGGAAGATTGCAGGGCAAGTGCCTTGCCCAGGCACTGCTGAACAAAATAAATCAATAAAAAAAAAAGAAAAAAAAGCTCAAAGTCTAATGAGTACACAATTTCTATGAACATTGACGGTCAGTCAGATACCAATGAACAAAAAGGTGTAAATTTGGAGGAACTGTCCGAAGAATCCAAAAATGCCCTGCAACACCTTAGCCCAGATGAACAGACTGCTCTTAAAGGTGGCTTTGGCTCTTGTGTAACCATTCCCAAAAAAACCTCTAGGGCGGTCGAAAATTTGGGCGGCAATGTCCATGTTCCTTCCCCAACAAATCATTCGAATACAGAAGGCAAATCACAGCCCTCTTCTCAAACTCATTTATCCAACTTGTTCAAACCCCTTGAGAATAAAACTGTCCAAACAGGGAAGGCGGTGGTTATGACATCCACCACCAGTAATTCAAATTGTAAGAGGATTCAATTCAACACTACAGCTAAGTCAACGCCTAGTCTAGAATACTGAATGAAAACCCTTATTGATATATCTTTATGCCCAGTTCATGAGTTCTGGATGACTACCCCTGTATAACACCCCTCTCTTAGAATCCCCTGACCCCACTGAGTCAAGAAGTAGGTTTGTTTTGCAAATTTAAAAGATTTATTGGAAAATTAAACAATATATATATGTATCACACCTTTAGAAATAAATTAATAATTGATAGCACACTTAGACCTATGAACAGTAATCAGCAATAAGTAATCCTACAATAGCACAGTTCTGGTGACTTATGACTAGGAACAGGGGAATAAAGTATCAGAGAATGCTTTATGGTTTCAATGAATTGCACAGATGAAAAAGAATGCAGCACAGAAATCGACTTGATAGGACTTCACTAAAAGACAATGTAATCACTTTTCTTTGAAAATTCACTCCCCGCTTTATGCAATATAAGGAGATGGAAAGAAGAGCACACAGTTCTCAGGACTCAGGAATGCAATCAATACAATACAAAATTCAGTTCCCCCCCAGCAAGCTTAGAGGAAAACAGGTCAGAGTTTTAAACACAGGCCCAAAATGCTTTGAATGTGGTTTGCAAGGAAGTGAAAAATATGCTAAAATGCTTTTAATTCCCTCTAGAGGTTCAGGGTGAGTGATAGATACTTTGAATGAGTTCAGGATCACTTTAGCAATGCTCTATGAATGGTTGTCAGGTTGCAAACGAATTTTTGCAACGGAAGGCAAGCAGCTGCAGATTTTTACACGTGAGCTAACCTTTCAATTCGCGACAAAATGTCAAATTGCGACAGATTTTTCCGAGTGCGCCGGGTGCGATTACAGAGGAACTACAAGGAATAGCACAGCCTAGGATCTCAGCTTCCAGATGAAAGTTAAATTTCGTTCCTAACCCAAACGGTTCCGGAGTTATGAACGATTTAGTAAAGGTAGATTTTCGGATTTAAAACAACTCAAAATGACAAGTGACAGCGTGCAACTTTGGAATTACATATGACAGCCCGCAGCTTAAGAATGACAGGTGACAGGATCTCTTGGAGACAGTTCTACCTAAGTTAAAATAGCTTGCATTAGATTATTTTAACTAAGAGATTGGGTTCTGCACAGTTTTGGCGGATACTCACTCCTAATTTTTAGAAGGACTGGGCCTCATCACGATCTGGTCAGCGGGTTTTCTTCACTCGCCACGGACGGTCTCTGCACACAGCGTCTGGGTCAGCTCTACACTGCTGGTCTGGGTCTCTGGTTCTGATCAGGTCTGTGGGTCCGGATACAGCGGTCTCCGGTTCAGCTGGTCTCTCTCTGGATACAACACTGCTTTCTGGCAAATGGCAAGAGTTCTTGCAAAGAATTCAAACAGCTCGCCTGGCTGTGAATAGTTGCAATGATTTCAGGCCTGCTAAAAAGGGATTTAGCTTGTAGTTGACCTCTCTGCTACAAATTCTGAAGTAAAGTCTTGGTCTCTGAAGGTGGATAGATTGAAGTCTCTGTGTTGGCTCTCTGGAGGTTGATGGAGGTAAAGTATGGATTTTCCCGGCAGAGCTTCCCGCAGCAGATGGAATAGAATGTGTCTATCTGTCCTGACTGCTTTTATGTGTTTTGAAAGTGGGTGGAGAGGCTAGCTTTCTAGGCCCTACTTCTCTCCACTTGTCATTGGCCACTTCCTCCTCTTCCCCTTGATTGGGGGAATGAAATGAAGTGTCATCATGATGAGGTCTGTTTATGATACAGAGAACCCACCCCTGTCAACTTTACACACAATCTATATCTGATCCAAATACATACTTCCCCGATAGACAGTTGTTTGGCATTGCATACACACATCATGCATTTACTGATGGTAGCCCCTGTTCCAATTCTGTCGATTCTAAGAGCTTGGGTTCAAAAATGGCAACATATTTCACTTTTTGGTCGGGTTACCAATATTGGATTTGTCCCCGCATTTACACAAATGTTCGCAAAGCATGTGGGCATTAGGTGGTGGAGTGTCAGATTTTTAACATACATACATTTAGAGTAATATCCTCTTTTCCGCTAAAAACCCCCCTGAACATACCACCGGGTCCTAACACGTCTTCAAATGTGCACAGAAAAATCACAAGAATAATGATATCACTTATAAAATTTTCACAAGTCCGCTCTATGAATGATCCATCTTTTTAGATTCATGTTCTGGCCCCAAAGGGGTGTGGTTTCCCCCAGCACAAGGTTGAATTTCTGGTTTTTACAGTTCTGCCAAGCCAGCTTGCTCTCACAGGCAGTGCTCCTCCCCTTTCCTTCCAGGAGGAAGCCACTTTTACGACCCCCCCAATAAAACATTTGCCTGAGTCAGGACAGGGCTTTGTTCAATTTCCTGCAGAGCCCAGGTAATTCAATCAGAGAAGTGTCATATCCCTTTTGGTGGGAACAGCAAAAGGCAGCTAGGCCTGGGAACACAGCTGTTGTGCAAGTCTCAACTCCTGTCGGGGCTAGCTGGTGGGCAAAATTCCCTCTCTTTTTAAGCCAGGCCTCAGCTAAATGTCTCTTTGGCTGCCAGTTTTCCTGTCCAAATCAAACTTCCAATTTTTACGCATGCAGCTAGAATGCTGATTCTAAGTTTAAAACTATGACATTTAAACAATTGCAACCTATGTGACACTCAAAAGTAGGTCACTCATTTCTTTTAAACATTTAGATTTTTAGTGTCTTTCAGTCCAAATTTACTTAAACTGCTGAAATCCACAGCTCAGCCAGTTTTGCTATGAACATTATTTTAGGCTCATCCTCTTTCCAGATTTTGTATGCCCACAAGACTTTATTCTGTCAAATGTCTGCTGGTGTTCAGTGAGATTGTTGGATATTCTGCGATGTTTGAAATGGGCATTCTGAGCTTGCCTTCAGAGAAACAAAGGGTGATTTTTAAAGTGCTTTCTAGCGAACAGGCACTGCTGTTTTTCTCTTTGGCACCCCATTTCACTCATGGCTCTTCTGACCCAGCACACCCGCACCGTGGGGTGGCAAGTCAGGCGACCATTTTGGTGTGCGCACAAACTGCGCGGTTTTCATAGATTCTGGCGCACATGTGGGCTTTTTTTTTCGGCCATCTTGGATTTCCTTAGCCCACAGCACCAAATGTTGTAGCATAATAGTCCAAACGTGGGTCAGAACACCCAACAAACCCCCCCCGCCTGACTGCACTTGGATTGAGTCGAGGGGATGTCGGGTGCTAAGGATGTTGACCCATGTGCTGGGAGGTCCGCATCATCTTCCGATTCCGCAGATGACAAAGTTCAGCATCCTTTCCTCCATCAGGGGTGGATCAGTCGGTTCTCCTCGCTGGTCCTGATGGGAGTATTGGGCGGTACACTGGGCCCCTCGGATCTTTGCTCCCGGTCCCTGGGTCATTCTCCTTGGTTTCATCTCTCCTAGGACGAGAAAGCAAAAGCGGCAATACCTACTCATAGACATTTTTCCACCACTATTAATGGTGTGGCAAACATATATATTTTATACATACGGAGACGTAGCATTTTTAGTTTGAAAAACAAGATATAATTCAGAGACAGTCGCTCACAAGAAACATAATATTTTAGAGACTATATGTGGGATATTTTAGGTTAGAACTGACTTACTCTGGAGTGGCCCCCTCAGGGATTCCAGAGGATTCCTCTAGTTGCTGTAGAGTGTGCCTGGGATGGCAACACTTTAACTGATTTATATGGACCCACTTGTCTTCCCCCTCTGCCAAACCGCCTTTGGGGATGCGGATTTTATAAGCTACAGGAGAGATCTTGTCTATAATTTCAAACGGTCCCTTCCATGTAGGCAAAAGTTTTCGCTGTTTGGCCTGGTTCCTTTGGAAATTGTATAGATAGACCCGGTCTCCCACCTGATATTCCTTCCTGGAAGTTTTCAGGTCATAGTGGGTCTTCATGCTATCAGCTGATCTTTCTAGATTCCGCTGAGCATAGGCAAAAGCATGTTGAAGGTGTTTCCTTAAATTCTCCACATACTCATGAGTTGTGGAGGCATTTATCAATGTCTGCTAATGGGTCCTATAGAGCAAATGCTGAGGAAGCACCATCTTGCGCCCCGTCATCAACTCAAATGGTGACATTTTGGTTGCAGATGAAGGGGTAGATCTGATGGCCATTAGGACCAGAGGTAATCTGATATCCCAACTTGGCCCAGAATCTGCCACAAACTTTTTTAGGATGCTCACAATGGTCCGGTTGTAGCGTTCCACTGATCCAGAAGAAGCTGGCCTGTAAGGAAAATGTAGCTTTCTTTTGACCCCCAGTATCTCCCACATCTTTGTCATTACTTCACTGGTGAAGTGACTACCTCTGTCTGACTCAATCCTTTGAGGTAGACCAAAACGGGAAAAGATGTGGTTAATCATCAGGGCAGCTGCAGTTTCTGCCTTGCAATTTGGGGCTGGGAGACATTCCACCCACTTGGTAAATAAGCATGTGACCGTCAACATGTACTTATTCCCCCGAGAGGAGCGAATCACAGGGCCTACGAAGTCGATTTGTAAATCTGACCATGTCAGTGTCATCCCCCTCTTTTGGAGAGGTGCCCGGTGTGTGAGGGATGTTGGCTGAAATTGTGCACACACAAGACAACCCTTCAAGTATTGGTTGAGGTCCTGGCCCATGTGTGGCCAGTATGCAACCTCTCTTTAGATTTCCAGTGTTGTGTGCAACCCCCTATGACCGGCGGTGGCCGCATCATGGGTGTGACTTAACATCAGGCTTCGGAATGAGGTAGGAACCACCCACTGATCGTGGCCAGCTTTGGATTTCCTTACCAACAAACCGTCTTGGATTCGGAACATTTTTGGACATTTCATCAGCACTCTTAGGTCCTCTTTCCCAATGTAATCGGTATCTGTCAGGGGAAAGTTCTGAGGGTCCTAAACGTGCTGGTAAAACTTACCAATTATTGGATCCCCCTTATGAGCTGTAATTAAATCAGCATCAGGGGTCTCATTACTCCATTGTGCAGTGGAAAGATCATTGTGAGCCTTTGTCTGGGACCTAGTGATAACAGTGACCTGGAGTTCCCCCAACAGGGACTCTGTTTCTATTAGATCCCCTTGGATGGCCCCGGTTTTGGCCAGCTGACCAGCTAAGTCATTCCCAGTTTTGTCTGGTCCCTCTACTTTGGAATGACCCTTGATCTTTTTCCAATAGTTGGTCATCCCATTCAAGGTGACCAGCTCATCAATGTTTTGGATTAACTTCCCATGTTTCAAGGGTTTGTTATTAGCACATAACATGCCTCTGGTTTTCCAATTAACCAGGTGCTCCACGAACCCGTTCCGGACATAATCCGAATCTGTGATTATGACCAGTTCGTGGAGTTGATGTTGGACAGCGGTGAGGATGGCTTGATGCACAGCCATCAACTCTGCCACCTGACTACTTCGGGGACCAATTTTGTACCCAGCGGAGATTTCTGGGAACTCCTTCACCCATGCATTCCCTACGCCGGCCACCAGTTCTTTCTCCCCGTTGTTGTCAACATGGTAAGATCATCCATCCACATAGACAGTGGGCATTCCCTCACACTTGTCCTCTTCAAAGACTTTGTGTGGGGAATTAAGGTATGCCTCCATGTTGTCCTTGATTTTTAGACTTTCGTCCTCGAGACAGTTTTCTCTGGCACAATCGTGCAAGTCAGCCAGACCTTGCGCGAGGGGACTCTTCTTGTTTTGGCCATATCGGACCTCCACAGGAAAGCCTTGCATTGACAGAATCTAGGAAGTAATTCGGGAATTACTCACATTTCCGGCCCGGATTCTGTCACTCTGGAGATATTGCAGAGGCTGGTGTGGAGTCTCCACTATGATGTGTTCCCAATGGATAAACGGGCGGTAATTCTTCAATGCCCACACCGTTGCCAGGAGTGCCTTCTCACAATCGTTGAATTTTTCCTCCACAGAGGATAAAGTTTTGCTCGCATAGGAGATTACTTTATTGACCTTGTCATGCTTTTGGTATAATACTGCCGTCAAGCACGTATTAGAGAACCCTGTCTCCAGGAAGAACTCCTTGTTTCTGACAGGGTAAGCTAGGCAAGGCGCTTGTGAGATGCTTCTTTTGAGTTGTTTTACCGCCTCGGCTTGTTCTGGACCCCATTCCCACTTGATCCCCCCCCCCCTTCAGGAGATGAATCAGGGGTCTGGTGATCTCTGCGTAGCCCTCAATGAACTTCCTCCTGTAATTAGTCAGTCCAAGGAGGCTCCTTAGTTCCCGCAGAGTTGTGAGGGCTTTCAGTTTCTGAAGTGCTTCCACTTTCTTTTCCTGGGGACAAAGACCCTGAGGATTAATCTCATGCCCCAAGAAATTAACACGGGTTCTACACCACTGTGCTTTCTGAAAGGAAAGTTTTTCTCCGGCGGCCCTCAACTGGGTCAGAACATAACGGATCTCCGCTATGTGTTCCTCCACAGATGAACTTTTGATGAGGACATCATCTACATAAGCCAGGTTACCCCTTGCACCCAGGTCGGGCATAGCCTTGTGTAGGAAAATGTTGAATTCATTGCCGGAGTTGAGGTATCCGAAGGGAGTCCTGGTCCATGTGTACTGCTGGCCCCCAAAGGTAAAAGCCAGCTTGTATTGGTCCTCCCTACTGACAGGCGCAGTCCAGTATCCATTGGTCAGGTCTATTGCAGTGAACACCTGTGACCCCTGAATCTGGGCCAGCCCTTGGTCAATGTAGGGCAGAGGCCATCGGGAAGCATGGACCCGTTTGTTGAGCTCCCTGAGGTCGGCGCAGAGTCTCCACTGGTCGTTTGGCTTCAATATTCCCAGAACCGGATTATTGAAGGTGCTGTGGACTGGACGGATTATTCCCCGGGACTCAAGGTTCTTAATTATTTCAGTAAGGGACTCCATTGATGCGAGAGGCAAGCGATATTGCTTCACAAACACAGGAGTCATGCCAGGGTCCGTGGGGATTGTTGTTGTGTGGATGTCAGTGCGACCACAGTCATATGAGTCTACCGCAAAGAGATCTTGGAAATCCAAGAAAACTTGTTTCAACTTTTGCTTTTGTTCCAGAGTCACACAGGCATCAGCTAGGTTGACTCTCTCTTCCACCATCTGCCTGATGCCTGGAAAGACTTCTGGTTTGGCTATCTCAGCGGCCTCCTCCAGCTGGGTGGAGAAGTCCCTGGTCAGAGTGCTGATTTGGACTGGAGGCCTCAGGTGGGAAAGGCAACCCTCATGGACCTGGAAAATCACCTCATCCCTCCTGAAGTCACAAGTCACATCTTCCTTACCATAGGGGCAGGAAGTGTACACCAGGAAGTTCCCCCCATGCTAGGTAAAAATCCTCTCTGGTGTTGTATTGTCATCACTGTCACTGTCAAAACAGTCCTTGGGGATTGGTCCTAACAGTTCATTTCCTAAATCGATGGAAAAATGTCGGTCATCAACCGCCATTCCAATAATGGTGCCTGCGGCTAGAGTAATACTCTTTAAGTCGCTGTTATCCACCTCTATTGGAATGGTGTCATGTTCTATGTTGACTAATGGAGTTGGGTTTACCCCCAACCCTTGCTGTTGGAGAGAAGCATTTAGATGTATATAAGCATCAGGGTTTTTCAAATGTTGTCCTCTTTTAACTTTCACTTCCAGGGAGAATTGTCGGGTCCTTTCTGGGATGGTGACTTCCTCTTTGATCTGAATTTCAACTGCATAAAGTAGCAATTGAGCTGACCTAAATGCTTTTTCTGGATCATCAAAGCCCATGGGATTATCCGCTAATCGGGACCAAGCTTTGAAGTTTATTAGGTCCAAACTAATGGCAAAGCGATTGAGAATGTCACTGCCTAAGTAAAAAGCGGCAGTGACGTCTCGCACGACCCAACAATTGTGGACTATGCTCTTGTTGCCAATGGAGATTTTGAGCATACACCTGCTTGGCAGGAGATGTTTGGAATTGGGTGCTTCCAGGTCCATTTCCCATTTGTCTATCAGTTTGAATGTGGGAATGGCTGGATCTTTTGGGAGTTGGCGGAACATGGCTTCGCTGATGAAGCTCTTACCGTTGTTCACACACACTCGAGCGAGAACAGAGTCCTTCCCATCATTTAACTGAACAGGGATGAACAACTGCTCTCCAATTTGCTGAATATCAGCCAGGCTCTGAGCTGATTTCACATCTTTCTGGACTATAGGAGTGGGAGTTTCTGATTGTGGATTAGTAAAGAATTTCAGGGTGTTTCCTTCCAGTGCGGAATACCACCTTAAACTGGAAGGAAGGTTGATTTTCAGAAATAGAGAGGACCCCCCATCACCAGTCTGTTGTCCTACTGCTATTACTGTCACGTCTGGAATCTGGTTGTTCTGGAAGTGAAATTCTACTTGGTCAGATTTTTGTTCAACCATGTGGCAGGTGCCGTTTAAACTAACATGGTTGACACTCTGTTTTAATTTTATTGGTCGGCTAGTCTGGGTCCAGAGGACCTTGTTTACACAATCTATTAGGGGTGACAACCTTCTCAGGAGGTCATTCCCTAGTAAACAAGGGGTGCCCTCTGGAGTCACTACTATGACCGGGTGTTTCACCTTGTGTCACCCAATTTTAATGTCCAAGTCTGCAGTCCCCTCAACGGGAATTTCCTTCCCGTCAAAGTTCTGCAGTTGTCCAGGAAGAGAGGTGAGAGGAATTCGGTAATTCTCCCCCCTTACTGCATTTAGTTCCTCAAAGGCCCTTTTGGACAGAAGGGTAGCTTGGGATCCAGTGTCCACCAGTGCCAAAATTGTACCCTGCCCCTGTACTTGTACCGGGGCATAGTATCTTCCCTCCTTCTCCTCAAGGGGGCAAAGATAATGCACATTTTTGGACAACTGGTGGGCTAACTTTCTGGTTTTGGACATTGCTAGTGAAGAGATTTGGGCAGAATTCTGTGGAGAGCCTTGGGAATCTGAAAGAAAAAGTTGGCAACTGGAGATCAGAGCCATTGTGGGTTCCCCTGGTTCCGGTTCTGGGCCGCCCCGCCCTTTTTGGAGGCAGTCATCAGGATGGGTTTGAACCAGGGGATTTCGGTATTGTGGGTTCTGGGATGAGATGATGGGCGGCGGTAGCTCAGTCTCCATATCTCCCCAGCCTGGATTGGAATCCCTTGGGACCCATTTTTCCTTGGGAGGAGTTCCCCCATCTCTGAAGGAGAAGGTCCTTTCCCCAGGATCCTCTGAGGATCCCTCTCCCTCAAATTGGAAGACCTGTACCTCCTCCACAAAGTGGGTCTGTTTGGGTCCTTTTTTTCTCCTACCCCCCCTCTGCTCCTTGGGAGGCAGGCTTTCAGGGGCAGGAGATTTTGTTTCCGGTTCCTAGATTTCCAGGGGCTGTTTACAAGTTGGGAAGGAAGCTTCCTCCAAGGCTTTACACCCCCCTTCCCCTTGTGCCTCCTCCCTGGGAACCGGTGGGTTATCGGGGTGCTGCCCCCGTCATTGCTCTGGAGCACCAGGCCCAGAGTTTGGTGCATTCTGTGCCGGCATGCCCATCTGAGGGTTCTGCTGAGCCCTTAGCATGTGACCCAGATCCCGTGCCATATTTTGGACCTGGCGCTCTAACTGGGAAACCCGCTCAGGCTGATACGGGGCTCTATTTTCTCCCCTGGGCTGATCCCGGGAAGGGTAGCTATCCCTTCTCTGGGAGTACCCCTGGTTGGGAAGATTTTGGTACCCCTCCACCCTTGGCCTCCCCTCTCCCGGATTAGGTTGTCTGGGCTCAGGGAATTGGGGAAAGAAGGATGGATGATTTTGGGGCTGGAAATTGGGCGGACACCTGGGGAAAAAGTTCTGCCCAGGATTTGGAGACTTTCTGCCCTCCTGTGGGAAGTTGGGAGGGAAGTTCCCTGGGTTAGGTGCTTGGCCGGACCCCCCCCCTTGGGCTGGAGGAGTCCACACATAACATAAGGATTGGTCGGTTTCCCTTATAGCGGGGACTTACATAGTCAGGGGAGCGGGGGACCCCATTTGTGGGACTACCTCCTCGACTCCCTGTCTGTGACTGGCCCGAGGGCCTTCTGGGCTGTGAATTATTAGGTGCAGGTAGGTTTTTAGGCCCCCCCATCTCCAAATCCAAAACGGGGGTTACCTTTACCTCTGCCACCTTGGCAGCAGCAGGGGTGCTGTTGGTTTTGGGATTTTTCTGGGTATTGCTTTTATTTTCTATGGGCTTCTGCACCTCATAGATCCGGGTAGCCTGTTCAATGACCCAGTCTAAAGATCTTTTCTCATGAAAATCTCTCACAAGCTGGGTCATTATATATTTGGGCAAGGCATGGAAAAATGTATTGACAAATTCTCTGCTGTCTGTGCGCACCCTTCTGGTGGTCTGCGCAAAGGCACTTTTCAGTTCTTGCACGAATTCTTGTGGGGCCTGATCCTCCCCACATTGCAAATTGTAGGCTGCCTTGCGAGCCTCTTGAGGATTTCTGTGAACAGAAAAATGTTTCAAGATGGCCGCCTTATAGGTGGACCATCTTAAATGATTTTGGTCCTCCAGCCCCGCAAAGAAACTGGAGTATTCTGGTGAGAAGGTCCACTTTACATATTGAATACAGCTTTGGCTGTCCTTCAAATGGAAAGTCTCCATCATTTGCTCGTAGAGCTCCAAATGTTCCCAAACAGAGTACTTGGCGTTCTTATGATAAGGTGTGATGACACTCCTGATTGCCTTAATCTGTTTCAATGGGTCCTTAAGCAAGGCCCTTTTTTGCCTTATTGGCCTTTTTGGTTCGGGTAACCCTGGTCCATTCATCCTCTGACTCAGAGGCACTGCTCCCAGAGGTTCCTGTCTGATCTTCCAGGTTTTCCCGGATTCTGCGAGCCTGGGAACGGCTGGCAGAATGTGGGGACCTGGTCTCCTGTGTCCTGCGCCGTTCCGAGGAGTCTTCAGATTCCTCCTTGCTGCCAGGATTTGATGGGTACCCCCCCACTGACCTAACTGGGCAGAGGTTTTCAGGATGCCCTTAATGGGCCTACTCCCCTGGGGTTCCCCACTAAACTGGACTGTACTTGGGTGCCCATACCCGGATGCCCGCCCCTCCATTCCTGGTGGTACTGGCCTATGAGCCTCATACTTTTGGCTGGATAGTAATCTGCCATCCCTGTGGCCCCGTGCTCATGTGCGCCAGGGAGCATGGGGGTGGCAGAGTCCAGGGACTGGTAGAGATGAAGGCCTCTGGCACCAGGGCTCCTAAGGTTATGCTCAGGAATCTCTCTTTCCCAGCGAACCTCATCTCTATCCGCCCCTGCTCCCTGTTGCCATGCAAGAGCCTGTGCTTTCAGCTCCTCAACTAAGGCCTTACTAGACTCTATCAGTCTCTCCTGCATGGCTGCCTGCTGCTGGAGCCTATCGTTGTGCTGACAGAGAGCCTCATTCTCTCTCTGCGTTTCCTGATTGGTCCTGGAGCACTGGTTCAGTCTTTGCTGCAGGATGGTTACCTCCTGGGCACCGTCCCTACTGGCCTGCTCCTTTCTTGCCAGAGCATCTTCCACCCTCCTGGTGTGCTCCAGCAAGTTCTGGTGTTCTTTTTGGAGGTCACCCAGTCCCTGGAGGGCCAGGTGATTTTCTTCAATTTTCTTTCTTAAATGGCAGACTTCCTGGCCTAAGGTATCCCTTTCCTGACTAAGAGCCTGCATTTGTGCCGCCAGGTCGTCCCTTTGCCTTTGAAAGGCACCAGCTTTCTGGCGTTCTTGGTCAAACTCTGCCTGGGTACCCAGGTCTTTCAAAACCAGTTTATTACTCTCTGCCTTTTCCCTATCTAGGTGGCCTTGCAGGGTGACTACCTGCTCAGCACATACCCTGTTGAAGTCCAGTTGTTGCTCCAGCTTTTTCTGGCTTTGCAGTAGGGAGTCCAAACCTTCTTGGTGTTCCTTCTGCAAGGCCCGAAATCTGGTATCCTGATCAGCCTTTTCCTGTTGCAGGACATCCATATCCTCCTTTATTTTAATGAGATACTGTCTACTCTCATTTTCTGACTCCTGGCTTCTGTGCAGCCTTTGCTCAGAGGAGTCCAGATCAGATTGGGCCTTCTGTAGTGCCAGCAGTTGCCTACTCGCCAGATCTTGGCCTTCAGCACATTTGTCCTGCATGGCTCCCATATGTAAATATAAATATGCCGCTACCCTGGCAATCTTGTGGTGCTCATCCTTGGCCTTAGGGGCCATATATAGTTCACTCAGGGCCACATGTAGGGGACCCTGATCTCCCCATATATCTGACCCTGTTTCAGTGACCTGTTGCGCGATTGCCTGCAACCAGACCGTTTGGTCCTGATGAGTCCACTCACCTCTCACAAATAGCTTATGTAAGAAGTGTTCTCTGGCTATTTTCATATCTACCAAGGTCGTCATTCTGGAATTTGAGTTCCTTCCTGACTTAAAGAAGTTTGTATTTTATTTTTGCAAAACAGACCTTTTCCTTAGAGCGTTCCTTTGAGGAGTGCTTTACAGCGTAACACAGCGTGGTGATCCGACCGGATATGTGTATCTGGTCAACTGGCACACTGTATTAATCTGCACAAGTGATAGATCTAACCCACACATCCCGGACGAGCCCCCACTTTGTAAGAGGATTCAATTCAACACTACAGCTAAGTCAACGCCTAGTCTAGAATACTGAATGAAAACCCTTATTAATATATATTTATGCCCAGTTCATGAGTTCTGGATGACTACCCCTGTATAACACCCCTCTCTTAGAATCCCCTGACCCCACTGAGTCAAGAAGTAGGTTTGTTTTGCAAATTTAAAAGATTTATTGGAAAATTAAACAATATATATATGTATCACACCTTTAGAAATAAATTAATAATTGATAGCACACTTAGACCTATGAACAGTAATCAGCAATAAGTAATCCTACAATAGCACAGTTCTGGTGACTTATGACTAGGAACAGGGGAATAAAGTATCAGAGAATGCTTTATGGTTTCAATGAATTGCACAGATGAAAAAGAATGCAGCACAGAAATCGACTTGATAGGACTTCACTAAAAGACAATGTAATCACTTTTCTTTGAAAATTCACTCCCCCCTTTATGCAATATAAGGAGATGGAAAGAAGAGCACACAGTTCTCAGGAATGCAATCAATACAATACAAAATTCAGTTCCCCCCCAGCAAGCTTAGAGGAAAACAGGTCAGAGTTTTAAACACAGGCCCAAAATGCTTTGAATGTGGTTTGCAAGGAAGTGAAAAATATGCTAAAATGCTTTTAATTCCCTCTAGAGGTTCAGGGTGAGTGATAGATACTTTGAATGAGTTCAGGATCACTTTAGCAATGCTCTATGAATGGTTGTCAGGTTGCAAACAAATTTTTGCAACGGAAGGCAAGCAGCTGCAGATTTTTACACGTGAGCTAACCTTTCAATTCGCGACAAAATGTCAAATTGCGGCAGATTTTTCCGAGTGCGCCGGGCACGATTACAGAGGAACTACAAGGAGTAGCACGATCGTTTTGGGGTCCTAGGACAGCCTATGATCTCAGCTTCCAGATGAAAGTTAAATTTCGTTCCTAACCCAAACGGTTCCGGAGTTATGAACGATTTAGTAAAGGTAGATTTTCGGATTTAAAACAACTCAAAATGACAAGTGACAGCGTGCAACTTTGGAATTACATATGACAGCTCGCAGCTTAAGAATGACAGGTGACAGGATCTCTAGGAGACAGTTCTACTCAAGTTAAAATAGCTTGCATTAGATTATTTTAACTAAGAGATTGGGTTCTGCACAGTTTTGGCGGATACTCACTCCTAATTTTTAGAAGGACTGGGCCTCGTCACGATCTGGTCAGCGGGTTTTCTTCACTCGCCACGGACGGTCTCTGCACACAGCGTCTGGGTCAGCTCTACTCTGCTGGTCTGGTCTGGGTCTCTGGTTCTGATCAGGTCTGTGGGTCCGGATACAGCGGTCTCTGGTTCAGCTGGTCTCTCTCTGGATACAACACTGCTCCCTGGCAAATGGCCAGAGTTCTTGCAAAGAATTCAAACAGCTCGCCTGGCTGTGAATAGTGGCAATGATTTGAAGCCTGCTAAAGAGGGATTTAGCTTGTAGTTGACCTCTCTGCTACAAATTCTGAAGTAAAGTCTTGGTCTCTGAAGGTGGATAGATTGAAGTCTCTGTGTTGGCTCTCTGGAGGTTGATGGAGGTAAAGTATGGATTTTCCCGGCAGAGCGTCCCGCAGCAGATGGAATAGAATGTCCCTATCTGTCCTGACTGTATGCTTTTATGTGTTTTGAAAGTGGGTGGAGAGGTTAGCTTTCTAGGCCCTACCCCTCTCCACTTGTCATTGGCCACTTCCTCCTCTTCCCCTTAATTGGGGGAATGAAATGAAGTGTCATCAGGATGAGGTCTGTTTATGATACAGAGAACCCACCCCTGTCAACTTTACACACAATCTATATTTGACCTAAAGACATATTTCATAGATACACAGTGGTTTGAAATTACATGCACCCATCACATATCACATGAGGTAGCCCCTGTTCCAATTCTGCTCTTCCCGGGGGCTTGCATTCAGAAATGGCAACCTTTGGTGCTTTTTAGTGGGTTTTGCAACATTGGATTTTTCTCCAGATTTGTTCACATGTACACGGCCTGTCCATACATACTCCAGTAAATTACCATGTCTCTAGCTTAAACACAGAGTCTGTAGTATACATAAATAGCAGGGTTTTGCCCCAGAACATCACACAAATTGGAGTTTGGCCTTAAATCGAAGGTACATTTTTTAAATGAAGGCTCTCAAAGTTATACATTCCTGTCATTTGATTACAAAGAGTTATCAGTGTTTCTGTAAAATATATATTTTGCTTTCAAATCAGTTCTCAGAGTGTTGGAGTCCGCCTCCAAGACTTGGGTGGGTCAGTGATCACATGTGTCTTCTGGCAGGCAGGCCTTTGTTGACAGGAAACAGTCAAAATCAACATATTCTATTCAAGTGCAATAGCCTATTGTGTGGTCTCCAGGAGGTTGAGGTCAGCAGACCAGGGGGTCACTTTGCATTTGGTTATTATGACCATGTGATATCCTGGGCTGTGGTGTGAATCTCTTGAGGTGAGAGGGTTTCCCAGGCTTCTGGCCTCTGGGAACAGCAGGTGGCTAATTTTTAATTAAAATGCAGCCTTTAAAGTCAGCTGAGTCAAATCCCTTTGTCAGCAACTGCACTTAGTTCTCCTGTCAGAGTTTAGACCGCTAGCGCCGCCTTGAGGATTTTGTTGGTACTGCATCCATTTTTGGGATCTTTCTTGGATTAATGCATTCCAAACAGGAATGGTTCTTACATGGTAGTAAATAATCCTTGCTTAACATTGTTTTGATGGGGCTCCTTACAGTAAAATTGTTATGTGGAACCCCACAAAAGGGTTAAATCTTTAAAGTGGTCCGGTGAGCCACGATTTCAGCAACTTTTCGACATTAGTAACAGTGGATTTTGTTAACAAAGATCTTTATTTACACTGGTGGGTGGCAAGTGAGGTAACCATTTTGGTGTGCGCACAAACTGCGTGGTTCTCCTGGATTCTGGCGCACTTGTGGGCTTTTTGGCCATCTTGGATTTTCTAAGCCCACAGCACCAAATGTTGCAGCATGATAGCTCAAACGTGGGTCAGGACACCCAACAGTCTCTGTGTTGGCTCTCTGGAGGTTGATGGAGGTAAAGTATGGATTTTCCCGGCAGAGCGTCCCGCAGCAGATGGAATAGAATGTGTCTATCTGTCCTGACTGTCTGATTTTATGTGTTTTGAAAGTGGGTGGAGAGGCTAGCTTTCTAGGCCCTACCCCTCTCCACTTGTCATTGGCCACTTCCTCCTCTTGAAATGAAGTGTCATCATGATGAGGTCTGTTTATGATACAGAGAACCCACCCCTGTCAACTTTACACACAATCTATATCTGATCCAAATACATACTTCCCCGATAGACAGTTGTTTGGCATTGCATACACACATCATGCATTTACTGATGGTAACCCCTGTTCCAATTCTGTCGTTTCTAGGAGCTTGGGTTAAAAAATGGCAACATATTTCACTTTTTGGTCGGGTTACCAATATTGGATTTGTCCCCGCATTTACACAAATGTTCGCAAAGCATGTGGGCATTAGGTGGTGGAGTGTCAGATTCTTAACATACATACATTAAAAGTAATATCCTCTTTTCCTCTAAAAACCCCCCTGAACATACCACCGGATCCTAACACGTCTTCAAATGTGCACAGAAAAATCACAAGAATAATGATATCACTTATAAAATTTTCACAAGTCCGCTCTATGAATGATCCATCTTTTTAGATTTACGTTCTGGCCCCAAAGGGGTGTGGTTTCCCCCCAGCACAAGGTTGAATTTCTGGTTTTTCCAGTTCTGCCAAGCCAGCTTGCTCTCACAGGCAGTGCTCCTCCCCTTTCCTTCCAGGAGGAAGCCACTTTTACGACCCCCCCAATAAAACATTTGCCTGAGTCAAGACAGGGCTTTGTTCAATTTCCTGGAGAGCCCAGGCAATTCAATCAGAGAAGTGTCATATCCCTTTTGGTGGGAACAGCAAAAGGCAGCTAGGCCTGGGAACACAGCTGTTGTGCAAGTCTCAACTCCTGTCAAGGGTAGCTGGTGGGCAAAATTCCCTCTCTTTTTAAGCCAGGCCTCAGCTAAATGTCTCTTTGGCTGCCAGTTTTCCTGTCCAAATCAAACTTCCAATTTTTACGCATGCAGCTAGAATGCTGATTCTAAGTTTAAAACTATGACATTTAAACAATTGGAACGTATGTGACAAAAAGTAGGTCACTCATTTCTTTTAAACATTTAGATTTTTAGTGTCTTTCAGTCCAAATTTACTTAAACTGCTGAAATCCACAGCTCAGCCAGTTTTGCTATGAACATTATTTTAGGCTCATCCTCTTTCCAGATTTTGTATGCCCACAAGACTTTATTCTGTCAAATGTCTGCTGGTGTTCAGTGAGATTGTTGGATATTCTGCAATGTTTGAAATGGGCAATCTGAGCTTGCCTTCAGAGAAACAAAGGGAGATTTTTAAAGTGCTTTCTAGCGAACAGGCACTGCTGTTTTTCTCTTTGGCACCCCATTTCACTCATGGCTCTTCTGATCCAGCACACCGGCACCGGGGGGTGGCAAGTCAGGCGACCATTTTGGTGTGCGCACAAACTGCGCGGTTTTCATAGATTCTGGCGCACATGTGGGCTTTTTCGGCCATCTTGGATTTCCTAAGCCCACAGCACCAAATGTTGTAGCATAATAGTCCAAACGTGGGTCAGAACACCCAACAAAATCTTGCCAACGACGCACCCCGATTGGTTTTGGTACCTACTGATGTGCCCTCCCACTTGCAAAACATTGAAAATTGCCCTGAGTCTGCAAGCAACTTCCCCAATTCACAGGGTCCTACACTGGAGAACTCTAAGAAAGGTCAACAATCCCAATCTCCAAAGCATCAAAGGGGGGAAGATGATGGTATGGGTGAAACAAGCAAGTACTATACGACTATCGCAGGTTGGGAAATTATTTCGGATAAAAATGGAATTAAACACCTTAATCGTTCTGCCTTGTTGCAAGCATTTAGCAGAATTCCAGCATTACGCACACTGAATACGGCTAACATTGAGTGGGTCACTCTGCCACCAATTCAGAATCATTGTATGGTGTGCAAAGTGCAGTCAGCCATCATCACTAACTTGCTGATGCAATACATGGAAGAATTATGATTTATTGGCCTGATGCCGCATCTTTTTGATTCTATCGAATATGCGATCTGTTTTAATGAAACTCCAAATTGTCCAATGACAAATCTAGGCGATTCACAGTGTGGCATTAACGCGGTTGTAATCGCTCAGCTTGCAGGACTATCAAATATTAGCAAGGATTGGTCTTGGCTATCGCTTTTAGCCACTACCTTAAACCCAGCGATGGACAACATTCCCCAGTAACCAGCCTTTGGTATTATCCATTTTGTCATGGAATTTGTGTGGTTTTGGAAACCTGTTTACATGGATCAATCATGTGCACTTAGGCATTAGATGTGATATTATGTTATGCCAGGAAACTCTGTGTGAGCAGGACCTTTTGTTGCCTGGATATGCTGTCTACCAAATTAAAGCAAAACAAGTCCTTTCTTGGAGGCCATATGGCGGTATAGCCATCTGTGTAAATACCAATTTAAAAATACATATTCTGGCAGAATATAAATCCATGGCAAAACTGGCCTTGTTGGTTACACTAAATGATAAACAGTATGATCCCTTGTTCATTGTCTCTCTCTATCACAATCCGGCACTAATTAAAATAACAACTGTCTTCCAAGAGCTTGATAATCTTTTTGATGAAGTTATAGCATTATATCCAACTTGTTGAATACTGTTGGGAGGAGATTTTAATGCCTATTGCTTAAAATTGAATATGCACAACGTTACTACTGATGGTCAATATCAAACGAGCTATAGAGGTCAATTATGGCAAGACTATTTAGCACCTTGGGAACTTGATTTTCTTCCTTTCGATGCTAGTGATGGTTGTCATACATGGAGGAGGGGTATGGCCTCTTCCTGCATTGACTATTTTGCTATTTCAGTGAACTTACAGCAAATATCTAGCAAAATTGCGATTTACGATCCTGGCTGTAGTGACTATTTCATAATCCAGTTAAATCTAGAGGTCGATGTGGCCATGCTTGGTAACGTTCAGCAACAGTCTTTTTTGGAAGGGGATCGTCACTGTTAGTCAATTCGCTGGTCTACAAACTTTGTGATAAAATGAATGAAATGATTACTACACAACTCTCGAATCACTACAGACTTCCTCACTATCACTGTTCTGCGCAAGCTGAACTCTGCAGGTTATCTAACATTATAACTAATGTAACAATCATTTTGTGAGAAAGGTATAATGTTCCTTTTCCTTTATCACAAGACTCCAATACTAATACAATTTCTGTAGCTAAAAAAAAAAGGAATTTCTGAGGGGAAAAAAAACATGCTTAATACATATCGCAATAAATGCAGAAACCACAAACAGTTCATGTATAACTTGAATAATCAAAAAATGTTTGCCACACTTTGTCACAAAGACAGACGATCTACATGGGCTATGCTCAGGGTGGGTTCAACCGCACTACCAACAGACCAGGCATCAATGATATCTGCGGAATCCTGAAAAGCATTTTTTGAAAACAAATTCTCCCTCCCTGTAGTGTTTGCTGATTGAGGTTTAAAGAATACTGTTTTGGTAACCCATTCCTTCTCGTTATGGTCCGTACTTGACATTGAAAATACGATACATGCACTGAACTATTCCATAACAGCTGGCCCAGATGGCATTCCTCCCTGTGTCCTCAAACGAAATCCAGCAATGTGGGCTAAGATTCTTAAAAAACAATTTGATAACATCTTAATGACTTGATTTATTCCCTTTTCCTGGTTATCTTCCATTATTGTTCCTATATACAAAAAGGGCTTAAGATCTGACCCTTCCAACTTCCGACCTATTGCCCTAATTGATACCGCTGCTAAAGTTTTTGCCATTCTACTCCTTCGCAAGCTACAAACTGTGATCGAACAGCTCAAAATCCTGTCACGGTTCCAAATTGGTTTTCGGGCCAGGATGGGGACTGCACTTAATGCAACAATAATGGCCCATCTCCTAGCAAAAGTACAGAATTCTGGTCCCATGTATCTGGCATCAATAGATCTTACATCCGCTTTTGACTGTGTGATACGTTCACTGCTTTGGGAAAAAATGGTATCCATGAACATACCTCCTTTTATCATACATTTCTAAACTCCATGCAAACACCTCTTTTCTTGTAAGAGTCAACAACGCGGGTGCAACCACTAATGCCATTACTATTGATATTGGGGTGAAGCAGGGATGCAACTTAGCAGCCACCCTCTTCAATCTATACTTATGTGGTATAAACGACATCTGGGCTAAGCAGATCTCTTATCCGGCGAGACCTGGTCATTTAAAAATACATTCGCTAGCTTTCGCTGATGATATCATGATCTTTGACCGCACCCCTAGGGATCTTCAAGCCAAATTGTCACTATTTGCCTCTTACTGTAGCAACCATAATCTTCATTGCAATTTAGAAAAATCAAGCATTGTGGTATTCAAGAATCTCAAGAGGAAATATTCTTCATATAAATGGACTATTGATGATTTTCCAATTGCTGTGATCCCTTCGATTCGATATCTTAGCTATACAATCTCAGACTCAAATTCTTTGGCAATGTGGAAAGAGACATTCAACAAAAAGGTGGCTCCCCTTGCAACCCAAATGTGAATGGTTTATGTGAAGTACTGCAAATTTTCACTAATTCCATTAATTCCATTAATTCTATTTTACATCCTAAAAGTTGAAGCAGTACTTCTGTTTGCCCTAGACATGTGCCTTGTAGACATTGATAGTTTCCTTGATCAACTTCAAGACGGTTATGGAAGGGGGCTCCCCAACATAGTATTGCAGCAGGAACTTGGACTTACAGCTTTGTCTGCGCGCTATAACTGGCGGCTATTGTCAAACTTAGCCAAAATGTTATATCCTCCAACTAACTGTTTATATGAGGATCTGGGCCAGATGCTGATTGCTTCCTCCCTTCCGTCTATTACAAAATATTATGATCGCATGGTTTCCTTACTTGCTGAAATTGCACTCAAACCATCAGATTTGGAATTCAGACTAATACATGTCAAACTTTGTATATTTTATCACGATTGGTGCAAGACATTAAATGGAATGTCTGAATTCAACTTGTATAAAGAGGCAGCAAAATTTAGCACTACAAGATTACTGAATAAACCTTATATAATTCAATTTCCCTGTAATAAAGCTAGAGAAATGTATCTCTGATTCAAATTAAATCAACTGCTGACCCTTGAAAGAATTGGATGCTGGCATTCATTTCTAAAACTTGCTAGTCAATTGGGCTGTAGGTTCTGTAATCAACCAAACACCTAGTCATTTTTTGTCCATATTTTGAGGAAACCCGCCTACAAATATTTGACACAGAAGAAGTAAGCATGAATTTATTCAAAAGAGAGTGGTTTTGGTTAGCTTGCATGTGGGGTAACAGTATAAGACTTATCCTGTCACTTTGTAGATTTTTAACAATCATTAATCTGAAACTTGAAACCATGTATCAAAGCTTGGAATGGCTGAAATAATATATTTTTTTTTTATTGTGTTTGGTTTATACAAACCTTTACAATCATTAAAAATAAGGATTAAAACATCCAGCACAATAACAATTTAACAATGAGTTAAAAACATACATGAGATTTGTAAGGATAATATTTCCATACCGCAGTTTGTGCTTAATACATCAAATTCAAATTCTTATATCGAAAGTGTGGTAAATTCATTTAGTTTTACTTCAATAATTGACAATAATTCTACCAATTTCAAATTAAATGACAGACTATTACTGCACATACAACGGTTCCAAAGTGCTTCCATACTAGTGTCTGTTTGGAACTGAGCCTTTAAATTGAAAAAATGTTTACGGGATGGTAAGAAGAAGGGACAAGCGATGACCATATGTTTAAGTGTTTCATCTGCTTCCAAAGCTTCACAAAAACGACATAGAGTGGAAAAGCCGGTCTGAGATGATGTATTCCAATTTTTTGTTTTGGATAGAGTTCGAAATGGATTCAAACGAAAACAAATTAGAAGTTTTCTGCCCACCGCAGAGGGAAATTGAGTCAAATAAAATGCACGATCACCCCACTTTCTACGAAATTGGTTATATTCAGAATACGATGGGTAAATTCCCATTTTATCTGTAAGCTTACACCAAAAGTAGAGTTCATATTTTTTTTTTGAGCAGGAAGCAGCAAGGTCATACTTTCGGGGGTTTCATCAATAGCATTTAAAATTGCATTTAATTTGTTTGTGAATACTTTGAGTGAGTGAATACTTTAATTTTCAAGTAATTTATTCAAATTAACATATAAGGAGTTTGCCGGAGGGTCCAGCATTTTAATATAGTTTTTTATATTTCGCCAATTTCTTTTTACAGATAGAGGCAACAGATTGATTTCGTGGCAAATAAAAACATTTGGTATGGACTGAGCTAAACCCAGGGCAGACTTCCACATTTTTCCCTGTATTGTATCAAGAAAAGAATCAATTTCATATAAACATATATCCAAAGGGTATAATAAGCAGGGTTCAACTTTGAGTAAGTAAAAATTAATAAGAGGTAATAAAGAAAATAAACAATATTTATGGAATATGATTTTCATCTGAGCGGCTAAAGTTTTGGCTTTATTGTTAAGAAATGTTTGCCACATGCTTAAGGAATAAGAATCCATCAGTGGATAGCCCAAATAGCGGATGGATGAAGTATAGCAAAGTTCGACTCCTTGCAAGAGCCATGAAAATTTGTTTACTTTGCATCGCCCATCATAGAAGGTAAGAATTGAAGATTTAGTTGGATTAACTACGAGATTCAGATTGTGAGCGAATTTAGCAAATAGATCGAGTTTATTCTGAAGGCCAAACGGGGTGCGATCAAAAAAAAGAAGATCGTCTGCAAAACCGATCCAATTAAGCCTAAGTGCACCCAACTTAGCTGGAAATACATGCTGATCTTTCCAAAGAGAGTCAATCCCATATAGATATAAGTTGAATAGGACTGCCGCCATATTGCATCCTTGCTTAACGCCAATTTCGGTGCTGATTGAATTGGTTAAGGCACCATTACGATTTAAGCGAATTCGATAAGAGGTCTTAAGGTGCAACATGGCGATCAGTGCAACCAAAGAATAAGGGATTCCCATTTCGATCAGTTTGGCCCAGAGAATTTCTCGAATTACGCTGTCAAATGCAGCTGTCAGATCCAGACTGGCCATATACACAGGCCCCATGTGTGCATTTTTTGTCTGTGCATAGAGATGCGCAAGAATTGTTGCATTCAAAGGACAACCAATGTACTTTCTAAAATCCACCTGGAATATTGAGAGCAAGTTATTACGTGTGATATACATTTGAAGCTCCTGCAGGAGTAAAAGAGAAAAGATTTTGGATGAAGCATCAGTAAGTGCAATGGGGCGATAATTGCATGGCAATTCAGGGGGGCCTTTTTTATAAATAGGTATTATGTGTGCTGAGTGCCATGTTGAAGGAATTTCTCCGGTTTGTAAGATCAAATCAAACCGGATCTTTAAGATGTATGCCCAAAAAAGGGGATCCGATTTATAAACACACGGAGGGAGCCCATCTGGACCTGGTGCTTTTGAGTTGTTGAGTTTATTGATTACACCAATGATGTCATTAACCGTCCATCCAGTTCTTGTATTACGAATGAACATTGGATAATGGTTTTTGACAAAAGAAAAACGGTCGGGCAATTTAAATTTTTGTGTTATAAAGTTAGTCCACGCATCAGCAGAAATTACGCATTGCGGATCAGATTGTTGGCCTGATTTTAAAGAGCGTAGTAATGACCAAGATTGCCTTGTATTATATTTTAATAGGTGATACATCATATTTTGATTATCAGCAATGTACATGGAAATTTTCTGAAATTTAATTCTGTTTTTGTAGACTTGTTTTATTCGATTTAGCGCAATTGACCTGCAAAGGGAGGGAGACATAGATCTCATGATCTCCCTGATTTTTTTGTACTTCTCTTTTTTTGAGTCAGCAACCAACTTGTTGAATTTATGTATGTGGTTTGCATTAGATTCGGTTGTGGAGCATTTAGACAAGGCAATTTTTGTTAGGTGGAATTGAATACGTTTCATATTAAGCTCTTCAACTTTACGTAAAGAGAAATAACAATCACAGAGGTCAGTAGTGATGAGCGGATCCGCCGCAATCATTTGCAACAGTTTGCAACACACTTTCGGATTCCATCGTATAGATAATAGATGTCGATCAGATTCAAGTAAAGTTAAGCTAGGCATAGCGTCAAAACGAGCAGTAAGTAGTTGAATAGATAGGGAAATTAACATATGATCCCCAAGTTCAGGGTCAGAAATAATAACCGGTTTGATAGAAGAATATAAACATGTTGGTACAAAGAAAAAATCAATCAGAGACTTAGAGTTACCCCTATGCCAAGAAAAGTTAAATGGATTTAGTAATACAGGAGCTGGTTGCATGTCCCATTCCAAAAAAAAATCAAGCCAAGTTTGTCCATTTCGTACAGAATTAAGAGAATGGCTAGGAACCAGATTCCTTTTGCTTAATGATAAATCATAACATAGTGCATTAAAATCACCACCAACAATTATTTTGAGAGCTGAATTTCGTGCAAAAGCTGCTACTAATAGCAAGTTCATTTCATCAATGATAATATCAAGAGGGGAAGACAATTTGTTCCAATAAATGCAAACCAACAGTAGTGCATCTTTAGACGAATTTATAGCTGTTAATTCAACAGCCATGATGCTTTGAGTGCAACATATATATTTAGCAACACATTTGGTTAAAGTATTAATTAGAATAGCAATTCCTCCTGATGGCCGGCCCATAGGACCCTGCGAGGCCGCATGTGAGAAAACATAAAAACCCTCAATTGAGAATGGAAAGCAGCACATTGTTTCCTGTAAAAAGACAACATCTGGCTGAGGACGATTCTTTTTGTTGGTCCATGACCGGAAGTTGTTAAGACCGCAGGAATTCCAGGACACAATCAAGAAATCCCCCAAACTAGGATCGTCCTAGTACTCCAGAGTTGGAGCTAGGTGCGACTGCGGTAGTACCTGCAGATTGTATTCCCTTGAGAGCAGATACAATTGCCATCAATTGTGTAAGGGTACTCGCATCGAGGTCCAAAGCTACCCCTTGATCTTTTAATACAGAAGGGGTTTGAACTGCAGGAATCGGGGTATTGACGAAGCTTTCTGCGTCGTCAATATTAGAAAATAATGTAGGTACTAGACCTTTGGAAAGTAGATCCGCCTTTTGTTCCCAGATCAGTTTTAGGATTAGTGGAGAATTGTATCTGCAAATCATTTTATTGTTGTTTACAGATGCAAGTGTAATCCAGTCAATATCGTTGGATCTGATCAATCTCAAGGCCGGTACAGCTTGCAAAGTTGAGATAAAGTAAGACCGGTTAAGCCTTGCCTTACCATGAAATTCAACATTGCTCTCCCATCCCATAACGACAGTCCCTTTTAGTTCATCAGCTGTGTTAATCATGGCTGTTACCTTTTTGCTCTCAGGTGATGGGGAACTGTTCGCAATTGGAGGGATAGGTGTTAAATTCTCACTTTGCCTTTCCCGACTTGAGTTTTCAATCGGTGGATCAATCTCTTTTTTTTCCCCCAGGCTTTCAATATTTCTGGTCGGATTTTCAGCCGAATTGGACACAGCCACTTTTGGCATTTGTGTCGGTGAGTTTCGCTGATTTTTCGACATTGCATCATTGCATGCACCTTGAATGTATCTATCAGTTTTTTTTATGGCTAGCAGAGGATAAAAGTTAGAGAGCGTGGCTTGTTTTACAGTCAAATGCGGCTCTTCGAGTGTGAACATCGAGGAGGGCAATTCTATTTCCTCACATGAGTTACTTTTCATTTGCAATTTTCTTTTTTTCGGCGATTGTTTGCACATTTGTTTGTTGCATTTTGGGCGAGCCTCTTTTACACATGCATCAGGTAAATTAGGAATAAGTGGCTGTGGTATAGAAAGATTGAGCACCGCTTTGGATTCCGCATTTAGCTGATTCAAGTCAATAGTACCCTCCCCGCCTGACAGATTGCATATTTCTTTTATGTTTGTATTATGACGATCTAGTTTAGGAGCACTCTGATTCTTAGATTTTTTTTTTTCTACTTTTTGTTTAAGTCTTTTATCGGCCCCTTTTCTTTTTTCAGCTCTCTGTTGTGCTCTTTTTTGTTTTCTAGTAAGGACCATTGGGAGAACTTCACCAGACGATAATGATGCAATTGATTTGTCACATGCCAAATCTACATCGATCACATTGTCCGAGAGCGCAAGTAAATCAGTAAGTGCAGAAGGACTATCTGGAAAAGAGAGCTTAGGACATTCAACTGTATTTTGGGCCGCGTCGTTGTTTGATTTAGTAACTAGTAATAAAGTTGACTGAATTTCCTTGAAGGCAAACAATAATTTCTCAATGTTAGCCGCATTTGTTTCCACTAATTGTTCCATCTTACATTTCTGAAACCCTGATGGAGATTGCAAAGGCATTGGGGGATCAGCTACGATTTCCGCATATGTTTTTGTCTGAGTACCTTTGTCACTGCAGATGTTAGGAGTATTGTGATTAGAACTCAGAAGAGAGATTGTATTGCATGCGAATAACAGGCCTTCTATCTTATTTATTTTAGAAGATATTTCCGTATTTTGCAAATGAAGAAACCTGACTTCTTCATGCGTGCGTTCATGACCTTTATCAAGTAAATTCAGTATCCGCGTAATGATAGGAAACGCTTCTGGATTGAATGGTAGTTCCATTTGAGGTTGAGAATTCAGTGTATGAATAGAGTCATGGATAAGATTAGTATCTTCTATTAAAGGTGGATGAAAACAGTCACGACTAGATGTAACATTGGGAATTACAGTTTGCTGTTTTGTAGCCACAGGCGAATTGTTCCGTTGTTCTGGACAATATAGCTTGGAAGAGCCTCCATTTGTAGCTTTCCCATATGATGTGGATACTTGGGTTGGAGCAGAGTAAGGGAAGGATGGTTCATAAGTGGGCAAAGTAGGTAGGTCCCCTTTGCATCTTCTCTGTGAGATTGGGGAAGAAGGTTCATGAGAAAGCCTAATACGTCTGCCCAGATCAGTTTCAATCATTGGGGGAAGAGTAGAGAAATCAGCCAAATGATGGTTAAAACTCTCAATTCCCATTTCCCTTTTAATAGCTGCTCTCACAATCCTATCCTCCAGGTTAGGACTGTCATCCATCCACCCTTTGGGTGAACTGGAATTTATCTCAGTGGTGCTAGAAGGCGCGATCATCAGGGGAGTCAAAGACTCCGCGCTCGTGTTTACACCGGATTCTGACAGGGCCAGCGGAAGAGCAATCTCCTGATTTTTATTAAAAAGTATAGTTTCCCCATGTTCTAACTGGGGGCTAGTATCATGATTGCCTGTTTGGTTACTCAATTTAGGATAAATAACACCTGAACAATTTGATTCAGCAATAAACATTGAATTGGGAAGTGTTATACATAAATCAGAAGACAGCATGCTAGCCGAGGCATTGGGTTCATTATTACATATCTCTGGAGTTACCAAATCAGTGCTGGATCCAGAATCCATCTCATTCAATGGAGTGACCTCAGTAACGGATTTAGTTTGAACCATAGCATCAGGGTCCTCCATATCCGTAGTCTCTGTAGAAATGCCCCTTTTGGCGTTAGTTAATAGTGAGCGATTCCTCTTGGAGCGTTTAGCTGGAGCAGGAGAATGTAGCGTAGCTCCACTACGAAGACCACTAACCATTACCTTGATGTAAATGTACTCATAGGCTTAGAGAGACATAGATTGACATAAGCGCAAGCCAAGAAAGTAAAAAAGCTGTTTAAACTTACCCACCGAGCGCGCACCGCGAGCAGCGAACAGCAAACAGTACTTTTTCGGTACTTCTGCGGTGCGCGCGCGGTGCGCGTTCAGCAGGGCAGTTATAGGCTAGAGGGAGCACGTCAGTTAGAAGGGGAGGAGCTCCAGCCAATGGAAGTGACCTATAACAAAAAAGCAGAAGAAATAAGTTCGAGTAATTCGTGTGATAGTAGATTCAATCTTTACAATTCACATAGAATCTACAACTTTTTTTTTTTTTTTATTTTTTTTTATAGTCGAGGTGATGGCAACTCCCAAGGGCGCACTATATAATGGTGGGCACACAGCGTTGGGCACACAGCATTGGGCACACCAAGTCCAAAGTCCGGAAAGAACTCCAGCACATCAAGTGTGACTGGACGATGCGATTGAATAGAGAAAGAAAGGCGGGCCAAAAGTATCAGTCACCTCAGTGGAGAGGAAGTCAGGCAAGTCCAGTGCAGCAGGCCCAGACATCCTCCACGAGTCCAATCGCGGTCGAGAGCACACACGGCTCTCAAATCCTGAAAGCGCTGGCGCAGCGTAGCGTAGCGTGGGCAGAATGGCAGCAGGACAGCAAACAGTACTTTTTCGGTACTTCTGCGGTGCGCGTTCAGCAGGGCAGTTATAGGCTAGAGGGAGCACGTCAGTTAGAAGGGGAGGAGCTCCAGCCAATGGAAGTGACCTCAGTGGAGAGGAAGTCAGGCAAGTCCAGTGCAGCAGGCCCAGACGTCCTCCACGAGTCCAATCGCGGTCGAGAGCACACACGGCTCTCAAATCCTGAAAGCGCTGGCGCAGCGTAGCGTAGCGTGGGCAGAATGGCAGCAGGACAGCAAACAGTACTTTTTCGGTACTTCTGCGGTTTTTATTTTAATTGTTATTAAGTGTAAGTTTTCCCTTTGTTTCTATTTTTTTATGTTTTGATATTGGCAACTGTACAATTACTAACATGTGTCTAAATGTGTTATGCAGAGTAGAGAATCTGCCAAAGACGTTTTCCTAAACAGGGTCTAACTGGAATGATATAACCATTGTGATAAATATTATTGTTTTAAAAAAAATTGATCATACGCACTAATGAACTGCTCTAATGTTATTTTATTATTCTTAAGAGTTTTTTGTTAAGATAGTAACTAAATGACTTGTATACTCATAATCAATTGTAATGAAATGAAAAGTTGAAATCATATGCAAAACATAATTACAAAGAATTACAAAATATAAAAAAAAATGTTGTAAAAGTTTGTTGACCAAACTAATAAAACAACGGTTTTGTTTTGGTACCTCTTCACCCATTTCACAGTATCAAACGACACAATAGGTAAAGGGTCACATATTGCGACCAATATATTGTATTGAAGTCCGCTATTAGAATGTGAAAACCATCAAGGACAACAGTAAATCCAAAGGACGCCTTCAGATAACACTGTGCTCTCTAGTATATCAAATTGACAAACTCATGTACATAAAGTTCATAGTTCATCACAAATCGATTGCAACACTTCATATAACTCCCCAACCAAGGATTACTTTAAAACAGTTTTATTCTTCCATTCGTGTGAAGCAGTATGCATACTGTCTCTGGGTTTTCCAGTGCATCTCGGACATAGTCGTTTTCAGGGGTACACTCTTTATCTAAACTTGTAAACACTATGACCAAAAATTGAAATAAGAATAGAAAATGAGAAGGTATAACACAGAAACAAAATAGCAATGATAACATAAAGACTATTCAGAGTTGAGATACGAATAACATCGAGGATCTTGTTCTTACCTTCTTTAGTTCTGACTTTTTGCATTGAAAGTACGAAGAAGACGGCTGCCTCCTCCGATACCAACCTACCTTTTAAAGTGGTAACTCTCATCCGCGGAACGAGGACCGACATGACGACATTGCGTGAGGACACAACGCACATCTCCTGTCGCAGTGCGATAGTGACTGAAGTTCGGTTGCACCAAACTGAGATATCGGTAGAAAGCTCGCCCTTCAGATTTTAGTGTGCACCAAAGTATAGTGCCAGCTCTAAGTAAACACTATTCTACTGAGAAATTAGATCAAATGACTCCTATCATAATGCACACCCAAATAGAGATTTCCCATTTGCATCATGCACTCAGAAAGATATATCCGCATTGTGTAAAAAAATGCAATGAAAAATTGCTCTCTATTAGTGTGCCACATTTATAGTAGATAGTGTAATTCATCAAGAGGGAGGGCTTGGTCATTTAAACTGTGCATTTACTCCGAATTCAGAATGCTACGTTCATATGCTGATTTGAAATTACCAAAAAGAAGAATAACACAATACATGCCAACCCTCCCGATTTAGGCTAGAGACTCCCGATTTTTCAGTTAAAAATAATGCTATGTTTAACTGTTTCCCGCCTATCATTATAAACCCAATGCAGCCTTATGGAAAAACTGCATTCTCCCGGTTTCTGTTGTGAAATCTCCCTTTCAGGGGCTCCACAATGTTGGCATGTCTGTAACACTGACCTGCCTGTATTCTCATTATAATTCAACTAAAGATGGCATTATCAGAATAGTTGATGTGTGTTGGCACCACCATATAGCAGACCATTTTTTACTGGTCTGAGCTTATTCACTGTGGTGTGGGATCCTCCCCAGTGTGCTGCCCCTTTAGGGGAATGTGTCCCTCCCATGTGGATTGCCCTTTTAACATGGGTTATAGCTGTGTCATTGCCCATGCTAATAAAATGAGCCTCTTCAGACGCACCCATCAGAATGGCTGTGGACTTCCAAGAGGAACGACTGAGTCTGTGTCTCATTTCATGTAGGCCTGCAGGGCCTGATGCTTTGGGACCCTCGTGCCAGCACGGTGGCAGAGGTCCACATAGTCATGGGCATGGCTGGCTGTACCCCCACACCCAATGATGCTGCAGTCCTGTAGCACCATGGGACCTGCCGGATGTCCTGGGCAGGCCCCAACCCCCATAGGCCCTGGGCCTATGGAGTGCTGGTGTTCACAGAACTATGGGGGCCCGCTGGATGTCCATGGCGGGGCCACCCACAACATTGGCGATGAATAGTGAACCCCACAATGGTCTGTTCCCCTGCTGTCCCTCACAGTTGTGTCTCGTTTCTACCTCAAAGGAGGAGGAGGAGGAGGAGCGGCAGTTCATTGCCGTGGTGAAGAAGTGCATGGAAGCCCTGGTATGTTTTTCCCCGGCCACAGCCCAATCCTGTGCGGCCGGGATCGGAGCCTGGTGGCATCCCTGCGATGTCCGTGGTTGCTGCTGCAGCATCCACAGCTGCAGGAAGAAGGAGAAGTGATGCGGCAACAGCTGCGAGAAATTTAACACCTCCCGCCTGGGGAGGGAGAGGTATGCTGCTCCTGAGGGGGAAGAAAGAAGAGGTAAGAAGGGGCGGCCACTGCCGTGCCCTGGAGGACCTGCCGTGCCCTGCCAGCGATTGGCCCCACTGGCCGCAGCCCTCTGAGGGGGGGTGTTCATGCAGCCGGGGTGGGAGTCGTCCATAGTCCCTCTGCGGCATCCGCTGGGAGGAGCAGAAAAGTGAAAATCAGATGCTCCGGTGCAGAGCAGAGAAGTGAAAATTAAATGCTCCGGTGCAGAGCGAGAAAAGAAGCGGAGCGCCTGCCCCAACCGAGGCAGCAGAGCTTGTGCGGCCGTCCATGCCTGGACAGCAGCACCCGCCGCCCAAAATAAGGAGGGGTGTGCCTGCCCCCCCGTCCCCATAAGGAGTACCTGTTTTCCACTCCTGCAAAAAAGGAGGTAACCGAGAGGCACCTGCAGCTGCAGGAACAGAACGGGGTACCGGGACACTGATGGCAGACCGTCCCTGGCCGTGGCCCTCTGTGTAGAGGGTGCATGTGCGGCCAGGGGATGGTCGGTCTGCAGCCCTTATGCAGGCCTCAAGGCCCTGTGGCATTAGCCGTCCAGAGGAGGAAACAAATCTCCTGCCGGAGAGTGGCAATGACCAATGCGTCCGCACTTGGAGTACTCCTTATTCCTGGCGGGGCAGTCGCGATCATTCGCCATGTGCTTGGTGCTGGCGCATCTATAACATTTCGGCACCTCCTTTTGCCTGGGGCCTTTGTCTCTGGGGCTGTCGCGGGACTGCTTGACTCTGCGCCCTCTCCATTGTAGCGCCGCAAGTTCGGGCACAGGCAGGTGACTTCCCGCCTCTCTGCGTCTGCTGGAAGTTTCTTCCTCTGCCCTGGCAATTTGGATGGCCTTGTCAAGGGTGACCTCCTTTTCTTGGATGACCTTGTCCTGGACTTTCCTAGAGTTAGTGTGAACGACGAGCATGTCGCAGATAACTTGTTCTGCATTTTCGCCAAAGGCGCAAAGAGAAGCCAGCTCCCTCATCCTGGTGACGTAGTCGTCCACGGGTTCGCTCCCTTCCTGTTTGCGGGTGTAGAACCTCAGCCTGTGCAGTACCACGTTCTCCTTATTCATGAACCTCTTCACAATGCGACAAGTCGCTTCCTTGTAGACATCGTCGTCATCGTCGGCCGCAGGTATTGCTTTCAAGCTGGCAAAAATGCGCTGATCTTCAACCCCCCAATGCATTTAGTAGCATCGCCCTCTTCCTTACGGGGGCATATCGCGTGCCGCCCACCGCCTCCAGATAGGTGGAGAAAAGGGGCTCCCACTGCATCCATGGAATTGCTGGGGTCCCTGGCGAAGGGAGAAACGCAGGGGGCGGTGTGTCGCCTTGCATGTTGGGCCCGTGGGTCTTTTGATGTCCTTGTCGCCAATTATGTTGTGGCCTGAAAGGACGACAGAATGCTGCAGTGGGCTTTAACTGTCTTTATTACAAGACAAACAGGTGGGCATAAACTTGGCTGAGTGCAACAGGGGAACTACTCACAGTTCAGTTCAGGGCCCTACCAGTTGCATCACTGGGGGCAAGGTGTGCACAAGGATGGCACGCTGCAAGCTTCCAGGGCTCCCATGTGGCCTCCTATGGCTCTGGAGTTATGCCCTGGAAGCTGGTGTCATTAGGCTCTTCAGGGCCTCAGTTCCGATGGCTCCTCATCAGGAGCAGCGCTGTCGGTAGACCTCACTGGTCTGGCGCTTCGCCAACACGGGCAGGAACGTTGTCTCGTGGAGCGCGGGCTCACGAGATCTCGTTTAAGTCCAGATCTCGCAAGACCACGCTCCCACGATCACGTGATGATCCCACACCGCCCCCTGTCCCAGCGGGAGGCCAGAAGACCGCTGAAGAAGAGGGGAGTTAAACTGCCTGTACCCGCGCCCCCACACAGTGCCAACAGCACGCTTTATCTGCCTGTCTGCCACTCTCATCAGGAGCGGCCCGACCCCAGTGAGGCCTGTAGTGGCACTCGTCTGTGCCGCTTTCACATGGACAGAGGACGGTGGTGCGGCGCTGCTCCAGCCCGGAACTGTGGAGAAGGAAGCCCTCTTCGCTGCACGTCAGTGAAGCAACATGCAGCTCTGGGTCGGGGCTGAAGGCGGAGAGGGCCACGTGCGACTATAGTAAGGGTGTGTACCTTTACTGACAACCGGGGCCAAACGGCGGTGACCAAGGAAGCGCTCTGTGCCGGCTCACTTAAGAGAAAGGAAAGAGAACTGGCCCTAATCAATCTCAGGCCATTGGTGGTGAAGGGGCTGGGGACAAAAGCACAAAGGAAGTGCTCCAGCTATGGGCTTATGTGGACAGACAGTCCTTGGCCCCTCCAGCCCGTTTGTCCCACCTCAACAGACTTTCATCCTGGCAAATTATATGTCAGTTTCACCTGTCACAATATAGAGACATTTCAACAGTGGAACCTGAGCAGACCATGGTTAAATACTTAGAGACAGTCCGGGTTACCTTGCAATGCGTTAATTTGGAAATCCTATAAATGAATTGATTCCCACGCTAAATGCGGTTGTTACAGTGAGATTTTTATTTTTATTACAGTGAAGGCTCGTAGTCTTGTGGTGGTCAGCCGACACGTGTTTCGACCTCCAGGGGTCCTTATCAAGGCTTATATAAATATTACAATTGCACATATTCAGCAGCTGGTTGGTACACATGGCATATGTGAAGTAACTGACAAGTGTGAAGCAACAGGTGAGTAGGTGAGCATAGGTGAGGCATACATATTTTATATTACAGCATAGGTTGTATCACATTGATAGTTCATTGCATGTACATTTAATACATTGGCTATGGGCAGTGCCAGATCCATGAGAGATGGAGGAGGGAAAAGAGGGGGAAGAAGAAGAACAGGAACGAGTTAGTTAATTGTAAATTGGGTTAAATTGATAAGAAAATACTATGTACATGGTTCTTACCAAGGAATTGGTCTTGGAATGAGGGGATGTTGCCCCAGGTCAAGCCCAGAGGGGGTTTGGAATTTTCGTTGAGTCCCAGTCGTGGGTCTTATTTATTCACGTAGGTCTGGGAGAAAATTAGTTGTAATTAGTGCGTTAGCTGAAATTTGCTTCTCTTAGTGCTCATGGCCATTGCCTGGTGCTACGGTGCTGTTTGGTGGTTAGAGAACATGGGCACTCTAGACCAGCACACTAAACAGGCAGAAGGCCCTACCCAGGTCCAGGAAACATCGGCAGTGAAGTGCTCAGTGGTGTCAATCACCCCTTCTTCTGAGGTACTTGATTTGAGTCCCCCTCCTCCTCCTCACCTGATAAACTTGCCAAGGCATCAGGTTCACAAGGCCTGAGCAAGGAAGAATGAAACACCGGGTGGACGCAGTTGAGTCTTCTGGGCAGGTGCAAACGGAAGGCCACAGGGTTGATCTGCGAAAGTGTCTCAAAAGGTCTGATAAATCAGGGTGATAACTTGGTAGGATGCACCCACCTTGGGAGGAATTTGGTCGACAAACACACTTTGGATCCCACCATCAAATCGGCCATCTTGCATCAGTGTTTGTCTGCCTGTGCTCTGGACTCCTGTAGACCAGGGGTGGACTGGCCTATAGGGAACTCTGGAGATTTCCCGGTGGGCCTCTGCACCCTGGGCCTCTTGTGGGGTAGTTACAAATTTTCTCATAGGAAAAGCATTGGGCTTGCTGAAATTGTGTCACATGGGGCCACTTTGAACATTATTTCCAGGGCCTCTTTTGGTCCCCAGTAATTATTTCCAGGGCCTCTTTTAGTTCCCAGTCCACCCCTGCTGTAGACTTTGTCTGGCGGTGGAGTGTGGTTCCGAGATCCTAGAGAGGGTACGTTCTATAGATGGAATGTTTGTTGGACCCGGTATCATGGGTATCACTAACTTGGGGTGAACCCCGTAGGTGGCATAGAAAGGACTCATGCCCAAGGCCGTATGGATGGTGCTATTGTAAGCGAATTCTGCTGTGGGCAGTAAGGAGACCCAGTTATCCTGACGTTGGTGTATGTAGCAGCGAAGGTACTGCTCCAAAGTGCTGTTTAAGCTTTAACCGTCTGGCCATTGGTCTGCGGATGGAAACCTGATGACAAGGCTCATTCCATACCGAGACGACTACAGAGGGCTTTCCAAAAGCATGAGGTGCACTGACTACCTCGGCCTGACACAATCCTTTGAGGTAACCCGTGAAGACGGAAAATGTCCCTGAGGAAAACTTCTGCCATTTCCAAAGCTTTAGGAATTCCAGGAAAAGGTGAAAAGTGCGCGAGTTTGGTGAAAGAATCAATAGTCACCATAATACAGGAGCATCCTGTGAATGGAGAAGTTCCACCACAAAATCAGTGGCGATGTGGCACTAAGGAACCGTAGGCATTGGGCTCTGTTCTAAGAGGCCTATGGGTTTTTGCGTTTGGTATTTGCATGCAAATACAAAAAGGACATGTCTTGACATACTTTTCCGTGTCTTTTACCCTCCCGGGCCAATAGAACGAATGCTTGAGCAGCTCCAATGTTCCAGTACAACCTCGATGTCCCGCAGTGAGAGTTGTGACACCAATAGAAGGCCTAACGGCGGACGCCCTCAGAGGGCAAGTAAAGCCTCTTCTTAACGAACAGAAGAACGTCCTTTTCCTCCATCTGAGTGGGGTCAAAGGGGACTGAGGACTCTACGTCCCCTTGAGAGGCTTCAGAAAGGTAGAAACGGCAGACACTTTCTGCATGTGAGGAAACATAGGTTCTTTAATGTGTTCAGAGTCCTGACAAAACTTCTGGGAAAGTGCATCGGCCAGTATGTTTTGTGACCCGGGTAGATACATTTTTTTAAACATTTTTTTATTGATTTTATTTCAACAAACAACACAAACCAAACTTACAGTGCACATAACAATATTAATACACATCATTGTATCTCTGCCCACTGTGTTTCACCCCTTCCCACCCCCCCAAGCCTACTTTCCTTCCTGTTCTGTTTTTTCATCATGTAATAGGGTTTTCATATCAAGTGTTCCCGATGGGTCCTGGTCACTAGGCCAGTCATGTATGGGCCCAAATAATTCAGCCATCAGTTGTTTCCGGGCCATAAAGGTTCCCGCCTCCTCCCCACCCCCCCCAACATTACTTGCCTCTTGCCATACTGCTGTTTCCGCCTCTGTCCATTTTTGTAGATATTTCCACCACTCTTCTATTCTTGGTTTGTGACATGCTTTCCGTCCCATTGCAATTTTCCTCTTTGCTAGTACATACACCAGATCTTTCAGTTTACTCATGTGCTTTAGCTTATGTGGTCTAGGGAACCCTCCCAATAGGCAAGCCCATGCTGTATCTACCTCTATTTGGATCCCTTTCTCTTCCATCCTGTGTGCCACTTCTCCCCCAAAGCGTTCTATTATTGGGCATGACCAAAACATGTGTACCATTCCAGCATTTTCTTCATTACATTTGGGGCATGATTGTCGCCCTGCATTTTTAAATGTAGCTATCCTTCGTGGCGTCATATATGCCCTGTGGGTGATATATAATTGTATTTGCTGTAGCCTGGCATTTCTCGACACTTTTTTGTAATATCCCTGCGTGCGCTCCCACATCCCATCACTCATTGGGGCCCCCACTTCTTCTTCCCAGTCTTGTCTAAGTTTTACCACCTCCTTTCCCACCTTGGTCATCAGCTCATATATTCTTGATATTTCATGCCCCCCTCTGTTATGTCGTATATTGTGTCTGTGGCGGTTTCCGGTTCACTCGATAATATTTCTTCAGGCCATGTCTCTTTGATCCGCTGCACGACCCTATGATATATAATATAGTGTCCTGCATGTACCCCTGTTTCTTCCACCAGCCCTGTTCCTTGCCATCTATCCCCCAAAGTCGTTATCCCCACAGGCGCCCAATGCTTCCTAATCATTAATCTTAGTCGTTTTTCTTTTCCCGCCAGAGCTAGCAATGGCACCTGCAGGGAGCATGGGTGCGGGCCATCCATCATCTTGCAAGCTCTCTGCCATATATCCCACCCAAGTACCATCATTCTTGGACGCCCTTCCATGTCCGATTTAGGCAACCACATCATCTCTCTAAGGAAAAAGGGGTCACAATCCTGTTGGAACAACCTAGATTCTGCGGTCGGCTCCTCAGAAAGCCACTTAGCTACATACTGAAGTTGGCTTGCTATATAATAGATCTCATAATTTGGTAGTTGTATGCCCCCTTTCTCGTGTGAGTTTTGCAGCTTCCAAAGGGCCATCCTGTTCCTTGTCACTTGCCAGAGGAATTCCCTGCATATACTGCTCAATTTAGCAAAAAATCGCTTAGGTATCAAGCATTGGATATTCCCAAAGTAATGCAACAGTCTTGGCAGGACCACCATTTTAAGCTTTGCCCCTCTTACCATCATCGCCAAGGGAAGTTTCACCCAGACCTCATACTGTTTTCAATATTCCGTACAGCTTTCTCAGTATTGTGTTGGTGCTCTGCTTCTACTGTATGGTATATATCTATTCCAAGATATCGAAACGTACTGACCTCCCATGGTATCTGGAGGATCGGTAATTGCTCTAGCAGGATCCCTTTATACCTCCCCAATGGAAATACACAGGACTTTTTGGGGTTCACTGCTATGTCTGAGAGCCCTGCAAATCGGTCCAGCACTTCCAGGACATACTAGATGTTTTCTTCCGGGTATCGTAGATACAACAACATATCATCTGTATACAGGGAAATTAAATGCGGTTCCCCTTTAATGACGATACCTATTGTGTCATATTGCCACCTCAGATATATTTCCAAAGGCTCTAAGGCCAGAATGAACAACATGGGGGACCACGGGCATCCCTGTCTGGTGCCTCTACTAAGCTGCAACCCCTCTGATATAACTGCCCCTGTCTTCACTATGGCCAGCAGTTCGCTATATAGTAATTTGGCCCATTTTAGATACTCCGGCCCTATTCCATAATTTGTCAAAGTAGGAATCAACCACGGCCATTTGACCGAGTCAAAGGCCTTTATTGAATCCAGCGACACAATTGCCATCTCACTTGTCTCTTCATTAGCATATTCAATGACTTGGTGGAGTCACCTGAGATTGTTGGATATATTCCTGTTAGGGACATACCCAGTTTGGTCGGGTGTATTAATTTAGTAATGACTCTCTTCATTCTATTTGCCAGGACCGCCGTCAGTATTTTAGTGTCCTGGTTCAGTATCGACAGGGGTCTGTAGGAGCCGCACTCACAGCCAGGCTTATTAGGTTTGGGAAGCGGTATGATTATCGCTTCTCTCAAGGACTCTAGTAGCCTTTCAACTTCATATGCTTCGTTGAGCATTTCTAGGAGTGGTGGGAGTCCCTCATTTTTAAACATCTTACAAAATTCACTAGGGAGTCCATCGGCCCCCGGGGTCTTACTAGTGGGTAGCTGCCTCACCACTTCGTCCAGTTCCTCTAGAGTGATTGGTGCGTCTAGCTCCTCGTGCTCTTCAGCGCTAATCTGCGGCAGCCCTATATCCTCTAAAATTTCATTTATTTCCTTGCTGTCACTTTCCTCCACATCCCCATACAGGATGCGGTAATAGTTTGCAAATGCTTGATTCACTTCCTCCGGGGTATCCGCTATATTTCCATCCTCTTTAACTATCATTCTGATTACTGGTCTGGGAGACTCGCTTTTGTATAACCATCCCAGAACCCTCCCTGGTTTATCTCCCCCTGCATGCTGTCTCTCTATGTATTTTTTACAGTTCAGATTACACAGCCTTTCCCAGTATCCCGCGCATCTCTGCTGCAACCTAAGTATTACTTCATTATCGTCTTTGGTGCTACCTCCGCCTTTCAATGCCTTTTCTAACTCCTTTTCCGCTTCTTGTAGTTCCGCCAAGATCCCTCCTTGTAGCCCTTTGGACTTGGCTATTGCTATCCCCCTCACCACTACTTTAAAGGCTTCGCAGAGAACACCTGCTGACTCCACACTGCCTGTATTGGTCTCAAAATAGCTTATTATTTCCTCCCTCATGCCCTCCCTGAAAATGTTGTCCTTCAGCGCTTCCGCTTAGAGGCGCCATGTCGGTATTCTCGCTCTCGGAAGCCGATACTGCCATGTCAATATCCGCGGCGAATGGTCTGATAGGACCCTCACCTTGAATTCTATCTGTACTATTTCTGTCGTTAGTTCATGCGTGACAAACACATAATCCAGTCTGGTGTGTAGATTCTGGGGGCTGAATAACACGAGTATTGTCGATCTTGCGGATAGTGTGTTCTCCATGCATCCTCCAACCCGAAGTCTGTTAACAAGGACTGCAGTATCCTGGCTGCTGGGGTCGGTCTATCTATTTTGGAGTCTGTCTATCTATTTTCGGGTTTAGTACGCAATTAAAATCTCCTCCCAAAATCACCGCCTCTCCCGGGCTCACGCTGAGTTTACTATATAGGGTTCTGAAGTATGCCGCCGTATCCTGATTCGGGGCATATGTTTTATAACACATCTCCTTGTTTTCCACCAATCCCTTTTAATATTACCATCCTCCCATCTGATTCAACTATAGAGTGCAGGAGCTGAAACGGTACGTGCGGTGCCACCCAGGTGATTACCCCTCTAGCGTAAGCCGAGTACGTTGCACCCACAACAGTCCCTCCCCACTTCTTCTGGATTACTTCCAGTTTTTCTCGCGTTAGGTGAGTCTCTTGCAGCAAGGCTATGTCCATTTTCTGCCTGCGCAAATACATCATAACCTTATTTCTTTTTAAATAGCTATTGAGCCCTCTCACATTCCAGGTAACTACTTTAAGGTCTACCATAGCATATCTGGGTCTCTCCCCACCCTCCACAAGTGCCCACCAGGTCCATCTGTGGACACAGAGAAATTGATATGAGGCCGGGAAGCCCAAAGGAAACACACCAACTCAGGTTACAAAGAACATACAAAGCGCTTTATTCAAAAGATACAACAATTACCAAAAAGTCAATTGACAAACGGATAGCTATTCGGCCCTCAGAGTAACAGAACAAACTATCAACGGTAGTTCGCCGTGTAGGTGTGAGAGACCGTACATTGGGATACTCGGGTTTTTATACTTTTTATCCAGCTCTGGCCAACCCCCTCGCGGGTTAACCATTCTTCGAACCAGGCCTAGAGTTCGCTGCCAGGTCAATCCCATAATGTATGCTTTTTGATCAGTTCCGCTGATACAGTTGTTCATTTACACATAGGTCAGGGATAGGACAAGGTCTCAGTTCGCGACCCCAACAAGTGGCCTGCGGGCATATTACTTATTCATGTGTGCGGAGGTCACAACGGCCAGAATCCCACTCGAAATGTCATTCGGCCTCCATTTTGTTGTTCAGGGTGACTTCCACACTACAAGAGAACCTAAAATGGCGGCTAAATCCAAGATGGCGGTTCACACAATACATTAAGGTCAAGACCTTGCCGCGGAATCTATTTACACGATGTTTTTTTAGACAACTTGGAGTAGGCCAACATACATTCAAACAATGCGATTGGAGGTATAATATTATTTCGATTTCCACAGACCCTCCTTTTGGCCTATGCCAAGTGCTAAACATCATTCCTAATACTTTTGAAAATAACTCCATGTGTTATCATCCATAGATTCCGTGTCATTGTCTGTAATGTCTATAGCCATAAGGTCATTCATAAAAACCTCTTGTAACATGAATTCTTTAGATGCTGTATCTGGGGTATATATTTTATGCCCTATTGCGCTCACTGCTTGAGCACAAAACCCCCCTATCATTCCACACATACTTGGGAGGCATTGAAAATAGCAACAAAGGAATAACAGAATCCCTAAAATAACCATAATAACGGAAAGCACCTTCCAACCCCACGATCGCAAAGAATCCCAGAACCAAGTACTAAGGTTCCAGTCTCCTACACGGATATGGACTTCAGAACTGAGAGTATGCAGGTTCTGAATTGCTTTAAAAATGGTTGGCGAGGAGTCTGGTACGAAAACACAACAAGCGGACCCCACTAATTTGCATACTCCACCTCGTTCCGCCAAAATGACATCTAATGCCATCCGATTTTGAAGTGCTACCAATCTTATTGCCTTTTGCTCTAAGGTCATATTGTAGAGTATGTCCGTGGTCCGGTTGATCGTTCTCTCCAATACCCTTGCTGATCCCCTAATGTTCTCTGAGTTTGCTATTTGTCCCCAAAAGGGCACAACTGATTTCGCTATATCCCCCAATACTTGCCCAGGGGTGTCTCCGTTGTCGTCTCGCCGCGGGCGAGCCTTAGAAATCTCTAGTGTACTTGCTACAAATACCCCGGGTAACAATATTCCTAAATAACAGGTTCCCTGCCAATCCTTGGGCAACCAGGGAAATGCTAAACTACCACAAACAAAATAAACAGGCCTCCCTACATACAGAGGCCTGTTTTCCCCAGTCAAATTTACAATGTTTTTACAAGCTTCAAAATCTCCCATTGGCCTAGTGCCATTTCTCTGTACACAGAAGGGAACTGAGTCAGGACTATGATTTATAGAATAAGAAGGAGGTACAGCGTCCTTATTGCCTATCGGAGCCATTTTAAAGGAAATCAAAGTTTGAAAAGGAAGAGATAGTTTGTCAGACGGCCTAATAGAAGCGACGTTAGGTTTACTTCTATTTGCGAAAAGCAAGCATCCCAGGGGAGTCAATTCACGTTTCTCGAAATCATTTAAATTAGTTCCATCAAAGTTCCCTGAGATGCTATCATTCCATCGGCCAAAGAATAGTGCTCTAAGAGAGGCATAGCAAGCAGTTGTTAAAGGTAGAGGATGTATATACCATCCCAGTCCCTTGTTCCCATGTTGCGGTAAATGAGTACAAATCCAACAATTACTCTTATTAAAAATGGCATGAGTAGCATTCATTACTATCATCAGAGTGTTATTATGGTACTTTTGTCTATGTTGGGAGTCTCTAGGGGACAGAGTGTGAAGGTGTACAGAGGGAGTCAAAACAGTTGGTACGATCTCGGTCGGTAATAAAGGTTTCATAGGATAGATTTCTTCGAAAATACAAAAGTCCTACAGCAGCAGTTGCAAAAATAACAATAATCATTATAAAAACACAACAGTACGTTTTCGGGGCCCAGGCACATTGTTCATTGTTCGATTTGGTCACCCCCTTATTTACAAGTCCAGTGCGGGGAGCAGCGGTGAAGGTGGCAGGCATCGTAGTTCCTCGATCGACGGCCCCAATGTTCGTTGCTGGCGACACTACGGTCGCGTGATTTCTTAGTCTTTCCCAACCCTAGCCAGCAGAATCCCTTTTTGTTCAACAAAACTTTCTCATTACAAGACAATTTTCCAATCACTTCCTTTTTCCAGATGCACGAAACTCGTGCCGTAGTTCTACTTCCTTGGTCGAAGGTTGTACCGGATGGTACCCGAAATTGTCTGGTCCGGGAGCAAAGTATCGTCACTTCCTGAGGGAAGCGACGTATCGGTGGCGACGGAAGTCGCAGAGCTCGAAACAGTGTTTCTGGAAGTGATTTTTCAAAAGAGTGCGGAGACGAAATGGCTGTTCCCCAAGCTCCTCAGGCTCAGAGAACTTCTCCGACGCACTCACAGCGCTGTTTGCTACTCCAAGATCAGAGACTGTAGCATCAGCGAGGGGTTCTGCTTCTTCTGTAACGTGTGGCGTCTGGTGAGGAAGTTTCTTGACGTGCGTCGCGTGAATCCAGTTCTTCTTTCCAGCCACCCGCACTGCTGTCCTGGTGACCAATAACACCTGATGGGGTCCCCGCCAGTGAGGCGCGAGACGGGAAGACCTCTCGTAGGCCTTCATGAGGACCCAACTTCCAGGATGTATATCGTGTCCTGGGCCCGTGAACCGTACAGGTAAAGCAGCATGCACCTGGTGGTAAATGAAATATAGGTTTTTAGTTAATTGGTTACAGTAGTCTACAATCAATACATTTTCCACCTCCCTCAGGACTTTAGGTTTCGGGAGACCCTAAATGTTAGCAGGTCTCCCCATTACTACTTCGAATGGAGAAAGCCCAATTCTAGTCTGAGGTGTGGTACGCATAGCTAATAACACAATAGGCAAAGCATCTGGCCATTTCAGTTTGGTATCAGCACATGTTTTTGCAAGTTTATTCTTTAAAATACCGTTGTGTCTTTCCACCAACCCAGCACTTTGAGGATGCCTAGCTGAATGAAATCGTTTCTCAATACATAGGGCTGCACATATTTGCAAAATTACTGCTGCGATAAAGTGAGGACCATTATCCGACCAGATTATCCTCGGGAGCCCAAATCGAGGAAATAATTCTTTTACCATAATCTTTGCAGTGGTCATGGCGGTAGCATCTTTGACGGGGAAAGCCTCGACCCATTTACTGAAGGCACAAATAATTACAAGAACATATTTTAGATTATTACATCGCTCCATTTCAATAAAATCAAAGTGGATGACCTCAAAGGGGACAGACGGGGGCCCAAAGCTTCCCCTTGGAGTCACTGTCCCTTTACCCACATTGTGCTGTAGGCAGATCATACAGTTCTGGACGTGCCTCTTTGCAGTTTCCAGAATCTTGTCATTTACCCAAACCTGTTCTAACATTTTCGTGATCTGCTGGGCACACACATGCGTAGGACCGTGTGCCATTGTAACCATTGCCAATACATAAGAATCAGGAAGCAACCATTTCGCTTCGGATGTATCCACCCAACACCCTTCGTCATCCAATTTCCCCATTCCTTCAGCCCACCTTTTAGATTCTTCTATTGTGGCATCAGTTTGAATATCTCGCACAGACCCAATACCTTCATCCATTATGCAAGCATCTCTCATTTCCCTCGAGGCATACATGTCCGTAGGTCTGTGGCCGTTTGTCTGGCTATCAAATCCGCAAAAGCGTTCCCTTTGCCCACATCATCTATGACCTTGCGATGTGCTGCACATTTCATGGTCGCTAACCGTTTAGGGAGTGAGAGTGCCCAAAGTAATTGCACTATCAAGGGGCCATGCTGAATCTTGGTCCCATGTGAGGTCAGGAACCCTCTTTCCGACCAAAGCTTTCCTAAGTTGTGAGCCACCCCAAATGCGTACTGGCTATCAGTATATATATTGACTCTTCGCCCTTGGGAAAGTTCACAAGCTCGGGTCAACGCTATAATCTCTGCGGCCTGCGCGGAGTTATGCGGAATTCTCTTAGTTTCGACAACTTTACTCAACGTAGTAACTGCATAAGCAGCTGTAGATGTACCATCCAAAAGTTTGAAGCAGGAGCCATCGCAAAACAGCTCCCCTTCTGCATTATCCAAAGGAGTATCTATGAGATCTATCCTGCCCTTCGTTTCTTGTTCAGTGGTATACAGGCAGTCATGTAATTCTTCGTCACCGCAAACAGTGTTTTGCGGGAAAGGTAAGAGTTCAGCCGGATTAAGAACACAACACCTCTTCATTTGAATATGAGGGGCAAACAGAATGAGTTCATACCTTGTTAACCATGCTGAGGTGAGGTGTTGCGTTTGAGTTTTGTTCAATAGAATATCAACAGAGTGAGGTACCATCAAAATTAAATCATGGCCTAGGACCATTCCCTCACTCTGTTTTACAGACGCGGCAGCAGCAGCAACAGCGCGCAAACATCTTGGCAAAGCGCATGCGACAGGATCAAGGGCGGAGGAGTAGTAGCCGCACAACCTATTCTTCCCTCTGTGTTCCTGTGTTAACACAGCCAAAGCACATCCATCACATTCATGCACAAACAACACAAAGGCCTTGTCATAATTTGGAGTACCCAGAACCGGTGCCGAACATAGCGCGGTTTTGAGAAGCTCAAATGATCGTTGATGTTCCGATTCCCATGGCAGTGGCAGAGAAATGCCCTTCTTCGTCAAAGCCAACATCGGTTTTATCACTAGTGCGAAATTCGGGATCCACAGCCTACAGTAAGAAGCCATACCTATCAGGGCTCTGACTTCCTTCTGTGTATTTGGAACAGACATGCCAGAAATGTGTTTTATTCTTTCAGGTGTCAATCTTCTCCCCTCCTTTGAGAGGAGGTAGCCTAGATAGGCAACCTCCTGACAACAATATTGACATTTTTTAAGCAAAGCTTTGTGACCATTTTTAGCTAGATGAACGAGCAACAGTACAGTGCCTTCTTTACAGGCACTCTCAGAGTCTGCAGCCAAAAGCAAATCGTCAACATATTGAAGCAGCGTGCAAGTAGGTGGCAATTCAAGGGTGTCGAGCTGCTCTTTCAAGGCTCTACTATAAATACTTGGACTTTCAGTATACCCTTGAGGTGCCCTTGTAAATGTAAATGAGCGTCCCCCCAAGGTGAACGCAAACAGATATCTGCTTTCTTTATGTATAGGAATACTAAAGAAAGCGTTTTTTAGATCCACAACGCTGAAGTGCGTAGCCGTAGCAGGGATCATTGTCAATATCGTCGTCACATCGGGTACAATAGGAAATTGTGGGGCGACCACTCGGTTAATAGCACGAAGATCACTTATAAACCGGTAAGGAATTGCATTGTCACCTTTCTTATGTACGGGTAAGATCGGACTGTTACACAAACTACCTGTAATCTCCTCGATCACCCCACGATGTACAAAATCGGAGACAATGCATTTCAAAGCACGTTCGCCCTCGACTGATATTTTATACTGCGGGATGCGTGGCAGTTTCACTCCATGTTTCAGAACTATTTTAACGGGCTCAATCGGTAACACTCCAAGATCATTGTCGTCCACCGCCCACAAACATTCCGGGACAATGCTAAACTCGGGAGGTAAAGGTCGAATCAAGAACTGAGAATTAGGAAGTTGCTGAGGTGAAACCGTTAGCCGTACTCCATCCGAAGAACAATGAATTACTGCGTTCAATTTCTTTAACAAATTCAACCCCAGAAAATTCTCGCCACAGTTTGAAGTGAGAAGAAAAGGACAATGGTCCGTAAAGGAACCCAAAGAAACGGATACCGGCGTAGAAACCGGACAGACAGTTGGTATACCAGAAAACCCTACAGAAACATTTGTTTGCCCTGACAGTAGGATGTTTGGAACCCGAGAATGATCAATGGAGCACTTCTGTGCTCCAGTGTCAATCAAAAACTGGTGTTTCCTATTCCCTACTAATAATTCAACCTAGGGGCCTTTTTGATTAACGGGAATAGGCGAAGGTTCCAAACCCTGCTTCGGGCAATCCTAATAAAACAGAGCCTCGTCAGAAGGAAGCTCTTCAGAAAGGTAGGCAGCAGAAGGGTGATCAAATATGTTTCTCGAGTCCATACTCGAGGTCTGATTTTACCGTGAAAAAGGTTGCTGAGAATCTTGTAAAAGCTGACCTCTGTCAGGGCCCCCTGCTCCAGGGCGGCCCCTAGGTCGTCTACCCATACCCCCAAACGCACTGCTTGACCTCTGGCAAAGGACAGGGCACTGTGCTCGCCAATGACCTTCCTGGCGGCAATAAGCACATTGATTAATATTCACAGGACTCAGAGGAGCATTTCCTTTTGGAACGTACTGACCTCTAGTCTGTGTCGTACTTCCTCTGGGGTTTCTAACAATTTGCTGCAATAATACTTTGGTTTTCAAATCTCCCTTTCTCTTTTCAATTTTCTCCTTCTCATTATTAACACGGTTATCATAATACTGAGCCATGTGCAAAACCTCAGATTGAGATTTTGCCTGCCAAGCGCTCTCAGAGGACATAATTTGTGACTGGATTTCAGGTAACAATCCACGTACAAATTTGTCCACAAACAACCTTTTCCCCGACTCTGTACCTAAATCCTGTCCACTGAAGTCAGAAATTACCTGCTCGAATCTATTAAAAAATTTGGTGGCACCTTCAGTTTTCCCTTGGACACAGGCCGTAAGCTTGTCCCAAATAATCCTTTTTTCTGGAATTATAGTTTTTAATTTGGCGACAATCCTATCATGTAAAGTAAGTATTACCTGTGGCGGTTTCTCACCAGCTGGTCTTTCTCCATCAATTCTAATCATATTAGCCCACGTATCTCCCAACCCCGGCACCTCATCTATTGTCCGAACCTGTTTCCATACATCTACGGGTAGGAGTACAGGGAATAACAAGTCAATGTCACTCAAGGTGAACACAGAGGACTGTAAAACGGACTCTATTTCTTTGTAAAACTCCGTCGGGTTTTTCCTAATATCGGGAACTGATTGTCTAATTGTGTTCACTTCCTGTCGTGAAAACGGGACGTGAACAAATTGCGATACATAATGTGCAGGGATATCCACAGCGGGGGCACCAGTCCCAGCGTTGGCGGGGATCTCAACTTTTGGGACAAAGGTCGGAGGAACTTCTCTCATAGGCAACTGAGATATAGGTACCTCTGGCCGCTTACTAAGCAATAGAGCCAGGTCGAGCGCTAAGGCAGCTGTAGAAGTGTCGGGCGAAAAAGCCCTTTTACAAATCCCCAATAATTCTATGGGGCAACTAACCCTCTTCCTTACATATTCCTCCTGCAGGTGCTGTACCATCACCTGAATTACCTTTCTTTGCATTTCTACTGTATACTGACTATACGTGTCATGCACTTCGTCTGGCGGTATCGATGAATCCGAGATCCATCGAACCGCATCTTTGGTACAAATTCGTACTTCCTCAGGTGCCGCTCTACGGCACGGAAGGAACCGTTTCTGTACATATATTCTATCGTCTTCATCATCCTCATCTCATGATTTTTCTAAGTCTTTCCTAAACTCAAACAATCTTTCAACATGTCCATATACTTTCTGCTCTGTGTCCCTCGAAAGTGCCAAAGCATTCAGATCTCTCACCCCTTGTGGAAGATCCGAATTTTGTAATCTACCCCACATCACACACAAATGAGTCCCCAAACCTTCGATAAAAACATTTTTCTCGGGAAAACTATTCAAATTAGATAATGTGGAAAAAACATTAGCTTGATCACCTTTCTCCATGCAATGCTTAGCCCATGCAAACAATTCCTGTTTCTTATCTGCAGAAACAGTACTACGAGTCACAATCTTCGACCCTGCACCTGGATCGACTTCAATCAATACGGGGCCACTCGGGAGCGGAGGTATAGGTAAATTTAACAAAGGTGCAACTATCGGTGCAGGGGGAAGGGGCGGTGCATAGGCGGAGGAACAACAACCAAAGGACTAGGAACAATAGGTTGTATAGGGGGAACAGGAGTAACAACAGGTGTGACAACAGGAATAGGCAGAGCGCCCAAAATAGGAGCATACAGAGGTGGCGCTGAGGCATCGGGCCTGTGTTCATTTAATAACTTCTCAATAAATTCCTCAGAAACATGGAAATCTTTAGAGGGGTACATTTTCTGGATCCCGAGTGAAAAGGCTCTATCCATATTTTTAACTGATTCTGACCGCTTTTCTTTATCATATAATAATGCTTTTTCAGCGTTTGTTTTATGATGACGTGCATGTTTATCCCTACTTTTAAGCTGCTGTAATGCTTCTTTCTTCCAATTCTGTAACACATCAAAGGCTGCTGGTCTAGCCTTTTTCTTTAACAAGATCGATTCTAAGTATTCAATACGGGGGATCTCGAAACTACCGTTGATTGGCCATGTCTGGTCTGTCTGTGCCAAATATCATTAAATACTATACTTCCAATGCCATACTTACAGTACATAGTACACGCCGGCGACCCCTGCTGTGGTGCCGGGCGGCTAAATTCCAAGGATTGTCGATCGCTGCGGAACAGAGCCCTAAAACAGCTAGACAATTTCCCAGGCATTTCACAAAAAATTGGTGTTACCTGGTTCAATAATTGTGTCTGCAGATACAATATGCCAAATTCAAATTGTCAGGGTTAAATTAAGAGCCGGGTCACGACTGCACCTGACCAAACCTAAGGAGGACCGTACGGTTTACCAAAGAACTTACCTAACAAATTTTACCTTGTGTTTGGTGGTTTCGGCAAATCTGCCCGCCTCAAAATTGGACCCTCGTCAAGATGCCGTGTCAGACCACACGACTATCGTCCAGGGATCGGATCGTGCAGCGCTGCCGAGGTATCGCGTCTCGATCGGTCGGGCCCGTAGAATCACACCGTCCGATCCCGGTTCGATAGTCTGCGTCAACCTTCAATGATCCGGCATCAATCTTGAGGGTCCCTATTCGGGCGCCAACTGTGGACACAGAGAAATTGATATGAGGCGGGGAAGCCCAAAGGAAACACACCAACACAGGTTACAAAGAACATACAAAGCGCTTTATTCAAAAGATACAACAATTACCAAAAAGTCAATTGACAAACGGGTAACTATTCGGCCCTCAGAGTAACAGAACGAACTATCAACGGTAGTTCGCCGTGTTAGTGTGAGAGACCGTACATTGGGATACTCGGGTTTTTATACTTTTTATCCAGCTCTGGTCAACCCCCTCGCGGGTTAACCATTCTTCGAACCAGGCCTAGAGTTTGCTGCCAGGTCAATCCCATAATGTATGCTTTTTGATCAGTTCCGCTGATACAGTTGTTCATTTACACATAGGTCAGGGATAGGACAAGGTCTCAGTTCGCGACCCCAACAAGTGGCCTGCGGGCATATTACTTATTCATGTGTGCGGAGGTCACAACGGCCAGAATCCCACTCGAAATGTCATTCGGCCTGCATTTTGTTGTTCAGGGTGACTTCCACACTACAAGAGAACCTAAAATGGCGGCTAAATCCAAGATGGCGGTTCACACAATACATTAAGGTCAAGACCTTGCCGCGGAATCTATTTACACAATGTTTTTTTATACAACTTGGCGTAGGCCAACATACATTAAAACAATGCGATTGGAGGTATAATATTATTTCGATTTCCACACATCAGGTCTCAGTTCTTCCCCTTTTTTATGTAGGCTTGTTCCCCAATACAAACTCCTAACTACTAACTCTTCCCCAACTCCCCACCCTCCTCCCATCCCAACCCCATCACACTCCCCAACTTCCCCACATCCACCTTCACTCCCTTGCCCCAACTCACCCCGACCCCCTAACTGTTGCCCAGCACCATCCCTGGATCTCAGGCACCCCCTCTTCTAGCCCTTTCTGGCAGTTGCCTTACTTGCGGTTCAGCAGGCAGATATCGCCCTAGTGGCGGTCCTCCTAATCCAACTCTCGGGGGTAGGCTGTCTCCGTCTCTTGCTCCTTATTCAAAAATCAAGCCCATCGCACTTTACGCTATTCTTCCCACATTACACATTCAATATTCCAGTCCAACGTGTCTAAATGTCTCATATTACAGCAACCCATCACCCCACGCCTTTCTCTTGACATGCATAGCTGCTAGGTCACTTATCATATCTCTCTCGGCCCTGCTCCTCTTCCTGCTCCAGACAGCCATGTGCGTCCAGCCACGTCGCTGCGTCTTCTGGAGTATCAAAAAAGTGTGTTTTGTCTTTGTGGAGAATCTTGAGTTTTGCAGGGTACAGAAGCATATATTTAAATCCAGCTGTGTGCAGTCTCCTCTTGATAGCCAGATAGCTATAGCGTTGTCTTTGGACTACATAGTGTAATCGGGATATGCAGTAATGGTTGCAGACGCTCTTTTTAGTGTCCCCCCTTTCCTGAAGAACTCCAAGATCTTTTCCCTGTCTCTATAATTCAGGATCTTCGCTATAAATGCTCTCGGAGGGGCTCTGGGTTGCGGCTTCCTCAACAAGACCCTGTGCGCACGTTCAACCGCAAATCCTTGGGAGAGCTTATTTGCACCTATCTCTTGTATGATCATGTTTTCCACATAGTTTGTTGGGTCTTGGACTTCTTCCCCTTCCGGCAGACTGACCACCCGTATATTATTGCGTCTCGCTCTTCCTTCTGCCTCCTCTGCTCGATTCTCCAGGTTGGCTACCTGCTGCTTCAGTATGCGGACTGCCTTGGTGTTGTCCTTGCTAGTATCTCTGTTGATTTTCACAGCGCTCTCCAGGCCACTGGTCCTTTCCGTCAGTGCCCTTACGTCTTGCCTCAATAGATTGACCTCCACTCCAACCGCATCTATTTTCGTTTCTAGTGCAGTCCTTAATTCTGCCATCGTCGTCCCCCACCAGGCTTTCAGTTCCGTTATGGCTGTTAAAATCATTTGGTTTTCGCTTGACGTTGCCGCTCCTGCGGGTGCAATCGCCACACTTTGCATTGGGGTGGTGGGTGACTGCTGCGGTTTTGCAAAAATATCCATTGTGAGCTGTTTGCCCTTGGCCTTGCTCCCTCTCACCGACATTTCTGTCTTACTATTACCTCTCAGGTCTGGTGCACAAACCGTGTTCTGGTCTGTTCTTCTGCAGCCTTCCCCCTGGTTGAGGGTTTCACACGGTGTGTCCCTCCTCTGTTTCTGTGTTGTCCTCTGGGGGTCCTCACTATGCCAGGTGCTTGCTTGCCTGCGCTCATCGCTATCATTTACATTAATAGCCCAAGGTCCAATGCTGCTGATATCAGTTTGCGGGACACATTCCAGCTCTTATCATTGTGCTGTGTAGCAATGTTAGCACACCCACCTTCCGACACTGTGGTTGGGTTGGGCTACAGAAAGTCCATTTAAATAAGCTTTATGTTTATACTCCGCACCCTGGCTCTGTGGGGTCCGTGTGCAGTATTGTGTAGGATTGACTGCGCGTAGCCTCAGCCAGCCCTTAATTACACACTCGAGCCTCTTGCGCAGTGCGCTTTTTCAGCACCGCGGTCACACGTCCATCTTGCTATGTGCCTGCTCTGGGCATAGTACGCGGCTGTCCCTCTGTCTTTAGGTCCTCTGTATTTCATATGGCCTTCGCACTGGCCACATCAGCCTTCCCTCCGGGCCCTTGGCATCCGTGTCTAGAGGGGTACCGGAGTGCGCAGCGCAGCGCAGCTTGTGTTCACTCTCGTGTTAACTTCGAGCCCGCTGGTGTCGGCGGGGTGTTCTTTATCAGTGACTTCAGGCCCGGGCGCTCCAGCACTGTATTTCTATAATTATTTTGTGTGCGACCTATAAAAGTGTACGCTCAAAAGGGGCATTCCGGCCACGTGGGGTCAAATGGTCCATATCAAAACTTTCAGTCCAGGGAAACACACCGCCATCAACAGAAAAGTTCCACCTTGCTCCACTAGCCCTTCGGTGTACTCCAATGTCTCTTATACAGTGATCTTCCTCATGGCCACACATCCCTCGCCACACATGTCCGCTCTGCTGTGCACTGCCTTTACCTCCACTGCCGCCCCTGATCCCCACAGTGTGTTACATTCATGGTGTGCTCTCTATTCCGCCTATTTGAATCAGGATCTCTCAGGCTCCGGGTGTTATGTTGCCGGTGCTCACTTGCTCGCATTAGTGCTATCTTTGCCAATGCACAGTGGGAGGGTTACAGCACCCATTTTTATGGGTGCTTTCGTTCGGCTGACTCCAAGTCTCGACCCTCAGTTCGGGTTTCAATTGTGTTCCTCTCTCTGGCTGTGGCGTCCCGTCGTCACTGGTTTCTCTGCAGGGTTTCACGTGGCACATTAAGTTTTAATACTTTGTTATTACGGCACTTGTCTGTTCGCTCCTGTAAGCCGTATGCTACAATTTACACATTGTCATTGCTGGTGGTCACATGCACTCCATTCCGCCCCGCTACAAGGTCTCTGGCGCCGTGTTGTGTGACATGTGCCAGCTCCCGCTTACAGTGAGTGTTGGCCAGCGCAACAATGTGTCCACTGCTCAGCTCCGCTTTGTTGGCTAATGTTATGCCCTCGCCAGCTGCAACCTTCAGTTCCCCAGCCAAGCCTCTCCGCCTGTGGTCGGCTGTGTTAGGCAACGTCTGCATCCTGCAGTTGTTCATTCCAGCCGTGCGCCTCTGCCCCTTTGTTCTCGGCAGGGCGCCATCTTCTTTCCTTATCGGGCTGCTTATTCCAACTTTTTGCGGTCTTGCTGCACAGCTCTCACTTCGTGAAACGTAGGAAGCTCAGCACCGCTGCATACCCGACACCTTCATGTGGCCTCTCATGCATTTCTATGTTTCTGGTTCTGTTATTTTGCCGCGGGATTTTTCATCGCAGGACTTTTCATCGCCGTTTTTTTATCGAAAAAAACATGTTTTTTTTTTGGGGGGGGGTTACCCCCTAACCCCCCTTTATTTTTATTTTTTTAATTATTCCCTTTCACCCACAAATATTTATTTAATTTTTAACCCCCCCCCAAAAAAAACAATTCTTTTTTTTTTTATTAAAAAAACAGCGATGAAAAGTCCTGCGATGAAAAATCCCGCGGCAAAAGAACGGTATACCCATTTCTATGTCCCTCAGTCGGTTCTGGATATTCTTTTTTCATTGGATCACGGACGGATCAGTAGGAGCTTGCGGAGATCACGTCCTAGCTCGCGGCCATTTAGCCACGCCCCCCAGCTGGGTAGATATATAATAGAGAACTGAAACTGAGAGAAGAAATGAGCCCACCTAGCTTGGCAAGTGTTGACGCACTCCATTTGCTGGAGAACCTGAAGTTTCCTGTGATCGGTGCGGATAAGAAAAGGTAGCTCTCCGCCCTGTAAGAGATGCCTCCACTCTTCACAAGCATTTTTGATGGCTAAAAGTTCTTTTTCTATTACAGAATAATTCCTTGGACTGGAGGTGAGAGTTTTAGAGAAGTAGGAAACGGGTTGTTCCTTCCCTTCATGAACTTGAAGGAGAGCAGACTCTATTGCTGCAGAGGAAGCATCTGTCACCACGATGAAAGGTTTCATCTGATCTGATCTGGCTGTCTTAATATCGGTGCCGAACAGAATCGATGCTTGAGTAAGGAGAAACTGTCTTCAGCAGTTTGGTTCCATCGAAAAGGAGCGGAAGCCTTCTTGAGCAAGTTAGTGATTGGTAGAACAATGTGGGAAAACTCTGGGATGCATTTCCGGCAGAAATTAGCCAAGCCTAGACATTTCTGAACCTCCTTTACAGACGTTGGCGAAGGCCAGATCATGATGGCGGACACCTTACGTGGATCCATTGTGATGCCCTGGTCAGACTGGATTAACCCTTGGTATGGTATCGTGGAAGAAGAGAATACACATTTCTCGGGTTTGACTAACAAATGGTTTATCTTGAGCCTACGTAACACCTCTTGGACATGGTCCTGATGATCCTTTGTGTTCCGTGAATATACCAAAATGTCATCCAGGTATACGATAATCAAATGGCAGAGGAGATTGGAAAACAGCCTGTCCATGAATCTTTAGAAAACGGACGGAGCGTTCACCAACCCAAACGGCATCACTTGATATTCAAAGTGTCCGAATGGGGTGCGAAGCGCCTTCTTCCACTCATCTCCAGACCTTATGCGGAGAAAGTGGTAGGCACTTCTTAAGTCAAGCTTATTAAAGGGCGTTGCCCCTTGAACTGCCTCCATGATGTCAGATATTAAGGGCATAGGGTATCGATCCCGTATGATCACTTTATTAAGACCACGGAAATCGATACAAGGTCTCAACTCTTTAGTATCCCTTTTGGTTATAAAAAAAAGCAAGGTCCCTGACGGAGAGCATGATGGTCTGATAAGGCCGTTGGTAAGGTTGGCATCTAGGTAGTCACGTAGAGCCTTCTTTTTTGTCAAGGACAGGGAATACATCCTACCAAACTGAACCAGTGCCCCGGGGGTCAGATATATGGCACTGTTCTCTGGTCGGTGCAGTGGTAATTCCATGGGGACCTTTTCCAAGAACACATCCTGAAACTCCTTAAGGTAACCGGGAAGGCAATGGATGGAACAGGGTTTGGTGCTGGAAATAGTCTTAACTGTCTCAAAGCCTGTACCCATAGCAGTTTTTTTTGCAAAATGATGAATGGAACTGAGAAGGTTTTCTGACCAATTTATGGTGGGATTGTGTCGTCGCAGCCATCCAATGCCCAATATCATGGGAAAATGAGCGGCTCAAATTATGTCAAAAGATAGCTTCTCAGTATGTTGCATGATGGTTACCGATAGTTCTTCTGTAGAGTGGGTGATAAGACCTGAACTCAGGGGCTCACCGTCAACCCCTTCCACCTTCTGGTCTTCTTTCTTTTTTATGCGTGGGGTGTCAACAATGTTCCCTGCAGCGGCGCAATCGAGCAACGCTAGGGTATCAACGTTTATACCTTGCACAAGGATCTGTAAAGGGACAACCATAAGCCGAGTGTCCTCTGAGAAGGTGGGAGTGGAAACCGACATGGTGGTGTAGGGACCTGAAAAGGCACCTCAGTAGTTTGTCCCTGCAAATACAGAGGACGCCCGTTTCCCGTCCGCCTGGGAGGGACTTCAGGGCAGTCTCTTAACAGGTGAGCCCCAGAACCACAATACATGCAAATCTCTTCTCCTCTTTTGCTCCTCTGGAGTAAGGGGGGTTCGAGTTGTTCCTGTTTCTATAGGTTCTTCCTTGTCTCTTGGAGGACGTGAAGCAAGTGAGGAGTAAGGTGCATGCGATTTAGGATGCAGAAGAAGACCGCAGTTCTTTCTTCTTTCTGACAGCTGAAAATTGATATGGAGAACCGCAAAGAGGAGATCGGAGAATGTAGGAGGGCGCGGGGTATGTGCCAACTCATCCTTGAGTTCTTCTTTTAAGCCTCAGCAGAATATGGAGGCCATTGCAGTGAGGACCTAGTGGACATTTGTCAGGGGAGTATGGATCTTTTGTCCTACATGACAACCTTTAAACAGTTGGCAGCAGATGCAGGATGAACTGGAACATCAATAGAATTGGACCAGTGGAAATGACTTTCCTGAACAGACGCTGGAACCAAGGGAACGTGTCTCTTGCAATCAGGTAATTGCACGGAAGAGACTCAGTGGTCATGTGTTTAGATGCTGGGGAACAGCATGCAATTGTGTGCTTAAAGTGGATGTGAAGCTGTATTCCCGTAGGTTCGGAGTCATCCTCTAAAGGGTGCCAGCGGTTGGCAATGGCGTTATCCGGTGGTGAGAGTTCCACTGGCCCCAGGTTAATAGTAGGTTGTTGTAAAATGTGATCAAACTGCCAACATTCCACCGGCGGTTCGCTAACAGCGTTTGTCACCCGCCGGTTAGGTGTAGAGTGTGTTAATGTGTGTAGTATGTCTATGATTAGGTGAGTCCGTGTGTGTAGCGGTGGCATCTCCCATTTGCTGCTGAGTTTAGTGTTTCAATGTAGTCTAGGTAATGTCGTTCTGAAATGGGAGGAGGGGGTTATTTACAGTTTAATTAATTGTGTTGGTTCGTTATGAAAAAGGAGTGTGGTATGGGACCCTGCCCAGTGTGTTGCCCCTTCTAGGGAATGTGTCCCTCCCCTGTGGATTGCCCTTTTAACATGGGCCATGACTGTGTCATGGCCCAGGCTAATAAAAGGAGCCTCTGCAGAGACGCCCATCTGAACGCCTGCAGACGCCCAAGCGGAACGACTGTGTTTGTGTCTCATTTCATGTAGGCCTGCAGGCCTACCAGTGGCGGCACAGGCCTGTATGCCCTGATACCCTGGGACCCTTGTGCCAGCACGGTGGCAGACGTCCGCATGGTCATGGGCATGGCTGTCTGTGCCTCCACACCCAATGGTGCTGGAGTCCTATAGTACCATGGGGCCTGCCCGATGTCCAGGGCAGGCCCTAACCCCCATTGGCACTGGGCCTGTGGAGTGCTGGTGTTCACAGCACAATGGGGGCCCACTTGATGTCCATGGCGGGCCACCCACAACTTCAATATTCCATATTAGAACAATTCAAAGGCACTGAGCATGACAATGCTGTGAAAAAGTTCTGCCTATTCGGTAGCACATTTATATTCAATATTAGCGTAACTAAACGAGAGGAAGGGCTTGGTAATTTACACTGCTCAGGTGTTTATCTTGAACCCTACGTACTGAACGTCTCAGCTGACGTATAGCACCTGGAAGAAGAATATTTCTAATGTGCCCGTCTTCCCACTGCAGCGTGACTTCTGATAGCATTGTAAGATTGGTTAGGGTTATGTATATGCGCCATGATGCGAGTGACTGACCTTTTCTTACTGATACGGGATCTTTTCACTATTTGGAACATTTGATAGGTTTTGAAATAAACCATATAGTCTGCCCCCATGCGCTCATATTCCCACAGTACAACTTCTAATAATCTCTTGGGATAGTTTGTATTATGTATTTGCACCATAATGAGTATCCAATCTGTATAGTTGCACACCCTTTAGATGTACATTATAGAGGGTATGTGAAATGATGGAAAACCTGGGTGCAGAAGAGGTAACACAACCCTGACACAGGGTTGGAGGGACGTGAACAAACAAGATGGTGACTGAAGAGTATCGGACACTCCCGTCCCCTGCACACCGCTTTTGCTGAAAAACAGCCGTTATAATGTTAAGTAAATGTTAATCCAAAACTTCTTTTATAGTTGAAGGTAGAAAGCACAACGCGTTTCGGGATTCAAAATCTCCTTCAACAGGTGCAGTTTAGAGTCTAAAGAATAATAAATATACTAAGCTACATGTCAGATCACCATTGTTTCAAGTCAGTCTATCATAGTTTCCACAATTCATTAGGAGCTAATAAATTGCATCAATGTAGAAGAGTGCTTTTGGCAACTGTATGTTAAATTCAAATAAAACTGGAAGGATAGGCTAAAAAATATCTCCTTAGGAATTTGGCACCAATGGATTAATACACATTTATTAACAGAGCATCCAATATCAGAGCGGGTTCCAGTGCGTGAGTCATGGGAAGCAGGTAAGTGTGCCTGCAAACATGCAGTAATGATGCAAATACCGTGTAGATTTCATCCTTGTGACTGGCAATTAAAAGACTCATGAACTAGGTTCAACGAAATTCTGGAAAAAGGTACCTGTAACTTAGGATGTTCCCAGCACAGAATACAGAGAAAAGGTAAATGACGACATTGCTGGAACACTGCAAGAGGCTCATACAAAAAAGATTGTAAGAGATACTCAGAATGCAAAAAAGTAAGGTAATGTGCAAACAGATATAGAAAGAGAGTGGGAGTCACCTATAAGGGATCTTATTATCCAAAGTCCACAGTACATGTGTACAAAAAATGTTCAAAAAGGACGTCTGCTCATTAAAGTCTTCTCACATCTCATTAACTGCGGTAGCCGACTGTCAGCATAATACCTCACTCATGTTAAACGGTTGCCAAGTGCATTTTTTTAAAGCCATCCACGCTATTGTCTTGTCTTTAATCTGGGTTTCTAGCAAGGTTTTTTTGAGTAGCTGTGTTGACTTCATTATGTAGAATGTCTGGCCACAATATATCTGAGGTTTTCGATTTAAAGCTATATCATGTTTTAGCAAGAATGGAAAAACAACTTGAAAAGTCTCTTTCAATTATCAAATGTTGACACTTGTCAAGGGCTCTAACTTACTTAAGCCTTAAGAGCTTGGCGTTTGCTTAGCATGTGGCACAGCAACGGTTCTGGGACCAACTCTGGGTGATCTAAGGCTTTCTGCATATGACAGAGATGGCAGTGCCTACATCCTATTAGACTTGTAAATGGTGATCCGGTGGGTTGCATCATACCTGTCAAACAGAGACCAGTTTTTATTTACCATTGATGCTGATCTCTCTTTCAAGGATCACTTCACCAAATTAATAGGTGGGATTCAAAGAGGGGCTGAGAAATTTCAGATGGCTTGCTCTACCAGGAAAAATTAAACACCACAATGACTTTCCTTTCATTGTATGCTGTACCATGAGTAGCTGATGCAGTCCCGTCTGCAGTTTGCACTTTTTAAGTGATCACAATCAATCAATAAGCAAATAGTATGACCCATTTGCAACGCAGAGGAATTCCTAACTATTAAGGCTTGGATCTTGCTAGCATTTCCGCTCGCGGTACCATCGGATATTGGTTTTAAAATTAAAATAAAACACTATTTAATCGAATGGATTGTGCAGTTAGGTAATTGAACTCAGGATGCTTAGAGTTAACGCAATATCAAAACATTGTGCATTACCATTAAAGGAACTGATTGCTCATTCCATGACTTAATGGAAGCCCTAAGATATTTTGATCAACCCGAATTATATATAAAGTAATGATGCAAGATAGAAAATCTGTAAATCATCATTAGTTATGACAAATTGCAACTAAAATATAAATGAATAAATATTCATGAACAAACTTTTCTATGTACTAGTCGCTGCTACTATTCTTTTTTTTTGCAAACTTTATTTTAGTTAACAGGATATACAAAAAAACTGGACACAGCAAATTAAACTGAAACAAAGAACTATATACACCATCATCTGTACATTCAATAAAGTCCATCTTCCTTCCTCCGCCACCCATAGGTTCACAAAGGTTCTTCATAAAACTAATATAATGAGAGAAATGTCCCCCATATGTTCTCAAACAATGCAAGTTTCCTTTCTCTTCTACATAACAGTCTCTCCATCTCCGCCAAATTATGCATTACTGTGATCCAGATCTCAATCTTTACAGATACAGCAGTCTTCCAGCCATTTAAGATTATTTTTCCCCCATCATTGCACCTCTGAACCACCCATGTTTTCTGGCATGAAGTTAGATCATCCAAAATCTCATCACTCCCTAACACCAGAGTTTTGAAATTAAAAGCGAGTCTTTCACCGAGAATTTTCTCACAGATCGTATCAAACTCCAACCAGAATCCTCACACTCTCCTACAATCCCATAACATATTGTCACGCCACTTACCTTGAGACCAGGATTCTCTGTGCCAGTTCGGCCGTCTCCCTCTTGGCAGATCTATCCCCACTTCTGTATCTGGGGATCCGCTGCTCGGAGGGTGCCGAGGGTCTGTGCTGATTCGTCTCTGCGAATGCGCGGGTGACCATGGTCACGTTTCCGCGTATGTGCAGTAGACTGGGCTTTTGCTATTGCCAGGGCTTGCTCTCCAAGCCTCGTTTTGGGCCCGCCAGCACCCGGCAACACGACGGCTTGCGTCTCAAGCCTCTCGTGTGCTGGCGGCCCATAGGAGGACTCCTCCTGCCTGAGTTCTCCTCCGTGCCTTGTCTGAGCCTTTCTGGACCTTGGTTCTTCGCCTCTGCCCGGCTAGTCCTCATCTCAATTGCCAGCCTTGCCTTCATCTGCCATCAACTCATCTTGGACTGCAATTGTTCAGCGCCAGTCATCTCCCAGCCAAGTACCTCTGGTCTGCAGTGGATCATCAACCATTTCTTGCATCAGTTTCATTGCTTCATGGACTTGCTCTTCTAAGACTATCTGCTGCTGTTGAACTTCTAGGCAAGGACTACTGTACACTTGCCTCTCCTGCCAGTGCTTGCACTGTTCTGCCATCACGAAAATCATAAGAGGGTGCTCCGTGACGTTGGGAGTTGATCCATCTTCCACCCAGTGCCATTCCTGGGTTGAGGAAGGGCTGATACCTCGCGTCATATGCTCGTCTGGAAACAATTGTCAGACTGGCTGCTACACCAAGACCTGCAATCAAACCAACAGGTACACAACACTCTCGTGATACTCACCTTAACACATATTTTCTATGGTGCCAGTTTCATGCACACAAGCCCAACAATCAGAATGATCCATTAGACCTCTCTTCTCCATCCTCTCCGGAGTCCAGAAAACCTGATTCAAAATCTTAATCTGACGAGATCTTTCCGTCAGCCCCAGAGAACACAGTCTGACCTTCACACACATTCTTGACCAAGGTTCCTCCAGAATGTCACTTCTAATCCTCTGATTCCATTCTACTTTCAAGAGTCATTGCCTTTGTACTCTGCCACAATCAATCCATATACTCGACTGGCCAAAGCCAGCTTCTCTTGACTTTGGTTTCGTGGTGAACAAGTCAAGATTCAGCCTCTCTTCCACATCAACCTCACCAATTTCTCTTTTGAGCTTCCGATAGACTGAAAGTGTGTTTGTATTACTCTGGCTATCATCCATTTCCCATTTCTGAAAAGATCCGCAATCCACTTTACACCACCAAGAAACAACACAGGCAAAAATATAACTTTACCCTCGAGTTTAATGCTTGCATTCATCGAGACTGATTCCCCAGGATGTTTTAGCACATCAATTCTTAGAAATTCATTCAATTTCTTCCATTAACTCCGCAAACTCACAGTTAAGGGATCTTTTACACAACCTGTCATAGAAACAGAGGTTAAAATCGCCCTAGGCGAGAGTCGACCGTTATAGCTGGTTTCAGCAAGCACCCATTCATCCGGTTCAGGTTCTAGGAAAGCAGCCAAGAATTGGGAAATAAAAGCCAGATGATAAACCCTAAAATTTGGCATCTAGGCGGTTTTTGGTCCCAGAGAAAATTTTGAAGGAGTCTATGAAGGTCTTTCCAATATTTCATATCAATATCTAACGGAATCATGCTCAGGACATAGTTTATCCTAGGTGTTGAGACCATCTTGAGATCATTGACCTTCCCCCAAAGGGAGAGATGTAATAAACTCCATTGCTCCAAATCCTGTCTGAAAGCAGTACAAACCATGTTCAAGTTTTCCTTTACAAAGTCAGCAATTCTCGGAGTAACCCACACTCCCAAATACAATAGCTTTTCAGCACGCCACTTAAATCCCAACGCAAGACAAACTGCTTATCACAGTATGGCACAAGAGGCAGCACTTCTGACTTAGCCCAGTTTATTTTGCAACCTGAACACTGATTTAAAATCGACAAGATGCCATAATTATTGGCAGAGACTGCTTTAGATTCCTGAGAACCAAGAGCAAATCATTGGCATACAGCCATCATTTTTGTTGTAGCCCCTAGCAACCCAAACCAAGCAAACCAGAATCTATTCTAAGTGCTTCAGCCAGAGGTTCAATCCCAATGACAAACACTAGAGGGGACAGAGGACAACCTTGTCTCGTACCTTGTTCCAACACAAAAGAGTCTGATCTGAAGCCATTGGTATTGACGTCAGCAGTTGGACTGGAATAAAGTAACTTAATCCAAGATATAAAATTTACACCAAATCCAATTTTCTCGAGCATCGTAAAAAGAAATTCACAATTTACACAGTCAAAAGCCTTTCCGGCATCAAGGGATAGGACTGCGGTGTCATCTTGAAAATCTGTTGCCACTGATATTGTGTGCAGCAACTTCCTAATGTTGCTCGAAGTCCTCCTTCCTTTCACAAACCCCGATTGATCTTTGTGAATCAATTTTGGAAGTAGATTCTCTAACCTTGAGGACTATAGTTTAGACAGTATCTTGTTGTTGGTATTAATTAGACTAATTGGTCTTTAGCTCGATGGGAGTGTTTCATCCTTCCCTTTCTTCAGAAAGACCGAGATCATAGCATGCCGCATGATTTGTGGTAATGAGCCATTAGTAATCAATGTTGTAAACATGTCCTTCAAGAGAGTCAGTGCAGAGTTGGGCAGTAGTCTATAGAACTCCACCGGTAAGCCATTCGAGCTCAGTGACTTCCCGATATTCAACCTACTGATTGCTCTCTTAATTTCTTCCATTGTTATATCATCCTCTAGGATTTGTGAAGTATCTTCTGAGATCTTTGGAATCTTCAGCCCCTCAAGAATCTTTCTCCTGCAACCGTGATGTGCAATTCATTTTTGTATATCTCTGTGTAAAATGACCGAAAAACCTCATTAATTTCCTTCGGATGGAAAGTAATCCGTCCGTCCTGGCCTTGAATTGAAGTAATTGTATGTTCTGACTCTCTTTTCCTTAATCCATATGCCAACCAGCGATCGCACTTCTCTCCCTTTTCAAAATACGTGCATTTCTGATAAAAGAATTTCTTCTCCACCCGATCCATGTTTAGCGTCTTCAATTCCTTCTTCAATTTCAAAAGTTCTGGAACCAAGTCAGTACACGCAGGATCAGCCATAGGTCTCCTGGATATGTGGGGGCGTGGCTCCGAGGCCATGTAGAATGACGTGCCTCCTGCAGGGCTCCTGCTGATCCGCAATGATACTTTGACAAAACATAATCAAAATCGAATGCTTGCGCTTAAAAATGGTACGCCTGATGCAGGAATGAGCAGCACATGTTCAAGAGCAAGCTGGAGGCTGGATGAGCTGCAGATTCTTAGTTACAAGCTGATGACGAGACTGTATCCAGCAACAGAAAAAAAGACAAGATGGCCGGCACAGCCGAACAAAGGGCCATGCTGTATTGGTGAGCGGCAAGGAGGGTTTGCACGGCACAGCTGGAGAAAGTACCTGCAACCAGCTGAGATGGGGAAGCTGGTCTGCGAAGGAGGAGAACAGTGACACTCGGATTCTGCATCGAGCGAGATACATTGTGACTTAGGCAGCCCTGGAGAGACAGAGAGGACCAGCACTGTGCCTGAGATAGCTGTGGGCGGCCAATACCTCACGTAGGAGAGGAGTGTGCATGAGGTTTGCAGGCTGGTGGTGGATGGAGATGCCCCAGCTGCACCATAGCCCAAGCCGATGCGAATGCACGAGCGCTGGTGTGCATGGTTGGTGCCCCAGGGCTCTGAGCGGAGGAGCAGCGTGTGAGAGAAGAGCGGATGACACCAGGCGGCGAGGTGTAACGTGGCTCCCTAACAACGAGCAGAGTGGAAGAGGCATAGCCTGAGGGAAGGAAGATACGCAGTGTTTCTCTGCCATGCTCCAAGATCATTAGAGAACCTGATTTACCTCAGCTGGATAGTGTAGAATATGCTGAGGCTCAACTGAGAACAAAACACAGCACCCCATCAGCGCCTGGGATAGATGGTGGACTTAAGACTGGCTCAACATCACCAGGCGGCACCATTAGCCGCATAACGGCAGCACCTCCCGGTCTGGGAGAAATCCACATGTCTGAAAAGTGTGGGAGCCAATGGCAGTGGCGGCACAGAGGCTGGCAGAGAGTGGGCCACAAAATGGAGGCACAGGCACAGCGCCAGCTGCAACACATAGAGATGAGATGCTCAGAAGGCCACAATTGGGAGAGGATTCACAGATGCTTGGAGCTCAAAGCCCTTACACAATAATGACATTGCTGGTAGCTGGGGGGGTAGCACAAATTTGAGGCTGGTTCCCCACATGAGAGAGGGGCTCAAGTATAGGGCAACAACACTGACATCCAATGAAGAAGCCCCTACATGGAGAGTTGAAGCAGGGTCAGATGAGGGACAACCGTATAAACAGAAGTGAAGCCACTCACAATTGGAGTGCAAGACACCACAGAGAGCCGGAGTTGGGGCATACGGCAAACGTGTCAGGCACCGGGATCAGCGGAACACAGGGAGGCCCCCGGAGTAATCGCTGAGCAGTATATAATTACCAGGAGCCCCACTGGAATGGAAGACTGGAATGGGCCCGCCCTAACAACAATAACAACTCTAGTGGCCAGCTGGGATGGGAGGTGGCTGGGAAAGAGAACAAGCAAACCCACTGAAGTCATTGGAACGGACACTGGTAGATCAAGTACCTGGTGGCCACAATCTCAGTCAAACCCCAAGAGGCGAGGGGGAGCCAGGCTCTACGGAACTGATGGCAGGGGGAAAAATAATGAAATACTGAGCAATCACCAGATGTGGAACATATTGATGAAGATGACACTAGGGGGTCTGCAACACTCCAGATGAAGATAGCACAGCGAGGTGGGAAACACTTCCAAGTCCATGAACGCAGAGCGGCTAAGGCACGACGGTCTTGCTCGGCGCCACAACAGCAGTGACCACGGATGTAGAGCAACAGCAAAGAAGAAGCCCCCAGGACCAGAACAAATTTGCCCCCAACAGAGGAGTTGAGACTTATTGCAGAGTAGCACCTGACACAACCACCTTTACACATGCAAAGATGGCATCTAGGTTGCCCAAAGTCAAGGGGAAACAATCAACCCTAGAGGAGTTAGCTAATTCACCACCAGCAACGGAAGGGGCTAGACCTAAAGGACAGCACACACAACAGGAAGAAACCACAGCATGCAACGACAAACAGATACTAGATGCTATAGCTCAATTAAAAGTATTTTGGGAGAGGAAGATGGGCACTGCTATCCTGAAATTGAAGACCTCGCTTGAACGCAAGATTGACATAGTAAGTGTGGATGTGAATCTACTACGACAAGATGTCCGAGCGTTAGCCGAGCGCGGAGGAAGCTTGGAAAATGAGGTGAAAGCCAACACAAGCACGTGCTCGACCAATGCAAAGGAGATCCACACATTATTGCAACAACAGGTGCACAACCTCGAAAGCAGAGCTGAAGAAGCAGAAGGGCGTGCACGCAGAAATAACGTATGCATTGTGGGGCTTCCGGAAGCCGAGGAAGGATCAGACCCGACAACTTACGTTGAGAATATGTTATTGCAAGAGATAACCGGCGGAGCACTCAGCCAGGGGTTTGCAGTGGAACGAGCGCACAGAGCCTTGGTCGGGAAGCCGCCACCAGGAGCCCCCCCGCTGCCAATCATCACTAAGATACTGAATTATAAAGACAGAGAGAAGGTCTTGAAGCATTTCCACAAAGGGGGGACGATAAGCAGAGCATCAGCGACCATCACTGCGTACCCAGACTACACCCTCTTGGTGCAGAGACAGCGTATGAACTATGTTGCGGTCAAGAGGAGGCTGCGGGAGGCAGGCCACAGATACATGCTGCTGTATCTGGAATAGATGAAACTGCTCCATAAGAACAAGACCCTTTTTTTTAATCTTCATAGGATGTGACTGCATGGCTTGACGCAAGGAACTGTTGGTCAGGATTGGGAGACCAGGTGGAGAGCGAGGCGGAGAACTGAATCAGAACCTTTTCAGGGCCGCACTGGCGGACATAAAGATACTATGAAGATAAGTACAGCACATATATTGACCTTGGGATTAGACTATAATTGTGAATTAGATCCAAACCCCTGCTCTATAATATATATGGAAATGTAGTTGGCCTGAGATGGGAGAGTCATGCAGTGCTTAACATATATAAATGGATGACAAACTGTAGCTTCAATACAGGAAAGAAGAGTAGATGCACCCTTACCCCCAGTAGTTAGATTAGTTAGGATATTAGTAGTATAGTATCCCCCTACTGGGTCCTGAGCATCGGCTAGGCCGCAGAAAGGGACTAGATGCGGGGTAGCCTGAGATCCAGGGATGGAGCTGGGCAACTGTTTGGGGAGTTGGGAGGGTCGGGAGGGGGAGTATTCCTTGTTATAAAGGGGGAGGATGAGAGGGGTGTTGGGAGTAACGGGCAACAGTTTTGGGAATTTGGGGGGAGGGCAACAATTGAGGTCGGGTTAGATGGGGGAGGGAAGGGAGATGGGGAGTTTGAAGAATTAGTTAGGGAACAAGCTTACTCCCACGCGCTACTGCGCATGAAGCGGAAGACCAGGGAGGGTAGAGGCAGGACTGGGTATGGATGAGAGATGGGAGACCTTAAGATAGCGACCTGGAATGTCAGGGGGCTCAATAGTTATTTGAAGAGGAATACGATCATGATGTATCTAAGGCGCAGAGAATAGACATTGCCCTATTACTAGAAACTCACCTTATGAAAGAAAAACAGGATGTGATAAGGAAGAAATGGAAGGGGACCACCATAGGGGCAACATATTCAGCATACACCAGAGGGATAATTACTTGGATAGCACTACATGTCCCCTTTCAGTTATTACAGTCCACCGTGGACTCTGATGGGAGGATGGTGGCAATATGGGATTGATGGAAAATAGAGAGTTGGTATCATTAACACATATGCCCCGAACCAAGATACTGTGGCCTATTTCAAGACCTTATATAGCAAAGTTAGCCCGTACATCGGGGGTGCAGTTATATGGGGAGGAGACTTTAATTGCATGCTGGACCCCAGGGTGGACAGATCAGACAAGAAGCTAGATAGACCTACCCCTGAAGCCAAAACCTTGAGCATCCTGTTGGGAGACTTTCATCTGGAGGATATATGGAGACTACACCACCCACATGAAAGACATTATTCTCATTACTCGGCCCCACAAAACTTGTATACATGGCTAGACTATATGTTTGCTACTCCGGAGTTGATGGGGGAGCTAGTGCGGTCGGAATACAAAGCGAGGGTCCTCTCAGACCACCCGCCACTGATCTTAACATGGCAATACTTGCCTCCTAGAGCTAGGATTCCAACGTGGCGGCTCAGAGCCGAAGCATTGAAAGACACAGTGTTCAGAGGGGACTTGAGAAAAGAAATCGTAGAATATTTAAAAAATAACACTGGAAGCGTAGAATTGGCTGACACTCTATGGGAGGCATTTAAGGTGGTGGTGAGGGGAGCAACTATATCTAAATCTAAAGATCTGCAAGGAGGTATAACGCAGGAGTTGCAAAAGGCAGAGGCGAAATTAGAGGTAATTATGCATAGAGGAGAGAACTCCCTTGAGGAAGCTGAAACCATAAGTCAATTGCAGCAGAAGGGCACTCGGAGAGATTATGCAACTTGAAGTACAAGAAATACATAGAGAGGCAGCATGCTGGTGGGGATATGCCGGGGAGGTTGCTAGCATGGTTGTATAAAAATGAGACACCTAGACCAACGATCAGAGCAATAAAGGGGGAGAATGGACAAATACTCGACACCAAAGAGGGCGTGAACGGTGGGTTCCTTGAGTTCTACCAACAACTCTATGGAGACGTTGAAGGGGGTGAATGAAGTGAGATGGTTGAAACACTGGAGGATATTGGCTTACCTAAATTAGGAACCTAGAGAGGGAGAACCTCGAGGCCCCAATTATGTTGGAGGAACTAGTAGCAGTTATAAAGCTGTTACCTACTAGCAAGGCCCCGGAAGCGGACAGACTCCTCCAGTGAGCTCTACAAAACATATAAGAGGAAAGTGCTCCCCCCGTTACTGGCAATGTTGAATGAAGCGTTAGAAATAGGGATACTGCCGGAATCCCTGAGAGAGGCAATTATTATTCCGCTTCTCAAAACTAACAAGCCGAGCATGGACTGCTGGTTGTATGACCGCTAACCATGCTGAACCAGGACAGCAAGATACTCACAGCTGTGCTGGCAAATAGATTGAGACAAGTTATTCACAAACTCATACATCCAGACCAGACCGGATATGTTCTGCACAGAAGCATATCCGACAATCTCAGAAGGCTCCACTATGTCATAGGGCAAACAGAAAGGGACTCGCACGAAGTTGCAATTATTTCATTAGATGCAGTGAAGGCCTTCGATTCTGTCAAATGGCCTTGGCTGATGTCAGCCCTAGAAAGAACATGGAATAGCGCCCGGGTACCTGAAGTGGGTGAAGCTACTGTACAGTACGCCACTAGCCAGAGTCAAGAGGGGAGCACTCATTTCAGAGAGGTGGCAACTCAGTAGGGGCACTAGACAGGGATGCCCTTGTCCCCAATGCTGTTTATCCTTGCATTGGAACCCTTAGCAATACATCTGCGGCAACAATATGATTAGGAGGGGATCTACATGAAAGAAGGACCACATTTAATATCAGTGTATGCTGATGATATGCTGTTATACCTTAAGTATCCTGAGGAAAACCTGCAATATATCCTAGAAGTAATAGAGCGATCTTGTGGAATACCCGGGGACACCTCCATCTGTACCAATCGACAAGACATGAACTAACAAATTCCGAGATTATATGCCTCCAAGAGACATGGTTACACCAACAACCGGTATGCGATGGGTACACCGCCTATATGAACCCGGCGATCTGCCAGCGAAAAGGACGCCCCTCTGCCGGTCTCCTGACATTTATCAAGATGGACACCCATCTAAACGTATTAGAAGCACAAAACATCAATCCCTGGATCCAAAGACTAATTGTGCAACAATACAAGACATCTGGGAAGAACTCCACACAGGACCTTCTGACAACCTGTCATACTCAATTCATGGGTATTTTCAATATATATTGGAATCCCAATTAAATAACTGATGATCTCTTCTTAGACTCCTTTTTTATAGCAATGGATGAAGATACTCTGAAATATCCTGGTATCACATTTATTGCATGCAGTGATCTGAACAAACACCTTTTCTCCTCCAATGGTGAAGAGCTTGCAGAACATCTGCTCGAATCCCGTGCCCAGCGATGGTCTAAAGAAATGACATACAGAAATATGAAGCAGCTTGATGCCTTTAATGAAGTCTCCAAATCCCTGATCCCAACATGGTCCAGTGGAATTAGTACTGGGATCATTGATTATATATATTGATCGGAGAACATTAAAGATCCCATATGTCGGATGGAAAACATCCCCACAAAGGATAGCGATCACTATATCTTGATTAGATCTTGGTCCAACAGCAGAGAACCACCCCTGCGACTACAACTACCAGAGCTAGAAGCCAACTCTAGGGCAACAAGATTGAAATTAACACAATATGAAACAAAGTCCCTTCCGGCTGTATTCAAGAACACAATGATGACAGATAAACGCAAACTAAACTATGAATGGATATTGCAACATTTCCATCAAGGCCCAGCTCCAATAAAAACTCAGAGATGTGAACATCACCATGCATACAGCCGTATGATAGTTCTAAGGAAGAAAGCTTTAAGAACTCAGATCAAGCAACTGATTAAACAATCCACCATGTCAAAGTATCATAAGATTAAGCAGGCCAAACAAAGACATAAGAACTGGCTGAAAAACGCAAAGATGACTCTAGAACAAAATAACGCAGAGACCATGTTAAGAGCTATGGGTACGAGGAACTCACGCGACCCCTGGAAATTGCTGAATGAAACACCAAATAAAACTGATAATGATTTCCGAGGTTCCTGAGACGAGCTGGATAAATCATTACCATCACCTTTACCAAAAACGACTACCATTCGGCAATGATGAACCAACAGGCCCACAAGCCAACTGGACATTTGAATGGGACCTTGCAGATATAAATGATGCAATACGCCAACTAAATATATCCCGAGCCCCTCGACCAGATGGCCTATCAAATGCCATAATAAAAAATAAACTTGACACATGGGCTGCCTTCCATAACCATCTATTTGTCTTGGTAAATCGTACAAAACAAATTCCTGCCGCATGGCAAAGAGCAATATTAATCCTTATCTATAAGCAAGGACCAACTGAGAATCCATCTAATTATAGGCCCAAAGCGCTTTTGAAACTCTACTCTGTAGACCTCAAAGCGCGAAAAATCAAATTGCAAGATTCGACTGGATAGCAACGATAAAAGAAAAAGGTTGTTACAAACTCACGCTGAACTGCACCAGTGAAGTTAGAGCCCTAAATGTGATGCCCCATTACCTCAACCTGTTTCCTCATCGACTCATTCGGAACACCTTTATGCGGCTTCGCCTCAACGTTCTTCCAACACAGCAAATTCTTGGGATTCGAGCCCAAAAAAACCCTTGAGTTCAGACATGTAGGCACTGCAGGAAAGAAGATACTATCGAAAGCCTCCATCATATACTAATGCAATGTCAAGCTTTAGCAGAAGAAAGTCTTGCAGTTGGTAGGCTCTACATGAAATCCAACAAACCCTTGGATCCTGAGGAATGCTGGACACTTAGACTATCTGGAAATAACAATTCATGACGATTGCGGTTATCAACTTCTGGCAAGCAATCCAGATACAATTAATGCCTAGACATGGACAATCACCTTCTCCACAGATAATTAATGTTAAAATGATACTGTATGAAACTGTACAATGAGATTCAGACAAATGTAAGGTTTAAAGATAGAAACCATATGCATTTTAAATTAAAAAAAATTAAAAATGTAATGAAGCGATTTGCTTTGCTCTCTGGCATTACAGTCAATCCTAAGAAATCATGTATATTCCCCTTAGGGAGATATAAGGGTATTCCGTGAGAAAATCTACCAGTATTACAAATATATTAGTAGACTAGAACCTTTAGATACCTGGGGATTGATATTTATCACACGGTAGAGGATGAATACAAACATAACACAGAGAAGGCAGTGGGAAGCATGAGAATAGCATGAGATTCTGGGCTAAGCTTCCTTTGGCCATGGAAGGGAGGGTGGCACTGTTGAAGATGGTTTTATTGCCAAGGTTGTTACACTTTTTTGGGAATATACCATATATGATACCCAAGCGATTCTTTGTTAAACTTCAAAGCATATGTAGAGGGTTTATGTGGCACAATACCAGGAATAGAATAGCCCTGTGGAAACTGCAGAACATGTATGATAAAGGGGGCATAAAATTGCCCAACTTTGAGGTTTATTATTTGGCCAGTCAACTAAAATATGTGGCTAAGTGGTTAACGGAAGATTCAACATCGGAGTCTAGATTGTTGAGGTATGAATGTGTTCTGTTTTTTTTGTTGAAAGAATGGATATGGCTGTCAAAACCAGAGCTAAAAGGGGGCACGGGGATGTTAGAACTGGGATGGAAGATGTGGCACAAGGTTTTCCAGGTCATGGAGAACCCGACCCTGTGTTCTCCACAAGTGCCGCTAGTGGCATTGGCCGGAGTGGACGAGCAACTTAGGAAGATAATTTGTAAGCATTGGGAACCGGTGGGCATTGCAATGCTGGGAGATATATGGCAAGATGGGAAGGTAATGGAATTTAATGTACTGGAAGAAGAAACTGGTCTACACGGAGGGCAGTATATTACTTACACCAGATTGGTGCGGCGGGTGAAAGAGACATGGTCAGAAATAGTGCTGGAAGGTCAACCGGACACGGCCATAGAAACAATTTATGATATTTCAGATGGGGGTGGGGGGGCACGAGGTCTCTCGAATCTATGAACTGCTAATGTCCAGGGTGGGGAAGGTGGTGACCCAGCTGAGACGGGACTGGGAAGAGGAAGCTGGGGAACCCATGAATGATGGGTTGTGGGTAAGAGTTCATGGGTACCACAAAAAAGTGTCCAGGAATGCGAGGCTGCAACAGATCCAACTATATGTTACTCACAGAGCATACATGACCCACCCGGCCCCCAGAGGATTGCTCAATTTAAGAACGCAGAACTACAAACATGCCCCAAATGCGGGGAAATGAACGTAGGAATGATGCATAATTTCTGGGCATGCTCGGAAATTGGAAAATTCTGGGAAGAAGTAGCCCATCGTTTAACCGAGAAAGGGATCATACTAGATGTGGAATCTATGTGGGCATGCATGGTAGGGGGGGGGGGTTTCTAGACAGTGCAAACTGAAACATGTGAGTAAACTCAAGGAACTGGCCTATATACTGGCCAAGCGCAGAATTGCCATGGGTTGGAAACCAAACAATAGACCAAAGGTGGATGTTTGGTGGCACGATCTCCAGAAATGGGCAGAAGCGGAAACTTAGGTATGGAACGAAGCGGCCAATAGAGGGGGGGATGAGGAAGCAGAAACTCTGATGGCCTGGAGACACTTAGTGGCCACACTGGCTGGGTCCTCCCAGGCTTGCCTAAGTGAACATGATTCCTCCGGGAATGCAGAGGGGGAGGTCCCCCTATGGGAAACAACGGCAGAGGGCAAAGTGGAGTAGGCTTGAGTTAGGGGAGGGTAATGGGGAGACCGTGGGCATTTTACGATATTGTATACGATGCTTGACTTTATATGACATGCACTGTTGGATTTGTTTTGTTTGTTGATTGGTTGTTGTAAAAGTTAATAAAAATTGATAAAACAATAAGTCTCCTGTATATGTCTTTTATGCTTGACACTAGTTCTAAATGTCTCCTCTCTCATTTTTTCTTCTGCCCACTTGCCAGACCAATGAGCTTCCCCCTCATAGTGCATTTGAATGCCTCCCACACTATATCTGGCCTAACTTCCCCAGTACAGTTTTCTCTTCTACGAAGAACTCAATGTCCGCAATTAGTTTTTCAACCACCTCCACATTGTGTAGCAACAAGGTATTCATCCTCCAAGTATATTGTTTGTACATTGCAAAATCTAATTTCAAGTGCATGACCACATGTGCATGATCTGTCAACAGGATGTTACCAATATTGCTCGTCATGTAATTTTCTGTTGTCTTCTCTGCCGTCAGCAACATATCTAGCCTGGACTACACGGCATTCGCCCCTGAGAAAAAACGATATTTCCTAGCCAAGGGATGTTCCAGCCTCCAGCTATCCTTCAAATTATGTTCTACAAGAAGGTCCATCAACGCTAAAGAGTGATTGTCATTCCGTCTGCATGGCCTTGAAGTACTCTTATCCAATCCTTGATCTAACACTGCAATAAAGTCACCTCCCAGTATTATGTTTCGGGAGCCCAAATCCTGAATAATTTGTGCAACTTTCCTAAAAAAGCTCCCGTCATCTTCTGGCGGGGCATAGATATTGCATAAAATAACATCTGAACCTTGAATGTTAGCTAATAATATAATAATCCTTCCCTCTCAATCCGAGACATCTTTCAAAACGTTGATTGGAGCATTTTTCCTGATTAGAATTGCTACACCTCTAATCTAGAATTAAACATTGACCATATACTTTCCCAATCCAACCCTTCTTCAGGCTATCCAATTCCCCTTAATGAGATGTGTCTCTTGAATGAAGCATACATAACTTTTCTGATCATTCAAATATGTCATAACTCTCTTTCTTTTATGAATGTTATTAAACCATTCACATCCCATGTGACCACACGTAATTCATCACTCATCTTCACCTCTTTGTTCACTCCAATCACTTCTTTCAAACCCCACTCGCTCAAAGGTATTAAACTGCATTGAAAATGTACAAATGTGAACCCAGACCCACCCCCTCTGAAACAGAAGCAAGACACTAACGAAAACGTAACAGTTAAAATTGTACAATACATTCCAAACAGTCCAGCGCCCTGTACACCTCTACTAAATTTTAAGAACTCCTACCTAATATAGAAAACAAGTAATGATATACCAAAATACCCCCAAAAATGTCCCTAAATCTATAGCCGTCTTCATCAACCCGTGACTGGATCATGAATACTCAACGCCCACCTTATACAAGTTGTTGAAATTGCAGAGACCCGATGCGGGAAATCATTTAATTCCATGCGTACCTAGCCCAGCCTGAGACAATGAATAATGTCCAGCTATCCTTTGACAAACCATTGAAAATAGTTAAAATTGGCAGATGTATGCAGCAAAGTGACATTTTAGAATCTCTACATTATAAGAATTTAAAACCATCAAATTATTTCTCCAGATTGAGGACACCAGAGTTTTAAATTCACTGCTCAGATTCTTCAAAGGATTTGAAATTTAGCTCTAGCCACTAAGGTGCAAAAAGCCCCCCCACCCCCGCCGCCTGCATTCACCTCTCAAATCTCCTACAAATGAGTCGATTTCATTAATCTAAGCTTTAACCATTCCCATCAAATACATACCGATTCTCTTCCTAATTCCATGTGTCACCTCCCAAACCCGACACAATTTTCCTAGCTCCCACATTAACAACCAAATCTTAGACGACCTGGCATATCAATAGTACTGCATAAAATTCCCCTCTTCAGCTTTATACTAATGCGAGATATGAATTTTACATTTGCCAAAACTGTAGAACCTAGTCCAACCACACACCATGCCTAGACAATCAGATAAATTCCCCCCGATTATTTCAGCCAACATCCTGAGTGATAATACACATATATCCTTCAATAGCATTTAAATTTCATGCTGAACCAGACACCATAAGAGTGATGTAGCATGTTCAAAACCATCATGACATTTTTTGAACACAATTCAATATTGGTTAGTTATTGTTTCCATCATCTTAGAAACATGAACAGCATTAAGTTCCACTGCATCATTTGAAATCAGGCTGTAATAAATGATAAATCATACTACAATTGTCATATTGCACGAGTAAGTAATACTCCCTGCAGGGCAGGCATTTAAAACAACATGTCATATCTCGCCTACGGAACATCCCGGTAAACCAGTCTGGACTGGTGAATCTCTCCTCCTGACTGAGGTCATGGTTCCTGTCTTGGTGTGCCCAATTAATCAGTAAAGTAGTTGCTGATATCCTTCCGAAAACCAATTCTGAGCCTAGTGTGAAAAGGCTACAATATCCCAATAAGCACAAGTTATTCACTGTACTACTACGTTCATTTGTTCATGCCCCATTCAACTTAAGGAATTAATCATGCTCCACCCATTTTCATTCGAGGGAGCTATTTGTTGTCAGAGTCTTTGCTGAACAAATCGTGGCTTATTTAACACACAGAGGTTATTTCAATGTTAATAGCATAAATCCTTGTGCGCACTTTTCCCCCCGGAATTACCATTGAAGGTTAGGTTCATTTATCTAAATACAGCAATGCCTACTTGTGAACACCCCGGTTCGACAATGGTTGCCAACAAACAAGCCCAAGGTGGTGCGAAACGCCATAAAAACATCATGGCAGATTAGGAAGGAACATCCAAACCCGCAATGTACCTTTTGACCTCACCCTCCATATGACTGTCGAGTATGATTGTGTCACAGCAGTCCACCTACTGAGACTCCGGGGATTCGGGTGTTATATTTTCAGCTTATCATGTCATCAGTTCATATCCGTTTTGTTTCCAATCTGCGCTCTGAATAGTGTGTGATTCCACGAGATCCTGTACGTTGATCAGCTGATTCGATGCACGCGGATGCACGAATTCCCAGCGGTCTAAGGTCCTTATCTCCAGTCTCTTGTCGGCATGGGCGGGCAGAGAAATGAAAGTGAGCATTCTTTGAAAAATGTAAACGTTTAACTGTAAACTCCATGCAGCGCCGTTTTCCGGTCAAATTATGAATAAGAAATACTTTGAATTATGTTTAAATAAATAAAGTCCCTATAAATCATACCCAATGGGGATGGCTGTGGGAAGGAATCAGTCAAGCCATTAAATTAGTTGTTTTCAAATGCATCCAGCCAGTACATAGGGTCAGATGTACTCTTTTCACCATCTGCAAATGCCAATGTCAGCAAATTGACCCTGTTTAGAAAGGACTTCACACCCAATTATCTATCCAAATCCTTAGCCTCTTTAAAAGACTAACTGATTAGAAGAGTTTCTTTAGGATAGTCAGGGTATATATAAATCTGATTACCTCTGAAGCAGGCACTTCCTTTGTTCCTTGCAGCCCTCAGCATATCCTCCTTTGTTCTGGTGTTTATGAGTGAGACCAAGATCTGTCTAGCTTTTGGACCGGCTTTCCTGCCCACTCTGTAGACATTATCTATATCCACTGGGGCAATGTGCTCACAGTTGTAACAGACCTTCAGTATTTCAACCACCACCACCAGTATTTCAAGTCCTCATTGGCTTTTTCTTCTATTCCCACCATTCTCAGGTTCTTACTTCTGATTTTAAGGTCCAATTCCAAGCTTTTCTCTTTCCCTTTCTGCAATTCTTCTTTCAGATTGTTGTATGCTCTAAAACTGCCAGTGATCTCTGTAGACATTGATGTAGAGCCACTCTCCAAAACAGATACACGCCTATCCAGCCGAGAGATCTTCAGGGAAAGATCAGCCATAGAGGATGTAACCTCCCCTACGTCTTGAGCCACTTTTAGTAGCAAGGAGCAAATGTCCTGTGGGCTAGGAATCTCACCCATCTCTGAAGCTTGCTTGGGTTTCTTAGGAATTGGGTTTTCAACAGTATCAATCTTGTTTTTATAGTTCATAATCTCAATAATATTGGCAGAAAGGAGAGGGCCAGGAGCTGCAGGATTATGCTGCTGCCTTTGCTGCCTGCATTCCGGAATCCCGCTGCTAATATTCTTATATTTCTAATGCAATTTTGTTGAACATTGGAAGAATATTTAAGATTAATGTAATTGAACTAATGCCATGTTTACATTCTTATATTTTGTACTGAAGTCTGTTGTCTAAACAGAATTATAATAAATAACCTAAGACCTGTTACTAGCGCCCTTCTGCTTAAGATCAAACCCTCCATCCCAACATCCGCCTTCAGGATCATTATCATTCCTTTGTCCTGTCCTAGCAGAACGGTGGCAAGGCCATCCTCGCTGGTGTCCTCGTGTCCTTTCTGGCCCGCCTGAAACCATCCAGAATTCAGTAGCCTCTCTTGTCAAAGGAAACAATATCATCCACATCTTCAAGAGGCTGCAGTGTCTCCCCGTACAGATGAGAAAATCCTTCACGAAAGCTTGTATCATGTACAAAGCAGGGGCAGCCACAGCACCATTCTACCTGGCTTACCACCTCCAGAGGATACCATAAGACAAGCTTTAGCAAAGGCTGGGCAACAACATTTAAACAACAGAAAACAAGAAAACAAGCCTGATCTCGCATCCTCTCGGACCTCCTCCATTACGCTTTGTACATTTGTCCTCTATGTGCAGCAGTATGTTACTTCCCTGCTATGTGTGCACCACAGAAAACACAATACATACACATTATGTTTACATTTGAACAAGTATGTAGGATGCAAAGGATGCACACTGAAATAAATGTAAAGCATGGAGAGAAAAAAGTAATGTCAGGGACATTATCATGTCATCAAGTATTCATGTAACTCTTAAATGTGACTTTAAGGAAACATGTAGGGTTCTATAACAAATGTGCTAAAATAAGGAAGTGACTCAAATGTTAAACGTTCAACTTCTATTTTTACCATAGGGTATGATGCCAGATTAGTCAATAAGTGATTCAGGGTTGGAATATCCTCACAAGTAGCCTTATTGTTAGAATGGAGGAGTGATGAGGCCTGTATCCAGCATGCATTGAAGTCCTTTGGTGTCTTTTACTCAAGATTCTTCAGGAGGTCTGGCGCCTGTGTCCAGCATGCATTCCATTCCTTCAGTGTCTCTTACCCAACATGCTTGAGGAGGTCTGGAGCCTGTATCCAGAATGCATTGCATTCCTTCAATTTCTCTTACTAAACATGCATGAGGAGGTCTGGAGCCTGTATCCAACATGCATTGCATTCCTTTAGTGTCTTTTACTCAAGATGCTTGAGGAGGTCTGGGCCTGTATGCAGCATGCATTGCATTTGGTCAGAGTCCTTTACTCAAGATGCTTGAGGAGGGCTGGAGCCTGTATCTAACATGCATGACCTTCAGTAATTGTCCTTTACTCAAGATGCTTGAAGAGAGCTGGAGTCTGTATCCAGCATGCACTGCATTCATAAAGTGTCTTTTACTCAAGGTGCTTGAGGAGGTATGGATCATGTGTCCAGCATGCGTTGCATTCTTTCGATGTATCTCACTTAAAATGATTGAGTAGGTTCAAATCACCTATCCAGCATGCATTTAAGTGTTTCGTTTTCATGAGGATTGAGGAGGAATGGAGCCTGTGTTCAGTATGCTTTGCATTCCACCATTGTTACTTTACAATGATGCTCGAGGAGATGCATATCCTGAATCCATCATGCATTGCATTCGTAAATGTCTCTTATCCAAGATGCCTGATGAGGTCTTGGGCCTGTATCCAGCATGTGTTGCAATCCTTCAGTGTTTCATGCTCAAGATTCTTGAGAAGTCCGGAACCCGCAGCTTTAACATTCTTTAGAGTCTCTTTCTCCACATGCTCTGAGATATAATGAGGTCCGAAGCCTATATCTAGCATGCATTGAATTCCTGTAGATGCTTGGGGAAGTCTGGAGCCTGTATCCAAGATGCTTGAGGATTTCTGAATCCTATGTCTAGCGGGCATTTCATTCCTCCAGTGTCTCTTACTCAAGATTACTTGAGGTGGTCTAGATGCCGTATCCAGAATTCATTGAATCCCTTTAGTATCTCATATTCAAGATGTTTGAGGAGGTCCAATTCTTGTATCCAGTGAAGACACGGTTCTTGGAATGGCCCTCATGACCCCCATGCGACTGTCAACCCACAGAATGAAGAATGAAAGGTGTTGATTGGCCAGCCACCAAATGGACTAATGTACCAATGATATTACAAGGGATATTCTCTCAGTCAACCATTTAAACCATATCCAGTTGATGGGTTCGAGGAGACATGTGTCATATCAATGGACCAGGTCGACTGACAGCAAAACCAAGCAATGATGACACCAATAGAGACATCACGATATAGCAGCGTTAGTCATGAAGCAAATCTGCACTCATGCATAAAGTAACGCAGACATACACTAATTTATATTACTTGTAGACATAAAAAAACATGCACAGGACTCCCGTAGGTAGAGGACGGATACACTTACATAATGGCAAAAACCTATTTTTCCTTTCGCCAAATAAGAAAATGCAAGACAGCAAAGTATATGTGGACCAAGCTTTATTTTTGCAAATAACCTTAGGAATCTATATAAACATACAGGGAACCTGTAGGGTGACTACAGTGAATGAGGCTGGAAAAACAGGCTCCAGATCCATGGAAGAGGAGACACAGGTCCTGCAGCATGAGGTGCAGAGCTGGTGTTCACAGCCAAGGACAAGGGCGGATGGAAAATTCCTCATTCCTGAGGCAGCAAGCCACCTCATAATTACAGACAGAAGAGCTTGGTTTTGCAGTCTCTTCACACGTGACCCAGCAGAGCAAGACAATGCCCATTGACTCGTGGTGAGCAGTGAAGCTGTTCCCAGTGAAGCAGAATGAAATGATACATGTGTTGCCCACCAACAATGCCACCTGCAGGCTCTCTCTCAGGCTAGGTGATCTGACCAGTAGTAATGACCTGGAACACACAGCAGTCCATAGCCATTCTCATTACTGAGAAAAGGTGCACTCACCTCTGTGAACAGAACAGAAAAAGGTCCCAAGCCTGGGAGAACCCGTTCTAGCCAATCCAGAAGCACCATTTGAAAGGTGATATAAAATGATGCATGGACCAATGGTGATCCTGTAACACTGCAACAATATAGTGGGCACCTTTTGGGGGAAGTCTCAGGCGGATCCACTAGATATGGCTACCCAATGGGATAGATTAATATATGGGACCTCTATATGTGATTAGTACAGACTAACCAATGGAGATACCGCATAGGTTTTTGGGGTGGGCCTGGGTTTTCTGACATCATTAGGACCTAAAACCTTGTGACACAGTTCTGAGATTTCTGGAGAATTTTATTTTCCTGTAGGTGCCTACCGTTCCTCATCAACATCCTTCCCACACCTGCTACTCCTTCTTCCACTCTTTCTTCCGCCCCTCCGACTGGTGTACCATGCTCCTGTACTCCTCCTCAGAAAACCCTCAAAGGAGGTGCCCTCTTTCATCTAGCCATGGTTAATGCACGTTCTGCCATCAGGCGCTCTGCCGACATCTGCCTTCTCCTTGAAGACATTGGGCCTCATTACGTCCCAGGCGGTAAGTTACCGCCTGGGCCGTGACTTTACCACCATGGCGTAAACTACGTTTACGCCATGGTGGTTGGCGGACTTACCGCCCCATTCTGACCTTGGCGGGGTGGTAAGTCCCCAATCCCCATTTACCCTTCCCCATTCCCATTTTTGCCCCATAGGGCATAATGGGAGTGGGGAAGGCGTTAATTACGCCACCGTAAATTACGGTGGCGTAATTAACTCCATGGACCCTTAGCGCCATGGATTTTAACACCTGCTAAAAGCAGGTGTTAAATCCGCCATGGCGCTAAGGGACCTCGTACTCAGGCGGTAAGGATCAGCGCTGTTTACGCTGCCATAAACCCCTTACCGCCTGGGTCGTAATGAGGCCCATTGACCTTAATATCCTTGCTCTTACCGAGACATGGTTCAATGCCAGACCACTCATTGCTTTTCACTCCCTTCTCCCTGATGGCTATAAGATCATCTTAATGCCTCACCCTAACCATGTTGGTGGTGGGGCTGATCTTCCCTGCGTGGGTCCCTTCTTCCCTCATACCCAACCAGCCTTACTCCTCCTTCAAGAGCCTGGTTTGCAAGCTGGTCATCTCTCCCACCTCCTCTCTGACCATTGCCCCTATCTACAGGCCACCTTCCCTGTTCCGCTCGGAATGGGCTGATTTCACCTCCTCTCTCCTCACAACCACCTCTAAACCGCTTCTCCTGGGTGACTTCAACATCCACCTTCATTCCCCAATCACGGCATCTACTCTTTTCTGTGACCTCTGCACCTCGCTCTCCCTCTCCATGCTCCATTCTGGTCCTACCCACTCAGCTGAACACACTCTTGATGGCTTCATCCAAACAGATCTATCACTCTCCCCCTCCCCCATTGATCACCCCACTCTTCTGGTCAGACCATTCTCTCATCTCCTCTCGCCTGGGTCTTCTTGGCCCTCTACCTGCACCTCCCCCATCCCTGCCAACCTCGCTCACAAACATCCATCTGATAAAAAGAGTGTCAGCTGCAGCCTTCACATCTACCTTTAATCCACCCTTTGCCCTACTGCAAACCATACCTTTGGCTCTGCTCTCAGCAACTTCCATCTTGCCAACAATAATACCCTTGACATTATTGCCCCAGTCATAATGATACACCTGAAACAGGCCTCCAAGCATAACACCTGGTATGACTCTGAGCTTGCAGCCCTGAAACGCAATTGCAGAACTGCGGAACGGAAGTGGCAGACCTCAGGCTCACCCTCTGATAAACTCGCCTGTCGCCTACTCCAAAGGCAATACTGATTCTCCATTCACTCCAAGAAAAGAGCTCACATCCAGGCTCGAGTCTCTGGTACATCAAAAAACATGGCTGAACTATTTAAAATTTCCAAGGCACTAGCCAACCCTTCCGCAGCCTCCGCATCTCTCCCCACCCAGGCCCTCTACAATGCACTGGCCACACACTTCACTGCTAAAACTCAGCAAATCCTGATCACCCTTGCGTCCTCTCCCCCTCCCCCTTCCTCCACTCCCAAGCTTCCTAAGGCCTCCCACCCACCACCTACCTTCCTCTCCTCCTTCTCTCCTATCATACCTGATGAGATCACCAGAGTTGTCTGCTCAAGGAAGGTCTCCTCCAAACAAGTCTCCCCTGTTCCTCCAGAACCATTAAGGACAATATTGTCTCTCTTGCTCCTGCACTGGCTGATTTTTGTGACCACTCTTTTGCTACTGGATCTTTCCCCTCCTCCCTCAAGCACCCTCCTGAAAACACCCTCTGCAGATCCGCTTTTGCTGCCAATTACTACCCCATATCCATCACCCCCTTCATTGGGAAACTCTTGGAGAAGCATGTCTTCCCCCCACTGACCCAGCACACTGAATTTGTTAGCAACCACCAATCTGGATTCCGAGCATCCAGAGGAATGGAAACTGCTCTTCTAAACACCCGTGAGGAACTGCTCACATCTCTTGACGCCAACTCTCAAGCTGTTCTCATTCTACTTGATCTCGCCTCTACAATTGATACAGTCAACCACTCCATCCTCATAAAACAGCTCCACTATACTGTGGGTTTTGCAATGTCATTAGGACCTAAAACCTTGTCACACAGGTCTGGCAGCTGAGATTTCTGGAGAATTTTGTCTTCCTGTATGATCCCTGTCTATTGGAGAAATAAAGGCATTAAACATTGCCCCATGGATGAGTCTTTTGTTTTTGCATTGGGGACATTTGTTGGGCCTAAATCTCTGCTGATTTGGACATTGTTATTGAGAACCCAAAATTCCTTTGGCATACTCCAATTGGTAGCAAAGGGCAGATTGCTATGATTGCTCCGAAAGAGGGCGTCTCATCCCACAGCATGCCTCGAAGGCTGTGAGGTGACCCACGGAAGTCAAGAGTTACACTGAGAGTGCACACTGTGAAGAGATCCTCAGGAACCGCCTTGGAGAAATTCCTGCCCACTTTCCATGGGACGCCCAGCAGACTGGAAAGGCAGTGTGGCAGATTGGGGGAAGAGTTGGTTTCGGAACGATGTCAGTGGATCATGGAGTGTAAGTATAGACTTAGCTATACGACAAACCGGGGAGGGGTGGACCGCTGTTGATTGGTGTTCGTATTGAAGTTTTAGGGGTGGCAAGGTGTGTTGTTGGTTGACTTTTGTTAGTGGTTAGGGAATATTCGATCTCGGGGTGATCAGTTTTGGCAGTCAGTTTAGACGATTGACTTAAGGGTACAGATGACAGAAGTAATGTAAATATTGGGTTTCCTGTGGGTTGGGCGTTGTAGCTCTTGTTATGGATGAAGGTATCCCTGCGTAATAAAGCTTGGCAGGTTAAGCTAGCTTGTAATGCAAAAGGTGTTCTCCTGGTTAAGTCTTTTGGAGGTGTTTTATCTACAAGTCGACGCTGTAGGTACAGGCAGATCAGGTGAATGATTGGCATTCCCTGTTAGGAGGACAGGATGACGGTTGAGTATATTTTTTTCTTGTTCTGTCAAGTTTGCCGTTGTGGTCGGAAAGTGTTTAAGTGAACATATTGGAGGGGCAGATATCAGTGATTTTTTAAACTTCCTTACGGTAGAGGTGACGTCACCACTTAGGTTGCTGTATAGAACTTAAGATGCATGAGAGGTGCAGAGCATCTTTTGGTGGTCTGTGAACAATAATGGAGCTATGAAAAAGTGGGCATGCCTTTGAGGCAGAGCATGAGCAGCGCATGAGCAGAGTTGTCAGTTGAGCCTTTGGGGTGGAGAGCTGAAGAAGGGCGGTTGCATGGACCACATCCCTGGTCTGAGATTAATGTGGCAATTTTATATGATCAATAAGCAATATTTGTTAACTGCATATTTCAACTGTGGATGTGCAGACATCCCAATTTAGGGTCAAGTAAGTATTGACGTATAATCTACTCAGGTAAAATCATGAGGGACATACCCCTCCAGCACATATGCAATTCCCTCCCACAGCAAAAGGACAAAATCTGTCAGTATAGCGCAGAATGGACTCGCAGCACAGAGGGTAAATTGGTGAAGCCCCGGCCAAAAGAAGGGAGCTTCTCCAAATGTGTGCAGCAGCAGTTACACATGTATATACACATGGCTTACAAGGGTAAGAAGGTAAGCAAATATGCATATGTTAACTGCATTAGCAGAGAAAGGGTACAATGTAGAGAAGGAAAAATTACAGTATTGTTAGTGAGAGGTACTGTACATTGGACAGTTAATAACACAGGAAGGGCAGAAGGTGACACCAGAAAGGGCAGATGCAATCTTCAGGACGTCCAAACCCACAACAGTGAGACAGATGCAGCAATGTTTAGGTCTCTGTAATTATTGCAAAGCATGGGTATTTGACTACAGCACATAAAGGCCTCTGTTAAGTGCACTTAAGGAGGCACAGAGAGGGGAGGGCACACTACAATGGACAGAAGATATGACAGGTGCATTGGAGGAGCTGAAGGAAGCAATATGCACAGCTTCTGTAGTAGGGACCCTAGAGTATCAATACGAATTTGATTTGTTCTCACACTCCAATGGAGTAGTGATGACTGTAGTGCTCACACAGTAGACAACACTAGGACATACACCATTGGCATACCATAGTGCAAAATTAGATATATTAATGAGGGGACATTACCCTTGTGAGCAAGCACTGCTGCTGCTACTTTTGCAGTGGAGAAATCAGTGAGTATCACAATGGGAAGCAGCACCACTCTCTTTGTGGAGCATGCTCTCTTTACAATACTGGAATGGCCCAAGAGTACACTGACCACAAAGGGGACTTCAGGGTACGAGTTGTTATTATTGAATCTAGCCATAAAGGTTGTGAGATGTAGGACTGTGAACCCAGTGACATTCGTTGCCGAACCAATAGAGGAGGGATACTATGTGCATGATTGCACCGCAAACATGGAGCAATATGACGACATTCCAAGATTAAGGGAAAATCCACTTGAGGGGGAGAGGTGCGTTACAATGGAAGTTCTTTGAAAATAGACCAGACCACAGGGGAGAGACATACAGGGATAGCAGTAGTGACAATGAACGAAGATGGAATAGCTGAAGTGGTAGAAAGTGCACAATTACTGTCACATTTTTCGGCACAGGCAGCAGAACTAGTAGCCATTATACTGGCATTAGAGCAGAGCAGGAACCAGGAAGTGACAATGGAGGTCATTACGACATTGGTGCTAAGTGCACCAACTTTACCACCATGGTGTAAACTCTGTTTACACCATGGTGGATGGCGGATTTACCACCCCATTCCAAGGTGAGTGGGGCGGTAAATCCCCATTTCCCATTTTCCCTTCCCCATTCCCATTTTTGCCCCATAGGGCATAATGGGAGTGGGGAAGGCGGTAATTTCGCCGCCGTAATTAGCACCCTGGCGGGTTAGCGCCATGGATTTTAACGCCTGCTAAAAGCAGGCGTTAAAATCAGAATCAGTCGTTAAGGGTTAACGGTGGCGTTAACCCTTAACGCCTGAGTTGTAATGAGGGCCAATGTATTCAGACTTATCCTACGTGATGTCTACAGTACACTCTGGATTGTCACGTTGGCTAAGGAGGGGTTTCCGAAGTGCTGACAGCACAACGGTACAGCATGCGCTCCTATTGGGCAGACTCATAGAGATGATTAAATTCATAGGCATAGCAGTCATGAAGTGCCAGGCCCACATGAGAGGGGAGGATCCCGTCTCTAGGGGCAATGAAGCACCAGATGCAAAAGCGGAGTGCGCAGTATATTTTGATGACATTTCAGATTTTGACACCCCAAATCACAAGCCTACATGTGTGCGCACAATGGTGTAACAAGAAGGGTACAGTATGTTACCAATGACACAGATTATGGGGTTACAGGGAAGTGCACCAAGGGAAGAAAAAGAATTATAGGTGAAAAGGGGATGCTCTATATCTCCATCAGATGCCCTATGGTGACAGCAGAGCACAGGAAAACTGGTGATGCCACTGTCATTATTACATACTGCAGTTACACAACTTCACCATCCTACCCACATGAGGAAGGATGCACTTGCTGCTCACTTTGGAGAAGACTGGTTCTGTCCCAATTTAATAGAACATGTGACTGTGTTAATAGAAAATTGTGTGACATGTAAATGCTTTACTGTGTGGCATACATTAAAGGTTGTAAGAGGAGCCATAACTCACCCATTGGGCCGATTCCCACATCTCCATGTTGATTACGTAGACATGCTCAGGTATGTCAAGGTTACCTTTATACGATAGTGGTTGTATGCCCATTTCCCCGATGGATCGAGGCCGGTCCCTGTTCACACAACGATGCCCTTAGAGCAGAAAAACTCCTGGTTAGGGAGATTTTCCCATGCTGGGGCATGTCTGATGTCCTGCGGTCTGACAATGGAGCCCACTTTAATAATGAAATGTTCCACCATATCACAGATTTACTGGGGATCCAGAACACGTTTTCCTATGGTTATCAGCTGCAGGCAAACAGTGTGTGCAAACGCCTCAACGGCCTGCTTAAAGACAGGATCTCCAAGATGAAGACTACCTTGAATAAAAGTTGGTTGCATTGTCTGCCCTTAGCATTGTTCACATTGTGCAATCAGCCTGGGTTTGACCACCATTTAACACCACATGAGGTGGTAACCGGACGGCGCATGTGACTACCCCTGGCTCCTCCCACTAGGATATTGACAGATGCAAACCCAGTATCTGATGTACTTGTAAAAGAAATGTATGAGTACACCACTTCTATGATGGCTAGTGTGTCTTTTATTTCTCGCCAACTGCACACGGCGGGAGAGGTCAAAAAAAGAATGAAGGGGACAACATCCTAGAAGCCAACGAAGATATCTTGAAACCACCATGGCTTTATCAGGGAGATTCAGTTGTCCTGCGCAACTTTGTGCGAGCCTGGTAAAAACCCAGTTTCCTCTGCCCCTCTACTGTGGAGTAAGCAACCGATTGAGCAGTAAGGATCAAGGGCAAGAGAGCCTGGAATTACATTGGTGATGTGAAACCCTTTTGGGCAGAGACCTCTACCGGCTGCGAAGAGGAGGGGGGAAATTTGAGATGAGAGGAAGAAAAAACATCCAAATAAGACAAAACCAGACAGAAGACTTGCAGCCAAAGATTACCCGCTCTAGAGTAGGAGAGAGATTGGGAATGGACTACCTACGCTGGACCTCATTACGAGTCCTACGGAAACCCTGCCAGTGTTTCTGGTGGGTTGCAGCTAGGCTCATAATATTTTACCGGCGCCTGACTTCCTGGTGCCATCGGGTCATTACAAGTCGGGCGGCCTGGGAATTCAGGCGCCGGTAAAATGTTAGTCCCCGTTCCCTTAGGACTTTATGGTAGTGGGGACTCAGAAGCACCAGCACCTTTGCTAACAGTGCCGGTGCTGCCATGGTCACTGTGCCTGGCAGGGTCAGACCAATAAGGTGCAACAGCCCTGGCAGGCAAACTCATAGTTTGCCGGTCTGGAAACAAGGTTACCAGTGAGTTTACTGGCACCCTTGCAATGAGGCCCACTGTCTTCATTCATTTTGAAAGTGGTGACTGTTATTTCTGTGTCCGATGATTTCTACATACCCTATGATTTCACAGGACCCTAGGCCTACCACTTTTCAGGGGCAATTTGTCCAATTTGTCAGAATTTCTGAATGAGAGAGAAGACCACCCCCTGATTTATTTTTCTGTGCCTTTCTGATTCATTTGGCCCAAACGTATCCACGACTTCGCCAATGAAGTCCCTCTGTCATAGAACTAGTCTCTGATACCAAAATCTGTGTTGTGTGTGAAAAACTATTCTTCATTGCACTCGCACAACACAACACCTGCAGAGCTTAAGCTAGCATATATTAACAATATAAACAGGCATTTTTGACAAATTTCAGGCACGTTCTACATACCTATTGGAGCTACACAAAAGCCCAAAGCGGAGTAAGTGATGTGTATCATTATTAAAAGTGTAATTGTGGCATTTTGTGTCTTCTGTTGTCTCTACCTCTTTACCCTCATGGTTTTTCAGAGACTACTTTTTGTAGATGCACAAGCTGTTAACCCTACTAACATAACACCAGTCTAGGCAGGAATGGCCACCATGTCAGGTCGCGTGGTAAGGACTGCCAAACCAGTAAACAGAATAGGCGCAGTGCTGATCTAGATTTAGGTGGGGTTGATTCATACCCAACTGATTCAGCCTGGATATTTAATAACATGTGGTACAAGTACATGACCAAAGTAGACCAACAAATCACTGGAGAGAGCTGTTATTTGCTTCCTCTCTCATCTCCCATGCCAGGAGTGCCTCCAGAGTGTTTGTGGCAACTGAAATACCAGCAACAAGAGCACAACGCCTTATGTATCTATTGTTGTGCACCACAAGGGGAAGATTTCAAGGGAAAAGAGCTACCCTAAGATGGATGTCCAAAAGGACTTTTCCATATGAAGACAACTATATGAAGACTCTAGTCATGATGGAAGATGACTGGAAAATATATCAGGACATAGAATACATAACTGAAGGTCTACAAAGGGAAAAATAATAGCAGTGACGTTAAAGGAATGACCCTGTCTCAAAAGGGGGTTAGCAGAGATAGGATGAGAACCAGGATGCTGGGAAAGACCACAAATGCTAGAGTATGGTCAAGTTTAGACAGCCAACAGCTGGGAAGAAGGGGTGGTGGGGAGAAAGGCACATGCACTCCTCAAAGTTTCAGTTCAAATAATGCAAGAATAAAACAACAAATGTTTCCAGAATGATGGTCCAGTAAAGGTTGGAGAAAACAAAGAATATAAGCAGACAGTAAATGTTCCAGGTATGAAAGTTGAAACAGCTGTACTGATGGAAAACTATTGGGCCTGCGGATCCAAAGTGTACATGAAGCTACCACCTAATTGGGGAAGGACGTGCTCACAGGTGTACCTCAAGACACCAGCACTGGTCACACCCCAGAAGGATATCAAGGTAGAGGGATTCCCCAAGATGGACTTTAACAGAAGGAAGAGGACCTCTGTAGATCTAACCAGAGTGAAGAGGGTAAACTATGCATGCATCTTCAAAGATGGATTGCCTAGATGCAATACCTCCAGAGCATAGACTGTTTGGCAGAAGAGAGATATTTTTTGTATCAATCATTCAAGCAGTGCAGGCCAGCACAAATGCAAAAGGGCTACAGATTATGGGATGGGAGCTGATGCAGACAATAAACTCAACCGTCAAGGGGTTCAATGCAATCAAGGATGAGCGCTGAGCTGTGAGGTTAATGGAGCTACAAAATAGATATGTCTTAGATTTTCGGATAGCAATGGAGGGAGGGGTTTGCGCCGGAATCGGGTCCTCTTGCTGTTCATTCGTTCCAGCAAATGACAAAGACAAAGGAACACTCACTAAGGTGGTTACCAGATTATCAGAATTGCATGCCAAAATGGAAGCTGAGACAAATGCTGCAGGGAAGCCTGAAGGCTGGCTGTCGTCCATCTTTTCATGGGTACGAACATGGATAACCAAGAGACTGCAGGTGTTAGCTGCAGCACTAGTGTTAGTATGGCTGACTTTTTGTGTCATCAGGATATGCATTTGCACAATGCCCGAAGACAACTGAGAAAACTGTAGGAATTAAAGTACTGGTAGACATTGGGCCTCATTCCGAGTATGGCGGTAAGGGATAGCGGCCACCGCTAACGAGAGCGGTGGCGGTAATCCCTTACCGCCATACTCCGAGTTCCCTTAGCGCCATGGTGCTTTTAACACCTGCTTTTAGCAGGCGTTAAATACCATGGCGCTAAGGGACCTTGATGTTAATTACGCCACCGTAATTTACGGTGGCGTAATTGACGCCTTCCCCACTCCCATTATGCCCTATGGGGCAAGAATGGGAATGGGGAAGGGTAAATGGGGATTGGGGAATTACCGCCCCGCCAACCTTGGAATGGGGCGGTAATTCCGCCAACCACCAAGGCGCTGCCGGTCCGGGTACGGCGTCAACCAAGGCGTTAATAGCGCCATTGGTTAGCGCCGTACTCGGAATGAGGCCCATAGACTCAGAAGATAACAAGATAATAAAGGCTTGAGATACACTGAGGGCACAGATAACAGACTGCCCTTTGTTCCCGCCTGGAGTAATGTTTGAGTATCCCTATGACACTAAAGACTATTGGGGCACATTGGTTTGGTACAGTCCTGAAGGAGACTGCAGTTACGTGACATGGAGTTTGGATGATCATGCAAGATTCTATGGACACCTAGGGGGAGTCACACAGATATGGCTCCCGAAGTTAAAGTTGAATAATGTTGGAGGAGTAGTTGCTAGGTCGACCAGATGGGGAATTGAAGCTACGGCCTTTGGAATGGCCCTCATATCCGCTATGCGACTGTCAATCTGTGGAATGAAGAATGAAAGGTGTTACTTGTTGTTTGGCCAGCTACCAAATGCACCAATGTATCAATGATATGACAAGAGATATTCTCTCAGACAACAATTTAAACAGTATACAGTTGATGGGTTTGAGGAGACAGGGGTCTCATCAATGGACCAGGTCGACTGACAGCAAAACCAAGCAGTGATGATGTTGCTAGATACATCATGGCTTAGTAGCGTTAGTCATGGATCAAATCTGCACTCATGCATGAAGTAACACAGACATACACTAGTTTCTATGACTTGTAGACATAAAAAACATGCTTATGACTTCCGTAGGTAGAGGATGGATACACTTACATAATGGCAATACCTATTCTTTCTTTCGCCAAAGCAGAAACGCAAGAAAGCAAAGTATATGTGGACCAAACTTGCATATGCTGTATTCTAAAATAACCATAGAAAGCTATAGAAACATATGGGGAACCTGTAGGGTGACTAAAGTGAATGAGGCTGGAAACACAGACCTCAGATACATGGGAGGGGAGACATGGGTCCTGCAGCGTGAGGCGCAGAGCTGGTGTTCACAGCCAGGGACAAGGGCCGGTGGAAAATTCATGGTTCCCGAGGCAGCAAGCCACCTGCAAGATCAGAATAAAATCTTCATAATTATAGACAGAAGAGCTTGGTTTTGCAGTCTCTTTGCACGTGACCCAGCAATGCAAGACAATGGGCCTCATTACAAGGTTGGAGGTAGCCTTGCGGGTAAGAGCGGCAAGGCTAACTCCATACCGGCAAGAAAGTCTGGCACCCGCGAATGGGTAATTACCAGGGCATTCTGACCCTGCCGGACCCGGCAATTGCATTTCGCGGGTGCCGGTAGATCCCCATTCCCATTTCAGTCCCATAGGGCTCAATGGGAATGGGGATGCCTGTAGCACCAGTGCTACAGGCATGCTGTGCTTGCAGGTGCCTTTTATTCTGCCAGGGCAGACCTGGCGGAATGAAAGGCACCCGCGGAACAACTTGGAGTTTGCCGGTCCGGACACAACAGTACCGGTTCTTACCGATACTGTTGTGTCCGGACCGGCAACCTTATAATGAGGCCCAATGTCTATAGACTTGTGGTGAGAAGAGAGACTGTTCCCAATGAAGCAGAATGAAATGATACATGTGTTGCCCACCAAAACTGCAACCTGCAGGCACTCTCTCAGGCTAGGTGATCAGACCAAGAGCAACAATCTGGAACACACAGCACTCCATAGCGATTCCCATGACCTTGAAAAGGTACATTGAGCTCTGTGAACAGAAAAATGTCCCAGGCCTGGAGGACCCGGCCTAGCTAATTCAGAAGCTCCATTTGTAAGGTGATATAAAATGTTCTATGTGCCATTGGTCTGCCTGTGACCCCACAATAATGTAGTGGGCACCTTTTGGGGGAAGTCTCAGGCAGAGCCACCTGATATAGCGACCCAATGGGATAGATTAATGTATGGGACCTCTATAGGTGATTCGTACAAACTAACCAATAGGGATACCTCAACTTTTTTTTGGTGCACTAGGGTTTTGTGACGTCATTAGGACATAACACCTTGTGACACAGGTCTGCTGAGATTGCTGGAGAATTTTGTTTTCCTGTATGATCCCTTTCTATTGGAAAAATAAAGACAGTAAACTTTGCCCCAGGGCTTAGTCTTTTGCAGTGGGGGAGTTTTGATGGGTCTAAGTTACTCTGCTGATTTGGACACTGTTATTGTGAACCCCCAATTCCTCTGGCATACTTCACCAGAATGCATTGCATTCCTTCAGTGTTTTTAACTCAAGATATTTGAGGAGGTCCAGAGCCCATGTCTAACATGCATTGCATTCCTTCTGTGTCTCCTACTCAGAATGCCTGAGAAGGTCCGGAGCCTGTATCCAACATGCATTGCATTCCTTCAGAGCCTCTTATTCAAGATGCTTGAGGAGGTCCAGAGTTTTTAACCAGCACACTTTTCATTTCTTTAATGACTCTTACTCACATGCTAGGAAAGGCCAGGCGTTCCAAAGTCTGTATTCAGCATGCATTTCATTCCTTCAGTGTTGCTTACTCATGATGCATGAGGAGATCCGGGACCTGTATTGAAGTTGCTTGAGAATTTCCAGATCTTGTATCCATCATGAATTGCATTCCTATGTGTCTCTTATGCAAGATCTTTGAGGAGGTCTGGATTCTGTATCCTGCCTCTGTTGCATCCCTGCAGCGTTTCTTACTCAAGATCCTTGAGGAGATCCAGAGCCTGTATTCAGCAGATTTTGCATTCCTCTAATGTCTCTTACTTAACATACCGGAGGAGGTGAGGTCCAGAGGAGGTCCAGAGCCTGTATGCAGCATGCATCGCATTGCTAGAGTGTATTTTACACAGGATGCATAAGGAGGTCCACATCTGCTCTTTAGCATGCATTGCATTCCTTCGGTGTCTTTTACTCAAGATACTCGAGGAGGTCCAGAGCCTGTATTCAGCATGCATTTCATTCCTTCAGTGTCGCTCACTCATGATACGCTAGGAGACCCGGTAGCTGTATTCAAGATGCTTGATAATTTCCCACATTGTATCCAGCATACTTCCATTTTTCTTTTACAAGAGCCTTGAGGAGGTCTAGATTTTGTGTCACGCCTCAGTTGCCTTCCTGCATTGTTTCTTACTCAAGATTCTTGAGGAAATCTCGAGCCAGTATTCAGCACATTTTGCATTCCGCTAATGTCTCTTACTCCACATGCTTGAGGAGTCGAGGAGATCCAGAGCTTGTATCCAGCATGCATTGAATTCAAGATGCTGGATGAGGTCTCGAGCCTGTTTCCAGCATGCATTACATTTCTTCAGTATCTCGTATTCAAGAATCTTGAGAAGGTCTGGAACCTGTATCCAGCATGCTTTGTGTTTCCTCTGTTTCTCTTATTCAAGATGATTGATTAGTCCCAGAGCCTATATACAGCATGAATTGCATTTCTTCCATGTCTCTCATTCATGATGCTTGATGCGTTCTGGGATCAGTATCCAGCATGCAATCCATTACTTAATTGTCTTTTACTCAGGATGTTTGAGGAGGTCCTGATCTACTGTTCAGCATGCATTGCATTCTTTCAGTGCCTTTTACTCATGATATCCGAGGAGGTCCGGATCCTGTATCCAACAATCTTAGCTTCTTTGAATTAAGATGCTTAGTAGGTCGGGATCCTGTTCCCAGCATGCATTGCATTCCTGCAGTGTCTCTTACTCAAAAGGCTTGAGGAGGTTCAGAGCGTTTGTCCAGCATGCATTGCATTCCCACACTGTTTTTACACAAGATCTTTGGGGAGGTCTTTATCCAGCATGTGTTGCATTCCTTCAATGATTCTTACTTAGAATTCTTGTGTCTATTACTCAAGAAGCTTGAGGAGGTCCGGTGCCTTTGTTCAGCATGCAGTGCATTTTTCGAGTGACTGTTACTCAAAATGCGTGAAGAGGTCCAGAGCCTGATCAAGCATGTGTTGCATTCTTTCAATGTTTCTTACTCAAGATGCTTGAGGAAGTCTGGAACCTGTATCCACGATGCTCCAGGAGTTCATCACCCACAATCCTGCATGTATTGCATTCCTCCACGGCTCTTACACAAGATACATGAGGAGGTTCACAGCCAATGTCCAGCATGCATTACGTTCCTTTAGTGGCTCTAACTCAAGGTGCAAGAGCAGGTCTGAAGCCTCTATCCAGCATTGTGATGGATCCAACCAATGAATCCTATATCAGCCAGGATTTCATTTAAACTGTTGACTCTGTCATAAGTGCGTGCATCCATGGACTTGCACCCAGTCACCTTAAGGAAAAGGTCTCCACATACAAGACTACGAGAGACCTTTGATCCACCACCACCCATCTTTTGAGAGTGGATCGGGTTAAGAGAGTGCGTGGAAATGGACGTTTGTTTCCAGTCTTGGTGGCCTGTGCATGGAACGAGTTGCCCCAAGTACTCAGAGAGGAAAAAAACACCTGGCTTTAAGAATGTCTTTAAAAACTATACTGTTCATGTAAAGCATCTGCCCATCTGTCTGCATATTCTGTCCCTGTACGTTAGCGCCTGGATGCCTTAGGGCTTTGGCGCTATATAAATTCAATATCATAACATGGCGCTTGAACCTCAGGGAGGCCTAAGTGCCGATTTAACCTAATGCTGAGAAGCACAGTGACCATGACAGTGGGGTAAGGGATTTCAGTTTCCACCGGCAGAAAGAGAACCTGGGAAGTGCACATTGCCCCTTTACCCCAACACTGTGGTCATTGGGAAGTCGGGCATTGTTTTTAGGATCCTGAAAGCGCCAGTCTCATCCAGGGTTGGCATTGGTGGGCCTTTGAAGCCAGGCGGGGAAATGTAAGCATTGGATGCGATGAGTTTCCCATCGCCGAGTAAGGCTCAGCGAGTTGGACCATGTCTGTAAGGAAAGGACAACCACGCCATTGGGGGCATTGATGCCAAATTCAAAAGCATTATGGGAGGCTGAGACTTCACTATAGTGCAGAAAGTGGAACAAAAACCTGTTGCACTTGTTTTTGGCAAATTCTGACAAGAAACCCTGCCTATCAGTGGTGGCTACTATGTATGGGCAAAGGGGCGCAGACCTCCTTTCTCTGCATGAAGAGAAAATATGTCCGTTTCGATTGATTCAAATGTAATCAAAACGTACATCTTTCAGTTTCTCCTAGCGTTTGTTCAGTGCTGCGTAGCAGCAATCAGACACTGAAGCATTACATATTAACTGGCCTGGGTCAATACAGCACAGAACAGGGGCGCATCCGGCTCTAACTTAGCACATTTCGCATGTGCTGACCATCAGCATTCTGCACTCCACGCTGATAGAGTAAATGCTTTGAGAGGGAAGCTGGCGGGACGTCAGTGTTCAGGCACCGCAGCCTCTCATTGGCTCCACGTAAGCTACGTACGATGAATGACAGCAGAAACGCACCAGTGAAATGCTGAGGTGCCGTGGCTGAGGCTGGCCATCCGGCCAAGTCATACGTGTTTGGTGTGGAACCTGCATTCAGTTCCCATCAGGTAAGTGTAGAAAACAGCATGGTTTGTATGTATTTGTTTTTTTATGCATGACTAACTTTTAAATGTAGTCCTGTGTTGGTGTGAAGTTCCTTAAAGGAATAGCTTTGGTAGTTGGATATTTATTGGGAAATAAGGTGTACAAATGTCACGGGAGTGACTTTTGGATTGTTCTAGGCAAATAGATTGCCTGAGTACTTTTGTTATAATGGTGCCCAGATGCGGGGTACCGTCGGAGCCCACTCCCATTGACTCGCCGGAGCCGTGATGTATATTGCAACCTTCTTTAATCGTTAACAAGTGGCAACTGCCGCAACCCCGGACCTGCCCCTCCCCATCCCCTGCGTCATGTCCGGTGCGTCTCGCACCCCGCCCGCAATGGCGGTCAACCCACATAACGAGGTGGGCTTGCTAACATCTCCCCCCTTTTTAACATGCAAGTTCATCATCACGAGTCCTTACCCCATTTCTTCTATGAGGCGAAGTGGCTTTATACGGCTCCTCTGGGGGCACCTTGACCTGCACGGGGTAGCCCTCTCAGACACTGTTGTAGCAGCGTCTTCCTCTCTTTCGGACTCTTCCCCGTCTCCGTGGCATGACTCTTCGCGAACTCTGTCCTCTTCGCTTGCTCGGTCTCCTTCCCCGCGGTCTCCCTGGTGGGGTATCACTCATTTGAAATGTGAGCTGTTTCTTGTCACCGACGAACAGTCATTTTTCTGAGCTGTGACCATTGTGCCTTTGGTGTGCGTTACAATGTGGGGGGTGGGTGCGAAGGTGGCTTCCTCTTTCCTCTTCTAGGGTTGTTTGAGCCAGACTTCGTCGCCCGGTTGCATGATGTTTTCGCGGGCACGCCTCTTCCTATCAGTGCTTTCTTTCGACTTTGCCTTGCTCGCTTCGTCGTTGACTCTGGCCTCATGCTCTAGGGCTGTGGGTTCCTTTGGCCCGGGATCTTCCGGTAGTCTTGTGGTAATCAGTCTTCTGAACACTAAGTCCGCAGGGCATATCCCTGTTGTGCTGTGGGGCGCATGCCTGTATTCCCTGAGCAGTTGGTTGAGGGCCTGCTTGAACGGCTTGTTTTGAATATGGGCGATTTGTAGAGTCCTCTTGATACTGGCCCTGAACCTCTCTACCATGCCGTTTGCCTGTGGCCAGCGAGGTGTTATCTTGCGATGTTGGAAACCCATGTATTTGGCAAACCTTTGAAAGTCATGGCTGACGAACGTGGGACCGTTGTCCGATTTTATAACTTTGGGAATGCCATATGCTGACAGCATCCTGTCGAGTGCTGGGATGACGCTTGAGGTTGCACTGCTTTTGACAATTTGTGCATCTGGGAATCTTGAGTGTTCGTCCATGAGTACTACTACGTGAGAGCCATCGCTCAGCGGTCCAAATAGATCCACTGCAAGTTCTTCCCACAACTGTTTTGGGAGCGGTGATGTCTGTAGTGGGTTTGGGTGTGGTGGTGGAGCCACCTGGGCACATATGTGGCAGCCTCCCATGATGGTTTCTACTATGCGGTCCATTTTTGGGAACCACACCTTCTGTCGCAGCAGACGCTTCGTTGCCACCACCCCGCAATGAGCTTCATGAGCCAGGTGTACTATTCGTTCCCTGAGAGTTCGTGGGACGACAACCTTGCAGCCCTTTAGCAGTATGTGGTCTTCCACCACTGTTAGTTCATCTCGGACTTGGTCCAGCCACCTGACGTCTTCACGCATCACTTCTGTTTCTGATTTAGCCTGCTGTCTCATGAGAGGTTTTCTGTCTGTCTGTAGGCAGTCTTACTATTCGAGGGCTGGGTCCGCTTCTGACTGCGCAGACAGTTCCGCCCATTCCACCAGCACTGGTTGGAGGTGGTGGATCACATAGTTTTTGTATGCATCTGCGATGGACGGTTGGGATGCGGTGGAGGCTGTGGGGTGACGGAACAGGTAGTCCGCCGGGTTCTCTTCCTTACCGGGGCGTTGTTTTATTGTGAATTTATAGTCCTGTAGCCGTAGACCCCATCTGGCGATTCTCTGTGGCATCCTCGCTTTGGGGTCACTGTAGATGGTGAGCGGGGCCTGGTGGTCGGTGATTACGGTGAATTCCTTCCCAAATAGAAATAGATGAAAGTACTTGCAAGCCCACACCACCGCTAGGCTTTCTTTTTCCGCCTGCGATTACGCCTGTTCCGTGGCGGTCAAACTCCTGCTGGCATAGGCCACAATGTAGATGTTACGTGGCTCCGTCGGGTCTATTTGTGTCAGTATTGCGCCGAGACGTACGGGACTGGCATCCACAATTATCTCGTTGTCCCATCGGGCATCAAAGTATGCCATGTCTTCCGCCTGGGATATGGCGTTGCGGATCGCCTCAAATGCCTTTTGGCAGTCTTTGGACCATACGAATGGTGTGTCTTTGCGTGTGAGTAGTCGTAGGGATTGCTCACCATGGCGTAGTCCTTCAGGTATCTAGAGCAGTAACTAGCCAGACCCAAGAACGAGCGCAGGTCTGTCATGTTCTCGGGTGAGGTGCCGCATTGAGTGCTGTTACTTTGTCCGGATCTGGTCTCATCCCTTTGTCCGAGAAAATGTGGCCAAAGAACCTCAGGGATCTTTTTGAGAATTCGCACTTTGATTTGTTTAGTGTCAATCCCGCTTCCTCTAGTGCCTGACACACTCTGTGAAGTGCCATGTCATGCTCCTCTTGTTTTTTGCCATACACTAGGACATCGTCGGAATAATTTAAACAGTTTGGGACATGTCTAATCACTCTCTGAATTTCCTCTTGCAAAATTTCCGTGGCTGATGAGATGCCGAAACTTAGGCGTTTATATTGAAACTGGCCGAGGTGGGTCACAAACGTGGTGATGTATCGGGATTTCGGTGCTATTTCGATCTGATGATATCCCTTTGTCAAATCAAGCTTCGAGAAGATCCTTGCCCCATGCAGCAGGTGAATCATGTCAGTGATTCTGGGTGCTTGATGCTGCTCTCTCTCGATGGCCATGTTGGCTCTGCGCATGTCGACACACAGGCGTATGGACCCATCTGGTGACTTCTTGGGCACGGGGACGATGGGTGATACCCAGGGTGTGGGGCCTGATACGGGTTCAGTGACGTTCATTTTGATGAGTTTGTCGAGTTCCTCCTCCACCTGTCTTTGGACATTGATGGGAATGCTGCGATAGTGTTGAGCCACGGGCTGGACAGCCGGATTAATGTGGAGGTGCACTTTACGATTTTTAAGTTTGCCGAGTCCGGCGAATAGTTTCTGGAAGGTTAATTCAATTGCCTCTGGTTTGGCAAAGTATTTATGGGCCATCAGCTGGTATAAAATGTGTACGAGGCCCATGTCCACGGCAGTTCGAAAACTTAGAATGCACCCGCTGTTAGCCTCTGTTTTCAGAATGTGCAAGGGTATTTTCGCTGCGTGTTCCTTGTGGGTGCACCATGCCGTGATCGTGCCTTTACACGGTAGGGGTGTTGTGGCGCCATAGGGATATATGTCCACAACCGCTTTTTTGAGTTTAGGTGGGGGTGTGAGCAATTCGTAGGCTTGCTCGCTGATGATATTGACAGTCGCTCCTGTATCTATTAAAAATTTGAGCGGGGTTTTATTCACGTGTAGAGTGAGCATGAGACTATGTTGAGTCGCTGTGGTGTTGCTGTTCAGTGCCCATACGTAACCCTTTTCCTTTGATCTTCCTCTGACGATGGGGTGTCACTGCTGGTAGGGGAGGGCATTTCGATGTACCTCACGAACCGCCGCCTTTGTGAGCGTCTGGCATCGTCCGATGGTCGTCTGTCTTCCCGGGTGCAGAGGCTTTTCCGGTCCCTGTCCTCCCTTCTCGTGCTTTGACGGTCGCTCTCTCCTCTGGATCTCCGTGGGCTTTGGCGGTTGTATCGGCGCCTCTCCTGCATCCGGGGTTTCCCTGGTGTGTGAATGGGAGCATTTTTGCACAGGGCCCTCTAATGGTCCATGCCGTCGCAGGCGGCGCACTGCTGTCTGATGGCAGGGCATTCCCCTGTGTGGGGGTATTCGTACCCGCATTTGTAGCACGTGGCTTCTGGGCGTTTGCGTCCTTGAGTGGGAGTGGCATGCAACTTGTTAACTGCATCCGAGTTTTCAGTGTGCTGTTGTATGGAAACCTTGCCCAGGTTGTCGATTTGGGAGTCGACTCTGGCTTCCATGCGAGCTAGCGCCAGAATTTCCTCCAGGGACCTCTGCTTCTGTAACAGTTGTTTTCGGAATGGTTGTGAGAGGCAGCCGGCAATCACTTGGGATCTGAGGGCTTCTTCATTGGAATATCTGTGAAATTCACAGTGTTTTAGTTTGATGCGAAGGCGCATGACGAAATTGTCTATGGATTCCCCTTTCTCCTGTCTGGGCATGTGAAAGATATGGCGTTCATAATCAACATTCGTGTGCGGCGAGAAATATTCAGACAATTTGGCATGGAGTTCACCATATGTCACGGTTTCGACGTTGAGCAACTCACCCGCAATGTCTCTCACTGCCGGTCCCACTGCCATGAACAGCGTGTTCTTTAATCTCGCGTCGTCGGTTAGACCTATGGCACCCACATAAAATTTGAAGTCCCAGAGCCATATGGCCCAGCGGGGTCCTAGGTTCAAGGTGTCCCTTATTTCAAATGGATTGGGCATGTGTATGACTTGTGATGCACCACCTTCATTTTCCATGGGCTGGTTGTTTCCTTGAGAAGCGTCTGCCCCCCTCGATAGTGGTGCTGCGGTGACTGCCCCTCAAGAAGATGATGCTGTGGCGGCATCTTGGTCCGACATTGTACCTTGCCCTTAAGGGGTTGTGGTCTGGTCTTGGTGGTAAATTTGGATTGTATGCTCTTGTTCTTTATGATTGACTGGTATGGTGTCCTTCCCTAGGGCATCCGCCCTCCCTCTCTTGTCTTGCGAGCTCTGCAGTCCCTTGGCACCCTCACTAGGTGTGGTGGGGGTCTTACTGGCCTTCCGAATAGCCTGTGCTGATGGGGCTTACCGCACCACGTGGTCCGCTCTCGCTGCTGCCTGGCAGGCTGACTCACCAGTCACTCTGCGCTGTCTGCAATGCACCTTTGAGGTGGAGAGTCCTGATGGCACCCTCAGTGGTGCTTATGGAGGTGTGGTGGGGCGTGATGCCTCGTGTGGGTTTATTGCAGTGCTTACTGCTCGGCGTGGCCTGCTTCTTGGGCCCGCCGCTTGCCGCCGTGTTGATGTGCCGTCATAAGCACGGGTTCTCTCCGTGTGTGTGGCGCGTGGCTGCGGGCACTTTCCTCCTCCAGCTACGCGCTGTCGCTGCAGGACCTCCTGCGTGCGCCTGTGCCTGGGAGAGTGTGGGGCTGGTTGGCCGTGCAAACGAGGTGCACCGACGTGCTAAACTGCCCGGCGGCAGACCTTGCACCAACACGGACGGGGTCCATGAGCCCTCATTGCCATTGTTATAATGGTGCCCAGATGCGGGGTACCGTCGGAGCCCACTCCCAATGACACGCCCGAGCCGTGATGTATATTGCAACCTTCTTTAATCGTTAACAAGCGGCAACTGCCGCAACCCCGGACCCGCCCCTCCCCATCCCTTGCGTCACGTCCAGCGCGTCTCGCTCCCTGGCCACAACGGCGGCAAACCCACATAACGATGTTGGCGTGCTAACATCTTTTAGGAACAGTATATTAGTGGTCGAAAAGCGTAGTATAGTAATGGAAAAATGCTGTCAAAAGAGCAACCACAAATTTAATTTCTCTATAGAACTTACCTGTAGCACTTGGAGGTATTTCCGACAGCAGGGTTTATTTAATTCATCTGTTCTCCCAACCTTTAAAGAGTGAAGTGCTAAATAAATTGACAGTCGAATTACCCTTGAACTCAGACTTGTGTGTTCATACAGTAGGGACGCGGATTTCAAATAACCTGCATTTTAAAACCTGATTTCAGCACCACACACTGAATGTTAGTTTAGCACTGAAAGTCAATTTTTGAAAGCAGGCGCATGAACCCTGTGAGTTATCCCTCCAGTGTTTCCCGAAGGACTCATTAATAGCCTGAGTTCATGTACGGCATGATACTGCATATTATTGATGCGCATGTTGAAAACTGCGCTTAAATAGAACATTTGCGCTGTATTGCTAAAAACAAACATATGGCCACACTACATCTGAGAATCAGTGAGAAAGCGATGGAACCCGAAACAAAATGCAATGAAAACATTGGCAAATCCATTAGGCCCGCCTTTATAAATGTCAATGTTGTTTATCCTGTGGTGAAGGGCAGGCTTTAGAAAAACAAATCTTACACTCTACATTTAAAAAGCCCAAACTACTGGCTTTACTAATTAATGCTTCTCTGTTGTTTTTCTCAAAGGAAAACTAGCCCTCTCCCACCGCAAACGGTTGCTACACACCTCTTAAGCCATGACCCAAATTTGAAAACAGAACGGTCTCAAATAACGTCATTCTTGATCAGCCCTGTTGGCAGTTTTTGTCTTTTTAGGTTGCAAGTTCCTGTACACAGGATAGTTTTCTGAAGGGCTTGGTTACAGTTTTGTAACTTATCCCACTTATGGCATAAGGAGAAATGACACCCTTTCCTTAAGCAAGGCAGTCGTGCCAATCAATGTAAAATTCAGCCAGCACCTACAAATGCTAAACTGTTGGCTTCGCCAGTGCTTCATTATTTTAAGGGCACAACTTCCAGATTGCAGCTCTCTATATTTGTGATTGTTTTTAGAACTACAGTTAAATTGAATCGAAATCAGCTTTCATTCCGAGGTGGTGTGCAGAAAAAAATACAACACTCTGCGGGTGCATTAATAAACGTACCGATTACAGACTCCATGCTTTTTTTTTTAAGTAGCAGGGCTTTTATCACTCAATGACAATGCCAGCTAATTCCCTTCAACAGGGATAAAACTAGGTCTGTGTGGGATATATTAGTGTCTCTAATTCTCCCAAGATTTGTATTCTCAAAGGAGCTCACCTAAAATGGTGTCCCAAGTCTGGTGCTGCAAGGCCATTTAGGCCTGAAAGGTGATAACTGAGTACATGCTTGTGAAGTCTGTGAGTGTGCAGTGCGAATCTGTGTAGAGAGGTGATGGTCGCACAGAGACCTCGGGGGATGAGGAGCAGACCGGTCAAGCTGCCATTTGGGGCTGGCAGTGAAACTTGGACAACACTGACATGTTTTCTTACAGAGACATTACTGCCTTATGGGTAAAGCCACCATTAGTGTTCTTATGTGGGAATACTGGCATATATAAATGAAGCCAGCATGGGCATATCTTCTTACAGGGCATTATTGGTTATATTGGCAAAGCTAACAAGAGTGTGTAATTACTTGGATATATTGGCACAGCCAGCATGGACATGTTTTTTTTTTACAGTGGCATTAGGGCATAATGGGTAAAGACAACATGGGTGCTCTAATGTGGGAAAACTGGCATATATTGGCACAGTAAGACATACTCGTTTTCGTACATTGATTTTATTGGGCACAGCCAGAATGAAACTAATGTCTTCTTACACTGGCAGAATACTGGCATGCATATGTATCACGGGCAAAGGTAACATGACCGTGCTCCTTTGTACTATTGCTGATCTAGCATCTATTGTATGTTCTGCTTGCTACTCTCCACGCTGATGGTAAAATATATGATTTTTACCCAATTTTCCCACAAAAGTTGTGCCATTAAGTACACCATTTTAAACAATTATTTTCAAAAAGTTTCTTGGGGAGCCCTCAGTTGGCTACAGGTCTTTTGCTATGCTTGCTCACTCGTAGACATTTGTGGGAAATATTCACCCCCCCCCCCATATCCCCAATGAAAGACGTCACCAGCCGCCTATTGAGTCTATATTTGAGATCTTGGAAGTGGGCCCATGGTGGCTGTATGCAGCTGGTAGTTCTGAGCCGGCCTTTGCTCTAGAATTCATGGGTTATATGTGATTTTACCGACCTAAATTTCATAGTGGTATTGTATTGTTTATTTATATAGTGTGCCTAACTCTCAGGTATCTGGACGCATTACTTAAGTTACATTTGTACAAGGTTACAATCGGAAGTTACAACAGGTACAGAGCTAATACTGTGAGGTTATATACAAACATATGTCTAAATACATACATATATACAAAACATAGTAAGTAAAGTTAACTAGGTCAGTGTGGGGAGAGCAGTAAGTAGTAGACCATTATCTAGTCTCCTGAGTGGACAGACAATTTTTTATATTGGTCCTGAATTGGGGGAATTAAGGTTCTTTTCATTGCGGCCAGAATACCGAAAAACACAGAATTCTTTATTATTGTTTTTATTTAGGGGTCCTCCCCTCCGAACACCCTGTTTTTCTACCCTTAAACACCACATCCTGACTCATTTTAACCCCTTACCTCACTACCCCATATATATATTTAAGGTATTTTCCAGTGTTATGTACCTCAGTGAAATGTACCACTCTGTTTTGTATTCGCTAAAATGACTGGGTGTCGTATTCATGTTCTATGGGCCTGGACTGTAGAGCAAGCCCCAGACGGGCTATCGGAGCCCGAGCCATCTGGCGGCCCCATGGAAGCCACATATGATCTTATTGGCAGTAGGCTGCTGCTCAGCTGCTTGGGGAGGGTTTGGAACTAGGCTTATTACACTTGTTTTATTGGAATGGGAGTGGAAAGCTTGTTTTACAGGCTTTGATTTGCATATTTATTTTCTCTCGGGTGCAATATGTCTGCTCCTAGCCCTTCTTCTATTAAGATAGTTTGGCTTCAGATCGGGTAAGTGTGCTAGTGGTGCGGAGCAGACACCGGTCACGAGCCCTGAGGTCTGACCTACCCGGCAGCAACAACAGACTGCCACAACACCTTTTGGTACTGCTACCTCCATTTCATATTGATCAGATAAGCTTCAATGACTTGATTCCCCTGAAAACAGCTGGTGCTTTATATGGGCGGCATTTTCTGCCCGTGTCAGTGGCTGTCTCACATGAGTAATCTTTCTTTCGCCATGCCCCCAGGCCCTGTGAGCAGGGGGGGACTGGTCTATAGGGAACTCTGGAGATGCTATTGCATGTGCACTACAGCTAACCACTGGCACTAAAAGGTCAGACTTCTGACCCCACCCACACCACCACTTGCAACTTCTTTCACATTCGGCTTTGCCCCGACAATCAAGAGTCACAGAAGATGGCGTGCATTCCTGCATCCGAGCAGTCCTTGCGATTGTTGCTTTAGCACCACTTGCCTGGGGACCAACTCAGTTCGTGATGGTGCGCTATATAAATACCTTTAACATTAACCACTTGCAGACCCAGCCAGAGGTTTTCACTCGAAGAGAATCTGACCGCACCGCACCCACCACCTCACTGTTGGTTTTACTTCAACCAATGGCCGTAGATGCATCATGGGAATTTGGGTGTTGTGGAGGGCCCACCCCGGATCACCGGGCGGGCCACGAATTGTGTCGGGGCCACCCGACACGCCCTCTGGACGCCGCGGTCACACAGCGTGTTGTACGCGGGGAGCACCCCGCGTGGCCCGGATCACTGGTTCCACCTGGGGCACCCAGCGCTGCAGGGGCTCGGCCTCGGGGACAGCCAGGCTGGGCCACCCAGAGTAGGCCACGATCACGTGGCGATCATCAGTTCCCAATAACGGACACAGACAAAGAATTGCTGCTTCCTGGGGCTCTGCTGCACTGCTCTCCGTGTACCAGCAGAGCCCCTTTTATTAAAGGAGCGTCATGACACAGTCATGACGCTCACGCACCAAACAACTAGACCAACACACAACATCCCTCCTTTATTATAACAAAAAAAACACTGTAAACAGAACAGCGACCCTCAGCAGGGTCTACTTGGTGCATTCCAGTCCGCGCACCCATTGTGCAATTGCATCATCACTGCAAACATTGGGTGCATTCCAGTCCGCGCACCACTGAATAGCTACTCATAAACTTCAACTTTAGGCACTGCAAAACAACAGGTGTGTTCTAGTCTGCACCTCATCACTGCAAACATTGGGTGCATTCCCGACGTCGGGCCACCCCAGCTCAGAAGATCCATGGATCAAACTGGCCACTGGCATTGCTGCAGGACAAAAAGAATACATTTTCTTCATCTTCCTCCTCTCTGACATCAAAATGTATTCCTCTGGGACCCTCCAACACCTGGACCGCCGCCACTCTGGGGTTCTTCCTCCCCTTCGACTCACTCCACCCCGATGTCCCCGCCATGCTGGCTGGAGTTGGGGCGAGGCACACCCGTGCGAAGTGATCTACTTTCCCGCACCTTCCACAGATGTGTCCTTTCGCTGGGCAGTCCTGCGGGTGTGGCAGATCCCACCCGCACTGATGGCATACCATGGCACTGGGGTCTCTCCGTAGCCAGTCTCCCCTCCTCAACGGCTTCCCTCCTTGCCACTTGCCGACAGCTGCCACCTCCTCGAGCTTTACTCGCTGCATGGGGGTCTTCAACATGAGGTGGTGTCTGGAGGAGTCCATGACTGAGGCCCGCACCTCCGCCAGTTCCTGGGCTCGGCCGAGGTCTAGTATTCGATCGAGGGTAAGGGTTGGGTCCCTCAGGACTTGTTTGCGTAGCTTCGAGGATCTGCAGCCATAGATGATCTGCGCTCTGATCTCATCCCCCTCGAAGTTTCCCAGGTCGCAGGACAGTGCAATGCCACGCAGCTTCCCATGGAACACATTGAGGCTCTCCCCTTCCTCCTGCCTTGCACACCTAATCCTGAACTGTTCATAGTCCCTGTTGACCATGGGTCTGAAGTATTCATTCAGGGCTGCGATGGCTGCATCGTATGACTGATCTCTGGGCCTTAATGTCTTGAATAGCCTCTGAACGGCCAGTCCGGCGGAGTACAGGAGTGTTGGGCGTTTTGCTGCATCTTTGATCTCCATCCCCTCAAAGTATAGCTCTAGGTTTTCTACCCAGGCTGTCCACCGGGGTCCCAAACTGGCGGGCGAGCCCATCACATCGAAGTGGTGCAGTGGTGCGAGCTGTCCTCGACATATCCCCTCATTAACGTCTTCCGTCATGGTGGTTGCTGGGCACTATCCCTGTTGGTGCCCCGCTGTTACGTGATGGGGGAAGTGCTCACAGTCCCTGAGCTACAGGTGGCCTGACCCCTAATGGGGAGGTCTTCTTTTTATTTATTTTTATTTTAATTTTTATTTTTTTTCCTTTTAAAGGTACCCGAATGCTCCCGGGGCAGTTGCCACCTTTCTGGAGGTGTTATTGAGGACCGGGGTGCCAGAAAAATTGTCTCTGTTGAAATGCTCACCATCCTGTGCTTACGAGTTCTTGCTCCTGAAGACCACCCTTGGCACCCACTGGTGATTGCCTCCAGCGATGCCACCCCGCTCCTCCTTCCCAGGGCGCACAAGCACTTCAGATGGAGCCGCTACCCCTTGGGCCTGGGGTTATGGGGAGAACACAGGGGAGTTTAACAACCTCTCTTTCTTTTCTTCTTCTGGTGTCCTTCAGCTGGGGATTTATGAGGCAGAGGAAATCACTGCCATGGCCCGGTTCAGCAGGCCACGCCCCCTTTTGGCCACCCTACGGGCACGTTCCGAATCACATGGATTGATGTATTGTTCACCCGGCAGCCCCGCTGTTTATGGGGCTCCAGCTCCTTGGCCACACTGGGCAGAGCGGGTGGCCAAAGCACCACAGTGGCCGCTGCTCCCGTGGTCACTCCTTTTAGGCACGGGCCTTTAAGGCTCCGCCCCCTTCCTTTGTGTTGGGCTGGGCGTTGTCACACGGTCCTGCCGGCGGTTCTTTCGTTTTGCAGCCGCCGCCGTAGATGTTGAGGCCCCCCTGAGCAGGTGGAGGCGATTCGTACCGGCCCCAACATCCGGTGCCAAGGCTAGATGCCATGCCTCCAGCCCTGCACTCGGAGCAGGCCCGGTTTAGGCAGCGTCCGCACGCACAGCCTCATGGCTCCGCCCCCTTCTCATCTGCGTCGCAGCCAACAAAGAACGCCACGGAAGCTCCTCTCAGCGGGTATGTGGGGGTGAAGCACTTTCGTCGCCAGTGTGGAGGGCCCACCCCAGATCACCGGACGGGCCACGAATTGTGTTGGGGCCACCCGACACGGCCTCTAGACGCCGCAGTCACACGGCATGTTGTACGCGGGGAGCTCCCTGCATGGCCCAGATAACCAGACCACTGGTCCCAGCTGGGGGCACCCAGCGCTGGAGGGGCTCGGCCTCGGGGACACCCAGGCCGGGCCACCCGGATTAGGCCACGATCATGTGGTGATCACCAGTTCCCAATAACGGACACAGACAAAGAGTTGCCACTTCCTGGGGCTGTGCTGCACTGCCCTCCGCGTGCCAGCAGAGCCCCTTTTATTAAAGGAGCGTCATGACTTGGTCATGACGCTCACGCACCAAACAACTAGACCAACACACAACAGGTTTAATACCTCTCATAATGCACAGGTTGTCACTCATTCTGGCATGCAGAGATTTCAGGTGCACTCTACATGACAAAATGATTCCTACTGTCTGAGGCGCCAAAAGCCCGGGAGACCTTTATTTGGGGCGCTGTCATAATTGGAGACCTGCAAGACCTGACTCCCTACAGCAAGGAGATGGAGCAAGGGAGTTTGTATCAAGGGCATCTATTTCGGTACTCTTCTCCTGTGTTTCCAGAGCACAGACCGTGGCGGAGGCGGGATCTAGGGAGGGCAGTGTCAATCAAATTCCCCTGCCTGCTTCCTGCTGCAGGGCAGGTCCAAGAATTGGAGCAGAGCAGAGGGACCAGGTGCAAGCCTCATCTTCAAAATTAGGTATGCTTAAAAAGAAAATAAACTGCATGAGCATGCTTGTAAGTGTTATGTCATCGGTGCATGTGTGAGAAAATGAATGTTCCAGTGTAACCGTGTATGTATGTATGTATGTATGTATGTGTGTGTCTGTAAATTAGAGCATACGTATGTGAGCACATGTCTTTATTTGCATGGAGTGTATTCACTCGTGGCCAGACAGCAAGTGGAAGTGGTGGCTGGTGACAAGTTGGAGCCAGTGCATGATGGGAGTTTAGGTCTTTGAGTGATCTCAGGCTGCAATGTGATTCTTAACATCTATGACAATACTTTCCTTTTGGGGGATAGGCACAATGAATGCTCTGACACTGGCATTCTTGGGCAAAGGCAACATGAGCGTTGCTATAGTGGCAGAACCAGCATTCTTGGGGAAAAGGCCATACAAGTGCATTCTTGCAGTAGCCGTACTGGAATTTATTGGTACAACCGGCATGGAAAAGTGGTCTTAGGATGGAAATATTAGCATTAATGGACAAAGCCAACACAAGTGTGTTCTTATGGTGGCACTGTTGCCATTATTGGGCAAAGCCAACATAGCATGTGTTTACAGTGGCAGTAGTATCATTACTGGGCAAAGTAAACACAAGTATGTTCTGTATGTTCTTACAATGGCAATACTAGCACAATCTGCACTGCCAGCATGAACATGCTCTCTTATGGTAGCTATACTGGCAATACTTGACCTGACATAAATGTGTTCTTACACGAACAATGCTAGCATTTATTTTGGGCACGGGAACCCTGCAAATGTGTTATAAAATGTTGCTGTCTACCATTGGTCAACTTTCTTCTGTTGGATTTTTTGTGTGTTACCCTACAGAAACACTCGTAAATTGCATGTTTTTGTTTACATTTCTTTTCATAGAAAGTGTACACTTAACTGTGGGCGGAGTCTACAAGGATTCCTTGGGGGATTTCAGGACGAACATACAAGTCCTTAGCTCTTAAGGGGTTAACCATTTTAATACATTACTTATACAATGTCATGTTAGTTTAGCAAGATTGGGCATTTAGCTTCCCCACGCTGAGAGGATGAGTGACTATTACTCGGGCAGCTTTTGTGAAAATAAGCCAAATTCAATATGTTCTCACACCATATTGAGTAATGTGTATAACTTTCCTTGCAGTTGATGCAGTGGGACATTTAAAAAAATAACTCTCATTGTGGTGGAGCACAGAGTTCCACATTTTTTATTTTTCTTCCGGTAAATAACTGATTCGCTCAAAGCTATTTACAATGTATATTTGATACGCCAATTTAAATATGCATTCCCATCGGATACTGTTTCAATTACTATCATCACCACAGTGCAATTTAAGCGCTCACCTTTAGCAAGGATTTAGTGAAGTAGAGTTTTTATTTAAGCACAATCATCATGTGACGCTAGCAAATCTGTGAGCACCAGGTAAACCAAATATCTTAAAATAATAAATGTTTTGTATAGACAAGACATGTGCAGAGTTGAGTTCATCTCTAAGAAGTGTTTATAATCTAAACTGTTTGCAGATTGTATTGATAAAGTGCTTAAGGCTAGAAAAACGGGTCTACGCTATTGCACATTAAATGTGCAATATTGCAACACAGACACATGACTCTGCTGACGCCGCATTTCATCAGTGCATGTTTCATACAACCTAATAAACATGGAAGCTGATGAATAGAAACACAAGTCCAATAAGAAATGATAAAACCTTAAAAACAAGGACTGGCCGGTACCGCAGCACCATCATTTGTGTGTGTTTGAATGGGGCGATATCCCCCTCGGTGGCAGGCTGACCGCGTTGGTAGTGGCCCGCCGGCCCAGTTAAGGGCTAGAGCAAGGCGAGGGTCCCTTAAAAAGTGTGGCGGTTGTTATGTTCCAGCCCTCGGCGTGCGCGCACGAGGGCTGGAGGAGTTAGGCAAGGCCGCGCGGCCTGTGGCACAGCTCCGGCGGGAGCTCCAATGAGTTACACGCACACAGGTGGATGGTATGCCCCGGAACTGCCTCCCGAGCGCGGGGGCGGGGCTTTTATTCAGCGCGCCCTGCGTCACCGCGTAGCGGGACGCAGGGCGGAACATAACATTCCTCCTTTATTATAAAACAAACAAACATAACACTTACTTGTATCAACTGTGAGTGCAAGCATCTGCTCACGCTCCTAACCACTAAGTGCCAGGCCATAATGTCCGTGGTCCAGGTACTTCACACTACCACACATAGTCATTTAACTTGGCCGGCGGTCTCGTGGCCGCTCTCAGACCGTACTGCCCTTCTCGGGGCCTGCACCCCCCCGGCTCCTGATCTGGCTCACCTTCACTGGTCAAGTGCTCGAGGCCGGGGGCCTCCAGCGGTTCCCAGGTTCCATCCGCCGCTCCTGTCTCATCCGGGATGGACCTGGGCTCGTCTTCGCTGGGCTGAGCGTCCTCCTCTTCCAGATGGCACTCACTGTCAGTCCACAGGTTGCGAGGCACCGCCTTGAACCACGACGAGTTCCTCGTCACTTGACGGTGTCCTCGGGTCACAGTCACCATGGTTCCGTGCCGATCGCTGACGGTCCATGGCAGTTCCTCGTATCTGGTGTCGAGTTTTTATTTGGTGGGGTTTCGTAGCATGACGACTTGGTCCCCCACCTGGTGATCGGACTGCCTCACTCTCCTCTTGCCACTCATATGGGCATTGGCACTCCTTCTCCTCAGTTCCGTGCGTCCTTCATTGACCTCGTCCGGGGTCCTGCTTGGAAGATGCGGAATCGAGGATCGGATGACGGTGCCGAACATGAGATCCGCCGGCGGTATGCCGGTTGTGCTGTGGGGGGTAACCCGATAGTTCCTGAGGAATCGGTAGAGGTCGACCTTCCATGGGCTGGCGTTAGCCTTGGATACCCTTAGCACCTTGTTAATGGTTCTCGTGAAGCGTTCGGCGTCCCCGTTGGCCTGGGGCCACCTCGGCATGATGTGGTGATACTTTGTATTAAGGTCCTGTAGATAGTTTTTGAATTCCTCCCCAGTGAACGGTGGCCCATTGTCACTTTTGATGGAGGTTGGTAGTCCGTGAGTTGCGAACATTTTTTCTATGGCTGGAATGACCACTTCCGCTGCTGTGGATTCGACTATTTCAACTTCCGGATATCGGGAGTGGTCATCAACGGCTACCAAGAGGTGGAGGCCTTCCCGTAGCTTGTAGAAGTCAATACTGATGGCCTCCCACCGAGAGCGGCCGCGTGCCGCCGATAGAATTGGTTCTGGTTCTGGCGGGGCTCCTGTTATCTGACAGGCTAGGCATGTAATGATGAGTGTCTCGACCCGTTCCTCGATCTGGGGAAACCATACCCGGTGCCGTATGCGGGCCTTTGTCCTTGCCAGCCCTTGGTGTCCTTCATACGCTAGGGCCACTATCCTGTCTTGTATTCTGAGAGGGATTACGATGCGGTTACCCCTTAGTATCACTCCGCCTTCTGTGATTGACAAGTCTTGCCGGACGGTGAACATGCCAGACAGAAATCCTTTTGCCTCCGCTGTTCTGTTGTGTGTGTGTCTCATGAAGGTTTTCCAGTCCCCTGAGATTATGGCATCTTTCACTAGATTGCAGCAGGGATCCTTGTTGGTTTCTGCCTCAATGTCTTCGATGCTCACCGCCTTTGGTCTCATTGCGCGAACCAATTGGCATATATGTTCCTCTGTCTCTTCGGCCACTTGGATCTCTTGTTGGGTTGTCGCTCGCGGGTGCCTCGAGAGGAAGTCCGCGGGGTTTCCACTGCCTGGTTGGTAGATGAGATCAAAGTCGTATTGCTGGAGTTGTAGTAGCCATTTGGTGATCCGTGCCGGAGGGTGTGATGACGTTCCCATGAAGATGGGTAGTAGGGGTTTGTGGTCGGTGACTGCCGTGAATCGCCGCCCATATAGGTACAGATGAAAATGCCTGCACCCCCACAGCACTGCGATGGCCTCTTTCTCAATGTGGGAGTACCTCTGTTCGGTTTCCGTGAGGGCTCTCGAGGCGTATGCTATCAGTCTTTTCTCCCCTTCTCTCGTCACCTGCATTAGGATGGCACCGAGCCCAACGGGGCTTGCATCCACGAACAGTTCTGTGGGCAGTTTGGTGTTATAATACGCCATCTTGGTGTCGACGGACAAGGATTCTTTAATGCTTTCAAACGAGTCTTGGCACTTCTGCCCCCAGTCCCACTTGACGTTTGCCTTCGTCAGTTCCCGTAGTGGCTCAGATAGGGTGGCCAGGTTTCGTATGAACCTCCCGCAGTAGGTTGCCATCCCTAGCAAACTGCGTACTTCTGTGGAGGTCATCGGTGGGCTTGCCGCCTGGATGTCTGCGACCTTCTGGGGATCAGGGGAGATGCCCGTGCTGCCAAACTTATAGCCAAAAAAGTGATTTCCGATTTGAGGAACTCGCACTTCTCCCTGTGTATGGTCAGTCCAGCCTCTTGTAGTCTGCCCAGTAGGGTATGAAGCCTCTTGAGGTGCTCCTTCTTGTCGGGGGCGTGAATCAGAATGTCCTCGCTCACGTTGAGGACCCCAGGGATGCCCCTGATTACCTCCTGGATAGCTTGCTGGAACACTTCAGAAGCAGACGAGATCCCGAAGCTCAGGCTTTTGTATCTCCTTAACCCCAAATGCGTCGAGAATGTTGTGATGTAGCGCGAGTCTCTGTGGAGTTTGAGTTGATGATACCCCGCTTTCAAGTCAACTTTCGAGAAAACACAAGACCCTGTGAGGTCTGCCACGATTTCGTCGATCGTTGGGGTGATGTGGCGTTCTCGTTTGATGGCAGTGTTAGGTAGACGCATATCAATGCAAATCCGGACCTTCTCGGGCTGTTTAGGCTTCCGCGTGACGACCATCGGGGAGACCCATGGTGTGGGCCCTGTCACCGCCTCTATGATACCAGCTTCCTCCAGAGCCTTGAGTTCCTGCTCTACTTGTTCTCTCATGTGGAAAGGTGTCCTCCGATGCCGTATGGCCTTCGGCTGTACTGTTTCGTCAATGTGCAGCTGGATGGTTTTGCCCTTCAAGCAGCCTATTCCGTATTGCAGCTTAGGGTATTGACTTAGCATTTTCTCCACCTCTTCGGCCTCATCAATGTGGCAGATGAATCTGACCAATCCCAGATCTTCTGTGGCGTCCCCACTAAGGAGGCTTTCGATTCCTGCCTTCACGACATAGACTTTCGACCACAGTCTGTTTTCGCCGTGCTCCAGCGTGGTGCGGAACCTGCCCATGACTGGTAGGGGCTTCCGGCTGCCGTAGGCATACAACAGCGTGTCTGTGCTTTTCAGGAGTGGTTGAGGCTTTAGAGTCTGTAATATGCTTGTGGGCATCACATTCACCGAAGCGCCGGTGTCAATTGTCATGAGAATGCGCTGGTCTTGGACAGTGACCATGCACTTGCGACTTCGGACAGATTTTCTTTGTGTTTCTTGACCTTGGCTTAATGCGGACACCAGGTATATCTTTCTTCCTTTCCTCTCGTTGTCCTTGCCGGGATCCTGCTGCCCTGTCGAGATATCATCCCCTTCTTCCTCCGTGGAAGAGTTGGCCACTGCGACCCTCCTTGCACTGGCCTGCTTCTTTTTTTTGGTCGCGTTTTTGTCTGAAATGTTCTGTGGGGGCTGCGTGGAGGTGCCCGATGATCTGCACACCTTTGCATAATGATCCTTGCTGCCGCAGGCGCCGCAGGTGGTGCCTTGCGCCGGGCAGTTGCGGCGGCCATGTGGTGGGCCACCACACCAGCCACATTCTGTGGGCCCAGGAATGCGCGGTTGCCACCTGTTCTGGCCATAGCCCCCACTGTATTCATCCCTCAAGGATTGTTTGTTGGTGATCTGGGCTACCATGGCTGTCTTGAGGACAGGTTGCAGTCTGTGCAGAGTGGCCTCCATGTTGGCCGCTCTGGTGTGGGCTAGTTCCCTTTGTCGTCCTAATTCAAGGATTCGCTGCAGGGGGATGCCTCTCTCGCTGAGTATTAGGCGCCTTAGTTTTTCTGAGTGTACGCCGTTAATGATCTGCCTCCTGATCTCCCTCTCAACATTGGTGAACTCGCAAGGCATGGCCAATTTCCTTAACCGAGTGTGGTAGGCATCCAGGGTCTCGTCTGCTGCCTGTATGGTGATGCAGAAAATGAAAGTCTCATAGTCCGGGTTCAGTTGGGGGAGAAAATGAGCTGTGAGGGCATCTTTTGCGCTTTGGTACGCATCTTGGCCATCGGCCACATCCAAGGAGTTGAAAATGCGCAGTACCTCGTCACCCACACTGAGTAGTAGGTGCGCCTTCATCTTCCTGGCCGACGTCACATCTTTGCACTCCATCGCCATCTCGAATTTTTGGATCCACAGCTGCCATCTGGGTCCACTCGACGATGGGTCGGTAAAGGGGTCAAAAGGCTGGACCAGTGTCGATGAGCCTCCTTGTGTGCGAGGCTGTGGGGACGGCAGCGATAGGTTTGCCGCAATTCTGGACGGCGTGGTGGGCCCAGGGGTGGATGTGCCGGCCGCCATGTCGTCGTGTACCTGTGCAGTGCTGGCGTGATCTCTTCAGGCAACCACTAGCGCAGTGAAATTGGGCCTTCCTTGGAGTTGCTGTGGTGTCCAAACGCTGTGGTGGAGAATTCAGGTGCTGGTGTTCCCCTGTGGTTCCGATGCCACGTCGTGTTGGGGCCCCTGGTGTGGGAGGCCAGATGTCAGATTGCTCCACACTGCCCAGCCATCACTTGTAGGGCGAGTGACGATAAGAAGATAGAATGAGAGAAAACATTTTTTTTTAATTTTATTTATTTATTTTTTTGTGGGGTGGGGTGGGTCACGTGTGCGATTCCCCCCCCACCGGGTGTCCAAAAATTTGGCCGCGATGGCTGCAGGCCATCTAGGCGCCGTGAACGCCGAGCGCGTTTTTGTCCTCGTTCCACCTCGTCGCCATTGTTATGTTCCAGCCCTCGGCGTGCGCGCACGAGGGCTGGAGGAGTTAGGCAAGGCCGCGCGGCCTGTGGCGCAGCTCCGGCGGGAGCTCCAATGAGTTACACGCACACAGGTGGATGGTATGCCCCGGAACTGCCTCCCGAGCGCGGGGGCGGGGCTTTTATTCAGCGCACCCTGCGTCACCACGTAGCGGGACGCAGGGCGGAACATAACAGCGGTGTCGTTAGTGACAGGGTCAGCCCGCCGCCGTGGTGCATATCACCAGGTGCTAATGGTGTGTTTTAAAAAAAAAAGAAACAGACCTTTGCTGCAAGGGCCGGCGCCACACAGTGCTGTCTCATGAAGTCCGTGTCACTAGTGCTGTCTCATGAAGTCTATTTTCAATATTGATGACATTAGTCATCAACATTGAAAACGGACTTTAGGGACAGCACTGTTCAGCGCCAAGTGGTGTAGTAAAGGTACGTTTCTTTTTTTTTGAAAACGCACTAGTACCCGTGTAGAAAACTACACAGGTGCTAAGAGGTGAGGGGAAAGGGAGCAGGGAAGGGAATGGGCGCTGGCTACCTAGGTTGCTCAGAACACACACTGTACCATACAGTACACCCAGTGTTATAAGCATCTTCATTGGCCAGCACCCCCTTCCAGGGTGCTAAAGATATATAGAATTGCTCACAAGAAAATACGTGTAGTAATGAAGTCCCCATGTGTTTCATATTAGTGCATGTAAATTACTGCAACCCTGACTATGGATCAAAGAAGTCTAGCAATAAGAAGTTGTAGATTAAAGGACTTCCCGCTAAGGATTCGGAGCGCGGCAAGCCAGCAAGCAACACGGCAGCCTAGCGCTCTCCTTGATATCTTAAGAACTTTGCCACAGACTGAACCAGCTATGCAATACCACGGTGGTTTCCAGCTGCAAGTAGATATATGTATGCTTGTAACATAAGCAGAGCATCAACAGGTCCGGATGCTGGCACTTTGTGTGAAAGAAATAAATACCCTTAACTACACCATCAGGACTGCATGTAGTCCTTACTCAGGCCACAACATAATTGGCAGCGAGGATCTAAGAGTGACCCACATACTCCACGATGCAAGGAGCAACACCACCTTCGCTGTTCCTACAAGTCCCAAGCAAACCAGCCATTCCATGTCTCCAGTGGGAACCTTTGTTTCAAACATACTTGGAGGTGGTGGGTGTAACAGTCTACCTAGAAGCACATAAGAAGGCCATGGTGCTGAATGCGCTGGGGGAGAAGGACAAAGAATGTTTACAGGCCTTAATCTGGAAGCCCCAACGGGAGATGGTGATGATGGCTATCAGAAGCAAAGCGAAGAATTGGCAAGAGGTTTTCCTGCAAAGAAAATGTCGTTCTACACAATATCAGGTTCTATGGCAGAAAACAAGAACCTGCAGGACCTGTCGACGATTACATGCTCAAGTTGAGAGATTTGGCGGCATTATGCACATTTGGAGCAACGTTGGAAGAAGGAATCTGTAACATGCTCATTGTGCACACTGAAAAGAACAAGATAAATGTATCCTTGAGAAGGAGCTAGAACTGGACAACGCCGTCCAAATTGGGAGAGCAGTAAAGGAGACATCCTGCAGGCGCAAGGAGGGAGTGGCCAGTTCGCAGTTACCAAACGTTCAGTGGATACAGTCCAAAAGCAGAAGAGAAAAGGGGCAACGCGATGCCAAAGATGAAGCAGTAGGTAGACGAGAACCACAGGTGTACCAGCACTAGTCATCTAGCAAACAGCAGAGAATGCCCAGGAAGGAATAAAGAAAGCTTGAAATGTAGAAGGTATAGACATTTTGCATCAGTGTGCACCTGGAAAGAGAAAAAGGCTAGAGTGAACAGGGCAGAGAGGAGGCCTACTCTGATGAAGAAGCATGCGCCACAGTTCTCATGGTTAACAGCCTCACGACTAGGAGGGAAAAGCCCCATTGCACCATTAAAGCGGATTCAGGTTCAGCCCTTACAATACTACCTTTGAACTTGTACAAAGCATGGTGGGAAAATGTCAGGAAACCATCACCAGCCGATCGCATGTTAAGCCATGCTACGGTTCACAAAACAAACCCCAGGAAAGTTCCTTTACCGTTTAATACTGACACCTAGAAGTAAGAGCCATCTGCGCTCTCGGTGCCTGTCAAACAGAACCTCCATGCGCGGCACATCTTTTCATGCGTGTTGGAGGTTGCCATGGCGATGTTGATACCCTGCACACTTGATACGTGGCACGCCGTCACGGCAGGGCTGTGCTCAGCGGATCAGGTGATTCGATATATGCACTGCCTCCACCCATCTTTTTGCCTGTTAGTGGATTGATTCTACCTTATCCTCGTTTCTGCTTTTGTGCACTCTTTCATCCCGACTCGGAACTGTTACTACCAACTGCCCGTTGCCTCACTTTCTGAACGATGCCCACTGGATTGTTGCCTACTCGGATTTGTTCTCAGGATTCCCTTTGCCTCATGTCTTGTATCTGACTGCCCGCACGTTGCCAAACCTTTTTTGTCCCTGGATTGCTATTCAAGTTTTGGATTTTGTTTTCTACGTGTGCTCGTACTAGAGACTTCCTCAAGAGCATAAATTGGTGTTATTCAGCTGTCCTTGTTCTGTCGGTTCAGGGGAGAACTTGCTTGGACCAAGCCCATCACACCACTACGGTATTGTACCAATCAAGCTTTCTGATTTCTGCGTTCTTCTGCCTATTTTGGAGTGTCTCTCATGGTAAGAATCCCCACAATCTTTTCTGTCCTCTCTTGTTTTTTTACCTGTGATTCGTTGTTAACTGCACTGTCTGGCTTCAGGGTAAACTCCTGCTCTCGCTTGTTAAAGGGACGTAGATCTGGGTTCCATCTGAAAAGACTTACCTGGTATGCACGCCATTACCACAGTTTAGTGCACAGAATATCCCCTTATATCCAAGTGTGTGGCTTGTAACATGGTTCTGATACTGTGCCTTTCCTTTGCAGCCAGCGGTGTACCATAAAATTCCAAAAAACATATTTCGGTTAACTGATCCCTCAGTCTGTTTCTGTTTCTTCCTGCCAACGTACCTGAGGGGTACGTTGGCAGGAAGAATTCCTCTTCTACATGACGAGTTCAACTGCCGTTCTTTTTGTACCTTTCCAGACACAAGGGGGCGATTCTGACCTATTCAGAAGCCTTATAATCAATGCTTACAACACCCTGGCTACCCTGGTTCAGATGTTGGTGAAACTACGGTCGGATATGGCTGCAGCACATGATTCTACTCAACGCTGCATTGATGAGATACAAGCTGGCATCCGGTCAGGCGATGTGGAAGCACCTGTTCCCGCTACCACTTCAGGTTCAGGATCTTCCATGCCTAGACAGGACACTGTTCCCGTTTATATGGCGGCCCAGTTTCCCTTGGCGCCTGCTGAACGTTTTAACGAGGATCCGAAGTCCTTTCGGACCTTCATTAAGCAATGCAGGTTACATTTCTTGTGTCGACCTACCTCTTTCCCAGACCCAACTACCAAACCAGCTTTTGTACTGTCTTATTTGGGGGGCATGGCAGCAGTATGGGCTAACCCCTTATTGGAACAAGGCAGCCATCTGCTTTATGATTGTGACGCCCTGATCACTGCTGTGAGCTGGGTCTTCGACACACAGTATAAATCGCAAGCCACCGATTTGGAGTGGCTGGGTCTGCAGCAGGGGAATACACCCCTTTTGGCATATCTTGCTAAGTTTAACCAACTTGTGGCTGAGACAGGCTGGCCAGATGAAAAAAAGGCGGCTCTGTTTTATAAAAGACTGACAGACTCTCTTAAAGACATGCTATCCAAAGTACCAGTGGTACCTACCACTTTCCCAGACTTACTAGACCTGGTCCTACAGAAAGGAGGGGCTTGCCCCCGATATCTCCCAGCATAACGGTCCAGTCCGTGGGTGATGGTGAACCCATGCAGATCTGGGTAATACGTGGCCCTCTATCTTCCTAGCAGAGGGAGAACCTGAGGATAAACAAATTATGTTTTTACTGTGCATCATCAGGTCATTTTCTACAGTTCTGTCCGAAAAAACCTAAGAAACAGGGAAACACCAAAGCCAGACAATAGAAGGAGCCCCATTGTCGAGCAGGCAGCCCCTGGGCTCCAAATTCCTGGTACCTTTCATGATTGCTACCACAATCACTTGCCCTTCGGTTACACCTTGGGCTGCTGTGGCAGTTTTAGATTCCAGAGCAACCGGAAACTATGTAAATGTACACTATGCATGGGAACAGGGTATCCATGTAGTTTCCGAAAGAATGTCCTGAAATGGTGAATGCAATTACTAACTGTCACACACAACTGACTTCCATTACATTTCCTCACACAGATAAAAGGTGGAGCACGAGAGCACACTCGAAGCCAAGCTAAGCACACGAGGAAACAGCAGTTCCAACATGGCAGTTCAACACGAGGCGAAAGATGACAAAACAGAAGGTGATCACACGGAGGGAAGTGCCCTTGACCTTTTTCGATGAGGAACCATTACTTTTGCGAACCCTCGGGAATGGAAAGCGTAACACCAGGAAACCAGACTGAAGAATCCTGCATTGTGTGTCAGAGGTATCCAGGGTTCTCCCGTGTCAATAATCATGGCAGGGAGAATCTCCTGCTGCCGTTGTACTGTCCTTGGCTCCTACAACAAAGCAGCGCCAGTGAAATCAACACAGCCGGTGAGTTGGGGAGGCTGATACCAGACCGGTCTGTGTTGAAGCCAAGGTTGTAAGCAGCAACATCGTATGGTGAACGCTGAAGCGAACAGCATATGAAGTGCATGTGATAACCAACACAAGTAAAATTGGACAACAGATGAACGATCGAAGTTTGAAACCAAGATAGTATGCCTTAGAGTGGTCTGCCACTGTGTCCATGCTCATTTGAAAGTCTCTGTAAGGTATCCAAATGAGAGGTAGAAAAAGCGAAAGCGTGACAAAGTAAAGTGGTCCTCCAAGGATTGGGGTTGGAAGTCCATGGTGGAAATGCTCGAGGAAGAAAAGACCAAAAGTTATTTTTTCAAAATAACTTTTGGTCTTTTCTGCCCTGAACATTTCAAACTTTGCCCCACCCACACCCACATCCCCACCCCAACCCCCTACTTACTTTACGGCAGCACACTTCGCTGTGTGCCACTGACTCGCTGTGTCTCTGCAACACCTGTTCGCTTTCCCTTCAAGATTGTGAACCGGCAACCCAGGGTCCTTTCCTTTTGAATTTTTTATTTTATTTTTCACTTTTTATGGGATCGGCTGCGGAGGACACCCCTGCAACCCTTGCTCACAGTATAGAGAACAAGGGTGCGAGGGACTCCCTCCAAAGCCTCCGCTCCCCTTGTCACCGAATGGGGGACTTAGTCAAACTTTTCGGCTGTTCAGAATTTTCGAACAGCTGAAATTTGGCCAAATATCCCATTCAGGATTATAAACTCAGTCTTTTTGGATGTTTCCTTTCTGCAACAGGTCAAGCAAAATACTGTGCACAATTGAAAGTCTTCCATGTTAATAGAGTAAAGAAAATTGATGACAAAGTAGATGAAGTTGGTCCAAGCCCGAATGAGGGAGATCAGTTGAGAGCTTTTGGTTGAAGTGAGTTTGTGTTAAAGTAAATTGAAACTGGTCTGAGCCAGCGGAGGGAGACTGATTGAACATTGTGTTGAAACAGATCTGATCCCGGCTGAGGCAGATCCATGGTGAACCGTGAATCCACCGAGGAATTGGATACATGAGTTGGATACATGGAAATCCTACGAGTATTGCATTAAAGGGGGGATCCGAGGTGAATAGTGAATCACCTGAGAAATTCAATATGTGTGAAATTCTAAGAGGAAAGGAACTTATTGTTTGTTTGTCGCATCAGGCCCTCTGAAAGAAGTGACTTTGAAAGGCAAAGAGACTTGGGCGCAGAAGGCCCGATGCTAATGTTTGAACTGCACCTCATGCCAGAGAAGCCAGAGACTGTGCTAAGCTCGAGTGCGCTGCCTTGTCCCGTGCATTAAACGTGGGAAAGGGAGGCCAACTGCCTGAATATCCCAACATATAATTTCTTCAACACTTTTCTTTTGCATAACATTGCTTCCCTCACTCTTTGTATTCATAAGTAAGGATTGGCAATAGGTTTATTAGTATAGGCCCTTTCATTTTGACAAAACACCTGTAAGACTGCGTTATTATTATTTGAGGGTCGTAGCTTGCTCCCATCTTTAGATTTCGAATCAGATAGACGTTTTTCAAACCCTTTTTGAATTTGAATAAACACCCTTGAACTGTGGCCACTTGTGTCTGTCTTACTGTTGATACCATGCCTTCCTTACATCCCCAACCCTGAAGAGGAACCATTGCTGGGGGCAGAGATAAGAAACAAGCAATTAACTTTTATGGTCGATTCAGGTGCAGCAAAATCATGTATCAGTGAGGGGGACTTCCTACTATCGGACATGCAGGGCTTCTCTGGGGCTATTTCTGTGGTTCCATACACTGAAGAGCTGGACATAAAGATGGGAGGGAAGGTGGTACGTGCTCCTTTATTGGATTCTGAAAGTACTCCTGTCAACCTGTTTGGCAGGGACCTGCTCAGCAAGTTGAACATGACGATCTCATTCACAGATCACAGCATTGTTTGTGCCACACCAGGAATGTGTGCAATAAGAGCAATGATAGTAATACATGTAGTGGCAGAGGAGGTAGTGGTCCATGGGATGACAAAGGCAACAGGGGGCAATCAGGGGATGATCCAGGATTTATGCCCCCTAAACAACGTGGTACAGAAGGAATTTCCTGTGATCTCTAACCCTGCCACCATTCATGTAGTATCCCCAAGGAGGCGACCCACTTCACAGTGTTAGATTTAAAAAAACATCTTTTTGATATCTTTGCACCCCGATTCGCAGTATCTTACAGTGTTTACTCATGGCGGAATGCACTTCGAACACACTTGTTTGCCTCAGCGGTATTGCGAGAGCGCAACCATTTTTAACAGAATATTACATGCTGATTTAGGAAACATTCAGGTATCCTATACGGTCATCCAGTATGTGGATGATTTGCTTTATGTAATGACAGTGAGCAGCACTGCTGGAGAGACTATCCCACTCCTGCATCTACTAGCCCGTAAAGGGTACAAGGTTGACAAGGTGAAACTACAGTACTGCCAGCAGGAAGTGCTGTACCTAGGACAGTTAATATCAGCAAATGGCAAAAGTATCATACCAGACAAAGCAGCGTCTGTGTGCGCCACAGCCTGACCCAACACAGTGAAAGGCATGCAAACATTTTTAGGGTTATGTAACAACTGCAGAGCATGGATTTTAGACTGTGCAGCATATACCAGGCCACTCCTCCAGGCTCTCAAAGAAGCACAAAAAGACGTTAACAAACTAGAGTGGACAGCTGGCATGATAAAAATGTTCAAAGGTTTAAAGGAAGTGAGATCTACAGCCCTGGTGCTCGCCACCCCATACTACACACAGGAATTCTACATATTCTCACATTCTATTGGTCAGTTTATGACAGTGGTATAGACCTAGAAGAGTACAATGGGACACTAGCCATTGGCCTACTACAGTGACACGCAAGACTCAGTGATGCAAGGAGAGTCACGTGTGAGCAAGCACTCACTGCAGCTGAATTCGCGATCAAGGAAAGTTCCACAATCGTGATGGCGTTTTCCATCACTTTGTATGTGGAACATTCAGTGTTCACCATTCTAAAGAGATCAAAATGTACCCTTACCACACAGAAAGCTTTGGCGTATGACATTTTCCTATCAAGCCCAAACATTCATTGTGTACAATGTATAACAGTGAACCCTGCCACTTTTTTAACAGAAATGTGAATCTAAGAGGACATAGCAAGCCATGACTATGTCACGTATGAAGGGGAGGAAGAAGACATCTCCAAGGCAAGAGACAGCCCATTGGAGGAGAAGGAGGTTATCTTTGTTGACGGGTCAGCAACAACTGATCAAGAATTGTGCCAGAGGCATACAGGCATGTAGTGGTGCGCCTAGAAGCAGGTGAATGTGAGACATTGATTATGAAAAGATTCCCGATGCATTATTCGGCTCAAGCAGCGGAGCTCATAGCGCTCATTGAAGAGCTTCGGGTGTCACAAGGGTGTCTCATGACCATTTATTCCAACAGTGCATGCGGTCTGTCGCAGTGGAAAAGGAGGGGGTTATTGAAAGCGGATGGTTCTCCAGTGGAACATGCTGCACTGCTGATACCTTGATCTCTGCATTGTCCCAACCCTCTGTAGTGGCAGTCGTTAAGTGCGCCAGCCACACCAATAATCCAGATCAAATTTCACTGGGAAATGCTGCTGCAGACACTGCTGCCAAAATAGCAGCTTATCTACCAGTGCCCATACCTGCCAAGAACGTTGTGATCATGCCTCCAAATAGTCAGGAGAACACTCCACATACAGCAGTGCCTAATGCACAGCTTATTGAATTACAAGGCAAAGCACCAAACGAGGAGAAGGAACTATGGGTAAAAAGAGAGTACAAACAATCCCCAACTGATTTGTTATGGAAACAGGAGTGCACTGATAAAGCAGTAATGCCTCTTGAACTGTTAACTATAGCTTTCAACCAGCTCCACCACCTCTCCCACAGCTCAAAGCAGCACATTTCAGCTGACATACAGGAGGACTGGTTTTTGCCCATTACTCAGGCGCGTCTCACTAACATCATCATACACTGCTCCACGTGTCAATGTTTCAGCACAGGCATGATGCTACAAACTTTTTGGGGCTTTCTGCCCCGCCCTACTGGGCTATACCGTGAGCTGCACATAGATTAGACAGACATGGGGCAGAGATGCAATTGCTCCCAGTATTTGATTGTTGTGGTCTGCCCTTTTTGACGGTGGGTTGAAGCGGGACCTTGTGCACCCACATGCCAAATGTGAAGCTACATTTCTTGTTTGTGAAGTCTCCTCCAATGGGGTGTGTGTGATGGGCTAAGGTCCAAAAATGGCACAGATTTTTTCAATGAGCTCTTTAAGGAAATCAAAACACTACTTGGCATTAAACACCAGATGTGTTCAATTTATCACCCCCAGGACAACAGCGTTGTGGAGAGGATCAATGGCCTTCTCAAGAGCAAACTATCTAAGCTTTGCACCCTGTTGAAGAACTGGGTGCATTTCTTAGCTTTTGTCCTTTTCAGTTTACGCACGCAACCCAGCAAAGACCACCATTTATCACCCCATGAGGTGGTTACTGGTCGAAGCATGAACACGCCCATATAGGGCGGCAGTGGTTTTAGGTGAAGAATTTAAAGAGTGTTTGACAACCCTAACATGTGCAATTAAATGTGTCTCCCGACAGATTGCATTGCCCCGGCCAGAGGACACACCGGCCACTGCAGACATGACAGCAACAGGGTCCATGCCTGCCCAACTTCTGCTACCTGGAGAATTTACCTACTTGAGGAGCTTTGTTTGAAAAAAATGGAATAACCCCAGATTTCATGGTCCATATGAAGTAGTGTTTTTGACTCCCCTCGCAGTAAAAGTGAAGGAGCTTTGCTATTGGATTCACCTTTCAGGTTTCCGTAGGGCACCCTCAAACATTACACAATCGCCTTAAGGGCACCTGACACTACTCCTCTACCTCAGCACCAAATATACAACCAAATTGTACAATCCCTGCATCCCTTATCCCATCTGTACACTCACAGTTGCTTGAACATAAATATGTTCTAAGATCTCTCTCTCACTCTCTCTCTCTCTCTCTCTCTCTCTCTCTCTCTCTCTCTCTCTCTCTCTCACTATCACTCTCTCCCTCTCTCCCTTTTCTCTCTCGCTCTCGCTGTTTTCATCCTCTCCCCTGCCTTATCTTTTTGTGTGCATTCTTTTTTTCCCCTTTAGGTTAGAATACGATGGAACCAGCAGTTTCAAATATTTCACTGTATATTAGGAAAGGTGTTAGCTATGACATTGTTCCTAGATGCCCATATTCATATAAGTGTGGCATGCATTTTACTGCAGGAATATTCACCATTTTATTTTTTTATTGGGAATTTATTTGGGAAAATCTTTTATATGGGGAGGTCATAAAAAAGAGGGGGAGGAGGGGTTCATACATAAACACCACCAATATTACTGCAAATATGTATAACAATAGTAAGGACCGTAATAGCAGCTATAGCAAACCAACAAGTAGACATGTACGTATGTGTATGATATTAGGAAAAATGTTCCCCAAGTATTTTTAAGAATATATTTTGGAATATAAGCATACATTATGATATTAGCATTAGAAGTGTTGTTAGAAAACACATATTGCCACATAGGAGAAAGGAAAGGCAAGCACGAAGGGCAAAATATGATGCCTACCATAGTCCAGGCCTTGATGCTATTGAAGATGTGCGACACCCTGAGATGACCAACATTTGGTATATGGATATGAGTGCAGCAGGGAGAGCAACAGTAAATGGTAGCTGTTACATATGTTCAGTAATCAGGCATGCGTTAGGAGCACCCAAGTTATTAGTGTCACAAGAAGTACCAATCATAGAGGCAGAGCGCCTGGTTCATCTTGCGCTATGTAGGGTCAAGGGCACCTTCCAGGCACACAGCATGCAACTAGAGCTTGTGGATCCAGATCTCCTGCAATGTAACAATAATCAGAGAGACATGACATGCTTGTAACAACCATATCTCGTGATTCGAGGACTTAAATATATAAAAACAATAGATTGCAAGAGACCACACTCAGCTGTATGGCGAAAATCTTCCTAGGCTACGAAGAGGAGCTCCTGGCTGGAGTGGCAGCAACCTGCGCACAAATTTGGACAGAGCATATTACAAAGGTGACATGGTTTGCAGAAATGGAAAAACAAGTGAAAGTGCTCCGAGAAGAAACATTTGAACTTTGCTTCCACTGTGAAGGGACTATTTTTATCAGCTCTAACAATCGTTGCAATAAGACCCTCCTGATTCCAGACCTGAAAAGAGAAACAGCGGCAGTGATGGATTACTACTGGGTTTGCGGCTAACAAGCATACTTGCACCTCCCGCCGTCATGGAGGGGTACTGTTCGCTGACAACGCTGCATTCAGTGTCATGACCCATAGAACTTGCCCTTTCTGGACTTCCTGGTCCTTATCGTGATGGGGCTTGTATTCCGTGTTACACCCAACATGGCCGTGCCAAAGGACTTGCCTCGCACCAGCCTTTATGTCGAACATGGCACGTTCTATAAATTGGCCACGTCCCTGCGGCCCCGCGCGTCTCAACGCTATCATTAGGTAGTGACTAGACGTGTGTGTGCTGTTCGGCGAATCTACTATTCCTAGTTTCCTGGTCCCTTCTTCCTTCCTTCCACCTTTCCCCTCTAAATCTACTCCCGGTATCCTCAACCCTAGCGACTGCTACTTCCTTCCTGGACATTCTGGAACTGTGACCTTCCTGGAACTCTGAACACGCGCTGGAGTCGGACGAGACTCGTGCGAGCCTATACAAGACCCGATCTGCCCGCAAGAGGAATCCTCCGCGGAACAGAGCAAGAAGCGATCCCAGGTGAGACGGGGGATATTTACGACAGTTTGAGACGCCAAACGACCGACACGGATACTGCTATGGAGAAAGCAGTCCAGGACCTCATGCGTGGCATCCAAGAGCTAACAACTGAAGTGCAGAACTTAAAAGCGGAGAATGCTGCGTTGAAGCAACTTGTTTTGTCTCGCGACTCCGCTAACAAGGAGAGTGTGTTACTGGGTGGAGTGGTAGACAAATATGATGGCTCGGAAAAGTCCTTACGTGGATTCCTGGATTCCTGCTTGGTGCATTTTACTTTTAAGCCCTACTATTTTTCAACTTCCAGGGCGAAGGTGGGCTTCATAATCTCGCACCTCACAGGGAACGCGTTGACCTCGGCCACTCCCCTAGTCAACTCTGGAGATGCCCTCCTGGATGATTATGATGGATTTATTCAGGCACTCAAAACTATGTTCGACCACCAAGAACAGGTTTATAGTGCTCAGAAATGGTTACTTGATTTCCGACAGGGATCCCAGGATATGCTAACGTATGTTACTAGATTCAAACAACTGGCCAAGGAAGCAGATTGGTCCCCAGAAGCAAGTTTCACTCTATTTCGCAGGGGTCTAAATGAGGATTTAAAGGATGAATTAGCCAGAGTGGCTCGTCCTAGCTCATTCCAGGCTCTTATGGATCTAGCCATGCAAATAGACTTCCAAATCCAGGAAAGAAAGGCTGAAAGAAGAAAGACCAAGATACCCCTTCAAAAGAACTTCCTTGAGACTTCTGTAAAAACCGATCCTTCCCCAATCCCTGACATTGATCCAGAACCCATGCAAATAGGAGCCTTTCGTGGACCTATTTCCCCACAAGAAAGGATGAGAAGGATCCACACAGGCCTATGCATGTATTGTGCCTCGGATAAACACCGTGTTAGAGAATGTCCTCTAGCCCCTCCACGGCGTTCGGGAAACGCCAGCTCCCGATCCTAGATGGACCGAGGTGTCGGGAGAGCGATGTTTGCTCCACATCAATTCCATCCTTGAACTCTCCTGGACAAAACAATTTGGTGATACTACAAGCCTTCCTGTCGCCCTCCAAGAATAAGACCTATCCCATTCTGGCCTTGGTGGACTGCAGAGCTATGGGAATCTTCATTGATCAAGACTGGGTTGTTAGTCATCATATTCCGTACGAGACACGAAGCTCCATGCAGCCGGTGGAAGCAATCGACGGAAGACCCCTCTCTTCAGGACCCATAAGCCTGCAGACAAAAGAGATCCAACTTTCCATAAACCATCACCAAGAGCGGATTACATTCGACATCATTAAGTCAGCCCATTACCCCATGGTATTGGGTATGCCCTGGTTACAAAAGCACAATCCGTATATCAATTGGACAGCAGGATCACTATTCCTGGGCTCAGAGTTTTGTATGTCCCACTGTCTATCCCTGGATCCCTCCTCGACACCTCCTAAAGAACCACTAAGAGACCAGAAAACACCACTCATGGTTTCCAATATCATACAAGTCCCAGAGGCCTATCAGGGATATGCTGATGTATTTTCAACTGCCATAGTCCAGGCCTTACCCCCTCACAGATCCGAAGACTGTGCCATAGATACAGATCCCTCAGCAGTGATTCCCTTCGGTAGAATGTTCATTCTTTCTGAACCTGAGAAAAAGACCCTCCGAGAATACCTGGACACCAATCTTGAAAACGGCACCATAAGACCCTCAAAATCTCCAGCGGGTGCTTCGCTATTCTTCGTTCCCAAGAAGGACACCAAGGAACTCAGACCTTGCCTCGACTATCTTGGCTTAAATCAATGCACCCTCAAAGATCGGTACCCACTGCCGCTGATCTCGGATATCCTGAAGCTGTGAGAGGCGCCATAATATTCACGAAGTTGGATCTCCGGGGTGCCTACCATTTAATCCGTGTCCGGGAAGGAGACGAATGGAAAACAGCTTTAGAACACCCTTTGGTCACTATGAATATCTAGTCATGCCCTTTGGACTAGCTAATGCCCCCGCAGTTTTTCGAGGTTTTATGGATAGGGTGTTTTCTGACATGTTATTCCTCTTCTTCATTGTCTATCTGGATGACATATTGATCTTTTCCAAGGATCCTCTAAAGCATGAAGAACATGTAAAGGCAGTATTACAACGACTCCGTGAACATAAACTTTTAGCCAAACCCGAAAAATGCTTGTTTCACGTTACTTCTGTTCACTACCTAGGATTCATACTTAGCCCAGAAGGAATTGGTATTGACCCTTCAAAGGTAAAAGCCATACTGGCTTGGCCCGCTCCCACATCTGTGAAACAAGTTCAATTCTTCCTGGGGCTTGCCAACTTCTACCGGAAGTTCATTTCTAACTTTTCCGAGATTGTTCAGCCGATCGTTGCTCTCTTGAAGAAAGACACCCCCTTTATCTGGTCTACACCGCAAGATAAAGCATTCCAACAATTGAAGACAGAGTTCACGCAAGCCCCCATCCTGTCCCAACCCGACATAAATCGCCCATTCCTAGTGGAAATGGATGCCTCTAACTACGCCATAGGAGCGGTCTTGAAACAGGAACTTGAGGACAAACTGGAACACCACATTGCTTACCTCTCAAGAACCCTGACTCCCAGTGAGACACACTATTCCGTCCTGGAAAAGGAACTGCTAGCCATCCGCCAAGCCTTCACTGAATGGCGACATCTACTTCTGGGTGCTAGGTATCCAGCTCAGGTCCGCACGGACTATCGAAATCTTCAAATTCTACAGTCGTTGGAGTGCAGGAACAGTCGTCAGGCGCGTTGGGCCTACTTCTTTGCCCAGTACCAATTCCAAATCACTCATGTTCCCGGATCACAAAACATGATTGCTGACGCCTTATCTCGACGTCCTGACTATGTAACCACTGAAGACATGGCCTATCCTAAGATGTTTCTCCAAACGATCTTTGTAGCTCAAGCAGTAAACCTCCTGGAAGAAATCCGAGTGCAAACCTAGTCCTCTGAACTCTGGAAGGACATTTCAAGGAAGAATCCATGGAACCTAAGAGTTAAGGAAGGATATTTATTCAAGGACAATGCACTGGTCATTCTTACACTGAAATTACAACAAAGAATGATAAACCTCTGCCATGATACCCTTCACTCCGGACATCATGGCATAACTAACACCCTCCGTTTTATACAAAGACAGTTTTGGTGGCCTGAAATGAAGACCGACGTACAACAGTACATCAAAGCTTGCGCTGTCTGCAGTCAAAACAAACATGATAACAAGAAACCGGCTGGTCTTCTACTGCAACCATCGCTGCCAACAAAACCATGGGAATTCATTGCTACAGACTTCATTGTGGAATTACCACCGTCCCGAGGCTACACGACCATCATGGTAACCATAGACTTGTTCACTCAAATGGCTCATTTTACGCCTCTGTATAAACTACCATCCTCCTCAGAACTTGCTGGAATCTTCCTGGAACACATTTTCCGTCTTCATGGACTTCCTTCCAAGATTTTATCGGACTGAGGACCTCAATACGTCTCACAATTCTGGAAACATCTGTGTCGTATTCTAGGGATCCAACGCGCTCTCTCATCAGGTTATCACCCACAAACCAAACGGAGCTACGGAACGTGTAAATCAGACCCTAGAGCAATATCTTTGTTGTTTTGCCACCAAGGTTCAGGATGACTGGTCTCTCCTTATGCCCCTGGCCGAGTTTGCCTACAACAATTCCGATCACTCAGCAATCAAGGTCAGCCCTTTCTACTGCAGTCAAGGTTTTCACCCATCCGTTTTACCTTCTGTTCTTCCACATCCCACACCAGTACCTACTCTCGACTCATGGATTGAGACTCTCATCAACATACACAAGGAAGCCAAGGAACAATTGGAAAGGGCCCAGACACGCACTAAGCGTTATACGAACTCCAAAAGAAGACCAACGCCTTCTTATTCCATTGGTGATCAAGTCTGGTTGTCCTCGAAACTATTACCACGACATCTATGGCCAAACAAATTAGCCCCCCGGTACTATGGACCATTTTCCATAAAGGAAATCATCAATCCTGTCTCATTCCGGCTCAAGCTAACAGACTCCTGGAAGAGAATACACCCAGTCTTTCACACTTCTTTATTGAAACCCTACATCCGATCCACCGGGAAAACCTGCAAACCCAGTCCTGTGATTGTGGACAATCAACTGGAATATGAAGTCTCAAGAATATGCGATTCCAGGTATAAACGGGGTCGACTTCAATACCTGGTTGAATGGAAAGGATATCCTCCTAGCGAGAGAACCTGGGAACCAGTTTCTAACTTAAATACCCCTCGATTGCTTAGAAGATTCCATCTCATACACCCGGGCAAACCTGGTGGAAAAGGTTTTCGGAGGAGGCATGCTGTCATGACCCATAGAACTTGCCCTTTCTGGACTTCCTGGTCCTTATCGCGACAGGGCTTGTATTCCTTGTTACTCCCAACATGGCCGTGCCAAAGGACTTGCCTCGCACCAGCCTTTACGTCGGACACGGCACGTTCTATAAATTGGCCACGCCCCCGCGGCCCGCGCATCTCAACGCTATCATTAGGTAGTGACTAGACGTGTGTGTGCTGTTCAGCGAATCCACTATTCCTAGTTTCCTGGTCCCTTCTTCCTTCCTTCCCCCTTTCCCCTTTAAATCTACTCCTGGTATCCTCAACCCTAGCGACCTTCCTGGAACTCTGAACACGCGCTGGAGTTGGACGAGACTCGTGCGAGCCTATACAAGACCCGATCAGCCCGCAAGAGGAATCCTCCCACGGAACAGAGCAAGAAGCGATCCCAGGTGAGACGGGGGGAGATTTACGACACTCAGCACTATTGGTAATACCAGAAGAACATTTTCAAGGGGGGCCAATACCCGATACAGCCCCAACTGTTTCTTCCGTGGTTGAGGAACAGAATCCATTACTGATACCAGAGATTGACATTCTACCTGGAAGAGGGCAATGAGAGAAACTGCACAGGAGGAAGAGATCAAACTACCTATCTAGAGACTCATCGGCGTTGCTTGCTGAAATTCGCGATGAATACAGACTTTTCAGCTCAGTAGAAACATTCTTCACTTTACTATTGCTACCCGGCGTGCAAGCAGCAGTCAATGCAAAATGGCTGCAAATAGTATGCTGGGAACTGATCCAGTTGGCAAATGTCACAGAGCATGGGTTCAGCGTCATAAAGGTCGAGCTGCGTGCCCTGTGCCCTGAGACTGATGACGATGCAGAATCACTACGTCCTCGATATGTTGACGTCAGTGGAAGGAGGCGTGTGCCGAAATATTGGCGATTCCTGCTGCACATTTGCACCTCCCAAAGATGTGGAGAACAGGTCATTATCTCACATAATTGCAGCTGTACATGGTCTAAGAGTTCACATGAAGAAAATAGGAGGAATACAAGGAAATTACTGGTTTGATGTTGAATTCGATTGAGCCTCGTCTTGGTTGGGTGCCACCATGAAGATGTTGGTGCCCTTCATTGTGTTTGTCTTGGTCGTCTTCTGCACCTGTCCAATGGGCCTCCGGTGTTATGCCAAAGCAGAGCCTAATAGCGCAATGATGATGGTGTCAATTGGGGTTTCAAAGGTACCTCGTAATTCAAAGATAGTGAAATACAGACTGACCACCGCATCCCTTGCATGGTCCCCATCCCCTATGGAGACAAAGTAGACAGTTTGTATCACACCAGTATTGTTCCACCCCCAGACCATGGGAATTATATGGGTGGACCTGGCAGGCGATGGGGGATCCATTTATATGACATGCACGCCCAAGGAGAATGCACTGACAACAGAGAGTTTACATTCAGTGTGTAGGGCCTGGATACCAGAATAGGAAACCCCACCATATGAGGGGACAATCGAGCGAATGCTTTGGGGGGGTTTGTTACTGTAGAAGTAACAAAAAGGGGGACTGTTGGGAAGGGAACAAGCCCATCCCACCTCCATAGGTGCTTTAAGGTGAGGTGAGCCCCCTTGAAAGAACTATATTAGGCCAGGTGATAGGGGGTTGTCCTAAATGTCCCCACACGGTCATTATATTTTATACGATTTTAGACATTTACACATAGTGCACATAACCAAGCACACACCATTTTTTGTAGATATTAGTAGCCATAGTCCAAGCACAGGGCAGGCATGGCCATTCAGTATTTAGTGTGTTAGACACAGGCCACAAGCCTGGCAGGGAAATCTGGATAGATCTAAGCACTGATGAGGGAGGCCCCATTGCCGACTTCCACAGAAACCCTTCTTTGTTTTAAGGTTGTTGCCAATATGTTTGTTCTAGAAAGACTGCAAGGCAATGAGACTGTACTGTGCGCCTTGGTGTATGTTTTATCATAAACAGGATGAAGCAGGCCCCCGACTCTCACCCAGGTAACTACGAGTTATAGCCCCTACAACTGCCCCAGTCCCGAGACCTCTGAATTCCAAAATACCAATTGACCCCAGACCACTGACCATAAACCAATCAATCATAAAGATCTGAGGGTATGTTTATCCCACCTTTATTTTATAATGACATGGTTTTTAGTGTGAGGTACAGGGAGGGATACATTATAGTTCAATAGCGAGTATGAAAGCCTTGGGAGCTGAGGATGTGATCGCGAAAGAGTGAAATATGTGTGGGTCGATGTGGCCTCGAGACTCCCCCTGTGCCAGTCCTCGAGCTTGCCATGTGCACTGTATAATGATAGAGAAGCATTGTTCACAAATATAGTTAATTGCTTTTTCAGTGAGCCCAGCAGAACCCACGTGATGGATGATGGATGGAATGGGCTGGGACCAATGTCCTGGCATCCTCTATGGAGCACGCCGACCATGTATCGGGTCGCGACAACCAGTCACGCAGGTTTTCATTGTATACGATGACTTCACCTATTACGCTGTGTCTCCTTCTAAGATTCTGGTTGTACACTTTTTGGCAGAACGTTCCACGGCAGCAGAATCCTTTGTGGGTGCTTTTCCTTTTTGTATGGAAAGAAATACTTGTTATCGTTGCAAGAGTTTCTTGGGACTTTTTCCCTAGCAGTTTGTATTTTTTCTGATCTGAGTGTAAAGGGGTGTGCCCTCAGAGTGACTAAATAAGGGAGGAACACATGGCAGGAGACAATCTGTGGGAAGATGTCATGGCTTCATCGAGTGAGACATGGTATTCCCCCTTTTAGGCCAAGCTTACAATTGTGGTCTGCCTTCTAAATCTTTCAAAAACACCTTATCCAGTTCTACCTCTCAATCATCCAGAATTGACTTGCCATTGAAAACCATTAAGAATGTTTACTCTAGTTCTTTGTGCCAAATGTCAAGAGTGGACTTCCTTCCCCAGAATTCTCGAAATACTGAGACGAGGAAGAAGGATTGAGCAATGCAGAGTGAAAGAGTCCACAAGTCCAGCAAGTGTTCTAGTTGCTGCTCGCCTGCACCTGTGACCCGGACATTTTACAAGCAGAAGCAGAGACTCAAAGTTGAGACTGGTGTGCAGGAGCCAGATGGCTCACAAATCATGGAAAAAGAAGCTGTTGCACGAGAAGGACACACTGCAGAAACACCAGGAGCCGGCAAGGGACTCCTTGGCATTTGCAGGTACCAGAAAGCAGTGCTTCACTCACCGGAGCCTTGAATGAAGCAGAAGAGCTAAGTGGAAGCTGCGAGAGATGGGAAAACCAAGAGGAAGCAGTCGCAAGAGTGAAGCAGACGAGAAACCTTCACCGGCTGAGCGCGGGAGAATCCAAATATGGCAACCCGAGCCGGTGAGTCCACCCAGAGACAGCGGTGACACCACGGCGCATCGGCGAGCACACCGAATACAAACCATTGTAAATAAAGTAACCAAAAAAGGAAGAACAATGAACTTGTTGTTAAAGGGGGAATTGAACTATGGGCAAGCCCCTTGCAAGTATATGAATGCACACAGTGCAAGTATGTGATAAGCCCAAACAGGATAATATCTCAGGGAGATACATTATCAAGCAAAGTAGATGTGCAACTCTGGCAGTGGGTAAAGACCATGCATGAACAGAAGCCTGGCAGAAGAGTATACCAAGCAATTACAAGTGTGTGAATACAAGAAGCCTTGGCAGGACCATATACCAGGCACATTACAAGTGTGTGAATACAAGAAGCCCTGGCAGAAGAGTATACCAGGCAACTACAAGTGTGTGAATACAAGTAGCCCTGGTAGGAGAGTATTCCACGCAATTACAAGTGTGTGAGAACCAGAAGCCATGGCAGGAGAGTATGCCAGGCAGTGAAATAAAGGATTGTGTTAATCAAGAATAAAGAGGTCCTGGGAAGAATCATCAGGACTAGGAAAAGGTGGAACAAATTACTGGCAGAAAAACACACCAGGTATCCTAAAAAAGACAAAAGTGCAAAACCAGAAAGTTGTGTGTGTCAGTGTTATTGCTGGCCAAGAAAGACACAAGGAACTCTAATTTGTGAAAACACCAGAGTGTAAAGATAAAACCATGGGAATTAAAATCACTCTGGAGCAAGGACCTTTATCCTTGAAGAACTGTTTGTGTTGGAGCCTTTTCTTCTTCTTTTGTGAACACTTTTCAAAATCACCCAAAGTTAACGACATTACCATCTTCAGCTTAGTTGAAGTTTATAGTGTGAGGGTCTGAATAGAACTTTGGACAAAGGGCAGTTTTCGTTTTGGAAATTCTGACACTGATAGATCCTTAGTGTTTGGTTTAGGTAGGGAAATTCCTCTGAGAGCAGGGTCTGAGAGGCATTTTCCCACCCCTTTTTTTTCAATAACCCTCTTGAAACAAAATCATGGCTAACTTGTTTCAGAGTTTAATTCCTGAATCCTCACAATGCCAAATACCCTTGACAACAACCTCAAAGCTTAGGTCAGGCATGCATGAACCCTTCTCGACAATAATTCACACTTGGTACCAAAACCCTGCACCCTCAGATAATTCCCTGCGGAGGGCCGCACCAGGCACAGTGCTTCCAAAAATGCCCAGATGCTTTCATTGAGAGGGTGCATGGGTTCTTACGATTTGTACGCATCAGCACTGCATCAACAGTTACCTTCCTTTGCTGCTACTAACTTCCCAATTCAACATTTCCCTAGCAGGCCCCTAAGTACCAAGGTACTATGAAAATGTCATAAATCACACTAAATGAGACCTAATAACATAACATAGCAACCTAACATAAGAACCATTGGCACTGACATTACAGTGTTGGAGATGTACTATAACAGAAGTACCCCGGCAAAATGGGCAAATCGTATTTCCCACTCATGCTCTCGCCCCCCACTTCTGGCTAAAGCAGCTGAGGTCTTACCTGGTCTCATCAGTTAAGAAAACATTGGAGTTCATTTTACTAAAATCTGTAAATTGCATCGAGGGGATCTTTTACCTTTGCACTTACATGCAAACAAATTATCTCTGTGCAATTTTAGTAATTGAAACTTCGAAGTGCAAAATAAAAAGGTGTAAACGCAGGCATAATAACATGCCTGCCTTTGTTTTTGTGCTTAGTAGGGCAAATTGAGTACATGATGCCTGGCTTTTATGAATGGCAGGTGGCGTTTGCAAAAGATTCCTACGTAATCCGCCTGCTTTTAATTGTTGTAAAAAGCAAACAGTTTCATGTAAATCCAAAGCATTTTCACCAGCTTGAAAATGTCATGTTGGAACAAGAGCTTGCTAATTTGGATGACAGAGACGATGATGGTGGTGGAAATAAATTTTCATAGCCCTCTTTCTGCCATACAAATTACTTAAATTGTGAAGTGGTATCAAAAGTATGTTTAAAATGTTTACACATGCATTTTATGCATGCTTTTCACTCTACTCCACCTAGAACATGACCCTTATTGCTTCTCTTCCGTACTGTTGAACGCCCAAAGCAGCATGCAGTCAGCCGTTCCTTCCCATGCAGGCAGATTCAGTCTGGTACTCATGCCCAGTTCTTATTGTTTTCGATGTTGCACACTCTGCAGTCCCCTGAACAGGGCATACCATTACTTGGTCACAGCTTTATTTTATGTTTTTTAACTGACATTTTAGTATACCTTTCCCGTTAGACTCTCCACTCATTAATAAATGGCCACCTTGACCTGTAACTGATGGGGCTCCTGCTTCAATTTCTCATGGTATTCATCATCCTTAGATGTCCTTCTCCCTGTGCCTGTGGGATTCCGCTCACTTAGAATGCTGAATTCCTTCATTGACCTTTGTGAGGAATTCGACCAACTGCACAGTGGGTGTGTGCTCGCCTGGGCTTTTTTTTGGAGCATAGGAAAATGTGTGTGGATTAGCCCCACACATTTTCCTAAGGTTGGTCTACCATCAATTCTTCCTTGCTTGCTTTGAAAGCAAGAAGGGAGCAACCGGAGAATGAGGGTCAGAAGGAAGGGTTGCCATTTTTCTTTCCCAAGAAAGGACTCCTATACAGAGGGGATGTCACTTCTGAAGGCTTACCAAGGGTACAACTCTTGGTTCCTCGAAGCCACAGGCAGATAGTGCTCGCAATCACACATTCCCATCTTACAGAGGGACACCTGTGTCAAGACAAAACTCAGGCTTACCTGGCTAACAAGTTTCACTGCCCATGTATGCACAATGATACCAAAAACGTTATTCAAACATGCGAGATCTGTCAACACACTAGCACCCACTCATCCCTTCCAGCCCTCTTGACTCCGTTGGTCATTATTGAGGTACCATTTTTGAGAATCGGGATGGACATTGTTGGACCTCTTGAAAAATCAAAATTGGGTACTGTTAATACTTGATTATGCCACACGAAAACCTCTGAGGCATTTCCTCTACACATTAATACCAGTCAGTAAATACTTAAACTTCTACTTTCTTTTTTCTCTCGTGTGGGTTTTCCTAAGGATCAGGGTACCACCTTTATGAGTAAGCTCATGGGGTAGGTCAATGAATTATTCCAAATAACTACACTAAGGACGTCCGTATACCATCCTCAGATGCACAGGTTAGTTGAACGTTTCAACAAACCCTCAAAAACATCCTTAGGAAGTTAGTTGATAAAGACGGACTTATTTGGAATCAAATGATTCCATGGGCCTTGTTTGCAAGACAGAAAACTCCCCAAGCATCCAGCAGATTCTCATCCTTTGAACTACTTTATGGGCGTGAAGCAAGGGATGTATTAGACATGCTCCAGGAAACGTGGGAAGAAAGGGAGGAGGCTCCAATACCCATCTCTCAGACAACCACCCGATTAAAGAAACACATGACTGCTTTCCGGGCCTTAGTACAGGATCATCTTGGTAACGCTAAAAGTCAGCAGAAAACACCTTATGACAAAAAGGTTGTGCTCAGGTCATTTTCCATAGGGCAGAAGGTCCTTGTGCTTCTCCCCACCCCAGACCACAAACTTATAGCATGGGACATATGAGTTGGTGGAAAGAATTGGTCTACACAATTACAAAATCACCCGACCAGAACACGTCAAAAGACTGATTTATCATGTGAACTTAAAAGAGCGAAATGAAAACACCACCAAGACAAATGCCACAGTATTAGCTTGTTTATTAACAGAAGAGGTGATCAGTAACATCTTAATTCCCTCAGATCTCACCGATACCCAACAACAAGACCTCAGGGATGTGTTAGAACAGTTCCCCAAAGTTTTTTGTGAAGAACCTGGCAGGGTGAATGGTACTTTCTACCACATCTGGACCCCTGCAGGCAAGGTAGTACATCTCAAACCACACCAACTGCCAGAGGCCTTTAAAGCTGTTGTCATCCAGGAGGTAGAGCAAATTCTCCAGTCCAATATAATCAAACTTTCCACCAGCTCTTGGTCCTCACCCACCATTCTAGTAGAAAAACTGGAAAAAAGCTTGAGATAAATAATATCTTAGTCTTTACTGCCTATTCAATTCCCCGGATCGACAATCTGATTGATAAATTGGATAGTGCAGTGTACCTGTCCACTCTAGACTTGACTAAGGGTTATTGGCAAGTCCCATTACATGGATGTGATGCTGGAAATGCATCGGAGGGACAGGGCCTCCGTATCCTTGTCCTTTACTGCCTTTTATCATGTGTTCTGTTGTGTTTTCCGTGCAGGAGTTCATGTGGGACTCCTGGTGGTGCAGCTCTCTCTTTTGGTTTGGTGTACAGATCCATGGGATACCCTTATGGCACCCATGGGTGGGGGTACAACCCTGTGCCCCTAGTGTATGTTTTTGGGCACCTGTGTGTGGCCCACAGAGCAGGGTATGGACTGGTGGCAGCTCCATGCTGAATTTGACAGGTGCTCTGAGTATCCTCCATTTTGGGATACCCAGGCCCTGCCATTGGAATCAGTTGATTCCTGATAGGAAACAAGATGGCCCCTGTGGCCTCTTGCTTTCTATTGCCTGTTACCTTGTTTTCCCAAAGTCCTGGGAAGCCCTGACTCTTTCCCTTCCCCCTGACTGGCTGTTGGGTGGAAGTTCCATATATGGTGTTGTTAAGTCCAGGCCAGACTGGCTGGAGTTCATCAAGGACTGATCTGAGAGAGAACGTGGTTAGGCACCTCTTCCCGTGCTCTGAGGGACCATTGAGCACCGCTAACCTTCGCCGAAGCTCCCTGGAAGTCAGACCCTCGAAAGGCTGCCGACCGAAGACGGGGACTGCCGAGGAGAACGAAGTAAAGCACCCGGACATCGACGCCGTCATAGTCCATGGCCGTCGACTAGGGTTCGGAATATCACCGTAACCGCTGGAGGCCCGTCGAAGCCGGGTTGCCTGGAAGAGGGGACCGCTTGATGCCGTGCCGCCGATGACCGGAACCACACGCTCCTTTGCCTAAGACTTTTGATTCACGGACGTGCTCGTCCGAACCGCCGCCCGCCTTAGGCCAGGGCGTCGATGCACCGAGGAGCATCCGCCGGTGGGTCTCCCGCCAACCGAAGACCACAAAGACTTCGACGACTTGACACCCTTGTTGGGTCACATCTCTTCAGAAACTCTTTGCGGTCCTGAACTATCAAACACCGAGGTGCCCCGCAAACCACATCCTCGCAGGATGTCGCCAACGAGCACCGCCTGGATCGACGCTGTGGTCTCGGCACCATCGAACTTTTCATCAATGCTGTCGATGCCAAGTTCACCTTCTTCGATGCCTCTTGACGATCCGTGGCTCCTGCTTTAAAGGGAGTCACTCAACAAGGATCCATCGACGCCTCATCTAAGAAATCTGATCTACCAGGTACATTGGGGGTTAGAAACCTTATAGGAGGAAATAAGACTTATGGAACAATATATGGACTGGGCTTGTGATATATCTTTAATTTACTGGCTGCCCAGGCGGGGGGATCTCCACACAGAATTGTGCCTAGTTGGTAGGGGTCAATATTCTGCCCATTGTTCTAAGCATCTGCTTTCCTCCTATATCTATTGTTGGTTACTTTTATTCCTTGATCTATGTGACATTTGACCAGAGTATAGTTGATGCACTTTAATGAGATCTGATAATAATTGTGGTACCACTTTAGAACTGTGTATATTTACCATTGTGGATTTTCTGAGCACAAAGTGAGTTATTGTGATAGTGTACATAACCTTGAATATTAATTATATAAAGACTGTGTTTTCACTAATACAGTGTGTGGACATTCCTTTGTGGGGACTTGGGGACTACACTGTACTTAAGAACCAGCCTGCATCACCTCCTGAGAAGCTAGGCCATGATTTCTCGACCAGCACTACCCTATAGAGAATCTTGGCTTGCGTCCTCTGTGTCTCTCCTCTGTCAGAGAGCAGGAATACAGACAACCCCCCTGCAGTCTTTACAATGGACCTGACAAAGAAAAAAACGCTTTTGCCACCCAAATACGTTTATAGAAGTTTAAAGTCCTGCAACTTTCCAAAGGTTGATGGCTGATTGCAGAACTGACAAAAGAGGACAGGATACCAACACCTCTTTGATATGCAATGTGTCAGCTTGAAGCTAGTTCCTACCCCTCTGTATGAAGGACAGTGAATGTAATGTCTGGGACAACTGTTTACAGAAGGCAACCTCTTCAGGGGGAAAACCTTTTAAAGTGAAGAAATATGTGATTTGATGGAGTCAGAAAGTCTGTTCTCGCCACAAACATCAGGGGAGACCAGCGCTTTGATCAGGAGCCGCAGAGAGCTCAATTAACCAGAGAGACAGTTTGATCCACAACAGACAGGAAGACGGGTGGGACTTAGTAGTACATGTTGTCAACCCCTTACCTTCCCTGTTGCAAAGCACTTTGATGATAACCTCACGCTTAACAGAAGATTGTTGGTGGGGTCCCAGGATTGGTTCATTAAGGTAGTCTTAGCCTGCACCAATCACTGGGGCCCATTAGGCTTTAAAAGAGGGCTGAGCCCCTCTCTTAGTAGATCATCCGACAAATTTGAAAGGAGTAAGAAGAAGGACTCCTTTGGACCCTGTCTGAAGGTACAGTCTGCCTTACAGCTTCCGACAGTGAAGCTTTGAAACACTTGTGTATAGGCGCGTTATAAATGTCATATTATATCCTATCATATCATATCATATCATAAGGAAGGCCAGGATTTCCAAGAGGGAAGCAAGACCCCTCCCCTAAACATCTCCCAGGGAACAGACGGAGATACTGAACTCAGAGGACCAGTCCAGCAGCTTCAGAACCGGTACCCAGCCAGCACACAGCATGCCCTGCTAGGTTCTGCCAGCAAGCTTCCTATGTGGGAAGTGCCAGAGAGTCTGTGAACAAAGCCAAGGCTGTTGCCTGCAAACACTCTCCTCAGCTTTAAGCCTCCCGCCTTAAAGGACAACATGAGCCCTGCGAAGATGCTTGGAGGAGTGCACCGACAAGCATCAACCAGCCTCCTTTTCTAAGGACATTTTCAAGCAGTCGAACCCTCGATCCGCAACAACGATTCTTGACCCTGAGATGCCGTGTAGGCCAGCCTGCAGCTGTCCGTCCAGCCTCGCATGTCAAACTGCCTGCCACCTGTAGCTGTCTCCCATCTTGAACTCTGTCGCAGGAGCTGCAAAGCATCCTGGAACCGACTCGACGTTGTCGAGCATCAAGACCATCTCAAGCACCAGGTACATTGTGGTTCTGTCCCCCTGGTCCTTCTCCGAAAGCCCCTAGTGACATTTACAACCCCTTGCTCCCTTAGTGCTGAAACCAAATAAACTTGAGCAAATAAGACTGATTGTTTTACCGACTACCCTCTTGTCAATATCCAGGGTGCATCCCTTTCCTTCGTGAAACTATCCCCTGTGTTCCTTTACAGGGTGGGTTGTGTTTTGTAGTGTGCTAGAACTGTCTGTTGTGATAATAATAAAGTAAATATTTGTATACAACCTTGACTGGACAGTCCCTTTTATCATTGGGTAATAATTGTGTTTTCGCTGTGATGCAAATAATCAACGATCTGCGACCTTGCAGAGATAAGCCTGCTGTTCCGAACATGTTACCAAAATTGGACAAGGAGGTTTATAATTTACTTGTGTTTCCAATCTGTTCGGATCCCTTCTGTTGTACTAGAGGTGCGGGGATGATTGATGGTTTAGAAACTGATTATCATCCCTGGACCACTGGTGCTCCGGAAGTTGATTTGTCACAGAGACAGAGTGAAGGAAGGAGCAGAGAGCAAGGAGAAGAACCTGTACGAGAAGGGTAAGATCACAATGAAGGTAAAAGGTCACAGACACAGAAGCATGATGGGAAAGGTCAGAAAAAGCAAACCATTGGGAGGAGAGGACGACAAAATCAGGGAAAGGGCTGTGTTGGAGAAGAGAGAGGCCAGGAGAAGGAAGGAGTGAAAGCCAGCTCGAGAAAAGACAGAAGGAAATGCACAGAAAGACATTTAGATTTTATTAATACAGCATTCGGCATAGCAAACCTTTCATGCATCATATTTACTTTAAACAAAAATGTAAGAATGTCATCTTTCTGATGTCCATAATATTTTAAGAAGTGAAAAACAGGAAAATGGAGGAAGAGACAAGGGATGCTTTGCTTTAGTAACAATCCTCTGTCAATTGTCTTTGTTTTACACTTGTATTAGTCATGATGATATAATTTATTAGCACCTGGCACGGGGGAACCAGCCAATCAGGTGGCTAGAAACACTGGCTGAAAACTACTATCTCAGCCCGTGTTCCAAACCACCTGACAGCTGGTTCCCCTTATTTATTTTATTTCTTGAACTATTCCAACCCCCCCACCCCCCAACCCCACTCGCCTGTTTGTTGCAGTGGCACAGGCTGCTGCTACCCAGCTTTTCCAGCCGCAATGGAAAGGGAAGACTAGCTCTGTACAGAGCCCGTCTTCCCTTTCTATGGTGGCCATCTTCCCAGAGTATTTTTAGTAATTAAAAGGGACCCTCTAGGTGTACCGTTTAATGACTGAAAATATGTTTTTTTAGCACCCCCTGGTTACCGCTTTGGTGACCCAGGATGCTAATGGCGTTAAGTCCCTGTTCCAAGGGCTGGAACGGGGGTAATAGCCGAGAGCCCTCGTTAACAGCCCGAGCAAAGGCTGCCGGGCCGTTACCCCCCCCATTCCAGCCCTTGGAATGGAGGTTTAACACCACATTAGCACTCAGGGCATTTGAGTGTTATGCACTTACCATCGCTGCGGACCCGGGGTCAGGCTCTTCCTCGGCTCCAGCCTCCACGCCGGTTCTGAGGCCATCCTGCCGCCTTTCCGCATTGCTCTTAGGGGTCGCTGGGCCGCTGTGGGTTTCCCGCTCAGCCTCCCGGTGTTGTTTGTGCAACGTGATTGGAGGTTGCCATGGCCCCTCCTGGACGCTCGTCAAGCACGCCATCCTCCCGCTCATATCACCCGCACCAGTCTCGTGATTATACAAATAGGAAGCAGCCCATAAAGGACCCAGCCAAGCTTTCATTATTGTTTCTCAGCGTTCCTGTGAGTGGCGTTTTGGTTACTCTTCCTTGATTCCTGTTTTTTTGTGGCTCTTGACCTTGGCTTTGTTTTTCTGGATTTGTCTCTTGAACTTTCCTCTGGGTGTGGCTGATCTGTGATTTTCTTCTGGTTTCTGACACTATCTTTTTCTCATGGATTGCTATTTTGTATTTCCCTTGTGCTCTGGCGACCTGGACTTTCTTCTGGACATTGAAGGTACTTTGGACTCTGGTTTATCCTTCTTTATTACTTCCCTGGAACTTGCTATTGGAACATTGACTCTGAACAATTACTTCATCTGTGCTCTCACCTCCTGAGGAAAGTTTTTCCCACTCCTGGATTTTTCCTTTCCCTCCTTCGATCTACAGTTCGTGCCCCATTAGGTGGGTTATAATCTCTGTTTCATTATTATAAGTGCTTCTGCAGATTGGTGGTGTCCTAACAGTGCCCTTTCCTTTCTAGCTACGTGGGGATACGGTGCTGCAGTTCCAGTCCACCTTTGGCCCCAATAACTGGTTAGGTAGTTGTTTTTTCTTCTCTCACTGGTGCTTGGAGTCAGAGGTATAGTCCACCCGGGAGACCACATCTTGACAGTGAGCAACCAATCAGGTTGCTTGGATCGCGGGCTGAATCTACCTCCCCTACGCCGACATCTTCTCCCCACCCTCCCTTCCTTTCTTATTTGTAATCCCCCCCCCATCCCCACTTACCTGCTTACTGCAGGACGCTAGGCATCCCGTTCATTCAAACAAAATACTTTGCTATTAGCACCCCGGGATACCGGATTGGCAACTCAGGGTGCTAATAGCAATAATCACCCATTCCACAGGCTCGAACGGTTAGTAACGGCACTGGCGATCCTCCTTAAAGGCCCTTGCGGCTACCATCTTTCCCACAGGGGATTGAGGTAAGTGCGCTGCGCTCCCCTCCCGGTCCTTCCCCTAATACCCAATTTCAGCATTCCACCCGGTTACCTTTACGCTCCTTTGCCCCTTGCTGGCACCGGGAACACTTGGTCTTCCTGGCACTTCTCCATCGTGGCAATGGCCACCATGAAAGGGAGCAGGGACTATGTTTAGTTCCATGTTAGCTCCCTTCTTCCTACTCCATGGCAGCCATCTTGCTTTGTAATTATTTTCAAGTTGAGACACGGCAAACACACTATTTCTCAACTTGGAAAAAAGAATACATCCTGATACATTGTTCCGCAATACAAATGGCAATAAAACCCGAAGGGCAGGGGCATTATCTTGTCTGATAATGCCCCGGGCTAACATTAAAGCACTGACCCCTGCCCGTTTGGTTTTATTGCTCAACTAACTCCTCTGCCCTACAACACAAATTCCATGTAATTATTCTGCTCTGTGGCTGTAAAGCAGAACTGTACAGGCCAGTTACTCTTTTACCCAGGAATGTATGAATCTTCTTTTCATGGCTGTCCTTTAGGGACCCAGACACCCTCGCTGTTCTACCAGGAATTGAATTTGCAAAGAAAAAGGCCCTGGCAAGCATACTGTTTCGATTGCCCTTAGTTCTCAAGTTCGGCAAGAGGAGGCTTCCTCCCAACAGAGATTCTTTGTTCGAGCCACAGTGATTGTCATCTTGCATCCATTTAAAATGGGGCAATCGGAGCAGCGACCAAAACAAGCCTTTTCTCCTGTGTGTCATGCAAATCTAAAATACTTGGTTGGGGCTTGGCATTGGTATCATTTGCCTCATTCCACGAGAGATCTATTTTTCTGTACTTTCCCATCAATTGATTTTCCTGGGCACTCTCTCAGACTTTCTTAATTGCTTGAGAAGGTTCCTCGTTACACTGTCTGGACAAAGTGTTCTTGTGTCCACGTCGATACACCGGAAGAGAGATCTGTCAGAAAGAGGTTGACAGTGGGACTCATAGAAGCATCCCCTCACAGTCCAAGCCCAGAAGGTCAAAAGGTAGGTCTGTGTAGCTTAACTTGGAGAGGAGCCAAGGCAGCTTTGGTGACCTGGAGCCAAGTACTAGTAGGGCCCAAACCTGTGCTCCCCTGAAAAGTAAAGAAAAGATGCTTGCCAGGTGCCTATTCCAATTCCGGTGGAATAAGCAAGTCCACAAACAATACGAAAGAACACCCAGTGGAGGTGGCCCATCAGGCAGGAGGGGGATTGCTGGTGTCACACTACTCTTGGAAGGGGGGCTATAATGATGATGACCTAAAAATCCACCTAAGACCAACAGGAAAGGAATGTACCACCTAAATCTGAAAAGTACCAGCATCATCATTCTCTGAGAGCTGCCAAAGGAACTGTGAGTTACCTATGAAACACTGTGGAAGGTTAACACGAGGCCTAGCAGGGAGTTGCCCTGACTCTGATGAACATTCCCTGCACATATTGGTCCTACTTCCCTCACTGTGTTTACAGACATGCATCCTCCCTTGGTTTCACATTTGCTCCTATGCTGCTGTGTATAGCACAGTAACACTTACACTGTGCCATGATACAGGGCATATAATACCGTTTTCTAAGAGCTATGCACATGTTGGCATTCGTACTGGCAGAAGCAGCCTACTATAAAAGGATATAGGGCACAACTTTCTATTTTACTTACTGGAAGAATTCTGATAAACACCATTTTTGTTTCTGTAGAGTTCCTTTGTGTAGTTATATACTCTCTCTCTCTTAGGTATTTGATTGTGTCATATGGCCATCTATAACTTTCGAGGCCTTGTGGTGTTTTTAGTTTTCAATGAGCAGGAAATGTCTAATATCCTGTAGTGATTTTTATTATACATATATTTCCATATTATTAATCCGAGTCATGCTGCTAGGCCCTGAAGACCCTCCACATATGGAGACTAAAGCACAATCACCATATACTAGTGATACGACAGACACGAGGTTCGATTTTCCAAGTACTATGGTTTATTGCAAAAAAATTGCTCAGTTGGCCGACTGGGTCTAACGTCTCTCAACGTGTGTCCCCCAGACCTCGTGAGATGCAAGAGAGCGAACATCATACGAACAGTTACATATATGAAAAATAACAGCCTTCAAGGCACATCAGAACCGCCCATAATGTATCTTTTTTTATCTAGGGTTCGGTGATTGACACCTATGACAAATATGACACATTATGACAAGTTTCTTTATACTTAGCAACAGTTGCAGACATGGTTCTTTATTATTAAGAACACAAAGCACTTGTTCATCAAGGATATCGTGTTCGTGAGAGAGACACATTCCAAAGCACGTTATCTACCAGTTTCTATTCGTGAACTAGGGGTCAGCCTGTTCTAAGGAAGATCCGTGAAGGAGGACCGCTAGAAAGGTATAATTCATGCTTTAACTGCCTATTGCTACAGCTGTAATGAGACAGGCCGGCACCTGGTCTGTTGATTAAATGCCGTTTCTGTTTGCTCTCAAGGACTTAGTGAGGGAGGAAAACAATGTATTTCTGCACTGCTTGGCATTCCTGCTGGGCCGATCTATCAACATGCAACCTGTGGCCTTGTACCGTGTATGAGCTTTCAGAGTATTATGCGTTTTGCAAAAGCGTTTGACAGAAAAGAAAAAGCAAGATGGCGAATGTTACACAAGATGGATGCCCTATGGTCATACTGACGTATCTGTGGTTGCGGTGTTGGTTATGTGATGCGATTGGTTTACGGCCAACATAATAGACCTTCTATACTTGGTTAGGGTCGTTTTCTAGATATACAAACCTTCCTTTTGGCCGTAAGCCAAGAGCATCATCCATACATTTCATCTTCATCTGACCATGTATCTAATTCTGAACTACACATGCTACTGTAATCGTTATGTTCAATATTAATTGACATGAATTCCTTCATTGTTTCCATCTCGTTATTTACATCCTTATTCAACCTGGGAGTTTGTTTTACCGTCATCACATGTACACATTAATTTGTTATTTCAGAGCAAAAGATTGGCAGGCAGTGTATTCAACAACAGCAGAACATGAGGATTCCAAGTAATGTTACTAAGATTGCAATTAGTTTCCATCCCCATGAACGCAGCAGTTCCCAGAACCATGAATTTATATTCAGATCCCATCCGCCTGTCAGGGTATGAATGTCAGAACTCAAAATGTGCAATTTCTTGATTGCTTCAAAAATTGTAGGGGAGGAGTCACTTATAAATACACAGCACGCTGACCACATGATTTTGCACACACCTCCACAATCGGCCAAGATTATATCAAGAGCCATTATATTCTGAAGTGTCATTAATCTAACTGCCTTCTCTTCTAATGTCATATTATATAATAAATAAGTTCTTCCATTTTTTGTTTTTTTCTAACACCCTGGACAGTTTCCTTATATTCCATGAATTAATTGCTTGTCCCCAGAATGGTATAAATGATTTTGCTATTAACTCTGCAATTAATCTTGTATCATCCTGCCGTGGCCTGGATCTGGATAATTTGAATATGTCTGACGTTTTGGAAAGGAATACACCAGGAAAAAGGATCCCTAAGTTACATGTCCCTCCCCAATTTCTAGGCAATCAAGGATAAGCTTGTTCTCCACATATAAAATAAACGGGATCACCTACATATATTGGTTCTTCTACTTTCTCAAGTACTACAATAGTCATGCATCTAGTGAATGTTCCTACTGAATAAAAACCCCTTTTTCCTAAGCAAAATGTGACAGTACTTGGACTGTAATTGATAGTATAGGAGGGGGGTACAACGTCCTTGTTCCCTACTGGATTCTTGTGGAAAGTGATTACAGATTAGTTATAAGGCACAAATAGTCTATCTACTGGTCTTACCACTGGTTATATTATTCTTGCCCTGTTAAATATGGAAAAACCTAATGGTTCCATTACCACTCTTTCGTTCTCATGTATGTTTGTTCCATCCAATTGACCCGTATCACTCTTATTCCATTTCCCAAAGAAAAGTGCACTCAATGATGCATAACATGCCGTATTAAGAGGTAATGGCTGTATGTACCAACCCATTCCTTTTCCACCATGCTGGGGTAAATGGGAGCAGATCCAACAATTTGTTCTATTCAGGATAGTGTGAGTCATATTCATAATCAAAAGCAATGTGTTATTATCATAACCTCTTCTGTGTCTCTCTTCTAATGGAGGGAGAGTATAAGAGAGCACATGGACCGGACTGTCTGTGGCAGGAGCATTGGTAGCAGGCAAAAGAGAGTTTAACGGATGCACAGTTTCCAGATACCATAATATTGGGACCAGTGTAATCAGAATGCAAAGTAGTGTTATAATTATTAACATATATTTCGTACAGCAAATCCTTCTAGGTATTCGTTTAGTCTCTATCTCGATAATATCATCAGCATTGGTGCAGGAGGGAGCAGAAGTTAGTATAGGTATTGTCTGCAATGTCTATCGCGGCAATGTTCGGCACGAAGAATTTCTTCACAGCACCACACGTTGGACAGCAAAGCGTTCAAATAGCAGCAAAGCGTTCATGCAGTTCTGGTTAGCCTGCTTGATAAATAAGCAGCAAGCTTATGTGATTCTGCACAGTGCTCCAAAACGTTGGAGCAGGCATCAGTTGTGTTGGTACCATATGCCTCCCCGCTTGTCCCCAAGGGCTCGCATTGGTCATTCACTTTCCAAAGGCAGCACCGGGAAGCCACGTTCCAGAGCTTTCAATTTGATGCAGATTGATACAGCTCATATGCTCCACTTCCCTAGGCCTCTGATTCCCAATTCATCGGTGTTGGGAACAGAGGCAAAACAAACATGCAGATCAGATCACTTCCGGTTTTGACAACGTAGGTTGCACCTTATTGCCCCAGGTACTGTGGGATCAATGAATAATGCATTTTCATTTCCAGAGGCAGGCTTATTGCCAGCCTGTGATGCAACGAGTGATGATGCGGCAGCTGTCGGACAAGGCTGAGGCACCTTTTGCCCTTCTATCCTTGCTGCAATCTCCCCAGGCCCTTTCTCGGGTTTAGGAGACACTTCTGGCAGAGAGCTGGCGATGGTGTTTTTGCGATCGAGTGCAGCTATTTCTCTTTTGGCGTCAGGATCAGGCAGCTCCTTCAGAGGGAATGGAATTCTTTTTGTGTGCGTAGCATGGATCCACGCCTTGCGACCATCCACTCGGACTGCAGTCTATGTTGCCAGGAGGACCTGGTAAGGGCCTTTCCACCTCAGTGCCAGTGAGGACTTCCGCTCGAAATTTTTCATCAGCACCCAGTCTCCAGGCTGCAGACAATGCCCCGGGCTGGGATATCTGACAGGAAGAGCCTCCTGCACCTGCTGATAAATCAAACGCAATTTCTGAGTTAACAGTTTACAATAAGTGCTGAGCAAAGGTTATTCGATCTTACTCAGATGTTTAGGCTGCGGGGCGCTCCAAACATTTGCATGTCTCCCCATAACGATTTTGTACGGGGAGAGTCCAGACCTTGTCTGTACAGATGTTCTCATGCACAATAAAGCTAATGGCAATGCATCAAGCCACTTCAACGAACTCCCTGAGCATATTTTGCTAAGTTTATTCTTCAAAATACTGTTCTGGCGTTCCACAAGACCGGCACTCATCTGGTGTCTGGCCGAGTGGAATCTTTTGTCAATCTTAAGGCCTGCACAAATCTATAATATCACGGCAGCAACAAAATGCGGGCTTTTATCTGACCATATGACACATGGCAGGCCAAAACGGGAAACATACTCTTTTAGCATCACTTTAGCTGTGCTTATTGCTGCACAATCTTTAAGCGGATAGGCCTCCACCCACTTGCTAAAAGCACAGACCACTACAAGGACATACTTGAAATTCTGACACCTTTCCATTTCTATGAAATCAAAATGGATCACTTCAATGGCATAGAGGGGGGGCCAAAACTACCTACTTGAATCGTGGTTCCTTTTCCAATGTTATGTTGCAAACAGGTCATGCAGTTTTGGACTAGTCTCTCAGCATTCTTTCTAATGTGCGGGTTCTGCCATACTGTGTCTAGATGCTGAATCATTTTCTTAGCACATATGTGTGTAGGGCTATGGGCCATAATGACCATCTCTGTTACATAGGCATTGGGCAACATCCATTTTTTACTCGTTTTGTCCACCCAGCAACCCTCTATGTCTAGTTCTGCTGTACTCTCAGACCAAGCTTTTATTTCATCTGCAGTTGCTTCTGTTTGCATCTCTTCAACTGTGGCAATTCCATTTTCTACCATGCAGGGGACCTCTTTTGACCTCTCAATACACATTTTCGTATGTAAATCAGTGGCAGTTTGTTTTGCGATTTTGTCTGCAAATGCGTTTCCTTTTCCAACGTTGCATGTTACTTTTTTATGCGCTTCGCATTTCATTATTGCTAATCGTTTAGGAAGTGCAAGAGCAGACAACAATCTTACTATCAAAGTGCCATGTTGGATCTTGGGTCCATGTGATGTTAAGAACCCCCTCTCAGCCCATAGTTGACCAAAATTGTGTACCACCCCATATGCGTACTGACTGTCAGTATATATGTTTACATTCAGGTTTTCAGAAATTTCACATGCTCTGGTTAACACTATTATCTCTGCAGCCTGTGCTGAATTGTATGGGATTATTTTGTTCTCAACAATACTCTTTAGTGTCGTGATGGCATATGCAGCAGTTTATGTACCATCAGGTTATTTGAAACAGGAAACGTCACAAAACAGTTCTCCATCTGGTTCTTTCTGTGGGGTATCTGTTAGATCAATTCTTACTATTGTTTCTTGCTCAGTAACCATTATACAATCATGGGGGAATTCTTTTTCACCCGTCTTTTTATTGGGAGGACCATTAACTCGGCCGGATTCAAAGCGCAACACCTCATAATTTGAATGTGCGGTGCAAATAGAACTATTTCATATCTCGCCAGCCTGGCTGATGTGAGGTCTTGCGTGTGCGTTCTATTTAAAAGAACGTCTACTGCGTGAGGCACCATCATGGGTAAAGCGTGACCCAAAACCATCCCCTTGGTTTGTTTTACTGACGCGCCAGCTGCAGCAACAGCCCGCAAACAGCGCGGCAAAGCGCATCCAACAGGATCCAGCGCGGAAGAAAAATAACCGCATTGTCTATTTCTCCATCCTTGTTCCTGGGTCAAAACCGCCAAAGCACAACCATTGTTTTCATGCACAAATAACCTAAAATTATTTTCATAATTTGGTGTGCCCAAAACTGGAGCTAAGCACAATGCAGCTTTGAGCAGATCAAATGCTTCTTGACATTCCATGCTGCATGGCAAAGGCAAAGCAACATCCTTCTTTGTCAATGCCACCATTGGTTTCAAAATCATGGCAAAATTCGCAATCCACTGCCTACAATATGAAGCCATGAAGCTCTGACTTCCTTCTGCGTTTTTGGAATAGGCATACCAGAGATGCTTTCTATCCTTTTTTGGTGTCAGTCTTCTTCCCTCTTTCGAAAGTAGGTAGCCCAAATAGGCCACCTCCTTTCGACAATACTGGAATTTTTTAATGAAGCTTTGTGCCCATGTGCTGCTAAATGTCTCAACAGTGCAACGGTACTCTCTTTTCAAATATCTTCTGTGTCTGCGGCAATTAGTAAGTCATCAATCTACTGTAATAATACACAGCCTGTTGGCAGCTCTAGCATGTCTAGTTGTTCTTTTAATGCCCTACTATAAATACTCGGGCTTTTAGTGTAACCGTGTGGAATTCGTGTGAATGTAAATGAATGTCCTCCTAGAGAAAAATCAAATAAATATCTGCTGTCTGGATGCACTGGAATGCTGAAAAACGCATTCTTCAAGTCTATAACACTAAAATATGATGCAGATGGTGGAATCATAAAATGGTAGTCACATTTGGGACTAAAGGAAATTGGGGATCAACTACTTTATTCAATCCGCGCAGATCATTATGAAGCGATACAGTATCTCATTACCTCCTTTCTTATAAACTGGAAGAATTGGACAATTGCACGTACTACCTGAAATCTCTTCAATTACGTTTCGTTTAATCAAATCAGAAACAATGCATTTCAATGCTTTCTCCCCTTCACCCGAGATCTTATATTGTGGAATGCGTGGTAATGTAATTCCTTCTTTCAACACAATTTTCCCTGGCTCTATTTTAAACAGCCAACATCGTTATCATTCATTGCCCATATACATGTTGGTACTCTACTCAATTCAGTCGGTAATGGTTTTGACAAAAAATTGTGATACTGGAGCTTTTTGTGGTGATATTGTTAAATACACTCCATCAGGAGAACAACGAATAACCGCACTCAATTTTTTTAACAAATTTAAACCCAATGAATTTGTGCCGCAATTTTGTGTCACAAGAAATGAGCAAGACTCAGTGAATGGACCTAGTGCTATAGGTACTGACTGTGACACTGGACTAATTACTGGTGTACCTGCGAACCCTACTGAGACATTATTTTGCCCTGACAGTGGTATATCTGCAACCAGGTGATGGTCAATTGAACATTTCTGTGCACCTGTGTCCACTAGAAAAATGTGCTCCCTATTCCCAACCTTCATTTCTACGTAGGGCCCTTTCTGGTCTACAGGAATAGATACTGGTTCCAACCCCTGTCTTGGTCTGTCCTAGTAAAATAATACATCATCAGATGTAAATTAGCCAGAATAGTATGCATTGGCATGGTTATCTCCCGTACTATTCTCCTGCTGCTGGTTCTGGTTCTGATTCTGGTTGTGATTCCCCTGGTTGTTCTGGCTTTCTGGTGCTCTCATTCTATTCTGTCCTTGTGTTCCCGGGCAACCTCTATTTGTCTTCTCGGGAAATTCCCATTCCGATTCTGTATCTGCGGGCACTGTGCTCGCCTATGGCCTTCTTGTCTACAATAGGCACATTTATTACGTCCAATTGGACCTCCGTGCATGTTGGAGAAATTAGATCTTGTTTGTGCGTTCCCACCACCTCTGTTATTGTTTGCTACTTGTTGCATCAAAACCCTTGTTTTCAAATTCCCTTCGTCCCTTATTTCTTTCTCCTTCCCTGCATTTACTCTATTCTCATAATATTGGGCCATGTGTAACACTTCACTCTGTGATTTTGCCTGCCATGCACTCTCAGATGTTATTATTACATTTTGAATTTTCGGTAACAAACCTTGTATGTACTTATCAACAAACAACCTCTTCCCTGGTTCAGTACTCAAATCTTGGGCACTGAAATCTGCAAATACTTCTTCAAATCGATTAAAATAATCTGTCGCAACTTCATCTTTACCCTGCACACAAGCCGTTAATTTGTCCCACACAATCCTTCTCTCAGGTATTAAAATTTCTGTACTATTCGCGCTGGTTAGGCCAACATGACCGGTGGCGGTTTTTCGCCAGCTTTTCTGTTTGCATCACTTCTAATCAAATTTTGCCATGTATCACCCAAAATACCAATGGCATCTGTATTCCTAATCTGTTTCTATATGTCTACAGGAAGAATGACGGGAAATAATAGGTCAATATCACTCATTGTAAAAACAGACGAATTCAAAACAGACTCAATTTCCTTATAAAATCCTGCAGGATTTTTCCTAAAATCAGGGATTGTTTGCTTTATATTATTTACCTCCTGTCTCGAAAAAGGGACATGCACGAACTGTGCAGTATAATGGGCTTCTATCACCTGCGCTGGATTTCCATTAGCGGCAGGAATCTCTACTTTCGGGACACACGTAGGGGGAACTTCTCTCATGGGCAATTGCAAACTAGGTGTTTCCTCAGCTGTTCGCTTGCTAAACAATAAAGCTAAATCGAGAGAAAGAGAGCAGCCTTTCCAGTTCCAGGCAAAAATTCTCTTTTGTATATTGCCATTAAATCAGGGGGGCAACATAAATTTCTTTTCAAACCCTCATCTTGCAAATACTCAACCATTACCTGCAATACCTTCCTTTGCATCTCTAGTGTATACTCACTAAATGAATCATGCACTTCTATTGGGGTAATGGTGACATCTGTAATCCACCTAAGTGCCTCTCGCGTACAAATTTACATCTCTTCACTGACAGGTTTTAATGGCGGAAAAAATCACTGATGGACATATGGCCCTACTTGTTGTTTCCCTTTCTTCATTTCTTCAGTCAATTGATCAAGCTCACTTTTGAACACAAATAGCCTGCCTACATGTTCTTGTATTTCCGACGCACTATCCCGTATGCAAGAAAAAACATTTAGATCCTGCAACTCCTGCGGTGCCAATGTACCAGTCAATGTTTTACTTTCCTCTACAAGATACTCACCCATGCATTCGAACAATACCTGTTGTTCGCTGAGCCTCTTATAATCATACATGGAACTCTGCACGGATCCCTCCTCATTGCCTTCAATATACATCTCTGCCCATTCTTTCAGCTGCTCTTTCCTCTCTCTGCTAACCCTACTATGTGTTACTCTGGTGCTTCCTTTCAGCGCAGGCCCCGCCTCTGTAGAACTGCCTCCTGCGGCGGCTGCTAACTCACGCTCTTTCTGCAGAGAAGGAAATTGTGTCACATGTACAGGGGGAGCTGGTGCAGACGGAACAACAGGAGTGGGGGGGTAGCAACGGAGGAGGAGGAGCAATGGGTAGAGGTGCAGTAGGGTCAGTACTACCTTGAGGACGTTCATTTCTTCGTTCGTTCAGAATTTTGTTTATTAGCTCATCTGATGTATGCAAATCTTGTTGTGGATATATTTTTTGTACACCTATTTGAAATTCCCTGTCCATTTTTCTTAGATCCTCTGTTACTTTAAGCTAGTCAAGTTCTAGCGCTTTCTCTGTGTTTGATTTGTGTCTACGTGCATGTTTTCCCTACTTCTCAAGCGGAGATTAGCTTACTTCGTCCAGTCTCTCACGACATTGAATGCCGTTGGACGTGCTTTCTTGCGTAGCAATACTGATTCTAAGTGTTCTATACGTGGCAATTCAAAAGTCCCATTATTAGGCCACTGCAAGTCTGCTACATGTCTGGTCTGCTTATGCCAAATTGTGTTAAACATTATTTGCCCTATTCCATACTTCACATACATCTCAAACGTTGGCAACCCTACGGGTGGCTCAACCTGGCCAGTTTCCAAAGATTGTCTACTGCAGTGGAAAAATCCCACTAGACAGGGAGACAATTTCCCAGGCATAATTGATCTTAACTCGTACCTTATACTGGACATTTGATATTTTAAGAAAAACACTCAATCAATATCAGGACAATTAAGAATCGGGTCACGACTCACCTGATCAATCAGTTTGTCACTTAAGATGCAATTTGTCCGTATACAGACGCAACCAAGAATCGTTGTGACTGCGTATCTGGCTCAATCTGCCTCGTTTCGGGACCCTCGCCTCGATGCTCTCTGGACGCTGCCTGTCAATCAGGGATCGGTTGTGTACAAATCTGCAAAGGAGTCTCTCATCACTTTCACAGGGGCGCCCCGAACACCTTTCGATCCCAGCTCGACGGCCTTGTCCTCGATTTGTTTTCACCTTCTTCAAACTTAACCTATACGATGGAGCAAAAGGGGGAGGTCCCTATTCGGGCGCCATTTTTTGCTAGACCCTGAAGACCCTTCGCATATAGAGACTACGGCACAATCACCATATACTAGTGATACGACAGACACAATGTTCGATTTTCAAGTACTATGGTTTATTGCAAAAAAAATATGCTCAGTCGGTCGACTGGGTCTTATGTCTCAAAACATGTGTCACCCAGACCTTGTGAGAAGCAAGAGAGCGAACATCATACGAACAGTTACATATATACAAAATAACAGCCTTCAAGGCACATCAGAACCGCCCATAAAGAATCTTTTTTGAGCGAGGGTTCGGTGATTGACAATTATGACAAATATGACACATTCTGACAAGTTTCTTTATACTTCGCAACAGTTGCAGACATGGTTCTTTGTTATTGAGAACACAAAGCACTTGTTCATCAAGGATATCATGTTCGCGAGAGAGACACATTCCAAAGCACGTTATCTACCAGTTTCTATTTGTGAACTAGGGGTCAGCCTGTTCTAAGGAAGATCCGCGAAGGAGGATGCTAGAAAAGTATAATTCATGCTTTAACTGCCTATTGCTACAGCTGTAGTGAGACAGGCCGGCACCTGCTCTGTTGATTGAATGCCGTTTCTGCTTGCTCTCAAGGATTTAGTGAGGGAGGAAAACAATGGGCCTCATTACGACCCGGCGGTAAGGGATTACCGGTTCCGGTAAGAGCACTGGTGCCGGTAATCCCTTACCGCCCTATTCCGAGGTTCCTTTGCGGGTCCTCCCTTAATGCCTGGTTTCACCAGGCGTTAAGGACAAGACCCGCAAAGGGACTTTGGAGGTAATAACGGTACCACAATTTGCGGTACCGTTATTACTGCCTTCCCCATTCCCATTGAGCCCTAGGGGGGCAAAATTGTGAATGGGGAAGGGCCATGGTGAATGGGGAATTACCGCCCCCGCCAACCTTGGAATGGGACGGTAATTGCTCCATTCACCATGGCGGAATCAGTAAGGTTCAGGCGGCAACCATGGCGCTAATAGCGCCATGGTTACCACCTGGGTCTTAATGAGGCCCAATGTATTTCTGAACTGCTTGGCATTCCTGTCTGGGTCGATCTATCAACATGCAAGCTGTGGCCTCGTACTGTGTGTGAGCTTTCAGAGTATTATGCGTTTTGCAAAACCGTTTGACAGAAAAGAAAAAGCAAGATGGCAAATGTTACTCAAGATGGACGCCCTATGGCAGGGGTGCACAACTGATTTTGACAGAGGGCCGAAAGTACCTCATATGATGGCTATAGTGGGCCGAAAAGTAAATGTGGGCGGGGAGGTAGGCGGGGCATGGCAGGAGGCTTTTTCAACCCCCAATTTGTATTAAACACATGGAAAAAGAATATGTTTTTGAGGGGTAACAAGTTTTATTTGTATTTCAAACTTACATTTTGTACTACACATTTTCCATTGTTATAATTTGTTTCTATTTAGTTATTGTATATCGTCTGTTTAATTAAATTATATATATTTTATTGACCCTTGATTGGACATTCTGTTATTTTAGACTCCTATAGTTTGATGTTTGGGTTGCCCATGAGGAGTATGGCCTTCGTTGAGTCAGGTTTCCCCAAAAAGCAAAGGATGTACATCTCCTAACTGTGCCTGTTTTAGCTTTATTATTGGGTTCACTCTTGGAGTGCAACACTATGCCCCATGTCCCTCACCCCCAACCAAACACTATGCCCCATGGCTCCCACCCCCAACCAAACACTATGCCCCATGGCCCCCTCACCCCCAACCAAACACTATGCCCCATGGCCCCCTTACCCCCAACCAAACACTATGCCCCATGGCTCTCACCCCCAACCAAACACTATGTCCCATGGCTCCAACCCCCAACCAAACACTATGCCCCATGGCCCCACCTCTCAAGCAAACACTATGCCCCATGTCCCTCACCCCCAACCAAACACTATGTCCCATGGCCCCCACCCCCAACCAAACACTATGCCCCAACGCTCCTACCCCCAACCAAACACTATGCCCCATGGCCCCCTCACCCCAAACCAAACACTATGCCCCATGGCCCCCTCACCCCCAACTAAACACTATGCCCCATGGCCCCCACCCCCAACCGAACAATATGTCCCATGGCTCCCATCCCCAACCGAACACTATGCCCCATGGCCCCCACCCCTCAAGCAAATACTATGCCCCATGTCCCTCACCCCCAACCAAACACTATGTCCCATGGCTCCCACCCCTCAAGCAAACACTATGCCCCATGTCCCTCACCCCCAACTAAACACTATGTCCCATAGCTCCCACCCTCAACCATACACTATGCCCCATGTCCCTCACCCCCAACCAAACACTATGTCACATGGCTTCCATCCCTCAACCAAACACTATGTCCCATGGCCCCCTCACCCCCAACCAAACACTATGCCCCATGGCCCCCACCCCCAACCAAACACTATGTCCCATGGCTACCACCCCTCAAGCAAACACTATGCCCCATGGCCCCACCCCTCAAGCAAACACTATGCCCCATGTCCCTCACCCCCAACCAAACACTATGCCCCATGGCCCCCACCCCCAACCAAACACTATGTCCCATGGCCCCCTAACCCTCAACCAAACACTATGGGCCTCATTACACGGTAGGCGGTAAGGTAAACCCTTACCGCCTTACTACGAGGTCCCTTTGTGGGTTGGGGAATTTAACCCCTGCTTTTTGCAGGCGTTAAAAACCAACCCGCAAAGGGACCAGGGAGCTAATTACGGTACCGCAATTTGCAGTACCGTAATTAGCGCCTTCCCCATTCCCATAGAGCCCCATGGGGCAAAAATGGGAATGGGGAAGGGCAATGGGGGAAGGTGGAATTACCGCCCCATCAACCTTGGAATAGGGCGGTAATTCCCCTTTCCACCAAGGCGGTGGCGGTATTTTACCGGCATGGACCAAGGTGCTAATAGAACCTTGGTCCACCGCCATCCGTGTAATGAGGCTATATGTCCCATGGCCCCCACCCCTCAAGCAAACACTATGCCCCATGTCCCTCACCCCCAACCAAACACTATGTCCCATGGCTCCCACCCCTCAAGCAAACACTATGCCCCATGTCCCTCACCCCCAAACAAACACTATGTCCCATGGCTTCCACCCCCAACCAATACCCATACAGACCTGAACCCCCCACCCCCCAACTCAGCACACACACTCTCAAGCATGCAACCATACAGACCCAAACCCCCAACCCCAACTCAGCACACAAACTCTTAAGCATTCAACCATACAGACCCGAACCCCCCACCCCCCAACTCAGCACACACACTCTCAAGCATGCACCCATACAGACCCGAATCCCCCACCGCCCAAATCAGCACACACACTCTCAAGCATGCACCCAATCAGACCCGAACCCCCACCCCCAACTCAGCACATAAACTCTCAAGCATGCACCCATACAGACCCGAACCCCCCACCCCCAACTCAGCACACACTCTCAAGCATGCACCCATACAGACCCGAACCCCGCACCCCCCACTCAGCACACAAACACTCAAGCATGCACCCATACAGACCTGATCCCCCCACCCCCAACTCAGCACACACACATGCACCCATACAGACCCAAACCCCCACCCCCCAACTCAGCACACAAACACTCAAGCATACACCCATAGAGACCTGAAACCCCCACCCCCAACTCAGCACACAAACTCTCAAACATGCACCTAAACAGACCCAAACCCCCTACCCCAGCACACAAACACTAAAGCATGCACCCATACAGACCTGAACCCCCCACCCTCCAACTCAGCACACACACTCAAACAATCACCCATACAGACCCGAACCCCCCACCCCACCAATTCAGCACATAAACTCTCAAACATGCACCCATAGCGACCAAAAACCCCCACCCCCTAACTCGGCACACACTCAAGCATTCACCCATAAAGACCCGGACCCCCCACCCCCAACTCCACACACTCAAGCATGCACCCATAAAGACCTGAACCCCCCACCCCCCAATTCAGCACACAAACACTCAAGCATGCACCCATACAGACCTGAACCCCCCCACCCCCAACTCAGCACACCCACTCTTAAACATGCACCCATACAGACCCAAACCCCCACCCCCTAACACAGCATACAAACTCTCAAGCATGCACCCATACAGACCCTGCATCTCAACATACACCGCACTTACACTCCAAAACAAACATTCATACACACCCGAACCCCCACCCCCGCATCTCAACAAACACTGCACAAACATACAAAACAAACATTCATGCACACCCGAACCCCCCCACCCCCACATCTCAACATACACAACACAAACATACAAAAACAAACATTCATGCATACCCGACACTCCCCCACCCCCGCATCTCAACATACACAACACAAACATACAAAAACAAACATTCATGCATACCCGACACTCCCCCACCCCCGCATCTCAACATACACAACACAAACATACAAAAACAAACATTCATGCATATCCGACACCCACCCCACATCTCAACACAACACAAACATACACACAAACATACACCAGAACAGACCCGACACACAAACACAAACAAACAGACCACTTACCGGACGTGCTGGAAGGCAGGCTAGCTGGAACGCTGGCGAGGTCTCCTGCATTACGGCTGGCGTGAGGCGTGGCAAGGCTGAAATGCCTTCCGGCATCAAGCCTTACTGGCCACGCCAGCCGTAGTGCTGGCCCTCCATTGGTGCAGCACACACGCACTACGTGGCTTGTAGGAGCTACGTGGTGCGTGTGCCCTGAGCCAATGAGGGCCAATGTTTTGTCCAGCCTGGAAGAGTTTCAAAGACTTTCCTAATGGAGGGCGGCCGATGCTGCTTGCGGGCCGCACTCCATTAGGAAAGTCTTTGTGCCTCGCGGGCCAGACAAAATGCCATGGCGGGCCGCAACTCGCCCGCGGGCTGTGTGTTGTGCACCCATTGTTGGTTGTGGATACAAAAATTAGTAAGGCCATGCACATGTTGCAGCAAGATGAATCATGTAGAGCCCCAGAGTAGAAAAGGGTGATTACGTGCGACTAGGCAGTGTTGCAAAATGTTTTTCTTGTTAATCAGATGTCAAATTCCAAGAAGAAGGGAAGGGCAGAGGGTGGTAAAGGCCTGGCACGACAGATACACGATAGTCATGAACAGCACAAGTGAATTCCCCAAAGAGGGCCCCTGAGATGCAGAGAAGTGCGTAATGACTGTGCAGTTTTAGGCTTATCAGCTCACCCCAGGAGTGTGTTTACGAGGAACTCTTCTGCACGAAGGAGGGATGGGGGGGGAAGATTACGTGACTAACTGCAATGCTTATGTAAACTCCTTTTCTGTGCACATGCTAGAGATTGGAACCAATGATATTTGAAAATGTATATAAACCATGCAGACCTAATGCTCACTTCCCCGTTCTCTCAAGGACACTGAAGTCATGCCTTCCGCGGAAGATTGACAAATAAACCTTTGTGACTTGACCAGCTGGAGTGGGGTCACCTTTGATGGAAGTGGGGTGAGCTAAAGTGTACCCCCATTTACTGGCAACCACAAAGGGACCCAAAGGTGTGGCATCCCTTCACTGGGTGAGGCCTTCCAGGGCGAGGCTGGAGGGGTAATGGTATTGGGGCCCCAACGAATGAAGAAGCACCATTGACTGCACAAACACATTACCCTTCCTCCGCCAGCCCCGCCAGATGACAGGACAGCAGGCTGCCGCCCTTTGGGTCCAGCAGACTTCGAGGCAAAGACCCCACAGCAGGGGAGTGATTTAGGGATACGGTTGGTAAGGCTATTGAAGAAAGGAGTATCAGTCATATGGTACGTATTAATCTAAGATCTGCTATGTAGATCGTTAATGAAAAGGGTAATTAATGGATGAAATGAATATGTTTAAGTAAGGACCGGTCCGTTAAAAGGAATTAGTAGCATATATGTCGATTGTTTAAGGTTTAAGGATCATGGGAAAATTGACTTCCCGCTGTAGGGGAATAGCAAAGCCACACAATGCCCCTCTCGAGGGAACTCCGGCATTTGAAATGCTGATCAAATATGGGTTGAATTCGAATTTGTTCATAAAACAATGGGTAGAATACACAAAAGGGTTGCTTGAACACAAGTGGATGGAACATGGAACATTTGACTTGGACGCTATAGCGACCGTAGAAATAGAACTGGCAAAACGAAGAGTCCGTCCGGCTCAGTTTGAGGCTATAAGATTGTGGTGGGTAGAGGCGATTAGGAGGAAAAATTCACATAATAAAAATGAGAGAAAGCAGCAGAAGCGGTCTGCAAATCAGAAGGCGAGGGAGTTAGACAATAAGGAAATACAGGAGAAGTGTGAGCAAATGGATAGACATATGTTGATAAAGGAAAGTGGAGGTATGTAACCATCCGTACCGGCGCCCCGCTATGAGGATATAGCACAGGAAGCCAAAATAATTACAAATGACTTCTTATTCCCGGGGGCCTTGGCCCCGGCTATAATAACTAGAGCCGTGGAAGAGGGTGAGTACCCCATGAAGTATGGTGCGGATCTCACTGATGTAGGTTTAACAAGGACCACCCAGATAGGTGAGGAACGTCGAAAGGAGCTGAAGACCATAGCGAACGATATATATAAGGAAAGGATAGGAGACAAGGTTAAGAACATGCTGGGAAGACTAAGGCCTGTGGAATTTTAAAAAGTAGCTAGAACTCTAGTTGAAGATTATGATTATAACAGGAGACAATGTGGGGTAAGTGATGATCTCCCCGGGAGTTACCGTGATGCTACTAAGGGAATAGACGTAGCCCGTACTAATAAACAGTTGTGGGAGTACATGGAAGTTATCATGACAGAAATATACCTAGGGGAACAAAGGCAGGATCAACGAATGAAAGAAAACATGGAGAAACGGGCTGACAGGAAGAAGAGGTTAGAAGAAGCCCGGCCATTAATCAGGAATTTGGCAGACAGAATAGAGAAATGCGCAATTAATGAATCTGTCACCATAGAAGGGGAATAAATAAGGACCCATAACTGGGCAGAAAAATTGGCATGCCTCCAGCATCTGTTTAACTACACTCAAGACTTGATTGAACAGGAAGGGCAAGAGGAAAAATATGATTTGACAGGAACAGAAACTTTCTTAGGAGCTGAGGTAAGTTTGGATGTGGATCTGAACGCTAAGCCCCAGTAAAGCAAAATAAAGGGGCAGTTCAACAAGGTCTTGAAAGCCTTTGTAGAAATGAAATCTAGAGCTACATAGGAAGAAGGAAATAGGCACGAGAAAAGTTTCCCACTACGAGAATGTCAGCCCACCCCAGGTAATAACACCAATAATGAGCCAGTAAAGATCTATGTATATGTTCCCTTAACCCGTATGGAACTTATGCAAATAACTCAAAGTATACATGACCCACAAATAGACCCTGCTGGATTTTACAAGGAGATGAGGAAACTATTTAGGCTAGGCCAGTATACACTAGAAGATGTGGATAATATCGTGATGGCATTAGTCGCTGAAGAAATATGGGTACCCTTTAGGCAGAGAAATGATTTAGGAATAATATGGAAAACCATAGAAGACGACGACAATGGCAGGAAACCCCAAGAACCCCTATCTCTCAATGTAAAAGGGAATGGGTTAGGGGTATTAAAAGCTCTTGAGGAGATATTAGAACCCCAAGATGTGAACATGGAGAAATTAGCCGCAGTGACGCAAGGATCCGATGAGAATGTTACAGCTTATTTCCTGAGATTCAAGGCAGCATTCAAAGCTCACAGCGGATTGGACTTAGCGACTGAAACAGGCCAGAGATATTTTGCTGGGAGTTTCCTGGAAGGATTACATGCCCCGATTCAGAAAGGTTTGAGAAGCGCTGAGTCTACCTGGCAGTCGAGGTCACCCAAAGATATACTAGAAATGGCGCGATATTACGAGCGTAGTGAACAAGTAAAAACCCAGACAAAGATGCGGGCAAAAAAAGGAACTTAAAAATAGGGTATTAATGCAGCAGTTACAGCAGGGCTCCCAAGGGTTTAGGTGTAACCAGCAGAACGGAAATCGACAATGGAACGCTCAAGGTATGGGCGGTGGGCAAGTAAGTACATATTCACGGCCAGATGGACTGGCCCAAAATGTTTGAGCCTTCTGTAAAAAACCAGGTCACTGGAAAAACCAGTGTCCGGAAAGTGTAGGACGAAGGAGGGGCGTCCCACAAGGAGGACCAGGGCAGACCATGCAACAGCAAGGGATGGCTCCAGGACCAAGAGCGAACTTCTCCCCACCAGGGCCAAATGTGTTTGATCAGGGGCTTAGGCAAATGGCACAGTTTGAACAGTGTGAAGGTGAGGACTGCCTGCTTTTTGGGGAAAGACCAGAGAAGTTTCAAGACCCGTCTAGTGGGCTGTTGTGCAGGGGCTGAGGTGGAGCTGGGGGAGCGGTGTTTGTGCCAGTCGATCAGAGGGGTCCATATGTATCTGTGCGACTGGGACAGCATCCTGTAGTGAAATGTTTGGTGGATACTGGTGCTGCAAACAACTCGGTAGATATTAAAACCGTCCCCTCAGCGCCACTATCGGGAACAAGTAAAACATCCATTGAGTTTGGCAGGGAACCCAAAGTTACCCCAGTAAGTCAGAGGCAGAGGTGGAAGGAGTGAAATGGAGCAATGGGTGGTTTCTGACAGATAAATGTCCAGAAAACTTATTGGGAATTGATGCATTAATAGCATTGTACGCAACCATCTATTGTTCTCCAAGCGGGATGCGTATGACCATTAATGACCCAGGTAACTACATTGTAATGGCGCTCAGTCAGCCTCTACCAGTGGAATTGCAGGAACTTCCAGAGCATCTATGGGCAGCACATGGTAATGACGTAGGAACACTATTGGTGGACCCGATTGTGATAAAACTCAAAGAGGGTGCTAGACTCCCCAGAGTAAAACAATATAAGATATCTGTGGAGGGAGAAGAAGCCTTGGTAAAGATTGTGAGTGATATGATAACCCTGGGAGTGGTGAAAGAGTGTAATGATAGTCCTTGCAACTCTCCGGTTCTTCCTGTTCACAAGAAAGGGGATGAGACACTGCCTTATCGGTTTATTATTGATTTAAGAGAGATTAACAAAATTGTGGAGCCACGATTGCCAGTGGTGCCTAGTATTGCCAGTATTTTGACTTCAAAACCAAGCACGGCTGAATGGTTCAGTGTAATGGATTTGAAAAATGTGTTTTTTAGTTTGCCCATTGCCCCAGATTTGAGATATCTGTTCAGTTTTACTTTGAGACAAAGGCAATACCGCTTTACAAGAGCTCCACAGGGTTACACAGAAAGCCCAGCTATCTTTAGCCAGGTATCAAAAGCCCAGTTAGATGAGCTCAAGCTACCAACGGGGACGTTCTTAGTTCAGTATGTGGATGATATATTGATCAGTGCAGAGTCACAGGAAGGGTGCCGAGAAGCAAATGTTTTGGTGTTGTCCCATTTGGCTAAGCATAATCATAAAGTGTCCCTGGCAAAGATGCAGTATGTACAGTAAAAGGTTGACTACTTGGGCTATGGCACAAAATAATCTTGACCGACACCTTGATCAAGGCAGCCCTTATCAATGCTAGATCCCTCTCTGGACATCGCTCACTTTATAACCACGGAAAACCTTGACTTCCTAGCGGTCACAGAAACCTAGTTACATGCAGCATCGGCCCCTTCATTGTCCCTTGCCATCCCAGCCAACTATTCTATAATCAGATGTGATAGAAATACAGTCCAAGCGAAAGGTGGAGGAATTGCTGTCATCTTCAAGAACTCACTTGACATCAGAGCCATTCCTAACCCCCAGATCTCACCTGCTGAATCACTATCTTTCAAACTGCCACTATCTTCCAATCAGACGGCCCCATTACATCTTATTTACCGACCACCCGGTCCTACCTCAACCTTCCCTGAGGACATTGCGTCACTCCTTACCAATAATGCCAAACCTAACTCGCAAAGTATAATACTGGAACATTTCAACCTTGGCCTTAATGACCCAGCAGACACTAACGCCATTGTCCTAGCCAGCACGCTACGAGATCTAGGTTATACCCACCACATTCATGAACCGACTCATATCAAAGGTAGAACCTTAGATTGGCTTGCAGACCTTAACTGTAGTAGTAACCTGATAACCATCACACCATGCATCTGGTCCGATCACTACAAAATAACCTTCGCCATTAACGCCACTCCACACACTCCTACGGTGAACACTGCACCGGCGACCCTCACTCGCAATAAGAAAAACATCACAACAGATAAATTGCTCCCTCTCATTCTCCCACTTCTCAACAATACATTACACTCTACGGATCCTACAGTCTTAGTGGACTCATATAATCATGCCATCCTGAAAGCATTACATATCATTGCCCCGCTAAAAATGTGTTAATCTAAACCTCGTTCCCATCTCAACTCCTGGTACACACCCCATTTGAGAGAACTGCGCAAAGCCAAATGAAATGCAGAAGCATGTTGGAAAAACTGCCAAACACTCAATAACAAAACTGCGCTGACCACAGCTTCCTCAAACTACAAAGAAGCTATAATTCTAGCTAAAATAAATAACTACAATGAACGCATCACGCTAGCAGAATCAAATACAGAAGAATTGTTCAAGATTCTTAAAGAACTTGAATCACCCATCGCCCCTACCGACAATTGTATCACAGATGCCGCATGGTGTAATAACATTGAGAAGGCTCTCCTAGATAAAATATTGATGCTCCAAACCAAAATTAACTCGAAAAAACAATACCTGTTGACTGACCCTGATCACAAGATATCCACCCCTCCCTAACAATACCGGTCCTGAACCATCAATTAAACCATTCAGCTTCTCACCGTTAGACACCTGGGAAGTGGTAAACATCATTAGGAAGCTAAAACCGTCCAATTGCCAAGGCAACGCCTGCCCCGCTCCTGTCATTAAAGCGGCTTCGCATGACCTTGCACCTTTCATTACCAACCTTATCAATGCCTCCTTTAAAACAGGTACGGTGCCTGACAATTTAAAAGATGCTTGGGTCATTCCACTCATCAAAAAACCCTCACTTGACCCCAACAACCCTTCTAATTACAGACCTATCACGACGGTACCCATTGTACTAAAAATACTGGAACACGCTGCCTACTTACAAATTCAAGCATATCTAGAAACTAATAAACCCCTGGGCCTTAGGCATTCTGGTTTCCGCCCCAGACATGGCACGGAAACTGCCTTGATTGACTATGTAACCCAAATACAAGATATAAAAGACAAGAGCAAACTAGCACTCCTACTACTGCTCGACTTGTCGGCGGCCTTCGATCTTGTCAACAATCAAATACTGTGCCAACTCCTAAAAACAGCTGCTACCTCTTGGATTAGGTCTTTTCTTGCTAACAGAACCATGAGAGTTTTCTCGCCTTCAGCCTCTGCTGACCCTTCCCTAGTACTCTGTGGGGTCCCTCAAGGATCTTGCGTCTCCCCTATGCTCTATAATGTCTTTACAAAGCCTTTATTCAATATTCTTGATAACATGGGTGTCTCGTATATTAACTACGCCGATGACACACAGATATTTATCCCCATCACCGGAGACCACACTGCAGACCCTAAAGCCCTTAACGAAATCTACTCAGTAATCCAAGCCTGGATGGCGCACCATGGACTCTGTTTAAACAATGAGAAAACTGAGATACTAATACTCAGTTCCCACTCCAGACTGAACAAACTTGACCCTTCATTCAAATCCTTCATTATTGATGGCAACACCAGCACAGTCTTTAATAACACTAAAACTCTCGGTATTTACCTAGATGATACATTATCCTTCACAAGACAAACTAACGCTCTGGTAACAGCATCTGCCGATACCTGTAAGTTAATTACTGCCTGTAGGCCATTCCTTACGACACCCAACTGCATCACCCTGGCCAGAACGCTAGTTATGTCAAAAATTGATTATTGCAACTCTCTCTTTCTAGGGGCCAGCCTCAGAAACATTAACATACTACAAGTGAGACAGAATAACGCTATCAGGGCTGCCCTCAACCTCCCGAAGAAGTCACACATATCTGACACAAGATGTAACCTTAATTGGCTATCTGTTAAGCACAGAATTGCCCTCAAAACACTTGCCGTGACACACAAAGCCAGAACCAATCTCGCCCCGGCATACCTCTCCAATAGACTTCTGCCACACACCTCAACAAGGCCCCTAAGATCGGCCACACTATGTCTATCCGTATATTCAAGCTACAGAATTCAGGTGGATCCAGCTTTCCTGTTCAGGCGGCAAAGCTATGGAACACGCTTCTGCTGTCCATAAGGTCTGAACCCTCCTTCCCTATTTTCAAGAGAAAATCTATACACTGGCTGCACAAACTTGATCTTGACAGTCCACATTCTCATGTCTCTCTCTAGTATGGCCGTGGCTGTGGCTACGCCCTTTGTTTTTGTTTGCACTCAATACTGTGTCCTGCCTACTCTTGTTGTAACTATTTAATTTGAAACTGAACTGTATAATTGTGTGCAACTGTACTGCCTTAAGAGATTTAATAGCTGTAAGATATGCGCCCAGCTGTCCCAGGGCCCGGAGCGCTCTATAAATAAATAAAATACAAAATACAAATACAAAATGTTTTGTCAAAAGAGGGAAGAGCGTTGTCAATTGATCGCATATCATTAGTGCAATCTATACCATATCCCAAGACATATAACGATTTGCGGAAAGTATTGGGAGTACTGTCATATTGTAGACATTGGATACCTGAGTTTTCAGTAACAGCAAAACCATTATTGACAGCACTCAAAACAGAAAAAGAGGGTGGAGCATTTTGTTGGACAGTGGAAATGGAGCAGGGCTTTTGCACACTGATAAGCGCCCTATGTAACGCACGAGCTCTGGGAACACCTGATTATGGGAAATTGTCTTATTTATTTGTAGATGAGGTAGATGGGTGTTCTGTGTCGGTGTTGACCCAAGAGCAGGGTGGGAGGCACAGGCCTTGTGCTTACTTCTCGACAGGGTTAGATGCAGTTGCTCGTGGACTACCACCATGTATGAGGGCAGTGGCAGTGGCAGCCCTGGCGCTCAAGCAAAGCGCAGGAATCATTTTGATGATGATGTCATTGTTAAAGTACCACATGCTGTAGATGTATTATTAATCAGGACTCAGACCCAACACCTCACGGCTGCCAGATTGACACAGTATGAAGTGTACTTATTCAGCACTAACGTCAAGATTGAACGATGCAATGTGTTAAACCCAGCATCTCTTTTACCAGTGCAAGCAAATGGGGATGAAGTAATGCATGATTGTGTGATTAGGACAGAAGAAAGTACGAAAGGGAGGATTGATTTACAGGACAGGCTTCTGGAGGATGGAGAGGGTATATTGTTTTGTGATGGGTCTTGCTGTAAGTTAGATTCAGGGGACACGATGGCAGGTTACGCAGTGACAACAGGTGAAACTATAGTAGACATGGGAAAGGTACCAGAGAAATCTGCACAGGCAGCAGAATTGCATGCGGTAATAAAAGCTCTAAGACATAGTGAGGGAAAATGTGTAACCATGTACACTGATTCGGTTTATGCACATGGGGTGGTAACCAATTTTGGGTGGCTCTGGGCCGAAAGGGGATTTCTAGCATATCAAGGTACAAAGGTAAAACATGTAGCATTTATATGTGAACTCCTGGATGTTTTGACATTACCCACAAGGGTAGCAGTGGTCAAATGCGCAGCCTGCCGGAAAGTACTTGATTATGTATCCCAGGGTAACAATTTAGCAGACATTATAGCAAAATATGCAGCAGAAAATTGTGTAAATAATGAGCTTGGACAATATATGTGTGAAACTGAAGGAGTGGAATTGGGTGTGGGGGAGCAGGTAGTAAGAATCCAGGAAGATGCAACAGAGGAAGAAAGGAAAACCTGGCACTCGGATGAAAATATAAGACAAATGGAGTGTGGGGCATGGGCAAATGTGAACACAAGGAGGTGGATGTTACCAGATGCATACCTCCCTGTTGTAGTAAGTGTGGCACATGGATGGACCAACACATGTAAACTCTAGAACAATGGAAAGTGTGCTAAAAACTGTCTGGGAGAACAGAAGAATTGGTCCCTATTGCAGGCAATGGGCAAAGCAGTGCGAGATCTGTTTAATGTACAATGTTGGAAAGGGTGTGCCGGCCCCAGTAGGGCACTATAAACTGCCCACACAACCCTTTGAAGTGGTGTATATGTATTTTATACATCTGGAACCTGTAAACAAGTTTGCTTATTGCCTGGTAATTAAATGTGGTTATTCAGGATGGGTGGAAACCTTTCCCCTCTGAGACAGTGCTGCCTCAACTGCAAAATGCATATTGAAACATTGGGTACCCTTGTACACAGTCCCTACCTATTTATGGTCAGACAATGGGTCACATTTCACAGGGGAGGTGGTGGAGAAGGTATGCAAAGCACTGGGGATTGATCAAAGGTTCCATGCCGTGTTCCACCCCCAGTCATCAGGAATTATTGAGGGTACTAATAATATATTGAAGAACAAATTGGCAAAGGCATGCGCAGAAACAGGTTTGAAGTGGCCCGATGGATTGCTCTTGGCATTGCTAATAATGAGAACTGCGCCCAAACGCACCCATGGACTATCCCCATTCGAAATAGTAACGGGCCGGCCACCTAGTATTGGTACTCCTCTAAACCCATAAAGATTGTCTGAACAAACCTGGCCAGCGTTGCAACAATATTGTATTGCATTGAATAACATGTTTCTTTCTATACATACGCAAGTGAAAGATGCGGCCCCAGTACCACCAATTGGGCCAGGCCATGATGTGAAACCCGGGGACTGGGTTGAAAATTAAAGCCTTTCACAGAACTAGCGGCCTGCAGCCGCGCTGGAAAGGACCCTACCAGGTGTTGCTGACAACGCAGACAGCCCTGAAAGTTGACAGCAAACCACACTGGTACCATGCAAGTCATGTGAAGAAAGTTGCTGCTATAGAACCATTGCAATCAACCGGGGTACAAACGAGCCTGTTGGAATCATCCCAGACTCCTCTGCCAATGGATGTCCTCAGGTACAACCTGAGATCACGGAAAGTATATGTGCCAGGCAACGAGTAAGGACTGTGAATTGAACTTTGATTGTTAGAGAGACACAAACTCTTTTGTCGGTCAGAGCAGTGCACACACAGCCTTGCCGAAGACAACGAGCAGTTGCTTGAAGGGCCCCGGCGTCCCTCCTGGACAAGGCACAATGAGGCGTGGGACAGATCGGTGAAAGGGCCGCTGGTGAGCCCTGTACGTTTAGGGTACAAAGACACTGGAGCTTTAAATAGGGTTGGGAACGTAAGCTGTAAGAGTGAGAGGCTGCTCACTAGGGTAGGACGCTAGGCGCTAAAACCCAGCCAAGCCACGGAACTTAACCTGCAAGTGTCAGCATAAACTCAGGTAACGTGGCAGAAGCAATGATAAGTGAGATGGAATTGCAGGATTTAGCTCTGTCTGCCCACCCACGAGGACGGATGAAGGTGGACAAATATGGGTGTACAACGAAGGAAAAGACTGTTTTATGTATGGCAGGTGTCTTGGTGGTGAGAAGCAAAAATGAGTGGGCACCACTATGAAATCACCTTGAGTTGAAAATAAAAATGTGTTTAAAAAATGATTCACTAATTCACAAATTTAGTGGTAGAATGTTCAGGAGCTGACTGTGAAGAGTCTGGAGACACCCCGACTCAAAAATACACACGTAGCAGAAGGCTGGGTAAAAAACCAAGCCACACAGTCACTCTCTGTTGGTCCCAGATAGGGTTGTTGAGATTCAAAGTCTATAAATCTCAATTGCAAATTAGTATGAAGATGAGGTATCAAATTCCTATAAATCATCAAAAAATGAGTCTGTGCCTTGTTGCTTTGTGAAAAGTATATATCCAAAAAGTAAGTTTTCATAAATGGTCACTAATAATAGCTTAGTGAGGAGTGCGAATATGAACTCTGCAGTGGCTTGCCATTGGGTCAACGAAGGTCACAGTTTAACACAAATAAGGTTTCTGATTTTAGAAGTTTTGACCAAAAATAATCCACATGAGGATTTGGGTTTACGATTTAACAGAAGAGAAACCTTCTGGATTGACAAACTGGGGAGTCTAACTCCCAATGGTCTCAACGAGGAGATTCATGTCCATTGTTTTATTTGAACAGATTTATCGGTTTAGCTGTTCTTAATGTTGTGTACTCCAACATGGAAATAGTCATACTATATACACCATGTCTTGAAAAGGTTGTCTCATAATCAACTATTCTCATAATGATACATTGTAAATTGATATACATTCTTGATGTGCCAGTCAGCATTGTGTTTTAGCACCACTGACACTCCTCCCGGACCGACCAGTCTGGGACCCGAGGTGCCACCCGGGGCGACACTGCCTGTGTCAATGGGTGCTTATACATGCACAAATATTTATTTAGGATATTTTGTGTTTTATCTCGTTACATTTAGTTTTTACTCCATTGGAATTATATCCAGGTTCCTTTATTTATATTATGTTACAGTTTCGCATTTTATTATAATTTTTATTTTTATTTTGGTTAGTAGTATTTTTTCTATGCCTATCCTTGCATTATCTTTCTTTCCTTTATTATCACTTTTTATTACTTCGTATGCCTCATTATACCCAATGTTAGTAGGCGCTTTTTTATTTGAATTAGGCTAATAATACAGTCCATAGAGCCTATACAACATTGCTACCCGCGCCGTGCTATTTTTGTACGCGACGCGGCTACGTGTATCAAAGTAGTCCCGTTGTTTTAGCAACGGTCTAACAAGGAAGCCCCAGGCTTCGTGAATGCATGCAGCTTGCTGCCAAACGCTGTCAGAAGCTGCATCCTCACCGCCAGGTGTGTTAAGTGCAGAATTCCCTTCTTTTTCTCACTCGATTACGGCCTCCCCCAAATACTCACGCATTACAACATTATATTTTTTTGTTCATCAGATCGCGGCGAACCGCCATTTACTGTCAGCTCATGGTCTTCACAGCAAGCATTTTGATTCTATGCTTCCACACGGCATATTCCTGAATAGCACAAGGTCATACATCTTTCAGGGAATTCTTGTTCAAGCATTTATGCTTTTTCACCCCGTATCACTTGCATTCAACTAATTTTCCTTTCCCATCATTTCTTTTTCGCTATTTCCTTTCCAGCACATGCATTCTGACAACAATTGAAAAAATCTCCACGTGGTATGTCTTGTTATGATTACTTCCATTTTTGCAATTGGTATATTAACCCATGTGTTTATTTTGGATGAATTGTTTCTATCATGTACCAGACTTGCCCTGATGAAGGAGGAAACTCCGAAATGCATTGGCAAATTGTGTCTATACTCTAAGGATGTGTTGACCGCTTCCTCACTAAGATGTTATTAGTGACCGTTTATGAAAACTTACTTTTTGGATATAAACTTGTCACAAAGCAACAAGGCACAGACTCATTTTTTGATGATTTATAGGACTTTGATACCTCATCTTCATAGTAAACAATTTGCAATTGAGACTTATAGGGCCTCATTACGAGGCAGGCGCTGACGGAATGAAAGGGGCCGGTACGTGACTTGCCCCCTTCATTCCGTCAGGGCCGATTACAAGATTCCCATCGTGGGACCCGGATCGCGCGCCTGGTAAAACCAGGCATGCTTTCCGGGTCCTTCGAGGTGAAGAAGGAGGTAACAACGGGACACCTGTAATGTGCCCATTGTTACCTTCCTCCCCATTCCCATTGAGCCCTATGGGGGCTCAAATGGGAATGGGGAATGGTTTCTGCAAGGAGGAATTACCGGGTCTTCCAATGTTTGAATGACCCCGTTATTCCTCATCGCAGGAACCCGGTAAACGAGCCCAGTTTGGTGCCAGCCAAGGAGCTAAAAGCTCCATGGCTGCCACCAAACTCGTAATGAGGGCCATAGACTTTGAATCTCAACATCCCTAGCTGGGACCAACAGAGAGCGACTGTGTGGCTTGGATTTTTACCACACAGCCTTCTGCTACACAGCTGTCTTGGTGGTGACAGGGCTTGGTGTATTTTTATGGTATCTGGAACACCCTTCAATGTATGAATTTATGAGTATATTTCCTGTGGCGAACTCCCCAAATGATACCAATATTACTTATGTATATATAAAGATAGGCATAAGCATGATCGTCATGCAGATGAAGAGTATAGTAGGAATGCATATATACGCTTAATGAATACAACACAGAAGGCGTTGAATTTGTCAAATTTTTGGATATGTAGTCATGTTCCCCGCCATGCAGGAGATGGAATACCTATGTATGCTTTTGCGGTACCAGAAGTTGACAGTTGTATTTTGCTTTGAATGAGGGTTCTCTCACTAGTCATGTACATGCCAAATACTTCCAGGTGCTTTACAATGAAATGGTGAGACATATCAGCAGGTATAGTTCATAAAATGAAACAGGAGGGCGTAACCTACTCTTCGAGAGACCTTGTAGGTTAGGCAGGTACATGTTGGATGTGTTGACAGCAGAAAGGGGCAGAGTTTGCATTATGGTGGGTTCCCAATCTTGCATGTATATTCCTGATGCAAGTGAGGGAGTGTTGTCCGGGATATCCAGGTTACATAAGATAGCCGAGACAATCCACTATGAGGAGGGGGTCGGAGATAGTTGGTGGATGAAGTTACTGAAAGATCTTGGCTGGAAGTTGCTAACCCTAATTCTGGTACTGATAGGATTAGTCCTGGTTTGCTACCTATGCATACATTGTTCTACAATGCTTATTGGAGGTTGCATGGATTGCTGTAGCAGGACAGCCCACAAGGTACAGGATACCCCCTCTCATCAGGAAAAGGAGCATTTGAGGATAATGTGGTTGAAGGAAATGGAGGATTTGAATAAGATTGATGTATAATCTTGCTCAACATGAGCAAAAGGGGCAAATTGTGGATACAAAAATGAGTAAGGCCATGCACATGTTGTTGCAAGATGAATCCTGTAGAGCCCAGAGTAGAAAAGGGTGATTACGTGCGACTAGGCAGTGTTGCAAAATTTGTTTTCTTGTTAATCAGATGTCAAATTCCAAGAGGAAGGGAAGGGCAGAGGGTGGTAAAGGCCTGGCATGACAGATACACGATAGTCATGAACGGCACAAGTGAATTCCACAAAAAGGGCTGTTGCGATGCAGAGAAGGGCATAATGACTGTGCAGTTTTAGGCTTATCAGCTCACCCCAGGAGTGTGTTTACGAGGAACTCTTCTGCAGTAAGGAGGGATGGGGTGGAGGAAGATTACGTGACTAACTGCAATGCTTATGTAAACTCCTTTTCTGTGTACGTGCTAGAGATTGGAACCAATGATATTTTAAAATATATATAAACTATGCATACCTAATGCTTATCAGCTCACTTCCCCGTTCTCTCAAGGACACTGAAGGCATGCCCTTCCACAGAAGATTGACAAATAAACCTTTGTGACTTGACCAGCCGTCTGAGTCTTTTTGGAGTGGGGTTCCTTTTGACAGAAGTGGGGTGAGCGAAAGTGTACCCCCTTGGTTTACCGCCAACATAATATACCTTCTATAGTTGGTTAGGGTCGTTTTCTAGATTTACAATGCCAGTGGTCAACACAATTCTAATGTTGTTTAGCTTAGTCCAGTGGTCTGCAACCTGTGGCTGTCCAGATGTTTTGTGCTACAGCTCCCATGACTCCTCACCAGTGACTATGCTTGGAGGGCTTCTTATGGGAGAGGTAGTCCAAATGATTTGGGGAATCAATGGTTGCAGACCTCTACTTGCATCTCAGCATTCCCTGTTTTGAAACCTATTTTTTCATCAATTTATTTTAGATTCCTTGCATGATCTAAACGAGTAACCAATTAAGAGACTACTGATTCTAGTCTCTTTATTGGTCACACTCTCGCTCGCCTTGTGCCGCGTCTGAATTGTATCATCATTATAGGGCAAGGTTTAAGGTTTGTGATGATAGATCCACACCCGGGGAGGGTGAGCCAACTAATCAGGTGGCTGGAACAGAGGGTGAGAATACACAATCACGGTCCTCTCTTCCAGCCATCCTATGCACTTCCCCGGGTGGCGCTTTTTTGTCGTTTTGTTTCTTTTTCTAGTGTGTGGAGGCAACAGGGAGCCTCTCCCTGTTGCTTCCCCACCCCCCCAAATCACCTGATTCCCCCCCCAACTTACCCGCAGGACCCGAGCCTTGCACTTCGGTTCCCAATCTCCTCCCATCTGGCCGCCATTGAAATAGAAAAGGGAGTATGTCCCTTTTCGGATGATGGTGGCCATTTTGGAACATGTTTTCCATGGCTGCCGTCATCTGAAATGGAACCAAGTCCCTTTTCCATTTCAATGGTGGCGGCCATTTGAACAACAAAAATAATATCAGACGGAAGATGGCCTCACGCTGAGCTGATCGCCCGTCAAAAGTTCAATAAAATAAAACCATCCACACCCTGTTAAATCCTGGGGTGCGAATAGCTTTCACGTCCCCACTGGGGAGAAGACAGGGGCTTTAACGTCCCGCAGTCCGAGCTGAGGGCCACGCTTTGTTCAGGCCTACCAAACCTCTGGCTGGTGGGCCGCTAAACCCCATATCCACCCCCCAGGCTGGGCATGAAAGCTATAATCAGTTCCAGAGTTTAGTTCTATGAACATAGTATTGCACTTAGATGCATGAAATGGTTGCTCCTACAGCGGTCCTCAAATTGCCCCACCTCTAATTTTTTTCATTGGCCAACATTCCATGCAAGTTCTGAGCAAACTCACTTGCCCATCCATCTCAACCTTGCTTAGCCCATTTAACATCCACCAGTCACTCATCAACTGCAAGGAACCCACCTGCTGTATGCTCTTGATTGCGTCCACATCCGCAAGCTTGGGGCCAACTCGCTTGTCTTGGTACAAATCAATGCAATGCCACAGACTTGTAGGTTCAGGACAGCAACACCAAATTCATAATTAGCTGGTGAATATTACCAATAGCACCGGGGCGACTATATTCATCACTGCACACAACCTTTATCTGTTCTTTTCGTGTTGCCACATAATATCAAATGTCACTCTCCCTGCATTAGCTCCTTTGTCTTCCTTCCTAAGAATTTAGAATGCTAGCTTCCCATCCCCAACAAATTGTAATGAAGGTGAGAAGGCCTCTGAGCCTGAGCTCCAGCCCTTTAAGGAGTCTCACGTAGTGTATCAGCCTACCACACACACAGTGAGAGAACACCTGTAGTAACCCTCCCTTTCAATGCACGACAAGCTGCATGGCATTCAGACCACAAGCTAGTGGAGATTTTGATAGCGGGCGAACCATTTTTCAGAAGGCCAGGTGATGTTTGGCCCAAGCACCTAACTAGCACCCAGCATTAGGAGCCAGCCAATCAGCTCCCACCAAACTTGGTGTGAATGGGTAGTGAAAGCCTGCATTCAGAGAGAGAGTCTGGTGCACGGCTCTATGACAGCGCCATTGTCCCTATGGTCTGCCATCAAGCTGCCACCTTTTGCCCCTCATAAGGTTGATCTTGTCTCCCCCTCACCACCCCCATCTCCCACACGCACCTTGGCCGCACTGCTGCCTTCTTTATCCACCATGCTGGGCACCATCGAAAGCAACAAGAGACTCTCTTCCAAATTACAGTCGCACGGACAAGACGTCCATCTTAGAAAAGGCAAAACTTCCATTTGATAATGGGACGCACGGCCACACAGCCCATTTACCCAAGGGATTTTTTTTTCTTTTTATGTCCTCCAACACACTAATAGCAGTCCGCACAACATGCCTGGTTGCTAACGATTACTACATTGCGTAGTGGGCTGGACCATTAATGGCTCTAAAGGCCTGGCCAAGGCCTGTGCTTTGCTCATCAGACCATGGATCGGGTTGTTGGGCCCTTAATGGCCAAGCCCACCCGTGTGGGAATTGATGCTATATTGAAGCACTCTGACCTGATAACTGTGGTACGAAACCTCTGCGTTTTTCGAGATACCGGCCTTAATTTAACCTCTCAAGTCCCTGCCGCTGGAGACTAGAGTATTCACTCTCTGAAGATATCGAGAGGAATAGTCCCTTTTCCTTCCTTTCCACATCGAGTTCAGGCTGCCCTCCTATTAATTCCAGCTCATCTGGAGTAGCATATCTTCATCCTGAATTTCCACAAGGGACCAGTGTAGTCTCTGCCAACTCCTGCAGTTAAGTGGCGCAAAAGGCAGCGGCCGGCCTGCTGCTCCTTCTAGGCCGTTGTGACCGTATGTAGCCTGCACTGGTTTTTGCTGCATTTGTTATATAGGGCTCTGTGCATGGTACGGCACGCTCGGCTGGTAGTGGTACCAGTTCTTGAATAAGGCACTATATTTCTCATATGCCTCAATACCCCTCCGATGCCACCGCGAGATCTAGAAAACTCCACTGGGGGGAGGAGGGGCAGAGCATTTTCTTTTCTGGCCCTTGTGCTATGGAACCCTTACAGGAGCAATTTAAGAGCAGAGATGATAGCCTTTCAAGGAACTGCTCCAAACTCATCTGTTTCTCACCTGTATCTTAGACAGATATGAGAGGATGTTGTGCGGATATCTCAGTGCCAAAGTACTGTATACACAGCGTGTGCCGCCGTTCACTGCCATGCTAGCGAAAGGGACTTCCTTTTGCTTTGCCATTCATCCTGGTTGAGGAGAGGGTGCTTCTGGGTAGGAGTGCTGGTCTGTAGTGGTGGGGTTGCGTCCTGCAACATGAGCTCCTGCTTGTAGTAAGCGCTGCCTGTATTCCGTGAAATAAGAGACACCTTGTTCCCATTCCTTTTCGCAGTTTGAGTGAGTCATCCTGCTGAATTGTCAAAGGGAGTGGTGACACGTGTCATTTCACGGCTTGAAAGCACATCCCCAGTACGGATCAGTCACCTGGCAATGTCACAGAGGAAATCACATCTGTGTGGGCAGTGGAGACAGAGGACAAGCACCCGATTCGTCTGCCTTTCGCTTGGAATCTTGGGCATCTGCATTTTCCAAATCAGAAACTAGTGTCATCCTCACATCTTGTTTTTTTTTTCTTTTTTTTTTATAGGACCCATGATCACAAGCTATCATATAGTGTAGAACATATACCTTATTACAGTTTACATATGCAATAGCTGAAAAGATTCAGTTCATGAGGTCACATTACAAAACCTAAATACACTTTAAATCACTATCTATAGTTACCGATGCATCAACAACCCTCCCGCCCTTAGCACTGTCTATGACATCACAAATGACATTGATTAAATCACCTAGGCCATCACAGGTGCGATCAGCAAAAACATCAATCACAACTCGCCCGCAAAGAGAGGACCCGCTAACAGTCCTTCTCTTGTCATGCACCCACCCTCTGGAACTCGATCATAGTGTCGACTCGGAATGCCCTCACAAGTCTCCAGTTTCGTGAATCTCTCAAAACATGGCTCTTTCAACAACACTGGACCAAGAACTAATTCCAGTGGATGCACATTTCAGCACACAAACCTCACAGTACTGCACTGTTAAAAGATGCCACCCTAAAAGCCGGCTATTCACACTCTGTATAGTGCTCCGCTGCTCTCGAGCTAGGTCCATGCTTTAAACAATAAAATAAAAATATCATCGAGCTCCCCATAAGCCTGAAAACCTCAGAGCCCAACTTGTGTTTACGAGTCTGACGCTGGACCCCGATTCAGATGAACCAGTAGTGTTGGTGGTGGTATTGCGGAAGCCAAGGAGAATGCAGAATCCCCCCGCCCGCAAAAAATCTAAAAGAAAGAATCCAAAGAAATCCCCATGGATTCCTACAGAATTCATAGCATGGGACTCACACCACTATTACCCCACTTGTAATACTGCAATAAATTCATGGGGCCAAGTGCCAAACCTGTAATGAGGCCCACCGTTTCTTAAACAGAATATAGAAATGCTATTTCTATGTACTTTGGATTCTAACCCTATTTTTTACATTGTTTTAATATGGCTATAACATTTCTATTCCAAGGTCTTTTTTATTCTTAGTTTTACTAAAGTAAACTTGTGTAATATTTGCATCTGAATAAAAGTTTAAATTTTTACATTTTTTAACACCTGCTAAGATAGTAGTTATTTATAAAGATTGCATCATTCTATTATGCTGTCCCAGCGTATGTAATCTGTGGCACACCAGATATTTTGGACTACGACTCCCATGATTGCTTAGTATTAGTGGTACTTGCTAAAGCTGATAAGAGTTGTATGGCAAAAACGTCCAGTGACTGAAAGGTTGCTGACCCCTGTTGTATCCCAAGCTTGCCCAACCTCCTGCATAAAGCACAGCAGTTCCCCTATAAAAGTGCTTGCTTGATTTAAGATTAAGGGTGGTGTATGTTGGTGGTCTCTGAAATTCTCCCTGGATCTAGAAGATCATCTCCTGTTCTAACGGGGGTAGTTTGGACTATCTGAACTAAGAGTTGGGCTACTTGTGCTCCCGACAGAGAAAACAGAGTTAAAACTGTAACGGTTCAGAGTGAGACCACCCTCAACACGGGGAGTTCTTTCCCTCCCCACTCAAGGTGTCACGCAACAAACAATTTTTTTTTTTTACTCGTCAAGGCGTACATAACATTAAAAGCTGAACAGTTAGTGCAGGTTAGCAAATTGGCAAATAGAATCGACAACAAGAGTTCATCAAAGTTAAACATCAGATAAAAGAAGAAAGGAAGAGAAGAAGAGAAAAAAAATGTTAAGCGCACAGTTAACCACATATGTTACATTGTTTAAGCATTAACCATATGTATCAATAAATCCTCCCCAAATGTCTGTAAATGTATCCATATACTGCTTGTAAATTGCTCTCTCATATGTGGAGATAGTTAATAACTCATCCACCCAATCATCAACATAAAAGGAGGCCGCAGACTTCCACCCTCTTAGTATCATTTTTTCTGTCACCATACAAGCTCAGAGTAGCCACACCTTTTTGTAAAATGGCACATCCTCCAATGGTTTTGTGTCTCTGAGAATCATAATAGATGCCTTCATTGCAGTTGTGCAGTTTAAAACTAGGCCCAGCCTTTCACAAACACCTTTCCAAAAGGCTCTTGTTTTGGGGCAGGCCCAGAGTAGATGACGTAAGGTGCCTCTCTCAAGTTTGCATTTCCAGCATTTGTCACTGTCAATAAGATGTCTTTTGAACATACATTCCAGACTCCAACACGTTCTGAAGAGGGGCTTGGTCTGCAACGCCCTGAGTACTCAAACCAGGCTCACCAGGCAGACATTATTGCAGCATCGCTGCCAACAATCCTGATCAATTCTTTCACCTAGCTCGTTAGCCCAGACATTGTTCAGTTCTGGGTCTCCCTGCCGACTGGACAGCAGTATGCCATACATTGTGGCCGCTGGATGTAGTGCACGTTTGCAGAGCTCCAGCGCCGATCATGCTGTATTTGGAGACATCATTTGCGTAGGATTAATTTTTGTGGCAATGATTCCCTTCAGTTGTCTGTACTCTGCATAGGTGCAATCGCTGAATTCAAAATCATTACACAGACATGCAAATGTGGCCCAATTTCTGCTCTTAATCAGATCCTTAATATATCTCACGCCTCTCAGGAACCAGGATGGCCAAAAGAGTACTTTTCCATTGCAGGTCAATGCTGGATTCAGCCATATCGATGCGTCAAAGAATCGGTACGGGTCACATCCAATCCGGTGCGATATGTTACAGCAGTAATCACACAAGAACGCTGTCGGGATTCTTGAGTCGAGACAGTCTACTCACTGTTGTCAACAAGGCTTTAGGTGCTAAATGTGAGACACCATTACGCACGGCTACAATCTCATCCGGAAGTTCTTGCTCTGTACCTACAGTCCGATATTAATTTCGGACGGAAAATGCGAAATGATAATCAAAGAAGTTTGGCAGGTTCATACTGCCTTGTATCAGTGGCAGCTGCATTTTCCATAGGGCCAAACTCAGCGGTTTGTCATCCCAAAGAAACTTTTTTATAGCACTATCTAGCTCCATGAAAATCTTTCTTGGCATCTTATGAGAGAATGTAGTTTATTCAGAAGTGCCCACCTGTCCATGTCAGATTTTAGTTTGGGTATTATAGACTCGAAGTTCATTCTTGGCAGTCTCTCAATTTCGGAACTGATCCAGACTCCAAAGTATTTCATTTTTTCATGGCACCATATGAAGTTAAATTGGCTCCACGTGTGCCTCATGCATGAATTGTTAATCGGTAGAATCTTAGATTTGGTCAAGGTCACCTTGTAACCTGACACTATAGAAAAGCGCTGGATATATTCCATTAAGTGTGGAATACCGGTGCCCGGGTCACTAAGAAACACCAGCAAGTCATCAGCGTAGAACCAAATTTTGCGCACACTTACACCTTCACCAACTCCACGGATGACTTCATCTGATCACATCATTACCGCCAATGGTTCCATAGCTAGGATGCAAAGGGTTACCCCTTGTTTGCAAAGGGGTGACATTTTCCTGCACTCCTGTAGGGTCAATGCCCTTCTTGTTTCCTTTCCTGCTCGAAAAATGACCACTTCTTGAGTTCAGATGTTTTCGATTATACTACCGTTAGCGGTGCTTAAATGGCAACCATTTCAATCAAAGTAAATTCAAATACGTTACTGTTTCTTTAGGAGTAAATATTAGAAGTCATAAATATGTATTTCCAAGAGAATCAGAAAATATACACATTTTAAGCAAGTAAATCACAATAGGCATTCATAGCATGTCCTTATTAGCTTTTTATGCAGTCTTGACTTCAAACTGTACAAAAAATTCAGTATTCAAAGTAAGGGCAAAAAGTTCAGTTTAAACATAAAAAAATAAAAAATTGTCAAATTGTTTCTTTTAGTTCACAGTCTATCTATTCCCCGTTGACTTCATGGGATTTTACATAGGTAAGTCTTTAGATTATAAAATATCCAGGATAGTCATTTTAGATTTATTTTCAGGGTCCAGAGGATACTTCGAACAATGTTTTTGAAATTAGTGCCAACGCGTTTCGAACTTAATGAAGTTCATCTTCAGGGCCATCAAGTGATCTGTTCCAAAGGGAAATGTCCATTCTGTAGGGAAGAGAGAGATGGGCTTAATTGTAGTGGTTTGACAATTTCTCGTTTGTTACAGTTAGAATAATATTGTCAATTAGGTCGTTTTTAGAATTTCATCCATTCCATATAAAGCGTAACTTTCGTTTACTTGGGTCTATAAGTATGGGGATTAACACTCACCACAAGGGCGAGTGTATTTTCTCCAAGGTAAGTATGGTGTTGGAGGATAACTGGTCATTCGCCCACACAAAATGTTACTAGACTCTGAAAAAATGAAATTTATTTCAGTACAATGTGCTTACGGCTTCAGTTTCACATAATGCCTTATACATGTGCTCGTATGGCGTAGCCGCATTGAGCCAGATTTTCGAGTGTGCAATACGGCGGGACACCAACACTTCTATGTGTTGAGGATTGTATTGAGCTCGTGATTTCCCATTAGCGCTCGTAACTTCTGAAAGTGTATCTATGTTTATAAATCGGCTGAGGGGGTATCTATGAATGCGGCAAAGGTTGCGGTGGTATAATATCATAATTCAATTTACCTTTCTCGTAGTGTTCTGCTCTTCTCACTGTGAGGCTAAAGCGGCTGCCATCGAGATTGTATTCTCGTAACTATGGTGACCGTGCGCATGCGTATATCCTAATATAGCGCCCGCCATCTTGGTGTGGGCTCCGAGGCTGAGTCCATGTAGTCATGGAAACCGTTTGTATTGATATTCTAGCGGCGTTGTGTGTATCACAGCCTGCATTTCAATGGGTGAGTGTAAAGATTGTTGGGGGTCGCTTTTAGGATAACAGATTGATAAATCGATCCTGCGGTCTTTCTGGGTGATTGCAGTGACGGTAAAAAACGTGATTGTATGAACCTAAGTGCTGTGCAGTCGGAATGCTGGGAAGTAACCCCTCGTTCCTCCGGAGCACCTGGGTAATAACCTGTTAGTTTTTTTTTAAATATGCATCTTTCACATATTACTCATTCACAATTCGCATTCCGGGGAGTAGAAAGAGATACTACACCCATATTCAATTGCTTGATCAGGGGGACCATATCTGTGGAGTGGCACTATTATACAGAGATCATTTTGTATATTCAAAGAGGGTAACTGTGGGGTGGCAGAGTGTTACATGGAACATATCATATACTCAGATGGATTACATCAGTCTCTTGGATGGTATAAGGCATCTGTTGGAGATTCCACTCACAATCTGTTTGTTTAGACGCATAGGGTGATACAATCCAGTTTATACAAAACACATTAAGTCGAAATCACAATTCATTCCTCTTGGGTATAACGTATCGAACCTGTCGACCCAAAAGATTTCTCGTTGTAACAGTCTTTTCCGTAAATTGCCGCCTCTAGAGGCTGCTTTAACTTGTTCTAAAATCACACACTTTAGTTGTGCAATGGTGTGTTTCTGTTCTTTGAAGTGTGCTGCCACTGGTGATCTTGGGTTCTGGGTTCTAATGTTGGATTTGTGCTCAGTCCATCTGGTTTTGACTTTGCGAGTCGTAATCCCTATGTAATAAAGACCACATGGGCATTTTAACGCATACACTATGTTGTTGGCATCACATGTGCAAGAGTGTTGAAGTTCAATGCTTTTCCCTGAGTATGGATGTAAAATATATGTGCCAGTAATGACATTACTGCAATGTTGACAATTATGGCATGGTTGAGTACCTCGATGCTGTATCTTGGTCTTCGGAACGTCTGTCATCTCAGCTTTTATCAGGCTGTTACGTATGGATTTACTATTTCTGTAAGGAAAAATCAGAAAAAAGTTCTTGTAGCTGTGGGTCTAATTGAAGCATAGGCCAGTTCTTCTTAATAATGCTTTTAATTTTCTTGCTTTGTGTGGAGTACGTAGTTACATATACTAACTGTCCTTCGGTTTTTTTGTTTTTACTCTCAAATAGACTTTCTCTTTGTATGGTCTCCACTTTGGTTGCTAATCCACTGATGGTGCTTTGTTTATAGCCTCTTTCGATTAATTTTGCTTCTAAAGTTTTTGATTATTGTTTGTACTCTTCTGTGTCAGAAATATTCCTCCTGTATCTGAGAAATTGACTATAGGTTACACTATCCATTGTCCGTTGAGGATGAAAACTTGTTGCTAACAGAAGGCTATTTCTATCCGTTGTTTTTGTGAAAATTCTTGTATTCAGATGGTCTCTGTCCCAGTAAATCTGTACGTCCAGAAAGTTGATTTTTGTGTCACTGATTTGAGTGGTGAATTTAATCCGTCTGTTCATGTTATTCATCATAGAGAAGAATTCCTCTAATTCATCTGGTGGGCCTGACCAGATTCCAAATACGTCGTCGATGTAACGGACAAATATTGAGAGATTTCTCAGCCATTGAGGGCAATGAAGTACATGTTCCGTCTCGAGATATAGCATGAAAGTATTTGCATAGCAAGGGGCCATGGCTGCCCCCATGCTTGTTCCTGATATTTGTAAGTAATGTTTGTCTTTGAACTTAAAGAAATTGTTGGTTAATACCAATTTCAATAGTGTTAGTATGAAAAGCCTATTTCCAAGACATGTTTCCGAATTTAACAGTAGCCATTCCACTGCTTCCAGGCCATCCTCGTGTATGATGTTTGTATACAACGAGGTCACGTCCATTGTAAATAGTATATCTCACCCTTTTACAAACTTAGTATCCTTCAAAAGTGTGAGGAAGTGAGTTGTGTCCTTCACATAAGTGGTGTCAAACCGGATATTAAATGATGCCTCTTATTACAAACGATTTGTATGTATATTGGCCTATGCCAAGTTGCTTAAAATTGTACGTGAATAACTCTCTACGGCAAGGTCTTGACCTTAGAAATTGATGTAAGCCGCCATCTTGAATCAAGCCTCCATTTTAGGTTAGAAACCGCCATTTTGGGGTTTTATACAAAGTCACCCTGTAATCTAAAATGGCCGTCTCGTGTGTCCTTGTTCTTGCCTTAACCTCTCCAACCTCTGTAGGGGAGTTAATGTCCAACCTGTCCTCAGGCTATATGTTAGGGTCATGTAGACCTTGTCCTTTGTTGACCTCGGGAGCAGGGGATTACTTGAATTAGCAAAGTTAAACTACAAGTATATAAGGACAGTAATGCTATCCAAATATAATAAGTGAAACATTTGTTTGGTCTGTATTAAACCAGCATGTAAAGAGTGTAAATGTGAAATTAAAAGAATAATGGACTGTGTTAGTAAATGTATTAAAAAGTAAACCGCATGCACGTGATATGTATATTAAGAAAGTGAAACTGGTGCAACCCTAGCCCAGTGTATGATTAACTTGTAAAAGGGCTGGACATCATTTTACGAATTGTATAAATGCGTCGATGTCCAGCTAGGAAATTCTGTCACTGCTGACATTGAACCCTGCTGGTGGTCTCTGTGATGTATTGACGGCCAAATAGCTATTTGTGTACTTTGTTGAATACTGTTCAGTTTTGTAATAAAGATTCTGGGAATCTTTATAAGCCCGTGTCGGTGTATTTTCCTTTGCTCGGTGTAACAGCCATAATATTGTATTTTTTGTGATTCCACAGATGGCACCCGAATAGGGACCCTCAAGATTGACTTTGTCTCGTTGAAGGTTGGCTCGGCTATCAGACCGGGATCGGACAGTGCCAACAGAACCGGCCACTCTAGACGAGAAGTGAATTCCTCGACGAAACTGCACGATCCGATCTGTAGCCCGAGACGACGTCTTGACGAGGGTCCATATATTTGAAGTGGGTAAATTTGCCAAAAATCACCAGACACGTGGGTCCTTTGCATTGTCCTTAGTAACCCGATCGGGCCTCCCAGTCCTTTGGTCAGGTGAATCATGTCCCGATTCTTAATCTAACCCTGACAAATTTGAATTTAGAGCATTGTACTCGTGAGCACAATTATTTAACCAGTTAACACCAGAACTTTGATATGCCTGGGAAATTGTCTGCCTGCTTTAGGGCATTTTTCCGCAGCGACAGACAATCTTTGGAAGATAGCCGTCCCGCACCACAGGAGGGGTTGCCGGCATGTACTATGTACTGTAAGAAAGGCTTTGGTAGTATAGCATTTAATGACATTTGGCACAGACAAACCAGACATAATTCTAATCTCCGGTGGCCAACCAATGGTAGTTTTGAAATCCCTCATATAGAATATTTAAAGTCTGTATTAGTAAAGAAAAAGGCTAGGCCTGCAGCATTTGACGCGTTGCACAGTTGGAAAACAGAATCTTTGCAGCAACAAAAGAGTAGAGATAAACACATGCGTAGACATATGACACGTGTCGAAAAGGCACGGTTATATGATCAAAATAAACAATTGGAGTCAGTTAGGAACACGGACAGGGCATTTCAATTAGGCATTCAGAAAATCTACCCTTCAAAAGATTTTCATACGTCAGACAAATTGATTAATAAACTTTTGCATGAACGAAGGCCCGATGCCTCTGCGCCACCTCCATACGTCCCTCCTCCTGGCGCTTTGTCCCTTCCTGTTGTAGTTCCCCCTCCTATAGTTCCTCCGGTCCTCCTTGTTGTTCTTCCTTTTGTTCTTCCAGCCGTCGCCCCTTTGCCTGCCCCCTTGCCTTCACCTGTTGTTATTCAGAATGTGCCTACTCTTCCTCTTCCAAGTGATCCTGCATCGCTTGTAGTAGACCAGGGAGCAAGGCCAAGGGTTGTGACTCGTAATACTGTGTCCCCAGACAAGAGGAGTGAATTGACTGCTTGGGCTAAACATTGTATGGGCTAAACATTGTATGGAGAAGGGTGAACAAGCTGATGTTTTTTCCACACTCCAAAATTTAAAAGATATGCGTGAGAAAAATGTTTTTATCGAAGGATTAGGGACTCATTTAAGTATAATGTGGAATAGACTAAATGATGTAGATTTCCCACAAGGGTTACGGGATGAGCATGTTGAGAGGATTTTTGAGTATAGGAAGGAGTTGGAAGAGTTACAGAACGAGGAAGTAGATGGTGATAGTTTAGGTATTATGAACTTACAGAAACGGTTTTCTCCTCGCCAAGAATTAAAAGGTGAGGAAGCACGAATATGTACAAAGAACGCGATAAAATGGATTTCGGATATGTCGATAACTCCAGGTGAAGTATATGACACATATAGTCAGTATATGTTATAAATGCAAAAGAAAGTGATACAAGTGATGGTAGAGCACCTGCAGAATGAGTGTGTAAGAAGAAAGATTTGTTGTCCCGCAGAATTGTTGAGTGTTTATAAGAGAGCTTTTTCGATTGATACCTCTTCGACTGCCGTAGCGCTTGTTTTGGCTCTGTTGCTTAGTAAGCGTTCGGAGCTGCCTACTTCTCAGTTGCCTATGGGAGAGGTCCCTCCGACATTTGTCCTGAAAGTTGAGATTGCGGCTGATACTGCACGAGGTATAGTAGCCGGAGAAATTCCTGCACATTACGTTTCACAGTTTGTTCACGTCCCGTTTTCAAGACAGGAAGTGAACACCATAAAGCAATCTATTCCTGATATAAGAAAAAATCCGACCGGATTCTATAAAGAAATAGAGTTGGTCTTTGTCACGCCGCCCAACCCGGGCTTGTTCCAGCCCACTTACGCCTTGGAGGGTTTACCCCCGCTTTCGCCTGGGGGGTACGGGGCGGTCCTGGGTACCGGTTGCTCCTGGATCTTCGGGACGCTTGGTCGCGCGCGTACGCGGTCGGCCGCTCCGGGTCCCGCGCTCTTCCGGGTTCCCGGGGCGTGCCGTTCCGCGCATGCGCGGCCGACCCCTTCCCGCTTTCCGCGCATGCGCGGTACACGATGCTCTCGGCTCCCGGCCGATTTGCGGCCCAAGCCTCGCTTTGGGCCTCCCAGCACCTGGGAAACAGCACGGCTTGCGTTCCAAGCCTCCCGGGTGTGGGAGGCCCTACTTAAGGAGCCCGGCGGTTTGATCAAACCGCGTCTCAACGTGGTCTGACCGGATCGTTGTTTTGCTCTTGCCTTGACCTGAGTTTCCGCCCTGTCCTGCCTGGTTTTTCCAGTCCCTTCTGTATAGACCTGCCCTTCCTTGCCCGGGTAGGGGGTCTCCCTGGTTCCCTTCTCCTTGCTCCCTTCCTGCTGGGGTGGTTCCCCCCTTCTCAGTTGTTCTCTGTTCCTTCCTCTGGGTTCTTGGTCCTCCTTGGTTCCCTTGCCTTTCCCGCCTTCCCTTGCATTCTGCTGCCTCCTGGATTCCTGCTCCTGGATTCGACTCGCAACTCTTCTTGCTCCAGTTGTCTGCAGAGAACTTCTAGCCAAAGATTATCAGGCTCCCCCTGTCAGTGCTTGCACTGTCCTGATGCCACATTAATCAGGGATGAGCTAACCTGTGGCATCGGGAGCTGGTTCACCTCCAGTCCAGTATCCATTTGGACGGGAGTTGGGCTGGTTCCTTGTGTCACTCTCACATCACCACAGAACTTCTGGCATTCTGGCATCGTCTACTAAGCCGACTTCCGGACGAACAGGTACGCTGCGCCCTAGTGACGCCATCTTTAACAGTCTTACAGTCGTCGGTATTCACTTTAAGTGATATTGACCTATTATTTCCCGTACTCCTGCCAGTTGATTTGTGGAAGCAGATTAGGACTATAGATGACATACCTGGGTTGGGAGATACATGGGATAAAATGACTAGGCTGGACAGAGAAAGACCAGCTGGCGAACGACTGCCTCAAGTGATATTAACCTTGCCTGATAGAATTATTGTAAAGTTGAAAACTATGGTTCCAGAAAAAAGAATCATTTGGGACAAGCTTACGGCCTGTGTCCAAGGAAAGTCTGAGGGTGCTACCGATTTTTTCAATCGGTTCGAGCAGGTATTCTCGGATTTCAGTGGACAAGACTTGGGAACAGAGTCAGGGAAAAGATTGTTTGTCGACAAATTTGTACGTGGATTGCTGCCTGACATCCAGTTACAGATAATGTCTTCTGAAAGCGCTTGGCAGGCAAAGTCCCAATTAGAAGTATTGCATATGGCTCAGTACTATGAAAATCGTGTAAATACTGAAAAAGAGAAACTTGAGAAAAAAAAAGGGTGACTTGAAAAGTAAAGTTTTATTGCAGCAGATTGTTAGAAAACCTAGAGGGGGTAATCAATTTAGAGGTCAGTACATTCCACAGGGAAGTGCGCCCTTGGCTCCTGTAACCATTAACCAGTGTGCCTATTGCCGGCAGGAAGGCCACTGGCGCGCACAATGTCTGACCTTACAGCAAAGGACATTTGGGAACATGAGTAGACGATCCAGAGGTCGCCCAGGTGCAGGGGGCCCTGGCAGAGGTCAGTTTACACCAGAATCACAGCAATCTCCTTCACAAGATAAGCAAGTTTCAAATGTGGATAATAGAAACATATTTGATCACCCTTCTGCCGCGTACCTCTCCGAGGAGCTTCCTTTTGATAATATTCTGTTCCGCTAGGATTGCCCGAAGCAGGATTTGGAATCTACGCCTATTCCCGTTCATCAGAAAGGCCCCTACGTTGAGATGGTGGTGCGAAATAGGAAGCATCTATTTTTAGTAGATACGGGAGCACAGAAATGTTCCATTGATTATTCACGGGTTCCAAATATTCCCCTGTCAGGGCAATCCAACGTTTCCGTAGGGTTTTCAGGCACACCTGTAGTTTGTCCGGTCTCTTTGCCGGTACCGATAACACTGGGTGCCTTCACGGAACAGTGTCCCTTTCTACTTACCACAAACTGTGGGGAGAACTTGCTGGGGCTAAATTTGTTGAAGGCATTACACGCAGTAATTCATTGTTCTCCAGATGGAATTCAGCTAACAATTTCACCTCAGCAATCATTCGCCTCTCAGTTTTTGACTCGACCTTTATCGCCAGAATTTAGTAATGTTCCAGAATGCTTACGGGCAATTGATGATAATGATGTGGGCATTCTCCAAATTGAGCCTGTTAAAATTATTTTGAAACATGGAGTAAAATTGCCGCACATCCCGCAATATAAGATCTCAGTTGAAGGCGAACAGGCTTTGAAATGTATAGTTTCTGATTTTGTACATCGTGGAGTAATTGAGGAGATTACGGGTAGCATATGTAACAGCCCTATTTTGCCAGTATACAAAAAAGGTGATAATGCGATTCGCTTTTGTTTTATAATTGATTTACGTGCTATTAACAAAACTGTGGCTCCTCAATTTCCTATTGTACCTGATGTCACAACGATACTAACTATGATTCCGGCTTCTTCCACTCATTTTAGCGTTGTTGATCTTAAAAACGCGTTTTTCAGTATTCCCATACACAAGGATAGCAGATATTTGTTTGCGTTTACCCTAGGTGGACACTCGTTTACATTCACTCGTGCACCACAAGGGTACACTGAGAGTCCAAGTATTTATAGTAGGGCATTGAAAGAGCAGCTTGATACCCTTGAGTTGCCTATTACTTGCACGTTACTGCAGTACGTAGATGACCTCCTCTTGGCTGCTGATTCTGAGAGTGCCTGTAAAAAAGGCACCGTGTTGTTGCTTTGTCATCTAGCAAAACATGGCCACAAAGCTTCACTTAAGAAATTCCAATATTGTTGCCATGAGTTCGCCTATTTAGGCTATCTCCTGTCAAAGGAGGGAAGACGGTTGACACCTGAACAAATAAAGACCATTTCTGGTATGTCTGTCCCAAATACGCAAAAGGAAGTTAGAGCCTTGATAGGTATGACTTCTTATTGTAGATTGTGGATCCCTAATTTTTCGTTAACGATTAAACCAATGCTGGCTTTGAAAAAGAAGGGCATTTCTTTGCCATTGCCATGGACCTTGGAACACCAGACAGCATTCGATTTGCTCAAATCCGCGCTGTGTTCAGCTCTGGTTTTAGGAACTCCGAATTATGATAAGGCCTTAGTATTGTTTGTGCATGAACGTGATGGATGTGCTTTGGCTGTGTTAACGCAGGAACATGGAGGGAAGAATAGGCCATGCGGCTACTATTCCTCCGCCCTTGATCCTATAGCATGCGCTTTGCCAAGATGTTTGCGCGCTGTTGCTGCTGCTGCTGCTGCGTCCGTAAAACAGAGTGAGGCAATGGTCCTGGGTCATGCGTTAACCCTAATGGTACCTCACTCTGTAGATATTCTCTTGAATAGAACTCAAACGCAACACCTCACTTCTGCACGATTGACAAGATATGTACTGATCTTGTTTGCCCCCCATATTCAAATTCAGAGGTGTTGCGTATTAAATCCGGCTGAACTTTTACCTGTCTCACAAAATACTGTTGATGATGACGATACATCACACAATTGCCTTTATATGGCAGAACAAGAGACTAAAGGCAGAATCGATTTGAAAGACACGCCTTTGAATAGCCATCAAGGAGAGCTATTTTGTGATGGCTCTTGTTTTAAACTTCCAGACGGTACATCCACGGCTGCTTATGCTGTTACTACTTTAAGCACAGTTGTGGAAACTAAAAGAATTATGCATAACTCTGCGCAGGCCGCAGTAATTATAGCGTTAACTCGAGCTTGTGAGTTTTCTGAAGGGCATACAGTGAATATATATACTGATAGTCAGTATGCCTTTGGGGTGGCCCACAATTTCGGTAGACTTTGGAAGGAACGAGGTTTCTTGACCTCGCACGGAACAAAAATCCAGCACAGCACTTTAATAGTGCGATTGCTTTCAGCACTTGCACTACCTGTTCAGTTAGCTATCATAAAATGTTCAGCACATCAAAAAGTTACAGATGATGTAGGAAAAGGGAATGCCTTCGCCGATCAAATAGCTAAACAAAATAATAATTTCAGTTCAGAAATGTACGCTGTAAAAGAAATTGTAAATGTTTGCACTTTGGGTGAAAGTATCGATGCTGTAAAATATATTCAAGCAGATGCTACCATAGAGGAAACTAAGAGATGGATTGAGGGTGCAGGGAGGTTGGATGATGATGGGGTTTGGGTAGACAATGTTGAAGGGAAATGGTTACTCCCTGACGCCTACATTACAATGATGGTTATTACGGCTCATGGTCCGACACATGTGTGTGCGCGGAAATTAACAAAAATGCTACACAGTTTATGGGCCAATGATAAGATTTTAAAAACTGCGGAGCGTTTTGTCCAGAATTGCATGGTTTGCTTGCAGCACAATTTAGGAAAAGGTACCTCAACTCCTAGAGGAGGTTTCGCTCCACCTTCTGTCCCGTTTGAGGTTATTCACTTTGATTTTATTGAAATGGAACGGTGTAACAATCTTAAATATGCATTGGTTGTTATTTGTGCCTTTAGTAAGTGGGTTGAGGCCTTCCCGGTTAGAGACGCAACGGCCATAACCCCAGCAAAGACTCTGTTGAAAGAGTTTTTTCCTAGGTTCGGGCTGCCGAGAGTCATCTGGTCAGATAATGGGCCACACTTTATTGCCACTGTAATCCTACAAATTTGCAAAGGATTAAGATTGACAAGCGGTTCCATTCAGCTAGATATGACCAGAGTGCCGGATTAGTGGAAAGGCACAATGGCATTATAAAGAACAAACTCGCTAAGACGTGTGCTGGCACCAAGCTAAAATGGCCGGACGTCTTACTGATCATGTTAATATCGATGAGAACAACCCCTCAAACTAAGACTGGGCTCTCTCCCTTTGAGGTGGTAATGGGGAGACCTGCTAATATTTGGGGTATGCGAAAAAGTCGCTCATTACGGGATATAGAAAATGTGCTTCTTTCAGACTACTGTAACCAGTTGACTAAAAATCTGTTTTCAATTTATCACCAGGTGCGAGAGGCATTACCTGTGCACTACAAGGGTCCTGGTCACAGTCTACGACCGGGGGACTGGATCCTCACGAAGGTTTTTGAGAGGTCATCTTGCCTTGCACCTCGGTGGAGGGGTCCCTACCAAGTCCTGCTGGTCACTCAGACTGCCATATGGGTAGCGGGTCGTAAACACTGGATCCATGCGATGCACACCAAGCGGATCCCACAGCCCGTGCCTCACGATACAGAAGACACAGAATCCCTTCCCACTGCTGTAACTAGCGTGTCTGAAACAGCAACAACCAACAAGGGAGAATCGGAGACCGCTTTATAATCCGCAGGACCGGACAAAACGGCCATCTTATCTCCACACTCCCCAACAGTGGAACTTCCGGATCAATCCTTTCTTGATCCCATTTCCGTCCGTTCGCCACTTCCAGGAGGAAGTGACGACACTTTGTTCCCACCAGAAACTGCAAAATATAATTTGCGCCCAAGGAAGTAAATGTACAGCATGGTCTGACTGTGCGATTGAGAAAATCATTTTAGGGCTTGCCTTTTTGGCCCGATTGTACGGAAAGATTCTATTGGCTAAGGATTGTGGGAAAGACATTAAGAAGACGCGCGACTGGAGTTGCCAGCAAACGAACAATTGGTGTTTTTTCGATTGAAGACTACGATGCCTGCACCCTCTACCGCTCGTACTGAACTCTTAGATAAAAATGTGACTAGCAGAGACAATGATCAAGTATGTAAGGAGACCCCCAAAGTGTATTGTTGGCTTCTCGTGATAATTACTGGATTTGTAATAACTTTTGGGTTTGGGTTATGGTATCTGGAAGAAGCATATCAGTTAGAGGACTTTTTACCTATTGAAAATGTATCTGTTATTCCCACTCCTTCTGTGCAATTGCATACTTTGTCGCCTAGAGATTCTTTGCATAGACGGAATTATCAGAATAATACCCTTTTGTTAATAATGAATGCCACTCAGGCAATTTTTAATAAGACCAATTGCTGGATCTGTACACATCTACTGCAACATGGGGATAAGGGGCTAGGTTGGTATATTTACCCTTTGCCTCTGACAACTGCCTGTTACGCTTCTCTTAGAGCACTATTTTTTGGTCGATGGAATGACAGCTTCTCAGGGAACTTTGATGGTACAAATTTAAATAGTTTTGAAAAAAATGTTTTGATGCCCCTGGGATACTTGCTTTTTTCAAATAGAAGTAAGCCAAACGTTGCTTCTGTTAGGCCCTCTGATAGATTGTCTCGTCCTTTTCAGTCTTTAATCTCTTTCAAAATGGCTCCTATAGGCAATAAGGATGCCACGCCTCCATCTTATTCTGTTAATCATAGCCCCGATTCAGTATCCTTCTGCATACAGAGGAATGGAACACAGTCAATGGGTAATTTTAGAAAGTGCGCCAACGTTGCGAATTTGACTAGTGAAAACAGACCTCTGTACGTAGGCGAACCTGTCTATTTTGTTTGCGGTAATGTGGCATTTCCATGGTTGCCCAGGGATTGGCAAGGAACCTGTTATTTAGGGATTCTATTACCTGGGGTATTTATTGCCAGTACTACAGAAATTTCAAAGACTCGTCCACGACGAGGTGTAAAAGGGGATACTCCAGCGCAAACTCTAGGAGATATTATGAAATCCTTTGTGCCATTTTTTGGACAAATTACGAATTCAGAAGATATTAGGGGACTAGCGAGAGTATTGGAGAGAACCATCAATCGGACCACTGACATACTCTATAATATGACGTTAGAGCAGAGAGCGATAAGATTAGTGGCTCTTCAGAATCGGATGGCATTAGATGTCATCTTGGCAGAGCGAGGAGGAGTATGTAAATTAGTGGGGACCACTTGCTGCGTTTACGTTCCAGACTCCTCTCCAACGATCTTTAGGGCGATCCAAAATCTACATGTTCTTAGTTCAGAAGTACATATTCCTGAGGGAAACTGGGAACTTGGTACATGGTTTTGGGACCTCCTATGGTCATGGGGATGGAAGTTGTTCTCGGCCCTGCTGATTATCTTGGGAAGTTTTCTGTTTCTTTGTTGTTGTATACAGTGTCTCCCTGGTGTATGCTCAGTATTAGGGGGATGTTGCGCGCAAGCAACAAGTGTATTAGGGAATAAAATATACGCCCCAACGGAGCTCTCCAAAGAGTATGTGTTGAAAGAAACTCTGGTATCAGACCTAATGGCAATAGATATGTCCGACAATGATTCGGGGTGTATGGACGATGACGCATGGAGTTACTTGCAAGCAAATCAGAAGTAGTATTAGCACTTGGCATAGGCCAAAAGGAGGGTTTGTCAAACCGGATATTAAATTATGCCTCTTATTACAAACGATTTGTATGCATATTGGCCTACGCCAAGTTGCTTAAAATTGTACGTGAATAACTCTCTATGGCAAGGTCTTGACCTTAGAAATTGATGTAAGCCACCATCTTGAATCAAGCCTCCATTTTAGGTTAGAAACCGCCATTTTGGAGTTTTATACAAAGTCACCCTGTAATCTAAAATGGCCGCCTCGTGTGTCCTTGTTCTTGCCTTAACCTCTCCAACCTCTGTAGGGGAGTTAATGTCCAACCTGCCCTCAGGCTATATGTTAGGGTCATGTAGACCTTGTCCTTTGTTGACCTTGGGAGCAGGGGATTACTTTAATTAGCAAAGTTAAACTACAAGTATATAAGGACGGTAATGCTATCCAAATATAAGTGAAACATCTGTTTGGTCTGTATTAAACCAGCATGTAAAGAGTGTAAATGTGAAATTAAAAGAATAATGGAGTGTGTTAGTAAATGTATTAAAATGTAAACTGCATGCACAAGATATGTATATTAGGAAAGTGAACCTGGCGCGACCCTAGCCCAGTGTATGATTAACTTGTAAAAGGGCTGGACATCATTTTACGAATTGTATAATGTGTCGATGTCCAGCTAGGAAATTCTGTCACTGCTCACATTGAACCCTGCTGGTGGTCTCTGTGATGTATTGACGGCCAAATAGCTATTTGTGTACTTTGTTGAATACTGTTCAGTTTTGTAATAAAGATTCTGGGAATCTTTATAAGCCTGTGTCAGTGTATTTTCCTTTGCTCGGTGTAACAGCGGTAATATTGTATTTTTTCTGATTCCACTGTGGGACTTTTTTGTATCAAAGGTTGTAGGACCTTATCAAGGTATTTTGCTAGCGGTTCCAAGATGCTCTCTGTGGCTGCAATGATAGGTCTCCCAGGCTAGGATGAACAGTAGAGGGGACAGCGGACATCCTTGTCTATGTCTAATCCCCCTTTTTAACTTGAAAGGTTTAGAGATCAGTCCATTTGTGAGCACATTGGTGTTAGGCTCATTATAAAGAAGCCTCACCCATTGCCTGAAGTTCTCCCTGAATCACATTTTTTTTTTTTTTTTTTTTTTTTAATTCCCATTGTTTATAACCTCATAGGTTTTTACAACATGTTTTAAAATTTTTCTTTCCCAGTTGCGCCGTTTGTTTATTTAAGCACTCAAATGTGTATGGCCATTCGACCCTATCAAAGGCCTTCTCTGCGTCCAGAGAGACCACTGTAGCAGGACTCATTTGCCTACATCCACTATCCATCACCTGGAGCAATCACCTCATATTATCTGCCACTGATCTTCCTGTTAAAAATCCCACCTGGTTATCATGCACTGGCGATGGCACAACTGGTTCTAATATTTTGACCAATATCTTCGCCAAGAGCTTGCAGTCAGTATTAATCAGGCTAATTGGTCTATAGTTCCCCCATCTTGTTGGCAATTTGCTTTTCTTTGTCAAAGCAGTCACCAACGCATGACACATAGAGTTTGAGAAGGACCCAGATTCGAATGATGTGCTCAGTACATCACACAGTAGCTGTAGGAAACACTAATGTAAGATCCGATAGAATTCAGCTGGTAATCCATCAGTACCTGGCGTTTTTCCTCCACGGAGCAACAAACTTTTTAACAGATTCTTTTATTCAGCCCTATCTCAGACGCACATCATGCCCCTTGGTTCCCTCTCCCCTGTGCTAACAATGAGCCTAGAACCAAGCTGGTGGACAGGAAATATATTGGTATTTATTACAATAAATGTATAGAATTTTATTTAGAAATTAGAACGAAAATGTCAAACACCACTTTATCTGTGACACAACCCAACTTCTTGTTACTCAAATCAATTATGAAAATTTTTTTTTTTTTTTAACACAAATCACAATTCTTTACTTTCTACCAGTTGCACTTCAAGAAATAATTACAGTCATCAATAACGGAAGCAATTATTATGTAGTGTTGTGCAATTTTGATTTTCCTGTGGGCTTAAAAGGCTAGCAGTAGGATTTCAAGATTGGTACAAATACGTATGGGAATTATGATTTTGCCCACACTTTTGGTTTAAAATAAACACAGGGTGATTCAGCGGTTTGCTTTTCTGACCCCCCCTTACTTTTGTCTATGATGGGAAGTCAGACAGAAATATTGGAATGCTTTGGTGAATTTTGGATTCCAGAACACCCTCCACTGAAGCGCCTTTGTTGGGGAAGCTGGATAAAAAGGTTGGACTAATTCAAGAACGAAGACACACCTCTTCTTTAAAGAAGTCGGGGTCAGCAGGACCAATATGATTAAACAATTAAATGATAAGCTAGAGTTTTTGGTGCACACTGGGAAGTGAGCTTTGTTAATTTTCGAATTGTAACAGAATTCACCCTGTAGTGTTCTGCCAAATGGGGGAATTATTTCATTAATATATTTAGTTAAATAGGCTGAGGGTCTACATGGTTTTGCCCCCCTCCCGCCCCAGCCCACTATAAAGGGAAAGGATTCAAGGCAAGCAGACTCCCCCACCTTTTGGTTTCCCAGGACTCAATTCTACTTACATAGAAACCCTCTGTTTAATGTTCAGGAAAGCAAGCAGCATCTCAGTACACTGGAAGGATAGGGCAGGGGTCTGGTCACTCCACTTTCAAAGATCACCTCCCGCTCTCCACCATAGAACCCAGTCAGCTTTGAGGCCTTCCTAGAAATAGACAGCTCCTCTGGTGTCTCCTTACAGCCGTCAGATGGTAAGTTTCAGTAACCTTCCTGATGGTCTCTCTCTTGTCTGTCTGTCCCTGTCCCATAGCAGTCCCCCTTATATAGCAGTGATGACACCCTAATTTACAATCTTGGGGACGTCCCTGCAATAATTCCTGCAACTAGGATTGGACTGTTACCTTTCTCTCTCCTCCCAAATCCAGCCTCCAAGTCAGGATTGGTTTAGGGGTCTGGAGCAACATATGGCAATTCCCATATCTAATCACCCTTTGTTCTTGCAAATTTGTGGCACAAACTAGTTATGTATCACAACTTCACAATTTTACTATCAACTGCCATAGTGTACAGTATCTCTGCTTTAGCTAATCATGGGGAATTAGATACGCTGACCACCAAGTCCATACCATGTAGCATGGCCCTGTGGCACATTTCTGCTGTTTCCATAAAAAGCATAACAGTAATGAATATGTAAGTTATTACCCATATCCCTAATTGTATTCTCCACCCGTTCACCAACTCTCACATTTGTAACATGTTCCGATCAGCCAGAAACACATCTTTGATAGCCATTAGAGTTCCATGAGTCACAGGTGGGTGCATTTTATAACTCCAAAATCGCCTAGAAATGACATTAAAAATGGTACAAAAATGAAATCAGTATGGCCTGTGGTTTCTGCGAAAAAGACCTAAATGATAATAGTTCTTTTAAATTAATTGGGAATCTTCATGTGTAACAAATGGCCCTCCTCCTGCCTTCTGCCCATTTATTTTCACTGGGTCAGCCTGACTAAGTCAGTGTTCCTCTGGTTTTTTATTTTTTGTGAAGAATATATTTATTTATTTATTGCATTTGATTACATACCCAAACCCTAAGGTATCACGGCGTAGGTTCTGTACATAGGAGGTATCTTAAGTATTCGGTTACATACATGGTAGGCATCATTAAGCAATCGGTTACATACTTAGAAAGCATCTTAAGTGTTCGGTTACAGAAATATCTTGGGTCTCATGGTCAGACATGACTACCATTAACATCTGAGAAGGAGCAGTACATTTACCTACAAACAATCTGAGGTTTATGCCTATACCATTAGTACTTGTTAAACAACCAGCTTTTGAGTTGTTTCTTGAACTTAGGGAAGGATGTTTCAGGTGGGTGGGAAGCATGTTCCAGATGCAGGGGGCTGCTATGGGCAAGCTTGCGTTACTAGCTCTGGATGATGTGAAATGTGGGATGTGGAGGTGTGTGTTGGCATTGGATCTGCGAGTTCTGGTGGTAGTTTTGCGAGAGATGCTATATATTTGACACTGCAACTGAATATTAAGGAAGATACGCCTTCTAACATCTCAGCCCCAGAGGAATGTGCAGTATTTGGTGACAGTATTGGGACAGAAACATGTAGGGCAGTTTTGAACAGATTTATTTATTACTAGACTGTAATTTCCATGTCTAAGAAGTTTTGATGTCAATAGACTTTCTTGGTTTTCTTATGATTGTTGTGTTATATGAAAGTGCCTTTGATTTTTATATGTGTAGACTATGGGCCTCATCACGACTTTGGCAGTAACCTTTAAATCTGGCGGTAGCGCTATTACCGCCGGATTTAAGGGGCCGCCAAATCAGGACTTCGGCAGATTTCGCCCCAGCTCCGAGCTGGGGGGAAATCCACTGAAAATGTGTGCTATTGCCGCCGGCGGGAAATCCACTGGCGGGAAGAGCGCAAATTTTTCCCATTGAGCCCAATGGGGAATGGTGCATTCCCAAATGGGCTCAATGGGGAATGGGGAATTACATTACTGCCGAACTCGTGATCTGGCGCTATTAGCGCCGGGGAGTTCGGCGGTAGGGCTAATACCGCCGGCGGTAATACCGCTGGCGTTAACACCAAAGTCGTGATCATGTGTGGAAGTGTTTTTGATTTTAATCTTGTAATTATAGCCAACAAATAATTTTTGTACCACTGATGCAAATTTTGAACAGGTCAATTTTTTGAGGTCGGTTCTTTTATCGACAAACTTAGTGAGGGACCTTGCTAGACAGGTGACCTTGGAGGTATCTTTCCTTTGTCATGATGTTACGTGTATTGTTTCCCAGGTAATAGAAAAGATTTTGAGCTACCACACTGGTTACAAAAAGAAGCAAAAAGAAAATATGGAGCTGCTTTTCAGGGAAGTGTGAGAAGGCTGATCGAATATGGCTGATCGAATAACGAGGATCCATTGGAGTGCAAGTCTGGTGCAAGCAGCCGTGGTTATTCCAGATACAATATAGGGTGTTTGCTTGTGACTGGGCGGGGAAGGAGTGTAGTGAATGTGACTATTGTTGGTCAGAGGGAGAGTGTGCTTGGGAAGAGAAAGTAGACAACCATGAAGGCCTTCCAACCTAGTGCCATAGATGCCATTTACCGGAGCTTGTGGCGTAAAAAGAGTTGTCTTGCTCAATCGCTGATTGAGTGCACTATGGCAGCGATGTAATGGGATGCATCTGTGAGACTGGTAAAGAGGCTAGCCCTGGCAGGGAGTTTGGTACCCACAGGACTTCACTATCTCCTAGCTGTCTGGTTCAATTCAGGAAATATACGAGTGTCTGAGAGATTTCGGAATATGTTGTGGCGGCGATTGCTGGCACGCAGGTCTTTGGCATGGTCTACGCTTGTGTGGGAGTTGCGCTGTGCAGAATTGGGTCTTTGGGCATCAGGTGACCCTCCCGGTGTGTCCACATGCCTGTGGTCTGTGGATTTCATATGTGAGTGTCTGTGTGATATCAGATCACTGCTCTGGAGTGGATGTTGATGCCCTCGCGTGTGGAAGGTCTGGTGTGGCCTAAGTCACACATTTGGGTGAGCTGTGCAGCTCCTCCTCTGCATGCCAACCGGTCATCAATGTGTGGGGTTGGTACCAGTGTGTTTTGCCGGACCTCGGTCGACTCCTGGGCTTGTATCATAAGGGGTGAACGCAGAGGCGTTACTAGAGGGGGCCTGAGGGGGCTATAGCCCCGGGTCTTTTGGTTGTAGCCCCGGATAGAAGCTCTGGAGCTACAGCCAAAAGGCTAGCTAGCCCCCAGTCCAGACAGTCCCAATATTAGAGTATCCCCAGATCTTTTTCAGACCTAGCAACACCCCTCGGCGACAGTGCCCGCAATGGCGATGACTGTGGGCCACTTGCTGATGGGTCATTATTGCTCAACAATGCCTGATTTAAATGGTTGACACAGAAAGTGCTGAGCCAGGGGATTGAGTGTAGCTAATTGTGGGAGTCGGAAATGTGCATTTTTCCACTTTCTCATGGTAACACACACACACAGACTTTTCAGGGTCTGGGACGGTGGGACACTGGGTGTTGTGCATGAAGAGATATTAATGAGAATGTGGACGGTGGCACTGACGGCAAATGTGTGTATTGGCTGGGGGAGTCATTGACAGGTCGCCAGTGAGACAGCTAACCAAAAGACGGTTGGCTTTCGCAGTACAGATGAAAACAAACAGGAATGCGCTGTGTTCCCCTGGAGCACGCTCAGAGTCCGAATACTTCGCATTTTTTTCTCCTCTGTTTTGGAACCGTTACCGGCTGCCAGGACTGTGTGTTTACAGTGTCCCGAGTTACAAGACGGGAAGTGCGTCGAGGAGAAGGGACGTTACTAACCAAAGAAGGCCTGCCTGGCACCCGGGAACGCCGACCCGCACACCGAAGAGGTACGTACGGGCTACAGAAGGCCTCCTCTGTCATAAAGGAGCGTCGGGTGCTCTCCGAGCTGTGGCGCGGACAGGGGCGACGGGGGATGATTCGCGTACATCCCGGCTAATGCGGGGAGCTCTCCGCTATGCAAAGAAAAGAAAACAAACGTCTCGACTACGTGGGTGGAGGGGAGAAGATGTGAGACGCAGCGCAAAAGGGACAGTAGCTATGAGGAAGTAAAGGGGGTGCGTGTCAGTGAACTGAGCGTGAAGGAGAGTGAAAGACTGGGGAGATTGAGAAGAATACATAGAAAAGTATATGGGGAAAGGGGGAGACAGGCGAAGGTGACCGAGTGAGAGTTATGAGGGATAGGGGGTGAGAGAAGTGGGTGGGACAGGTGATGGTATCGATCAGTGCTCTGTCACCTTGATTTGGCTCGCCAGATGTTTTAAACTGCAATTCCCTTGATCCCTCGTCATTGGTTATAGTGATGAAGGCGATTGGGATTTGTAGTCCAAAACATCTGGGATGCCAATTGTTGCAGGCGCCTGATACAGGCAGCGGTGTGGGGAGTGGGGAGCCAGACCTACAGAGCAGATCTATACCCTGAGTGGGTGGATTAGGTGAGAAAGAGAGTATAAGAGAGGCTGACAGCCAAAGAGACCAGGAAAGACGGAGACAGCAGATGGAGGGATAGAGGGATTCGTATTCTTATAATTTGGTAATTGCTTGATTAAGCAGTTTGCAAAGCTTTATGGTTGCCATTTTCCTGACATGTTCTTGGCAAGCCACGTAGTGATGGCTTGCCAACACTCAGCACAAGACAGGCAGGCAGAGAGGAGAAAAGGGCGAAAGAAGTGTACAATGGATCTTTCTCCCTCTGCACTTTGGGACGACCCCACTTCGTTGTAAAGTGCTGCATAAGCAACCAACATAGGATGGAAACGGCTCAATAAATGATCGATAATTGGATCAAGGTAGGTGGAGGGAGGTGTATAAAATTAAGTCAAAAGAGAAGAAGGTGGCTCTTACATGTGTATATTTGGGGTGAAGGGAGTGGAATGACGATTTCTTGAATCTTGTATTGTAGTAAACGCTAGCATCATGCACCGTACAGGCCTCATTACACGGTAGGCGGTGAGCCATGGCGCTATTAGCGCCATGGCTCATGCCGGTAAAATACCGGCACCGCCTTGGCGGAAAGGGGATTTACCGCCCCATTCCAAGGTTGGAGGGGCGGTAAATCCCCCTTCCGCCATTGCCCTTCCCCATTCCCATTTCTGCCCCATAGGGCTCTATGGGAATGGGGAAGGCGCTAATTACGGCACCGCAATTTTGCGGTGCCGTAATTAGCTCCGAGGTCCCTTAGCGGGTTGGTTTTTAACGCCTGCAAAAAGCAGGCGTTAAAGGACCAACCCGCTAAGGGACTTCGTAGTAAGGCGGTAGGGATTTACCGGTACCGGTATTTTACCGGTACCGGTAAATCCCTACCGCCATCCGTGTAATGAGGCCCATGGACTTCATTACTTAGAGAGTTGCAAGGACATTTCTTTTGGGAAAACTGTGGGCCACGTTTACAAACGACTCCCGAATGCAGTTGTCGTATAGTAAGCACTTGTGTGACTGATTCGGTCCCATGCCATTTGGGCTTTTTTTTTTTTTTTTTTTAGCCCTGGGGTCTTGGAAACTCGCCCGATTTCCCAACAGGCTGGATTGCCTCGCACTCCTGCAGCCGCTTTCTCTCTCACTTCACCGGAAGCTAGGTCCCTGGCTCGTGCATTCGCCATGTCACTGACCCGCAAAGTGGCTCCAGGGTTCTCCTCTTCCACTGGATGTTTTTGGCCTGCAGCAATGGTTTGGTGTCTGACTCGCCTAGTAACAGGGTCTCTCTGAATCATGCTGTAGCACAGACTCAGACCACTCTTGGGATCGGTCTCGGGCTTCTCCATTGGATGGGTCTCTGTGACTTATGGTCGGACTGGGGCATAAACTTGTCTCAGGCACCAATGAAAAAGTGGCCCACTGCTGCAAATGGCAGTTCATTCCTTTTGTGACAGACTGTCTGAGCAGTACCCAAGGGAGAGGTTTTTGATAAAATGTGATGCAAATTGTGCATTTTAAACAATATTTATTCAGCAACACTGGTCAAAACTACTAGCCGAATTGTGAAGTAACTTATCAAACTGGCCCACATGAGCCAAAAAAGTGTCCCAGTTTGACCAAAAAAACTGGCCCACACTAGCATTTTGTGTTTTTGGTTTGAAATTACCCTTTTGCCCTATAGGCCAGTCCGAACTGGTCCGACTTCTGCGTTGGATGGATCTCTGACTTCTCCGTTGGCTGGGTGTCAGACTCCTGTGGTGGTTGGATGATCAGATGCTTTCAGCAGCTACAATCTCAGAATCCTGAGAACGCTGGTTTTCTGATCCCTCTGATAGAGGAGGCTCTGACTACTCTGGTTGCTGTGGGTCTCCGACTCTTCCAGTAGCTGCATCTCTGACTTCTCCTTTGACTGGGTACCCCTGTTGAGGCGGGGTATTGGGACTGATGCTGTGGCGGGGTATTGGGACTGATACCGTGGCGGGGTATTCAGACTGACGCTGTGGGGGGTTATTAGGACTGATGCTGTGGCAAGGTTGTCAGAAGACCCCTATGGTGGCTGCATTGTCTGGGTCCTTGCGCAGCTGGATTCTCTGACTCCTGAGTCAGCTTGTTCTCTGGCCCCTCTGATAGCAGAGTGTCCGAATCCTCTGGTTGGTGGGGAATTTGGATTACTCTGGCAGGTGGATCCTGGATCCCTGGGGGAATTCAGGATCCACCTACAGGAGCAGTCAGAAACCCCAGGGAGCAAGTATTCGACTCTACCAGCAGCTGGGTCTCCGTTACCTCTGGTAGTTGGTTCTCTGACTCCTCCAGTAACTAGGCCTTCAGACTAAGGGTGTCTGGCTTCCACTGCACTTCCGTTTGTGACGCCCATCTCGCTCTCTCTCTTCAGTAGCTGGGTCTCTGACTGCACCATGTTTGCATTTTCAGTCTTTCAAAACCATCATGGATTCGGTACACATGGCCAAGGGCAAGCTTCTCTTACGCAGCCTGCCAACGCCAGACAGGATTCCCTCTGCCTTGTCAATGAAGTATACCAAGACATTTAGAACAAACAAATACAATATTGTTTCTGAAAATACACACTGACGTCAACCTATGAACTAGAAAAATGCATTGAGGAGCATTTTGAGGATATAGAGTAAACGGGAGCGTGTAAGATTTTTTTTGCTTGAAGGTAAAAAGATTGACACCTTGTCCAGTAGTTTTTTGGAAAATATATATTCTGATGCGTGCGCGACTAACATTCAAATATTTATTAATCCAAAAAAAACGAGAATCCATTATTAGGGTGCGGGGGAATAAAGTAACCCCTGGTACTGGGTGGGTTAAAGACTAACGTCCAATGTCACCTTCCCTGCACTCTCCATTTAATGATGTGTCCACACGTAGGAATTCTCAACATTTCATAAGCATTCAATAAAGCGTATTTACACAAAATCATTTAAAGACAAATTATTTTGAAACAATATTTGTAGAAAAACGTTTTAACATTTTTGTCAAAAAAAAGATTTTTTTTAATCGTGTATATATCTTATAGTAAAACTATTTTGCATTGCATGATAATCTGCCATAGTGATAGTACAAAGCACATTGTTGGTTTATACATGACATCCTTAAACGAATAACATAAACATTCATATTGCCATACAAATTACATTAAATTACATAACGTTTCCTTAATCCCATAATACAAGGTCAGAGTCCTTTGCATCACATTTTAGATTCTAAAATTGAGTCAACGTGTTTCGGATCATAGATCCTTCTTCAGGAGTATCCTTCTTCAGGAGTGGATTTTCAGTCCTAAACTTATGTGCAGTAGTACCCTCAGATGTAGTACAGCCAATTCCTTTTTAGGATGTAATTTTATCTAGCTATAGATAATGTTTTAAAAAATGACTACAGATTAACGGACAGTACAGCGTTTTCTGAAAATCCTAATGCCCATTGTGCAAAGACGGCAACCGGTAAGAATGTCCCATTGCGTTGTTCGGTTCATAGCGTCCTGTCAGTTATATTCTAAGAAAGTGTCCACATGCACTAACGTATCCATTTGTGGTAATCTGTAGTTTCTTGGTCCTCGTGTGACAGCGTCAGAAAGCCATCGCTAAATCGTCCATTCTGCATTAGGTTCAGGACTGTGGTGTGAAGCTGAGCAGAACACACAAGAAAGAGAGGCTTTGCACTTACCACAAAGTCAGTGATTTTCCAACCCGGCCCTCTCCATTCCGACGTGCCCTGCTGCCCAATGAGCTAAGACTATCAATTCTCCAAATCTTTTCCTCTGTTGTTGAGGTTGAAAGGAAGGGAAACTTGTCTTAATATTTGGGCAGCATTCACTCCTGCAATATGCCATTTGGCACCTCAATAATCCTTCTCCGCCTCGCCCCCCCCCAGAGTGTCAGGCATGAACCCCCATCTGTTGGCTGATCAGTGGCTATACAACCAGTGGATTGAAGCAACACACAATAGCTGCAGGCTTAGGGAATGGGTTCTTAACATTGTAAGCACCAACCTCCCGCTTCCTCCCATGCCAAAACAAAACTTGACTGCTGCAGGGCCACTTTCCCCTCATGATGGTGTCAGGAAGAAAATACTGCCCAGGGTGGACAGGACCTATGCAGAGGAAGAACCCAGACATATGATATGATAGGTTATTTACAACGCGCTTCATACCCAGAGGTTTCTAAGTGCGGGCCCGGGGATCGAACCTGTGTTGCTCCTTGTCATCTTGCTGCCAAGGCGAGCATGTTGCCCTGGAGCTATCCTCCCGAAACACATAGCCCCTACCTGGGGCATAATAGCTATTGCCACACATATACTAAGGTGCAGGGAAACAACCAGATGGTGGAAGGAGAGTCATTCAGAGGGATCAATTCGAGAGCTTTCAGTGACAGCAACTCCCAAGGAGATACAACTCGTTTAACACATCAAGATCCAGAGGCCCCAGGGGCTGTTCACACCCAGATCCACTTTAAGGATAGGTCAAGAAAAAATGTATTGTTCATGCTTACCTTAGGCTCAGGCTGATACTGCTCCCATATGCCCATAAAATTATTCCAAATAATCCTGTCATAGGAAGGAGTGACGAGCCTAAATGATAGGGAGCATACGCCACATATTCCAGGGCAGGCAGACACCACTCACACGGACACAGCACAAATACAGCCTCGGCACCAACAGTGCAAGCTTCCCGTACACATCAGAGCCCGTACAATGTGTCCAGAAGAAGGACAAGCGTCCACCATCCACCGAACAGCTCTGGGCATCAGCCGTGCAAGCTTCACTCACACATGGAGCAGGTAGACATGGGCATCAGAAGGGCGAGCACCCACCTGGGAATTAGGGGCAACCTGAAAAGCAGAAGTGCAAGCTTCCCTGACATATTAGATCCAGTAAAATGTGGGCAGCAGAAGGGCAAGCTTCCACCGTGCACCTAACAGCTTTGGGCCTCAGCAGTGCAAGCTTCACTCACACGTTGAGCAAGTAGACATGGGCATCAGACGGGACAGCACCCACCTGGGAACTCGGGGCAGCCTGGAAAGCAGAAGTGCAAGCTTCCCGTACACATCAGAGCCCGTAAAATGTGGCCAGCAGAAGGACAAGCTTCCACCATCCGCCAAACAGCTTTGGGCTTCAGCAGGGCAAGCTCCACTCACACATGGAGCAGGTAAACATGGGCATCAGAAGGGTGAGCACCCACTTGGGAATTAGGGTCAGCATGGAAAGCAGAAGTGCAAGCTTCCTTACATATTAGAGCCAGTAAAATGAGGCCAGCAAAAGGACAAGCTTCCGCCATCCGCCGAACAGCTTTGGGCCTTAGCAGTGCAAGCTTCACTCACACGTTGAGCAGGTAAACATGGGCATCAGAAGGGCGAGCACCCACCTGGGAATTAGGGGAAGCCTGTAAAGCAGAAATGCAAGCTTCCCTTGCATATTAGAGCCAGTAAAATGTGGCCAGCAGAAGGACAAGCTTCCACCATCCACCGAACAACTTTGGGCCTCAGCAGGGTAAGCTTCACTCACACATGGAGCAGGTACACATGGCCATCAGGTGGACGAGCACCCACCTGGGAATTAGGGGCAGCCTGGAAAGCAGAAGTGCAAGCTTCCCTTACATATTGGAGCCAGTAAAATGTGGCCAGCAGAAGGACAAGCTTCCACCATCCACCGAACAGCTTTGGGCCTCAGCAGTGCAAGCTTCACGCACATGTTGAGCATGTAGATATGGACATTAGATGGGCCAGCACCCACCTGGGAATTAGGGGCAGTCTGGAAAGCAGAAGTGAAAGCTTCCCTTACATGTTACAGCCAGTAAAATGTGGCCAGCAGAAGGACAAGCTTGCGCCATCCACTGAACAGCTTTGGGCCTCAGCCGTGCAAGCTTCACTCACACATGGAGCAGGTAGACATGGGCATCAGAAAGGCGAGCACCCACCTGGGAATTAGGGGCAGCCTGGAAAGCAGAAGTGCAAGCTTCTCTTACGTATGAAGCGAGTACACATGGGAAGCAGAAGTCAAAGCGTCCCTTATGCATAAAGAATGTTCACATGGGTAACAGAAGTGCAAATCTTCCCCATTTATTAAACAGGTACTGCATATTCAACAACATGAAAGTTCCCCCAATGCAAACATTCTGCATAAACCAACACAGGGAATAGCAGTGGAAGCTTCCATCACCCACAGCAGAGATGCACCCATACCTCAGTGTCCCCTCCACCACTGAGATGCCAAACTTGAAGCTGCGGTGAGACCAGACTTTCTGGCTCTTGCAAACCACATACTCATACCTTATGAATGGGGTCCCCCTGCGGGGATGACTACTGTAAACATGCAGTCCCAGACATGACATTTCACAATCAATTGATAGTAAGGGCGGGAGCTGGCATCAGGTTGACGCAGTGCATATGAAAGGGTGGGGGGGGGGGGTTTCCTGTCTCCTTTGCTAGCCTCTGCAGCTAGGCCCCATGTGGGCCTGTTAGAATTAAACTCCGATTAGTATGTGAATGCTGCCACCAGCAACATGGCTCAACAAAAGGACAGACTGGCACCATGGACCCTTTGTTAGTTATTTAGGCTGGCCATGGCTTGTTGAATGTTTGGCCCTCCCCCTTCTTGAGATGCATTGTGTGCTCCACCTGTCAGATCCCAACTAAATATGACAGGACGGGGGAGTACGCCTGTAGGCTGTGTCCACCCAGAGTACACAGGTCTATGTGTATATTGTGCGGTGAGCATAGGAAAATGTGTGCAGATTAGCCCTGCATATTTTCCTAAGGTTGATCTACCATCATTCAATTTCATTTAAAATTTCAAAAAAAACCCAGGGGAGCTCACACCCACCCTGTGGATGGTCTAATTCCTCACACTTGCACCCCAATAATATTCAGCCATCTTTATTAAGGATGCAGAAAAATATGGAAATCAGTCTGTTGCACGAACGAGTGGAAACAATGACGTAAATGCACAACTAACAAAATTATCCTTCTTACCTTTTTAGCAAAAATGCAAGCTTCACTTCCTTGGCCAAGATTCCAGTGTACTGTCAGTTTACATATGGGTCAATAAATGGCCTCTCAATCAGTGGTGGAAGTGGGTGGGAGCGATTGGGAGCGGTGCGCCTCTGGTTTTTAAAAATGAAGTTTTACTGTTTCTATACTTTTATTTTAAAACAAAACCGTTCCGGAATGGTTTCGTTTTAAAATAAAAGTTTAGGAAGCAGTTGAAACTTGCACTTCAGAGTTCCCCTTAACCATCAGGGGCGTTTGTTTGGGGTTTATGTTGTGCGTGGGAGGTGGTGTGGCGATGCAGTTTGTGGGGAGCGGAGCAGGGCAGCAGGGAACGTAGTTCCACTACTTTTTTCATCATACATTTCGACCACTGCTTTCACTGAATGGATCACCTTCCTGGAATCAGAAGGCACATATCTGACATGCCAATTTGATCCTTGGCCTCTCTCTTAAAGAATCATCACTTAGTTATGTTATGTTTATAGGTTCTTATGCTACGCACTGTTGGATCTGTTAGGCAAGGAGGGAGGCGGGTAAGTTAATGCTACTGAGTGGGAATAAAGGACGAGAGCTGTGATGTGCTGTTGGCAGCTTCAGTCCATTGACACTGTTCACTGAGCGTAGGTGTGTTTTTCAGTTGGAAGCCGCCATGTGGTGTTGGTCAAGACTATGTATGGTTTGTATCATTGTATGTGGTGGTGTTGTGAGGTGCATGTGGTTTGTTGTGCTGTAGAGGTATGGTTGCGCTTAGTTCAGAGTTGGAGAGGTGTATGCGAAGGGTGAGTTTTTAGAAGGGTTAGTTAATGGCAGTACCTTTTCTACCCCAGGCTGTTCTGACTTATTGCCTCCCATATCCCTTCCCCTTTAGTATATTCTGGTGTGCCACAGTTACCACCCCCACAAGTTCCTCCTGGGGGATTTGTTTCCTGTGCCCATTGGTTAATTTATGCGAGAACGGGACGCCTCACTCAACCCAGTTTCCATCTTAGGTCCTCTATCAGTGGTCCAATTAAGTCGGACCCCATCTCCTCCCCTGTTTCCGCTTTGGCCCTCTCTCGGGATGGGCACAGCCTAGGTCTCAAAACCACTCCTTCCATTCAGGCGCCTCTCTTCTCCCGTGCCCTCCACTCATGTCCTGTCTTCTCCCCACTCCTTCTCAGTTGTGTGGTCACTTCATGGTGTGTGGATGTTGTTCATTTGTTTACATCCCGTTCGGAGCTGAAGAGACAGGGTTTTGGACGTTTTCTGAATTTTATATTTTCCTTCATAGTTTGTATTTCTGTGGGAAGGAAGTTCCAAAGTTTTACGCCTAGTCAGGAGAATGCTGGTCCACCAAGGTTTTTCCTTGTGTATGGTTTAGGTTCTAAGGAAATGTCACAGGATCTGAACAGAGGCGTGACCAGGATAGTCTAATAAGTGAAGCCTGAAGCTAACGTAATTGGGTCCACAGCAGCGACATTGACATCTGTAAATGCATAAATAACTATGCTGAGAGACCATTTACAGATTTTGGGTGGGCCTGGCCTACTCAGGAAGTACCCTGTCTACGCCCCTGGATCTGGGTGTTGTAGTCGGCTGGTAGATGGTGATTTTCTTTTGAATGCATTCCCCTCCTAGGCCATGGACTGCTCTTTGTGTTATAAATATTGTTTTCAAGGTGATTCATTTTTTGACTGGGAGTCAATGTAGCATCCTTAGCGCTGGTGTGATGTGCTACCTTCGTGACAGTTTGAGGAGATGTCTGGTGGCTGCATTCTGTATTCATTGTAGATGCCTCAGCAAATAGTCTGGCATTCTGAGGTATAAACTGGTGATGAGGGAGATAATTAGGCAATAACCCTCGAGGAGGCAGCCCATTACTGTGTAAGGTAATGCCTGCGAGGCCCATAGTGAAAGGCCAAAGTGTAGCGAGGGCCTTATCAAAGGGCACATGGCATTACCGAACGTGGTAATGGCCTGCCGGCTAGGGGCTTATTGCCATTAGTACCACAGCCCGTTAGACCGGGATACTGATGGTGTTTTTTGTTCGGTTGCGAGATGCATTGCGTTTCACAGCCGAAAACAAAAAAACAAAATAGCTGCCGCAGATTGGAAAACATAGTCCATTTTCCCTTTCTGTGGCGGCCATACTAAACAAAGAAAATGGCCACCATGGAAGATGAGAAGGGACTACCACTTGTCCCTTTCCATAGTGACCATTAAAGTAAATGGAAAAAAGTAAACAAAAGAATCGCCACCCTGCAACAGGGACAAGGGACTATGGGCCTCATTACGAGGTTGGCGCTGGCGGAATGAATTGGGCCGGTACGGGACCGGCCCCCTTCATTCCGTCAGGGCCGATTACAGGCTTCCCTTTGGAGGTTCCAGATCGGACGCCTGGTAAAACCAGACATCCTTTCCGGGTCCTGCGAGGGGAAGAGGGAGGTAACAACGGGACACTCGTAATGTGCCCATTGTTACCTCCATCGCCATTCCCATTGAGCCCTATGCAAGCTCAAATGGGAATGGGGAATGGTTCCTGCAAGGAGGAATTACCGGGTCCTCCTATGTCGGAATGACCTGGTTATTCCTCATTGCAGGAACCCGGTAAAGGAGCCCGGTTTGGCGGCAGCCATGGAGCAAATAGCTCCATGGCTGCCGCCAAACCCGTAATGAGGGCCCATGTGTAGTACCTTCTCCTTTCCCATGGTGGGCTGAAAGGAAAAAAACAACTAAGGAGCGACGCGCAAGGACGTGTGCGGGCTTAACGTGTGGTAAGGCTTGCAAACGTACCTATCAGTGCGTTTGTTTTATTTAACTTAACCCACGCCGGGTACTTATGGGCAGTGTTTTGTGCATGAAGGAGAGTAACGGTAGAATATTTTTGATCGTGTCTAGATGGAAGAACATTTCATAATTATCGCGTTTACTTGCGGTTCTAGCGTTAACTTGTCCATTAGGATTACAAGCTGTTTGACAATTTTGGATTGTGTGGGTGGTGTTCCCAGTTCTGTAGGCCATGGGATGTACTGGTTACTTCCTTGGTAGTTGAATGTAATCATGAAATCCATCTCTTCCGGGTTGATTTTGAGGTTGTTAGTGTTCATCCATTTGTAGAGTTTTTTGAGATATTCTATTAGCATTGTGTTCTCCTCTTGTTTATCGCTGATTTTGTAGATGATTTTGGTATCATCAGTGTAGTTGTAAAAGGTGAAGCTATGTCTTTAGATGAGGTTGATGAGTGGCGTCATATAGATGTTGAAGAGAAGTTGTGGGCTTTCATTTAAGGCTTTTCATGAGACACACTATGCAACAGGAGCAAGTTGCTTTAAGCACTATAAAAATATGGACATGAGGGTAAACAGGAGAACGATTGGACAATAGGGTTGAGGTTAGGGCATTTCACCATTTTTTTAAAAACTTTATTTTTGGGTTTTACAACTTCGGACACATACATTTGCACCAACCGGGTGCAATCACAACAAGTACAACGTGCCATCTGTTTTGCTCATGATACCCCCCCCACCACACATCGAATCAGTTCTTAGTTCATTGCTGGTTCCTCTTATCTTGGTCAGTTATTTGCAACCTTCCTGGTTGGGTTTCACCTTCCGCTACTGAAAATGGAACTTGAGTTTGGGGGTCTGGTGACACGACGGTGTTTAACAAGTATGATGTGTAGGGGCCCCAAATGTCAGGGGGACGCGCATGTAGCGGTAATGTCCGTATGAACTTGGTGTCCATGTCCTGACAATATAGGATGTCTTTTTTCCATGCTGAAACAGCGGGGGCAGGACCACGGCCCCACGCCATTGCGACCCTCCTGCGTGCCAGTACCAGTAGAAGGGCTGCTAGTTTCCTCACTGCAGGTTGTAGGTTATTGGTCAAACCAAGAAGTGCCACCAGTGGGGCAGGGGGTAACTCCTCACCCACCACCTCTGCTGTGGTTTGTAGGACAGAAGCCCAGAAGCGATGTACCCCGGGGCAATCCCATGCTAAATGCATGAAATCAGCGACAGCGGCGCCGCACCTCGAGCATTGTGGTGACAGTTCTGGGTGGTGTCTATGGCTTTTTGCTGGAGTGTGGTAGGTTTGGTGTAAGAAATTGAAGTGAATTTGTTTATAGCGTGTATTTAATGTGACCTTCTGGGTCTGACGGAGAATGTATGTCCAATCCGCCTCGGGAATTGTTGCCTGAATAGCGGTTTCCCACCTTGCCTTTGTTCGGGGGTCAGCGATGGCTGTGTCCGTTAGTAGAGATTTGTATAATAATGACACTAACCTTCCTTCACCTTTCGCCTGAATTACGTTATGGAGTAGGTCCCACGTTGCAGGTTGTTTAGGGAATGATGGGAACATACCTTGCAATGTGTATCGTAGTCTAAAGTATAGAAACGTGTCTAATGAAGTGGTACCTCCCCTTTCTTTGGCCATTTGCGGAGTCAGGAACACACCCTCGGGGAAGAGGTCGCCGAGAGATTGGATGTTTAGTTTGACGAGCCAATTGAGAAATACTTTCTCCGCTGTTAGGGGGATCCCCGGGATAAATTTGGCTGGTAGCAGGGGGGAGAACCTTATGTTCACATCATACTTCTGCGCAATCTTTTTCCAGATTGCATAGGTGGATAATACCGTGTTCAGCGTGTTATGTGGTACTGGGATGTGGCTGATAATGATGGCTCGCAGCAGGTTAGGAGATGCGAGGGCACGTTCCACCTGGACATGCGGACGTATGAAGTGTATAGTGTACCAATGACTTAGAAATTGTGCTTGAGCTGCCCAGTAATATTTCTCCATATCTGGAAGTGCGAGGCCGCCACTTGATGTGGGTAAGGTTAATGTTTTGTGGGCTACTCGTGCTGGTTTCCCTGCCAATAGAAGTGACAATACGAGGCTTTTGAGTTTTTGGAAAAATGCACTTGGGAGAAGTATCGGAATATTCGTGAATAGATAAAGGAGTTTGGGAAGTACAACCATTTTGATGAGTGAGGCCCTACCCCAGAGCGTCAGCGGGAGAGATCTCCACCTTTGGATCCGTTCTTGTAAGGAGTTAAGTGTTGCCACATAGTTGTCCTTGAATATATCGTTATGACTAAGGGACATATAGATGCCTAGATAACGGACCCTTGAGCTCTCCCACTTGAAGCCATGATCATCTGTGAATTCAATGGTATTCGGAGTTAGTGGGAACACCACTGATTTTGAATGGTTAGTTTTGAGGCCAGAGACTTGGCTAAATCTGATCACTTCGCGCATTATCGGGTTAAGGTTGTTTTGGGGGTCGCTGACAAACAACATGACATCATCAGCATATAGGGAAACCACTAGTTTGTGGGGACCTAGTGTAAGGCCTCAGTGTATTTGGTACTCTCTCAGTCTGGAAGCCAGGGGCTCCATCACCAGGGCAAAGATAAGGGCTGAGAGGGGACATCCCTGTCTCGTACCACGTTCTAGTTTGATGCTGGGGGATCTAGTATTGCCAAGACTGATATAGGATGTCGGGTTGTTATAGAGCAGTGAGACCAATTTAAGGAAGAAATTCCCTAGCCCCATTTGTTTGAGCGTTGCAAAAAGGAAGGGCCACTCGACAGAGTCGAAGGCCTTCTCGGCGTCTAGAAGCACAGCTATTGCCTGCTGTGTCGGATCCAGTTCCTCAATGACGCTTAAAAGCCTCCTGATGCCATATGTCGTGTTGCGTCCCGGGATGAACCCGGCTTGATCACCAAGCACAAGTGCTGGCATTATAGGAAGTAATCGAGTTTCTAGGATTTTGGCCAGAATCTTGTTGTCCAGGTTAATCAGGGAGATCGGTCTATAGGATGCACATTCTTCAGGGGGTTTTCCCTCTTTGTGTAGTAGTATCACAGTGGCCTCTCGAAGGGTAGGTGGTAGAATTCCCCGCTCTGTGGCTTCCTTGTAGACCTGAAGTAATATAGGAGCTATGATAGTCGCGTGTGCTTTATAAAATTCTCCGGTGAGCCCGTCTGGGCCGGGCGCCTTGGTGTTCGGGAGCTGTTTGATTGCCTCATGGATTTCTTCCAGCGTTATTGGAGCGTTCAGGGGTTCACGTAGCTCCTCGGCCACCGAGTACAGTTCGGTGTCGTTTAGAAAGTCTTGGAGCAACTCGGGGTCGGTGCTGCCTTTGGAGCTGTATAGGTCCTGATAAAATTTACGAAACACCTCGACAATGCCTCCTTCCGTGTAGACTCGGTTGCCATTGGCGTCACGGATGTATTCCACCCGAGTGAGTTTTTTGTCGATGCTCAGCAGCTGGGCCAGCAGCGCTCCTGGCTTCTGGCCCTCACCATATTGCCGGATCTGGTGCCTGTGCCCGAGGATTTTCCGTTCCCGTTCCGCTTTCTCTTTGAATCTTATTAGTTCTCCTTTCAAGTATGCTTGGGTCTGTGGTTCGCTTGAGGCGTCGTTTTTGATTTCGAGTTCCTTTAGACGTTTTTCGCTCTCTGCCAGCTCTCGGCGAATCAATTTCAGGATTCCATTTTCCTTTGCCATACATATTCCACGGACAAAGCACTTTAATGTCTCCCACAAGGTGCCGGCGGAGCTGACTGAGAACTGGTTAGTCTCCAGGAAGGACGCAATTTCTTGCTGCAGTTCCGTTGCGAACACTGAATCTGCTAGTGAGCCTGGCTTGAACCTCCAGTTGTGCCTAGATGGTGATGTATTTGATGACGTGAGTTCTAGTGTTACCATTGAGAGGTCTGAGAAGGAGCGTGGATGGATCTGCCCGGGTCCCCAGTCGAATGAGCTGAAGGCTGATGTCAGAATATAGTCGATGTGGGAGCTGGTGTTATGAACCGCTGAGTGGAATGTATATTCTCTGGCGTCTTGGTTGGAGTGTCTCCACGTGTCTATCAGGTCGAAAGTGTGGCATATTTCTTTGACTTGTAGACTCGCTTTGGACGGTCTGCTTGTCGTGTTATGGGACTTATCTATTCTGGGGTCTAGTGGTGTATTGAGGTCTGCTCCCCAAATGATCGTTGCAGTGTCCTCTTTCCCGAGTTGTGTCATGATTCAATCAAAATTGTTTGGTCCGTCGGTATTAGGAGCATATGAGTTTACAAGAACGATTTATTTCCCAGCTAGGAGGCCCTTTACCAACACTGCTCTCCCCTCCGTGTCTTTTTTGGATTCAATCAGACTGAAATTGGCTCTCTTGTCTATTAAGTTGGCCACCCCCCTGGCGTAGGATGCGTATGATGAGAAATACCTATGGCATCCCCATGACCGGGCCCATTGTGGCTCCGCGGAAGGAAGAAGGTGGGTCTCTTGTAGCATGGCTATGCTGACTTGTGTGTCTTCTGAGGTATTGGAGGATTTTCCTGGTTTTTGTTGGTTGATTGCCACCTCGGATGTTCCATGTGGCAAATTTAAGCGGCGGCACTAGGTGACAGGTGGGTAGAGGGTGCTGTGCCGGATGTGTTCAGGGGAATTCGTCTGGAGATCGAGTTTGTTCATTGTCTCAGCAAGGATTTGTGATCTTGGGGTGAGGTATGAGGTTGTGGTGGTTCTTGATTGAGCAAATGATGGCAGTTCCCTATTACTACTTTCCCTCCCTCCAGAATCTCTCCCTTGTGTGGGCAACCCCCAACTGGCCCACGGTAGTCCTTCCCTTGGAAACGTTGCTGCAAACATTGCTGCGCTAGGGGCGTTAGTAGCCCACCAAGAGGGTGCCGGGCTTCCATTGACAACAGGATTTCTTTCCTGTGGTGATCATCGTGGCTGAAAATGAGGGCGTGTTGACATCGACCCCCCATAACTGGGGTTCTATATTACGGGGGGTCCCTCCTCGCTCGGTCCTCGCGACGAGGTCTCGGGTTGTTCCCGCTGGGCCTACAGCCGGCCCGGTCCAGATAGTCGCTGGCCTCCTCGGGGGTGTTGAAAAATTGTGCTTTCCCTCCATGCTGAATACGGAGTTTCGCTGGATACAACATGGAATAGAGGATTCGATTATCTTGCAGGCGCCGCTTGACAGTTGTATATGATCTCCTCTGTGTTTGCACTGCTTGGGAAAAATCAGGGAAGAACTGAATGGAGTCGCCGTCGTATTGAGTTTTCCCTTTGACTCTGGCAGCCTGGAGCACCGCATCGCAGTCTTTATAGTTTAGCAACCTTGCTATTATCGGTCGTGGGGGCGTGCCTGGTGCCGGCCTGGTGTTCGGGATCCTGTGTGCTCTTTCTACGACAAACAGCTGAGACAGTGTTTCTTTTCCGAAAAGTGCCATGCACATCTGTTCCACAAAATCCTCCATTTTACCTGGAAGTTGTTGCTCTCTCACTCCTATAATCCTGATGTTGTTCCTTCGGGAACGGCCCCCTAAATCTTCATTTTTGGCACACACTACCTTCATCTGGGTTTCAAGTATGGAGACTCGAGAGGTCAGCGCCGCCGTCCCGTCATCCAGGTCGGACATGCGCCGTTCCACATTGTCAAGCCTGTCTGCCTGCTTATCAAGTCTATGTTGGAGCTGATCCACTTTTGTTGAAAGGGTGTCCAATTTGCACCCCAGGCCGCTGATGCCGGCTTTCAGGTCCATCCGGATCTCTCTGATATCTAGATGTGGTGTCTGTTCCTCCGTAGATCCTGCATCTGGTATAGGGGATTCAGGCCTATCGCTGGTTGCGGGTTTGTTCTGAGAGTTAGTTTCAAACTGTAGCTTCTTTTGGGTCTTATCTATTTTCCCCAGGGTGGCTTCGGGAGATGCTCGTAGCCAAGGCTGGGGTTATTTATGGAGATCGGTGAAGGTACCTTGTCGGCCCCAGATAACAACGGTGCTACGAGGCTTTGTAGAAGGACTTGTGCGCTCTCTGTTTAATAGATGCTACCGGGTGCACACGGCGGGTGAGGCGCAGCCCCAGACCCCCAAAGAGAGAAAGCCCGTGGTCGAGTCTGGTACTTTTCTCGCTTCTGGTTGCGCCGGTGGTCAGAGTCACTCGGCCCGCTCACCGGAGTGACACGGGTGCAGGATTTGTCGCACGCTGTCCCTGTAGTGGGTCGGATTGACCTTGGGGGCGGCTCTGTTCAGCTGGCAGCGTGCGGACCATAGCGCGGGCTCCCCCACCGCACCGCGGGCCCGGTTCGCGGCGCTGCGCCGCAGCTCTCACTGTCCCAGCCTCCCATCCACGTGGATGACGGAGTCGCAGATCGGAGATTGGCGTAGGATGCCTGTGTTCCGTTGTAACTAGGGGCTTGTGGGTTGGTGACCCAGAGGTATCCCGCCTGTAGACGCACGCTGGAAGGGGCTCCACAGCAACTGGCCCGTCCCGCCCGGAGACCTCGCGGGGGACCGCTCCCTCACCTCAGCGTCTCCGTGACGGGATGCCCCGGACCTCAGGTCGAGCCCGCAGGGAGCCCGCACAGGGCGGGAGGAACGGGGCCGCTCCGCCCTGCGGTCGCGCCGCCAAGTGCGCACACAGCAGCGTTCTCCTACCTGGGTCTTCACGGTACTCCAGTACCCCAGGTCGCTTTGCCGCTGGTCTCCCACCGGGCCGCCGCGGGGATGGAAATCGCTCTGTCTCACGGGTGCCGGCTAGCACACGTCCACCCGCCTTCTTGAGCGGCTTGGTGCACAGCCCTATTGATCGTGCTCGCGCCGAGCGCCCGCCCTGTATGGCCACGCGAGCACCCGGGGGGAACTCCTCCCTCGCTGTCAGGTGGCCTGCAGGCCTCAAATCCGAGGAAGTGTATCTCGAGTTCTGGTTGCCCGTCAGATACGAGATTTATCTCAAAATGGGCTGCGGGACGTTGTGGATGCACACAACAGTAAACTGGGACGATTCAGCGCTCACAGGAGCAGCGATGAAACAGGATTCATTAGAGCCCCACGGAGCTCTCTCAGGAAGCGGCCATCTTGGGTGGCTCTTTAGCGCCCTCTCTAGGGCATTTCACCATAAACAGGCAACTCACAAAGCTGTCTGGGACAAACAGAGCAATAGAGTTTATGGGACCAGTGCTGGGTCTATGAGAAGTAATGGCAGTATGGAATCCTAAAAAAGCATAGGCCACATGCTCAGTCGATATCAGTAGGTAAGAGGGAGGACTTATGTTGTGACCAGCAAACAGCATCAAAACACACAGTGCAGTAAATTCATTTGTATTATGGTTCCCATGCTTCCTAGTTGAACGTTAAGCGCTTTGAAACACATTGTCTACAGGCGCTATATAAATAAACAATCAATCAATCAATCAATCAACGTTTGTGGAAAATGTACTGATAGACCATTCCTCATGCCCAATCCAGTTAACTCATCCAAAATAAAGAACCCTCTACTCCCCATGATTGGGAGAAACAAACAGGACCAGTCTCATGGAGCCAATGGCCTATCGCTTGCAGGGCCCGACCTGATTGTTGTGCAGGAGGAAGCCCTAAAGCACAATGGGACATGAAGACAGAACTGCACTCTGGACGCTAAGAGTGATACCCAGGAGCAGCTTTCTACAGGACATGCTTTCCTAGGGTCACTGAGCCTCATTACCAGCACGTGGCCCTTGGAAAGCATGTCCTGTAGGGATCCCCTCTTCGGGCATCCCCTTTAGCAGCCAGAGTGGGGTTCTGCCTTCATAACCCATCAATCTACGGCCTCTGTCTGGAAGGTGCACCCTTTAGGGGTCAGTGAGAAGCAGCCCTAATGCCCCTCCTTGCAGGGAACATCTCCAGTTGCCTCACAAGCTGGCTTTGAACAAACATTTCATCATCAGTGTCTCTCCAAAGGGGCCACCTCCGCCTAAGACTGCCCCCGGTGACCCCCTTTCAACGCCATCAGTGGTGAGAATGCACTCTTGTGGGGGCACAGTCTTTTCAGGTGTGTGATGCCCCTAGGCATTGCACCCTCAGAGCTGGTCTATGTAACCTAATGTGAAGACACACACTGGCTTTGGTGTAGAAGAAGCTTTGATTAAGTAAAACAAATATGTAGGGCTCTTGTGGCGCCATTTTGTCGAGGTTTTGCTGCCTGTTAGCATTGAGCAAGTACACTCCAGGATGGAAGCGGCAAACAACTAGAAAGACAGACCATTTTTAAACAAAGATATTGGAGCACTCACTGGAATGTAAGAGATCAGGCATAGGCAACTCTTTTGCCTACGACTCCCATGGGCGCCACCATTGACTATGCTTGCTATGGCCGGTGGGGGTTGTAGGCCAAGACACACGCCTGGAGAGCCCGATGTTGCCTTCCCTGAGTGACCAGTAATTCTTAGGTCTTGCTAGGTTAGGAGATTTTCTAGCTGCAATGGATTAAATACATCTCGACGTGCCCCCCCCCACCTCCACTCAGTGGCGTATATGCCAACATGCTCCATTCCAGTTGGAAGAAGCTAGTCCAGTCCTGGTTTTAACTTTGCATTCTGGCACCTGTAGTTCTCGGTTTAAAATGGGGAAATCCTCCTAGTCCCAGAAATCAAAGTTAAAACCAGGATTGGATTAGCATCTCCCGAATGGAAGGTGGAATGTTTTCTGTGGAGCAGCAGTAGAAACAAAGGTCGTCCCAGAGCTCGCGCTCCACAGCCATTTTTGCTGGGTCTCTTGCTGTAAGGTGAAAGGGCAACATTATGCACTCGTCCACTAATGTCTAGGTCTGCGTGCTAATGGCAGACATCATGGATTGTGCAAGTCTCAGGGTGTCCGAGCAGGAAGCAAAGCGAGAGAGAGAGAGAGAGAGCTGGTGAAAAGGAGGGCTGAGAGAGAAGACAAACATCTGCTTCACATCAGAAGATTGCCAAATAACTCTACTCTCATCCAAAGTAAACAATGCACGCGCTGCATCTAGGATGATGGAAACCGGCTGCGGAATCACAGCCAGAGCTAAACTAAGCCATCACCCCCGAGACCCTCGCTCCACTCGGCTTCTTAGAACTAGAGCAGCAGACAGGGAGGCGGCTTTGAATACCATTGTTTCCACCTCCTCGTTCCTCTTGTTTACCGTGGAGTCAGAGGAAAAACGGGGATAGAAAGGCATGTTCGCAATTCATTTAATTACTTTTCCCTAGCAGAAAGATTTCCTGCCCCAGAAGCCTTTCTCCTTTGAATAACTGGGTTTGGTGGTCAAACAATTCTAGGACAGAATCATCCACTTTCAACACTCCTACCACCCATAAAGTCCTACCGTGCCTAGATCATGTGACTAGAGGTCAGGAGCAGAGAATGTTGGGGACTTTCCTGTCTTTGGGCACAAGACAGCATACATCTTTCCCTTTATGCCCCCAACAGGCAGCTGCGCCAACATGAGGGACACAGAGAAAATGCATCTAACTCCTTTATTTCACTTTCACTTTCTGCCCGACGCGGCAGAACCTCCTCATGCATGTGCGAGCATGCCCGAGCCTCATTGGACGTATTCGGAGTGGCGAAGATTGCTCATCACGCTGAGTTAACTGTGTCCGTGCTGGACATGACATCTCTCCCTCTCGGGTGGAACAAAATCCTGTCACTCATAGTTGGCCTCATATTTCTTCGATCAGTCTCACGGGCCTTGTAATACATTGCCTCGGTCTCGTAGGTCTCTCCACGGGTGGTCCACTCTCAGTCGTCGCTGTCTCATCACTCTCAGATCTTTCTCGACAAACATCTTCTCCCATCGTCTCTTCCTCAAGCTCCTTCTGTGCCTCTCGGTAGAGCCTGAACTGTGATACATTTTGTGTGATCACCCTGCCCGGGATCAGGCTGTCACCATAGGTCCCTTGGTCTGCGTGATGACTGGATGACCAGGATCAAATCTTGACTCTTATTTCCATTCTTGATTTAAACACACACTGACCTTCTCCCCAGGTTGTAGCATGGACGACTGTGCGCTATGCTTCTCGTCGGCATACCCTTTCATCTCACATTTCCTGGTTGCATCCTCCACCTGTAGCTTTGCACGGTCCTTCTCTCGGATCACTTCTCTGTGGGGCAGTCTCGTCTTCACCTTTCTTTGGAACACCAACTCTGAGGGGCATTTTCCCTTTGTCCCATGTGGCGAGTTTCCGTATCCCCGGAGCATGCTGCACACTGCTTGGTTTAGTGACATTGGCCTTAGCTCGTTTTGTTGCATTACTTTCTTAAAACTCCCTATCAATTTCTCGATCATTCCGTTAACCTGCACCCACAACGGCATGATTTTCTGGTGGCATATGCCCATGTGGCTCATGAATCAAGAAAACTCCACTGCTAAATCGAGGCCATTGTCCGACTTCAGCATTTCGGGAATGCCCCACGCAGAGAATATGATGTCTGGTTCCGGGATTACAGTGCTGGCTGACCTGGACGTGATCATCTGTGCAAGGGGGGACGGGGAGAATTCGTCCATCAGCACCATCCAGTACTTTACCCACCAAAGGGTTAAAAAAAGTCAACTGCAACATGGGTCCATGGGGCTTCTGGCAGTTCTGACATTCTGAGTGGTTTCGGATTACTGGGCTTCGATGTGCACTGGCACAGGTGGCATTTCTTATGGTGTCTTCTACCATCATTTCGATCCCTGGAAACCACATGGTGCCTCTTATCTGATGTTCAGTGGTGACCATGCTTCGATGCCCCTCATGTGTCAGGTCCACTACTTGCTGTCTCAGATCTGTGGGTATAATGATCCGCCTCCCGCGCATCACCAGACCTTCAGTTGTGACTGACAGTTCATCTTTCACCTGTCTGAATGCTTGCATTTCTTGCTTCCACATCTCTTGGCTTCCCTGTGCGTATCCTAGCTCACTGTCTCTCCATTTTAGCGACGTGATAAGCTCCTTCACCTTCTGCTGTAACACGTCCCTCATGGTGTGATCTCTCACCACAGCCATCGTGAGCAGCTTTGGGGGTCCGTGCCGAGTGAGGAAATTGATGTATTCCTCCACCATGGATGTGTCATGGTCTTGTTTCGCAAGCAGATGCCAGGCCATAAAATATGCCAGATTGTACTCTTTCCCTGGTTTATGAACGATGGTGATATATCTTGCACTGAGGGTTTCAGTGGATCGTGACCAATGTCTGGCTATCAGTCAGTACTGTGAATGGTTTCCCAGTAGGAACATCTAAAAATGTTTGCACGCCCCGACGACGGCCAACCCCTTTTTCTGGCTGGGAGTATTTTCGTTCAGGCTTTTTGAGGCATATGTGACTATGGCCCTGGGACTGTCCCTGCCGGGCTTGTTCTGCACCAGGATGGCTCCCAGACCTACCAAGCTTGCGTCCACCATCAATTCAGCAGACCCCATGTCTCTCTTGATCTGTTTGAATGCCTTTTTGCATGCCTGGTCCCACTGAAATTCGTTCCCTTGCACGCATAGGCAAATCTTTTTAAAGAACCCTTGCTTGGGTACTGTTACCACATGTGAGACTCATGGGGTGGGACCACAAGCAGGTTCTATGATGTCCTCCTTTAACAGGCACTTAATCTCTTTCTCTACTTGTGGTTGCAGGTGAATGGGTATCCGCCAGGGATGTTGTGCCACTGGAGGTATTGACCCGTCAATTTGAAGAGTCACTGGTTCTCCCTTCAAGCAGCCGATTCCTTTGAAAAGTTCTGGAAATCATTGCATCACTGGGATTTCATGCTGCATCTTGTACATTACTGCAGCGATCTTCATTTCGAGGACCATGGGTTCGCCTAGCAAGTTGTTTCCCGGCACCTCTACTTGAAAAACATACAGCTCTGCCATTGCCAGTCTCCCTTTGTAGTTCAATTGTATTGAGAACTTTCCATGGTTCCGAATTGCCCCCAGGTGGCCCACTGAAATACCTTCAGGTCCGACGGTTCCAATTCCGGCAGATGTGCCACCTTGCGAAATTCTGAGATGCACATGATATTCAGTGTGGCTCTCGTGTTGATGACAAACTTGGCAGGGTGTTGCCCTACTTTGATGTCGATATCTTCTTCTGGGGCAATCACCACGTCGGTCATCATATATGCATACTCATGATGAGTTCTCTCTTTCTGTGGCAGGGGCGATGGTGACCATCCGGTGACTGCCGAACATGGTTGACTACATCTCTTTTCACGTAGGTGTCTCTCGTGAGTCCTTGGGCACGTGAGTTGTGCTCTGGCGGAATCCCGCTATGACCGCCTGCTTGTGCCCTGTTTGGCGGGGCATTGCAAACTCTTGCCATGTGATTTTCCTGCCCACAGTTGCTACATTTCTGTCCAAAAGCAGGGCATTGTGTGCCTTCCTCGTGGGGAATAGAAAGGCCACCACTGTAACACTTTCTGGTAGTGCCAAACCTTCTCGGTGTGCCATTGCCACAGTTATTGCATCTGCCACCTTGACTGATGAAATACGCTTGCTCCTTCACTGCTCCCTTGTTGGGTTCCATCTGCGTGGGTTGTGAGTCTGCTCTTGCTTCCGTCTGCACCATTTGTAGAATGAAGGGAAGGGGAAATGGTTCCAGTAGTAATTGTTTCTGAAAGTGGACAATAAACACCCTCCGATAATACTTAACCTGAAGGCCTCATCATTTGAGAATTTATGAAAGTCACAATGAGTCACCAAATTGCGCAAATCGAGTCGCAAAGGTGTCCATGCACTCACCAGGCATTTGACAGGTTGTGTTGAAAGTGTTCCTTTCATGGTCTATGTTGCGCTGAGGATCAAAGAATGTGGATAGGGCCTCCTTGAGCCCCTGATACGTTATGACTTCTTGAGGCGGCAATGTGGGGATGATGTCCTCAACGTCGTCACCAACCAAGTTGATAAGCAATCTCCTGGCAACCTTGTCTGGTGCCTTTTCATCATAGGCGGACATGTAATTCTGGAATCTTTATAGCCATCTCTCCCATCTCTGTCCCAGGGTGTGTTATTCACCCATGTCAAAAAAGGGCCTGGTCGACGAAATACAGCTGCACTGGGCCATTCCTCATCAGATGCACCCCTTGCTCGCCTCTGACTGTCTCTTTCCACACTCGACGACATTTTGCTGCAATCAGGCACCCTCAGCTGTACATGTTGTTGCACGACTCACAGGTCTTCAGTAGCCACTGTATTTCTCCCTTCTTTCTTATCTCTATGCAAGGGGATGTTAAAATCCCATCCTCGTCACCAGTTTTCCTGTCTTTGGGCACAAGACAGCTTAAATATTTCCCTTCATGCCCCCAGTGCGCTGTGGCGCCAAAATGATGCAGATGGAGTTGGGGAAAATGCATCTAACCCCTTTATTTCACTTTCACTTTCTGCCCGACGCAGCAGAGCCTCCTTGCGCATGCTCGAGCATCATTGGACATATTCGGCGTGACGGGGATTGCTCGTCACGCCAAGTTAACTGTGTATGTGCCGGACACGACAGGGACCAAGGTGTAGCCAGAGACCATTAGACCAATGAGACCAGTGGAACAGGTTATGTGGCTCCCCACCAATGGGGTAAACTCATGAGAGGTTTGAGAAATGGAAGAGTACCCTTTAAAGCCTGGAGGCAGCAGCGGAAAGTTGCCCAACAAATAAGGGGCCACAGCAATGCGATTCCAGAGAGGCTCTGCGAGAGCTGGGTATATGTGACTTGTATCCTCAGAGAACAGTGTGCCTTTAAAAGCCAGAGAAGCCAGCAATTCTGGAAGTCTAACAAGCCCAAGAGGGAACCAAAAGACTAGGCCAAGTAGAAGAGTGACCCTTGAAGTACGGGTACAGGGGCTGGACTTGCGCCGGTTTTTGGGGATAAAGTCAAAATGCCAAAGCGTTGCATCAAGGCTGCGAGAGAAGGAAAGCTCTGACACTGAATTCTTGAAATTGTCTAATAATGACTGCTGAAGAAAGGAAAGTGTTCATGATGCATGTTGGGAAATATAGGCAAAGAACAAAAGTATGTCCTAAAGACTGGGAGAGGAGGAAAACTCAGGCAATGATTTCTGGGACTTGAAAAAGTGCCAGATTGTCTATTAATGAGTGATACAGAATGAGTTCAAATGCTGCATTGTGGGAAGGTGGTCCTGGTACCAGATTATCCAATATATATTGTGACAGAAGGACAATTCAAACCCTTTATTCTGCGAGATGAAGTGCCAACGTGTTTACAGGAGAGTTTGTGAAAGGGACTATGTAACTGCATAGACCTTACATCTGGAAAAACGAACGGCATCTTTTAAAGTGATAGATAATAGGAGACTTTTGCAAGGCACCGTTCCGACAAGATTAAGGATATGTTACTGTGCCTACTAAACAAAAGATTTGTAAACAGAAACTAGAACAACTTATGGGAAATGCGTTAGCAACAGAGGATTCCCCAAAAAACATTTCGAGTTGCAGTGCCTCCATTTTATGCACTCTGTGTCTAGCAGTATACTCAAGATTGTACTCTTAGATTGCATGAAATGCACTTTAACCCAAATTACAGGCAGTAGGTGAATTACATGATGGTGTGGCGGCATTCAGACTTTCTATGTATCCTAGATTTCAAGACTTTTCTCACAGCAAGGATGTTGTTGTGAATAGTTGTTTCAGTAAATGCTGACACACCTGGAGATATGCAACACCCGCCATACCACTTTGGCACATGTAATTTAACAAGGCCATTCCGGCGTTGCTAATAAGACAGTGGCCCTCATTACGACTCCGGCGTTAACCAGCTGCGCTATTAGCGCCATGGTTAACGCTGATAACTTACCTATTCCGCCATGGTGAAATGGGGAATTACCACCTCATTCCGAGGTTGCGGGGTGGTAATTCCCCATTTACCATTGGCCCTTCCCTATTCCCATTTTTGCCCCAAAGGGCTCAATGGGAATGGGGAAGGCGGTAATTACGGTACCGCAAATTGCGGTACCATAATTACCTTCAAAGTCCCTTTGCGGGTCCCTACCTTAACGGCTGGTCCAGACCAGCCGTTAGGGTCGGGAGCCGCAAAGGGACCTCGTAGTAAGGCGTTAAGGGGTTAACGGCGCCACAACCTTTCACAGCGCCGTTAACCCCTTAACGCCTGGGTCGTAATGACCCCCAGTTGCTGGAACTGCAGAGCAGGGAAAGATGCTCATGTTCATGTTGATAATAAAATAAAGTGATGGAATTAAACTAACTGGAGGGAACAGCACAGAGAAAGACATGCAGCATAATGTATCACTAAACACAATGAATAAAGCATACATAAATAATGATTGCTTAATTACTTCATGTGTTGTACGGATCAGACAAATAAAAGCCACGTGACTGAAAGAGTCTAGCTACAACGCAAATAAATTATAACTCATTGCAGTCGGCATGAAAGTCTTCAACTCTGTTTCATCATTCAAGCCTCCTGGAGATAATGTTCTTAATCCTTGTATCCAGATTCTTGTCCACTGGCGCAGTTAGTGATCGTGATTGCCAACCCTGGTATCCATCAACACAGGTTGAATTACTTGGGAGCAAAGGGCAGAAATGTAGCATTTATCCAATGTCATTAATGTGGCTAAATCAGTCTTTATTTAACTTCTATAAATCTTGTTTTTACTTCATTGTACTTTTCTTACATATCAGAGCCGACTAGAGCATCATGAAAAATAAATCACATATTCAGTCTGTGATACGATGTACAGCTTCATCCGAAAAAGCTCAGCTTTGAAATGACAAGTCAGTCATTTCCCCCATAAGAATAGCACATACAGAGCTACAATGACATGAAATACACTGCTATGTTGTGTTGTGGGGCAGGGGTTTCCAACCTTTGGCTCTGCAGATGTGTTGGATCACAACTCCCATCAACACTATCCTGTATAGTCAATATTGAGGGAACATGGGAGTTGTGCAGAACATCTGGAGATCCACAGGTGGCAGGCCTCTGGTGTAGGAGATCCATCTACATGTTTCGTTCTCTTAGTGGTTTTTCTAGTCTTCACTCTTTTCTGGACCTCATCTGAAAACTTGGGCCTTTGCATTTGGCTAACTCCTTTGGTACTTCTGTAGCATGGGAACACCTCAATTATACTGCAGCCACCCTGATATCACAAGTAAAGCCCTGTATGTAGACAGGCATTTGTTGTCCTACAAATGCAATGTTATTTTTGTAAGTGCTCAAGTGAAAGTGTCTTGTGAAAAAGTGATCAGAAGAACACACAGAACAAAAATATAATTCAAATACTTATAAGTACCCAGTTTTTTTATTGTGTGCTTTCACTGCAAGAATTTTTTATCACCAATTTTCTTTAACCCCATTCTTTACTGCAAAAAACAGGGGGGACAGGGGTGCTTGGATAAGACAATATGTGGTGGGAGGGTGGATGGGTGTGTGTGTGTAAGAGATTGGTGTGAGGGTTTTCCCGACCCTCCTGCATTTTGCCATACAAAAGAAAACGGGTAAAAATAAATGGTAAAAACAGAAAAATAACATTTTAAGCACTGCAGGAAGTGATAAGGACGAGTATGCTCGCCCTTTTTGCATAGACTTCATTAAAGCTCAGAGGTTATGTGGTTAAGCTCCTTTATGGTCTGTGGGTTTGATCTGAAACTCAAAAGGGGTTCCTTCATCATCTGAATACTCTGCAGAAGGAACACAAACTATTACTTAAACGGCCATGATGGACAACTAAGAAAAGGGGTGTAAACTTATCTATGAACATCAGGTCCTTTCAGGATTCTTAAATATAACACACAGTCTTCAAGATCTAGCACACATTTGCTCTGTGTCTCAAAACTCTCAGTTCCATGATTACAACGTCCATCTCCACTCCCATTTTCCCAGTGTCGAGGATATAGCTCCCAGCAGTCTCCACCTTCACTCTCCTTGGTCTGGGCTCCACCAGTGCCTGTGATATAGCCCCCAACAGGCTCTCCCTTCCCTCTCTCCTTGGTCTGTCCTCCACTGGAGTCTGGGCTTTAGCCCCAGGCTTTAACCCCCAGAATGATCTATGTTCTCCCGCTCCTTAGTTTGGCCTCCACTACTGTCTGGGCTTTAGCCCCCAGCAGGATCTCACTCTCTCACTCTCTCTTGCTCTCTCCTTGGTCTGGCTTCCACCAGTGCATGTGAAATAGCCCGAAGCAGAAGGGCCTCCCTTCCCTCTCTCTCCTTGGTCTGTTCTCCATTGTTGTCTGGGAATTAGCCCCCAGTAGGCTCTATGTTCTCTGGCTCCTTCGTTTGACCTCTGCCAGTGTCTGGACTATAGCTCCCAGCAGGATTCTTCTTCTCCTTGTATCTCTCCCCCCCCTCCCTTCGTATGTCCTCCACCATTGTCTGGGATATAACCCCCAGCAAACTCTTAGCTCCTCTGCTTGTTTCTAGATATAGCACATTCAGATTTCTTTCTGGTTCTCTCACTCTGTCTCTCTCCAAAGGGTTATCTCCCTGAGTCAGTATATGTCTCAATTCTCTTAATCTGCAAGGGATCGGGTGCCGTTCTCATCATATACAGGCTATGGTGATGTGGTCTCTGCAGGCCTCTTATCCCTCATTTCCCCTGGTTTTCCCCACTGGCTCTTGCCCAGCTCGCATCTGCCTCCTGCTTAGGAAACACAGCCACTTCTGTATTGCCTGGTACAGATGTCCACTCCCTGAAAGGCTGTGGTGGTCAGGTTGTCCTCTGCAGGTAGCTCATCATTAAAAGTGAGATTTTGCAGTTCAGAATACAGGCAATGACATTGAAAAGGATTGTAGCCATTTTGAATTCATGCCATGTTCTCTTGGGGTTTGGTTGCCGATCACCGTTTCCCTCTGTCCCTGGTTTGTTATCATCTTTGTAGGAAAAAAGCTTTAGGCGTAGATAATTCGAATAACTGAAGCCTGCCTACCGCTTTTATATGGACTTTTTGAGTTGATGTTTCCCATGTGGTTTTGGGCTGGATAAGTGCTAATTGGGGAGTGGGGTTTCCACTGTGTTGTTCTGGCAAAGGGATGGCAAGGTATTTTTAGTGCACGGAGGAAGTGTCGGATGTTTTTTTCTTCCCCTCTACCTCTTGAACCTGGTCCAGTGGTTCCATTTAAAGCAATGATTAATCCCCTGCTGGATATTGGGGTTGTGAGGAAGGGGAGTTCATGGTAATGCCTCTGAGAAATGCCCTGATCAGACACACTTCCCCAAATGGTTAGTAGGGCGAGCAGCATTAGCTCCTGTCACTGGGGCAAGGTATACTTTGCTGAACATGGAGGGACCCTTGGCAATCTCCCTTATCCCACGTCTGGGAGTTCCCCATGAAACCTGAGAGCATCCCTGCTCCACAGATCCCCTCTCCTTCTCAAAGAAAGGTGGTCAGAGAATGTGACAGTCTGTGTTAGTGAAAGATGATGAGAAATACATCCACTCTTGTACAGCAACTTTGTCATCTTGTCAATGGCAGAAATCAAGGGCGGCCTCTGTTTGCCATCTCTGAAGGAAGCAAGGGTGGTCATTCCTCAAAGCCAAACATTCTCAACCCCCTCGCCCCCTGTTAAGATGGATTTCTAAACTCTGACCTGGTGGGCAGATGTTTAGGAGGCCACCCTAGTCTAGTGGAACAGTGGAAACTTTTGGACAAGCCAGACCATTCAAGGTTGGAGGCGGTCAAGATTAGGGCCTCATTACGAGTAGGGCGGTAAGGGATACCGGGCACCGGTAAGGAGACCGGTGCCAGTAATCCCTTACCGCCCTACTACGAGTTCCCTTAGCGGGTCCCTCCTTTAACGCCTGGTCTGACCACGCGTTATGGACGGGACTCGTTAAGGGTTTTCAGAGCCAATAACGGTAGCGCAATTTGCGGTACCGTTATTAGCGCCTTCACCATTCCCATTGAGCCCTATGGGGGCTCAAATGGGAATGGGGAATGGCTTTTTCAATGGGGACTTACCGGTCCGCAAAGGTCGGACTACACCGGTAAGTCCCCATTGAACGAGACCGGTGCCGGACACGTTATTGTTGGCAGTCATGGCGCAAATAGCGCCATGACTACCACCAATCTCGTAATGAGGCCCAAAGTCTCAGGAGGGGTGAGAGTGATTGGAAGCCCACAATGAGCACACACAGTAACGAGCCACAGATTAAACTTAGATGGGTGTATATCAAAAATACATATACATTTTTTATAGGCCTTATAATCAAACACAAATAACCATAGGAGTAAGAAACAATTACCAGACAAGCGTATCACCATGTTACATATATACAATTGCTTTCAGCCTAATGCAAGATGGGGAGAAAACACATCCACAACCTGTAACACAATTATTGCATTGGACAATCGTCAAAATCCAAACCCTAACTTAAGCAGTCCAACCCTACAAAGTGGGGAGCCTTGCTCTCAAAAGTGCAGCAGTGCATTTACAACATGCGGTTGCGGTCAAGAATGAGAAACAGTACCTCTTCAGGAGGCTGTAGCAGGTCAGGACGGGGCTTGAGGTGATGAAGAATAAAGTTCCCCTATTCAACGAGGGTCTACCCTTGCTGGGAGATTGACTTCGTTGTTCGGGAATATCTAGGGAGCGCAGGCTAACCCAGCCAAAGTGAGGATCTTTTAAGGGATTCTCATGAGTAAATGTATATCGTTTGTGCCAGGGGCCACCAGTAAGTGAAGTAAGTACTCACCGCCCCTAAGCACAGGTTGGACCAAACATTGCCAGATTAGTCGAGGTTGCTTGTAGATTCGAGCTCTGCAGTTTCTCGGCGCTCCAGCTTTCAGCGGCTGCGGGACATGATGATCGTCCATGACGGGACAGTAGCCTTTTCTCAGCTCACAAACGAGAGAGGAAGAAAATTCCAGCACAGCAGGCTTCAAGGCACAGCAGGGCAGATAGGCAAAGCACCTACAGCGAATGTCACCACAACGTAGTGATGCAGGAATCACAAAGACTTGTGTAGTGGCGCACTCTCCTTGATCGTGACCCAGAGTAGCTAGGACTACAACATCTGGCGGGAGAGGGACGAGGACCACAAGCTAGCGATTCCCCAAGTCTTGAGTTCAACTCAGGATGGCGTTGCTTCTATGCTATACCGTGGGGTGGAGCTGGTCAGTTCACTGCATGGCCCAGGAACACATCTGAGACGGCTCTTTTGGCAGGTCATCAGGAGATGCCGAGTTTAGTTGTTCCCACTACTCCAAAGGGTCGAAGCGCCCTTGCAGGCCTTTTAAGATTGATGACAAAAGCAGGGGTCCAACGGGACAGCAGTGGGCTCTGGGTGCCAAACTTTCCAGTGCGTTTCCGACGGTTCCACAGGTCTGCTTTAGCATTTCAAGATACTTGGCTTCTTCTGTATTTCCGAGTGAACTTCAGTAGATCGAGCTGGAATGGATGCAGAGACCCTTCTCTTATCCAAGATTCGTTTCTCACCCAAATCTGGCATGACCAATGTCTGCTCTCTTGCATGCACGCCAGGCGTGGGTCAATCATGTCTGACGGTGGTCCCAGTCATTCAGGCACACCGGACATCCTAGTACCAGTAGTGTGGATTGGGACCAGACAGTCCCAGTCTTCTTCCTGGGCACTAGCACACGTGACATGCAGCAGCCCATGAAAGATACCGTTTTTACGGGAGGCTGCCTGCCCAAAAAAGGAATACCCAGGTCACCCAACCTGACAAGATGGACAAAGGATAGAACAAAAGACTTTGTGGCACTGCCATTTTCGGCACTGGCCACTGTCAGGGACCAAACGTGATACTCACGGTACTCTGTAATAAAAATAATTAAAATACCAGTAAAGTAAACTGCTGCCACCAGTTTGTCCGAGGCACACTTGTATAACCACCAAAAATCCTTAGATAGTGGCCAGGGCTATAAAAATGAAAAGACCCTTGTGCGCAGTACAGTAAGGTACTTGGCGCACAGATAAAAAGTTACCAAGAAAGGGCAACATAGTCAAAGACTAAGGGAAACACCAGTTTCCATTACTGACAGTCTAAAGGATGTGTCCGTTTATCCACAACAGATGAGCAAAAGCCCAGGGGAGTAAAGCTGAAGGCTGGGCTCTCCTGGAAAAAGTCGGGTTATGTCAGTCAAACAAAAGCAAAATGTTTGGGGGGGTCCATAATAAGGAAGGAACATTGCACTTAGAGAAATCTTTCCCTACACCCCCCCGGGAAGGTGATCCTGCCCCCCACCCTCTCACGCGCTGGTGGGATATCTAGAAAATCAGGGGGGAGTTTCACCCCTTCACAAACCCTCTTTCATCCCCTGGCACCCCCCTTCAAGCCCAACACATTACACCTGTTCTCCCACCATACAGTCAAACAGACATGTATCTGCTCCCCCACCCCCTCCCTTACAGTGGTGTGTCCAGTGAGTGGCCTGGGGTAGCACGTGCTACCCCTGGAATCTGATTGGCAACCCCATGTGCTACCCCATTATCCTAAACTATGATCATTATGTGTGTATGCGCTCGCCCTGCATGCCACCCCTGCATAAGTCAGTGCCCCATTAGGACACGCCTCTGATCCCCTCCCTCAACACTAACCTTCCCCCTCTTCTCCCACACACACTCTCACATGCACACACTTGCACGCGCTTTAAATTCGACAATTAAAAAAAAGGCTAATTCACTTAGTACTTATCGGGAGGAAGCTAATGTAAACAGGGATGGCAAGGCAGGGCTCGGCCCTCATTTATTGTGCTACTTGTAAACTGTATTTGATGTTCCTTGTTATGTCTAGTATGGAATGACAGCGTGGAATGTAGGTTTTATTGGAGGAGTAACAGCATATCTTTAACCAAAAGAGACCCTTGGTGTGAATTAAGTCCCACCAACTCATTGTCTTTTCTTGGAATATATTGTGAATTTCTTAGGGTGGTATTTTGCTTCTGAACTTGTTGTCCCGGCTAATCAGGATGTCCCCAGACCATTGGTGAGGGAGTGGTAGTGTCCAAAAATTGAATTTGCACACATAGGGCCTCATTACGACCCAGGCGGACTTCGCGGTGCTAAATGCACCGCGAAGCATGGCGGAAAGCCGCCGATAGCGCCATGGGGGTTGGCGGATTTACCGCCCCATTCCGACCTCGGCGGAGCGGTAAATCCCCAATCCCCATTCTGCCCTTCCCCATTCCCATTTTCGCCCCATAGGGTATAATGGGAGTGGGGAAGGAGTTAATTACGCCACCGTAAAATACGGTGGCGTAATTAACAACGAGGTCCCGTAGCGCCATGGTTTTCTCCGGCTGGTAAAACCAGGCGGAGAAAACCTCCATGGCGCTACGGGAACTCGTAGTATGGCGGAGAGGTACGCCATGCACTACGCTGGCGTAATACCCTCTCCGCCAGGGTCCTAATGAGGCCCATATACAAGATCCGCAAGCAGCTAACCTCTATTTGGTAGTGGTGTTGCTTGCAGTCAGGGACGCCGTGGGGGCCTTTCACGTTTTTCGATTGAAAGGGGCCTCAAGTGCCAGGTGCATCCTGTAAAGACTGGAGGTGGGTCTGTACTTCTGTCTATATGGCAGAGGAGAGGCACAGAGGACCCCAGCGAAGATTCTCTATTATTGGTATCATGGTCGAGCAATCAAGGCCTAGCTTCTCAGGAGGTGATGCAGGCTGGTTCTTAAGTACAGTGTAGTCCCCAAGCCCCCACAAAGGGATGTGCACACACTGTATTATTTAAAACACAGTCTTTATATAATTAAGTTCAAGGTTATATACAATCGCAATAACTCACTTTGTGCTCAGAAAATCTACAATGGCAAATATATACAATTCTAAGTAGTACCACAATTATTATTAGATTTCATTAAAGTGCATCAACTGTACTCTGGTCAAATGTCACACAAATCACTTAATAAAGGTAAACAACAATAGACATAGGAGGAAAGCATTTGGTTTAGAACAATAGGCAGAATACTGGCCCCTACCACTAGTCACAGTTCTGTGTGGAGATCCCCCCAACTGAGCAACCTGTAAAGTAAAGATATATCACAAACCCAGTCCATATATTGTTCAATGAGTCTGATTTCCTTCTAAAATAGTTCTACAACTCCAATGTACCCGGAATAGCAGAGTTCGTCATCGGCGGATCCTTCTTGAGCGGCTCCCTTTAAGGCAGGAGCCACGGATCATCGAGATACCACGAGGAAAAAGGGTTGAACGATGACGGTGAGGTTGCAGCTTCGTTCCTAGCGGTGCTCGTCGACGACGAAGCGTTGGCGTCCTGCAAGGAAAGGCGTGCGGGGCACCTCGATGACAATAGTGCAGGACTGCAAAGAGTTTGAACCACGTTTGCCCAGCAAGGGCGTTCGGTCGACGGCGACTCTGCGATCTTCAGGTGGTGGGAAACCCAACGGCGGATGCTCCTCGGCGTGTGGGCGGCCTCAACTTTCTCCGGCGGGACAAAGCAGTCGACGGTGCAGACGAGAGTGTCCTTGGATCAAATGTTACTTAGGCAAAGGGAGCACGGCGGCTCCGGTTGGCGACGGCCGTCGTCAACGGTGATGGACAGCAGTTTCCAGGCGCTTCTCCTTATGATTCCACGGCAGTCCCCTTCTCCGGTCGGCAGCCTGTCATAGGTCTGTCTAACAGGGAGCGCTGGCAAAGATTAGCAGTGCACAATGGTCCCTTGTAGCTCAGGAAGAGGGCGCCTAATCAGGTCCTCTCTGGGTCAGTCTTTGGAGACACAGCAGCTTTCAGATCGACAAAGTCGAGCAGCAGCAAGACTTCTCTTCCAGCAGTGCTTCAGTTTTACTTCAGTTACTCTTCGTAGGGGACTTCAGCTTCTGAACACGCATTCTAGCAGTGAGAGGCCCCCAGATATACCAGTTGATCTTCCATTCATTCTGCTGGGTCACACTCAAGCAAACAATCGGTCAGAAGGGCATTCACGCAGGAAGGCAGCCAATAAGATGCATACTGCATTCAGGCCATTCACTTCTCTCCAGACACTCACAACACGTTATGTGTATTGTGACAAGTACCCAGCAACTCAACACTCCACACTGCATTCATACCAGTTTCGGGCAGGGCTGTCTCAATCATTGTTTCAAACACCAGAAACTAAACATCCACAACAAGAAGTGCATATTTGTCACACACACTCCATTCACCCAGGTCCCATCCACAGGGTGTATCCACAACATACAGTCGATGGGAAGGCTCAGCCCAGTCTGGCCTGGACTTCACAACAACACCATATATGCAACTTCCACCCAACAGCCAGTCAGGGGGAAGGGACAGAGTCAGGGCTTCCAAAGACTTTGGGAAAACAAGGTAACAGGAAATAGAAAGCAAGAGGCCACAGGGGCCATATTGTTACATATCAGGAATCAACTGATTCCAATGCCAGGGCCTGGGTATCCCAAAATGGAGGATACTCAAAGCACCTGTCAAATTCAGTATGGAGCTGCCATCAGCCCATAACCTGCTCTGTGGGTCACACACAAGTGCCCAAAAACATACACTAGGGGCACAGGGTTGCACCCCCACCAATGGGTGCCATAAGGGTATCCCATGGGTCTGTACACCAAACCAAAAACAGGAAGAGCCGCACTGCCAGGAGTCCCACATGGACTCATGGGCAGAAAACAATACAGAACACACATGAAAAAGGACTACAGGACAAGGACAGGGAGGCCCTGTCCCTCCAATTCATTTCCAGCATCACACGCCCCAGCAACTTCCCTCGTGTTGCCAGGCATCAGTCTTTTAACACAGCAATATATCCCTTTCTATATTTCTTTCAATCTGGGACTTGAAATGTGTGCTTTGCAGCACTTTCCTTACAAGCTGCTTTTGCTGGAGCCCTTATGGCTGCCCCTTCCCTCAGGGTACACAGAAGTGTGATAACCTTGTTGCCTTTTAACAATGGTTCCTTTAATAAGGCACTTGCTGGCAAAGAAGGATTTCTAGCTTATCAGTGGGCATTTCGGGTTTCAGCTCCTTGTTGGCCATCTATTAACCCCCGGCTGTACTTCTTTGTCTCCATTAAAATTAATCTACCAAATGGGTCACTCAAACTGTTTTCTGCCCCAACCATCAGATTGAAATGGGCCATCACCCCACATCTTCAGCAGGGCCTAGTTGCAATGAAATTGAGCTTCCCAAGAGAGAAGGAAATTAAGCTCCGTGGGCAATTTATTGGGTGTTGTGAAATCAGAGTTGCTGGAAACTGACCAGGAATTATATGGATCAGTCTTGAACGGTGGATCAGCATGGAGAGGAGGTTGTGCTAGGGTGACCAGATTTTCAAAATAAAAAACTGGGACAGGCCATTGTCATAGAAATTGGACTACAATTTCATTGGCAATAAACATAACAGAAGGACTAAACCACCAACAGGATGCCGATGAAAATGTAGTCCTACTTCTATATCATGGCCTGTCTCAGTGCATTTTGGAGGCCCAGAACGCCGATTGAAAGAGAAAGGACTTGGAGGAAGGAGGACGGTATGGGGAGGGGTGTGAAAAACAAGTGGGGAGAACGGTAGCGTGCACAATCTCTGATTTTTTTGTCTTGTCTAGCAAAAAATCAGACAGTCTACATCGACCTTCAAAAAAGCATCACAACAGTGGATGTGTGTGTGACAATGGGGAAGACTGGTAATAACCCACAAAGACAGAGGGAGGTTAGGGTGTAGTCTGACAAGGGAAAGGGGGATACCATGTCTTGGCCTTATGAGAGGCGTCTCCAACCAAGGGCTTTGTGAGAATCGGGTCGGATTCGTCACACTATGCATTATTGGAAAGGCTTTTCATAGAAGAGGTTTTTCTTCTTTACAAAGATTTTCCAAATAAATTTTCTGTCTGGATCAGGTTTCTTCTCGCCCTTCTTTGAAACTAATTTTTTAGTGTCGTTAAAAAAAGAAGTCATGTTTCAGGCACCTAAAATTGCATTTTGATGCCTTTTCATCTAACGTTACCATTGATTTTTGACATGCCCCATCCTGAAAGTCTTTGTAGGAAACTCGGCCCACGCTACCAAAACAAGTGAGTTAAATGGATTGCAGCCACCTGCTCTGTCCTACCCGGAAATAATCTCAGACCCATATTGTAGCCACTGCCCATAACAGGGCCAAGGGGCAAAACCGCAGTGTGATATTAAAATCGTATGCTTCTATGTTCCACATATAGTCAGTCAATAAGGAAATGTGGGAAAGGGTTAAAGGTCACCAAGGACTTAAAATCATTACATCCTAATACTTTCTGAAAAGGAATGAGCGAGTTACCTGTATTTCGGTTCTTAAAACTGAATTTAGGGGAATGAAGTAGATTCATCTGTTACTCAGAGTAGAAGCTGACAGGGTCTTTTCCCATTAGGACTAGTTTAACTGTTTGGGTCTGCCTTTACACCAAGCCAAGCCTATCACTTAAGGAAACCTTTGGCAAATGTTGACCCATGAGGAATATTTAAAACATAAACAAAAAAGTAACTTAAAGATGCAAGTCACATCTTGCAGGGAACAGACTTTGAATGTCTCTACGTAAAATGTGTCTACCCATTCTACCATCAAAAGCGAACCCCTTTTCCCTGGGACAAAGCATCAGCCAACATAATTCGCAGGGAACGACAGAGAGGTGGGGTTGTGTGGATAGGACGTAAACAGAGACAAGTATGTGCGATATGTTTAGGGTGCGTGTATGCACGGGGAAGAAGCACAGGAAGAATATGTAGACAGAAGCAGAAAAGAGAAGAGGCAGCAGCATAGAAGGATGAATGAAGAGTACCAAAGGGATACTCTCGCGTGGGCGAGCTATATTTATTAATGTTTGGGTGAAAACGCCCATTGTTACAGGGGGTAGTGACCGGTCTAAGGTGTGCAGTGGCGTAGCTAGGGGGAATCTGGGGGACCAGTGCCCCCCCTCCGAAATCCTGGGCCCACTTTACGCCCCCCACCTAAGGGGAACGGTGCCTTTGTTATCTGTTCGTGGCGTTATTTGTGACACTCACTGAGGTAAATGCCTGAATATCACATGGCAATGATCCTTTTGTCTCAAAGCTAGCAGTGATCGAGCAGCTTGCAGCCCCTCCCATCAGTATGCAGCCATGAAACTGCTAATGATGGGCCATTAGTCACTGAATTGTTTCGTGCCTGTATTCTGATGGGGGGGGGGGTACAGTGGGGTGTGGGTAGTTGGTGTGCACAAAAGCCTTTCTGCAGGAGTGATTGTGAAATCACACATTACCTTTTATAGGTGCCCCCCCCCACTTTTGTCTGTGGCACCCAACTTTTGTCTTTGGCCCCCTCTGTGCCCCTCCTAAATATGATTCCTGGTGATGCCACTGAAGGTGTGCCATGGTGCTTTCTTCGCTATGGGAGGAGGATCTAAGCAGGTAAGATAGCTCAGCGGGTTGAGCGCTCACTGCTGTGATCTGAGCGTGATCTGCAGGTCGCAGGTTCGAATCCTGGCAAGACCAACTCAGCCTTTCATCCTTCTAAGGTCGATAAATGAGTACCAATTTCGGTTGGGTGATATTGTATGTAAATATGTGCTCTGTGAAGCACTTTGGATTAAGGCGCTATATAAATAACACATCATTATCATTCTGTTACGTGTTGAAAAAAATATTGAACAGCAAGTGTTCGGAAAAAAAGTCCAGGAAAAAACGTCCGCATCTTATTTTTCCTCAACAAATATGCAATAGAGAACCGTCTCCCCCTGGTGCAATGTACATTGAAAGCACGAAGACAACTTTGAAACGTGCCATAACCCTGCCTTTACGATGAGTGGACATGTTATACTGACTGAATGGCAGATCTTTATGTTTGATAAGACATGTGCTGTTTGAAGCGATGTTTGATATAGGTCTGAGTTTGGCCAGAAATGACTTTGTGAGCCAGCATAAGCAGCTTAAACAAAATCCGACTCTTTACTGGATGCCATTGCAATTTCTCAGGACTGTGGGGGATATTGGCATGTCTAAAGGTGGTGGTGACCTGCAGTTTATAGATTAAATCAGACACTGTGTGGAATTCGACCATTGATGCAAAATCCGATTAATTCTCCTTCGATGAATTCTACTGCGTCAAAAACTCCTGTTACCATCAACAGGGTGTGCACTCGCCTTGCCATTTTTGACATTTTAAATTAAATTGAATGATGGTAGATCAACCTCCAGAAAATGTGTGGGGATAATTCACACACATTTTCCTATGCTCACCGCACAACATACGCATAGACCTGTGTACTCTGGGGGGACACAACCAACAGGCACTGTCTCCCTGTCATAATTAGGTAGGACCTGTCAGGTGGAGTTCACAAGGCATCTCCAGAAGGGAAGCGCCAAACCTTCCCCCTGCCATGGTCAGCCTAATTAACTAACAAAGGCTCCATGGATCCACCATGTCCTGTTGAGCCCTGCATCTGGTGGTAACGATTAAGATACTTAGGATACGACTAGAGTGTACTTCAAACATGCCCACATGAGGCCTGGCTGCAGAGTGTAACAAAGGAGACAGGAACACCAGACACTCTTTCATATGCACTGTGCCAACTTGATGCCAGCTGCCACACTCATTATTGATTGACAGGAAAATTCCATGTCTGGGACTGCATGTTTACAGTAGTCATCCTGGGAAGTGAGAGCCCATTCAGAAGGTATGTGTATGTGGATTGACAAAGACAAGAAGTCTGGTCTTGCTGCAGCTTCAAGGGACCTGCCACTTTAATCAGGAACCACACAGAGCTTCATTAACCAGAGAGACCCTTTGATCCACAGCTGACAGGAAGATGGATGGGACTTTACCTTTTCTTTTGAAAAGCACTCTGGTTATGACCTCACACATACAGGAAATTGTTGGTGGGGACCCAGGATTGGTTCATTAAGGTATGATATGATATGATTTGGTATTTATAACGTGCCTGTACACAAGTGTTTCTAGGTGCCACAAGACCTAGAAAGGGGGCAGGGTGGCAGATGCAAGACAGGACAAACAATCCTACTAGGCTTTGTGTCATTCGGAACGTGCGATTGCTATAGCAAAAGTGCAAGGGGAAAGAGAGAGGGGGAAGTGCAGGGGAGAGGGCGGGGGAAGTGCTGTCAGGGCGCCATGAATTTGAGTGAGTGCAGCCAGGGCAGCACAGCTCTGGGTAAGTGCATGGAAGGCAGGGCAGTAGGAGTTAGTTACAGCCCCTAAGTGCGCGGTAGGGCTGACGGTAGTGCAGGAAAACTGGTCATGGAGGGGCCTGGTATCCTGTAAGACTCTGAGGGTACCTGGCAGCCAGTCGGGGTAAGGCACACAGGAAGGTTAGCAAGGAAGAGGGAGAGAGAAAAGGCAGAAGAGAAAAGGAAGGTCTTGAGCATCTTCCAGAACTTCAGGTGGACCGGTGCAGGGAGGCCGTTCCAGACGGAGGCACCTGCAGAGGAAAGAGATCTACCCCCCACTCTCTGCTTGGAGAAGCGTCTGACCCTCAGAGAGTTCGAGGTAGCTGAGCGAAGGGCTCTAGAAGGAAGGTATTTAGGCAGAGAGAGTTGGATGTAGTGTGGGCCCCAGCCACAGACAGCCTTGTGGTTTGATACAAAGGGCTTGAACTTGATCCTGGCAGCCACCAGCAGCAAGTGCAGAGATTTCCAGGGCTGGAGAGATGCGGTCCCTGAGCTTGAGGCCAAGGATAAGTCTTGTTGCAGTGCTGCTCTGGATTAGTTGAAGGGGGCAAAGAGTAGAGTTAGGCAGATTGAGAAAGAGGCTGTTGCAGTAGTCCAGCCTGGAGAGAACCATAGCTCTGGAGACAGTGAGCATCTTAGGGAAGGTGATAAAACATAGAATACCTCTCAGGAGGTGCATCTGTAAGTGGGCCTTCTTGGCAAAGTCTGTGATGTGAGGAGAGAAGGAGAGAGTGGAGTCGAAGATGACCCCAAGGTTTTTAGCCTCCGAGGAGGGAATTGGTTGAGGGCCCAAGGAGGGCAGCCAGAGTGCGAGAGGGAAAGCGGAGCAGGGATCCCAATGCGAAGAATCTCAGTCTTCCTGGCGTTGAGGCAGAGATCATTGGATGCACACCATTACTGAATTGTGGCTTAGCCTACAACAATTACTGTGGCCCATTTGGCTTTAAAAGAGGACTGAGCCCCTCTTTTGGCAGATCATCCGAAGGCTTCACTAGAAGCAGAAGGAAGAACTCGGCATTGGACCCTGGCTGATGGCACCGTCTTCTTTACATCTTCCACCAGTGAAGGAAGGCCAGAATTTCCAAAGAGGGAAGCAAGATCCCTTCCTTAAACATCTTGCAGGGAACAGAGGGAGACACCAAATCCAGAGGTCCCTCTAGCAGCTCCAGGACCTGTACTCAGCGAGCACGCAGCGTGCCCTGCTAGGCTCTGCGCAAGTTCCTAGGTGGGACGTGCCAGAGAGTCTCTGAACAAGACCAAGGAAAAGGCAGCTGCCTGCCACACTCTCCTCGGCTTTGGGACGTCTGCCTTAAAGGGCAACACAAGCCCAGTGAAGAAGCTAGGAGGAATGCATCGACAAGCAGCTACTGATGTCTGCTTTAAAAGACATGTTAGAGCCAATCGAGCCCCTCGAGCTGCAACCGACTGCACCGCTGACTGTTGTTATGCTGTAGCTGCTAAAGCTGTCCGAGACGCCTCAACCAGTGCTTCAGACATGCCGACGAGCACACAGACAAAGATTTCTGACCATGAGTCGCTGTGTAGACCAACCTGCAGCCGTCTGTCCAGGCTTGCTCGCAAAAATGCCCGACGCCAGATACCCGCAGCTGTCTCCCATTTTGTCTCTGTCGCAGGAGCTGCACAGTGCTCTGAAATGCACTGGACGCTGAAGAACAGTGAGAACTCCTAGAATACAAGGTACACTGTGGCTCTGTCCCCCTGGTCCTTCTCTGAAGGCCCGTAGGGACATTTTATGACCCATTGCTCCCTTTGTGTTGATACCAAGTATCCTTGAACCATTGCGATTAATTACTATACCAACTACCCACCTGTCAGTATCCAGAGTGTATCCCTTTTCCTTCTTTGACACTGTCCACTGCATTCCTTTACAAGGTGGGTTGGATGTTGTAGTATGCGAGAGCTGTGTGTTGTGATATTAATAATGTAGATATTTTCATACAAGCTTGACTGGACAGTCCCTTTTAATTGTTCGGTAATAATTGTATTTTTGCTGTGTTGCAACTGACCAACGATCCATGACCTTGCAGAGGTAATCCTGCTATTCCGTCCACGTTACCAAAATTGGACTAGGGGTTTAAAATTTGCTTGTGTTTCCAATCTGTTCTGAAACCTTCTGGTGTACAAGAGGTGTGGGGCTGATTGATGGTTTAGAAACCGATATTCATCCCTGGACCACTGGTGCCCTTTAAGTTGATTTGTCGCAGACACCCCGGCATAAAGTGAATTACAATAATCCAGTCTCGACTCAACTATGGCCCGGGCAATAGTGAGGACTAAGAGTAGAGCCCTAATTTGCCTGGTTACATATCTGTATCATGAGTTGCAAAGCCTTGCAGAAAGGATCATTATTTTCCTTCCTCTGGAGTTGAGCTTTCTAGTAAGAGATGTCAGATGCTACACATCTGAGATTGCATTGATGCTGGACTTCCCATTCTACCCCTGTGCTAGGCATTCTCCCTTTGCTTTCGCTGTCATTCTTTCAGGTTTTTCTCTCACCTGTGCCTTTATGGTAGTCTTGGTGCTGTGAGATAGGGCCTGTCCTTCCTAGAGGCCAGGACTTCCTAATGGGAACAGGCGTGATGGACCCCAGAAAGGCCAGATCCAAGGAAAAACCCTACAAGAGGGGAACAAACCTGGTAGCTGCAATAACGATCCTGGTGCCGGAAGATTGAGGTCTGCACTGATGCAGCAAGATGGATTGGAGCCGAGTTGTAGGGAGCAAACAAGCAGCAAACGCTGGAGAGGTGCAAAGTAGTGGCAATAACAGCTGAAAACAGAACCGCCAGCTAAGTTAAGGCGTCTCACAAGAGAAGCAGGAATTGAGCGCCAGAGCGAATCGGCAGAGAGAAGGGGAACAGGAGACCCAAGGTAAACGAAAGTACATGAGAGAAAATAACAAGTGTCTGGGCAACAAAGTTGCAACGCTGCGAGCCGCTGAATTTACAGCCTTTTATTTTCCATATGAATGAAACTCCTCCCTGGAGAGCGCATGACGTCAGAGGCGGCATAGCGCCCACGTTGTGATTTGCACGTCGTGCTTAAGGGTATCATCCAGACGTTGGTTGTCAATCAGGATGCAGTATTCCTCCATCTGTCCCATATAGACCAGAGTTGGGCACGGTTCCTACCACAATCTAAAAGGACCCTTCTTTGAACTTTGACTCACTCAAGTCCCTGCTGGAGATCCTTGATTGTGGCTATGGGCTTCCCAGCTCCCTAAACGCCTGGGCATACTTTGTGAGCGGGGTTTGATTTTTGCAGATAGAACATTGAGTGTATGGGGTTGTGGTGGGAATCAGAGGAAACTGGCAATTCGTATCTGAGCTTGAAATAAACCTTGTGGTTATTTGTGGGATCCCAAAAATTAAGGATCACTCATGTTTTTTGGTTAGTTTTTATTTCAGTCTTTATTACTGCTCAAGGTGCTGCAACGTGTTTCAACCCCACAAGAGTCTTTATCAAGGCAAGTAGTATGGTCTGGTGGGATTTATAAATGTGGCTGGAGCACTGTGCTAAGCATCTGGCAAATGTTCTGCTGAATAGCACTCTGAAGGGGCCGGTTTCCCTCCGCAGTCAGGTTGGGTGGTCTCTGTGATCATGTCGATGTATACACATTGAGTGTGTATAATGTTTTTAGAGACGTGGGAAGACCAGAGCGAAAGATCAGGAATGCTGGCCCCAACCTTATGCACATTGTTCTTTGGTTGACAGATGATCACAATGTCCTACAACTAACCCCTTTAGATAGATATCAAAGGTCAAAGAGCCAAAGAGACTGGACAACAGTATTACTCGCATGCCCACACTTAACCAACAAAGCCCATACAATTAGGAGGGAACAAAAGGCACACAACCACCTCTACTAAAACACTGCGACTCATGGCCAACATAGAGGCATACTCTAACATAGAGGTTGGAATTGCTAATTGTCACCAAAAAGATTACCCTCTGACACACCCTCCCCCCCAACGACAGACACACACAATGCCACTCGTATGTATAAACTGCAGGTACCCTAACCCTATGTCCAGAACCACCAGACAGGAATCAGACAGAGCTACATTATCTCAACAAACCCAAACTGGTAGGAGACCGAGGTTGTCTATAGCAGGGCTCTATAACCTTTGGCTCCCCTGATGTTTTGGACTACAACTCCCATCAGTCTTCCCCAGCATAGTTAATGGAGAATGATCATGGGAGTTCTATTCCTTAACATCTGTAGAGCAACAGGCGGCAGACTCCCGGTCTACAGGGTTCCATTCTAACCGCCTGCTCGGCCCGCCATCCCACAAAGTTCAACTGGAATGTGATGGGAGGACGAGGAGGAGTCTGACTCCCTTCCAAGACGTCCCCTCACGTACTACTCTGTTATACGCCATTACATTACACCACAGTTTACCAATTCAGCTATCACAGAGGTAGGTCTTCAGCACCATGCTGTTGTGTAAATGACAGAGGTGCACTTTACAATTCCAAAATAACATAACTCCAGCGGCTATGCTGTCAGAACAAGAGAGATGGTTGCCTTGCCGTCATTTGGTACACCTAGTCGTAAATTTCTTTGTGGTAGGTTAGTGAATTTTGATGGTAACAGGAGTTTTTGACGCAGTAGAATTCATCGAAGGAGAATTAATCGGATTTTGCATCAGATAAAGTTGCGGGGTGGGTCTAGGCAAATATATAATGTAGGGAGAATATGGAGGGCTGCAGGCGGCCTCCCCCACATATAATTGGCGCAAAATCGAGCAGTAAGAAAAATGGATGGTTCCTACTTTGATTAATTCTTTTTGATAAAATCACATAGAAGCAATATTGCTGGGACAAGAGAACATGTTTATTTAATTGCTCAAGTTGCTGTACCTATTTTAGAATAAAATGAGGACTTTTATAATTTAAGTAGAACAAAGGACTATTTGCCTTGCACTGATATATAATACTGATCATTCTAACCACACTACACACTTAATTGTCATTTGATACTAATGAACAGGGTGGAGATGGCTGTAGAGAGCCCCTTTGCGGTGTACTCTTTTATTTCTGTGGTGTACTCTAATATTTTGAGTGTGTGGTCATAGATCAGCATAGGCACATAGGGAAGGTGGCTCATAGTCTGGCAGCTCCACTAGCCATGCCTCCCTATCTTCTGCCAGTGTTGCAAGCCTGGACTTCCCTGACTTGCCCTGCCCTCAAATGGATCTGGCTTGACAGTGGGCCTCAGGCAAGTCCAAATGGGTGCTTAACCGGTCTCCACCCTGACAGACTCAATTAGACAAGAGGCATGCAAAATATGGTTTGTACAAAATTTGCACAAACTGAAATGACAACTGTGGAATCGATTATGTAAAGTGTACATTAATACTAATAATAATCTGGTGATTTATATAGCGCTTCATGCAGGATTCCTCTAGATTCTAAGCACTAAGGATTGGTGTCACTGCTATTGCCTACTCGTGGTACTCCATTTATCGACGTTGGGAGGATTAAGGGCTAAATCAGCCGGAGCGGTGTGTGTCACATCCATGGCACACAGTATCGTCCTGTTCCCAAGGCGAGCATATTGGGCTTCAGCTATCTGCCAGGCTTAAATACACAAGTAACAAATCTCAGATAATTTACACTAAAAGAAAGTTGAAGGTGTGTTTTGAAATGCAAGGAAATGATGAGGTGTACGAGGACAAACAGATATCCCTGGGTACCAAAAAAGTGGCCCCTCAATGTATCAAAATATGGGTTTCTGAAAAATAGTTTGATTGGTACCTGTGTGGTACCTTATGGACACGCATGGGAGCAGAAGCATTGATCAGAACTGCTAGACGCACAGTGCACCAAGTCATTACACTGGCCCTTAAAGGTTGCTCATATGGGCCTTATTGGCTGTCCCTATGGGCATTGCCTTATAATCCACCCCGGTCCTGTGTGCCATGATGAGCGTTGCAGCTAGAATGAGGCTAGTAAACAGCTTAAGGAAGACAGCAGAACCTCAGGTCAGTGCCCTCCTTATGCTGGGCTGAGGAACATTTCTAGCAGCTGTCCTCTGCACATTGCCAGAGCTGGACTGAGGAACGACTCCCGCATAGCACTGTATACTGCCACAGATCAGTATTGATCTGTGATCAACTGAGACGAAGAAGATCATCCAAAAAACAAAAGTCAACCCTCAATGTTAAAACAGAAGACGGACTCAGTGACAGAGAGAACTGTCCTGGATGTGGGACAGCCGAGAAGGAAAGAAGCACGGGAGACAGTCCAGGCCGGGAGAATCAAAGGTGGAGCTGAGAACGCTCAAGGGGAAGCGGGAAGCAGGAAGCAGTCATCTGCTGTCTGCTGTAGACAAAAAGCAGGCAGCGAGAATTCTTTGCCCGGTTTTGTGGAGCTGGTCAGGAATGTGGCTGGAGGCTGAGAAGCGGTGGCGCGACCTGGAAAAGGTCGACCGCATGGCCCTGCAACAGCACCTACCCCACCGGCACAATGAACAGAGAACCTGGAGCTGGAGGCACAGAGACAAGGAAGGCCTCTGCAATGCTCGTGGACGAAGCAAGACCCCCAGAAAAACTGTCAGAGAATCCCGAAGCCAGCAGAGGTAACAGGTGTAATGCTGGAACCAGTAGGGGCATAAAACCTGAAAGTAAATACAAGTTAATTGGGAATACTGAGTGCAAGTTAACTGAACTTGATGATACGAGTAATCCTCTACATGGCAGTATTTGGCAGGAGAGTAAACCACGGGGGCCTGATGGAGAGACGAAGAAAGAAAGGGTTTGGAACACAAGCAAGATTAGGGTCTGTGGCCAAAGCGAAACCAAGCAAACATCAGAGGGAGTTGCCTTGAAGCCAATGGCAGAAATAAGTCCACTGGCCACCAGGGACAGGTCTGGGACCATGTCCACAATCCCAGTGGGGAAGAAGAGCCAACTGGCCACGAGGGAAGAGTCTGGGACCATGTCCTTCGTAATACGTGGGGAAGAGGAAACCACTGGTGATAGAAGAAGGTTCTGGGACCTCAACAAAGAGACATTAAAACAAGTTACAAAGGCAAAATATATATCAATCTGAAAGCTCCGACTATCAAGGGATTCCAGGAGAAAGGAGTTGTTCTGGTAATAAAGCAGAAGCAGAGAGACGCCAATGGAAGGGAGTCATTCCCCCTGGTGTCGGTGTATCAAGAGCAGACCAAGACAGGGAGGCATTCTCTTGGTCCCGAGATAAATGTGAATTGGTGACATCAGGGAAGGGAGTCATTCCCACTGGCCTTTTCGGGCACTATGTCAAGACATACCAGGTGAAGGGAGCCATTTCCCTGGTTCTTTTGGGAATTGGACAGAATCACACAAGGAGAAGGAAGGCATTCTCCTAGAGAGAACATTGTATGGACATTGTTTTTAAACTTGCAAATCAGGGGAAGGGAGTCATTCCCCCCTGGTGATTATGTTTGAATGAACACATTTTGAGTAAAAATCCTGAAATGGGAGAAAGGACACACTATCCTAAAAGAAGAAACGTTGTGTTAGTTTACTCTTTAGGTTTATAGATTTCCGAAAGTGTCGGAGGCGGCCTCTGTGGGAAGTCTGTTGGAGTGAGAGGTGCGGCTTGACATGCTTATCCACGCCCGTGGGTCCTTTCCTCAGATTCTTAGATTCAGAATCTGACTTTCGATCCGAGCGAGCGAGCGAGGGAATTCTCGCGGGCGAAGGCGAAGACCAAGGCGAAAGCTTACATTGGAGTGCTCAGGTGAGAGCCAAGGAGGCACGGAAGAATGAGGAAGCTTAGCCGCGCCGCGCTGAGCCGCAGAATTTCTTTTGCTGCTTTAACATTGCGCAGCACGGCGCGGCAGCTCCCTGTGGCTGCCTGCGGCTCCCTGCTGCCTACCCGGTCTCAGTTTGTGGCTAGTTGCTGTGGTACCGGGTGACTGGCACCTTGGTTGAAAGGAGCCCCCCTGAAAGAAGTGGGCACGGTCTGGATAGGTTTCAGTAGTACCCATTTTAAGAGCAAGCCTGAGAGTGAGTACTCACTCGGTCCCTCTATCCCGGTGGGCTTCTCCCCTTAATAGGAGGAGGGGGGCAGGGAGCAGAAGGGGAGGTGAGTCCCTCAGAAGTGTGGCCGTGGCGCTGGGAATAAGTACATCCTTCGCTGGCCTGGCCATTTGAGCTGGCGGGGGTTCTGCTAAGCTAGCACGATTTATTGCCTCAGAAGTAAGTTGGAGTGGACCCTGAGAAGAAGGGGAACCTGAGAGCATCTTCCGGAGACTGCAGGCTGCGGCCTTTGATCCGGGCTTGCAAGCTCCCTGGTTCACTATACTGGCAAGGGGGGGTCCCAGAAAAAGGTGGGAAATCTATTCATCTCACCAGTGCAGAACAAGGGGAAAATTATTTCTGCACATCAACACCAGCCTTTATTACCACACCTGCCTGGACTGACCTGCACCCTCTGGACACATTTTTTTTTTAATTGAAGTGAGACAACGCAGATATGCAGCGGGGAAGAAGAGCTCCCCACTCGATATATAATCTACGTAAAAATAAGTCTCAACCCATAAAGGAATTTAAGGAGTCCCATAAGAAAGGGGGTAAACCTAAAAAGAATGCCAAATATGATCCGCCGGTGGCACAAGGGGCCATAACTGAGTTTTTTCCTGTGAATCCTCCCCCGGCCACTAATTCCACTGTAATCGAGGAAACGGCCACACCGATACATAGCGGCGGCATCTCCTTAAATACCTCCAATTTCGATGACATAGACAATAATTCCCTCTTAGACCTCTGTCTGACTATACAGAGAGGGATCCAGGCTCAAACTCCCCAGAGGACATCTAGTGGTATAACACCTTTAAAAGAAAACAGCATGAATAGTGTCTCAGGGGAGCATAATGCTGTGGGAAGCAGTGGACGCTTATCTGCTTCTCCAAATCTGGTAATGGTGTCGATGGAGGATGAACCGAACAATGAGATGGAAGATAATATCGAACCACACCCAAGCTCATTACAGATAATTGAGCTGCAATCATCGGTGGCTGCTCTGCAATTTAGATACTTCTACAGATGTCGGGATGTATCCTGGCCAACACGAATTCCATCACTATGGCATTAGGTCCTAAGGATCTCCCTCGAGAAGAGGCAGAAACGAATCTATCTGATGCTTTACATATAGCTGATGAGATTGACGAGCAGGAAGCAGTTATGGAGGAGGGCGAGGTGCAACATGTACCTAACAAAAATAGCATAATTGAGGTAACCCCCGTGGAAGCAGATGATCAAGAGCGGGAGCATAGCCCTTGGTCCCCTCCCACACGGAAACAACGCAGATTGGCAAAAAAGGCACAGAAAAATAAGTCAACTGCAATATGTGCCCAACCGCCTATAGCAGGACCTAAACCGGCACCAGAGACCCGTTCAAAAAAGGCCAGGAAAAGACTGATGAGAGCAGCCCAACGGGCGGCAATGGCAAAAGGCCCTTTAACAGACTGGCCGGTACCCGAAGAGAAGCCCACTGGAGTGGACTTAATTGAAGTCTCTATGATGTTTTCTGAGTCTGATCTGGAATCCAGTATGCATAAACAGCCAGAGCACGTCCCTGAGATACAGGTGTTAGATGAACCTGCCGAGCCCTTATCATCGAACCAGAGGAGGACAGTGAAGGACATAAATACGAATCGTATCTGCTTCATCAAGAACTTGTACCCCAGTGACAAAAATCCCTGGTTAGCACGCTCGGAGTTACTAGCAAGACTATATCATATACCTCAACTTCGGGTCTTAAAATCTGGGGATTTTCTAGTCATTGAACCCCTGGCGGGCCCTAACCCCAATGTCTCTGCCATACATTGCATTTTTCCGACTACGGCACAACTGATCAGAAAATACAAAGATGATTTGATAGCAGTGGACATTGATATTGATGTGGACCCGCTGGAGAAGGTCCCTTCGGCCGAGCCAGAGGACACTATGACAACAGCTCCTGCGGCTATTGTGCTTAAATCTGGGGGAGGGGAAAATCCTGCTCTGGTCGAAATACAGCAAGTTCTGAAGTCTCTCCTAGAATCCATTCCGCAACTGCTACAGAACCTTTGGAGACCGGCCGGGGAAACACACTTGGTCTAATGGATCATCATCTAGCACATTAGATTACATATTCATGTGCCCCGAGATGCAGACTAGAGTAGTCGACATGTCCGTTAAGCCTAACGAATGGAGCGACCATGCATCGCTGCAGTGCACACTCTGCATTCCTATTGCAACCTCCCCTCCTCTGAACATGGGTAGCATCCAAGCCAACTGTGCAAGATCTAGAATAGTGTGGTCTGAGAAGAACATAAGATTGGCTACTGAAGCTCTTGAACCTATTTTAGTTCAAGGCTTCTGTGACTTCAAACTTATGACGGTAAATGAAATTGAAGATTGGATATCCGGATTCTCAGGTCAGCATGCCACGGCCAACAAGGGACATATGCTAAAAACTGGGGATGTTATACTTCCATTTAACAGGGAAATTAGGGATGCCAAGAGAGGGTTAAGAATGGAGATCCGAGGTCTGAAATCTATGAACTTTCCTGGAGCCCTGTACCGCGAGAAATCTAGAAAAATCAAAAACCGATATAGAGCTGATATTAAGAACATTAAGATCACAGAGAAAAACATCAGATATCAGCGGCTGGTACAAACTATTTGCTCTAGAAATTCCCGTGGCATTTGGTCACTCCTAAATGAGAACAGAGAGAAGGTCAAAGGCCCCTTAATTAATCCAATAAGTGAGGAGATATGGGAAAAAGGTTTACTCAGCCAAAACTCAGGAGGAGTGGAAACTATGAGCAGATTTTCTGAGAAGGCCCCTACCCATCTGCCTTTCGATGTCTCAACAGAGGCAATACTGAATAAAATAGTTGCCCTCAAGTCCTCCAGAGCCCCTGGCCCTAACGGGCTAGCTAACGTAGCGATTAAGAGCCATCCTCTATTTTGGGCTGATCTGTTCTCCCTACTCTTCAATAAGGTTCTAGCGCAGGGGATAATTCCACAGTCCTGGCAAACAACCATTCTCATTCCTGTATTAAAAAAAGGAAGCCGTACTGACCCTAATAATTATAGGCTTCTATCCATGCTTGATATTTCAGGTAAACATTTTGCCTCACTATTGCTTAGTGAGATGCAGAAATGGGTAGAAAATTCCAAAATACTCAGCAGATTTCAATGCGGTTTCAGGCGGGACTTTTCCACCTCACATAACCTTTTGGTCATGGACACACTCCATAAACGGGCGCTTAGTAGGGAGCATCCCCCGTTGTACGCCCTTTACATCGATTTTAAGGCTGCATTTGACTCCATCCCTCGATCGAGCCTATGGACCAAGCTAGAGAAATTGGGATGTCCGTCAGGTCTATTATACTATCTTAGATTACTCCATCAAAACACTACGGCGCGCCTTAGATTAAATCAGGAAGGAAACATGACCCGAAATGTGATCCAAGATAGGGGGGTAAAGCAGGGCTGCGTCACAGCACCCTTCATATATAATCTCTATGTGTACGACATTCCTGCATTGTTAGCCGAGGTTGATAATTGCCCTCCTAAAATAGGTGAAGTATCGTGTGCTGTATTAGCAAACGCGGACGACCTGGTTGTCTTTGACAATACCATAGGTGGTCTGAGGCGTTCCGCTTCTACCCAATGGGACCCAGTGGGACTATGCCAGGATAAATGGCTTGACTTGGACAAGACGAAGGTGCTTAGATTCACTAGAAGAAGAGTATCGCAAGTGAATTTGACAGTGCATAAAAATCTTATATCCTATGCTCCATCATATCTTTATTTAGGAGTCGAAATTGAGCCCCTTGGCGATTATTCACTCTGTAGACAGGGTCGAATCACTAGGGCTATGCAGTCACCTCATTAATTTCCTCTTTCACAAATAAGCATGGTGGTTTTACCCTCTGGGGGACGCGCCACCTTTACATTCAAGTGTTTGCCCCCATGATCATCTATGGCCTTGAGTCACTGCACACATTAGACCTTGCGTGGCTGCAAGTGCTGGAGGGCACGCTCTGGGGACGGATATTGGGGTTACCCCCGGGGGTACCGATGGCCCTGATTAGACTTGAATTGGGCCTCCCCTCTCTGAAAGCAATGGTATTGAGGAAAAGAGCAGGGTTCTACCTCAAGATGATAGGTGGCTCAACTAACCCCTTATTAACTGTGATTTATCAGGAGGTGACCAAAAAATATACCACTTCGCCCCTTCATAAAGATATGACTACATTTTTCATAGATATTGGATGGACACATAGAGGGGCAACTGTCACCAAGGAAATCTTAAACGCATTAGGAAAAAAAGTGTACCTCTGGGATTGGGTTGAACATTTTTCACATATAAGTAGCCTTAAGACCTATCTTTTTGTGAAATATAGATTGTATAATTTCATGAAAGCTCAAGCCCACCTATACCTCTGCCCCTCTAGAAGACTTAGACGCTTCATCATCCTGTTTCGATTAGAGCAATTGCCTACTTTGCATACTAGAGGAGCATGGGAGAACATCCCGGCTGACGAGCGTATATGCCGTCTTTGTAAATCCTCAGAATGCCTAGAGACAGCCAGACATCTTCTAACTGAATGCCAGATACTGAAGGACACAATTTTACGTTATTTGGGTGCATTCGTGCATGATCCTGCAACCATATGCGAAATGTCATTCTGGCTCTATTGCACTAACACCTGCAATATGCACTTATTCATTGCACTTTATAATATCTGGCAACAGGTCGAACTTGGCCTGGCCCGTGGACTGGAACTACTGTAATAGTGAGGAGATCAAGGAACTCATAGAGCACTTTATTTGAGACAGAAATTGGCTATGTTTTAAATATACTCATTTCAATTCCAACTTAGACACAAGTTGGCATGTGTAATATACTCATTTATGATCTTGTGTAAATAGTACAAGGAAAACTGTTTAACTGTTCCTTTTTAGTTGTTTTTATATTTGGTATTGATTCATGTTTTTGTATATTTCTGTATATTTATGATTTGAGTATAATGTTTTCTAAACTGTAAATTGCAATATGTGTAAAGTTTGAATTTATTTTCAATCTATACCACATTAAAGAATTATTATTAATTATTATTATAGTGTGAGGGATAGAAGTAGGTTTTGTCACAGGGTGTTTATTCTTTGATGGACATTCTGACAGACCCTTTTAGTATTGATTTTTAGGCAGGGGAATCCTTCTTAGAAGTTAGGGATAGCAGGGGCATAATAAAAGTCTGTAACCAAAAACATGCCACCTTTGTCTCAATCTCCTCCTTCGACACCCTTAAAATACTGACACTGATCAGTATAGCTCCATGCATGCCACAGCTGCTGGTTTGAAGATAAGCTTAAGCTGCTCAACTCTGTTGACTGCAATAGCCAGGTTTAAGGAAGATCCCAGAAGCAAAGCTCTGAGCACTACAATCATTAGGCCGAGGCAAGACTCCAGCAGTGTTGCTCCGCCTGCAGCAGAAGACTACAGTATGTTGTCAATACTTGGGAATATGTATGCCTCTACAGTACTGATACCAAGAACCACAGCTTCCCACTACTTCCACCATCTCTATCGAACCAAGCTAGCTCATTGGTACGCACACATAGACATATGGTCATGAGACCACACACACAGATATAAACACTCCCACTTATTCTTTATCTATTTAAATAAATAGTGATCTTCCATGCTACTCCAGTCTATTTGGAATCTCGGATCTGTTAGGTGTCTGCAGCTCTCCTTTCAGGTCTCACAGCTTTCAGAAGATGTAAAGCTCGGGACTTTACCAGGAGAAATGTTTCAACAACATTGTAGCTCCACCTGGTGGCTACCACAAAGGGTAGCTGACAAAATCCAAGATGGCTTCCCTTCCCCAGTCAAGTAAGAGCAGCCATAAAGCACCACATGATGCAACAATGGGCCATTCTAAAGCGGCCAAATCCAATAGAATTCAGGAGAAAGAGGTGAGAAGCTACCTACTAATCAGGGATCAAGAGGAGGAGGGTATATGAAGAGCAAGATTGCTGGGAAACAGGGAGTTGTCTGGAGCTGGATGAGGAAGCCTCAAACTGCTGTAATGAGAGGCTGAAGGAGACTGCCTCAGGCTTCCAGCAAACGTCTGTGATAGGGAGGCAGATGTTGGAAGAACATCCTGAGAATATGTAGAAGTGCCCAGAAACTGAGAGTACCCTGAAAGAGTTACTGATTAGCCTTAATAGGTTCCTAGCATCTGACGGAGGCACTGAGAAGTCTGAAACATGTCAAGATCCCAACCTGGTCATTACAATGTTTTAGAATGTGCTTAGGGTTTTAGAGGGATTGTGAGTATCTGCCAGAAAAATCTGAGTGGGGTGCTGAGAAGTCTAAATGACAGCTAGAACCTGAGGATGATGTTGAGAAGTCTGAATGACCACTAGAAACTCAGAGGGATGTTGAGAGTTCTAGAAATTCCCTAGAGCATGGCATGGGCTCTGAGAAGCCCACCGATGCAGAGAGGCAGAGCCATGGTTTTACAAAGTCTAGAAAGGACCTAGAACCTGGAGTGCTGAGAACCTTGAAACAAATATAATCGGCAGAGAGGTGCTGTTGAGATTTAGAGAGGAACCTGAGACTGAACTGCTGTGATAATGAGGAAAGCCCTTAATCTTGATAAATGCTGAGAACCCGGGAAAATAATTGATGCTAGACAAGTAATGAGCCTGAAGGTTCGTGAACCTGAGAGGAAGTAGGAATTGTGAGACTCTGGAAGGCATTGAGAAACCAAATAGAGACTGTCGGTATCGAGAACGGCGAAGTGGAATATCAGCCTCTGAGAGACTAGGCAATCCCGACAGAGCGAGGAGAAACCCAATATATGGCGAGACAAAGTAACTATGGCCTTGTTTTAGTAGTACCACTTTTCCACAGTGGGTTGCCACAAAAGATACCAAAAAAGGATCTCCATCTGTGCTACTCGGTGTCTCTGAGCTTTGGGACTACTACCAGTAATATAGCAAAGGCTCGATGCAGACATCTGCAAACAGCCTGCAAGATACAGGTTACAATCCAGCAGGGCCAACTCAGCCTCTCATCCCTCCAAGGGCGATACTCAGAGTACTAATACATGGGGTAGTAAGAACACCTGTGTTGACAGCTCTTAGAAGCATGAGGAATCAAGCATGAAGCACTGCATGCAAATGTGCTGTTATTAATTTTAAGCAACTCTGCCGCACAAGTCTACAAACTCAAACCAGCCTCAAATTATTGTAGAGGTTTTGTAAATCTCAGTTCTGAATAGAATAAACAGTGCTTGATAACTGTTCTTCTTCATTCCCTACAGGAAACATGATGCAGACACTGGCAGCAGGCTTGGCCCTCTTTGCCCTCTTCGTCAGGGAATCCCTTGGGTGCCCAGGTGGTTGCATTTGCACCATGAGATACTCCGCCCCTGCTGCGAACTGCGCCTATGGCAGTTTCCAGTTGGTCCCGGTGGGCCTACCCTCCAACCTGAGCAGCCTGACCCTCTCTGCCAATGCAATCACCTTTCTGCAGAGCTCCTCCTTCGAAGAGGTGCCCCATGTCTCGTCCCTCTGGCTGGCGCACAACGAGATCGAAAGCATCCAACGGGGAACATTTGCAGTCCTGGCAGAGTTGAAGAGCTTGGATCTGAGCCACAACCACGTGAGGAACTTTCCCTGGGAGGACCTTGCTAGTCTCACCATCTTGATCTACCTGAAGATAGACAACAACTGGCTGACCTCCCTTCCGAGAGATGCTTTCAGTGGCTTGAAAAGTCTACGGTCCTTGCACATAAACAACAACAGGTTGACAACCATATTCAAGGGGACGTTCGATTCTTTAGACCTGCTGTCCAATCTGCAAATCCACGACAACCAGTTCAACTGTACGTGCCCTCTGCAGTGGCTGAAGGAATGGGCCGCCAATACAAAGATATCTATCGCAGAGCAAGACTCCATTGTTTGCTTTAGCCCCAAACCACTTCAAGGCATTCCTTTTGGCAAAACCCCCAAATTGCAGTGCTCGCCTCCATATGTCAAAATCTCCTACCACCCCACCACTGAGCTACAAGAAGACCACAGGCTGATGCTACACTGCAATGTCACCGGGAGTCCATGCCCAAACATCAAGTGGAAAATCCAAGCCACGAAGACAGAGATCTGCGATTTCACACCCGATGGGGAATATCAAAAGTGGGACTTGACCCGGAGCCCTAACAGCCACAAACTAGACAGCTACCTGGTCTTCCCAAACAGGACTCTAGTCATCACCCATGTGAGAAGGGGGGCCGAAGGACTCTACACCTGTGTTGCGACCAATGACTTGGGGACCGGCGAGGATTCGGTGGAGGTATCCATCACTAGTTCATTGAATGCTCAGCATTTCGGGGTTAGAGTTCACCGTAGCAATGCCACCAGGGAGCTCCAGCATGGCAAGGTGATTGTTCTATCACCTCCGGGAGAAGGAATTGGGAGGAACAGAGGAGATACTGCACTGAAAGCTCCGGCTTGGTTCTGGATTTTCACAATATTGATTTTTAGGTTGTAGCTATTGCTCACCCTATCATTCCAACACCACACTATCACCTTTGATGGGTTGACACATTCTAATTTTGGCTGTGAGATTTGATTGCAAATTTAGGAAAGAGCTAAAATGTTCCATTCTTGTCGATTGAATGGGGGATATTTAACTCTAGATCTTAAACTGCAAGAGACCGTAGGGTACACAGTGAGTCAACCTACATGCAACAGGCACAGGAAAGACCACAATTGAAAGAGGTTGAAGAATCTGCATCTCTGGCCCATATCTCAATTTGTCCAGAGCGAGAAGTCCAGGGTTTGAATGAGAATCTGAATCCCAGAGGATATCCTCACCCTGAGATAAGACAAACATATTCTTATACCCAATGAAGGACAATGACCACCACAAACGTCCAATGGTTACGTAATAATCAACAGATCACACCCCCTATACTGAACAACGATGGTATCTGAAGCTATGGAATGCAGATCTGTGATAACGCAACTCTAAGTACATGGCCAATATAGTAGAAACCCTAGATTGCATAACCATAACATCAGATATTATATCACACACAGCCAGAAGATGCCTTACTGTGCAAGACTAGAACTTCAGCCACTTTGAGTTTGCATTAGCATGAGGGTATTCTATGATGCACAGTCTTCAAGTCACACTTCTTAATATGTCATATCATGCCATGAGACATTTTATAATGCATAGAATCAAACATCTAATGTATGATCACCATGTGGGACATGTTTTTGTATGCATGCACTGTTAGACATGTTATGAATCAGAGTTGTCACAAATATTCTGTATGGCACAGCTATCTCACCAGACATCATATATTGTGCAGCTTTGACACAGGATACCTTATGATATACAACAGGGGTCTGAAACTAGCATCTCTACAGATGTGTTGTACTTACCATGACTCCCATGATCCCTCACTATTGAATATGCTGGCTAGGGCTGATGAAAGGTGTAGTCCAAAACCTCTGGCGAACCAAACAGTTGCAGGACCCAGAAGTACAATATGATCACTAGTTAACTATCACAACCTATTGCAGACATCTACTCATGTCACAAACCAGAAGCAGTGATTGTATTATGCAAAATAGGCTGTGCACAGGCAGGACCTGTTGAGGTAGTTGGTGCACCAGAGCTCATAGTCATCGAGTCTGCCATGTGGTTACTGGTCTCTGTGCAAACAGGCATCTTGCTGCTGTGTGGTGCGTTGGCCTTCCACCCACTGAGGTACTTCTGCAATCCACCAGGAACCAGTCAGTACAGAGAATACACCTGCAAAGCTTCAGGGGTCTCATACTTGGGGTTTGTGGATTGAGCTGCTCCTTCCCTGGGGCAGCACCACTACATCCAGTGTAGAGTGCAGCAGAAGACCAAGCATCACGGAGCAGCATTATGTATAGCATGGTCCCAGCAAAGAGCCTGCGCTGCACGGGAGAGAAGAAGAAATGCAGACACGCATAAGTATGTATAGAAGAGGGGGGCTACTTAGCTAGGAAACAATGGAGTGCTGTAGATTACAGGTGGGGATACAGTGATTGTGCAGGTGGTGTGGGAGGAGAGGGGGTGGGGCATGTTATCAGGGTACCACAAACAGCAGTTGGCAAGAAGAGAGAGTATTCAGTTCCTTCCTGAAATGTTTGAGGGAGGGCACTGTCCTGAGGTACTTTGGCATGTTCTTCCATGTTGTGGATAACGCGAGTCAGCAAATATCCAATTGTTCTCCTTTTGATCTTTATTTTTGGCGTTCGGATATCTTGACCTATTTTGTTGCCTTGGTTGGCAGAGATGTAGCTTTTTTTCTGTCCTATAGGGGGTGCTTGGCTGTCACGGATCGGCAGGTCATGTAGGTTTTAGGGGCACCCCAGTGCAGGATTTGTGTGTTGCGTTGGCCTCATTTCTTTGCGCCTTGTGAGGAGAAGGGCTGCTGCATGCTGGGTGGGTTTCAGTGGTCCAATGTGGAGCACCCGTGTGGAGGGCGTGGCTGGCATCTCGGCGGGACAGGAAGAGGTCTTGTCCAGTGTTTCTTAAGCCTGTTGCTAGGTTAAAGGTCTTGGGCAGAGTGAGCTGGTACCAGGTTGTGCGAGTCTTCTTGGCGATGAGAGCATTGACAAAGAGGTTGCCCTCCACAGTGCCTCCGAAGCCACAAAGCGCCGCGGGGTGGCGTGCTGTGGCTTTGTTGAGCTTCATTTCTTTCTGCCAGTTCTGGATTTGGGTGGCCCCTGGGAGAATTCCAGAGGAGGGTGAATTTTGTTTTTTGAGAATCAGCTTCTTATGAGTAATAAAATGGTGCAGAAACACCATGACCTGCAAATCTGGAAACATATATTGTAAAAATACAAACAAAATGAAACCAATACCTGAACTGCCAGGGACCTTGAAAACAGTGCAGGATTCTGTACATTCAATGGAAGCAATCAAAAGTCTGCTTGTGTGGTTTCCAAGACAATACACAACAGCGAAACGATGCCTGCAGGCAGACTCGACTGAAAACGGATTGTACAACTGTTGGCTAAATCCATGAATTATATCAAAAATATACCCATCTCAGGTGCACATTGACATCATATTGCCGATCCCTAAACTCGTTTAGGACTGCAACTCACAATAACTCTAAACTGCTGTCAGTGGTGAAGGTTCATGGGAGTTGTAGCCAAACCATGGAATGGCCAGGAACTGAGCACCCATGACAGATCAGACTTCTTGATAACGCACAGTATGCCTATTATATATGTTTGGTGTTGCTTTATGCCACATATAGCAAACGGTATCAGGCATTTATAATGCACAGATGTAATATGTGACATTTTACGACATGAATTTCCAATAAAGTCAGATTCATGACATCTTTCATTTTGCAACGTACAGAGAACAAACACACCCTGCTTCACCCATTCTTGTGATCGCGGATCCCACAGTCATCCGAAATGTCGCCATTGGCGGCCATTATTGAGCATGGTTTTCCATGAGCTGTGCCATGGCTCTCTCCAAGGGGTTATATCTACAGTTGACAGGCTGTGGCGTAACCATGTAATTGTGCACTAGAGTGCCTGACACATACAAGACTTGCTTCAGTGCAACACCGTCACATCAGATATCCCATAATGCAGGGCAAGCTATCTATTTTTCAGTTCATAGCAACCGCGTAAGCCATCTATCTATATGTCCCTCGCATGAAGACATTCTGTAAAGGCAGGCGGGGGCAGCTGGGTGCTGAATCCCAAGCAGTGTTCATCCAATATTCGTACAGTGAGGCACTGATATTCAAAGCAGTGAATCCGGCGGGCGAACGCGCCAGCGAAAGCAGGCATGGCGGGCGCCGCCCCTTAGTGGGGGCGGTACAGGCCGCCCTTCCCCTCCCCCCAGGCCTGTAAGAAAAATGCGCCGGGGGGGCGGATGATGACGAAAAGGGGACCCGCCCCCCCCCGGCAGGGCGCGAAAGCTTCAGGGGCAGGGCGGGAAACCGGGGAGAAGCCGGGCATAAAAGCCCGTGCTGGTGTGAGCACTCACACATCCTCCCTCGGTTTCCCGTCTTGCCAGAGCTGCGTCGTTTTTGTGTCGTGGGCAGCCAGTCGGAGCAGCGCTCGTTCCGCATCAGGCAGCCATCCGCATCGTTGCAGTGGTCGCGAGGTCGGGGACAGGGTCGAAGGTGGTGACGGTGGCGTTCTAGCGTCGGCAGAAGGAGTACGGGTATCGCGTCGGTACAGGAGGTAGTGTACGAGTTCGAGGAAGTTCCCGGTGCTGCAGCGGTCGGTTCCAGGAGCAAACGTTTGGAGGTAGGCACTGGGGATATAGGTTCGCGGCGTTGTGGAGATGGGGGGGAGCGAGTGGGGTCGATGTCGGCCCCGGTTCTGGGGGGGAGGGGGGCATTTTCTATAGTTAGGGTATGCCGTTCCGCATTATAGTGCCTGTTATGTCTTGCCGCGTTTAATTCTTATACGATGGCCTCCGAACTGCTGGGAGGTCATCAGGGCCGCCGTCCGTCCGTGTGCCTCTCATGGGTGGCTCGCTTTTATGAAGGAGCCGCGCCGCGTCCAATTTTTAAAGCCCATAGTATTTCTGGTTGGTATAGCTCCCTTGGTCTGGTCTGCGAGCCAGAATGTGCAGGAGCTGGTCGAGTGGCACAGCGAGCAGAGCGCTCGCTTTGACATCCGTTTAGAGCCTGCTAACGCAGGTTCGAATCCCGGCGGCGGGACTAATTCTAACTTTTGCATCCGCGGGCACCCAGAAGGCTCACAGCCCCACTGTAGTCCCAATAACATCATGCACACGGTGGGGGCCATGAGGAGCTGGGGTAGGGCGGGGGGGGGTTTGCAAGGAGGAAGGCATACAGGTGGGGGGGGGGGCACACCGCGGCGAGGGCGATGCATTTGGGAACTAAAAAATGGCGGAGCCGCCGTGCCGCGTGTATTCCAAGCCCACACACCGTGATCGTGTGTGTGGGTGGATGGTTTGGTGTGTGTGAGTTTGGCATTTGAAGGCATTGGCAGTTCATAAGATTGCTGGTGGGAAAGTGGTTTTAACTAATATTTCAGGAATTCTCCAAAAGGTTCAGGTTTTGAGCAAGTTGCTGAGCACTATCCCTTCTTAACAGAGGCTCTTAGGTGTTTCTTTGTTTACGAAGGGGGGATGGCTTCCTTCCTTTTCGGTTGTTTGGAGCAGCTCCGTTGGTCTGGTCTGCGAGCCAGAATCTGCAGGAGCTGGTCGAGTGGCACAGCGAGCAGAGCGCTCGCTTTGACATCCGTGTAGAGCCTGCTAACGCAGGTTCGAATCCCGGCGGCGGGACAAACTCCACCTTTTGCATTCGCGGGCACCCAGAAGGTTCACAGCACCACAAGTAGTCCCAATAATATCATGCACACGGTGGGGGCCATGAAGGCGCTTGGGTAGGGCGGGAGGAGGGGGCGTGGGAGGGGGGGTTCGCAGGGAGGAAGGCATACAGGTGGGAGGGGGCACACCGCGGTAGGGGAATGCATTTGGGGGAGCGCGAAATGGCGGAGCCGATATCGGCGGCGCGGGCGGAAATTGTTGGGGCTTGTGTGTGTGGAGCTGTGGGTTCGCGATGGTCCTTTTCTAGCATGCAAATTGAGAGGTGCTCGGCACGGGAGAGGGCAGGGGCCGGGCCCCTGTGGCTCTTGGGAGGGTGGGCTTTTTGGAATTGACGGTGAAACGTCTTTGTTTCTGCGGATTTTCGGGCCGCTGTCGTTCTTCTTGGATCTCTTCTGTCGTTGAGTATGTTGGCTGTTGTTGCCTGGTGCCTACATGTGTGATGGCCTCAGATGGGTGGGTCGCTTATGAAACTGCTGCACCGCGTCCATTTTAGTCAATAGCACGACGGCTAATTTCCGGCGGCGGGGCAAATGCTAACTTTTGCATGGCACCCGGAAGGCCCACAGCCACATTACAGTCCCAATAACAGCATGCACATGGAAGGCGGCGGGGGAAGGGGGGGGTTTGCAAGGAGGAAAGCATACAGGTGGGAAAGGGGGCAGAAGGGAATAAATTTGGGGAACAAAATGGCGGAAACGCCGTGCTGCATGTATGCAAACCCACACACCGCGATCGTGTCATGCCGGTATGGTTTGGTGTGCAGATGTGTGAAGGTTGGGCAGTTGTAGGCTTTTACAAGTTTTTACAAGATGGCGGGTGGGAAAGCGGTTTTCAACTAATATTTATGGAATTCCGCAAAGGTTCAGGTTGGGAGCAGGTCACTGAGCAATATCCATGCTCAACAGGGGCTCTAAAGAATTTTCTGGTTCACGAGGGGGAGATGGCTTCCTTCCTTTCGGGCGTTTGGTGCAGCTCCATGGGGCGGGTTGGCAGGGATGTGGTTTCAACTAAACTTTCAGGAATTATACAAATGGTTAAGGTTCCGGTCAGGTTGCTGAGCACTAGACATTCTCAACAGAGGCTCTTAAGCCTGCCCCCTTTTACGAAAAAGAAATGGCTTCCTTCCTTTTCGGTTGTTGATGCAGCTCCGTGGGTCTGGTCGGCGAGCCAGAATTACAGGAGCTGGGTGAGTGGCACATGGGGCAGAGCGCTTACTTTTGACATCAGTGTGGAGCCCGCTAATCCAGGTCCGAATACCGGCGGCGAGGGGGCCACGAGGAGCGGGGGTAGGGCGGGAGGAAGCGGCGGGGGGGGGGGGTTTGCAAGGAGGAAGGCTTACAGGGGGGTAGGGGGCACACCGCGGCGAGGGGAAGGCATGACCCAGCTGCAATAGGCTAGAATATTTATAACCCTAATTTAAGCACCAGATCAGGGCGGGCGGCAAAGGCACGGATGAGGGGGAGATGCGGTAAGGAAGGTGCATATAAGGATAGGGACTCATAAGCAGGAACATGGAGTTTCGAGGGTCCCTAGCGGTTGTGCGCCGGGCCACGTGGAAGGAAATGGGGGTTATGGTTTATCTGACAATTTTCTTTTCTTGGCTGCCGCGCCACTTGCTCTAACTGCCATTAACGCAGGGTGGATACTGGAAAGGTTTGCCGCTGGGCATAGGTGGGGCAAGTTAGCTTATATTCTTTAGGTCCACAACCTTGTGCGGCAGTCATTGTTGATTTGTTTTATGTATGTGCATGAAGCGATTGTTTTGTTAGGAGAATAGTGACCAGGCAGCAGCCTGTCGCCTCAGACTTCTTGGTCATTGCAATTCAATGGGTTTACGATTTCACCTTGGCGGGCTTACTGCTAAGCTGCCAGGTATTATGGCTGAACAATACAGTTCAGGCAGGCAGGTCTCCTTACTGGTCGGCTGATGGGATGAAACAAAGATGGTGTTAGGGGCTCATAAAGGGAGTTGCATACTGTATTTGACACTACTTCGCCAGAAAACAATTGGGAGTGGAAATGGTTTTGGTCACTGCCAAGCAGTGGCAATCCCTACACGGTCGGGCGGCAGATCGGGCCCATGGCAAAGGAGCACTGGGGGGGGGGTGTCTGCCTGTAGCATGATCACAAATTGATGAAACAAGGATGGTGTTAGGGGCTCATAAAGGGAGTTGCATACTGTATTTGACACTACTTTGCCAGACAAAATTGGGAGCGGAATGGTTTTGGTCACTGCAAAGCAGTGGCAATCCATACACGGTCGGGTGACCTGGCCTCTGGGGAGGCCCTGCGCCCCGGGTTTTGTGAGGTCACTAATCTTAATTTCACATATTCTCATTGGATAAGGTTGTGGCTTGCTGTAAATGTGTAATATGGGCCACTTTGAACATTAGTTCCAGGGCCTCTTTTGGTTCCAAGTCCACCAGTGTTCACAGTATATAGTCAATGTGTGTTGTGTATTAAGATATAATACCACTCTTTAGAGCGGAAAGTGGTTGAACAGCATTATGGGAGCAGTAGTTTCCTGGTGGCTACTTCCTATTGCTGGAATAAAAGGGCGGCAGAGAAGGACAGGTCACGGGAACAGTGTGAAAACATGCCTTCAATTCATGCAGAAATGCGGCAGATCGGGCCCATGGTAAAGGAGTACTGGGGGGGGGTGTCTGCATGTAGCACGATCACAAATTGATCAGGCCTTCATGCATCAATGGCAGAATTGTTGAGCCTGCAGACAGAAGTACGTTCGTCTAGGCATATGTTCAGTAGAGTGTGCCTGAGTGGCCGGTGGCGAACTACAATACTATAGGTTGAATGTATTACACGCTTTAAACAGTGGACGACACTACACTAGATTGTGCCTGCGTGGCAGGAAGAGAGAGGTATGACATTAGGCTGAGTTTTGGTGAGTTTCCAACCATGTGAGGTCAATGAAGGGAGTGGTAATTCGGGTAACGGTCAACTAAGGGAGGGGTAATTCGGGGTATGGTTACAAGTGGTACGCTGGGCAAGGTAAGAACGCGCGGCGTGCTGTGGTCGGGCACCGATCAGGCATTCATTTTGTGAGGCAAGGTTTGCTAGTAAACGCCACATGAGTCTATGCAATAGGAAATTTATACACGCGTATACACATCGTGGTCGGGGGGCAAGACCACACGGAGCACCACACATTCGCGTCCAGTCCACTCACCCCGAGCAGAAAGCGGCTGGGGAATGGGGGTGCTCGGTCTGGGGAAACGGGGAGTAAGGGAGCCATAATATTAAGGGGTACAGATCCTGACACAGCGAAGTGGGGGGGCAAGGGTTAGGGCACAAATAACACTACCAAGCATGATCTGTTGTTGCCCCCCCTCCCACTTCTCATTCCTCGCTAAACAAATAATCGCATGGGCGGTTCTCTGAAAGGCAGGGGGATGATTCTGGATTCGCCATCCCCTCATCACTTTAAAAGTACCAGGTTATTTTGAAGGGGACGGGACACACCTGTCCGAGGTGGGCACTGCTTTGACGTCATTAGAATGATGACGGCACTTCAAAAATGCGGGATGTGTATGAGAGGCCCGAGTGGGGGGTGGGGCACCTCCCAGGATGCCAGCCATTAAAATACAGGGAGTGCCCTGTGGAAGCAAGCTGGGGTGGGGGGAACTCTCTGCCGCCGGCAGCCAGCAGAGAGTCTTGGAGGAATCACAGGCCAATCCCTGAAACAAAGCACTGCTAGCAGACCCACAGGGGAACGAGCAGCCAAGAGTTTAGATGCACGGCGCCCCAAGAGCAATAGGCTTGGGGGAGGCCCTGGGGAAAAAGGGGAGGGATGTAGGGGACTTGGGAGGCAATTCCAAGACCCAAATTGCGGGGGGGGGAGGGAACGAACCACAAACTAAAAAGAGGGCAGCAAGTGAAGCTGGTTGGAGGGGAACAAGAGGAGAATACGGGGGGGTATGCTACCGGGACCAAAAATTACAGCAGGGGTAAGTCGTCACGAAGGGGGAGGGGCAAGAGGGGGGAGCTGGAGGAAGAAAGGTAGGAGCATCGGGGGCGGGGGGAGCTCGGACAAGGAGGGCCAGCAAGGACAGGAAAGAGGGGGCCTGGCGGGGCGCAGCATAGGGGACCGGGGGAATGGGGGAGACAGTTGGGAAAGGAAGACAGTACGAGGGACAGGGAATCAGGAAGAGATATGACACCAGCCAAGGGGGGGGAGGACACCTGCTAAGGCTGCAGTTGGAGGGGGGGGGGCGCCTTGAGTGAGAGGGAATTGCGATGTTTCTGGGGGGCTCGGGGACACAGCAGGGAGACCTGGGGGGGGGGTTTGGCATAGCGGGGGTAGGACTAGGATGCCAATAACCGGAACAACGCGAAGGCGTAGGGGGGGCTGAGCAGAGTTTGGCAAGAAAAGGTTAGATGGACGTCGCAAGCGACGGCCAACTAGGCAGGCAGAAAGTGGGGGCCGGCATCGGAGGGCGGTGCCGGCCCAAATACGGATACGTAAATAAAATGTAAGGGCACTTGTGGTGGTGCCGGTATAGGAAATTGTAAGGGCACTAGTATGGTGCCGGTATAGGAAATTGTAAGGGCACTAGTATGGTGCCGGTATAGGAAATTGTAAGGGCACTAGTATGGTGCCGGTATAGGAACCTGAACGTTAGCGAGGCACCGCGTGGCTGCCGGTTTTAGCTAGAGCCCGTAGGACACGGGGCAAGTGTGCGGGGGGTCGGGCACCCGCTACAAGACCTAGCAAGGGGCAGGGTGAAATGGGGGGCACAAATAATTGACTGCAACTACGGCCGGGGTAGAGAGAGGGTGATAGCCAGGGCCGGGCTCAATCCGAGGCGTCCACCGGACGAGTACGATTGGGGGGGAGGGGGGGGAGCCCTAGGTAACCGCACTCGGAATAGTGTATCGGTGACGGTGAATTACGGATCGCCTGTAAGATAACTCCAAGACTTTATGCAAATAAAGCTGCTGAGGCATGTTAACCTTCCAACCCAAACTGGTGTCGTGTCAATTTTCTACTGCTTGCATGGTATGACTGATTAGGAGTAGAGGGGGGGGGGTAAGAAAGGGACGGATAAAGGGGGGGGGAAGGCAAGGCGCTGAGTGCCCACGCTACGGCGGGCGAACGCGCCAGCGAAAGCAGGCATGGCGGGCGCCGCCCCTTAGTGGGGGCGGTACAGGCCGCCCTTCCCCTCCCCCCAGGCCTGTAAGAAAAATGCGCCGGGGGGGCGGATGATGACGAAAAGGGGACCCGCCCCCCCCCGGCAGGGCGCGAAAGCTTCAGGGGCAGGGCGGGAAACCGGGGAGAAGCCGGGCATAAAAGCCCGTGCTGGTGTGAGCACTCACACATCCTCCCTCGGTTTCCCGTCTTGCCAGAGCTGCGTCGTTTTCCCACCCACCCTCCCGATAAAAAGTATGTGAATAATGTTCTTTTTTGTCTTACAGGTCGCCCAGCGGAGTTACATTGCGATCCCTTTACGAAGCACTGCTAGCAGACCCACAGGGGAACGAGCAGCCAAGAGTTTAGATGCACGGCGCCCCAAGAGCAATAGGCTTGGGGGAGGCCCTGGGGAAAAAGGGGAGGGATGTAGGGGACTTGGGAGGCAATTCCAAGACCCAAATTGCGGGGGGGGGAGGGAACGAACCACAAACTAAAAAGAGGGCAGCAAGTGAAGCTGGTTGGAGGGGAACAAGAGGAGAATACGGGGGGGTATGCTACCGGGACCAAAAATTACAGCAGGGGTAAGTCGTCACGAAGGGGGAGGGGCAAGAGGGGGGAGCTGGAGGAAGAAAGGTAGGAGCATCGGGGGCGGGGGGAGCTCGGACAAGGAGGGCCAGCAAGGACAGGAAAGAGGGGGCCTGGCGGGGCGCAGCATAGGGGACCGGGGGAATGGGGGAGACAGTTGGGAAAGGAAGACAGTACGAGGGACAGGGAATCAGGAAGAGATATGACACCAGCCAAGGGGGGGGAGGACACCTGCTAAGGCTGCAGTTGGAGGGGGGGGGGGCGCCTTGAGTGAGAGGGAATTGCGATGTTTCTGGGGGGCTCGGGGACACAGCAGGGAGACCTGGGGGGGGGGTTTGGCATAGCGGGGGTAGGACTAGGATGCCAATAACCGGAACAACGCGAAGGCGTAGGGGGGGCTGAGCAGAGTTTGGCAAGAAAAGGTTAGATGGACGTCGCAAGCGACGGCCAACTAGGCAGGCAGAAAGTGGGGGCCGGCATCGGAGGGCGGTGCCGGCCCAAATACGGATACGTAAATAAAATGTAAGGGCACTTGTGGTGGTGCCGGTATAGGAAATTGTAAGGGCACTAGTATGGTGCCGGTATAGGAAATTGTAAGGGCACTAGTATGGTGCCGGTATAGGAAATTGTAAGGGCACTAGTATGGTGCCGGTATAGGAACCTGAACGTTAGCGAGGCACCGCGTGGCTGCCGGTTTTAGCTAGAGCCCGTAGGACACGGGGCAAGTGTGCGGGGGGTCGGGCACCCGCTACAAGACCTAGCAAGGGGCAGGGTGAAATGGGGGGCACAAATAATTGACTGCAACTACGGCCGGGGTAGAGAGAGGGTGATAGCCAGGGCCGGGCTCAATCCGAGGCGTCCACCGGACGAGTACGATTGGGGGGGAGGGGGGGGAGCCCTAGGTAACCGCACTCGGAATAGTGTATCGGTGACGGTGAATTACGGATCGCCTGTAAGATAACTCCAAGACTTTATGCAAATAAAGCTGCTGAGGCATGTTAACCTTCCAACCCAAACTGGTGTCGTGTCAATTTTCTACTGCTTGCATGGTATGACTGATTAGGAGTAGAGGGGGGGGGGTAAGAAAGGGACGGATAAAGGGGGGGGGAAGGCAAGGCGCTGAGTGCCCACGCTATGACCCTCCCGGCTCTGGCACTCTGGTTCTGACCATTCGAGACCCAGCACTGACCTTCAAAGCACCAGAGTTGACCCTATCCACTCGGGCACTGATCTCCAAAGCAGTGAATCTGAACATACCCACTCTAACACTATCTTCAAAGCACAGGATTTGACCCTGTCTGTCTCGGCTTTTATCTTCAAAGCACTAGGTGTGGGTCTACCCACTCCAGCACTGAGCTTCAAAGCACTGCTTTTGACGCCTTTCGCTCTGGCACAGAAACTGGAAAGCAGTAGATTTGACTCTACCCATCTCGGCACTGATCTTCAAAGCACTGAATCTGACCCCTCCAGCTCTGGCACTGGGCACCAAAGCACTGAATCTGACCCTTCCAATTCCTGCACTGACAGTCAAAGCAGTGGAGTTGACCCTATCCACTCTGGCACCATCTTCAAAGCACCACGCTAGACGTGATCCTACCCATTCCAGCACTGACCTTGAAAGCACTAGAGTTGACCCTACCCAATCGAGCACCGAGCTTTAAAGCACTAACACTTTTCGCTCTGGCACAGATCTGCAAAGCAGTAGATTTGACTCTACCCACTTTGGCACTCATCTTCAAAGCACTATATTTGATTCTACCAACTCAAGCACTCAGCTTCAAAAACACTAGAGTTGACACCACTCACTCTGAGACCGAGGTTCCAAGAGCTGAATCCTGAATGTGACCTCCAGTTTCTCGTCTCAAATGTGATTTCTTATCTGGAACTTTGAACAATGCAGAGGTGAAAGGCAGCCTGGGAGTTCTTTAACTAAAAACACGTACCCTGCGGCGCAGCTGAATTGGTGCAGACCTCGAGGCCAAGAGGGCGGCCGAGGGGTTGGCGCTGCCATAGAAACGGCAGCTTAGCACAAAAGGGCCTGTAATTTCACAGCACCCAGGTTGTAGCTTGTCACTGATTGCTCGAGAGGCAGAGCCCGTACCAAGGGCAGGCATCCAGAGTGCCCACGGGGAATCAGGAAAAGGGCACGGCGAAAGCACACGCTACACGACTTGAATGCAAAAACAGGCAGCCGTGCCCTGAACTTCCGACCTGCAGCAGCACCCTGTGCAGTTATGGCAATGTGCCACTATTGCAACACATCTGTCATATTCCACTTTTTTGGAGCTCCCCAAAAAAGGGCATCATTGAGTTTTTTTGACAATTTGGGTTTCTACATTTAATATACCTCGTTTGCCCCATCCCTTCTTTCCCTTCATCCTCACTTTCCCTTGTTTTTCCTCTTATTGCTTACTTTTCTATCTAAAATTATAAATGTATGAATGTTGGATGTACATTAGTCAATCTTGGGTCGAAAGGGGTTCTTTTGTTAAAATTGTTGTGACTGCATATCCTTCAATTCTAACCTGGGGTGTGCCCAATCAGCAGATGCCCCCCAAAAGCATTGCTATGAATTCTGAGGTCCGGCTCAGAAAAAGATTTCCATTCCCATTGCTAAAATGGCTGGTGTCACCAGGAATGTATTGTCCCTGCAACCATATTTGAACTTGTCCTCTTCCTTCGCCTTTTAAGGATTGCCCTTAAACCATTTTTATAGCTAAGTGGGCTTTGCCCTGGCCCACTGCCCCTTTTGAAAGAGAGTCCACTGCCATGCCCATGACATTTATCTCTAGGGCATTTCTAGCTTTACTGTTATGGCTTCATTGAGTGGGCATCTAGACCATGGGTTACTAGCATATACAGGGAGAATTACCGGGGGTCAGTCGAAGCTTGCCTGGTTCGCCACATTTTGGTGGCTTTTCATGCATAGCGTTATCTGTTTTGGTCTTCTGGGTCGCCCGGTCTCTTCCGTGCCTCCACAAGCCTGTTTATCTAGTCCATTTTCTCTTTCCACTTGTTCTTCCTCATGTTATTCTCTACCTCCCGTCTCCCCATCACAACCTCTTTTTCCACTCTCACTTTACACCGTGACCACCACCCTGCTTTTCCTCCCATAGTCTCATTGATACCTGAATAACGGTGCCGGTGCTCACTGGAAGGCCCTGGGGCTAGGTGCGCGGAGCGCAACCGAATAACCAGGCCCACACAGTCCGTTACTGGCTTCAACTCTGTCTTTATTCTAAATGCCCCGAGGTCAAGCCCCATCATGTCACTTCCCCCAACATGCCCCCCACCCTAGCCCCGCCTCCACATAAAGATCTGGATGTCTACAACGTGACAAGTCTCACCAATTCTCCTCTTTTCTGCATCAATCGTGACTTCTTCCCAGAGGCGTAGCTAGGGGGGGCTTTTTGGTTGTAGCCCCGGATAGAATCTCAGGGTCTACAACCAAAAGGCTATCTAGCCCCGAGTCCTGACAATCCCAACATTAGTGTAACCCCGGATCTTTTCCAGACCTAGCAACACCCCTGCCTCTTGCCTTTGTTCTTTCATACCATCTTTCTTCTCTTCTGTTGGGTCGCGCCCCAATGCCACTTTCATGGTCTCAGGCACTCATGTGGATATGGAATTTAAAAAGGGGAGGGCAGTAGAGGAGATAGATAAGGTTTTGTGCTTAACTGTTGATGAACTAGGAGCAACTGGTGTCTGTGTGGGTGTGTTTTCTAGGTGGCTATAGATTTGTAAACTGGAGGAGTTTTGTTTGCAGATTGGAGACCTCAAGTGTCTGGGAGGATCTGTGTATTTTGGCTTGTGGAAGATTTAGCAAGTTGATTCGAGAGGTGTAGAGTTAAGACAGTTTTGGTTTGGATTGAGTTTTTTTTGTTAGCTTTTTGTGTTAGTGAGTTTTGTCAGCATGTGGTGAGTGAGGGTAGATAAAATGTGAGTTTGTTAGTGAGTTGCCGTACAAGTTTAGTTTTGACGTGTTTTGATCTTTGTCATCGCTCTTGGAGATGGAGAACATTTTGAAGGAGGCTTCATGTCATTACATTTGTTCTGGTTTCGGCTCATGTTTCAAAGAATATCGATCGATTGGTATAGTTTTAATGGCCTGTGCTTGTGAGGTGTGCTGGTCCTAAGGTGTTTTGAGTCAATTCCAATTGAGTATTCCTGTAGGTTTGTTCCCAGTTGTTAGTTCTTGCAGTGAGATTTTCTTGTTGGGTGGGTGTCAGGTTTTCCGATGGTCATGATGCTAGATGTATTGCACTTTTATGGCATATTGTCCCAAGATGATTGCAGTTAACAGAGTTTGATTTTATTTCAGGTTTGTTACTTGTGGAATGTTAGTTCCCTTTGTTCACTCTGGCAGGACATTTGTTGGGTGAGTGTCAGGTCATCTCCTGTAGATGCTTTAAAACTGTGTGACCTCCCCAATGCACCTTTGGTCAATGCCAGGGGGGTAGGGGTGGAGGAGGGGAGCTTTTGTTTTTTTAACTCCCGCTCCGCCACCTAAACAGGAAGTTAATCACTGGAATAGGGCGCTCACACCTATTTTAATGAAAACCACCCCGCTCCCGTGTCGGAGCAGCGAGGTAATAATCTCAATAGGGTGCTGATGCTTTTGCATTAGCACCCTATTGTTATTAAAGGCGCCCGCCACCGCGGGTGCATTTAATAACAATAGGGCGCCTGCCGCACCTTCTCTCCCTATGCCAGCTCAGGGGAGCCCTTGAAAGACTCCCCTGAGCTGGCGTGGCCGGGTGCTAATGGCGCCCTGGGGCTAATGGCGCCCCGGGCAGTCGCCCAGCTCGCCCTGCCCTAAGGCCGGCCCTGGGTACACTAGCGTACAGCTTTTGAGTAGCTGTCATTTGTGTTTTCCTGCAGATGTGTGTGTTGTTGTTTATTAGTTCCATGTGTTTTTCCTGGGTCACATGGTGGTGACGGTGTAAGAAGTCTGCACCTGTATAGCCTGCTATTCCAAACAGATTGTGTTACTGCAATTTGGATTTTTGTTTGGACGTTCGTTATTGAGCATTTGCTTGTTATGTTTATTACAGTGTGACATAAATTGGGTGGGTGCCAGGTTGTACATTGTGGCGATTTTGTGACGGTGCGTTGTAATGTTTCCTTCTCTCGCTACATTGTGTTTTGTTCCCTGCCCTAGTGTACAGCTACGTCTGGATTTCCTTAGGGGCAGAGATTCACAGTTTTGCTATGAGAGTGGAGAAAGCTGCGCCCCGTCTTTGTTTTTCTCTTAGTCCAAGTATGTCATTGCTAGATCGAAGGATCCTTCATGATAGGTATTAGGTTGATTTCTATTAAAAGTATTCCACTCTCTAACCATGCAGTGCTCGGTGTGCGATGCAGAGTGATGATGAAACATTATTCGATTGCATGGTCTTGGCTGTGGCAGCTCTTACTAGATGGTGAAAGCAGTGGGCGATGGTGATGTGCGGTAGAGCAGCCCTAAATAAACCGGTGACCAGCCCTGGTGGGGTTTCACATATTAATGATCAATCTGCCCCAGCAAAGACCCCTACACATCCATGCCAATGTACCACTACTACCGCCATGCTATTTCCATACCAGGGCCATTGCAACCCCTTCACAATGAATCTACTTCTGACTTGGAGTGTTCCCCATTATTATTCTGTGACTCCTTCAAAGTCTCGACAATGCTCCTCTATACAAGGGTTGTCCAACTCCAGTCCTTAAGGGACTGAATCCTGACGGGTTTTAAGGATAGCCCTCATTAATATTCATGACACAAATTTTCATACAATGATTCTAAATGTATGCATATTTTTCCTCATGAATATTAATGAGGGATATCCTGAAGACCCGTCAGGATTCCACCCCTAGAGGACTGGAGTTGGCCAACCCTGCTCTATACTGAACAACAAAATATCCTCTACTTGATCCATATACAGCTCTGCCAATACACCTCTATTCTCACTTATAGCACCTGCACTTTCAAGCCTGAGAGACTTCCAGAGATCTACCAGGGAACCTAAATACATCCCTGCAGCACCTGGTACTGGCACTGGTAGCCAACTCAAACTATTCTGCGTGGGGTGTTCTGTGAAGGGCAGGTTCTTCCAACGCTCCCTAAAGTGTAGTAGTAAAGGAATGAGCCAGCTTGAAGGGGTAGATCCTCCCAGTCACACTGCAGATCAGGATAAGGCATATTTTCTTGTACTTTTCTCCTTACACGGTTTGGTTTTCAGCCTGGCAAGGTCATTTCTTCTAGTTGTCAATTGGCCTACAGAGATGCTCAGTTTTTCATCCAGGGATGAGGAACTCGTGGCCTTGAAGGTGATGCAGGCTGAATTGAAGAGGATGCAGTCCTGCAACTGCAGCTAGTAGAGTTCCTTGAGCATCGGGTGATATAGTCAAAGCTCTGCTGTTCTATGATAAAGCAGGGTGCAGTGTGGCCAGTGGCATTCAGGGTGCAGGCTGGTACACCTGCGAGGATGGCTTTGCCTCTGTCCAGGTGGCAGAGGACCATGGCTCTGAAATCAGGATGAATGGCTGTAATCGGCAAAGGAGTGGTAGCTGGTGCCAGGCCACCATGCTTTCTTTGTGACATGGGCCTTGATGGAAAGGTTTCTTCTGTCTGTGGTGAATCCCAGCAATTTTGTGCAGGATGTTAGTTGGGGGCGATAAGACACCCTGTTCCATTTGCGTCAGACATTTCTGGGCTGGAGCTTGTTTGGTGGCATTTTTATGTCGAATGAACTAAGCTTCCATGGGATTCAACTTCAGGTAGGCCCCCTAATACCCAGGAATGGATGAGGTAGAGGCAATGTTTCAATCAGTGAATTTACTTTAAATTGCATAAATTGAGAATATGATCAAAATCACGCTTGTATTGGTATTTGAGGTTTGCCTAACCGAGGTGACCAGGCAGAACGTGGGCTGAAGCCAGTAAAGAGGACATGGAGGGGGCGGTGTCCCGCTTGAGGTTAAAGACAAGTCATTGGCAGAAAAAGGATTAGCCTGTGGTAGCAGGAAGTAGCCAGTAAAGAAAGGGCATGGAGCAGGCAGTGTCACGCTTGAGGTTAAAGACAAGTCATTGGCAGAAAAAGGATTAGCCTGTGGTAGCAGGAAGTAGCCAGTAAAGAAAGGGCATGGAGCAGGCAGTGTCACGCATGATGTTAAAAACAAGTCATTGGCAGAAAAAGGATTAGACTGTGGTAGCAGGAAGTACTTGATATGATATGTTATGATATGATAGGTTACTTATAACGCGCTTAATACCCAGAGGTTTCTAAGCGGGGACCCGGTGATTGAACCAGTGGTGAGCACGTGGTTGCTGAGCTATCCTCTGGGACTAGACGGAGACGTAAATGAAGCAACACTCTGATGTCACGTAAATCCTTTTGTGATGCAAAGACAGGAAGTGTGCAGAGGCACAGGAAGGAAAAAGTAGGAAATCAGTGTCACGCCGAAAGGAGAGCCAATGGCAGGAGTAAAAGTCACAGGAAGAGGAGTAGGAAAAGGGCCAAACGTGAGGCTACATGAAGACACAACAGTGAGCTGGACTGAGGCACAGGGACAAAGCCCTTGGTCACACAAAGAGAAGAATTTAACAGGCATATATAAAGCAGGTGACTACTAACCAGTGGGAGGGGCGGAGGGGACGTAACACAACTTAGTGCACCACAATGCACATCCCTTTATTCGGCATTGTCAAAGGCTCCTGCGGTGCTGGAAACAATTTGGTCTAAATTCTCGTTCTTTGACTGAAGATCTCTGCTGCATCTGTCTGAGTTTTATTTTTTTAAACAGCTAAAACAACACATAGCATCAGATACGCAAGGCAGGACCTCTTTTTCAGCTTCCTTTTTTTTATTGCTCTAAATTTTTACTCAAGACAATAAAATTAATACAACGCAAACGTCTTCTTAATTTACTGAATCACTTATTTGCTGATGATGGAATAATGAGGTGAGCACCTCTCGTAGACGTGTGATGGTATTGGTGGGTGGAGGGGGTGGTGCTGCCTTCCACAGCCCTATAATTGGCCCATTTCTCTACCCCCCCATCTTCATGTGAAGGAGCTGACTGCACCGGTGTCTGCTTCTGCAGACCTCTGAATGTTACGCAACCTCTGCACCTCAAAGTCCCTCATGAAATGGAATGGGGCACAATTTGGCAGTGACCCCCTTGTTTAGGGGCTGTCAGTAGGCGCAAAAGGTACCGACAATTCGCTCTGCATTTCATCTTCCTTTTCAGAGACAAAAAGAGGTAAGGAACAGGGACGTCATTTCACCAAAATGCCAGGGGTAGCGGAAGTGACATCACACGACCATTGACCCCTGATGACATCACAGGTGGTGATGTCATTTGACTCCACCCCAAAGTGATATCGCGGGAAGCAATGGAACATGACCTTGACAAAACAGGAAGTGGCATGACATTGCATTGTACACAACGAAGTACACAACGAAAAATATGGTTACAATATCACAATAATGTGATGTACATTTTATACAACAATGGATCGTCATGTGTATCATTAGGATTAGTGTGTATAGGCCCATATTACCAAATTACTATGAATGCAAGCAGACGTGCATGACTAAATTATAATGATGTGTTATTATATAGCACTTACGCTTAAGTGCTTTATATAGAAAAAATATACACCCAATGTCACCCAACCTGTGTTGGTACTCATTTATCCACCTCAGAAGGATGAAAGGCTGAGTTGCGGCGTTTAAGAACAGACTAAATCAGTGACTCACCCCCTGAAGTGTGCCCGAAATAAACCTTTAATGAGCTTAGCAACTATTGTATAGAATTCCAGAAAGACACATTATTCGGTATTCCTATTCTTTCTTATTTGGGGTCAGGGCTGAAAGTGTTATACGTGTGCCACTCCTGTTCTTATTTTTTTAAAGGGCCTGAACAAGAAACCCTGCCACTTTAGAATTAAAGAGCCACATGGTGCTGGCCACAGCCCAGGAGCTTGCATTACCCAAAAAAAAAAAAAAAGAGTTTGCATTTTTTTTTTTAGAGGTCTCAAGGGACACCTCAGAGGTCGCAGACCCCTAAATTACGTCCATGGTAAGGAACAGTATGGCCCCCTTGAGTCTCAGAATCACGTGGGAGGTAGGTGCTGCTGCGGATTTAATATCCCTCTGGCAGCGGAATATGTAATACAGGCGCAATCTCTTACACAGATCATATTTGGTGTTAAGCAAAAAGGATGCATTTTAATATAGTGATTATTTTTGCTGTGTGGGATGAACAGGTCCGGAAATGGGCCAGCAGCCCGAGCAAGGTAAGCCAGAGCGTAGATTGGGCCTTGCAGGGGCTCAGGAATGTTTCCACCCTGGCCTCCCCATAAAGCAAATTTATCGCTATAAGCACCCTCCCAGGCTGCACTAAGTTTCTTTAAAAAAAGAAGGGAATAAAAAAAGATGAATTGCAGTCATGACTTTGAAATTTGCCGAATTTCCCTTAAAAAAAGACAGGAATGGAGAACCTTTTTAAAATTGTATAGCAGTCTTAAAGGTGGGCGCATGCCAAGGGAGGGGAATAAAAGATAATTGAGGGAAGAGATTGGGGCTAGGGCTGGACTCCATTGTAGACTATGGAAGAAGGATGTGCTGCAGCACATTGGTGGGGGGCCTAGGCTAGGGGGTAAGTCAGCATAGGGTTCAGTTGACTGGCCGAAGAGGGAGGGGAAATGACAGACACCCGGGGGAGTCACATTGATTGACCAGGTGATCTCCTCAGCTGCTAATTTGCATTTCCGCCTAGTGCACCCTTCTGACATATGCTGTGATCGTCTATCTGGGAACTTATTAATGTCTTCAATGTTTCAGTCTCCACCTTCGTAATCAAACTTTCATATTTGCCCTTGCAGTACTTCCGGTCCTTCAGTGCATACATACATGGTTATTCTCCCTGTAAACAATCATCATGTCCTGTGTGCAATTATAACCAGGGTTGACCTGATGAAGCCTTCATTCTAATGTAAAGGCAGGCATACCCCATCCACGAGCAAAGGAGAACAGTAGCAGCAGCAGCAGCCTATGTGAAGTTCTTTTTTTGTTGTATGCACTTTGCCACTTTAAGATGGACTTCCTGCTTTGTAAAGCTAAGTTTAAACCCTAGTTTTGCTGGGTATGGGTTGTGCGGGTAAAGGTGTTTAGTAGTGTGCATGAGTAGAAGAGGTGTATGTGTACATACACTGGCATGTTTAAATGATTGAGAACCTGACCTTTAACACTCAAAATGAAAACATTGACAGGCTGCCCCTGTATTCTGGGTCTATGTCTATAGGTGAAATACAGGACACACTATGCAGAGTAGAAAATAGTGAATTGACCCCGACATGGTCAAACATATTTTCTGTGGATTGCCATCTTAGTGGACACTTACTTTTGTCCTCACTAGTAGGATGTGAGTCAACAAGACTCTCAATAATGCTGGAAAAAGCAACAAACACCTGCTTACTTTTCACCTTATGCCATTCCGTACAACAGTTTTGTATTGACTTTCTTATAAGGATCTTATTAGAATCCTAGAAGATCTTACATGAATCCTACTGCAAACATACAAGATTTTATAAGATTTCAATAAGTACTTTAGTGTCCTATAAGTTCTTATAAAGTTCTTATTATTGTTCTCAAAATCCCACTTGTTTGTCACAAGTTCTTTTTTATTTTTTATTTAGTTATACGGCTGACAAGCAGCCTTTAACAGTACAAATCATCCATCAATCTCACAACAGTTAAAATACAAAATCTACATACAATTTGTTACAAAAATACTAAAATCAAGTATATAAATGAATCATACATTTAACTCATCCCTGTCGACCTCAGAAAACCTAGTACAGTTATCCGGTCAGAAGTAACCAAACCACCTAACCATCTCTTCCAAAGAGCTTCCCTGTCTACAATGTCCCCCTGAACCCAAACACTTGCTCAAATATCTTTTACGCAATCATTGCAGGGAGGAGCACTCCAAAACGATGTGTCTATTGGTTTCAGTATTTTCATTACCACAAAATCTACATTTCAGGTCTGTTTGCTCGATAATGTTATATCTAAAGAGTATCTCCTTAGTCACAAACAGATTCTACTGAAACCTAAGGAAATCAGTTCTGGCCGCTATACTAGGGTATATGGTCAAGAACGGAGCTACCACCCCTGGTTTCTTATGCTCGAGACTTAGATGTACCAGGGATGGATAATTATGTAATAATTCAGTGGTTTCAATTCAGTCCCTTAGTGACAGGTGATTTTTAGTATGCTGGGGTCTGAATGTTAGTTCTTCCTGACTTGAGCCAATTTCTATGAAGAAATCCTCACCTTCTTTTACATACAGAGATGGACATTTCAAGTACTCCCCATTTGACATAATAACCAGGGACATTCTTACATCATCTTAGAGTGCTCCCACTTTTGCCATCAAGATGTTTCGATATAGGTTCAAAAAGTTAAACATTCCCCTTGATTGAAGTGATTGGAAAGCCAGTTCATACCTGAGCATTACTCCAGGCAGCGAATCAGAAACCCTGCATAATTTCCTCCACAATAATGCTTCTATCTTGGGGAGAAAATTCAGGATGGAAAATTCCTGGATTTCAATGCCATAAAGTCGTTTTGGTATGATTTTACCTTGGTAGAATTTGAATGCTGGAAAAATTGAGAATTTCCCAAATTTCCCATCAACCTTCTTAAGTTGATTCAATAGGTCAAATGCTATTTGAATTAGCTAGTCTCTGTTTTACTTTGGTAGGTTTGGACATGACATAAAATCCCAGGTAAACAAATGAATCCACCACCTCTAACCTATGGCCATCTACCCACCAGGAACCTTGCTCCTTCTTTCTTGTCCTTGATGATACAATAACCTATGATTTGGAGCTGTTAATGACCAGATCATTAGATTTATCATGGAGATTATAAAGAGTCTATCAACTTCTGCAGACCGTGTGGAGTCAAATCGAATAAAAAGTCATTTGCATATAAGATCCACGTCAGACGCTGATTATTCAAGGTTGGAGATGCAAATGCATTATTGTCCAGAGTCTCTCCCACATCAGACAAATATAAGTTAAAGAAACAGAGGGCCAACATACTTGCCTGTCTAACACCTGAACATGTCTGAATAGGGCATGTTGTTTCTACCCTCCCATCCAGTCTGAGCTGGATTTTAGTATTTTCATGAAGTGTTATTAGGATTCTTAACCTTGTCGGCATATTCCACCCTGCCAATTTTTGGCATAGGAGTGCTCTGTTTGTTGTATCAAAGGCAGATGTCAGGTCTATACTTGCCACATATGTGTCAGTTACTTTGCATTTCAGGGCTAGATTTTGAACATATTTTAACAGCAGACCGTTCAAGTTGGTACTATGATTTTTCCTAAAACCGATCTGCCATTTTTTAATACGCCCTGTTTCAAGAGACCAGGCCCCCAGATGTTTCAATAGAAGGGATGCAAAGACTTTTCTATCTGCGTCAAGGACCAATATTGGCCTGTAATTACAAGGGTTATTTCAAACCCTTCTCTTGAAAATCAGAATCAAAAAAGCTGTTTGCCAACTCACCTGAAAGATTTGTTTTTTTTTTTAGAATCTGACAGAAATAAAGTAATTATTGTTGACCAGGAGGCTGGATCGTCCTTAAATAACAAATTGGACAGCCTATTAGGCCCTAGCTCCCCCGAGGTGCTAATAGCTTGAATGATACTCAACACTTCTTAAAATTCTATTGTTAAAATCCACTTATCCAGATCGACCTGCGGAAGTGTAAGGGGGGAAACGTCAAGCACTGAGCTCTGCCTAAATTTTGCCTTATAATAGGAGACCCACTGTTGTTCACCTATGGGATTTAGTTGCGAATCAGCCTGATTTCTGCCCAGATTTATTTATAAGGTGCCAGAATGCAGTGGTAGTAGTTTTACAAAGAGAGACCATCATACATTGTGCATCATTCTGGAGAAGTTGTCCCTTGTACTGTCTTCGCCAGGTACGATAGGACTGCTTTGCCCTTTTAACCTCCATCACCTGAGACAATAAACCATGTCTATTGGTACTCTTTATTCCTTTGATTCTCTCTTTCAGCTGCCTCTTTTTACCCCACAGAATGCGATCTAAACGATGAAGATGTTTCACTGTAGCACAGTTCGATTTACTTTCCGCCCTGACAAGGATAATCCCCAGGAAGGAATCAAAACCGCTAGTATTAAATGTTTCCATTTTCCAGTCTAGAGAGGTGGAAGCCAATAATTCCCCATCCTGTTATTAACCAAGGAGGCGCTATGATGGTTGCATGATATTCTACTTAACCCCTGTTTTAGTAGTATTGCTGGGACGTAAGGTCCTCCCCTCTTTCTAAGGGGAGATCAAACTCTGCGATAATCATATTGTGAAAACTCTATTCAGAAGGGAGCACTTTAAAACATGAGCAAACATTTAACACACCCTGATTCACAAAGATATAGTCCAAGATAGATTTGTCGGAACCTCCAGCCCAAGTAGTTTGACTCAGTATGCCACCACTAACAGATCCATTCTATATGGAGAGACCCATAGAGTCCAAAGTTTCCAACCATCGCTTCCCATTTCTTACCTTTTGCCCCGAGTGTATCTGTGTCGCCCCAGTGGGAAAGAAGACATTTGGCAAGAAAAGGAGTTTAGGTCACCACTCAGGATATGATATGATAGGTTATTCATAACGTGCTTAAAAACCAGAGGTTTCTAAGCGCGGACCCGGGAATCGAACCTGTGTTGCCACGTGCTGTCTTGTTTCCAAGGAGAGCATGTTGCCGCTGAGCTATCCTCCCGAGACAAATAACTAAGGCTCCTGTCCGTATAGCCACCCAATTAGAAATAAGTACCAAAACCTCATTAAGAATGGACTGTATGTGAGATAGGGCACTGTGTCAATATGTATTCAGCAATAGGAGCATCTGTTTTCTACCTTCAATCTCAATTGTTAGCTGAATTACTAGAAAGCTGTTATTTGCAAAAACCTGATAAATCAACCACACCCCAGAGCTCTCCTTTATCAGGCCCCCCAATGGTCTCCCTCTCGGGCCTTTAACTGCAGTTGAAAAGAATGTTACAAGCCCATCCACAACAGGTGCCTTTGTCAACCATATTTCCTGAATGATCACAATCACATATTCAATTCCAAGTTTCCCCAGGTTTGGGCCAGTAAAGAGGTTTCTATGAACACAACGGCTCCAAGATAAGATTGTTAGTTTACGAGTGCCTTTAAAAATGCCTCGAATGTTGTAGTTCAGGACCAACTTCTGAAGTACATATACAGACAATCCTTTCCCTTTGTTTCGCTATAATCCTCATTCCTGATTCTGAGTGGGAGGGTTGACTTCATTCACACCCCAACTGGATGTACCCTCACATGCACTTTCCCCTTTCCCTCTCCCATGCACTTGCACATTCTCAATGTCACTGGGCCTAGTAAGATTGTTGTTTTGTACTCCCTTGTTCTCCTCCCTTGCCTTGTCACGCTCTGAAACATGTGTACGAGGGCAATACAAATAAAATATCAATATCAAAGTTTCTTCTATGAGGCTTATGATATTCAATCATCATAGCCTCTCTGAAGAAACACTTGGGAGGAAGCAAAACCCAAATTATACAGGAAACCGGTTTTGCTCGTTATGAGGTTAAAGACTACCTTTGATGCCATCATGATCATTGCTACATCGGTTCTCCCTCTTGAAGGGAATTCAACTCTCTCGATATCTTTTGAAGATATTGCTCAGAGACTAGGGACCTATGAAACCAGCCTCAAAATGCCTGTATGATTCAACACATTCCATCTTTTGTCATAAGATGTACAGGCCACTGTAAGCTTTGTGTTCATGAGATTTGAACACTCTTCAACATTCAAACTTCGAGTTTCCTTCGGATGCTGGCTGTAGCCATAGCCAGAATCAAGCCCCTTCTCCCTGTTTCTCACTTCAAACTCCTTCACCGACTGCTGCAAATGGGGTTGATGGAGGATAGTTGATTGCACCCTACTTCGCCCACTGTTGTTCACAGAACCCAGTGGAGAATACACAAATGGTCACAATTGACCGACTCCTAGGGCAGAAGAAGTAGATGGATAATATCTGCCAGCCCCCCAACTCTTCCACAGTGTATTGTCTTATTTGCCACTCCCCATACCCTGCGAACCTTCACGTAGGAAGATATTAGAGTGTTAAGTACGAGAGACCATTCCAACAGAACCCACAGCAACTTTGATAATTGGTCTCATGTGGTCTCCCTCGATGTCCATACCTGTCGGGACAACTAAGGATACATCACACTGTATTTGATTCTCAACAGGAAAGGATGTTTGAACTGCAGAGTCAATACATCTCGTTCTTTCTTTGTTCGCTACATCAAACTCTGTGTTGTTTTCCGTGATATTCTATTCGTATTTTTAGACTGACCCTCCCCACCTTCAGTTGAACAATAATTTGCTTTTCCACTTTCATGGTTCTTTGCCATTTTCCCATGGGGGTTATAACAGACTTAAAAAAAGATTTAGCAGTCGAGTTAGGAATTTTTTGAAGGTCAAGATTATTTTATTTCTTCTGACGGTTACCCTTAGTTTTTCCCTGACTTTTAGAAGGAGGTTGTTTCTTCTGTGGAGCATTTGCAATGTCACTCACCCATGGTTCTACTATACATACATCCTGGGAAGTTGTAGATTGCTGATCAACCCCGACAGCTCCATCATAGACAAACACATGTGACTTATCAGCTGCTGGCTTGGGACCTCCACAGGAAGCATTTTCAGACACATTTGACATTGACATGAGTTGCAGTTTACCCCAGATTTGATCCATGGAGAGGAAGTGTGATTGAGAGTCCTGCTGTAGGTTCTCAAATATTTTCAACATTTACTAAGCACCTGGTTTAGTTCTAGTAAGATAGAATCTGAGATTCTTATTGCTGGATGATCTATGGTATTAATTGCTACAGAAAGCCGTCTTTGTTATGCCGGCGCAGGGATAAACTCCTAGGAGGTCATGGAAGAGTCAAAATCAGTATCCGTCTCTGGTGCTTCTGACAAGATGGGAGGGGTATTTAGGAAGACATCTTTGTCTGTTTGCTGCTCTTATGCTTCCATCTCTTCGATCTCCTGGAGTTCAATAACTTTAATGGGTTCTTTTTGTTGACCCAACAGTGGCAGCATAATCTAAGATTCCCTCGTAACCCCTAATGTCGACGGATGTTCAGGATCAGATATCTTGTTTTTTTCTCCAATGCTGCAAAGTAAGATTTTATTGTATTGGACACTTATCTTATTTAGATATTGGGCTCCAAAGGCCCTCCCTCCCTTGCCGCCTACAACCCCCTGTCTGGTTGGGACTGAGCGGTTGGATGATCCGATGACATTCCCATAGGAGATTCGGGTAGATATAGGTTCATTGCAAAGGACAGCACGACAGAGGCGTCCAAATCTATAGGCTGCAGCAATAGTGCAATTTTAGCCCCACTTCTCAAGTCCATTTTGAGACAAAAAAAGCGAAGTTTTGTGCACAGCTCTGAACACACAGCAATGAAGAATAGTTCCACTTTTCACAGGGGGGTTGAAAGGCTACAGCCACCAGTTACCTCCCCGTGTTTATCACTTCTGCTTACATCTCATAACGGAGCTCATGTTACAATCTCGAATCTCAATAGCAGGTAATAGATTATTAGCTAGACTCAGGTTTCTTCCTGTGGAGTCGGCTTACTGATATCCCGCTGTCCCACTGTAACACTGCAACACACAGTGCACACTGCACGCTCCGCGCTGGAAGGATGTTTTAAGGGCGGGCTCAGCAGAAAAAAGTCCACAGTGTAGAAAGACTTCAGGCTCTATTTTCAAAATGAATCCACCAGAGTTCCACTACAACACCACTGCAACACACAGCACACAAACGTTTTTATAAGCGATTTACAAGACTCTTACAAGGCATTTTTGTGTGGGATTGCTAATAAAACAAGTTCTCACTTCATCAGTGATAATCTGTGTGGGGCACTCACAAGTAGGGAAATGCATGTGTGTACATGTGCGCACCCATTTACAGCCATGGACTGGGGATTCGTTTGTGCACCAGGCCTCTGAGAGCTGCTGAAAACATGTGTCTCTCTCCCCCTACAGCCCGCATCCATCAGTGGTTCACCCTTTGTAGGTTGGGACCTTCATTGCAGCATCATCCATTCCCTAGTACAAGGGTCTGCAGGCGTTGGCTCTTAAAATGATTTGGACTACAACTCTCATCATTCCTAACCAGCATAGTCAATAGTCAGATATCATGGAAATTGTTGTCCGAAACATCTGGAGAGCCAAAGGTTATAGACCCCTGCCCTAACATGTGGGGACAGGAGAGTTCCGACCATTGATTGACAATGGGTTCACTTTGTCTTTGAAGGGGGCTAGAATGCAAAGGTAGTGAGTGACTGGACAATCCAGTATAAGCCAGCCTCCCCTGTTAGTTCTCTTTCATACAAGGATTCTGTGTTCAGTATTACCCCAACCTTCTGTTTGTTTGACCAATCTCCTTGTCTGCACCCCATCATTGTTATTCTATGGCCTCCACACTTCTGGCTGTGCATGCTCTGGATAGTACACCACACAGATGCGAGTCAGAGCAGGGCCATCAAATAGTGCTGCATCCATAGGTAGTGATGCCAGTTGTGTGAATTAGTCATGGGTTTGACCCTGTCAAGAGGGTGAGGGGAAGGGAACCTCTCTCAACCTACAACCTGAGGTAGGTGGGCTACCAGGACAATGACAAAGGCAATCCTACCCCATAGGCCAGGTGGGGGAGTTGTAGGGGACCCCTATCACCGGCTCCCCAGTATGGTTTAGAGGCACGGATGCACACTGGGGCCTCTGTCCCATTGCCTATCAGCCTCTACCCTGGCCAGGTATCTCTTTTTTCAGAAAATACAATGACCAGCATGCACCAGACACCACAGAACCATGGCATGGATTTTGTATCCCTGGAAGTAGAACAAAGTAAACTAGGACTACACTTACCACAATGCACCTGGGCCCAACAGACAAGATCTAGCCTGGAACAAGTGGAACAGACTGAATACCCAGATGGGAATGGACTGGGCTACCCCCTTCAGAAACTGAATGAAGACCAACCCTCCGCCCCACACAAACCCCAGACAGGTTACAGGGGAGCAGTGAGGCAGCAAAACTGGAACAGGCAGGGCACAGAATAGGGGAGACCTAGGAACACTGCCCCAACTCTGTATAACAGTGACTCAACAAGGACAGGATGGAACTCAAGGGCAGAAAAGCACCCTGACTGCATCACTGACTGGCTGGAAATGGAGGGGGCGGGGCTAGAGGGCTTTATGAAGACTCTGATTGGCCAAGGAGAGCAGCTGGCACAGGGAAGCAATGGGAGCTGCTACTAGGCAGTAAGAGGCGGGCTATAAAAAGCCAGCCGAGTCAGTTGACAGAGGTGTACGGGGGAGGCGATAGCAGGAGGCTCAACAGTCCAGAGAGGATGGTGTACAAGTTGGAGGTGGACTTGGGTGAGGCTTTGGAGTGTTTACAGAAAGAAGAGGTAAGGTGTTCAAGGTGAGAAAGTGGTACCAAACAGGGTGTGAGTGATCGAGTGGTTGGATTAATTTCGGGGGGAGAGTAGGAACCAGGTTGAGAGTTTGAAAGCGCAAGGGGATGTAAATGAGAGGCAGGAAGGTAAAGGAGAGTAAACACAGGGTGGTTTTGGGAGGGGTGAGGCTTGACTGAAACAGATAAATTCAGGCGGGAGATGGCGGGTGGAGACTTGAGAGAGAGAGATGCATAAAAACATGATATTCAGTGTAGTGAGAAAGGAGATAACAGGAGCCAGCTGGATAGCGGAGACAGGAAATAGAGTATGAGGACAGAGAGACAGGGAGGAGGGTGTAAAAGAAAGAAGACAGGCTAGTGAGGAATGGTGTGAGAGACAGCCATCGAGAGGAGAAGGGTGCCAGAACAACCAGACTAGCCCGCTCAGTCACTAAGGAATTCCCTGAGTTCCCACAGTCTTTCGGCCCTCTCTTGGACAGGCACAGACAAGACAATAGGGGTACCCTGGCTCTAGAAAATTGGCACTGCAGTACAAGCTATGGATGCAGGGAGACTGGGCTTGGGAGGTGGGACTCCAGCAGAAGTAGAGGGAAATGTGTATAGGGATCCCATCCAGAAAGAGCCCCATATTGCCTCTGTTCGGAAAAAAGCATAGCGTTAATCACCCTTTCCAAGGGCTGGAACGAGTGGTAACGGCACGGGCCGGAGTTCAAGGGCTGAGTGTAGCGAGGGCGTTTAACGAGGGCTCGGGATGTTATGACCCATTCCAGCCCTTGGAATGACTAATTAATGCTATTAGCACCCCGGGGTGCCAATCCAGTAACCTGGGGTATTGAGAGCAGAATATTTTCTTCAGATGAACGGGGCATCTGGCAGGGTCCAACCATGGACAGAAAATACTTAGATAAGATGGCCGCCACGTACTGGAAGGCGTGCCTCCCTAAACAGCCCCTTTTCCATTTCCATGGCGGCTGGCAAAGGGAGACGGAGCGAAGGGCAGTGGCAGCAGGCAGCGCCACAACCACAGTCAGGTAAGTGGGGCTGGGGAGGGATGTTGGGGTTACTTCAAATATTAAGCGAAGGGAGGGTGGGGGCTAGAAGGCGCTGCGGGGGAAGCAGCCAACGGGTTCCATGGAATGCGAGCTTAGATCAGTAGTTCGATCCCCGATCCAGGGAACCAGATTGGCTACTTCCCCCACTCCAGATGCTAATAAAAAATGTAAAGGTATTGGTTGTAGCTTGTGACTTACTGAGCACCTTGTCACAGTTATCAGTCTGTGAATACTACAGTGTTGTATACAAGTGAGGTGGAGATGCCAACTGAGAGAAGAGAACTGCAAGAGGGCGGGGATTACCATTGATAGGTCTTCATAGGAGGGAATGACATGACCTCAGAAGGACCTTAAGCAACCGTGATTTCTATTACACAACTCCATGAAAGTCTGACAAATGAATGCTGAATCCGGTCTGCCATGATGAGGTCATGTGACCTAGAGGATCCACACCCATTTCTCCAAAGTGCAGAATAATGTATTGATGTATGTGACCACTTACAATGAAACAGGGATTGCATGGAACTGTCTCTTTGCAACAGTGCCAAGGCAGAAAAAGTGATCAAATTCAGAGAGTCAGGGAGTGGAGGGAGCACAAACAGTTGAACCAGTGGCATGGAAATGGGCAAACCGGTTGGGCCTGGTGACCCCTTGGCATGAAGTTAAATGCAACATTCTAGTAAGCTCCAAAAACGCATCTTCAAATCGCTGCTAGAAGCTTTCAAAGCACATCTGGAAAGCGGAGGTGGGCTATGATACACTCCAGGAACCAGTGCTGTCAATTCTTCAGGGGCTGGTAACTAGAGATTGTTACACTTCCCTTGTACAGGCTTTTGCGCAAGACATCACACAGCATTAGCCAATACTATGCACTGCCTTATGATGAGATAACTGAAAACCACTTTAATGTAACGTCCAGAACAAATGCAGAGGGCCCTCTAAACAGGGCACAAGTGATCATCTCATGGTGATGCATCTGTTGAACGTTCACTAATGTTTTTAGAGCAGCTTATTACCAACCCCTTCGCTGTAAAGTGCACGACTCCTTTTTGGATGATGTGACGCTAAGTCGCTGGGGCAGTGATGAGCTAAAGGTGGAACGGAGCGTAGAGTAACGCTTTCACAGATTGCACGGCTCAGTGCGCAAGAGGTTTAGGCATGGAGGGCACCCTGGAGGCCCAGAGCCTTCTGTATCGATTTGGACCTCCTTGGGTCTTGCTCTCTGCTCTCTAATTTTTGTCAACGGACTTAACCTCCAAAAAGAATCCTAGAGCTTGCAGCTGCTCTCCTTCGAGGTAATACATGATGGCATGTGTCAAATCAGGACAAGTCTCACTTCAATGATGACTAGCTCACTGCTCTGCTGGCTGTGAAGTCAATGACACAGCTCGCGTTAACAAGGGCGATCGGACCATCACATTTCAACAAATAGCTGGCCTTGGTGAGCTTGCCACTAATCTCTTGGTGAGCCCCAGGTATATACAACAAGGGGGTATCTGAATGGGAGCTCCCTCCTTCTAGGCCTGCTCCCTCAATGTTGAAGCCTCTCCACTTGGTACTATAAAGCCTAGCTAAACTGCCTGATAAACTAGCCATGGAGGAACTACTTGAATCTATTCACTCGAAATGCAATTGACTACTCTGAACTAAAATCAAAAGTGCAGAAGGTGCTCCTTTATCCGTAAACTCCCTTGACAGAGCAATTCTTAGCGGACCAATATTTAAGCGGCAATGAGGGATCCAATGTTTTTAAGGTGAATATGAGCAAAATACTGCATGCTACCGGGAACGAGGGACAACAAGATGTTGGCAAGCCTTCCTTGTAATGGAAGAGCTCTCCTAATGAGGCGTCTTGACGTAGGTCGCCATTGGCAGCTACAGAGATATGCAGGACACCCTTGATGATTAACCAGGCTACCAATAGGAATTAACCTCTGGGCATTAAGCACGTTATAAATAACCTATCAAAGATCAACATCAACTGGGTCATTAGAGCTGATGCGGAGACTCACAAATGAAAGGAGCATTAAGCTGGCATTGAGAATCAGAAGCACTGGGATGCCAACACTTTGCGTCAGTTACAATGCCTGAGAAGGAATCTGAACTAGCCAAGCAATTGCTTTTGGATTAAAGAAACTGGGATCTGTCGACACTGCTGCCTACTCTTGTCATCGACGTCGGGTACCCAAACATCCCGGATTTGCCCGAACTAGGCCCTCTGTCCCCCAGTCCCGAGAGTTTTTTTTTAATTTAAAATCCACCCGGTTTTTGGGAAAGGAAGAGTGGTCACTACAGAAAGGCAACAATTCTAGATTACTTGTTTACATAATAAACTGGTACCCAGCTTGCCATCCTCACTTTTGTCAGACCTCTGACATACCAGGGCAGCCTCGAACCTACCACCTTTTTGTTCATAGCCATATGCATTTTCTGATTGCGCCAGAGAGACTGGTTCAGAAAAAGAGCATAACAAAAGCTTCTCAAAGCGCTCTAGCGATGTATAATTTTGCAAACATGCAGTTTACATAAAGAAGTGAAGGAAATATTTATTTGAATGCGTGATACCATGGGGCAAAGGGGGCGCACATGGGAGTGGTTATGAGGTCGGGAGGGTTCTTTGAATGGGCTGGGGGTGCCAGTCCAACTTTTATGTTTTTGGCCTGTACCATTTTTTATTTTTAAAATCTGGTCACACCACATGGACAGGCATAGTCAAACTGTGTAAGGAGCTGGTGTTAAGCCCGATAAAAGTTCCGTACTTTGACGGTTTCCTCTCAGATAATGGCTGCAGTCCGTTGCCGCTTTCCCGAAATCACTTCACCCAGCTTGATTACGGAAGAGCTCTTAATTGCAGGGATTGACAAAATGCTCAACAGGAGTTGAATTCTGGCCACCCAACAACAAATTCCATCCTTGCGTCTTCTGAAAACATCTGACAACGATGGATCTGCATGAAATTACCGAGTCGAAAAGTCCGACCACCAAAAGTCCGTTTTTCCCCACCCCCCCCATTTTTTCAGCGATATGTGGGAGGAGATCCTCCACAGTCCCCCCACCTTACACCTATACATTTATATTAACTTTACCCACCCCACATATACATATGTGAATAAATGGGGGTCGGACTTTTGGTGGTAGGACTTTTCTACTTAGGTAATTTCATCCTAATCCAATAAACGATGACGTATGATGTCTTGCCTTCAAGTTGTTTACCCTCACTAAAATACAATCTCCGGTGATGGCAAGAATGCTTAAGACAAACTCTGATTTTTTAGATAGTTTTGGGTATTGATGGCTGGCCTGAGACGGCCATCTCTGTGCACCCAAATACAGGGTAAACTAGGCAGGTAGACCATGAACATGTAAGAGATAATTTCACGATACATTGTAACAGCAACTTAAAAAAGATACAGATGATAAAACAGTCAGGGTTATTAAAGGTAATTTCAGCGTGGGCTGGGAGTGGATGCCAGGGATTTTAGAATCTGAGATGACCTTACGCCCCTAGCCACCCTTCAGACATATAGTGTCCTGGGATTCTAGGTGCTTTAAACACTTGTCGAAGTTATTTGGTTATCATGCTATTCTGTTGCTAGAATACTGGTTAACGTATTGATGGACTGAAATACTAGTCTATTGCAGCGCGCCATGAGATGTTGCGTCGCTAAACTGCGTGGTGGTCTGATGATCTGTGCAAGGAATCACTGAAATAGCTCATGTTTCTGTCCTTCAGTAACTTCACATTACATTCATCGTGCCTTAATTACTGTCCATTATTTTATTTATTTATGTCTGTGTTCCTCCTGGAGTCTTGGAAGTTGGAGCATCTATTACCCTATGTCCACTAGACTGGCGAAAGGGTATGAGATGCAACATCACAGCCCCATTATTATAGCAGGGGACTTTAATGTACATTGTCCGGCACAGTTTCATATGGATACGTGGAAAGAGGGCCTTTCATTGATGTTGGTGGGACTGGGCTAGAATAAAAAGTGAGCAATCCATCTGGTGTTTTTTTGCGCAAAAGCCCTTGTTGACTGGGGGCTTTGCATGCTAAATGGTCAGGCAGAGGGGGATACCCCTGGTGCCTATATTAGGAGTTCTGACTCCCACTCAGATTTGATTTGACCTTTTCCACCTGTTCGGATATGGATTACGGCAAAAAGCTCAAAATATTCCCTATGGACAAACTATCATTAACTATGCCAGTCAAGTCTGACCCTTAACAAAGAAATCCTGGGTGGAACGGATATCTTGGAAAGTGGGAATACAAATAAAAAGGTCCCAATGAAACATCTTCACCCTGTGGAGACAGTTAGATGGCCTGGACCTGACTGAGATATTGGAGTGGGATGTGCTCTCAGAACATTCTGCCACTAATCATTTATCGCTTTGAATTCCTGGCTGAACTGCTAGATTTGGTGCTTTAATAATTCCTATATCACTAGATTGAGACCGGCCCCTAGCCGAAAAATAGGATTATGCTGTTGACACCAAAAAAAGGGCTGTGACACATCCCCATAAGATCAGGGGAGGACTTGGACCGGAACGAGACAGAGCGCAGCTCCGGCAAAAACTGTCTTGCTGGAGTGCTGCTCCGTGTAGACATGGGGCACTTACCCCCCCCCCTCCCCCCAAGCTGAGGAAGCTCTCTGACCTTGACTGTCATGAGTCTCTTGAAGGCAGTGTCAATGGATGCAGCTGAGCATGTCTTCACAAACTGCGTCTGAAAGTGATAAAGTGATCCATTGCTCAACAGCCCAAACGGTCCAAAGCTGTATAAATGTCTCATGCTTTGCACACATTTTACTGTCAGGGTGACTACTCTGGCAGAGGAAATGAGCACTATACCAAGTATGCTTTGCATGCTCAGAAGGAATGCATATTTGAATTACTAGCACAGCCAGGTTTGTTTTTATGCAAAGCAGCCAGTATCCTATATTGAGAGCACGCACATCATTCAACACGTAGCTTCGCCCCTCAATCACGCCTACACCACTGACAATCCGGGCCCAGTTCCACCCACACAACTGACAATCTGCCCCCCAATCCTCGCTGTGCGTTAGGGGGAGGGGAGGAGTTCCCCCAGTACATTTTGTCAATTTCTGGTGCTGCATAAGATTAATCAGAGAGGGGAAAAAAAAGAGAATTAAGCAATACTATTGTAATTGATTAAAATACAATACAATAATAAGCTTAACTAGTAATTGGCGAAAGATGCTACAGATTCTTCCACAGGGGAGGCACCAGGCCCTGGCATTGGGTGGGCCAAAACCCTTGCACATTGAGGAGGTAGCTGGCAGAAAGCAGCACTCTGCCGTTCTGCTCTGCCAGGAAAGGATGCTATGGCAAGAGCCTGTCAAAGGGGAGCCGAGCATTTACATTTAAACATCCTTCGCCTGGCAGCAGTAGGAACAAACTACAGAGGCAGAGAACAAGAACCTCAGGAGGAGCTAGGAAGATTCCCTTTGATGAGGCTGAAGGTGGAACTGCTAGGTTCATCCATCGTTTAGAGGGCCAATGCATCCAATGATTAGCATTGCTTTAAAGAGCCTCTGAACTGGGATGAGAAATGCATCTATTGGGCCCAAGGAAGGCAGATTATCTATTCAGACTCCTGGGCTGAGATGAAGAGGAGGGGGGTGTTGGCAGCGCACAATGGGCAAATGGCCCCACTCCTGACCCGCTTTCAAAAATGTTATGCACTCCCACCCCCGCCACCCACAGCAGAATTATGAGTCTGGCTCTGCCCCTGTAATGTTGCAAGTAATGAAACCAAATGCTTCTGGGCATATTTTAAGAAATGGGCTTCTAATAATCAAATGGCTCACAGAAATTTGCTAGATGAGATGGTATGGTGTGATTATATCAGAAATGTATACGATTATCATAAAGAATGCTTAAACATTATAACTCTCAATCCTGAGGCTGACTTGCAAAGCACAGAACGCATGAAGTAGTATATGTCTTAGTGTGCAGGGCAAAAAAGTCTTGGGTTCCTTGCCATGTTGGCCTGGCCAGTATCTCACTTGTACGATAGCCTGACATATGGTCTCATAATTATTATTATGCTATTAAGGCAGGCCAGTTGTTCCTTTGGCAACCCTTAATCATAGACTGAGTCACTACTAATCCTTGTACATAAGGAGGATCCCAAAGAGCACCCCAGAAACTATTATCATCTTCCTTATGGTTGTGTTAAGCAAGTTCTTTGCATCCCCTCTTGCTAAAGACCTGCTTAAAATGTTGGAGGAAGTACATCCAGTCTCTCCTTTGCAGACAGGGTTCAGAAAGGGGTTATTGGCAGAATAGAACGGGTTCATCTTACACTTCCTTTCATAGACGTGCTTCGAGGTCAGGATAAACCCCCCCCATCTTTATGTTGCCTTCCTTGACTACTTGGCAGCTTTTGTGCATGTAGACTGAGGTACGTTGTAGGGGAAACTAGGAGATTGAGGAATAGAGGCGGGACTTTTGAACCTTCGGATAATGTTTCATCAGGGCACTACGGTAAGTGTGAGGCTGAATTACAGAGCTTTTACTAAATCAATGACGTTGTAACATGGACTCAAACTAGGTTGGCTCCCTCTGCTGTTCATCCTTTACATGGCGAAAGTGCCTAGTTGTTTTGAGCATGCAAAAAACTATGGGCATAAAATGGGCAGATTTCATATCGGCTGGTTGGCTTATACAGATGACTTGGTTCTGAGAGATCATATTAAAATTGGTCTAGCTAGGATACTAAAACCAGTGGAGGTGTACGCAGAAATTATCGACTTTAGAAGTATAAAGTTTCAATTCTAAGGTAGTTTCCTTCTCTTCTAGCAAAGGTAAGGAAAGATTTCTTTGTTTAGAGACCATTATTTAATTTGATTAATTGGGATTACTGTTTGTGGGAAAAGTGCAAGGAGATCGGTTAGCAAGGCACAGCCTATAATGCCTGCATGAGGGATTTTGACCAGGCTTATGTGGTTGGGCAGGGTATGTGCGCTTATATTATCGTAAAACCAGAATGTCACACCAGCGATTCTATATGGTGCTGGAACCAGGTTGTGTTATAGGTTTGAGTTTTATCGAAACCAGAGGACCTTCTTAGGCACCGTGTATTGCTTTTGCCAACTTGTACCCTGATACAATATATTGGAGTTAAAGAGGGTATTTTATCTTTTTCAGCCTTACCTACTATTAGAAGCACTATAGAATGCAATTCGCTGTTAACGCAGCTCGAGAATAAAGCTAATCTAATGGGACTGCCCTGAATTGGAAATCCTTATTACAGGAATACATACAACCTTTACCCACCAGACAAATGGCTCACCCAGCCATACGTGGCGCAATCTCCAGAGAAAAAGTTAAGACACCTATTTATGCATTTAAGAATGAACTTGTTGAGCACAGAAGAAGTGACGATACCGAGAAGAGAAAGGAAATTCAATTGTAGAAGATGCCTCATTTGATAGGAGATCAATTCCATTGAATCTTTAAAAGACTGGAGAATTGAAAGCGATAGCATGGATAATCTTAAAAGTACTGTTTTTAGGTTGTTTCAGACATAATCCTACTATTTTAATAACTGAAAACATATGGATACATTGAATGAATGGGTATCAATTTGCTCGGACAATATCTTTGATGAATTTTTGGGAAATTATTTTATCATAGTTTTTAAATGTACATCATTTTTCATGTTTTGTTTTAAACCAACATTAATAAATTTTAGAAATGTACTAGCGAGGCAAGGTTGTTTACAATTTGTCTGATGTGACATCAGAAGCACTGGGGAACATTTTAACACGTGATGTGTGGATGTTTGCACATTTCCAAATACGATTCTTTTTCGTTTGCCAGGGTATGCACATATTCTTTAGATCCTGAATATCCCAGAATCTCCTTTCAGAGCCTAAAATCTCCAGGGAAAGTTTGGGGTTTAGGGTGGGTCAGGTTTATTGTAGTGCAAAAAAACACTGAAGATCTAACCTCAGTGGGTGTCAAGACTATAGGCAAGGAGAGAGGGAGTGAGGAAAAGTGCAGGCAGTGTGAGGCTGGGGAAGAGTTAGCCAGAGGAATTGGTGAGCTGTGCATCCGTGAGCCACATCCAGATAAAACCGCACATTAATCACTTTACTGTGGCCGTGAAGATGTATCACCCAAATGCAAGACCCACAATTGGAGCATGTCGCTATGTTGAAGCCTTGTGTCTTGCCCAAGGACATGCTTAAATTCTGCCGAATGGTATATCAGTGAGTGCAGAAGAGATCTGTGTGTAACTTGTAAGCCACAGGTTTTAAAGTAAATTTATAATGCTCCGAGCTGCAAATGATTAGCCCTGCAAAACAGCAGTTTCCTTGGAACATCTGCTTACAAAAAACACTCAGACCTTTGAACCCACTGTTTACAGAAACTGTCATCAATTTGAGTGCAGAACACCAACTTAAAACTGAACTTAGAGGTTCACAAGGACTGTATACTCTGAAAATTAAGTGATTTTAAATGTACCAAAAAATGTGCCTGGGCCTCTTAATAAGTACCTGGAAGCAGGTACTGCTGGAGTCAGGTTCTGATTGGCTGATGACATTTCTTTTCATCATAAGGCCCAGAGCTCTGTGCTGGCCAGTTTGTGGCTTTGTTTAACACGTGCGGATTGGTCTATTCGCGGAGTGCATGTTCTAGTGCTCATTAGGCTAGGATGTCAGATGTGGGCTTGTCTGACCTTATGATGCCAAACCTAATTTGAGTCCACATATGGAAGTGGATATGTATCTGGGATGTCCCATCTACAAGCATGTCTGCAATTCTTAAGTAACACTTGTCCTCCTCAAGAGCACCCAATGACCTAGACATAACTCAGGACCTGGAGATATTCTATCGCTGTGAAGTCAGCCACTTCTTACAGATAAGTAGAATAAAGAGCCACCTGGAATGTCCGGTCTTCTTCGGAGGCAGTGCTTTAATAATTTTTACCATTCATATACAGTGTCTGGCTGTTGATTCTAAGGTGCATTTGAGTAAGAACAGGAATCCAATATCACGTCAAGTTCAGCGAGAAAACACTCCTCTCCTGGTGTAACACAGAGCGCCAACGGGGAGTGTCCAAGGCTGGAAACTACCTAAAGAGTCTCACCCCTCTACATTTTCTCTCTCAGTTTGAGCGACATCTGGTGGCCGTTCTCATTTGGGCTCCACTGTCGGCATCCCATTGGGCATAGACCCAGCTAGACGAAGGCGAGATGTCCTAAATGCCAGGAGGGATGGGTTGTTTAGGAGGGTGTAGGCCAACCACCACCGCGTGCGGCTCTGCCTGGACAGGACTCCTTTCATCAGTGGCTTTTTGGACTGCATCAGCTGGATGCCTGTGGAGAAGAAAAGTCCAAGTTCTCGTCAGAGTCACGGCACCAAGCGGGACAACATCTCAAACGATTGGTTATTTTGCACTTTACAAATACCAAGTAACATAATTGGGTAATATATAGATCTAGATATATAAATAAAATCGAACATATCCATTCTCAAATCAGGAGTACAATGGCCAACAGAAAAGGATCTTTGGATTGGTCTTTCATCCCGTTTTAGAATTCCCAATGCTGCATGATTGATGGTGCGTCCCAACAATGTAACATGATTGACCTGGGTCTCCAGGATCTTTGAAACCAATCTGACATTAAGAGATCAGGATTGGTGGGGTTAAAAGGATATGGTGAGGGAGACTGATGGATACGCAATGATGGAAAAAGTAAAGCTCTATAGCTGTAACATAGGACTTAATGATGAAGAGGAAATCCACAGTCAAAGAGACTATACACATACAGAGTCAGTGATCATTGATCAGAGTTCCAAAATGGTAAATCACAGATATGGAGGCATGGAAAGCAAAGCACAACGGATCTGCCAACTGTCTGATGCGGAACTGTACAGAACGAAATCCACATCTTGCAACAATGCCCCAAAAATCTGGGAATCTAGAACTGTTCAATAGAGAATTCTGGGGCAAGATCACTAACTTCACAAGCGTGGAATACAGTCCAAGATGTGCTGTTATGACATTACCCAGAAGGGCCAGAAAATTCAGCACAACACGCATCAGCATTTAACGGCATCCGATGCCCATAAACATATATATCAAGTTGTTGCAATTGTATGGACCTGGAAATGGACGGTATCCGTAGAAATGACCGAATCCCACAAGAGGAGGAAGAAATTACTGAATTTGTTTGGCTGATTTATTTCGAAATCTATGTACATTTTTATTTAAATATAAGTGTGGGGTCGGCTAGGGGCATTAGTTAAGGTGGGGAGCTCAGGGTGTGTGGGGGGTGTATCCCTGCATTATTTTTTTTTAAAAGTGCAAAAAGCAAGTAGTAATTTTGGTTTTGCGGCCCAAAAAATGTGGCCATTTCTCCATTTTGTTTTTAAAAATTCAGTTAATTCATGGACAACCGTGCAAATCCGTCTAATCACACAAGTCATTGCAAGGATGCATTAATCATTGTATTGCATTAGAAGAAATGAGTCACCTTCTTCCACATCACCCGCTTTCTGCCCAGGTGGCCCCTCGTAGCTGCTCGGCTGCATCAGCAAGAAGCAAAAGGTTCTCATCATGGGGTGCGACTGGCTGGCCTCGATCTTCAGGAAGTGGCAGTAGGTGCGGTAACCTGGGGTGCAAGGAATCGCGCATTAAAGAAAAGGAGACACAAGCCCCCCAAGAGACAACAGACTGTATCAGGTAATAATGTCCCCATTCATAATGATGCCAGGAAAAGCCATTGGCGACATTGTATATGGTAGCAGTATGTATGGGGACGGGTTGCGGGGTTGTCCCCTGCTCCCTTTCAATAAAAAAAAAAAAAGCAGTGTTTGCAGGGGTGTCCCCCGCCTGTTCAACGTAATAATGTCTCTGCAAAAAACGCCGACTTTTTTGTCAGGAGACATTTTTGCAGGGAGATTAACAGACATGCAAGCTTTCAGCATTCTTTTTTTTTATTGGCAGAAAGTTAAGACAGGCACAGCAGAGATTACATAGCAATAAGCAAGCAACATAACATCATTCAAAGGCAGTACAGAGTGACTATATCTGACAACCCAGGTTGGGGGAAGGTTGACGGCTTGGAGAGGCACAAAAAGAAAAAAAGGAAGGAGAGTCACACTTCACATGGTATGTTGGGCTGTGAGGGTGGGCGGTGGGGTGGGGGGTAGACCTCCATTCCACTTCGTCTCTATTGTTCAGGTAGCTACAGAATTCTGACCACACGTTTTTGGGGCGTGATGACATTGGTAGGGATCCGATGTATTCTTCTTCACACATTTGTACCCAGGTAAGGGCTTTCAGCCACATCATGAGGGTGGGGGGGTTATGGCCTTTCCAGCATTGCAATATACATATTTTGGCAACGATGGCACTTATATTTAAGAATTTTGACATTTTCCTTACATTTTCCCCAACCCAGATACCAAACAACAGGGCTAGTGGGTCCAGCTCCACCGGGGAGCCAATTATTTCAGAGAGAGCGCCTCCGCCACAGCCACCCAAATCGTGTTTAGCGCAGCACAGGACCAGAACATGTGTATGTGATCTGCTTCGCTGGATTTGCATTTAGGGCATGTGTGAGTCGGGTGCGTGTACATTTCGCTACTCTGTACGGTGTGTAATAGAGCCTGTTGAGGAGTTTGAATTGTATGCAGCAGAATCTGGCGCTAAGGAAGACTTTGCGCGTGTGTGCACACATTTTGCTCCATATTTCATCAGTTATTTCCGTTTCAAGCTCCCTAGCCCATGCTTCTCGTGGTTTGAGAGATGTGTCCACTGTTTTCTCCAGCTGCATTTTGTACAAAGTGGATATTATGCCCTTGCCGCATGCAGAGTTTGCTATATATTGGAGTTCAGGTGAGTCTGGGGGTTCGTCTGGGTACGAGGGCCACATAGCTCATACCGCTGCTCTAAGCCTGTAGTACTGTAGCACCTCCAGCAGAGAGTTGGAGTGTTCTGGTCGCCATGTTTGAGGGGTAACAAACGTACCATTGGGGAAGAGGTAGCTAGGGCTCGATAGCCCAGATTTTCCCAGTGTCGCAAGAGGTGTTGGTCGTGTGTGGGGGGAAGTCCGGAAATTGCCATATGGGAAGCCACTTATAGTATGGGTGTTGCTCTTGCTCGGGGCGCAGGATGCTATTCCAAGCCCTGATTGTGGTGGCCACCGGGTCGGCCTGGGCGTCTGTTTGGAATGTGCGGTGCAGTAATAAGGTCATGATGTTGCCCCCTCCCCCCCCAGCCAGTTTCTCAAGTCTTACATGCGGGGGCGGATTCTGGAACGTGTACCAATGGGTGGGGTGTTGGGTCTGTGCCGCGTTCCAGTACAGATGGAGGTCTGGGGCTGTGAGCCCCCCTTTTTCATAGGGTAAAGTCATGTGTTGCCACTTCTTGCGGACCGAACCAGAGTGCCAGAGAAATTGGGCGCACTCCGAGTGGAGCCTCTTAAAGTATTGCTTCCCAGCCCAGACTGGTACGTTAGTGAAGATGTAAAGGAGCTTGGGACCACTATCATCTTTATTAGGGAGAGTCTGCCCGCAAGGGATAGCGGTAGATTGCGCCATTTGGAGAACTTGGACACAACGAGCTGTGCCATAGCTTTGTAGTTGTCCGCTAGTAAGGAAGATTTGGTTGGCGACACCTGCACCCCGAGATACCTGATACCACCCGGGGACCATCGTAGGGGGTACTCACATGCCGGTTGTTGAGTTGCTATAGTAAGAGGGAAGATTTCTGATTTAGAATAGTTGATGGTGAAACCAGAGTACGTACTTCTTTTGGTAATGTCGCGGATGATCAGGTCTAGGAATGTGGAGGGGTTTCTGAAGTACAAGAGTACGTCATCCGCGTAAAGTGAGACGATTTCTGGCGTGTCTTGTAACCGGATGCCTTTATTGATGTGACGCCCTCTTACATGATCAGCCATGGGTTCGATAGCAAGCGCAAAAAGGATGGGGGAGAATGGGTATCCCTGGCGAGTACCTCGGTGTAGCGTGAAAGGAGAGGAGGGAACAGAGTTTACAAGCACCCTGGCTAGTGGACCCGTGTATAGAAGTTTTATATAGGAGATCATATTTGGCCCAACTCCCATTTTCTCCAGCACGGCCCAAAGGTATTGCCATGAGAGCATATCAAAAGCTTTTTGGGAGTCTAGTGTTACCGCCACTGCATCAGCGTTCAGATCAATTCTGGACATCACGTTAAATAGGCGGCGGGTGTTAAGTGCCGTGGATAGACCGGGAACGAATCCACTTTGGTCGGCGTGGACCATATGGGGCATGAATGGGAGAAACCTGTTTGCGATTATCTTGGCAAAGATGTTCATGTCAGTAATAATAAGGGATAGGGACCTGTAGGACCTGCACTCGTCTGGGGGTTTCCCAGGTTTGGGGAGGAGTGTTATTAAGTCTTCTCTTAAGGAGGAGGGGAGGATGTTTAATCGAAGTGACTCGGCCCAAACCCCGTGTAAAGCAGGTGCTAGTATGGCCACATGCTCCTGATAGAACTCAGAGGTGAGCCCATCAGGGCCAGGAGCCTTGTTTTAGGGAAGGTCTGAAATCACCTGGACCATCTCATCCAAGGTGAACGGAGTGTCAAGTCGTTCTCTGGTGTCCTGGGAAATAAGGGTCATAGGAATGCTTTCCAGCAGGTCATCCAAGTCCTGGGCAAGTCCTGAGCTTAGTGTTCAGGCTGGGGACCATATAGATTGGCATAAAAGCTGGCGAATGTGTCTAGAATGGATTGGTCCGACCAGTGCCTTAACCCTTTTTTGTCTATAATGCTATCAATGCGGGTCTTACCACCCTCTGCCCGCACCAGCCTGGCCAGGGTTCTACCCGGTCTGTCTCCCTCCCCATATTTGCGGGCAGCAACTGGGCGAGCATAATATTGCACCTCGCTCGAGGCATGCAACTCAAACTGTTCCAGTTCTGTTCTGATCTTAGCAAGGGTTACTGGGGTCGGTGTGGAGAGGTACTCCTGTTCTAGGGCTTTAAGCTTGGTTTCTGAGTTGTTTAGGGCTTGCCTTATAGATTTCAGGACTCCAGCTTCCCTAGAGATGCACATCCCTCTGATGTAAACCTTAAATGCCTCCCATCTGATCTCTTCAGATGTGTCAGACGCTCTGTTATTTTCAAAGAATGTGGTTATGTCCGCTAGGATCTCAGCTTTAAAGACAATGTCAGATTTAAAGTGCCAGGCGGGTCGTGGCGACATTGTGTTGCCGAGCTGGATCTGTAGGAGCACAGGGGAGTGGTCAGATAGCGTGCGTGCGAGGATCCTGACATCTAAAACCCTACCCACATGGTTACCAGACAAGAGGAACAGATCTATTCTTGAGGAACTATCATGTACCGTTGAATAGAAATTGTAGTCCCTTTCATGGGGATGGAGCGTTCTCCATATATCATGTAGATTCAGAGAGTCCATGTGCATGAGGAGTCGTTTGGCCGCTCGAGTTGTGGCTCTGCGAGTGGTTGTTGTTCTGTCCAGGACATTATCAAGTATCAAATTCATGTCCCTTGATGGGGACGTCTAGATATCTCATAAGAATGGCGGTCACTTCATCAATAAACACGGGGGAGTCAGTGTTGGGTGCGTATGAGTTGACCAGCAGGCATTCTTCGTGAGCCAAAGTGCAGTGAAGAATCACATACCTGCCTTCTGTGTCGATGTGGGATGTATGAAGTTTACCGACTTGTGGATGAGGGTCAGAACTCTCCTAGCTTGAGTGGAGTATTGGGTATAGTATCTGTTGAGGCCCAAGGCCTGTGCTACGTTTGATGATAAGTGTTTCAAAGCGCATGTCTCCTGCAATAGGAGGACCTTGACCCTGTGTCTTTGTGCATAAGCCGCGCCGCGATCAGACGAGACTTCGGAAATTCGTCAGCCCCCGAACATTCCATGTCATCATTTTGATCGCCATATAGATAACTTACGGGACATCCCTAGCAAAGGATCTGTCTCTGACAAACGCCATGTGCTGCAATGGCATAAGAGTGCCTCCATTTAGAACCGGTCCCAACTTTCCCGCCATTTTGTATATAACACCCCAACTTCTTCACCCCCCTCCACCACCGCCCTGCACAAACTAGCAGTGTGTAGATACCCACCCTTAAAGTAAACAACTGTGTGCCATCCCCAACTCGGCAGCGCCTGAGAAATTGCCCAACCAGGGCTAAAACACAAACATTTAGACTCAGAGGGTATTGCAACTGCAGTGGGGGCTGCCGCTGCCGTTCTGCCCACATGTAGTAATACAAGTTTCAATAATACACCATAAATCTGAAGATCGGCTGATGAAAGTAAGGTTGCATAGCGATGATATGCATAATCTAGGGTATCAAGGTCATAGCTAGAACTGCTGTGAGCCAGGACATGACGGCGGAGCTTGGCATATAGTGCACAGGCCCCATGTGTGGCATTGTTACCAGGCGATCTAGACGCGCGCCCCCCCGCCCCCAGGGAGCAGTGTTCCCAATATGTTAGTGTAGGGCCACGGAAGGCTCGCAGTGGGACAATGAGGGGGGACCTTTAGCCACACGGGGGAGTCAATGGCCAGTTCACCGCAGCTAATGGGGATCCACAAGGAGTGCATGCGTCTGGCATTAGACGTCATCCATCGGTTCCTGCGGGGGGTCCCACAGTGGGATCTGCGCCTCAATGACCTTAACCGCCTCATCAGGGACTGTAAAAAAAGTAGAGTTTGTTGCGGTGGGTGAATTTTAGACATGCAGGGAAAAGCATTGCACATTCGATTTTCCTGTCCCGTAACATCTTTTGCACTCCCCCAAATTGGCGTCTCTCCATCTGCACACCCACCGAAAATTCTGGGAAATTCCTGATGATGTTTGAGTCGAACCTTAGTTCTCCTTTCTCTCTGGCCAAGAGGAGTATGTGGTCCCTGTCCTTATAACTCAGTAGTTTAGCGATTATAGGTCTGTGAAAGTCTCCCGGTTTAGGCTGCGGTGCCAGGGAGCAATGTGCTCTTTCTACTGTGAAGAATGGTGAGAGCTCGGGGTTGTCAAGGAGGTCTTTGATGAGTTGTTCGACCGCCGGCTCCATGCGGCCCTTCAGTGCAGCTTCGGGAACCCCTACTATGTGAATGTTATTTCTTCGGGATCTCGATTCAAGGTCATCGCACTTAGCTTTGACCTGTTTCATGTCTCGGACTAGCTCCGTGACTGTGTTTTGTAGGGCATAAACGCAGTCTTCATTAGTACCTATTCTTTGGTCCGCCTTGATGATCCTGGCACCATGCTGGTCGATTTTCGATTTCAGGGAGGCTACATTCGCATTGATGTCATCCAGCTTTTCATGGAAGGCAGCAAAGTTTTTCGCCATAGATTCCATCATCACAGATCGTCTGGTTGCGGGTGGACCGGCAGGACCCCACCATCCTCATGGGTCACAGAAGAGGATGCCTGGTCAGTACCAGGCGCCGCCCTGGCAGACCAGTCCATAGCGCCTACTTTAGTGACAGCCCACGCGTTGCTGGGCATTGCTGTGGCAGGAATAGCGACTGACTCGCCAGGGTTAATGATGGCCGGAGAGTGGGTCTGCGAGGGGCGGACAGAGGCGCAGCCCGTAAGTAGCTCCAGGGCAGTAGGATTAGTATTGACCAGGCAGAGCGGAGTAGGTCCGCATGCAGCGCGGCAGCGATGGCGTGGTCCCCGCAGGAAAAGAGGAGCCAGGGGAGTGCAGGACGCTGGGTTCAGCGAGCTCTGTGCAATCAAAGTCTCTTCGAGGTATGCTTGGGTGTACAGGACAATGAGGCGTTAGGGAGACAGGAGAGGGGCCGTACACCCACTGGTGTGCCCTTTTCTAGAGTGGGGGACTCACCCGGCGGCGGCCCCCACAACGTCGCAGTTCCAAATCAGGTGAAGTGCAGCACAAGGATATTTGGAGCCTCATGGGGCGAGGCCAGGCTGGATGCTATTCTTCCCAAACGTAAATGGTGACAACGGGGAGGTGGACCCCAGGCTCCAGTGTCTGCAGCATGGGGCTACAGCGTGTCCTGGGCGGAGAGATTCCGGGGGGGGGCAGGGAAGCTTCCGTGGCGTCATTCCTCCAGATGGGGAGTGGGTAACTGGGTAGTTCAAGGGCCCCCCCTTGGGTGGAGGGGCAAAGTTTAGGTCACTAAACCCACCTTGCAGCTTCCAGGGCGGCCGGGCCCGTATGCTTACCGAGGAGGCCACGCTCCGCTCGCAGGAGCCAGGACCAGATCCGGGGCCAATAAGGGCGGGAGCCGCAGCCGGCCGGAGGCAGGTGCCGTGATCGGCAGACCACAGAGACGCGGCGGCCCAGCGGCTCCCAGCCCGGGAGTGCACAGGGGCCGTGTTGGCAGGATCTCGGTTGGTGCTGAGGGTCCGCATCAGCAGAGGGTCGCCGGGGTAGGCGGGAGGGCAGCAGCCACGTCCAGCGACCGCCACCGGCAGAAGCAGCAGCTGTTGCTGGGGGAAGAGCCACTCCTCATGCGGCGTCTCAGAAGCAGTGCGTAGTGCAGCGTGAGCGGTCCCGCCTCACCGACCGAAGTATTGGTGCAATATCCTGAGGATTAGCGCCGATATTCAGCAGATACTGGTGGGCAGGAACGGAGCTCTCGGGCTAGAAAGCCATTTTCCTCGGCTGCTCAACAGCGCCCCCCAAGCTTTCAGCATTCTGACTGCATGCACCCGAGCATTCACCGCTGGAACTGCTGCTGCACAAACGTGCATCACTAAGGGGCGAGCGCTACACATCAAAGTGCAATGTTTCTATGTATATGCCTTTAGGAAGGGATCGGTCACCAAAAGGCATTTTAGTGCTACCAATACAGTCATTCTTCACACGAAAACCGGGTCTACATGGGAAT